>NW_026522046.1:28490000-29740000 GCF_021234435.1 Artibeus jamaicensis | reverse complement strand
TGGACATACATACTAATCTTTAATAATCTTGTTTATTTTTTCAGTCACAATATTTCTGAGGGACTCCGGACTCTTTTCATTTTCGAACTCACTTTGATGGGAGCTGTTTCCTCCTGTGTTCTCTGCATTGGGTTTTCACGCTCTCCCTTCATGCTCACCTCGCCCAGCGATGCACCGCCTCGAACTCTGGGTGCCCCCGTCCAGAACACTGTTGGGCACAGGGGACACTGAGCTGACCAGGAATGACATGGGAGCAAATACATGTCCAGGCACTGTGTCAGCAGGCAGGCTGGCACGAGTCCTGGGCACAACGCACTTTGTTCTTTCTTCCTCATCCAAGTGAGGCAACTTAACATAAGTTATAACCTGGTGGTTATAACTGCTCCTGGTGGTTATAGCTGGGGAGCCCCTCACCTCAGGCCTTTACTTCAAGCATCGGGCTAGACTCTGGTCCCCCATGTTTCTTAGACTGCAGGAGCTAAAATTACAGCCTCTTCTCCAGCATCTGTTCAAAGAGCTCAGCAAGACCACCTCCAGCCAGTATTTTCCACCAAAGTCCCTGACGCTTTTTCTCTGCAATGCTTTATCTTTTTAACTTTTCTCTATGTTATAACTGTCACTGGTCTTTGGAGTGTAAGGGACAAGAAGGTCTCCGGGATGAACAGTGCCAACAAAAGAGTTTCGATCAAAAGGAGAAAAAGTAGAAGATTGTTTTTTCTTAAAGTAAATCAACTTGTCTGCAAATACAATGTAAATACAGGGACTTGTCTTATTCACCACTGTTATTAGATGTACTAGGTGCACAGTCGGAGCTTAGTTAACATGTGTCAACTGAGTGAATTGCTGTTCTTCCTGAGTTAGTGAGGTAAGAAAGAGGAAAGGCCACCAGGCATTTAAAATTAGCACAGGACAATATGATGCTGCCTTTGATGCATTTGTAGTGGAAGTGACGATGCTCTACAACACACAGGATAGGACAATACGCAATAAATTTTTCAGCTGGAGCGTGCCAACTGTCCATGTGGCAGAGGCCATGACATTTGATAAATGTATAAAGTGTATCAAGCATAAGTTTAAATAGAGCAGGGAGACAGGTGAATAATTGCTACAGATGTTTTAATTAGGAGGACGTGGTATAGGAAAGGGGATAATGATTAGCCCTTTCATTTAGGTCTCCATGGCCAGACGGGTGTGGTCACAACTATAGGGAAATAGTACATAACAATGCAGGATCGCTAAGGTAGGTAGTAAATGCCAGAGGTTAATTTTACAGAGCTATTTCTGTATGAAATATATACTTTCAGAATGTAAAAAACTTGCTTACAGGCCTGGGTGAATGTATAATGTCTCAATTGTTTTGGAAGAAAGACTCTTTTTAATAAGCAGTGTCTCCATGGTAACCATAAAGGCAAATCTGGCTTTGTGTGTATTATATCAACACCAGTAACAGCTGGGACAGGTTGAATGGAAATGACAGGGGACCAGAAGCTGGGGAATTTGGAGAGAGAGTGAAGGAGGAAAATAGCCCAAATCAGACACCGTAATTCGACTACTTTGATTCATTAACACTGCATTGGAAGAAATCAGACTTTAAAACCTTTTAAAATAAGATACTCCCCCTCCATCCTATGCAAACAAGAGATGGAATGACTATTAGGTCACTTTTAAAACAATGATTTCAATTATATAGTTTTTAAAAATAATTGACATATTGACAAATAAGGACATAATTTTAAAATCAATGTCTTTGACAGGAGCCTAACAAAGAAAATGGAAACCGCACATATATGCCCAGGCTCAGATACTGAATTAATGCAAGAGGAAAGCTGTGCTGCTGAGGGGTTTCTGTTCACACTGCAGAAAACACTGTATAATGCATGTCCACACAGCACAGATGAGCACTGTCACGGAGCCACTTGCCAGTGGGTACGCCACCAACAATAAAGGGACTGCACCAGAGGAGGGCGGTGGCTTTATTTGTGGAACGAAACCTTATTTTTATATCTTCCTTTCCGGATAAAGATACAGATAAAGTGTTCAGTTCACCTTTCTTAGGTTTGTGGAAAAATAATTCCAATTAATAATAATTCCAATTATCTATGGAATTTTTTATTGCTATGTATTTTGAGATAAGTACAGATTCACATGTAGAAATAAGAAATAACACAGGGCTCTCATGCACCCTTTACTCAGTTTCCCTCCAATGATGTCTTGCAAAAATACATTAGAGTAGCAGCAGCAGATATTAACACTGATGCAATTCACAGATCTTACCCAGGTTTTCTCAGCTCACTTATTGCTCTGTGCGTGCGTGTTCAGTTCTGTGCAATTGTATCACCTGGTAGAGTTGCGTATACACCCCACAGCAGGGAGAGAAAATGGTTCTAGTGCCTCAGGGACCCCTCGGACTGCCCTTTCATAACCACCTGCTGCGCTCCCACCCAGTGACCAATCCCTAACCACAGACAGCCCTAATCTGCCCTTCCTAACTGATGCCATTTCAAAAGTGTTATATAACTAAAACCTGTACCCCACCTTTTAGAAAGAGCTTCCACCACTCAGAATAGTTTATTGGTGATCTATACCAATGTTGTGTGCATCCTTTTTTATTGCTGAGTAGTATCCCTGGCGTGAGAGTACCACAGTTTGGTTAACCACCTACTGAAAGGTTTCTGGGTAGTTTTTGGTTTAGGGCTATTAGAAATAAAGACACTATGAACATTTCTCTGCAGGTTTTTGCGAGGAAACACATTCTCATTTCTCAGGGCTAAATGCCCAAGAGTGAAATTGCCTGGCCATATGGGAAGTGCATGATTAGTTTTATAAGAAATTGCCAAACTGTCTGCAAGACTGTTTTTCATTTTATATTCCCCCAGCACTATATGAGTGCTCCTTTCTGATGTAATTTTCACAAGCTAATTAAAATAACTATTGTCCAACCAGAGCAAAGGAATTAAGATTGCTGTGTCAGAGTTTTTATGCTAAATTGGCCTAGGTTCAAAAGCTAGTTCTGCAACTTGATACCTATATGACTTCAAGTAAGTTATTATTCCACTCAGCCTCAGTTTCTCCATCTGTAGCATGGGAATAATAATAGTCCTAGTTCACGACCTTGTAATGAAGTCTCAATAACTATCACTTGATTATTATTTATGATGCAATTGTAAAGAAGTAAAAACAGGTATGTAAGAAATTAATAAAAAATACTACACACTTTATTTTGCTATGTTGTCAATCTTAGTATAAGAAAAAGAAAACATCTTTAAGTTGTGATATAGTTATGGTTTTACACATAAATCCTTTCAGACTTGCAATTTATTACATTGTTAGTCACAGTGAAATAGTGGCAATACAACGCTCTGAAGTGTAGGAAGGTAACATAACTACTCCTCCGAAATTGTACCGAACTGTAAAGTCTACTTTCTTAAGTCTGAGGGATGGAGAAGTTCAATGTTATTGAAAGTTCACTGGATGAGAAACCAGATGGCTCTAAAATATCCCAGAAGCAGTAGGAGATGGCAAGATGACTGACGGACAGCTGGTCAGCTCCTCCCTGCCATCAACAGCTAGTGCTAAAGAAGAACAGAGAAACAGAGTTTACTATTTAAATCTTCTATCCCAAAGATATCACGTTAAAGAAAACTATAGTGATCAGAATCTTATTCGATAAGGAGCGGTCAGTTCTGTTTGCCTTGTTTTGTTTTTTCTTGCGTCTCCGCCTGTGAGCACGTGTGTGTGTGTGTGTGTGTGTGTGTGTCTGAGCGTGAGCCCAGGCGGCCCCCAGTGAACGCAGCCACAGCTTTCAATTCTTTGAAATGTAATTAAAATAATTTTGTATTTACTCCAATTAAAATACCAATTAACTTTGAAAATGTTTTCATAATTTTATTTTCTTCGAATTTCTAAATAAGCTATTTTTATCTTTAATTGCCATTTCAATTTGACGTTTGTTCCTGTTTCGTTTTATTACTTGTTTTTGATTTGTTTTCCAGAAGGTTGAGGGTGAGAGCTAAAAAGTAAATTTATTTAATGTGTGGAAGAAATATTTGATCGTTGGAACTTGCCGCTTAGTGTGGGAAGTTCACCTGTGGGAGGAACTACCCTACCCAGAGAGTGGAAAGGAAAGTAAGTTTGCGTCCGCATCTCAGGTCGGTGGATGCGGCCCGAGAGCACCACGGTCATCGGACAGCCGGCTCTGCACAGTACGGACCCTGCCTGCTGAAGTCTGGCTGACCTGCGGCATCTATCGTTTGCATCACTGAACATTTAAGAAAGTTATTAAAGCTTAGTTTTTAACAGTCTATTTTGTTGTGACATCCATGAAACAGTAAGCAGAGTTTCAATTTTCTTGTATTGTTCTTTCTATGGGATTTACCTCCTTCTTGTCTCAATTTAAAGTCCATTAAATCCATTTTATTATATATTTTTTCCAATATGCCATCTGTTGACTGTTGGAAATGCAGGATTATCTTCCTGGTTTACTAAAAGAGACATTTTCCTATTCATTATTTTTTCTAATAGTGTTTAAATAAAATAGTTCTCATTAGTGATTTCTTACATGTCATATATATGTTTTTTAATATATTTTATTGATTATGCCATTACAGTTCTATTTCCCCTTCATTCCCCTCCACCCTGCACACCCCCCCCCACCACTCCCCCCTTTAGTTTATGACCACGTGTCTCAAGTTCTTTAGATTCTATATTTCCCATACTATTCTTGCCCTCCCCCCTATCTATTTTCTACCTACCGTCTATGCACTAAGAACCACACCTAAAACAAAAACAAACTAAGAGGACAGCTAGATCAGGAGCAGAAACATAGAAATGAAGATAACATGGAGGGTTAGCAACAGGGGAGTGGGAGGAGGAGAAGGTACAGAAAATAAGTATCATATATATATTTTTAATTAAGATGTTTTGAAACTGGAGTAACAAAAGATATCATCTCTAAATAGCTTTTAAAGGGAGGCTTTTTATTATTTATATCACAAAAATTCAAGGTAGGACAGTCTCTAGGTAGTTAACTTAGTGGCTCAACAATGTCATAAATAAATGCCCATCTTTTCATCTGTTTACTTGGTCATCCCTGATGTGTGAGCTCATTCCCCTCATGGTCACAAGGTGACTGCAGAAGCTCCAGGCATCACATTTTCAGAAATCACTACCATGAGGAAGAACAGGTAATATTTCTCCCTTATGTTTCTTTTTATCCAGAATGAGGAACCGTTTTAGAAGACCTCTTCTCTGTGTCGTTGGCCATAGTGGGTTAAATGTTCAACCTTAAACCAATTTTTTGGTCCCTGGCAATTGTACCCAAATGACCAGCTTAAGCAACTATGAGAGAGGGATGGGTAATATTAAGCTATAAAAAAGGCACAAAAATAAATAAATAAAGTAAACCAGCGAAAACCATTCATGTCTAACATATTATTACAGGCTTTCAAGCCAAAAACTTAGGTGGGGTTCTTGACGATATAAAATTAAACCTCTGAGTCTCAGTTTCTGTTTTTTTTAATCCATCCAGTTTGCCTCTTTTGTGAATATTATATAAATTACTATATGAAAAATACATGTAGTTTATCTGAGAGATGCCATATATGTTAATCTCCTTCTTTCTCTGCAATAGTGAAAAAATTTTTAAATAAACCTACAAAGCTGAGTAATACAAATTTTAGACCTTGAATATCCTACATTTTCTGATATTCCGTTTCAAACCCTGCGAAGTACTCCTAACACGCTCTTGACGAATCTAGAGCTATGACAATGCTTTAGTATAAACAGTTCTAACTTGTGTATTTCAAATGGTTGGTAAAAGTTGCATCAGCCTTAAAAAATATAGGTATTCAATAGATGCCATAAAATCCTTTAAGTGCCTCCATTCATTCATTTTGTTTAAAATAGATTACAAATTTCATACACGATGCTGGCTGAGTGCTGGGAGTGGGTGAAAACTGAGAGGCAAAAGTTCTGCCTTCTCAAAGTACCTCCACATTCTTGCTGTATCAATGAGTATTAATTTCCTTGATAAATTTCCAACTAATGCCTTATCCCTGAAACTCAACTGTTTCTCCCTTTCATAATTTTTAAACTTTCAATTAAAGTTGCCATACAATATTATATTAGTTTCGGGTTTACAACATTGTGATTAGACATGTACGTACTCTATGAAGTGATCCCACCAGGATAAATCTAGTGCCTATCTGGTATCTTACACAGATATTACAATATCATTTACTTATTTCCTATGCTGTACATTCTATCCCTGAGACTGCTTTTATTACTGGAAATTTGTACATCTTAATCTCTTCCCCTTTATCACCCTCAATTTTTTCTTTACACTATTTTCCCATGTAGGAAAAACCAAAACAAACAAAAAAATCGAATTATTTTAGTTGCCTTCCTCTACTACACCACTAGATGGCGCCCAAGGAACCTATTTCCCTCCAAATGACAGTAGAAAAAGTAGAGATAAAACCCGCAGCTCTTCACAGTTTGAAATGGACAAGGTCTCTGCTGTTATTTTACCTGTTATTCGGGAAAAAAAATGCACAGATGTTTTTCATTATCACTTAGCACTCACAGTTAATTTTAAATAGTCTTTTCAAGTCCACTACAATTTTGTGAAGACACTTCATCACAATTAATCATTTGTATTTCTTTATCTTACACAAGAGTAGTTATTTATTTTGCCCTTTTCTTACTCTGATGCATACACTGCTTTGCTTTTTTAAAACGCTCTTGAGCCATCCTCTTTCCTTGAGAATCAGAGAGTGACCAAATGCCACCCCTGCACTCCCTGCTCAGAGCTCTGCCACAACTTGCTTGTCAGAGTGGTTTGCAATGAATTCCCCCTTGACCTCTGTCCACCGGCCACTTCAGAGTTTTCACAGCATTTGTATCCCCTTTGGGTTTCTGTGCCCTGGAAAAATCTAGGGAACTAAATTTTGTGTTCACTGTCATAAAAAAAAAGTCATCATTTCCCAAGCTCGATTTAGAGAAGGGAAAAAATAAAAAAAGAAGAAAACCACTGAAAAGAGAAATTAATTTGGCTGAGTCAAAGCCCAAGTAAAGAATTACAAAACCTTTCCCACAGCTTTCTGTATTCTGTAATAAAATTTGGGGAAACTTCTCTGTCCACCAGTCAAGAAATACCGGCTGATGACTTATTAAAATGACTTTTGTAGGTATAATATTGAAATACATGTTTACGTTTGTGTGTGTGTGTGTGTATGTGAATGCATGGGTATTTGTGTGTGACAGGACACACCCACACATAAAATCTTCCTCTTTGTCGCCTGCACCGATGCCCCAGTTACTCAACTATAGAAACAGGGCTCTTCCCAGGCATGATTTTGTAGGGCTTGAAGCAAGGTCTTTGATCCATTTTCCTCGCCAGTGTTTTTCCCCCTAAGGATTATGTCCTGAGATGAAAGTTCACCGTTTTGCTACTGTATATGGACTGTAACCAAGGAAGGTTCTTACAGACAAAAATCCTCCTGGGCCTACATGTTGTTCCGCCTGCTACTTCTACATAGTTAGTATATAGCCCAGCAACCGAAGGCGGAGGTAGGAGTTTCCATACCCGTTTGTTTTACAGACTCAGTCTGCCCTACATTTTTGCTTCTTTTTATTTATTGACATTATCCACAGTATCTCCTGCGGCCTGAGGGACTGGCTTGCGCTCAGGTTTTGAGCTTGTTCATTTGGTGCCTTTTTCTCCACCTTCTGTTTACTAGAGAAGGTACTGGGTGGCCAGAGAGGCAACTGCAATACTCAGCTAAGACTCGCTCTTGAGGAAGGAAGGCCTGAGGCTTTGCTACGGGGCAAATACAGCAGACTCCGTGGGTATGACGTCTCTTTCCTCAGTCAGGTAGGGGGAGGAGCGCTCCAGGATTGCCAACTTGAAAACTTGCTGTGGATGAAAAAAAGGGGCTTCTATGGACAGTGACCCCACGGGGCGATATGATCAAAAATTTCTAATCAGACAGGCTTTGCTGGGTTGTCAGGTCTCAGGCATATAACTTTCTTAGTAAAAGGTTTATCTTTGCCTTAGGCAAGCACAGTCCATTGTTTCTATACAACTGGGTTAACATAAGCTCCAAAGGTCCCCTTTTCAGGCCCCTCCTTTTAAAGGTTGTCATCCTCTATAGAGAGAGCACCTACTCTTAAATATTCTGTAATCCAGTCCCTGTCTTGGTTGCTCCTACCTTCGGCTAACCTTCCTTCGTTCCCTCCTTCACTTCAAATGCATTGAATACAAACCACGAAAGTGATTCTCTGGAGTATTTGAGATCTTTGTCCCCAGCATATGTCATCAGTTGTGCCTGAAATTAACTTATATACAGATTCTCGACAAGTTTGGATGTGTCTTACTTTGACGTTAGGATCCAACAATCAAGGGTCTGTTTTCTTTCAGAAAATTGAGAGAATTACAGAAACTCATAGTTGGAAGACATCGATAGAGCCATCGAGAGCCTTGGTCACTAACCCGAGCTGTGCAGCGGGATCTCTGGGGAACTGCACATTTCTAGCTCACCCCCAGATTACTGACTCGGTTAGAATAGTGCCCAGCCTAGAGGCAATGCCACAAAATAATATTCTTGTTTGGATCATGCTACTCAAAATAAACATTTACTTAAGAGATATTATTGCCCTAATTTAAGATAGAAAAACTATCTATCCAAGCCCATTTAAATAACTATCTATCCATTTAAAGAGCTTATCTGAGGTAAATGTTAGAAGTAAGATTTCATTCCAGACCAGGTGACTTCAAGCCCACACCTCTCACACTTCAAGGAGCTACTTGACTACCTCGAGTAATAGCTAAAATCACCACTTCCAGAGGCAGCGGTGTTTACCATATGCTCCCGACACGGAACACAAACAGTGCGATGATGATTTATGAGGCGACTATTGAGCAACCATTTGTTGAATTTGTGTTCATGGCACTGGCCACACTTAGCACTTTGCACCCGTTGTTGACTCATTTGCTCATTATATATTATTGCAAGTTCAATGTTATTTTCCCTACTTCTCAGACAGGGAAACTGAGACCCTGCGTGGTTAACTATTATTCCACACTTACACAATCAGTGCATGGTGGAAGAGGTGTTTGAAGCCCTGACTCTCTGACTCTATCATTGGTGTGCTCACACACCTTCCTGTACCTCCATTCACTGCTTCTGGTTTTCCTTCAGGGGCCACAGAACATATCACTCAGTTCTCTGTGCCAAGTTAACCTTTTGCATGTTTGGGGGGGAATGAAGTGTTGTCATTTTCTAGTTTAAATATCCAAGCTCCTTCCACAAATACAGACAGTGGACATGATCTCATCTGGAGGTTTCCTCTCAGAATATTCCATGGGAGTCTCGACCAGGCACGTGGTGCGGCCCAGAACACACCAGACCGCCCCGGCAGGCCCGACTCCCGCTCCCCGGCAGGAAGTACTTCTGAATCAGTCCACGAACGAGAGTCATTAGCAAATTAGTGTGGTCTGTCTTCTGTTTTAAACGCTAAGGTTACAAAGGAGGTTTTGTTTGGGATTATTTTTTAAATTTTTTCTACCTTTGTGCTGTAAGGGTAGTTTGAGGAAAACCAAAAACGTAACATTGGAAATGTTTGTGCTACTTTCTTCACAAGCAATTGTTTGTTCAAGCACAGTTTTCGAAACCAGCAAAACAAGTAATTTCTAAAAAAGGGAAGATTTTCCATCCGGACAGGTCGTCATTAATTAAAGACTATTTTGGTATACCGGTACTTACATGAGGGATCAAAAACCTGGTTTTACTCTTACCTGATATCCATTTTCCCAGAGAAATGCTACAATATCCAACTAATATAAATCTTACAATTTCAAATTAAATTTTATTTTATTTATTATGTTTATTTTTACTTATTAATTTATTCAAATTAAATTTTATTTATTTTAGTAATTGATTTAATTTGAGTTTCCTTTACTTCTTGAGGACAAATAGGTTTAATGTCTACATTCTACGGGGTTTTTTCCCTACAGAGTAGGTGGTTGCTGCTGTCACTGTAAGAAATCCCCAAACCCATAGAGGAATTTTTTATGAGCTTATCTGAGCCAAAACTGATGACATATGCCACGGAGCAGGATCTCAACTGCGCCAGAGAATAACAGTCTTGCAGGTTCTTTTATGCATTTGGAGTGAAGGAGGGAGGGAAGACAAAAAGATTACATGGAGGCAGAAGGAAGCAAGGCAGTGATCATGGTGCAGGTTAGTTATGATGCAGTGCTGTCTTGCTTTTAGAAGGTGAAGCCTGAAAGGGTGGTCAGGTATTAGAAGGAGGAATTTGAAGGGGACTTTTCAAATATGTGGTAACCTAGATGCATAGACACTAGAGAAAGGGCTTGCTTAAGGCAAAAAAGATAAGCTTTTCACTAAAGAAGCTACAGGCCAGGGGTATGACTACCCACCAAGACCTGAGAAGTTAGGAGTTTATGATCAGATCACCCTGTGAGGGTTACCTTTTACGTATTACCCATTTCTATTACCCACTGCTCAGACAATTTCCCACAGGCCACGTAACTTCTCTTAATAAAAGGCATTTATATTTTGTGTTATGGAAAGGAAAAGCTTCTTTAATAGGAGAAATAATGTAGTTTTTCTTTTAAAAGCTTGAGCTTCATTATTTTTAATTGTATCTAATTGACTCCAATAGCTTTAGAGTCGCCTTTGGACATTGGTAAGATGTTTTAGGGGGGAAGAAAAGATACTGGAGTTAATCCCCAAAGCTTTCAGATCTTTTCTTAGGATTCTCTTCCAAGACGATCAGAAGGATTGGGTGCAGGGAACCAGTCTGTCCTGGTTGTCTGTTTCACAAGGATTTCCACAGCACAATGATCATGTGACTACATGATCAGTAAACAAACAAAACCCAAAACCTACAGAGTGGAACTGTCTTTAGTCTCCACGCCTTATTCCGACCAACTTCAAAATGTCACTACTAGACGAGAAACTCTACGTTACTAACATGAAGTCTCCAGTTTCTAAAACATGCTTAGGAATGAAGGATCCACAGTCCAGAAGCTGGTAATAATCTTGCAGTTTATTTGATACTGGAACTTAAAGTTTGTTTTTGATTTGTGTAAAAATCATTTTTGTGCAGAAACTTCAAACACTTTGGTTCATCATTTCCTAATCTTTTCCATTGCTACCTAGTCCTTCACATTTTTCCTACCAACAATGCCCAGATATTTTATTCCTTTGAGGAATTCAGTTTCTAACTTGTACCTTTGACTCAGCAGCATCAGGAATGGGCCCTGACTGATGAACATTTCCCAGCACAAGCTCCACCCCCCCACCCCCCCACCCCAGCTAATGCGGAAGGATTCATTTAGAGAGAAACATGCCACTCAACAAACTGCAGGGAGCGAGTAAACCCAACAGTTTGTGTGGGAACCACAGTTTACTCAAAGGCAGTGAGGTATGAGGTCCGGTGGGTTGCCTACAGCTTCTGGGAAGTACCACGTGGCCTGAAGCCAAACCAACATTTCAGCAAAAAATGAAAGAGAAACAGAGATGGTGATGATGGTGACCTGTGTTAAGGCTTGGGACCGAACTCTACTTCTGCACTTTAGGCTTCTCAGTTATGGGAACCAATAAATTCATGATGTTATTTAAGACCCCTTGAATCCGGTTTTCTATAGCTTACAAATAACTTTTCTGAGCCTTGGTTTCTTATCAGTAAAGAGATGTTAATGTGACCCTCCTCATTGGGTATTCTCGATGATTAAAGCAGAAAAACATTCGTTAAGCAAATGGTATGTGCTACATATCCAGCAACTCTTTAATCATTTTCCTTTCCTTTCCTTCTCCTCCTCTCACAGACTTCTGGGTACTGAGAAGTCGGACCAATGTTCACGGATCCAGGGAGTGTTCGGAGAAGGGAGTGCTGCGGGATGACCGAGGTCATTAGAAAAGCCACAGTTACCCGGGGCTGTCCTTCGACCCAGCCACCCTGGTCCTTCCCAAGGAGCTCCGGCAGCCGGCAGCTGGGTGGGTGTGTGTCAGGGAGAAGAACCCTGCTGGTTCTGCAAGGTAAGCAGTAAAGCCAGTGGCTGGACAGGCTCGGTTTTTCTAAGAAGCACCTGACGGAGGGCAACATTTAAACCCCAGGGACTATTCTGTTTCCCTAAAACATAAAGCTTATTCAAGACAATAAATTTCGAGGGCAGACATGTAAAGATGACTCTTGTTCAAAACCTTACGTAACAGAGGAGAGAACAGAGGCCCAGAGTGGCAAGGTGACTCGCTCCAGCCCCAGGAACAGCTGAAGGCACAGCCGGGGCAGCTGACCCAAAGTTCGTGTTTTTTCGGACGAGTAGACGGTGCTCAAGCCCAGCCCCTGCTTAGCTGACTCCACGTCACTTTCCATTACAAACCGGGTTAGTCAGTGGAGCAGACACACACACACACACACACACACCCATCCAGTCCAACAAGCGCAGCCGGTTTTCCCAACGGCAGCACAATTGTCACCTGTGAGTCAGCACTGGGTCTCAGGGACGCAGGGCCCTGTTGCTGCTCATGCACCAGGGAAGTCATGAGTGTCTCAACCCCGCTGGTTTCTGGGTCTCAGCACTGTGACCATTGCGCCCGGATAATTCCTTGTTTCACAGCAGGGGGTGAATGGGAAAGGGGGGCTTCACAGCATGTTTGGCAACCTCCCTGGACTCTCCCCACAGATGCCAGTAGGACCCCTTCAGTTCTGACAACTAAAACTGTCCCCAGCATTGTCGAATGTCCCCGGATGGGGGAGGAGAAGACAAAATCGACCCGCTGAGAACCGCTGCTGCAGAGAGCAGCCTGTTCTCCCCAAGGGTCCTTAACCCATGTTCTGTCTCGGCCCAGGCCTAAGTGTAAGGACACAAGAGGTGACGTGGAGTACGTCTTCTCGGGCAAATTAAAAAATTATCGGGCTTCAGTGGACATTATTTCTTCATCTGACAGTCGTCTGGGTTGATAGCAAAGACTAATATTACTTAAAGAGTCCTGACAGCTTGTTACTGCCACAGCAGTAAGAAATTATACACTGAGTTAAAAACGTTGAATGGAAAGATAATGCCTGTACGTGCCAGGGAATGATGACAACGGGAGCCCATGGAAAGTGAGTGACCGAAAACTGCAGACGCAGTCTAGATGGCTTCAAATTCCCGGTCCCTGCGTTTCCTGGGACGCACTTACCGAGGGAGCCACGGCGTTTTCCCTCCACCAGCGGCTGCCCGGCCCCGCGGTGCTCTGCGGCCGAACTCTGCGGCAGAAGCTGGGTTAGACACGGGGCAGCCGAGGAATAGCAATGAGCTGTAGAACTACGGGCCGAAGAAACACGCAAGAGGAAGCAGAATAACATACAAACGAAAATGGGGCAGGTATAAAGTAAAGCTTGCCAGAGGAGTCTAGCCCTGGTCCCAGAAAAAAAAAAACATTTCTACAAATTAAATGGTCTCATCATGGACTATTTTTGTAAAACTAATTTACAATATTTCTCTCTTAGAAAGTTTTGCATCGGAACAGCGATTGCGTCACTGGCATTCAGAATACTTGACCATGTCAAATTTGTATTGTCAGATCTAATAGCGCGAGAAGTAACACCAAATGCTGCATCAGTCACCTATATTCAGCCCTTCTGAATACCACGATGTTTCTTCAGTACCAAGCTGTCCTTGGAGCGAGCCGCAGCTCAGCAAAATACAAAAGCTTTCCTTTCTGCCTTAATAATTGTCTGGGACACATTCTTACATTTCACTTTAAATCATCTGATGCTTTTCAGATTCTCCAGAGCACGCCTTCAGTAGTACAGCAAATGAGATCCAAGATTTCTAAGAGCCCTATGCTGCCTTCTTTCTGCGGTTGATAACATGCTGCTTCTGCCTTGTACTGGGTACCAGATGCAGAGCCGACAGCATAAGGAGAGGAAAATAAGAAATGTTCGTGGAAGGGCCAGATTCGTGTGCAAGTGAAAATATTTTCCCCAAACCAGGAAGCCTCTTTCTTTAAATAAAAAAGGGGATCCAGTCATTTCAAGTGCTGAGATAAGGCAATTTGAATGGTTTTTCACCTTGGGACAAAAAGCTTACATGGAAAAAGCACTGTTAGAAGAGGCCTGAATGGCAATCTTGGGTAGGGAGAGAGGGGAGCAGAGTACAAACAACAACAACAAAAGGTTCCAACTCAAAACATTCTCTAGAATTATGAATATGCTTCCATATTAAAGAACTATAAAATTAATGGTATTGTATTATTTCATCAAAGCTCTTGGTTCAGTGTTTATGAATAAAGAATAAAGATATGCAATAATAATGATGTTATAAAGATGGGTAAGTACTTAACTCTAAGGAAAGAAGTATCTCAGTGGTTCTCAAACCTAATAGGACACTCAGAGTACTGTGCGCCCCTCTGCAAGTCCTGATGTAATATTTCTAGGACAATGCTTAGCACTCTGTATGTCTCACAATCTCCCTGGATTATTCCGATGCCTCATCAGGTTTAGAAAATGACTGAACATCTAAGTGTGCCCATTTCATCCACTTCAAGGTCACTGCTCCTACCTTATGTGCTCTTGACCTTTAGGGGGTCATACAGTGTTTTACTGAGCCAATGAACTGTTGACCTACACTCTAGAAAAATACCCATGCCCAGGCAGGTAAAATTTTTATGTACAATTTTAGGGTGACTATAGATTGCTGAAATCCATCTGGGAAGAACCCAGATAGATTGAATAATTGCCTTTGCGGTTTGCAAGAGGTCTTTTTTCAGTGACTTCCCCTCAAGTTCTAGAAGTTAAGGATAGCCTATATGCTTTCTGGAAGACAGTTGCTGGATTGAATAGACCAGGTTTAAGTGGAAGAAAGGGAACCCTCATGCACTGTTAGCAGGAATGCAGACTGGTGTTTCCTGAAAAAATTATAAATGGATCTACCTTATTCATTTACCCTGATCCAGTGGTTCCACTTCTGGGAACATATCCAAAGAAACCCCAAACACTAATTCAAAAGAATGTATGCACCCTTACATTTAATGCAGGGTTATTTACAATAGCCAAGATTTGGAAGCAGCTCAAGTGCCCACCAGTAAGTAGATGAGTGGATGAAACCCTGTGGTACATTTACACAATAGAATATGACTCAGCCATAAAAACAGAAAATCTTACCTATTGTGACAGCATGGATGGACCTGGAGACTATTATGCTCAGTGAAATAAGCCAGTCAGAGCAAGGCAAATACCATATGATCTCACTTTTATGTGGAATCTAATGAACAAAATAAACAAATACACAAAACAGAAACATTTATAGATAGAGAAAACAGACTGACAGCTGTCAGAGAAAAGGGGGGTTGAGGGGTGGGTGAAAAAGTCGAAGGGATTAAGCAAAATAAAAAACCCTCACAGACGCAGACAACAGTGGGGTGATTACCAGAGGGACAGAGGGTGGGGAAGGTAGGAGAGGGGAAAGTGGGGGTAAATGATGGCGGAAGCGGACTTGGCTTTGGATGGTAAACACACAATACAATATACAGGTGATGTGCTATAGAATTCTACACCTGAATTCTTGAAAGCTATATAATTTTATTAACCAGTGCCACCCCAATAAATTAAATTTAAAATTTTTTAAAAGAAAATGGGAAGGAACCAGCAGAAAAAAAAATGCCAATATATGGGTACAAATTGCTTCAAAATCTCTGAGGGTAAACGGAGAGAATCAAAGAGGGATGGATTCTAGGAGAGAAGGGGAGGAGAGGGGAGGGAGGGGCAGATCTACGGAACCACTCCTCCGGCGATTTGATTGTATAATGAGAGTCAGGAGTTTCTCTAGCCAGTGCTGAACTACTTGAGTTCCGGAATGTACCTGGCTGCATCTAATCTCTCAGTTTATTATGTGTTCTTCCTTCTGCTCACAATAGTTTACCCTCCTACCCCCTTACTGAGGTAACCCCACCTTTCCTAACTTCTGAAATCTAAATGCCCGACTCCTCCCAGAGCTGGACTCCGCATCCTTAATCTATGCCCTCTGCTCACCTCTGCCTGACAACCTCCTGAGCAGTTTGAAAGTAGGAGGCAGATTTGGTGTTTGGGGTTTGTTTTGTTTGTTTCCAGGTTTAGGACCAGAGTCTAGTACCAAACCTAGTGCATTAAGTAGCTAGTTTAAAAGAATTTGGAGAATAAGAAATAATTCGGGATCCACATGTCGTTATATTCAGATGACACCACAGTGGAAGGGTTCTCTACTTGGACAGGTATGTGACAGACACCTTGACCCGGGAACTTGACTGTGCACCTGGGAACTTTCCTGCTTGCTCTGACCGCACTTAGAAGAGAGTAGCCAGAAAGGGAGATGAAACAAATATTGGTTTGCTACTCAAACTCTTTCCTTTTTTGTTATCCTTCTAAGACTTTTTTTTGGGAAGAGACTATTATTTCTTCCTTTTTTGAACTTCTTAGAAGTTCCAAAAACTATAGTTTGTCATCCAACAAAAATGAGTCATTTAAGAGACTGAATGAGTAAGTGGATTTTATCTTAGCCTGTGAAAGTTGGGTCCACAGCCCTACAGCTTATGACCATGTGAAAATATGGAATATGATATTTGTTAGAGTGGTTACTTGTGTACTAATGCTGCTATTTTGGACACTTTATCTTGATATAGATAATAAGAGAACATGTTTTTAAGCATCCTCTCCGTGCCATTTACTTTTCCATACACATGAAATATATTAACTCACTTACGCACAACCTTGAAAAGAGGTTGCTGTTACAGTCCCCATTTTATAGATGGGAAAACTTAAGCAAAAAGAGGTTGTTTAATGTCCCTGAAATTATGTAGCTATTAAATAGAAGAGCCAGAAGTCAAAGTATATAATGTGAAAAGTTAAAATAAAATTTTAAAGTTTGATTAAAAAAGTAGTTTCAAAGGAAAGAGAGAAAGAAAGGGTGGTGGAGGTGGGAGGAAGGAAGGGAAAAGAAGGAAGAAAGAAAGAAAGGAAGGAAGGAAGGAAGGAAGGAAGGAAGGAAGGAAGGAAGGAAGGAAGGAAGGAAACTCTTCATTTTCTGTGGAATGTGAAATTGTTCCAAGCATGGGGTACTTCACTTCCCAAAATCATGATCTTGCTTTCAACACTTCTAGAAAAACCCCAAGTTCTTAGTAAGGTTTCTCAGAAGTCTATAAACTCTCAATGCTCCAGGTTTTGTATCTATAAAACTGTAACTTGTGCATGTGAACATACTCACACACACATATATTTAAATCTTATTATAAGGATCAACTGAGGCAAGTTATAGAAAAGAGGGACTCCTTCATTCCTCTTGTTCTACTTTTTGATGTGTACTTTTAAAAATTATCCAAACCAAAATGTATATTAGCATTGTTTCCGTACTAAGGAACTTTTTAGAGAATTACACTGAATTAGGAAAAACATATTTTACGCTCCCTGACATAGGACCGCTGTCCCCCTGCTGCATGTCTCCCAGACCGAACAAGAGGTCTTTACATCCAGGGCCGACGGGGTAAATGCCAAATACCCTCTGTATTTACACTAACCCTTCCACAGCTTTTCCATTTTAAATATGACCTCGATGTATCTGTGAATTAAAACTTATTATTATAAGGACCAAGAATGGTTTTTGCTTTTATCATAGGTAAACCAAATTTCAATAAGATAGTGTATATTAGAAGTTTAACTAGGTTGGGTGTATCTTAAGTATGATTATTAGCAGACAGTGCATTCTATTATCTGAATCCCTTGGGTAAATTGAAATACCTCTGGATAAGGCAACAATATCCCTTATCATGAAAAATTTTCTGTTACTGAACTCTTCAATCTTAGCTGGTCTGTTTGTATTAACTTTGGCATTCTGTAGTTAATGTCATGTAAGCCAGAGTAACATTTAGAGTTACAAAAATAATTGTCGCTCAGATTTTGAGAGCTTACTAACAGCTATACAATGTCCTAAGCAATTCACAGAATTAACTGTTATCCTCACAACCATCCTGTTACTCCTCCTTACAGAAGAAAAAACGGGGTCTCAGAACAATGAAGTAACTGTCACAAAGCCTTTCAGGGGTGTTCTGTTCACTTTTTATTTATAAAATGTTCTTGTATAAGAGTCTGAGAGATGAACAGTGTTATCCTAAAATCTT
The DNA here is from genome assembly GCF_021234435.1 of Artibeus jamaicensis. Lineage (NCBI taxonomy): Eukaryota > Metazoa > Chordata > Mammalia > Chiroptera > Phyllostomidae > Artibeus > Artibeus jamaicensis. The sequence goes on along the minus strand of NW_026522046.1, from coordinate 29,721,839 downwards.
CTTCTTGCATACAGGTGCTCTTTACGGGTACAGTTTCACAAGAAACAGAATTTTCAAGTGGCCTTTAATTCCATTTTTTTCTGTCAACTGTCCTTGCAATAATATCTTTAACATCTCTGAAAAGTTCAAAGATATTCCTCTAGCTTTATATCACTTATTCTTGAAACACCCCGGAAATGGTGCAGGGAAGGTGTTAATAAACCCATTCTGCAGTCAGAACAACTGAGTCCCAGGCCGCTTAGCATCACCAGTGAGCCAGTGGGACAGAGTCAGTCATTGCACCCTCGCTTTAGAATTTCCACACCCCACCTTCATTTTCAAGCCACGTGCCATGTACTTCCAGAATGAAAAGTGTTCTATTTTTGGATCAAGGTTCTGAGAAATGGCAGCTCCTTTAATCCTAACTGCTCTCAGTCAGCTCTTTCTCTAGGTTCTTACCAACAGAATATTCTGATCAATTCCTCTCTGTTTCAGCAAACTTAGGTACACTGTTCTTGTTTTTTTGGAAGATTTTATTTATTTATTTTTAGAGACAGGGGAAGGGAAAGAGGAAGAGAGGAAGAGAAACATCGGTGTGTGGTTGCCTCTCATGCACCCTGAGCTGGGGACCTGGCCTGCAACCCAGGCGTGTGCCCTGACATGGGAATCGAACTGGCAACCCTTTGGTTCATAGGCTAGCACTCAATCCACTGAGCCACACCAGTCAGAGTCAGTTTTCTCATTTGTATAATGATATTATAATGACTTTTGCTCCTTCCACAAGTGCCATGTATTTATTATGCAAATTTTAGAAAATATTTAAAATAAAAATCACCTATTATCCCATCACCCAGAGGTATCCACCAGCGCCGCTTCATGAACATTCATTCCCTTATTTTTCTATTAAGTTGTTAAAACAGAAAATGGGATTATACACTTTTCTATTGTTTACCTTAGTAAAATATGCTGAACTTCTTTGTCACTGCTAATACCCTTTATAACCTTTTTTCTGAAAAATGTTATTGGAATACAGCAGATGTGCAGAAAAGTAAACAAGCATCAGTGTACAGTTTGATTAACATTCACGAGTATCAATCTTAAGACCAAGAAACAGGACACTGCAGGATTCCAGAAGCCTTCCTGAGCCCACCTCCAGCCCTCAGGCACTCCCAAAGGTAACCACTGATTATCATTGCCTCACTCGGAACTAGCTACAAATGACATACAGTATATATTGGGTTGATCAAAAAGTCCGTATGGGTTTTTCTTTCTGTAAGATAAAAGACATAGTTTCTTATTTTCACCAATAACTTTATTGATTTGGATACTATGAATATGTCAGCTATTTCCTTCAAGGAAAATTTTTGGGATTGTTCTCCATTAACGTCTTGATTTGATTGCTATCAACTGCAACTGGTCTACCCAGCTGTGGAGATCACCCAGGGAGAAATCTCCAGCACAAACTTCACAAACCACTTCTCACATATTCAATCAGCTACAGCATCTTTTTCATATACCGCATAAATCTTTGTTTGCATTTCAGTTGCATTTGTACCTTTCTTGAAATAAGAAAGCATAATATGCCAAAATGTCACTTATTTTCCTCCAATTTCATTATTAAAATGGCTACACAAAAATTCACCAATTTTGATGTGTTTTTTTTAAATGCACGCTGATATGACAGTTGTTACAGTACAGTCTAACAAAGTAGTTTCAAATGAAATTAAGCACAGCTAAGTGCTACTAGAGTCATCTTACAGGAAAAAAACAAATGAACTTTTTGGTCAGCCCAACCCAATACTCTTCTGTCTGTCTGCTTTCGTTTAACATTGTGTTTATTAGATATATGAACGCGTGAACTATTAATGGCTGCATAGTCTGCTGTTGAATGGACTGCCATAATTGAATCCAGCACAAAGCCAAAACATGTCCTCTTACAGAACGTTGATGCTTCTACCGTCTCATTGTCAGAGTCAGTAGAAGCTGTGAGCATCACTGCTGTCTTCACGCCTGCACTTATTCCACAGGACACGTCCCTAGAAGTGAAAGCCTCATTGGGAAGATGCTCATGATGGCGAGACTTTTCATGAGTGTTACCAGATTGTCCTGTACCGTGGTGAAAATATGTTTCCACAGGAGCACGTGAGAGTGATTACTGTCTCCGTACATTCGGCATCACTGCCTATTATACTTTTATTTAATCCTTACAAATCCTGATGGCTTCCGGCCTCAGCCTGTGAAAGCTATTCCTGGCAATATTTCTCTATTCAACCCCCCAATTAATTCAGAGAGACAAAGACCAGTTTTCATTTTGTAAAGCTAAGTCATTCTAATATAACATTTGCACGAACTAGGTTTTTGTTAAGTGTATTATTCTTCACTTAATAACTCTTTTTAAATGCTAACAGACACCATGATGTAGGATTCCTTAAGAATATACAGCCTTTTCTAGGTAAATATTTCACTTTTCAAATATGTATTGTTTCGGGGTTTGAAAGGAAACATAAATACTGTGTTTTTTCGGTCTATATTTTAATTGCTTTCTATTCCCTTAACTGTAGAGATTTACTAGTCTAAGTAATAATTATTGCCCTATTCTTTTATAACTTGAATATCTTCTTCCTAAGTCTTTTAAAAATATTTTTATCCTAAAGCTAACATGATTGCTTTAAAATACAGATAAGTCAGAAAAATTAAAAATCATCTGTACTTTTTACCCCCTTATTTTTTATTTGCTACATATCAATGTAGTCTTTCTGAAATACATTCATAAAACTATTTTTCACAAAGCAAAAAAAAGAAATGTATGGCACATGCTGTTTTGAAACCTTTTTTCCTCTTAATGTATTTCAGTTTTCCCTCCAGTCATTTCTTGACTCAAATAGCATCACTCAAATCAATTAGTATGTTACATACTTATATAGATTCTCTGCAGAGTGATTTCTAAACACCAAATTCTACAGAAGGTGAGAGTTCCCTGTTCTTGTGGAATTATCTCACAACAACTGTGTTTGGTGTTGAAAGCATCCTGGCATCCAGGGACGCAGGAAGCCCAGGTGAGAATGTGTTTATTGATGTAATTCTCTAAAGCTCTAGCCCAGCCCTATCTCTCATTTTGGTCCTAACACCTCTGTGCAACCAAAAGGAAAACAACAACTCCTTGACTTTCATGTACTTTTCAGTCATGAGTCTAGAATGCAAATGTCTGCAATTTTCTTGGATCGTTTCTAAACATGTTACTTCTGGGAAGCAGTCAAATGGCTGCATTTGTTTCCCAGAGAGTCACTTTTGTTTAAACTTCATTTATAAACATGCGATATTCATCAATTCAAAGTGCTGTCTCCATTCATAAAATGTATGAGCTGGTAGTACAATGGCGAGTTAGCTAAAAAATCCGTAATCACTGTATAGAACATGAAGTTTTAAACTAAGTTAGTTAGGATTTGGAATGGGCCCGGTATTTCTCTAATAAAATGTATGTGTGCTGTGCGGGGAAGCTCATTCCTATAATTCCATGACGGCATAGTTATTTGCAGGAATATTACTCTCTAGTTAAACTATCAAAAACTAGTCTATATTTTAGTGTGCTATTATTCTTTGCATTTTTAAAAAATATTTTATGTATTTGTTTTTAGAGAGAGGGGAGGGAGGGAGAAAGAGAGGAAGAGAAGCATCACTGTGAGAGAAACATCAATCGATTGCACCTCAGACACACTGGATCAGGGACCGAACCTGCAACCCAGGAGTGTGCCCTGACTAGGAATCAAACGGGTGATCTTTCACTTTGCAGAGGAGGACCAACCAACGGAGCCACACCAGCAAGGGCTGTTGTTTGCATCTTGTGTATTTGATCAGGCAATCTAATATGAGATCAGTTCTTTAACTTCTTGCCAGGTAGCTGTTCTAACACTTGGCATCAGCCAGGAAATACATATATGTCACTCTGTGAATCAAGGGTGATTTATTTACCAAGCTCAGTCAATGTGGAGTGTTCCCAGGGGTCTTAAGCATGACAATATGTTTGAAAAGGGTGTCATGTTCATCCTTTGACAGAGCTAAATCCACAAATCATTAGGTCCCAAACCAAACAAGATGAAAGGTCATTATGTTTTTCCACCAAGCCATCTAACCTCTAGTTTTAGCACAAGTATAAAACCATCTGCTTTCACCAGGAGGCAGAGAAGCTCAGGACCCATTAACGCCATATGTATCAACAGAAGTGTGACTTCAGTGCCTCGAATGTTTTCCATTTTTTCCCTTCATTATTATCTGCCAGAAACTTAGTTGGAATGCTTTTCCTGCCCTGAAAATGCATTAAATTATAGTTTAATTATGCAAGTCTCCCCTTTACTAAGTGATTACACACATTTTCTCATCTGTGTGTCTATATTTCAGAAGTAACTGTTTCATTTTGTTGGCAAAAACAGGAAATCAACCCAAAAAGGGAGAAATAAGATTTCATTTTCAATTTTCCTGATTTCTCCCGAGGGAAACTAACACTGCTTCCAACGCATCACAAGACAAAGATGCTGACTCAGCCTCTTAAATCATCTCTGGGGTCCACAGCACAGCCCTTAATGAGACAGAGCCTGCTGCACAAGAAGTTGTTTTCATTAAATGAGTGGAAAAAGAACTTTTCCTCTTCCAAAACGGCCTTTAGTGAAATAATTTAAACCGGAAACCAAACCTTCCTGTACTTATCCCAAAACACAGGGAAGAACAAACAACACAATTTCAAAATGACGAACTGTCTCCTCAGTTGGAAATTATATTTGAGAAATCTCACCAAAAATGGACGGTTAACTGTGATCAGTGATGGAGGTAAAATGCTCACCACATGAAAAAAAGGACAAACTGAGCCAGCCTTCAGAAGGCAGGGGAGGAGAAGAAGTGGGGAAGTTTCTAATCTAGTCCACAACGGCTGTGCCTTATCAGGTGGACGTAGGTTTGAGTAAGTAATTCTTTGAGTTTGTGACTTATAATACATTAGTGTTTTATATGTTGTTTCATTTGATCCTCACAGCAACCTTGTGGATGGGGCAGGAAATACATTGCATTCCCCTAATTACAGATGTAAAATCTGTGGTTCGGGATTATTAAGGACTTGTCAAAGGTCTTATGGGACTGGTCAGTAGCACACGGCCACTGACTGTGAATGAGCCAGCCCTACTGCCTGTTTAAATTACCTGGTAGGAAATTATTTACATTGAAGTTCTCAGGATGCTATTGTAACTCAGATGTATTATTGGAGCAAAGCAAAATTGAGAATTATTGGAACATATACTCTACATGAAATATTAAGTTCAAGGGATTAATTTTAGCATGCACTATCTAAATCTTTCAAAGATGCTTACATTCCTGTATTAACCACAGATATCTACTTTCTGCTTTTGTTAATGGTAGCATTGGTTGATTGAGGTTTCACGGATTCCTCTTACCTACCTGCAGAAAAATCTAATGGCAATACAGTGGGAGAGAAAAGAAAGGAAATTAAAAATATATATATATTCTAAAAACTGAAAAATAAAACTTCGATAACATTGACTATGAAGGAGCATCACTCTGAGGATTAGTCATTGATCTACTAGCTGACTACAAACAGCCTCTTAACTCACCCGTCTGCCACCTTCCCTCCATTCTAGAGTAGATTGCTGCAAGATTATTGTAACTGTAGTTACCTGGTGCAAACCTTCCATACGCTGGCTAGGAAAAAAACGTCTCCACACTGGTATTCAAAACCTCTGCAAAATAACAATACCTACCCCATATTAAATGACTATTAAAACATATCTCAAAACAATCCTGGAAAATGTGTGATTAGGTCAATTTTAGAAGTGAGGAAACTAAGGCGTAGAGAGGTCAAATGACTTGCCCCAGGTTGGATGTTTATGAAGTGATAGCACCGGTATGCAACCTCAGGCCTACCTTAAAGTCCAGCCTGTCTTTCTAGATGTTTCTGACCCCCGGGGCATACCTGTATCACCATAAGCCGATGGTGCGAGTAGAGCAAACATTCCTGGCCCCATCTCAGTTCCGTGCTATCGTGGAGACACTGTTTCCACTTGGAATGTTTTCCACAATCCTACTGCCTGTAGAAATGCTGTTAGTTCTTCAGGACTAACCCCAAACATCCTCTCTTCCTGAGGTCTTTGCTGAACCTTACCACCAGTGGCTTCCCATGCATGAAAAACACTTCACTCTCCTTTGAATGCTTTTAGATCTTTGCATAATTCTTATAGCACTTACCTTATTCTTCTTTTAATGTGGTTAGATCCACATTATAAGGAATCTTCCTGAAGACAGGAACTGGAGTTTATTTATTATTAACATCCTTGTAGTCCCTAGCAGGAATTAAATGCTTCAATACAAGATTTGTAACATTGAATAATAAATACCACCTAGAATATGAGGTCTGTCCAGAAAAAGTTCAACCATTATCAATATAACAAGAACAGTTTATGTAACGTTGATGTAACCTGGAAGCCAAGGCGAGTGGCCTGGAACGCGCATGCGTGAACAATGATGACTTCACTGCAGTGATCAGTGGGAGCGGTAGATGCCATCCAGTGAGCACGTGGATGGTGTGGCCATTGCATTCAAAATGACTGAGCAAACACAGCAATGAATCTGCATCATATTTGACATTAAGCTTGAACATTCCTCAACAGAAACTATGCAGATTCAGAAGGCCATAGCTATGGGCAACTGGTGAGTGGTAGCTTCATCATGACAACACGCCTACTCACGCATCACACCTTATACACAGTTTTTGGTGAAACATCAAATCACCTAAGTGACTCAGCCCCACTACAGCCCAGATTTTGTGCCCTGTGTCTTCTGGCTTTTCCCAAAGTCACCTTTGACAGAGAAGAGATTTCAGATTGTTGATGAGATTCAACAGTGACAGGGCAGCTGATGGTCCCACGGTGCCTACTTTGAAAGGGACTGAGGCATCATTGTCCTGTGTACAATCTTTCTTGTATCTTGTGTCTTCTTCAGTAAATATCTGTATTTTTTACATTACATGGTTGGATATTTATGGACAGGTCTCATATACTATGTTTAAAACATGTCTCCTTTTCTCCCCGATATCTCCTTCTTCTCTGTTCTCTAGCTTAGTGAAGGGTGACCCATGAACCAGCGAAACCTTGGATGTCATTCTTGATTTCTCCCCGTACCTCACCCCACATGTAGATACAAATTCTGTAAGTATACCTTCTCAATAGCTCTCCACTTCATTATTTTTTTCACCAGCCATATAACCTATATACCTTTTTAAAAATCCTCTCCCAAGGACATGTTTATTGATTTTAAGAGGACATGCTTATTGATTTTAAGGAAAGGGGAAGGGAGGGAGAGAGAAAGGAGAGAAACATTGATGTGAGAAAAAAGCATCAACCAGTTGCCTCTCACTTGGCCCCTACTAGAGACTGAATCTGCAACTCATGTATGTGCCCTGACCAGGAATCAAACCCACAACCTTTTGGTTTATGGGACAATGTTCCAGCCAACTGAGCCACACCAGCAAGAACCACCTATGCCTTCTGGATGAACATATGCTCAAGAGAGTCAGTGAACATAGGCAATTGTTTCAATGCACTTCTTTACTGGACTTTTTCCCCCAACTCATTTTAAATAAGGTTAATCATTTCCAAATTTGTAAAACCCTTGTTTTAATTCCACTAGTTGATATCTCCCTTTCTTCCTTTTCCTTTTACAGCCAAATCCTTCCCCTTCTTTATTTCCCTCTTACTTCCCCACCCACTTTTCTGGCTTCTCCCCCCACCATTCAATTTACTTTTTTCATCTCCTTAGCTGCAAGGATTTTGGTGTGAGTCATCAGAAGAATGGAACTGCCATTTACCTTTTGGCACATGGGCTGTTTGCTTTGGGATATGTTAGGCTGGCGATACCCATTAAGTTTAAGTTGGGACTGTCAAGTTTGTAGTTATCAATATAGAGAGAGTCAGTGAAGGCCTAGTCCTCACTAAGTCACCTAAGGCAGTGGTTCTCAGCCCCGTTACACATCACAATTATCAGGTAAGCTTAAAAATCTCAAATGCAGTCCAAAGGTTAGGGCAATAAGATCCAGACCTCAGTACTATTTTAAAATTCCCTGGATTTTACTTACCTAGGGATGGAAATAGTTTTTTTAAAAAAAAGAGGAATAAATTGGTTCCTACCCAGCACAGCCAGGACTCGACTTAGATACAGTCTAGCATAACCAGCAGAGTGAATTTTTCCACTGAATTTTCTCACACAGGGAATTTGTTCCACTATGACGAAATCTTGTCTGAAAACTAATGTTTGGCCCTGGCTGGTGTAGCTCAGTGGATTGAATGCAGGCCTTCGAACCAGAGGATCGTGGTTCAATTCCCAGTCAGGGCCCATGCCTGGGTTGCAGGCCAGTTCCCAGCAGGGGACTCATGAGAGGCAACCATACATTGATATTTCTCTTCCTTTCTCCTTCCCTTCCCCTCTAAAGATAAATAAATAAAATCTTAAAAAAAAAACCCAAAAAACTAATGTTTGACTTTGAAGTAGCATCACCCTGAGGATGCTACTTCATTCATTCCATCCTCCCAATTTCTCACTGAAAATTTGGGGGTGCTTTAAACCTAGAACTTAAGTAGTGCCACCCAGGAGGATAGAGAGAACAGAGCAGAGAACCCTAATCACTATTCATTCAACAAACATATGTAAGCCCTAGGTAACAAATGTTTGTTTCAAGAGATTGACAGGTAAAACACGGGCAGCATCCCCAGACCTCACAGTCCAGCCAGGCAAGAGAGACTTGTAAACAAATAGATACAATCCATTCAACTACCTAATGTAAACAAGTACAAAGGTCAGTTTTACTGGGGTGGAGGTGGCCAGCTTAGGTTTTACACAGAAGGTGAAGCTGGAGCTGATTTAAAAGATAAACTGGTGGATTCCTGCAGCCAAACAAAGAGAGGTGGGGGGAGATAACCCTAAGACGAGAGGGGTGTGAGTAAGTAAAGGAGGAGGTGGTGGGTTTGGAAAACCGCACGTAATGCAGTGTTTCTAAGAGGCGAGGGGCAGAGGTGGCAGGGAGTTTGTTAGAGGAATACCTAAGTAGGGAGAGGAATGGTGCTTGTAAATCCTGTTAAAGGCTTTTAAACTTTTTCCAGATGGCTTCCTCCTATAGAAAATGTCTTACAATGGGGGTAACAGGAAGCCACTGAATGAAAGGAGCATAATCAGAATTGCATTTTCCATCAAACCTTAGAAAGACACAGCATATCTCCTAAACTGCCTCGGGAATGTTTGGAAACCAGGTGAGGTCAAATGGAACCTAGTCAGTGCATTTCATTTAGATATGCAATTTCTAAGGTGGGAAAATGACCCGCCCAAGGGCTGTGCTTCCATTGTGTGTTTTTCCCCTACATTGTTCCTTCCCTCCTCACCCTCTGGGCTAGAACAACTACTTGCCCCAGGTGGTCTATTACCATAAGTGGCAGGCGAGATAGTGACCTGACCACCAGCTGGACTCATTGAGCTTCCTGGCTGGCAGGCAGTCACTGCCATGAGATCGCTGTTCTGTGAAATTGAGCCCACCCCTTTTCTCCAGGGCCGCCTGGAGGGAGCTGGCTCTTCCTGTGCTTTTGTGATAAACCCGATTGCACCCTGGAGCACCACTGCCCTGAAAGGAAAGGAGGTCGGGGAGAAGTGTTAGTATTCAACCCTCCAGGAAGGGGGAGGGCAAGGAAAAGTTTTCCTGTTTCTCGCTACCTGCCACTCAGTCCTGGAGGCTTTGCACAGCGCACTGAGAGGAACAGCGCTTCTGTGGTCACAACCTACTTGAGAAGTAAATCGCAGGTCGTTTCCCCACTGGTAGGCTTATTGTTTACTTCAAAAATCTCCCTGTCGTTCTTAGACCCAGACAAGAACTACAAGCTTTAGCTGCCCTGTGAAAAGGCTGCCAAAAAGGGTCGGATTATTTCCATCCTTCCATTCAGAAACATCTGATGTTCAGATCTCCCCCTCTGACCCTACAGTTTTAGCCTCTGCTTGACTTGGTGAACTCGGCAAACCGCCCAGCCTCTAGATACCACAACAGTGTTTTTCAACAGGAGTAATGCGTGCCCCTTCCTAACTCCCTGAAATGCTGGATAAACTCGATTGGAGAGTTTTGGAGGAAATAGTAAAATGTTTTGATGTAAGAAAGCTCAAATATGGAGTTGGGAGAAAGCAAAGTGTGGATTGGATTCCAGTCTAATTAACAAGATTATGTGCTCTCTTGAGGGTGATTGTGGCTCATGTCAGAGGCGTGTTAATTTCACGTATCTCCTGTAATCAAGTTATCCATCTCAAAGTTATTTTTTCTTTTTAAAAATTTTCTTTGAAATGGAAAAAATGTCTTTCCCATGAGAAGTAGTCTTCTTTGATACCTACTGAGAATAAACTCACCATAATTTGTAAAGTTTAAAAATATCAGTTTCAACTTAAATACTTCATTAAAAGTGGAATTCTATGCAGCAGAGAGAAAGAACGAGCTACTACCCTTTGCAACAACATGGATGGAACTAGAAAGCATTATGCTGAGTGAAATAGGCCAGGTGTTGAAAGACAAATACCATATGATCTCACCTTTAACAGGAAGCTAAACAACAAAACAAACAAGCAAGCAGAATAAAAACCAAGACACTGAAATAGAGAACAAGGGGACAGTGACCAGAGTGGGGAGGGAAGGGAATTTAAGGGGAAAAAGGGGGAGGGATTTGGAGGAACAAATAGGAAGGACACAGGGACGAGAACTAAGGGGGGAGGAAATGGGAGGGAGGTGGGGGGAACGGGGGGGGGGGGGGGGGCGGTGCTGGGATGGGAGAAATAGACAAAAAACTGTACTTGAAAAATAACTAAATAAAATTTTAAAAAATGGTAACTTTAGAAATGCTAAATATTTTCAGCTCTTAAAGCTTTATGAAAGATAAGGCAAAATAGAATTCTGGGAAGACTACTGAGGTCCTGACCAAAAGATTTAAATATCTCTCCATAGTTCAAATTATAAATGAAGTTATAAAATATAATAATCCACTAACATGACATAAATAGGTGGCTGTTACCTTGTAGCTCAGAGGTATTAAGTCTATTTTTTCCCCATAAAGACAGATCCATTTTTGAAATTCCTTCCTTTATCTCTTAGAACACAGCAGTGTGTCTCTAGAATTATGTAATTAGTCTACTTCTTACTCAGACCAAACTGGAGCTCTTCTTAATGATGAGAAAAAAGGGTGCAGGGGAACCTGTCAATTAGGATTATTCAGAGAAAAGAAAGCTGAGGGGATTGAAAACTGCATTCTGTCATTACCTTCTACAAGTCATGCTGGGAAGACTAAAAAAATAGAATAGCATGTTATCAAAAATATAAATCTAAGGAGGAGAAACAATTTCCGTTTTTTTTTAAGTGCTATTTTAACAGCCATGATGACTTGGTGGTTTAGATGGCTCAATATGAAGGGTATTATATAACAACTTGTGTGTGTGTGTGTGTGTGTGTGTGTGCGTGTGTGTGTGTGTGCGCATGCGTCCTGAGAGCTCTGTACACTATAACATGATAAAGCTCCAGACAGCATGTCACTGGAGCATCTGAAGTTCTCATTTAGGTGACTGGTAGTTTTTATTTGTCTTGCCTTCTTTTCTAAGCACATTATCAGCCATTAGCTGACATATCTTTTTAAAAAACTATATACAGGGCCCTGGCTGGTGTAGCTCAGTGAATTGAGCGTGGGCCTGCGAACCAAAGGATAGCGGTTCAATTCCCAGTCAGGGCACATGCCTGGGTTGTAGCCAGTTCCCAACAGGAGATGCATGAGAGGCAACCATACACTGATATTTCTCTCCCTCACTCCTCCCCGACTCCTCTAAAGATAAATCAATAAAATCTTTGAAAAAACTACATACATTCAGAGCTTTTCTCCTGTTTTATAGTTTAAGAAACTGAAAAGGGCAATTTATCCTCAGTGACCAACAACAGCCCTTCTGCTCTTGTGCTTTCTCCCCGAGCCCAGCCCCACTGGCACCTCTAACTGTAACCCCGCCCCCATGAACCGATGCACACATTGCTGTCAGGAGGCTCAGGGTCCAGTGCTACAGTCCATAGCATCCTAAGTCAGAGCATGTTACTAGGGTCTTAGTACACTACTTAGTGCCGCAATACACGACTGTTTTTTGCTTTTTAAAAGTGAGAGAAACACTTAATATAAATGAATTGTTTCAATACGACAGCACCAGGCACTTCGGCGCTTGTGTGAGAAATAATACTGGGACCCTCAAAATCACACTTGGTGAGACTCCACCCTCTTCTGGTGAATAGCGGAGGCCTTTGTGCCCTAAGTCAGAACATGAGTCAAGAGTGAAACTAGAAAATAAACGTACCGTATTTTTGGACTATAAGACGCAAATTTACCCCCCAAATTTGGGAGGAATAATGGTTGTTAATGCTGCTGTTGAGTTCTGTTTATATTTACATTGGTAAAATATTATGTTATTTATGTTATTAAATATTTTACCATATTTTTTGCTTCAATTTTTTTTCTGTTTTCCTCCTCCAAAACCTAGGTGTGTCTTATGGTCTGGTGTGTCTTACAGTCCAAAAACTTGGTAAGACCTCCACCTGTTTATCCTGAGATTTTGTCCTCAGACTCACATGACAATTAGTGATGGGAAAAGCAGATGGAATTGTGGGACTATAGTAAAGCAGAAGAAATTCTAAGACTTTTCAATGATTCCATGCTCAAGTTGCACCTCTGGATAAAGAACTGGTACTCCAGACTGTCAGCAGCAGTTTTTTCAGTTTTATTGAGAAATAATGGACACACATCACTATGTAATGGCTTCACTTACATATATTGTGAAAGGACTACCATGATAAATTGTTAGCATTCATCATTGCATATAGCTGCAATTAAAAAACTAAAACATTATCCCTGTGATGAGAACTCTCAGGATCCAGCTCTGAACAACTTCCTTGCACCTCAGGAAGCGGCGTGAACTACAGTCATCCTGTCGCACATCCCATCCCTAGTGATCATCTTACACATGGATCACACTTTTTGACCTCCTTCCTCCAATTCCTTCTCCCCCTTCCCACGCCTCTGGTAACCACAAATCAGGTGTCTTTTTCCATGAGTTGGGTATTTTTTAAAATAAGCTTCCACATATAAGTTAAATCATGCAGAATTTGTCTTTGTCTGACTTATTTCACTTAGCATGTGCCTTCAAAGTCCATCCATATTGTTACAAATGGGAAACTTTTCTCATTTCTTTAATGGAAGGATAGAAATAATATTCCATTGTATATATTCCATTGTATATATACCGCAGTTTCTTTATACATTTATTCATCAATAGACACTTACATTGTTTCTACAGCTGGGCTGTTGTAAATAATGAGGCTATGAGCATGGGAGTGCATGTATCTTTTCAAGTTAGCGATTTTGTTTCTTGTGGGTATATTCCCAGAGGTAGAATTGCTGGATCCTATGGTAGTTCCAGTTTTAATTTTTTGAGGAACCTCCATAGGGTCTTCCACAGTGGCTGTACCAATTTACAATCCCACAAACAGGGTCGCACAAGGGTTCCCTTTTCTCCACATCTACCCAGCATTTGTTATCTCTGTCATTTTGATGATAGCCATTCTAAAAGGTGAAATCTCATCATGGCATTACAATCTGGGGGATACCTCATTGTAGTTTTAATTTGCATTTCCTTAATGATGAGTGACGTCGATCATCTTTTAATGTACTTGTTGGTTTCCATAGCTCTTCTTTGGAAAAATGTCTACTTAGGTCCTTTGCCCATTTTAATTGAATTATTTGGGGCTTTTGATATTGAGTTGTATGAGTTATTAATAGATTTTGGATGTTAACCACACGAGATAAATGTTTTGCAAATATTTTCTCCCATTCCATAGATTGTCTTTCACTTTGTTGATGGTTTCTTTTATTGTACAAAAGCTTTTTAAGTTTGATATTGCCTCATTTTTATTTTATTTTGTTGCTGGTGCTTTAGGTGTGATTTCTGAAAAATTATTACCAATACCCCTGTCAAGAAGCTTTTTTCCTGTTTTCTTCTATGAGTTTCATGGTTTCAGGTCTTACATTTAAGTTTTTTATGCATTTCGAGTTAATTTTTGTGAGTAGTGTAAGATAGTTTCATTCTTTTACATGTGAATATCCAGTTTTCCCAGCATTATTTATTAAAAATACTGTCTTTTCTTTGGTGAGTATTCTTAGCTTCTTTGTGAAATATTAGTTTATTGTATATGCTTGGGTTTATTTCTGGGATCCTGATTGTGTTTCATTGGTCTATTTGTCTGTTTTTCTGCCTTTTCCATACTATTTTAATTACTTTATCTCTGTAGAATAGTTTATAATAAGGAAGCTTGAGGCCTCCAGGTTTGTTCTTTCTCAGGATTTTTTTAGCTATTTGGAGTCTTTTCTGGTTACATATAAATTTTAGTAGTGTTTTTTTCTATTTCTGTAAAAAAGTCATTGGAATCTTGATACAGATTTTATTCAACCTAAAGATGCTTTAATTAGTATTGGCATTTTAACAATATTAATTCTCCTAATCCATGAACCCAGGATACTTTTCCATTTATTTGTGTCTGTTTCCATTCCTTTCATCAATGTCTTATCATTTTCAGAATAAAGATCTTTCACTTCCTGGGTTAAATTTAAAATTTATCAATTTTGATGCTATTGCAAATGGGATTGATTTCTTTATTTCTTTTCAGACAATTTATTGTTAGTTTATAAAAATGCTACTGTAAAATGAGTTTCAGAGTATTCCTCTTTGATTTTGGGGGGGAGAGTTTGAAAAGTATTGATAAGTTTTGAGATGAAATTGAGAAAGATTTTTGGGAAGAGTTTGAAAAGACAGCATATTCTGACACAACATTTAAAATGTAGCATAAAAATGTTCACTCACATACTCATTACCATAAATCAGGCTATGCTATTTGAACATAGGAGTTAAAAATAAAGGTCCTTCTCAAGCATTAAATGCTGAAGAAAAGGGCAAGAATTAAGCCCCAGAGGAGCTGGGGCAGGAGGGCAGAAGGGAGGGGAAATTTACTATGCATCTCTGAGGCAAATTGCTGAAGAAATTTAGTTATCATGGTTTTATGAGAAGAACTAATTAAATTAATTTGGAAACCTAAAATTAGGAGAAATCAAACAGATCTACAAATCTTAGTAAAGTAACATACATAATAAATGGATGCTTCAGGGCTCCGTGCTATCTCTTTGGTAGGAAAATGCTTTTTATGGCAGGGTATAATTTCAGCACAAAATGAATTGAGAGGATGCATGGCTTAAGAAACTTCACAGGGTGCACACAGACTTTTATTCTTGGATTGTTCATTTACATGGACTTCAAATCTTTATTTGCTGCTGGTGATTAGGCCACCAACTAGCCAACCATGGAATGTTAGGAAATAGTGGTTGTATTTGGGAGTTGTGGGGGAAGGATGGATCATAAAAACCTTTATTGTCTGTGAGCAGGCAGAAGCAAATCTGAGTGATTGGAGTCACCAAGCTGGATACAAAAGTTAGCTGGTTGCTAAAGCATAGCTGTCATAGCTCTTCATTCTTCTGCTGAAGAATCCAGGTGAAAAGGAAAAATCTTAACAAAGAAAGGGTCCCCTTGGACAGTGGGACAAGGGCAGTGGGGGCTCTGTGCAAAGGAAACACTGAATTCCAATGTTATAAGGCACCTGATTACGTTAGACCCCTTCACTATCATTTTCTACGAATAAGTACTTTAGAAGCCCACTTTAGGCTGTGCTGATGGTAGATTTTTTTTGTATCGAGTGCTTTGCTCCTAGTGGCATTGTGACATGGTGTGGGGTTTATTGTCACATATACCTCTCCAGACTATGTGCTTTAATTCATGAGATCTAGAGTGCTTCTTTAATATTAATCATACCTGTCCTCGCATTCATTTATTCATTCATTCCTGTCTTCATTCCCTCAATTATTCTTCCATTCTTTCATTCCACAACATTACATATCAGCAGGCACTTTAAGTACCTGGTTTCAGTAAAATGAAAAATAAAAAAAAACAGACAAGGTCCCTGTCCCCAGAAAGCTCATTTCACAGACAAAAATATTCATGCATAATTATAAGACAATGGGACCCATTATAATTTCATACAAATGTAGTGGGCCTCTTTCCCTCCTCTCCTCTCTCTCACCATATGTATATTTAAATATTCATAGCATTCTATGATTAAAAAAGAGTACTCAAGTTGACATAATTGAAGTAGCATACAGGAACTGACACCATCACTTACTAGCCTTGTGACCTTGAGAGTCTGGTGGAATTTAGCCTCTCAGTCACTTCACCTCTCAGAGCTCCAGTTTCCTCATGATCACTAACACTTATTGGTGGTTTAATAGGAACAAGGCACCATTGTGTGTATTGCATGTATGAATTATACAGTCTTCACAAGGAATTTATCAAGATGTTGCTAATATCCTTATTTTACATATCATACAACTGTGGTACAGATGGGCTAAATGATTGGTACAGATGGGCTAAATAATTCACCAAAGATCGGGCAGTGTAACCAGCTTTCAACACCGGCTGCAGTATCTAGGCTCTTAGCACTCTCTAAAGCATCTTCAAACAGAGGGCTAACAGTGAGGTTAAACTTAGAGAATTAACAGGGAACCTGTTTGGAAAAGCTTGAGCATACAAGAGTAAAAATTGTAATGTGAAAAAAGCTTTTAAATGCACAACTGGGTTGGAGGAAATCAGGTAACAGCTGTGGTGTCCTGCTGTGTTCACTTACACGCTTCCTCGGATGCTTCCTTGGACGAGAGGACCGTGGCTTCCTTTCCTCACTCTCAGCCTCCGTGGGTTGGGTAGGAATGGCTCTGCTCCCTCCTCCAAGGATGAGGAAACTGGTTGAACACCTGTTCTGGACCAAAAGTAAAGTCAAGAGGGAACTAAAGTTAAGTCCCTGCATACTCTGTGAACTCCAAAGTCTTGAAGATGGCTCACCATGGAAGACACTGTGATCGGGAACCTTTGCTTTTCCTCCAGAAGTCTGTCATGAACCAGTTGCCAGACCTCAATTTCCTCATCTATACTATCCCCCAAGTTTCTTTTTTTTATCAATGGCCAGGAGTCATCAAAATCTTAGATCTGTATAAGGCTCTTTACCTATAGGGCGTGTTTAAAAACAAGGAGCACATCAACATACTCGCCTTTAGGCAAGCAAGCTTTGCTCTCACCATCTTCAGGCATGAAGGAAGGAAAGGCAGGATTTGCATCTAGAGGGCATGGTCCACAATCTCACCAATCTCACATCCCTCTGAAACTGAGAGAGAGAGAATTTCCAATACTCGTCCAATGAACGAAGCCATTTTGCTGATGGCCATGGAGTTGTAAAAGCCAGGTCTCTGAAGCTACCTCAAGAGAATACTGAAAGACACCTTCTATTCTGAAGCTTAGTGGATGTGTCCTGGCTCTCAGCATGGGCTGGAGAGCATAGATGCTATTCTGCCATGCAGTTTAGTTAAGTTGACACCCACACTTACACATCATAATGGAACTGATAACCATTTTAGCCTGCAGATTTCTACTAATTTAATGTCTAAAGAAAGCACCATGCCCGTGGTGCTTCGAGCCAGCTAAGCCAGACTGGATTTTCCACATTTATATACCTATGATTCAACTACCACTACCCTGCTATTTACAAGGTTTAAGGACAACAGCAGGGTTAAATGTGTAGAACCTGCTAAAAGGGTACCATTGACTCTGGGAACAACCAGTGGACCAAGGGTACTTGTTCCTCGAAGTGATGGTGTCCCCGGCTGGGGCATGAAGAGCCAGCCCCTTGGCAGACTTAGAGGCTGAAAACAGTGAAGCTGGAGATATAGCTATAGATCTGTTTTCTTTTTTTTCTTTTGAACCTGTAAGATTCCCAAAATATCCTAGTCATCTGATCAAAGCAGCATTTCTCTAACTCCATTTACTAGAATGTTCAAAAGTATGACTTCAAAGATTTCAGACACATTTTCCTATATTGTATAGCTACTAGCCATTAGAGTAACTATTACAAAACCTTTTTATATTCCCCCCATTATTTAGGTGAATTGTTCTAAATAAGTTCTTAACCAAGGTTCTGTCTTTGGTCAGACGAGGCCTTCTCCGGTCCCAGCCCCCACGGAACATCTGGAGGCAACCTGAATATTCTCGGAGCTGACAGCCAGCCTTTTCCCAAACCGCCACCGTCTGGCCATCGGCTGTGCACTTCTGAGAACCCACACAGGCGAATGCCAGTCTTCTCCCTGCAAGGCTGTGAGTGTACCATTTCTCTAGGATTCTAGCCCAGTGACTCAAGGGAATCTAAATTTGTCTTTCCCCCAGTACTCTCATTCTCCTAACTTTTGAAATAATTCTTCACATCCATCAACAAAAACAATAAAATTTCCTTTTAATTAGAGGAACTATTTTTATGTCTTGCCACCACATTAAAATGAAATATATTTTCCATGTGATTTGCTATGTCATGTCATGGAAATATAAATACATTCTGCTAAGAATTATGACATATACTTGGGAAGCAGTTAATTTCAGCTGTCTCTTTAAAAATAAGATCTGACAATATTACTTAAATCTGACACTTTATTTTCTTTACTTATTTCTAAAGAATCTGCCTGCTGGGGAGAGGCGGGTAATGGAAAAAAATACAGTAGAGATTGCATTATAAAGTAATATGCCTGCTAAAAACATTTCTTTTGCAGATTTTTAAAATTATTTTTTAAATTGCACATGGAAAGTAAAATGTTAGTTCTAGCATCTCCTTGTTAATTCAGCAACTACTTTTTCCTAAGTAACAATATTTGGCTTCCTTAATCAATTAGTTATTTTGAAACACATTTTTCAGTGCTTACCTTAGGTCACCTTCAAAAATACAGAGAAGCCCAAGATATAGAAATGCTTTGGAGGTTGCAGGCTGGTTGTGGGACTGACAGGAAGACAAGTAACTTCCATTTCAGCTCAAAAAGCAGAACTAGAGATACAAAAGCCTTTCACAGAGCAGCATTGATTTTTCAACCATTCTGGGTTTTTGAAGATAGCGTTGGGTGATTCTGAGTTCAAGTTTAAGTTATCAAAATGAGGGCTTTCATCAATAGGTAGATAAAGAGATAAACAAAAATTTAAAACTCATCTTCCCTCATCATTTTTTTTCTCAAAATTTGTTTTGTTTCTCTTTAATTCCAGTGGATTTTTATCTAGGTAGTGGTTCTTCACCTTTTGGAGCAGTAAATGTGCATATTTGTCAGAATTAGAACCACAGAGGGAGATTTTTTCAACCTTCATGTGATCTCTGCCTTTCAATGCTCAGGAACTTGAGTGCAGAGGGCTTGTGAAAGCGAAGACAGACGAGCTTACTCCCAGAGTCTCCGATTGAGCAAGTTTGGGGTGGGGCCTGAGAACATGCATTCCTAAGTTGTTCTTTGGGTGATGCTGACGCTGCTGGTCTGGGGAACCAGCTTTAGGAAACCCTGTTCTTTCCCATCAGACTATCAAGGATGAAGTTGCACTTCCTGCAGTCTCTCAGACAAGGGTGCTCTGCCCTTTTTTTAAACCACTGATCGACTGAATTTTTCCCACCAACCTCGCCAGAGTCTTTCCCACACATTTGTTGTTCAAGCTCTTCACACACTTAGAGATATTTATACTCCTTTTTTAATGGCACCAGATTCTACAGATGCAAAGCTATAAACTGACCTTGATTTTTTACCCTATTGGTGATTTCCCTGTCTCTCTAATTATAAAATAAGATCTGTGGAGTTATTCATTTACATGTCTATCAGGGATTTACAAGGAGAAATGTATAAAAATGACACTAACACTACTAGAGAAGTTGACATGTGCCTGCCGCTGTTCTAAGAGCTTCATATACATTACCTCATTTCATCTTCTCAACACCTCAAAGAAGTAGGCATTATTATTATCCCTACTATCCCCATTCTTTTTAAAATTGATTTTAGAGAGAGATTAAGAAAGAGAAATGTCGGTTTGTTGTTCCGCTTATTTTTGCCTTGATTGGTTGACTCTTATATGTGCCCTGACTGGGGATAGAACCCCAAACCTCCGTGAATGGGGACAACACTCTAACCAACTGAGCTACCAGGCTAGAGCCTATATTATCTCTATTTGGGTTTTTTTGTTTGTTTGTTTGTTTGCTTGTTTTTTTGGAGGGCGCCTGATGACTGTGTAGATTCATCACTCTGCGATTTTTTAAAAGGTTATATTTATTTATTTTTAGAGAGAGAGGGAGGGAGAAGGAGAGGGAGAGGAAGGTCAGTGTGTGGTTGCCTCTCACATGCCCCCCACCCCGGATGGGGACCTGGCCTGCAACCCAGGCATGTGCCCTGGCTGGGGATCTAACTAGCAATGCTTGGGTTCTCAGGCCAACACTCAGCCCCCTGAGCCACACCAGCCAGGGCAGTTATCCCTATACTTGAAAGATAGAAACCGAGGCCCATTGAGGTTCAGCAGCTCGCTCCAGTTGGTACAGCCGGGGAGCGATGGAGCCCAGGCGGTCCAGCTTCAGACCCGTGCACCTGATCACTCTCTATCCAGCTGCCATATGAAAAAGTAAAGGCTGTTAGTGCATCTATTAGTAATTCTTTTTTAAAATGTTAAAACCTTTCTTAATTCCCTCAGGATTTCCCACAAGCATGTCATGTATATAACCTAAATTTAACAGTATCACCATTAAGGAAGAAGTAACTCGTATATTCCTAAATCTCCTCTTACTGACCCTCCTCTTCACCATTGTAAATGAAAAGGCCTTCACTTCACAGTTTATCATCTGATAGACCCATTAGTGAGTAGTGGAAAGATAAGCTTTTCATGAATTTGAAAAAGCAAAAAGAAAGAAAAAACTCCTGATACCCTGTAAGAGAGGTTATCAAAACGTGGTCATGAGGGTTGACTAGAACATGCAGAGGACTTCGCTATGATACTGTTCATACATGACCCAAAGTCAGATTAAGTTTCTTTTCTCCTGTTTTTCTGTTTAAATAAGAAGATTGGGAAGAACAGCAGTAGAAGGTTGCTATTTGTGAATTTCCTTTCAAGATATCCAAGGAAAAAAGCATCATATAGATCAGTTTCTAAGGGAAATATTCTATAATTTAATTTAGGGTGAAATTAAACTGTGGGTCACCTCAGGTTCTAGTACTAAAACTAATTCCTTTTCTCTCCCTCCCTCCCATCCCTGGTATCTTTTTTTAAATAAAGATTTTATTTATTTACTTTTAGAGATAAGGGAAGGGAGGGAGAACGAGAGGAGAGAAACATCAGTGTGTGGGAGATACATCAGTCGGATGCCTCCCACACACCCCCAGCTGGGGACCTGGTCCACAACCCAGGCATGTTCCCTAACTGGGAGTCGAACCGGCGAACTTTCGGTTCACAGGCTGGCACTCAATCCACTGAGCTGCACCCTCTAGGTCCCATCCCGGGTGTCCTGAAGGTTCAACCTACAGGGCCTTGTTTTAACTTCAACCAGGTGGCACTAAGTCCTCGAAACATTTTAACAAACGAGATTCCCTTGGTTCACTTGTCCCAAAGTATGCTGTTCTGAAGTGTTAGTGTCTCAGCTTTATTTTGATCTTCAGACTAGAAAGATTTGATTAAAATTAATAGAATTTAACATTTTAAAAGATATTCTTTTAAAACCCACGAGGTTTCCTGAGGAAAAAACAGTTGTGGTTTTTAATACTTAGCATTTCGAGTTAATCAGATTATAATATCTTGAAGTTTAAAGACAAAACACAAGTTGAATTAACAAAACCATAAGTACTATGCTTATGTGTCAAATAAAAAGCCAGAACTCTGCTTTGCCTATTGCAGGCCACCTGGCCTATGGCAAATAACAACTCCTCAGTCCGTCAACCTCCATATCAGACAAAGAGCAGGTGACTAAATGCGTAGAACATTACAGTCGGAAGGGCCAGAATAAGGATCTAATCATTCCCACCTGCGGTTCCTGGGCCAGTGAAGCTAATGATGCTTTTCAAAGGAGGATAGACAACGAGCTATTTTCCTTACAGGAGCTCCTCCAGAGACTGCTGTCGGGAACACCACGTAACAAAGCGACAAAGGGAAAGTAGTTGTACTATGAAAAAAACACATACATTAACAACTTACAAAAACAGAGTCCTGCTCTACTCCAGTGCTAGCCCTAGATCCAGCGTCAGCTTCAATATCGTTGTTCTCTTTGGTGGTTACTACAGGGTCATGCCCTTTCAACAACTTAATGCAAATGCAACGCGGAATCAACTCCAAACCTAAGTCAAAGATCCAGACAAGGATGATGGATCAGCAAAAAGAGAACAATTTAAATATCAAAGGATTAAGGAGGTCTTTGGGCTTCCACTATTTTGAACCTCCCTGCCCACCCCACAAAAAAAGGACCCTTTTTGCAAGTTTGCAGAAAAAGTTGAGTGTGAAATGAAGGCTTCTTGAAAAAAAAAATGACACCCAAATGAAACAAACAGCATTTTTATCACTCCCTTTATTATTCTGATACCCTTAGGTTCAGATATACCTTTAGCTACAAGTATAATGGAAATAGAATAAACTTATTTTCTTAACTTTAAACTTCAGCATTCAAGGCAGTGTGACCTCTCTTGCTTTCAACAGCCCTTTTCTGGAACCAATTATCCTCCTATAACAGGCACCGCCTATATTTTACAATGTCTGATAGAAATAATAAATTTTACCACAGTCAATCTGAACAGGTTAACCGAAATATCATATTTCTTTGGCTTTGGCTGAAACCGTATGCACCCAGCGTGGTAATGCTGCATACTTTGTGCTTATCAGAAGCAGCGATGAACATGTTTCATTAATAAAATCTGAAAAAGTATTTATTCTTCATTAGATGCAATTTGGTTAGCAAAATTTCCAAACATAGGGCCCATGGGGAGTGAGTGAATAATAAAGGTGGTCTTTAATATGAATAGATTGGGATTCATCAACATACACCAAACCTTAAATTTTGCAAGAGCATAAACTGTGGCCAAATGAGGCTGCATCTTGCCCAAATCCCTCCAACTGAATTTTTATTTGCCTGATGAATCTATGGTACATTTCTAATATATTTCAAGGCTTAATACATCTCAGTGGTGATAAATATATTCGGACTTAATTCCCTGTGGTTCAACTAAATTCCATGTTCTCTGTAAATGTTCCATTCCCTCATACCTTAAATAAGTGGCTGATTAATTAAAACAATACCGAGATTTGTGTTATAATGGGCTGATGTTTAGGCTTGGTTACCTTAGTTCAATAATCTCTCCCTAGTAAAACATATTTATAAAAACATTTGTAACTTATGCATTAAATCCTTTTCATAGAACATGTGGCTTTAAATAATGAGGGAACAATTTGGCAAAAGCATTTTGTGTTCTGCCAAACCCTCAACAAAATGGCTTATGAAATTTAACGAAGGCTAAAGCACTGGTTCCTGCTTCTTTTCCTCTGAATTCTTTGTTCTCTTGAAGACAAAGCTTTTTTTAATTTATAATATTTCAAGGCAACTCTTTGCTGTTTTCCCTTTTTTTTTCTAGAAAGGTAAAAGAATGTTAATTGAAAACTAAGAAACAAAATATTGATTTATATGATCTCATGTTTAGTATTATTAAAATATACTCAAAATTATATAAATAATAACATTATTATTTTTTTCTATGAATCATCATAACATTCCCACATAAAACTAAAGATTGAAATTAAAGAAGAAATCCATTAAAATGCTATTCTGGCTGACCTAAGCCACTTTGATCATATATACCTCTTGAAGTCTATCTGACCCCAAAAGAGCTTGGGTAGGAAAAGGTTAGCTCCTCCCCAACAAACTGGCTACCACCTTGTAATGAAAATAAATCTCAGATCTACTTTTGTCTCACATATAGACATTTATTTAACAAACTTTTTTAACAAGCAGTTTCAAAAATAGCTCTTATAACCAACAGAAGACATGCCAGCCCTCTGTTCTTTAGGCATTCTGCATGGAAGTTTGTGTGGGAGAGAGAAAACAGTAACTCACAGGCAGGATTCTCTCCTTTCCAGTCTGCCCTGGACAGCCAGTCAGTCACAGAAGCAGTGAATGGACACAGCATTCTATGCATCCACGTTCCGGTTCCCTCCCTACTGGCACGAGTTGCGGGATTGGCCAGATTCACCCCAATGTAGAAAGTGTTTTTAAAAGACCTTGGGGATTGATGAACACTTTTAATGTTACCAGTGACGGCCCATTTCTAACACTCATCATGCCAAAAATAACCCAGGAGTTTCCTAGATAAAAACCACTTGTGACATTAGTATACAATTAGCTGAGTCTCAGGTATCGAAGGGCCGACAGCTGACACCCTGGTACTGGTTACCTGTGAAAAGTGGCCTCTCCTGATGAACTGCTTGCTGCCCATTTCTATCACCTTCACTGAGGCAACCACCTGCCCCTTGGATTAAAGCTAAAACTGACAGATATGTGTGTGATATTACACGGTCTATGCTGGGGCATTTCTAAGAAGATTACAGATTTCACCACCAAGCCTGACTTGTCATTACTCTTAGGCATTTTGAGACAGCATTTACAGCAGTAACCAGTGAAATAACAAAAGGAGAGATTCTGTTTAGAATTCTCTTTGAGTGCATTTCTCAAGTGTTTTCTTAGTTTTGGGAGTTAATTTTCATTTCACCATATATATTTGATTTTACCATCAACCTTTACCTCTATGAATCGATAAATACTATTCATGGTAGAGATCGTGCATAGTTAACTTGCTGCTATGTTAACCTTGGAATTTATTATATTTTGCCTTAATTCCCACTGGTTTAAAGCACTCACAGCTAGAGATGGTTTTATAAACAGAACAGTCTTTAAAGGAAAAGGAATGTTACTGTGCTTTGCTTTCCCTTTTCAATTCTAGTTGCTAAGCATTAGAATTGTGAAAACTATTTTTAAACTTAAAAGCATTTTCATTATCTGGCTCTTGTGAATTCATATGTACACCGAGGTACCTACTGGAAGACTGAACAGGCTTTGACACTTTTAAAGAAGTGTGTTCCAAACTGGCATTCCAGAAAAACCAGGAGAACCAGAAAGGGGTGATTCAAATGCTATTATCCTGTGGTGTCCGGGGAAGCAAACAGGCAGTGGCTGAGTCACTCTGGGTTGGACACTGTGCCAAGGGTTTTGCATGCGCTATTCTATTTCATATGTTCTCAATCAATCATCCTGTGAGGGGTGGAACAGTGTGTAGTTGTTCAGAGAACAGGCCTTCAAGTCATGCAGATCTGGATTTAAATCCTACCCCATCACACAGCCTCTGGAATCTCTGTCAAATTGTCTTCTTCAAGCTTCAGTTTCTTCATCAGTAAATAACATATTTATCTTATGTGTGTGCGTGTGTGTTAATAACTGACCTACAGTCATTGCTCAAAAATAGATCTAATTTCTTGTTGTTAACGAATTAGAATTTCAAACTAAAATATATGTTATGGGGCAAGTTATGTTCCCCTCCAATTATGTTAAAGCCCTAACTCTCAATACCCCAAAATGTGACTGGATTTAGGATAACACCTTTAAAAAGGTAATCAAGTTAAAGTGAGGCCATTGGGCTGAGCTCTAATTCATTCTGACTGGTGACCTTGTGAGAAGTGAGCATTTGAACACACAGAGAGACACCAGGGGCACGTGTGTACATGGAGAAAAGGCCACGTGAGGACAGCGATAAAGCAGCCAGCTGCAAGACAAGGAGAGAGGCCTCAGGAGAAACCAGTCCTGCCAGGACCTTGAACTTGGACTTCTATCCTCCATAACTTCAAGCAGATAAACTTTTGTTGTTTAAGCCACCCAGTCTGTGGTATTTTGTTATCGCAGTTCTAGCAAAATAATACAAAATAAAAACATCAATTATCCATGTATTGGTACTAACATCAATTTAATTAACTATTTTTAAAATAAAATGTTTCATTATCAAACTCTTCCAATATGGAAGTTAATGTGAATTTTCTTGAAAAAGAAAATCTTTGCTGAATAACAGAATAGCAAGTGGAATACATTTTAATAAGTTTCTATAAGTAGAAAGGCAGCAAGTGAAATTTAACACGTCAGCATTTATTTATTGCATATGCATTTATCAGGAATCTGTTGTGCATTCTTTGTTGAGCCCAGGTGATAGAAAGATAAATTTAATGCAGTCCCTGCTCTTAAAGAGCTCAGAGGCAAACAGTAAATCATACAGTTTTGTAAAAATATACCAGACTTCTCAAAAATGTGGTGAGTTATGAGTTTTCTCATTTCCCAGAGGCACAAAGGGAAGGAACCGTCGGCATCCGCATGCATTGCCCCATGAAGACCTTGATCAGATGAGCCAGTGTGGTCCACAAAGGTCAACAAAAATTCTAATAAATTAATAATAGTAGCACTAGAAATAAAACAGGAAAACAGAACCTTATAAAGAGCTATAAAATCTACATTTCATAGATGGCTCTATGGCCTCTACCTACAAGTTATTTTTATAGAGCATACTCCCTTCCCTCCCCGCCTGTTCCTACCTCGCTATCCAAGGCTTGGTGACCTCTGGTCTGGACTTCAGGACCTGCCAGCTTCCCACCCTGAGGCTCTGCAGTCTACCCTTCACGGGACAGCCAGAGGAACTCTGTGAGTCCTGAGTCCATTCATGCCATCCCCCTGTTCAAATAAATTATTAAAGATTTTCTATTTAATTGGGAAAAGAAGTAAGGCCCTTTATCTTTGCCTTTAGCGCCCTGTGTGACCTAGTCCCTGCCTATCCCCCCAACCTTATCCCCAGTCACTGTGTTTCATGTCGACTTCTTGTTTTATGGCATGATCAACTTCCACCCATGTTAAATTTTGTGCAGTAGTTGTTCTTTCTTTTCCTGGAATGCCCTTCCCCCACTCCTGACACACCCCCTGCCTTCTTTGCATTTCAGCTTAAATATAATAACCTAAAAGGGGCCTCTTTGGAGAACACAGTCTAACATTGTCTGCCAGGGCCTATTTACCATGTCACTTTATTGTTATCATAGCACTTCTCATCGACTGGTATTTCTTCTATTGTTTCATGTCCTCCCACTTCCAGTCCCAGCAGAATGTTGATTTGCTGGGAGTCATGACCTTGCCTGTCTTGTTCACAGCTGCATCCCAACTCCCAAAGTGCCTACCCCACAGTAAGCACAGGGCAAACGTGCTCTCATATCTGTTGATATAGAATGAAGCTTTGGTAGAGTCACAAAGGTACAGCGATGGACTTTGGACTTGGGATATGAAGGACTTGCTTACTTCAAGTTGCTTAGTGAGAACAGGGACTCTATACTCTGCTCACACAATTGTGGTTCATTGGGTTTAAGAAAAGCACTTCTAAATAGTGGTAGTTTTACTATAAAGGACACATGGACAAAACCAAGGGGGAGGGTGGAAGCAAGGGAGGGAGGTGGGTTTGGCTATGGTGGGGGTGAGCAGTGCGGGTAAAATGCAGACAACTTAATTGAACAATAATAAAATAATTAAAAAGATGTATTTTAAAAAGTTGTAGTTTTAAGACAAAAATAATAACTAACAAATATGATGACTGCTTTTGCTCAGAAAGTGGTAGATCCAAGCGGTTGCTTTCTTAGAGATGTAGCCATTGTTATGCCTTGTGCTGCCATTCAAAGCAAACCTTGGAATGGGTAGGCGATGAATTCCTTTTTGTGTGTGTGCGTGCAAATAAACACTACGTACAGACCAGTGGAAGGTAAACTTCGATCCTGAAATTCCATTTTAAGAAAAGTCAACTGGAAAAGTCCTTGTGTCCTTAGGTTCTAGTTATGCTAAAAGTGTACAAAATTTTCACTCCATTCATAAAACTGGCTAGCTTGACAGATTTCTGAGTTGATCTGAATGGAACTAAGCCTAAAAGTTTTAAAAATATTTACATTTTAGGCATTTAATTGATATTCTGTGGGAGAATAATTTAGTAAAACTCTTAAATTAAAACACATTAGCCTATAGAACTCTTAGGTTAACTTTGTCAAACAATTTAATTCAACAGTTACATAATAGAAGAAGAGGGGTAGTGAGGGGGAAATGCAGACAACTATAACTGAAGAACAATAAAATAATTTAAAAAAAGAAGATAGAACTTAGAACAAAATACTGTACTTTACCATGTGTAATCTGAACTTTTTTTGCCCAAATTTTTGAGGGGAAAATAAGGATATGCATTATACATGGGTCATACTAATTCTGTATCTACATGAATGTTTTTAGGTTTTTTTATTTATGTTTATTCATTAAAAGTGTAACTCCAAAAGCAATAACAATATTCATATGCAAAATAATACCCTGGAATATGATAATCAGTTTTGTTTCTCAATATAAATTAAAAAATTGACTTAAAAATTAAAATGAAAGATTTTTGTCCTGCAAGTTTGGGCCAGAACATGGGTAGACACCATACATGGAAGCACATTATACATGGCAAAATGTTGTATTCCAAATACATACTAATCAGAAAATTGGGTTATATTCTCTTGTATTTGGGGAGGTTAAAAATCAGACAATGAACATGGATGGCAGTACTCCACAAATGAATGATTATCTGGATTTGAAGGTCTTCAAAGAAAATTAATTCAGTTTAGTAATCCCTACAGATTTTACTTTTGTTGATAAAAACAATTTCATTACATCTAAAATATGTGCAGTCCTTAAAGATCATTATCATTTTTTTTTACTTTCCATCCTCATTATTGTAAAACATGGCATTTTAATTTGGTATATATGTACTAGTCACCCTGAGTTACCCTTCTCTATTTTGAGTCACCCTTCTCTATTTGCTAAAGAATTATTTTGATTCGGTACGTACTTCTACATTTTTGTGGATTTGACAAATATTTTCTTAGAACCTAGTATCTTCTTCAAGCCACATGCAATCTAAAAAGAAATCTTACTTTCCCATTCATTTTTTAAATTTTTTCATTCAAAGAAAAATTTAAAAATTTTAGCATAATTCATCATACATAAATGTGTAATGCTGGAGAATTTTTTGTTTAAAAATTTAATTTTTTCTCATCATACATACTAGAATATGGACATTTTCATATATTTTTTTATTTAAATTTATTTATTTTAATTATTGTTCAAGTACAGTTTTCTGTCTTTTACTCCCATCTCAGCCCACCCCACCCCATTCCCCCCACCTCCCTCCCATTTCCACCCCCCCCTTAGTTGTTGTACGTGTGTCCTTTATACTTGTTCCTGTGAACCCTTCCCCTTTTCCCCTGAAATTTCCTCCCCTCTCCCCTCTGGTCACTGTCCCCCTGTTCTGTATTTCAGTGTCTTTGATTATATGCTTGTTTGTTTTGTTGTTTAGGTTCCTGTTAAAGGTGCGATCATAGGGTATTTCTCTTTCATCACTTGGCTTGTTTCACTCAGCATAATGCTCTCCAGTTCCATCCAGGCTGTCACAAAGGGTAGGAGCTCCTTTCTCTCTACTGCATAGAATTCCATTGTGTAAATGTGCCACAGTTTTTCTGATCTACTCTTTTTCTGATGGGCACTTAGGTTACTTCCAACACTTGGCTATTGTAAATTGTGCTGCTATGAACATTGGGGTGCATAGGTTCTTTTGGATTGGTGTTTCAGGGTTCTTAGGATATAATCCTAGCAGTGGAATTGCTGGGTCAAAAGGCAGATCCATTTTTAGTTTTCTGAGAAAATTCCTTACTGTTTTCCATAGTGGTTGCACCAGCCTGCAATCCCACCAACAGTGCACTAAGGTCCCCTTTTCCCCACAACCTCTCCAACATTTATTGCTTGTTGCTCTGTTTACGATGGCCATTCTGACCAGTGTAAAGGAGTATCTCATTGTGGTTTTAATTTGCATCTCTCTGATAGCTAGCGATATTGAGCATCTTTTCATGTATCTCTGGATCCTCTGTATGTCCTCCTTGGAGAAGTGTCTATTCAAGTCCTTTGCCCATTTTTTAATTGGGTTGCTTGTCTTCTTAGGGTGGAGTCATGTAAGTTCTTTGTATATTTTAGAGATTAAACTCTTGTCTGAGGTATCATTGGCAAATATGTTTTTCCATAAGGTTGGTTCTCTTTTTATTTTAATACTGTTTTCTTTAGCCACGCAGAAGCTTTTTATTCTGTTGAGATCCCATTTGTTTATTCTTTCCTTTACATCCCCTGCTCTAGGGGACATATCAGCAAAAATACTGCTGCGTGGAATATCTGAGATTTTCCTGCCAATGTTCTCCTCTAGGACTTTAACGGTGTCATGGCTTGTATTTAAGTCTTTTATCCACCTTGAATTTATTTTGGTATATGGTGTAAGTTGGTGCTCGACTTTCATTTTTTTGCACATAGTTGTCCAGTTCTCCCAACACCATTTGTTGAAGAGGCTATGTTTACTCCATTTGGGGGCATTTTAATATTAACTGCTGTTTATACATTGGTGCATGAAAATTCAGCTTTGTTTTCTGAACTAACAATAAGTCTTTTCTGTGGATGAGTAAAGGCAGCTCCCATGTATAAAGGAATTGTGTTCTAATAGGTGGTTTATAAGTTAGCTATCTATATCAGAGTGCTTTGTCCTATATTGCATGTATTGGTTTGACTCTAGGCTACTTTCAAAGCCTATTTAACCCATTAGGAAATTAAAATACATTAGTAACAATACAGGCTTAGGTCCTGGCTCCTAGAAGCAGCAAGTTATTTAGACCAGAAGAAGAAAGAATAGAAGAAACATTTCCCAACTTTCCTAGTCATAGGGCCTCCATTACGTGATATTAGAAATATTTTTAAAATTAAAGCAGAGTTTTGTAAACTTTAATGAGCATAAAAACGTCTCAGTACTGTCTTAAAATACAGAGTGTACTCTTCTAAGAAGCTTCCAGGTGAAGCCATAGCCCACACTTGGAGTGACACCGGTCCTGAGGCTTCTGTACTAGCCAACCCTCTGCCAGGACACCATTGTTGATTGTTCTTTCAATTTACCATGACAACCTGCCACCTCACCTCTTAAAATATTTCCTACTCCCAAACCAGCCCCAAAACCCCCATCTCTACAAATAAAGCTGAGCGTGGCTAGTGGGTAGGAGATAGCTACCTAATTTAAACTGTTTCATCTTGGTATGACTAATGAATGTCACATTAACCCTAAACATGTACATTGACTTTTTTTTAAGAGGATGTGTTAGCCAAGTGGAGTTTCCAAGTAGGGGAATTTGGAATGCTGTATGGAAATAAAACATTAGCAACTCACACAGAATGCTGAGGGAGGGATATTTTTGAGATGCAGCCTGCCAAGGGACCCTGCTTGGAGGTGTGCCTCGGGACGCGGGGCCCCAAAGTTATCCCTGCATCATCCGGGGACCACCTTCTCTCTGATCCTGGACGAACAAGACCTACGAGAGAGCACATTGACTCCTGATTTGTTATTGAGTTCTATTTGAAACAACTAATGTTTATCAAGCAACTGCTTTGTAAGGCCCGGTGACAAGCCTATTAGAGGTACATGAATAAGCTCTCGGGGAACTTATGGTTTAATAGGGCCGCGTCTTACCTAAATCTTTCTTTAAAGAAAACTGAACTCTTCACATGTCCTAGATGACTCTCCTATGGTGTCATAGTCACTTAGAACTTGGGGAAGTCACTATCGCTGGGGGCTTTGTTCTCAAACCCGAGGAGCCTTCTTCCAACTGCAACACTACAGTTTTAATAATATTGTATCATTTCCTTGTGATCTTTTTTGTGTCTCCCCAGCCCCCTCTGTCTTTTATAATGCTTCTGCCCTCATGGACCCCATCTCCAATGCTACTCCCCTGCCCTCTATCAAATCTGTTACTTCCTATGTCAACCTCTGTATTAGTATCAAGTTCCTATAAAATTTCAAGTTTAAATTTATTTGGGTGAAAAACTGATGGCCTAGTGTAGTCTATAGATTTATTGTTTTTATTTGATGAGTATAGCACTAACTGATGAAGAATAAGAATGAGAATGAGGAGGAAGAGAATCAGGAGATGGAAAATTAGTCATTGTCAAGTTTACTACACACCACATGCCATACTACTGACTTCAGTACAGACCAGTCCACCTGTTAGGTACTGACTAGGCTACTTACAGGGGTTTGTGCATCCCATCTTCTGTACTAACTATGCTCTGTGATGTAAGGGGATAGATCATAAGTCAATTTGTTCATCCCCTTCTCTGGTACTCTTTAAAAGAATTTTAAAAGACAGCATATCAGTCTGGTGCCACAATATATATCATGTGTATCATCTCCCAGCATGAGGTTTGAGAGTTTTGTCCAGGCAAGTCTATTAGAATTCTCCAGAAAAGCAGATCGGGATACATAGAACCGGACATACACATATATAGAAAGAGGTTTAGTTTCAAGAATTGGCTCATTTGATTATGGACGCTGGTAAGTCCAAGATGTGCAGGGTGGGCCATCAGGCTGAAGACCCAGGGAAGAGCCGATGCTGTGGTTCAAGTCTGAAAGCCACCTGAGGGTAGAACTCCCTTTTGGTCAAGGGAGGGCAGTCATTTGTTCTGTGGGACCTTCAACTAGTTGGATAAGGCCACCCACGGCATGGAGGACAATCTCCTTTACACAGTGTCCACCAATTTAACTGTAAATCTCATCCTAAAACACTCTCTTATTTGAATACATTACTTGTGCACAGAAATGTGACATTTCTCCCTAGATCGGTGCTCATATAACCAGGAATTTCCCAGGCATGTGAGTGTGTGTGTGCAGTGGGGAATAGTAGGATAGAGGAAGAGAGGTAAACAGTCATTTCTGGAGACATTATTAGGCATTTCTTTCTTTTATAATGAAAGCATTTTTATTTCAGCCCCCTTTTCAGTCCCTTCACTGTAGAGATACTAGATACATTAACAACTCTTTAAACTCACATTTGATTTGATAAAGCTATAAAACATAATCCTTTAATTGAAACACATTTTTACCTTCTGTATGGAACTCCTTCTAACAATTTCCAATTCGTTTCATGCGAAGAAATTTGTGAGACATTTGTGCTGACAAATTGGTTCTCCCCTTGCCATTCTGTATCCATTTTATTTATGATTTTTCCTATTATTTAATATTTAAATTTGCATAAGGTGGGAGAAATGGCCAAGCTGACATCTAAATGCAGGTCAAAGCTAGAGACTAATTTAGTTCTGTTTAAACCGAGAATGGGAATTGACATTAAGCTCAAGAAAAGATTGTCAGAGATTGTTCTTTTAATATCCTCTGCTGAGATTTTCAGAATAAGATAATTTAGGTATTAAAAAAATCATCACTTTGTGCATGTATCAGTTTATAAGAAACAGCTTATCACAAAGCTAACATTCAGTTTTTAAGTGTGGAAGAAGTTATTAGACTGTGGACAAGAGAAGTCTATATTTATCCGATTTTTTAGTAAAATAGAACTTGCATCTATGAAATGTTTAGAAAGCTTGTGCCTCATGTACCAGCTTCAGAGAGAGATTGCTACCCTATCAACCAGGGCCCTTATTGTTGATGAGTTCCCGAGTTTCAGCAGTTGCCCTTCACAGCATCACTGACACAGTTCTGCCCAAATAAATGAATGTTTCTGTTTTGAATAATTCTATTGTATAAAGATCAAGTTCACATCTTTTCGAAGAAGGGGACGCAGGTGGTGCAAGTAAGGTAAAAGGCCTTAAAAAATCCATCAAACAAGGAGTCTAGTTCATGGAGGTGTGAGTACCAATACTACAAGCTTTTAAAAAAGCCCTGCCCAGAAATAACCTTGTCTTTCTGCCATCCCCACCCCACCCCTAATCCCCCTGTTGGATTCAATTCTCAAGCTAAACCTCAATTATTTGCCTGAATTGCACATGCAGTATAAGAATCAATGCTGATATCTATAGAAACATATGGATTCTACTGAAATTTTATGACATCCCAAGGTGCCATGAAAATGTCACATGTATAGTGCCAGGAAGAAAAGCAC
This sequence comes from Artibeus jamaicensis, assembly GCF_021234435.1. NCBI lineage: Eukaryota > Metazoa > Chordata > Mammalia > Chiroptera > Phyllostomidae > Artibeus > Artibeus jamaicensis. The sequence goes on along the minus strand of NW_026522046.1, from coordinate 29,687,804 downwards.
ATTTTTAAAAATTCACCTCTATGAATCACTTATTGGACAGTAATGGCGTTGTCTCATGTCTGCTTGCCCACTAAATTGTCAGTGTCTGGCAGGCAGAGGTAGACCTTCCTCATCTCTGCCTACGGGGAGCTAGAGTTAGTGCAGAGCCGACACGGGATGTGTAGCTTCCACCAAGACTGGCAGAGTAATTAAGGATAAATGGCTCAATAGTAAATAAGCATAAGAAACAGACTGTCACCCTCCGGCCCAGTTTTTTTTGTTGTTGTCGTTATTAACAACAGCATGACTGAGAAATTGTCCTGTTTTTATGTTGCTTGTTGGCAGAATAGATGTTTTGACTTTAAAGGCAAATCGCTCACTGTGGTTAATACCCCATCCCTCCCACCACCCACCTCCCAACACTCTTTATCTCATGGGGATAACATTTGAAAACTTCAAATTGCAGTTTGCAAACAAAGTAACTGGCAACGTTTGCCCTACCTCAGGGCGCACAGTGAGTAATTAATTAAACCTGGTAAGTAGGGAAGTGGGAATTAGACCCATTTTACAAATAATGATTACATATCTTCAAAGCATTCTTTCTTCCCATACCTTATAGCTCTGCTTTATATCAAGTCCATTAAGCATAATTATTCTTCCCTTATTAAAAATGGGTTGGAAATTTTTTCTTTAGTTTCTGACGGGCCAAGTGTGTTCTGACTACTGTGTAAAAGCAGAAATGGAAACCCTAATGTATCTGCAATGATAAGTTTGACAGTAAAACTTGAACGCATTCCTTATAACATGGTTCTGATTATATGAAAGTTTTCTCAGTTTAACTACCACTTTTTACATTCCATTGTACTTTATAGAGTTTGCAGAGTGAAGGTGTCGGTTTTCTCTAATCAAGCTCCTTTTCTAACAAAGAAAAAGGGAAAAGGAGAAATGAAACTCCTTGTCTATATAATATCAGGGATTTAAAAATGTGGTTAGTAATAATAACAGTAATAATAGCAGCTTACACATACAAAAGGCTTACCAGATGCTAGCTCTGATTTAAGTGCTTTGCGGACATTAATTCACTTATTTCTCAAAACAACCTTATGATGTAGGTATTATTATTATTACTATCCCTCTACTACTTACAAGGACTCTCAAGGCACAGAGAGGTTAAATAACACATTCGCAGTCACCGCCAGCAAGTGGCAGAGCTGGGGTGTGAGCCCAAGGAGCTTGTCTCCACTGTCTGTGCTCTCCCAGGAATCTCTGTCGTGAATATCAGCTCTGTGTAGACAGGGATTGTGTCAGCTTGGTTCACCTTTGAATAGATTGTCTTACAAGGTACCTGGCCTATAGTTCCATAAATGATTATAAAACGAACACCAAAAATATGTATATACAGTGCATCATGTTCAGAAAAATGCAAATAAGTGAAAAATTAATCTTTAATCCCAACAAATTGCATTTTGGTATATGCCATTTTAGTCTCTAACAAACATACACCCATATACACACACAAAATGCAATATCATTTTTTACTTCTTGATGTGTTATTGCTTGTGTTATCACAGATGTCCCATTTTTTGCCCACCCAAACTCCCCCCACTTTCATAGTCAATGCCCACACTGGTGTCGATGTCCACGGGTCCCTCGTGTACACTCTTTCACTAATCCCTTCACCTTCTTTCCATCAGTTCCTACCTCCCCTCTCCTCTCTTACAGCTGTCAGTTCATTTCATGATTCCATGCCTCTGGTTCTCTTTTGCTCATTAGTTTATTTTATTCACTAGATTCATCTTATAAGTGAGATAATATGATATTTGTCTTTCACTGATGGGCTTATTACACTTAGCATACTACTCTCCTGTTACGTCCATGTGGTTGCAAAAAGCAGGAATGCCCTTTTTCTGCTGCATAATATTCCACTGTGTAAATGTACCATAATTTTTTGATCCACTCATCTACTGATGGGCACTCAGGCTGTTTCCAAACCTTGATTATTGTAAATAGCACTGCTGTGAACATAAAGGTGCATAAATTCTCTTGAATTGGTATTTCGTGATTCTTAGGATATATTCCCAGCAGTGGTATCACTGAGTTGAAAAGCAGTTCCATTTTTAAATTTTTGAGGCTATTCCATACAGTTTTCCACAGTGGCTGCACCAGTCTGCATTCCCACCAGCACTGTACTAGGGTTCCCTTTTCTCCACAGCCTCGCCAGCACTTGTTGTTTGTTGATTTACTAATGATGGCCACTTTGGCCCATGTGAGGTGATAGTGGAACACATAGGCAGTAACATTTCAGATATCTCACATAGTAATATTTCTGCTGATATATCTCCTATATCAGGGCAAAGGAAATAAAGGAGAAAATGAACAAATTGGACTACATCAAATTAAAAAGCTTCTGCATGGCTAAAGAAACCATCACCGAAGTGAAAAGGGAACTGACTCTATGGGGGAACATTTCTGCCGATGATATATCAGATAAGTGTTTAATCTCCAAAACATATAAAAACTCATGTGACTCATTACCCAAAAGACAAATAATCCAATTAAAAATTGGGCAAAGGACTTGAACAGAAACTTCTCCACGGAGGACCTACAGAGGGCCCAGAGACATATGAAAAGGTGCTCAACATCACTAGCCATCAGAGAGATGCAAAAAAAATCATTCTTTATTGTTTCTAGAGACTTTTTTCACTGTAGACATTTTTATTATAGGATTTTCCCATGTCTTTTTAAAAGTATTTTTATCGAATAACAATTCTTCTCTTCTCTAACATTAGGTATTTCCTATGATCAATTTTATTTACATTTTGGAAATAAAGTCCGTGTTGATGGTAAAGTCATTCTCTATATACATATGATGCCGTATTAAAATGTAAAGTATTCCTGTTTCTCTATCTATAACACAAAATTTATCACCTGAAATTGTAAGAGGATATTTGAAAACAACCTGGTTCTTAGCAGACATAAGAATGATGAAATGAAAGTAAACAAGCATATGCATTTATATGAAAATCAGTTCTGTCAATCAGTAAGAATGGTAGCTTTTCGCTTGTCTTTGTCCAGGTGCCTTCTGTTTTGTTTTGATTTTTTGAAACATTTTGCGTTATTTACATTGTTCTCAATTTACAAATTTCACTGCTTTAGAAATTTCAGGAGCTGAATTTTCAAATACGTGTTAAAAATATGACAGCAAACTTACATTCAACCTAATACCACATAATGTCAAAGCTTGGCATTTCTATTCTGGAGCCAGTGGACTATTTTTGGTAACTAGAGGTATAAGAGAGCTCCAAAATAGATATGCTTTTTTAATTAAATTTTCAAATTTTCAAGCTTCAATACACTGTTATACAGAGATGATGGATTTTCAGGTCTTCATTTAATTTAATTAGTTGAAAATGAACAAGTTAATTACATGTAATTATAGCTTTGCTTGAATATAGGACTTCCACAATACTGACAGTGGATAAAAGCAGTTCTTTTACTAATAGGTATGCTGATTTAGTCTATAACATCCCAGGAGGGATTTGGTGGTAATGTTTTAGATGTTAACCTACTTCTACAGACTACTTCTCAGCCATAGCATACAAAAAGTAAGAAAGTGTTTTTAAACATAAAATAAGCAAATTCTTTTTTCTCTTGATTTGAATACTATTCTGTGAGTATCTCCTGATGCCCCCAAATCCCTTACATGTAACTGGTTCTATCTTTTAGAAGAAGTCATTACAAAGAACCCCTCTTGGGGACAATGGGATTGTGGATAGACTTTCTTACTGCTGTGCATATAATCAAGAACGAGTAAGAATCATCTACTTAAGGCTAGTGCTGGACACATAGAAAATTTACTCCATCAATATATGAGATACTTTCAAAAGTTCAAAAATTCACTAGGTAAAACAGCTATTTGAAGTACAAAAGTCATTTTTCACATTGAAACAGTATAATAAGTCGGCAAAGCCAATGGCTTTTCCCTTGATCTTCACATTTCACCTGATTATTCGTCTACTTTATTTCTTAATTCCCATGTCACTGCTTCCCTCTCTCCTTCACTGTTTCTTCTTTCAGGTCCCTTGATTGTGGGCCATTCCCAAGGCGGGTCTTCTGTCTTCTCTCTCTCTCTCTCTCTCTCTCTCTCTCTCTCTCTCTCTCCGTTTCTCTTAGACATTCACCCACACACTGCCTTGGTGTTATCTATAGTTAGTGACTTCCAAATGTTTCTTTCTTTGACTAGATCCCTCTCACATAATTCAGTCCCTCACAATCTGCCTATTGAAGGATTACCTACAATTTTAACCAGTCTGAGTTGACATGAGTCCAGATCTGAGCAAATTTGGAGGGAGACTTCTAGAAAGACTTGATGTTTTAGAAGAAGAGCAAATCAGTTTGTTCAAAGTAATGAGAGAAAGGAAGAATGGAAGGAACGTAGATTGGAGCATTAATATAGGACTGCATTATTTAACATCTGGTGGGCTATATATTTTATGAGGCCTTTGGAGTGTTGAGGCCATGGAAGTGACAAGTTCTGATGTGTGAACAAAAAAAGGGATTCTATGGCAACTACTAACCTCATAGGATGATCTGCTCATAAATTCCTAATTAGCAGGTCAACAGCTGGATGTCATGCCCCAGACATATACCTTCTTCAGTGAAAAGCTTATCTTTGCTGTAAGCAAGCGATGTGCATTGTTTCTGCACACCTAGGGTGACGAACACATTTTTGAAATGCCCCCTTCAGACTCTTCACCTGGTACCTGACTACTCCTTCAGACCCCACCCTCTAATACGTGCTATAATCCAATCTCCACCTTCATGTACTCTTCCTCACATTCCTTCCTTAACCCAAAATGCATTTTACAAGTTGCAAAACTGTTATTCTCCAGAGCATTTGAGATCTTGCTCCTTGGCACATGTTATCAATTTGGTGCAAATACACACAAAAATTCTCTACCAGTTTGGACATTTTTTACATGGATAGGTAACCCTTTAAAATGATCCCTCTGGCTGCTGGGTGAGAAATAGTTAGCAGGAATGGCAAAGAGAGGCGCAGGGACAGCAGCTACTTGGGTTGCTACTTTACCCTTCCAGGCAAAAGATTAGGAATGGATAGCTTGTAAGAGTCAAGGCTAACTCAGAAATGCCTGTTTAAACCTCAGTATGGCTAAAGTTGTTTGACTTACAATAAAAAATAAAGTACCATTTCTATAATAGTAATGAAATAAAACAGAAAAAGCAATGTTACTTAATAATGATTCTCATCGATACTCAGTTCTGGTGCTGATAATCGAAGGAAGGCTGGTTTTACTAAACCACTTGGAGTTCAGTGGAGAATTGCCAAACATCTGTTGAGAACTTCTGGATATTTTCAAGAGATTTAGAAGGCAAAGGAAATAGTTCTACATGATATTTAAACTTACTTTAAAACTCATGGCTTTCCACTGTAAGAGTGTGGGAGTTATCACTTATGATTAAAATTATCTTTATCTTTGAGATTACAATGAGGAGAGAACATGGGGGAGGAAAAAACATGAAATGTTTTCCTTCAGTAAAGCATCAGGATAAAGCAGAAGGAGGAAAGGAATTAAAAAGGATATTGTATACATAACAAGCACAAGCTAAAGCGGAAGTAACTGAGCTGTGGAAGGTGGTAGATAAGAGGATGGAAGACCACAGCTAGCACGTGGTCCACCTCAGGGAGGGGGATCAGTGTGAAACAGGGAAAAAGAAAGATTGGCTGGTAAGTGCCTTACAGCTTCGAGGATGAGAGGCAGACACCATGAAATAAAATACATAAATGGCAAAGTTATAAGTCAGGGTCTGTAATTCAGAGAAACCTTACACTGTGACTTAATTAATTAATTGTCAAGAGATTGCCCTTATTGACTTAGAGCTAATAAAGAATAAAAAAAGATCCTTTCTGAAAGTTTAGGGAATAGAAATTATTAGCAACATGCTCACTTAAACTTATTTCAATGGTGTCAGAGAATTTTCCAGTCCAGAATATATTGAGATATTAACTATATATATTCTAGCAAATGGTGGTTTTGTGAGATATATTGGCAAAACACTGTCATATTTTAATTTATGAACATAACTTTATAAAATAGCATATTAGAGGACATATAATTCTTGGTTTTGTGTTCTTATAGAAGTAGTTACCTTTAGGACTTATCTAAGAAATAGAAGAAGATAAAAAACTATGAAGAGTAAAACGATAACAAACACAACTATCAACAACAAGCCTAAAAAGCAAAAACAAAGACTAAGCCAACAACTAGCACAGGAATAAAATCACAGATATGGAAATCACATGGAGGATTATCAGCAGGGAAAAGGGGAATTGAGCAGGGAAGGTACACGGAATAAGAAGCATAATTGTTAGGCATAAAATAGACAGGGGGGAGGTTAAGAATAGTATGGGAAATAGAGAATCCAAAGAACTTAGATGTATGGCCCATGGACATGAACTAAGGGGGAAATGCTGGTGGGAGGGAGAGTGCAGGACACTCTCTGCAGGACAGAGAGGTATAAAGGGGAGAGAAAAATGGGACAAATGTAATAGCATAATCAATAAAATACACTTTAAATAGTAGTCCCCTTTAGTATTTGATAATATATTCCAAAGTTTATATTTGCTTGTGTGTGTTTGTGTGTATATGTGGAAAGAACAAGCCATCTTACTTATGGACATTGATTTTATAACTAAATAAGCCCTCTTAATTATTCTTCTGGAATTGAACTTCAATACTCTGTATATAAAACTGATCATGAAAATTGAGCTCAAACATGTTGATGTAGGGTTATAGTCTATGAAATATTCATATATTTTAAATGTTACTACTTCATACTCTCCTCGACCTAATTCATTATAAAATAGATAAAAGGGTAAATACATGTTAAAGGGTAAATACACACATCATGTACAATAGTAAGAAAATTAATAAGCGCTTAAAATATAAACCAAAAAGAAATTCCTGAACTTTTCTCTTTTCTGGCTAGAGAAATTGTGTTAACAGCATGCTAGCAAGAATCATCCTAATTTTTGCAAATACGATTTTAACTGCAGTGTAGGCAGGGCCTTAAATAAATTTCTCACTACTGCATCTATTTTTAATTTCTAATTCAACATGCAATTCTTAATTCACTGTCTCTAAGTTGCAGGCTATTTACAAAGACTTAGGTGAAACACCAAGCTTTTACTGAGTAATTTATTTTTAACTTTTCCCCAAGAATAACACAAAATGAACCTTTTCCCGAAAATGTGAGAAGGAAATATCTGGTGCATTTTTCTTCTGCAATATGCAAAACAGACGTCCTGCCTCAGCAATGATGGTGCTCTCCCAACCAAGCAAGCGTCAGCTAAAATGCATTCTGGACACCGAGTGCACAGGGTTGGTCAGCCTCAAAGCATGAAGGTCAAGCTAAGTGAAATCATTTCAAAACAGCATCAAAAATGTTTTTATCAGTTTATGTCTTTAAAAAATAATACCTTGGTCTCTCTCAGTCTCAGTCCATCTCTCTTTCTGTCTGGAAAGTTAGCATGTCTGGGATTTTGATTTGTCGTTTTTGTTAAAAAGGAATGTATGACAAGTTGGTACTATGCAATGCAGTTCTGTTCTTACTCCTGTTCATCATGATTTTTAACAACATGATTATACTTACTTACAAAGTTCAAATATCACCCATGGGACTAAGATGGACTTTCTTTTAAATGATAGATTACCCTGACCAGTAGGGCTTAATTGGTTGAGTGTCATCTCACAAAGCGAAAGGTCACTGGTTTTGTTCCCAGTGGGTTGCGGTTGGGGTGCGTGCAAAAAACAACCAACTGATGTTTCTCAATCTTTTTCTCTCTCTCCTTTCCACTCTCTCAAAAAATAAATAAATACAACTTTTAAGAAGTTTAAAGCACACAGATATGCATTTTCATTTTCCCTATAGTCAGATATGGACTTTTAATTGTCAGCTTTGCTGTTCGTATATCTTCAGAATGATAAGGAAACAGCATAGTACAAGGAGATTTTATAACAAATGCTTCTTCACAAGCTTTATGATGTAATCACTTCTAATTCATATAAGCTATGAAATAACAAATAAATTACTATTTGTGAGGTTTTCAGATATTTCTTTTTTAAAATTGTTGTTCAAGTACAGTTGTCTTTATTTTCCTCCATCACTTCCCCCCACCCCACCCATCCCCACCTCCCACCCTTGATCCAGTCTGCCTTTTGGCTTTGTCCATGTGTCCTTTATACACGTTCCTTGATGACCCCTCCCTTTTTCCCTCCCTATTATCCACCCCCCTCCCCTCTGGTTACTTTCATTTTGTTCTTTATTTCAATGTCTCTGGTTATATTTTGCTTGCTTGTTTGTTTTGCTGATTAGGTTCCACTTATAGGTGAGATCATATGGCATCTGTATTTTGCTGCTTGACTTATTTTACTCAGCCCAATGCTCTCTAGATCCATCCATGCTGTTTTGAAGAGTAGGAGCTCCTTCTTTCTTTCTGCTGTGAAATATTCCATTGTGTAAAAGCACCATAGTTTTTGATCCACTCATGTACTTGATGGGCACTAGGTTGCTTCCAGCACTTGGCTATTGTAAATTGTGCTGCTATGAACATTGGGGTGCATAGGCTCTTTTGAATTGGTGTGTCAGGGTTCTTAGGGTGTAATCCCAGAAGTGCAATTGCTGGGTCAAAAGGCAGTTTCATTTTTAATTTCTTGAGGAAATTGCTTACTGCTTTCCATAGTGGATGCACCAATCTGCATTCCCATCAACAGTGTGCTAGGGTTCCCCTTTCTCCACAACCTTGCCAGTGCTTATTGTTTGTTGATTTATTTGTGATGTCCATTCTCACCGATGTGAAGGGGTATGAGATTTTTTTAAGTGTCCATGTGAAACTAATCTTTGGTGGTAGTAGCAAGAATAGTTGTGAGCTTGGGCTCCAAGTGGCTGATTACCAACAAGAAAGGAAAGCCTTCTTATTATGGTTTTCTGGGTGGTAGTTCCATGAATGGAATCATACATACAATTCATCTAGCTGTACAGTTAAGACTAGTGTCCGTTGTATATATTATACAATTCGAACAGCGTGCATGCACATGTGTATATATGCCATGATGCATGATAGTCAAAATTAAACCAAAAAAGGTTTAGGCTTTAATGAGAATCAAACACAATTGAATTACAGGGACACACTATTGTAATTCAATAGTCTATTCTTATTTATACTAATAAAAATATTTGACATAAAGTCCATGTTCTGTTTGGATAGATATTTATTAACCAATAATAAAGTAATATGTGTTAAAATTGATTGTCTTTGTTCAAATCTCCTTCTAGGAAAAGTTATTTGTTCATTCTGCATGATAGTGTATCTTCTACTTCTGCCCTCTTCTACACGCCTTTTGTTCTCCATACTCACTTCCCAGCAACAGAAAAGCTACTAAGCCCTTCTCTGCAGAGACAGCACTTGCCTGTTCCTTAAAGAGGACAAGTCAGGAGCTGAATCACAGTGCAAACCTTCTGGGGCTCTGTTCTTTTCTGAGCTGGGAGTATTAGTACAATCTAGGTTGTATGCCCCTTTTGTGTGATGAATTAAAAGGTTGAGGGCTTAGGAAGAGCCCAAAGAAGATTTTTTTTTAAATGCAGGAAATAGACTAGGCATCAACAAAAAGAACAAAATATCACCTATGGGAAATTTTTGGAAATGTCTGGGAGTCATAAATATCCTGTAAGTATTTCTGGTTGTTTAAAAAATTTTCATAACCATTTGCATCATAGACCTCGTTCTTTTTCTCCACTTGTATTTGAGAACCATGTAGTCTCTGAAATGTACTGAGCGTATTTTATAAATTTCATGATCTCTTACCATGAATGTCAATGTCAGTGATCTTCCCTGAAAACATTTAGAATTTGGATCTCAGAGATGAAAGTGTTGGGTTTTTTTAAGGAAAACAAAAAAACCCATGAAATTAAAAAAAATTATTTATTTTTAGAGAGAGAGGAAGGGAGGGAGAAAGAGGGAGTGAAACTCCAATGTGTGGTTGTCTCTCGCACACCCCCTAATGGGGACCTGTTCCACAGCCCAGGCATGTGCCCTGACTGGGAATTGAACCAGTGACCCTTTGGTTTGCAGGCCTGTGCTCAATCCACTGAGCCACACCAGCCTGGGCACAAACATGGGATTTTAAAAATTCCTGATTTTAAGGAGTGGATATTGCTTTAAGTTTTTAGAAAATGAGGGTATGGAGAGGAGGCAAGCAGTGAGAAAAAGCCCATGTCAGAGTTTAATTCTTGGCTATACATTACACATTTAATTTTGTCCTAAAAATTCTGATGAGAAGGATGGGATTTTTTAAATCAAGTCCTTTAGAACAAATAGTAAACAGAAGGGAGAGTAAAAAGAAGCCTCTAAAGGATTCTGAGCACAGAAGTTACTTTTAATCTGTTCACAGCTTTCTATTCCTTACAGATACCACTGTTGGGAGTTTTTAGCAGTTAAGTAACTAGTTATCCTCAAGGCCAGGAGAAATTGGTGGGAAAAAATGAAGGCAAACCTAAGGATATCTAGAAACATAACAATTTGTAATAGTTCAGGGACACACATACACACAAAGACACACAGACACACACTGCACTTGAAATAAATACTCCAACCTGCCATTTTAACTTCCTCAATTCTAAAATTATGGCTGAAAAACAATCTCTGAAGTCAGTTACCTGGTTGGAATAAGCATGTTTTAATATTCTGCTGTTTCTATTTCTCTGTAACACATCATCCCCCCCAAATTTAACAGCAGAAAACAACAATAAAAGTGCATGTTTCATACGGGGTCTGGGACTCAGGAATGTCTTTGCCGGAGGGGTCTGGCTCAGAATCTCTCCTAAGGTTGCAATGAAATGTTGGCTGGAGTTGTAGTCATCTGACCCGGAGTGTCTTTCTCAAAGGTGGCTCACTTACAGGGCTGGCCAGTTAATAATGGTTGTGGGTGGGCAGCTGTGGTTCCTCCCTACATGGTCCTCTACATTGGGTTGCTTGAGTGTCCTCATGACATGACTGCTGGCTTCTCCCAGAGCTGGTGATCCAGTAGAGAGCACAGCAGAAACCGTAATGACTAGTGGTTGGATCTAGTCTCAAAAGTCACCGCCTGCATGTGCACAGTGAGCTGTTGCAATTAGAAGTCAGTGCTGCTCACTGTAAAAGTGGACTACCCAGGGACATGAGTAACAGGAAGTGAGAGTCATCTAGGGCATCAACATGGAAGTCGGCTGCCTCAGTCCTCCCAGGTCCCCAGTGATTCATATCCTCCTGCAAGCAAACTGCGTTCATTCCTTTCCAAGGTTCCCCAGAGTCTCATCCCAGTAGATCATTAACTCAAAGTCCAGAGTCTCACCTCCTGAGTTGGGTCAGGACACAATCCCTCTATGATCTAAAGGTTTAGACCCATGATATCTGTCCCCTCCCAACTCACTATCACACAATGTTGCAACAGGCATAATCTAACTTCTAGAGACACTCTCCTTAGAAAAAGAGGAAACTAGAAGCACAAAAGGAGTTATTGGTCCATAGTAGTTTTGAAAAGCATCAGACTAATATTGAAACTGGAAATATCCATACACATTGAACTTGAAATGAAATCATAGTCCATTATTTCTGCAACATCCTACTGGTTATATAGGTTACGACTGTTCACTGTGGGATGCTGGCTACTACACCTGCAAATGGCCAATCATAGGCAGCTCTCGTGTTATGAAAGCTTTCTGTTTTAAACTGCATATGCTTTATGATAAAGAGCTTATAGATTGTAAACCAGTAAAGTAATGTTGCTCGTGGACTACTGCACCTATTAAAGATACCTAGGTAGCAATAATAGAGTCCCAAAAGGGAAGGATATTCAAGATGTGTGACTGAGTCTTGTGAAAGTAGGAAATACCCCGGTCCTATATGCAGGCCGCTCTGTATGGACTTGCTGTTCTGCTAGCTTTCCATCTGTTGGCTGAGCAGTTGCTTTCAGAGAGAAGAGGTTTCCTTCTGATGTTCATTAGCCAGCCTGGGGCAAAAAAAAAGGATTCACAAGTATTAGACATTATAGCAAGGTGGTTAAGAACATTGGCTTTGGTGTCACAAACTCTGCACTTGGAATCACAGCCCTTACCAGTCACTATAATGTGACCTTGGGGAGATCAGTTACCTGAATTTCACACCTACCGAATGGGGACATTGAGAAGATTAAATGAAATAATGTATGTAAAGCCCTTAGCATACTGTCTGGCCCAGAATAAGCCTTCTAATTATTATTATTATCTTAAATTATGGGAATTATCTGTGCATTTCACTACTCTTTGGGTCAAAGTTTTCCCATCTGCAAAATTAGGGGGTTGGACTTGATTTCTCAGGCTCCTTGCAGTTCTACCAGCCCACAGTTTTTCCAGCTGAGTTGCCTACAGCAGCCTTTTTCCCCCATAATAATCAGTTACATTTGCACAGCACTTTTAACTTCAAATCTTTTCATATCTATTATCTCTCTTGATTCTTATCATCACTCTGTGAGGTGAGTGGGCAGGGCAGGCAATATTATCCTCATTTGACTGGTGAGGAAAATGAGATACTGAGAGGTTGCAACTTGCCTGAGACGGTTGCAGAGTCAAAACTAGAGAAACCTGGATCTTTAAGGGTATCACCCCCGTTTTCTTCGTTTTTCTCTGGGCAATATAGCCTATCTTAGTGTTTAATCTACTTTACTTCAGCCCAGGAAACATGAAAAACGGTTCTAAAAATGTGCCCAGGGGAAGAAAAACATAGAAATTGAACATGAATGACATGGGCAGCAGCATACATTACATCTCACCTGTCCACACCCAAGTGAAAAGGTCACCTCATCCTGCACCTCGACTCCCGCCTGAGATACGACGGGTGTGGGCAATGGTATTGATGCAGCGCAGTCCTTTCCATGAGCTGTGCGTAATGTTTAACAACAGGATGTGAGTAATCGCTCAGTTCATCATCACTTTTCTTCCTTTGCTGTTGATTGTTTCCAAGTTTCAGCCAAAGTTTTTACATTAGAGTGATTAATTTCTTTGCTATTTTAATCAGTAGCCCTGTTTGAGAACCAATGACTAGGGAAAGGACTGGAGGAGATAAAGGGCATGTAGAACTGAAGAGCCCAAAAGCATAAAGAGTGGAATAGAGGGAAGACTGAAATAGAGTAAAAAAAAAAGGAGGGGCTGTTAGCAGCAGTCTCTCTGGCCATGCTCCTTCCCTGGAGTGGAATTCATACTGGGGCGCTGAGCCAAAACTTTGGTCAAATATTGACTTTGCATTGACAAGACTATCTGGCCACACCCCGGTTCAAAGCAACAAAGATTTGCTGAAACCACACTAGGTTATACCACACTCTGTTCACTCAGTAGAGGTATTTATTACCATTTTAGTTCCTAAACCAGAATGCCATACAGGTTTTCACAGTGTTTATTTGGCATGGTCTTCAATTGTCAAATTCCGGTGGAGGATAAGACAGCTTTTTTTTCTTTTCTAATCTTGGAAATATGGTTAAGAAGAGCCCAGCTGAAATATCCTGCTAGCCAGAAAACAGTGTGCCTAGTTACAAATGGGAACAACTTTAACACACCCGCCTGTCCTCAAAGTCTTAAAATCAACACTTCTGTAGGCCCAATGGAAACATAATAAATTCATGTTGAGGATCTCTCCATTTTTTTTCTGAAGAAAAGTTTGGACTTTCTGAACGCATGTAAAAATGTTGCTGAGAAAGTGTTGCAAATGCAAGACCGGCTGGCACTTTGATTGTTAGTCCATGGTGACCTCCTCACACACAGTTCTCTATCAATAACTTCTGAGGGAAGACTCCAGAAATAAGTGCTGCAGTATATTTCACCCCCTTGATAATGAACAGCTGAGCCCCTCAAAATTAGGATCCATCAAGCAATTTGGAGTATTCCACCAAACCTCAGTTACCAAGAAGTTACAAGAAGCAAATTTCCTGTTCCTCATATGGACCTTTGCCTTGTCTGTAAGCACCTTGTGGTTATGGCTCACATTGTTTTGACCTCTCTTTTAGCAGTTCCCCTTGCACGGGCCTGGGATTCACCCAATCACAGATTGATAAGCGCTTGCAAAATGAAATCGGTTCACTAGACTGATGAGAGAGAGGGAGAGCGGAAAGGGATCCCTAGACCCAAATCAGAGTCCAAAAATTTAAAAAAGCTCCCCCGCAGCACTAGCTTCTATTTGCCCTCAACCTTGTTGATGAATTTTAGGAAATGTAAAGCTGTGACATACTTAAAAATGATCAGATCTTTTTATTTCAGGTTTACTTGAGCTCTGGCTTTCCTGTGATCAAAGCCAGCACCAAAGACCTCTCTTCTGTCTCATATATTATGTCCTGCTCCTGTGTGATATCAAAGATATCTGCATTGCTACAATTTAGCGAAGTTATTGGAATGTGCTGGAAAGAATATGTTATAATGACTTTTGCTTCTTTTTCACAGTCGAGATACAAGTTATAAAATACAATTTCTTGCTCCGTTTTTATTAATTTCCAATATATTTTTCATATTGGTACCCCCACAAAAAATAGTAAAGAAAATTTTTAAATGACAAGTAACTGGTTTTCCCAACTACAGTATACAAGCTTCTTGAGAAACTATGAAATTTGGGAGAATTAGTCTTTCCAGTCTTCATCACCTCCTTGCACATTAGTGAGTCCCTAGACCAAGTATTGATGAGTGTTTTCCATTTCCTGGCCACGTCAGCACATCATTCAGAAATGAATTTCCCTTGCTGCTAGTCAGCAAATAGCTGAGGAGCTTCTATACATACACTGTTTCCTAGGGAAGTAAATGACTAGAACATTTTTCTCTTGACATTTGCTTAAAAAAATGTTACAGGTTTGTACTGAACAACAAAATGAATGAAATTGGGCAATTTTATGCGGCGTAGGTCTAAAACATTTGTCAGTGCTAATAAAAAGTGTATATGGCAAGAAAACAACCTGTCAGTAGGACAGAATATAATTTTGTATTGCTCTTACAAAACATCACACATACAGTGATGTCTAAGTAAAAAAAAATCTTGGGTACTTTCAGATTTATTTTTATTTGGTTCTGATTCTACTGGGATTTGAAGTAAATTTAAATTCACATTTTAAATGATTTCCTAAGACTTCCTATTATTAATGGCTTCTTAGGTTGTTCTGCTCTGTACCAGAAAGTTTTGCATTATTTTTAGCGTCAGATATATGCTTCAAATATATTTCTTCATCAATTTCATAAAGTAGTTATATAAAATTGTGAGAGGAAATTCTTGAAAAGAAAATATTGAATGAGCTCACTATCCTTTAAAAGGTACTGTTTTAAAAAAAAAAACCCTTAAAATGGACATCTGGCAACCATTGCATTTTAAACACATGGAAATGAAGTCCATTTTCACATATATCCAGATGCTCTTTTTTACATCTCCTTTAATAGGCAACTCCAACTACCAAATGTTGTCTAGTAAGTATTTTGAAACATACTTAGTGTCTGTACCAATATTACTTCACTAAGAAAAAAAATGTGAATTTAGAGTTACATTCTTTAACACCAATTTAATTAGTTTTGCCTGTTTCCCCGCCTTGTAAGACAGAAAGAGTTCACATTGCACATAATCCACCTCCCTGCCCACGTCCTTCACAAATCCTCGGCCAAAGGATTTCTACCTTTTGTATTTACATGAGGAAGACTGACGATGGGAAATTGGAGCCTGCAGGTGGGCAGGGCCATTGCCGGTACAGGAATTATAATTAGCCCAGTTACACCAGATCCTTGAAGACTGCCTACTGAAGTGGGAGGCGAACTCAGAAAACCTGTTCATGAAGCCATTCAGACCCCCAAAAAGCATATCTACCAAAAAACGTAATGTATTAATTTAGAATGAGGGGCTATGATGTTGAGTGTGTAATTCAAAAATAAAAAAGTAAGATATCTGGATAGAGTGTTGTGGATTGTCACTTTCCTTTCTACTTCCTTACACTGGGGTCCTTTGGAAACCATCGCTCTATCAGAAGTTGATCAGATAATGCTCCCAAAGTATGGGCCTCAAAGAAATACAATGATCAGCACTGCAGAGTAATGGTTTAAAAGATGTTCAGACTGAATACTTGAGCATCAAAGTATTTCAGCACATTATTATTGACATCTTTGTATAAACAGTTAAAAGGAAATATTTTTAAAATAAAAGCACAAAGTATATTTCTGATTAGTTTTTTTGCAACTGCTTCCTCCTTATGGTGTTAACATTTCTCACGAGGTTTACTCTTTCAGTGGAAAGCCTATCCCTAAATTAAAACAAAATTAAAGCAGACAATTAATTTTCATTGTTTCACACTGTAGAACTCTCTCATTTCAGAGTTTATTCTTATCATGTTCTAGAAATACTGTAGGTCAAATTGATGACATGGAGTAGATACGTCTACAAGTAGATGTTTTAATAAATATTAGTGTCCCAAGCCAATATTAAAGAAATAAGATCTTTTTTCAGGTAAATCAATCTGATAATTTTTAATTAAAACTAAGTTCTATGAATATTTTAGTTAAACTAGCTTGAGCCCTGGATGGTGTTGCTCAGTGAATTGAGCACAGGCCAGATTCCCCTTTGGGGCACTTGCCTGGATCGCAGGCCAGGTCTCCAGTAGGGGGCGCATGAGAGGCAACCACATTGATGTTCCTCTACCTCCCCTTCTCCTTTCCTTCCCCTCTCTAAAAGTAAATAAGAGATTATCTTTTTTAAAAAAGAAACTAGGTTGAATTTGGTTGAACAACTAGGTTAAATGTACATCGTCAGGAACAATCTTGAGGGAGAGGAAACGTCACAAGGACTAACATGACCAGCCAGAACCTGTATATGTGTAGAAGAGAAAGAAATTGTTCTATTTCCTTGACTTGTTGATTAATGGTTACAAGCTCCTTTGAAATACTTCTTTTCCAGCGTTTGCCTCTGTAATTACTGCCCAGCCTCCGAATGCCCGATGTCTATGAAAAGCACCCTCCCACCATACGTCAGGAGATGAGTCCGACTATAATAGTCTATCTTTCACTAATATTGTAAAGGAATGCTCCTTTATGATCACAGAACTAATGGAGAAGTGATGAGATCTTATAATATCAGTGGCAAGGAACTGGACATGAAAGTCATATGCAGAAGGCCCTGAAAGTGATGATGTGGAGAGAGAAAATGTAGATAAAGCTAAGAAACTCTTCTTAAAAGAAAAATCTTGTAGGGACAGCTTCTAATGCAAACAGGAAGTGACTGGAGAAAGTAGTTACTAAACATCTTCGGAAAAAAAACAGCAGAGGCTGTGAAATTTAACTCCAAATGCCCGTGGGTGTGGAGATGTGAGTGGACCAAGTAATAACCAATACAAGTGCTTGTTAAAGGCCTCCTGTTCTACATATGACCCCCTTCTGGAGCCAGTACCTACTTCCTGGGCACCTCTAGGGCTCTCTTGAGAATCCTTGAGTCAATAGTTTTCTCTTTGTCTGCCCTACATTCCAACTGGGGCCAAAATATTCCCCTCCTTTTTGCAGCGCTGAGAATAGAGCTGCAAGTGAGTGAAGGTATGATCACAGTTTGGGATAACCTTTTGATATCATGTTGTAACTTATGAGAATGTTGCCCCGAGGATACAGTGTATGAGGCTCATTAAAGGAAACTCCTGCAAAGAACTCTGGTGAAACTGCCCAGCCCATTGCCTTTGACACACAGCAGTTACAGAAACCGGGGAGGGTTGGGGAAAGCATGACCTTGCATCACTAAGGCGGAAGCTGGAAAGGAGGAAACCCCCCAATGCGTTCTGACAGGTCAGCAGTGTCTGTACTTATAAACAAGTAAAACTACAATGTTCTGAGGTAATCCTGGTATGACTCAGTCCTTTATCAGAAGCTCATGGGTCGTTTTCATGAGTCTTCTGTTGGGCAAATAAGACAGTTTCACGATGATACAGTATTTAGATGTTATGTCTTCGCTTATCCAATCTTCTACGTATCCTTTATTTACTCTTCTTGAAATAGACCCAGTCATAATATAAAGCAACAGAAAAGAGAACAAGGGAGGGAACGATGTCATCTTCCCCTCTTTGTATCCCTGATATTCTTCTATGTGAGGCCACTTCGTAGCTGAGCAGATACTTGGGAAAATCAAATGAAAGAAAAGAGACAAAATCACAGCACTTGATTTCCTAAATTTATAAATGAGGAACTTGAAGTTCCAAAGAAGAAGAATGACTGGCTTAAACTACATAGCAAGTTAGAGGAAGAACCTGAATGAGAATTCCAGTCTTTTCATTCCTCATTTTTTTTCTTTATAAGTGCTTGTTTTTGTTGTTCTTGTTATTATTTTTTTAAATCCTTTTTTATTTTTTCAGTTACAATCGACTCATTTCTACTCTTAATCCGAAAACTTTTCAAAGCTGAAAGAGGCCTCAGAAATTATGGAGCACAAGAGTTCTCAAATATCACTTATGTTTGGTTCTAAAGAAGTCTTTTTCTTAAGGTGTAGACAAGCTGAAGTGGCGTCGTTGCTTTTGAACCTGGGAGAGGAAGAGCCATCAGGCTCTTGACCCAAAGCTTCGGTCTCCCAAGGAGTTTGCTGGAAAGAACACTGCTCCAAAAAGATTCGAAAACCACGGCTGTTTCCTGATGATTTCATGTTACTAATGAGCACGCAGAAGCCGAGTGAGGCAGTGACAGGCTCACTCTCCAGGGCACTCAAGTTAGAACCTAACGAGGCAGCCCCTCAAGTTTGAAACAATCAAAGAATGTAGAATTAAAATTGAGTTCTGAGTACCTCGTGGAGGCTAAAGAAAAAGGGGAAACATGATTCATACTGTCCACAAGGAAAACAGTATCAGTTCCTCCAGAGCAAACTATATACGACATTGCCAACGCTCCTTCCCTTTTTAAAATCAAACCCAGAATCCTCCTTACTCCAGTTTCGCAGATGGTACACTCAGCTGAAGTGTGAACGTCTGAAGTGAGATTTGGGAATTTAACTCTAGCCCTCTAGTCTCAAGTGCACACATGTCTTTTTTATGGGTTTTAGGCTATCAAACTCTAAGGCCACAAAATATGTATAAACAAATCAAAGATGTTCTCAGTTACTCATCATTCAAAAATGATTGGGCGGATTTCTTTTATGGCACTTGGAGAATATATTTGGGATGGTCTGGTTTCTATTACACGCATACATGAAATTCACTTTGGGGGTCTTCGGGCTTATTCAAACTTATAACTAGTCACCTTTTGGAGAGGCCATCGGTGAACCTCCCCAGTCCTTCCCTATTGAATATTGGAGGTACACATGCTCTTTGCATTAAGAGCCACTATGCACAGAGAAAACAAACTGTGGTTTTATGACCATCCAGCAAAACTCAATAAAAGCTGCCCCGATACTTTATTAAACCATGGCCAATGAATCACCTAACAGTACCAGGTAGGCCAACTAATATTCCACATGTTTAAATGCATTTAAATAAAACACATAGGTTTATTAGGCTCTAGCCTTTATTTAAGATGACCTGCTTCCTAATACAGCTCCAAGTCAAAGTTTACGACCCATTAGCCAGATTTCATCAGAACAAGGGCAATTCCATATTCAGGTCACTGTTTAAGTGAGAGTATAGTTTTTCTCTGCATGGAATTGCCTCACACATGAGCGGCTTCCACCTACGATGCCGAGACACTGTTTCACGATTCCTGAGTACTGAGTTTCCTTGGTATAAAGGTCCCTCTTTGCTCTGGACTCTATAGCTCAGAAGGGCCAGGTCAGTGCTCAAAGTGAGTGTGGAGCACAGTAGGGCACCTGAACATACTCTCATTTGCATGTGTGATAGCTCTTCCCCCATTTAAAGGTGGGAGGAAAAGAACCCTGGAGACTCAGGTCTATGTAGGATATCTCTTGAATCTTAATCTGAGTTAAAATACACGTGCTACTTACTGACTATAGCTAATTTTCAGGGTTGAATTGTGAATGGGTAAGAAGTCAAGACTCTGACATTGCTAGGAAACAGATTAGCTCCAAATAGTAAAGTGCGGGAGTAAAAAGGCAAAAGAGTATAAGCAATGAAAGGTATTGCTAGAGGGCAGTTTTGCTGGACGTGGAACCTGAGGACAAGTAACCTGTGGAGGAGTGGAGAAGCACCAAAGATGGCGCATGCGTGCTTCAGCCCCGCAACCGAGAAAATGTGCACGAGCGTTGGCACCAGAAGAGAAGGAGGTGATTGGATGGGAGGGACATACCTTCCCACCGACTTCCCCAGGCGATGAATTATGGGGCGGAGTGGTGGTGGGGGGGCGGTTCTTTAAAAGAGGAGTGCACGGGAACACCGTGGCAATTTTCCCCCCCTCCCCTGCCCGGGAGGTCTGTGGTGGCTGAGGACGAGGTTCCTGAACCTGCAGCCTTGACATGAGGATTCCCTGTGCCCCTGCCCGATTACTCCAGGACAAGCGGGGCCAGGAGCATGGCAGGTTCCGGTAAGAGAGCAGAGAAGAGGTGCAGGCTCAGGGAGTACAGCTGGCTGGCAAGCCCTGCACCCTTTTCTGAGACGGGCAGCCACTGTGACTACTTACTGCCCACCTGCAGTCAGTGCCAGTGTGGGCCTGTCAGTGACAGCTCCAGGGCAGCCAAGTAACAGTTCTAGCTGCCATCCTTGCATTCCTCCAACGGGAGCCCAGCGACAGCAGTTCCTGCTATCTCTGCTAGCAGTTCCTGCTATCGCTGTTGGAAGCCAGCGCCCCCAGAGGCAGGGTCCTGAACTGGGGTTGCATGCCTTGCCAGACTCTGGCCTTTGGGACGCTTCAGCCCATGTGCAACATGGCACTTGGGTTGTGGACTGCTTCCACTCCCTTGCAGAGAGAGCCGTTCAGAGACTGAGAGCTGCACATGGAGGCATGATCTGGGAAGTTCCTCACGAATGAAGCTTCCCTTGCACGACTGTCTGGAGTGATCTAGCAGCACACCCCAGACCTGAGAGAGAAAGAGAGCTGCTGCGAAAAGATGGCAACTCTGAAACCCGCTAGTGCGTACCTCAGAGAGGATGGAGACCTGTTTGTGTGGCCGGCTGGCTTAGGCTCCAAAAGGACAGATAAACAATCGTGGGGACCTTCTCGGTTTGGTGTTTTACTTTCATCTTCTAGGGGTTGGTTGGTTTGTGTTGCTTTGCAAATGAGGTTGCTCTAGTGTTTCCAGATCTCTCAAATGGGGTTTCCTGTTAATGACCTGTTTTCTTCCTCACAATCTCTGCAGTACGTGCATACACGGCGACAAATGGCTGGACCGCATGCTGCCCAGTCACATTCTCTGGAAGCTTGCATCTGATCCAGAAGTGAAATCACAGTGGAATCACCCACTTTCCATATATGCCTTGCATCCCTCATACTCTGGAAGCCAGATAGAGTCATCTAGAAATTTAAGAGCCCAAGGTAAAAATGAACATCTGGTGCTGCTATTCTGTGGACATGCCTTTCTAGTTTCAAATCTTTTAAATGGCTGCTCTCAATTGTAAGAAATGGGTTTCTTGCATTCTGCCTCATCTGTATAGAAGGGCATAGAAATAAGCTGAGCTGCTTCATCCCAGCGGCTCCAGTCCCATTTATTTATTTTATAGTCAGTGAACAGATATTTATTAAGGTCTTCTTGGTACTTCCACAGACTGATCTGGGCATGGGGAGACAATGTCTCTCTCCTCATTAGGCTTATAAGTAAATTCACAAATAAAAAACCGTAATTACAGATTTGGTGAGTGCAGTGAAACAGGTAGGATGCTGGAATTGCCTACATCAGGGAGACACACTTTTCTTGTGAAGGGTCACACAGACTGTGTGTGGACTACATGGTCTCAGTGGCCGCTGTGTCAGCCTGCCCTTGCAGCTGAACTCAGCCATAAAGCCTATAAACATGCATAGCTAGCTATGTCCTGATAAAACTTTATTTACACACACTACATTTTGCATTTCTTTTAATTTTCTTACATTCTCTTTTTTTTTTTTTTTTTTTTTTTTTTTTCAATTAAATTTAATTTCTTTGGTTTTAGAGAGGAGAAGGGAGGGAGAAAGACAGGGAGAGAAACATCAGTGTGTGGTTGCTTCTCGTTTGCCCCACAAGTGGGGGCCTGGCCTGCAACCCAGGCATGTGCCCTGACTGAGACTCAAACTGGAAACATTTTGGTTCTCAGACCAGCACTCAATCCACTGAGCCACACCAGTCAGGGCGCATTTCTTTTAATTTTTATGTCACGAAGTACTTGTTTCTTTGCTGATTTATTCTAACCATTATAAAAAGGTTAAAACCATTCTTAGCTCATGGGTCATTTTAAAAACCAAAGAAACAACAGAATGAAAAAAATGGCAGGTCAGATCTGGCCTAAAAACATGCTCTTCTATGGTCTGAACTTTTGTGTTCCTCCAACTTCATGTGTTGAAATTCTAATGCCCAGTTACGAAGTCAGACTTTTGGGAGGTGCTTCAGTCATGAGGGTGGAGTTTTCGTGGAGGTGAAAGGGCCTTATAAAAGACAGCCTACAGAACTGCCTCGTCTAGAGCACCTCACCACCCAAGGACACAGCCAGAGGTCAGCAGTGTGCAGTCTGGAAGAGGTGATTCTCCAGAGCCTGACCATGCTGGCACCTGGATCTCAGCCACCTCAGCCTCCAGAACTGTGGCAAAATCAGCTCTGTTGTGTTTAAGCCCCCTGGTCTGTGGTATTTTGCGATAGCAGCCTGAACCGACTGACATTCCTTTTGCATTAACTCCTGGCCACAGGCCTCAGGGAGAAGGGAGTACAGTCCACATAGATAGAGCTTCGTTCAGCTTCTCTGATGAGGTGACGTCTCAGTGGGCAAGAGGAAACCAGCTGTGGGGACAGACGTCAGGAAAGCACTGCAGGCAGAGGAAAGAAGGCCCAGAAACCCTGAAGCAGCGGGAGCTGCAGACACCTCATGTTGTACATGGAGCTTTATGAAGGAAGAAAATATTTAAGGGTAAAGCCTTTAAAAATACGTGTCTTATTGCATGTGTGGTCGCAGATCTTCGGTCACTAGGTGATAGATGTTTAAAAGAGATGGAATTAACATGCAAATAATCCTTTAACGAAATTTCACATTCTTTTATTGTCATCCTCTCTGGCCAAGAGTTTATTTTTTTACTTGTATATGATTACTTGGCAGAGTAAGAGAAGAACCATTTAAAATCTCTACGTCTACGTCGATTAAAATGAATTGTCCTGTAGAAAGTGGTAGACATTTTTCATTGAAAGTTTTCACTTCAGTCTATGTTACCAAGTACATAACCATACGTTTGCCAGCCAAATGTCATAACTCACGTCGAAAGGATTTGTGCAGTGAAATTATGTGTAAAGATGAATGGCATATACTTACTCGTATATACATTAGAAGTCTATTCATCAGTGCTTTACGTATATATAAAAGACTTTCATGTAACCGCAGATTTGTAGCCTGGCCATCTGGGTCATAGGACTGGAACACACCCATAAAAGTGAATGATGAAAAGAAATGTCCAAATACTGTTTTATACAGTGTTTTTTTTCTGAACCCATACTTCATTTGTGATTTCAAAGCTTGGCATTGAAAATAAAACAGGAAATAGAAAAAATTATTTGCAGACACCTTATGTGGGAGAGAGATCATTACTTCTGCCCATATTTTAAATCTGTGACAGAACTCCAAATCTCACCCAGATGCTGCGAAAGGGGAACATTTTCTTCGTTTCAGAAATAAAACCCAGAGAACACACCCATCTGTTGTAAGAAAACGTCCAAGTCATCGGTTTATCGAAAGAAATGAAAGTGTTAGTGAGAGGTAAAATATGCCACGGACAACAACAACAAGTCAAAGGAAATATGGGCAATAGTGTTTTAAAATGTGTTTCTGGTAAAAATGATATCCAGGGTGTCTGTTACCTAACAAGTCCCTCAGGGCAGATTAAAGATGCTATGAGATTCAGCTCAGAAGTAAAACTCAAAAATGTTCAATGATACCATGAAAGACTTTGTGCCCACTTCAAAATTTTCAGCAGGTGAAAAAACGTATCTTAGTTTAAAGAACTTTTACTTTTGTTCCCCCGTATCACTGCCTAGTTTAAGGATGCACATTACTTGGGAATTTTAAGTGCTTTAGTTTTATAGGGGGCTATAACATTTTTGGAAAGCACTTTAATTAAATTTAATAATCACTTGTATACCATGGTGTAGGATCCTAAGTATGAAGATGAGTAAGCCTGAAATATTTCCCCAAGATTTCAAATTCATCAGAAAAAAACAAATCTCAAAGAACTCTGATTTGAGGGAGAAGAGTTAAGTGCTATAACAGAGAGAGAATGTGAGAAGGGAGCAGAGAGAAGGAAAAGGATAATTTGGGCAGAAGAAATCTAGGAGGTTTCACAGAAGAGCTGGCACTTGAGCTGGGCCTGCAAGAAATGAAGATACAGGGAAAGCATCTGGCTACAGGTGTTTCATCCATGGAAACTATCATATAGGTTTTTGACCAGGATGTGCTCTGATCAGTTCTGATCAGTTCACACTTTTTTGGAGGTTGTGAAATAGAATAAACTTACAGAAAAATATACACATCATGAATGTTCAACTTTTGGCTTTTTCTGAAACAAATATCTATATCACTCTCTTTCTATGGAGCTGAAAAATAAAGCATCCACAGAAGCTCAGGAATTCTCCAATCAGAGCCAAGGCTTCATGGGGTTGCTGCATGAGCTGTGGTGCAGGGCTTGGTACCAAGCAGGGTCCCCCACTTGCCTTGACGCTCTGCGGTTGCCCCTTGAAATTCTTCATACAATTGGGACAAGGGGCCCTTAACTTGCTCTGGGCATTGAGCCCCACAAATTAGGTAGCCTTTCCTGTCTCCAACCCTCATTCTGCAACACAATCAAATGTGCCGTTTTCTCTCCACCACTGCTAATCACAATTTTTTAATTTTCTTTCCAGTTTATTCCCTAATTATACCTGCCTGAACAAAATACTTTAATTTTGTCTTATGAGCATTCTATCAATAGACTCATACAGTATATATTCTGTTGCCTCTGGCTTTTTTCACTCCACAGTATGTATTCTAGAGTCATCATATTGTGATGCATTCATTTAATGAATGTTACACAGTATTTTGAATAAGCTCTATCTGCTGGATTACACAGGATTGATTGGTATGGGGAGAGCAAGTCGGGAAGCAACAGGAGCCTGGGCTTATTGACAATTACCATGTGAGAGCCTGGGACCCACCCATTATAGGACAGTCTCTGCTCTCCAGAAACCAACATTTCAGAGCCCTGAGACTCGTGGGACTAATGCAGATGCAGAATAAGCTTAAAAACCCAAAACGACAGCAACAAGAACAAAACCCTACTTTGGAGCAGAGAAGCAGGCCCTAAGCATCCAATTGCAAATGCTAGTAAAGACAGTTCAATGAACCAAAAATTATTCCCAGCATGCCATGCTGGCCAAGAAAAAAAAGTGATCTAATTGTACAGAATACACACATATACACATACATATACAAACGTGTGTGATATACACATTTATACACTCACACTTTTGGGGTCCAAGTGAATTAAGGTATAGAAATAATATGAGACAAGAAATAAGAAAGTAATTTTTAAAAGGAAAAGGAAAAATAGCAGAGACGATCTGAGACTCAAGTTGGCCGCAGCTGTGCTGTGATCAGTGAGTCTGTGATTAGAAAGAGAAGGGGCAGTGGAAGAGGGCAGAGGGTGAGGACGGAACAGGCTAAAGAGACTGGACCACCCTGCAGGTGCACAGCGGGCTGTGGTCTCCACCGTGCGCTCCTGCTATCAGTGGTTCAGCAATGGGGGCGCAGAGCAGATTAAAACCACCAAAAGCTTTCTGGAGTGAAGAAGGTAGGAGCTATTCACAACAATAGGGCAATATTTTATTTAGTTGGTAAGACACATCAGACACCGCAGTTCAGCATCCTGGGAGAGACATTCATTATTAAACACAGGTGGCCTTAGCTAACACAACCGTCCCCAGTGCAGGAGAGTGCTACGGCAATGTGACAGAGACACAGGGCTCAGTGACGTGTTCCACACTAGTGAAAAGCAAAGGACAAGGACCTTTTAAAAAACTGTGCTAATCTACGAAAGAGGAGTTCTGAAAAGGGTAAACATGTGAAGATGATCACAAACAAGTGGTATCTGTCAATTTAGTTTTTGTATGTCCTTATTTGCAGGAGTTGCATCGGGCAGTTTCACCTACACTATCTTATTATCCTCATAAAAAGGATTTATATCCCCAGTTTATGTAGGGTTGGCAAAAAAAGGCTGTTTAGTTTTATCTGTAGAACAAAAGACACCTTTTTTATTTTCAGCAATAACTTTATTGATTTTGGACGTTTTTAGCATGCCAGCCATCTCCTTGCATGGTAAAATGTTGATTGTTCTCAATTAATGTCTCGATGTGATAGCTACCAACTTCAACTGGTCTGCCCAACCATGGAGCATTGTCCGGTGAGAAATACCCAGTACAAAACTCTGCAAGCCACTTTTGACATGTTAGATCAGTCACAGCACCTTCTCCATATACTGCACAAATCTCTTTTAGCATTTCAGTTGCGTTTTTACCCTTTTTGAAATAATAAAGCATAATATGCCACAAATGTTGCAATTTTTTTCCATTTACAATATTATAATAACTACATAAAAATTCATCAATTTTGACAAGATATTTTAAACGTACACTGATATGACAGCTGTCATGATACAATCTAACAAAATTGTTTCGAATAAAGTTAAAGACAACTAGGCGCTACTAGAGCCATCTTACAAAAACATTTTAGCCAACCCAATAGATGATGTCACTGAGGCTTAAAGAAGTTGTATTAGTTCTTTTGCTGTATAACCAATTACTCAGAAATTTAGCAGCTTAAAATATGGAACATTATTATCTCACGGTTTCTAAGAGTCAGGACTCTGGGGGCAGCTTGGCTGGGTGGTTCTGGCCAAGGGCTTCTTCGGAGGCTGAAGTCAAGCTGTTGGCTGCAGCAGCCGTCATCTGACTGCTGGAGGAGTCACTTCCAAGTTCACCTGCTTGATTACGGGCAGGCCTCAGTTACTCACAGCATTTGGAGTAAGGATCTCAGTTCCCAGTAACATGAACTTCTCTACGATGTTGCTGGCGTGTTCTGAACCTATGGTAGCTGGCTTCTTCTACAGTGGGAAACTCAAGAGAGACAAAGCCCACGAAGGACGCTGCAGTCCTTTACCACAATCTTGGAAGTGACATTCCATCACCTCTGTCATGGGCCATTGGTTATACAGACCAACCCTGATACGCTGTAAGAGGAGACTCTTCGAGTGAATGAATGCCAGGAGCAGGGAATGTGGATCCATCTGAAGACTGGCTACTCAGAAATCAAATAAGTTGTCCAGTTTCATAGGTAGAAAATGTCTGAGCCAAAATTTGAAAGTAATTCTGTCAGACTAGACGTCTAGCATTTTCCTGCTTCATATGAGTGACTGGACATCAGGAGTTAAAACAGAATATTAAAAAGCTCTCTTTCTTTGTAGACTTTTGTGTAAACCAAAACTTTATATCATATATACAACCAAACTCAAAAACAAATAAGGCTTTTTAAAGTGTGATTTTTAATAAAATAAAAAAAGAAAAAGAGGTTATACTTACCTCTCCCCTGTGTTTATGGAATAAGTGTGCAAAAATTATGTGCAAATTCAATTGCCAGAAAGATCCTGAGTTTCTTAAGAGTAGATTGATGTTTGAGGTAGACACTATAGGCTGGCTTACCTAACACCATTCTCCATTTATTACTCTTTTGTCTCCATCTACTCCAAAAGGTAGAAAAGTTAAATATGAATTTTCCCAGCCTCCTTTGCTAGAAGAGCATTTGATGCAGGACCTGCCAAGGAAATTTAACTGCAAAAGTCCTGGTGCTTCGGACAGAAACCGTCTTCCTCCTGTATCCTCCACTCGACCCCACAGACCTGCCTTCTTCCTGCCACAGAAGCAAACCTGATTTCTGAGACTGCCGTTCTCGTCACTCAACTGCTAAACCAAGGCCAGGAGGACTCTGACTGCAGACTTCTTGTTAAGTGAGAAGCGGACCTGTATTTGTTTAGACCCACTCTCCTTACCTAGGTTTCCAGTTAAGTTCAACCTTAAGTACTCCTCATTCTTTCAGTGTGAGGTCACTTGAAAAGGCATTAAAAATAAAGTCAGCAAATCCTGGGAGGAAGGAGCAGGTGTTAGAAAAGTGACTAGTTAAGACAACTTATTTCTAAACAATTTCCCATGTAATCTAAATTTCCACATTATATCAGCCGAGGGGATAAGACAGGGTAACACAACCACAATCGTGCATCTTCTTACTATTCATCTTACTCTCTCTAACAACAGTGTCCAGACCTCCTTGACTCCTTGCAAATAGTGCTGCGACCCCTTAGGGTCAGCTCCTCTGGCCCTGACCCGACCAGCCTGTGAAGGCTCTGTGGGCTGCATCATTCATTCTCTTCGCTCCTGCACAAGCTCATCTGGGGTCCTTGCTGCGGCTGCCCACGTCCAATGTGATGGTTCTTCTGCTGGTGTCTGCTGAAGAGGATGCGTGCTGCTGTGGAGGCCTACGCCAAGACCCTCTGCAGCTGCTGCAGGCCCTGGCATGAAATGCTGCAGAAGCTGTGGGCCAAATGCTGCTGACACCTTGCCAACTCAATGGCCCAGAGACTCTATTGACATCCCTTTTCCCTAAGGAGTCTCACTGGGGTGGGCCCAAGGGATAGACGTCTACTGTCCTAAGAGGTAAACGCTACATTGAACAGTCCTCTCCGTTTCTCTCTGATGAGTTCTGCTGTCCTTGAATCACTTTATGAATCTCAATCATCTCTTCTCTTACCCCTCAATTGGTCCCTCAGTCCTCTAGTGCAGTTAGTGGCCCGGTTTCCCTCTCCTGAACCTTCCTTCCCTGGCTTGCCTACATCTTCAAATAAAAGACTCTTAGGCTCAAGTTATAATTCTTGATACATAAAAGCCATATAAAGCCAACCTAATTTAACTTGTAGCTTTATACACTAACAAAAGTTTATCTGAATTAAACAGAATAAGAATAGAGTGATGGTTTAACATTTGGGAAATGACAGGGCATGGCCCCATAGCATGCTGGAGTATTACCTGTTGCTTACACTGTGTAAATGTGTGGAAAATCAGACAGTCTCTGTGCCACTCCCAGCCTCCTCTGCCACTTTTACTTACATTTAATGAAGGATTTTTTTAGAACCATAGGCTTATCTCAGGATAACAAAACTATTCTGTTGTTACACAGTTATTTTGCTTATCCGGAGGAAATACAGTGGTATCTGTGAACATTACTTGTATCTCCCAGCCACAGAATATTAACTCCCGGGGTTAGCCTATAGAAAATGTGTTATTCAAGATAGGAAATTCTACCACATACAAGATTTAATGAGAAAGTAAATTTAACAGGCAAGTAATATTCAGAAATTTCCATCCATGTGATAAAAATACAATCTTAAATATCGCTTATGCCTGAGATTCTATTCAAATCGAACACTGAAAATAGTTTGGAGAAAATTTCAGCCTGAAACCATGTCAGCAAAAGTATCTTTTTTTTCCTGATAAGAATCTTCAGCCTTGAGAATAAGTTGTTTCCCAAATATTCTGGAAAGTGTGAGGGGCAGATTTCTTCTAAGCCTTAGGAAGAACCGAAAGTGCTGGAAGCCTGGGAGCAAAGTGACAAAGAAACCACAAATGTGTTAATGATGCTGAAGTCCCTGGCGTAGCTTTGAATGGTGCTGACACCCCAAAGGCCATTGCCCACCACACAGAGGATCATTTCTGGATGTGGACAAAACCACGTGGGAGAATGCAGCTGAAGCTTTTGATTCTCTGGTTAATTATTCGGAGGAGCAGCTACATTCTGTGGGCCCCTGAGGTCACGAACCTGAACATGCTTCATCTCACCTTCAAGACAAACTGGCAAATGACCCCAGCCAGGCTGTCCTCGGAGACTTAGTGGAGAAAGCAACGACTTCAGAATATGAGATACACATATTCCCATAAAATCCATGAAATAAGACAGGAGAATGCTTTAATAAATAAGAATTTAAGATATGTCTTGTTTGACCTGTACTTTCTGACCCGTAGGCTATAAAATACCTCATACCTACATTGAGATGTAAAATAAATAGTCACAAAAAAACTTGAGCTGGTTTTATATATTCAAAATAGTTCTATGATGAAAAGGCCACTAACCAAAATGTTAGCTTTTTGTTTTGCGGTAATTTGTTATATGTATTTTATTCTTTCTGGTTTGTTGTTTTTTAAATATATTTCAAATGTATTACAGTATATACTACTTACCTAATGAAACGTATATGCATACTTTTCTTCTAACGACAGCACAAACACCCTGTGCAACTGCCAAAGTTTCTAGACCAACATTCGACTCCCCAGAACGACTCAGTTTCTGAGTTCCGGTGGGCAAGGTTTTATTGAAATTTAGCATGCAATAGAAAGAGACACTCAAGATACTACTTAGGTAAGGTAGTTCTATTGAGTTCACTTAATTTCCCATTAGTAATGGAGTTTTTAATCACATAAGTCACAGGTGTGTGTGTGTGTGTTCACTTAAAAGTGTGGGCATATGAGAGGTGTGGAGTGAATTTTTTAATTAGTTATTTGCAAATGCTGAGAAAAAGCCTTTAGAACTTTTTTTAACAAAATCTGATTTTTAACAAAATCCGACCTGACAGACTTAAGAGAAATTAGCAATGTCTTTCTTCATACGAAAAACAGAAAAACTGAATTGGCGTCTTCACAAACTTATGCTACCCCAGTTTAGCCACTTAGCGACTTCATGCTGCGCATGTTTACTGCACAATCTCTGTTGGAAACAGTTTCATTTCTACTCCATTCCCAAACCCACACCTGGCCTTCTTTCTCTGAGCAGGTGCCTTTTGCCATGTTTATTGACAGAGAGAAACGTATTTGCAGCCTGCACTCTCCACTTTTCACCTTCTCAGCTCCAGCTTTCAGGTCTCTTGGCTCTTCTTTCCTGTTCAAGAGGAGGGATGCTTGCTTCCTCAGCCTTCCCACCAGAGTTCTCAGACTTCTCTGCTGCCACTCTCCTTGGAAACTTCTATTCAGCCAGCATCTTATTGCTTGGACTTCCATCCCTCCATATTTACTGAGTCTGTCTTTGCAGTTGAAAAGCAAGCCAAAAGGTACCAATAAAGAGAATGAAACCTTAAAAATGCTAAAAGAAAATACTACTTGTATAAAATATCTTGTAGTGTGAGATATCTTTTAGTTGGGTGTGAAATCCACCAAAAAATCAAGGAAAAGATCAATACATTCAAAATAGGAATATTTTTAATATCTTAATGAAAGATATTAAAAAGCATAAACAAATCAAAGGCTAGTAACAAGCTGATGCAATTATTTGCACCATTAAAAAATCATCACTTTGCATAAATGAAGAGGACAGGTGGTACTTATTTTCCTGAGAATTCTGAAGATTCGTACTCTAAGAAACCAGTTAAGACGTTGAAGGCCCCACCCAATGTCAGGGAACCTCAGTAGTCAGTCCCATTGTGTGAGCAAAAGCCAGTAACTTTCAGTACCAAAGGCTGAGCAGTCCTTACCTGGCAGCTTTTACTGTCAGTGGTTTTCAGGAAATGGCATTTCATATTGTCTGCCAATGGTAAATCTTCACAGTAAGGGTTTATGCAGTTGGGTGCTTGGGTATCTTTCTCCAAGATAGCACTGATTTAGTGTTTCCACTAAAATAAGGTAGGCTCTGATTATCTTTATGACTCAGGGAGACTGAAACATTATTACGTATGATTCTACAGCTCCAGGAAATGCTATGTCTCAGCAAAAACTAGTATATATTCACACAGTCAATAAATATTTATTGAGGGCCTCTTATAAAAGGCACTGCAGTATATGTTATGGGGCACAGAGGAGGTTCCAAAGATAAGCCAGATATGTATGAGCTCTGCCCTCAAGGAATCCTCATGGTGCAGGGTGACAAGACGCAGACAGGTAAATAAGTGTGGTACAGGACATATAAGGCCCCTAAGTAAGGTAAAGGAAGACTCCTAACAGATTTCGTAAGAGGAAATGACCAACCTTAAACATTTCTGCATTAGCATTTTTATTACTTCATTTGGAGTCCCAAAACTTTCTGTGGGAGACTAACTAAAGGTAATAAAAATAGCTATTGAGGAGTCCCTAAAAGAAAGTATTCAAACCGCGGCATCCTTCTGGTAATGAAGATGCCACCAAGTTTCAACACCACCCATCTGCATAGCTACTCAAGAGTCCCGAGGATGGTCTCTTCTAGATGGGGTTGTCAGGCCCGAGTCGGGGTAATTGTCATGCATTTATGAGGTGCTGCAGTTTTAAAAGCATGTTCCATCCATTATCTGTTAATTATTATCCCCAAGGACAGGCTGGCACCAAGAAAAGGACAGCCGGGACACCAGGATTCTAATTCTGCCCAGGTCTGTCTGATGTAAATGAGGGGTTTGATCACTGGATTCTCTCTCTCCAGGGTTCCTTGTATAGGTGGGTAGGGCTGATTTTATTATCACCATTTAACAGCTAGGGAAACTAAGGTCAGGAGCCCTTATGGGACTTGCCCACATTCTCAAGTTATAATTGATATCCAATACCTGAGATTAGACACCGGATGTACAAGGACAAAGCATTTTCTACTGGATCATACTCAGAACCACACCTAATCGTTGTGCGCAAGAGGACAAATAAATAGAGGCCCACATAGCATTAATCTAAGTATTTAAGTTATAACTCAAGATAAACTGTTAAAATATGATCCTCCTATTTTGACAAATGAACCTGGATGGCTAGGTATGAACTGTGGATTTTTAGACTCCTCCACGGCCAGGCTGGGAGGTCACAAGGGGAAGGAGAGCTGACTCCACCTGACCCCTCCTCCTACCCTAAAGAGGGTCTCAAAGTGCCAGGAAGGGCACACACCTCAGCCCCGTGGTCGGAGCACTGTGCACACGCCAACAAAGACCCATTTCTGGACGCAGGGTGAGTTCAGGGGCTTAGGCCCATCCTGACAGAGGGTTTGGTACTACTTAGGTAGGGGATTTCAGAATTATGATTACCAGGACTAGGATCTCAAGGAGGGTTCAGGCTCTTTTACCTACAGGAAGGGACGCTGCCCAAGACGGTGGTGGTAGACAGAGGTCCATTTTGCTTGGGTTTAAGAGCCAGTCTGATTACATGACCTGAAGATTCAACCTAAGAGTAAAACCTTGGAATTTTTCTTGTGTAATAGTATGGACAATTGGTTACAAGCAGCCAAACACCTGTGACCCTAGGTTGGCCACACTAGCTGTGAAATCTCAAGTTACTGAACATGTCACGGTCTCAGTTTCCTCATCCTAAACCAGATATTATAATTACTATGCGGATTAAATACGAGAGCACGTGTAGAAAGGCGTGGCAGACATTAAAAGCTGGTTAAAGGTTGTGAGGTTCTCTCCAGCTGTGTTAAGTGTATCTCTCAGAGAGGTTTATCTGGAGAATTATATAAACATAATTATATCCAAGCACTCTGATCATCAAGGTTCAGTCCCTCTCTCCACTAAACAGCAGGGCCAGGCTCGGGGTTGGGCATCAACCACCCCCATCCAAGGCGTAGGCTGCTGCCCCTGTCCCGCGGGTACCGTGGCCAAGGACTTGACTGCTGACACTCACAGCATGAGCCACAGCCAGGGATTCGTGGCTGTGAGTCACGATGGGGCTCGGGAACTGAAATCCAGTGTTAGCACACAGCACCCTGCCTGGCTCATCCCTTTGATGCGGACGCTTGAACTAGTGTGAAGTGGTATCAGATAAAACAAGGCTGGACGCAGGGCCAGGAATTGACGCAGCTCGGTCCTCTCCCCCGCCCCCCCTTCACCTTGGAGCTCACACTAACTTTGCTAAGCCTTCTGACAGGTCTTAACATCTCTCCTCCACCAGGAAGGAGGGCGACTCGGAGGCAAGTTGAGGCATCTCCCTCTCACCTCCCGCGAGTGCGAGCCGAGCCAAGTCTAGAGACTGCCCGCCCAAATTGAAGACGTTTTCTAAGGGCAAGCCTGGGCATTCCCCCACCCCTCCGGGTGGAAAGAATTCAAAGTGGTCCCTTTTCCACAGTGGCCGCCCTACCCCTTCTGCAAGCAAAAAAAGGAGGAAAAAAAAAACACCTTGGAAACTTTGCTGTTGCTTGTGGACCCAGAACTGTAACCAGCCCTTTCTGCTCCCTTCAAGGGACAGTCGTGACTGGGCACCGAGAAGTCAGACTCTGGAAAACACCAACAAAGGGCTATTTTTAGCTCTGAGCTCTCCGCCTAAATTCCTCTTATTTTTGCACTCTTAGCTTCAAAACGACTAGGTTGGGGAAGTGGGAGGAAGGGGGTGGGGAGCAGCAGAGAAAGAACAGCTGTGCCTCCGCCTCTTAACTCAATCTCTATAAATAACCAATCACGAGCGGAGGCTACTTTTTAGCCAATGAAGCAGCCCAAACTGACAAAACCTTGGCGGTAGCCAATGGGAGAACAGATGAGGGTGTGAGATTTGCACCCCGGGACCAATGGATCCCGAGTCTGGGAGAGGTAATTTGAGCCGGAGTGTGGGTGTGTGGTGCAAAAGCTTCCTGCTTCTAAACCCGAAAACCTGCTCTACCCACTGAGCATGCCCTGACTAGTTGCGGGCGCCGCTGCCACTGACGGACTGGGTTGCATTCTGGTCTCCGGGTTTTGGTCCTAGCCCGGTAGAGAGGTGGGTGGGACTTGCCAAATCCAAACCCATAGAGGGCTTCGGTCACTAGAGCCTGCCCCATCCCTCCTCGGGACAGTTGCAGGCACACTATTCTTGTTTTCTTTGTCCGAGGGGATGTAGTGCGGGCAGAGTCGGCCAGAGAAGGCCGAGTAATGTTCTGAGGCGAATGGTTTCAAAAAAGAGCTGCACCGAGGGTGGGAGAAGATGCTCCACTCGCTACTCCTGCATGCAAATGTCCTTTGGGTCTCCCGTCCCGAGACGCACCGCTCTGGGGCTCAGGGGGTAGACTCCTGAGACTTTTGATTACAGGAGTCAGCAAGACCAGAACCCGCTCTAGGCCGAGGTGCTCGCTGCGCTCACAACTTCTAGCAGAGCTGCCACCATAGGCACAAACCCCAGAACCGTGAGCGAAGACGGCCGCCACCGTCCCACCAGAGCTTTTTCCAACACCAGTCCCTTTACTAACACCGCCAACAGAGCGGTACATTTCCCAAACAGCTCCAGACTCGTTCCTCTCGGAATCCGCTGGGTCCACACTCAAATCGCGAGCCCCACCCACGGCCCCGCCCCCGCTCGGCGCCAAGGAAAACCAGGAACTGTTAATCCAGCGGGCGCGGCTGGCTGCGCACTGGGCATGCTCCCCGGTGCGGGGAGGGCCGGGCTGCGCGCGGCGAGTAGGAAGCCCTAACCCCGCGGAGGCTGCGGTAGAAAGCGCGATGGGCCTCGGCAGTGGGCACACGCTCTGCGGGAACTAATGCCACGCGCGTCCCGGCTCGGCGCGCAATTAGCAGCCACCTCCGCAGCCCACCACCACCAGGTCTCCGCCCTCCCGGGTCGCCGCTGCGAGGAGCTGCTGCCGTCGCCTCGCACAGGCTGTCGGCATTGTCCTCCCAGTCCGCCGCCGAGGCTGCCGGTACCGCTGCTGCCACCACCGAGGGCTGCTGCGGGGCCCCAGACCCGCGCCCCAGACCCGCGCCCCAGACCCGCGCCGCCGCCGCAGGTCGGCGGGGCGCCCAGTTTCCGTTCGCTGATTTCTGCGCCCTGCACTCCCCAGCATCCCCTCCTCGGTTTTCTCTGCGAAGCTGAAGAAGAGGAGAAGTCCAGCCGCCAAGCCTAGCCTCACCCAGGCGCGCAGCCCCGACGGGGCCGCGGCTGGCGCGGCGAGAGCGCCGACGGAGCCATGAGAGAGTACAAAGTGGTGGTGCTGGGCTCGGGCGGCGTGGGCAAGTCCGCGCTCACCGTGCAGTTCGTGACCGGCTCCTTCATTGAGAAGTACGACCCCACCATCGAGGACTTCTACCGAAAGGAGATCGAGGTGGACTCGTCGCCGTCGGTGTTGGAGATCCTGGACACGGCGGGCACGGAGCAGTTCGCGTCCATGCGGGACCTGTACATCAAGAACGGCCAGGGCTTCATCCTGGTCTACAGCCTCGTCAACCAGCAGAGCTTCCAGGACATCAAGCCAATGCGGGACCAGATCATCCGCGTGAAGCGGTACGAACGCGTGCCCATGATCCTGGTGGGTAACAAGGTGGACCTGGAGGGCGAGCGCGAGGTCTCGTACGGCGAGGGCAAGGCCCTGGCCGAGGAGTGGAGCTGCCCCTTTATGGAGACGTCGGCCAAAAACAAAGCCTCGGTGGACGAGCTGTTCGCCGAGATCGTGCGGCAGATGAACTACGCGGCGCAGCCCAACGGCGACGAGGGCTGCTGCTCGGCCTGCGTGATCCTCTGAGGCGCCTCCGGCCGCTGCGCGCCGGCTGCGCTTTGCGCACAAAAGCCAAACGCACCCGACTCTCTAAATGTGATTTCTCTTCTTGCTTTGAGATTGGAGACGACTTTGCATTGGCCGGGATGTCCTAGGAGCCCGGCTGGCCTATGTGACCGACGTCCCCTGCCTCCTCCCGGCGTCCGAAGGGGTGTCTGGTCCTGACCATCTGAGACCCATTGGAAATGTGGCTCTTTGCAGCATGTACGTTTTTCATTGATTTTGGTTGACGCATATTTCCCCCTTTAAATAACCGTTAAGGGCGCTGTATTGGCAGCTTGACACCAGCAAGCGAAAGTTTCAGCCTGAAAAAAAAAATGGGGTGGGGGAGGAAGAGGACAGGGAGAAGGTGGAAGTAGGGTTTTTGTTGTTGTTGTTATTTTTGTTGTTATTTTTTGTTTTTGTTAACAACCGTTTTCCAGTTCCAAGTTTTAAATACGTGGAAGGAAGTCCGGGAGAACCAAATGAAGGAGCTGGAGGAGAGGAAGAAACTTTTGTTTTTTTCCTTGTTTTCCAGGAGTAGCTGGAAATTAATGTCGGGTTCCTTTTCTGCCAGCTTGGAAGGGCAACCCCGTGACTGATTACGATTCTGAGGATGTCTATGCAAAGTTGGATTCTTGTTACAGTGTATCCAATCTGAAGTATTGCACATCTGAACTGGGACTGTTAACACTGATGCCAATACAGTGTGGGGTGCCAGAAAGTGTCTGCTGATATTTGTGGGAAAAAAATCTATTTTGTTTACCTACTGTATCTAAGGGGAGTCTGGAAAGAACGGTAGTATTTTTTTTTTATCAGCTGTGAAAAAAATGTTACAGATCTGCACATTTTTTGTGTGTACTGTTGTGTGTGTGTGTGTGTGTGTGTGTGTGTGTGTGTGTGTGTAAGTTTAGTTTTTTTTTGTTCTTACTGG
Organism: Artibeus jamaicensis; assembly: GCF_021234435.1. Lineage (NCBI taxonomy): Eukaryota > Metazoa > Chordata > Mammalia > Chiroptera > Phyllostomidae > Artibeus > Artibeus jamaicensis. The sequence goes on along the minus strand of NW_026522046.1, from coordinate 29,650,274 downwards.
TTGGCAGTAACAGATTTTGATGACTAGCTCTTTAAAATACAGTACAAAGACTTCACAAATGTGATTCAGGGCCCCCAGCACCCCTGTGTCTGCAGAGTGCCTTCAAAACTCAGCTGTTCCAGCCGGTGCCAACCTGTGAACCTCCCACCCTATCCCAAAATCTGTTGTTCCCCAGACCGCTTCCCAGTTTTCTTTCAGTCGTCTTTCCGAAGGAGCCAGGACAATAGGGCCTGTTGTTCGGTGAATTTCTTCTTTATTATTTCCACCCTTTAAAATGTAATTTCCATGTCTTGCATTTTTTTACTTTCTTTTTTTTTTTGCTTCATTTTGTTAAAATGTTCAGGTATTTAGCTCCCCTTTTATATTATTTTTTAATTTTTTTGGTTGTCAGTTAATAGGGTGTTCCTCCAAAAGCAGAGAGCAGAATTTTACTGTTGTGATGTACCGAGAGAATTCTAACCAATTGTAATTTTTAATCCCAGACACGAGTTTAATCATTGTCTCTTCATTTTAAGACTTTTAATACAAATGTCATTTTTAAAGAAACAAACCAAAAACTATTGTTTGTGTTTCTGTGTTTTATATTCAGTGATTTAATACAGTGTCATGGCTGGGGTGGACAGGGGCAGGTGATGCTGAAGTCCCTGAGAGTTGTTGATCAAATTGTGAAGACAGATGTATCTCAGTGGTAAGTTGGGTGTCGGCACTCCCAGCTTACTAAAATATGGGAGAAATCATGAAGGTCTAGGAAGCCCTGGGATATGGTCATACAATGTGACTGCAAGATAAGCAGGATTTGAATCTCTTCTGCTGGAGTGGAGCAAATAACCTCACAGTAGGTAAGGAAGGGAGAAGCTAACTGCTAATACTGCCTTATATCTGGGAAAGTAACCATATGCTACCTACCAGGCACACAGCACTTTTAATTTGTTTTGTTTAAATTAGGTCAACATTATGAAGTCAAAAATATGTTTGGGGAAGATGACTTCCATTCTGAAGTCATACTTAGTAGTGTTTTCTGCAGTAATTTGTATGGGTTGTACACAGCATCTCAACCCATGAGGTTTTGATTTGGAAGTAGATTGTTAGATTTAAAAAGAAAAAACTAAGACCAAAAACTACCCAGCACTCATTACAGATTGTGGACCCTTTTGACCTCATGAAGATTTCCTTCTAACAGTAGGAGGCAGTAGAGCTTTTTATTTTCTGTTTTATTTTTCTCCAGGGCCACTTTACTAATGTCACCTCTGTAGAATAAAATGTGTATGGCTCTATATCAACAGCAGTAGATATACCTTAAGTCTGAGTGTAGATGAAGTCTTCTGACTGGTCTTTTGACAAAGGGATTTATTCTGTTGAGGAAGCCAAAAGGAATTACAGACCACAAGTTTCTTTAAAGCAGTATTTACATCTTGCCTTAAAATGTGTCCTTTGCCCAGGAGACACCTCAGTCAGTGTTCAGGGTGCAGGAGGAATAAAGAACTTTGCCTGTGGTGATTCTGTGGCCTTTATTTTTCACTCTTGATCTCACTTTAGTATCAAACTTGGTTAGAAGGTACTGTATACTAAATAAATTAAGGGATGCTATTCAAATGTATGCCTTTGCAAAGATTCCCTTTTTCGTTTGAGGAAATTTAGTTGTTAAAGTATATGTAAAGTGTTGAAAATTCTGGAGACATGTATCAAGTACTATGAAGGATATTTTTTAAAAAGGCATCTGTTGACTGTTTTTTTAATGGTTTTCTTTTTTGGAAGCTTTTGATTTAAAATGGTGCCAAATACCTTAAGAAATGTATATGCTCCTGATGGAATACTTGAAAATGGAAAATTGGAAATGAAATAAATTGCTGGTGCATTAATCATTTCTGCACAGGATTTAGTCATTTGTATGACTAAATTCTTAATAGGTTTAGGGTGGCAGGGCAGCGGAATTTAATATGCCTTTACTGAGTACTGTAAAATAAATGCTTTTTTGGATTCTCAATGAAAGCAGTTTTGTGTGTGTTCCTGGAGTAGGAAAATAGTAGTTAGTTCCTAGTTTGATGGTCTTCTCCATTATGTTCTTGACAAAACAGAGAAATGAGGGCATTGTTTTTAAGAATATGTCAGTTTATTTGGCCATTAAGAAACCTGTTGTAGTATTAGGGTGTGAAGAGGTGGAGCATTTGTTTCCTTGAAAAAGAGGCTGAACTTGACTTGAAAGAAGGGAGGAAGGGCAGGAGGGTGAGATGGGAGGAGTTTGCTGTCAGGCAATCACCTGTTAAAACATACTGGGTGGGAAAGGAACCTTTATCTTGGGGGAGCAAAAGTTAACTTAAACTTGACCCCTGCTGTTTTTTAACAGATTTTCCTTTTGGTCCCTGACAGTCACCCAGGCTTATGATATATTAAAGGACTATTTTTGTACTCTTTGTAACAGCCTTATTGATGAAAGTATCATCCCACGTCTAACATTTTTGTGTTTGGGAGTTTATGGTTCTTAGGTGAAACAATTTCCATGCTGTTAACTGTTGAAATAGACTTCACCGAATGACTTTTTAGGAAAGATCTAGCTGAGGTTAGAATTCTTTCAGTGTATGAGGCCTTATGCTTCCTGATGAGTTAACCTTTCCTGTAGGTGGAAATCCTAAAATGCCTGGTCCATGTGAACTGTTAAGGTAGTTTTCTAAGTGTTTTCACCAGCATGTGATTGTACCTCTTTTAAATATCCAGTATTTCCTACAGCTGTGATGGGAAGGTGAGAGAACACTGTATGTAGCAGCTGGACTTGAGAAATATACACAAAATGCCTGCACCTTAACTGTCATAAGACAATATACTTACTTCTTACAACAGCTGAAATAGGAAGGAAACAAAGATTTAATTTGGAAATCACCACTCTTAGTTAAAATGATACCAAACATTTGTCACAATGTGTACTTCATTGGGGAAAGCTTGCTAAGAAAACTTTTGTCCTTGTGAAAATGTGTCAATTTTTTAAATACTACTGGTAGAATGTAGTATTGATTTTATTTCACTCAGTCTGATAGGAATAACTGAATGCTAGTTCTAGAAGATATGTTTGATCTAATAACAGTAAGATATTGATAGTTTGAGGCGGCTTTAGGGATCATCTACTCCAGAGGTTCTCAGATGACCACATATCAAAATTACCTGGAGGGTAAAACAGGTATTAGTTTCTTACTCAGTATGTGTGGCTATGACCTTGTACTTTTCATTTCTAACAGGTTTCCAAGTGATGGTAATATTGCAGCAACCGCACTTGGAAAACCAATAATCTAGTCCAAATTCCAAATGAGTGCTGTATGGATGCCACCTAGTTCTTTAGGGACATAGACTTAAGACCCATGCCATACATTTGAGAGTGCTGCCTACCACAGAGTGCTAGAATATCTTGATTGAAATCTACAGCTGAAGAGGATATATACCGTTGACCTTAGTCCTGTTACAGTATTGGATGTGAATAAAATGGGATGAACTTTGCAGGTAGAGTGATTTATTTTTGCATTTTGGCGATGACTTTCAGCATTAATTCTGAATTGACCGAAATAAGAAACTGACTAGAATGGGGCAAGGTCCACATACTCAGAATCAGCATTTTCTCCCCCCAGTATTGTTTAAAGAATATCTTTGATAAAAGGGAATCCTTTTTAAAAAATTTTTATTTCTTTATCTTTAGTAAGGGAAGGGAAGGAGAGGAGAGAAATCTCAATGTATGGTTGCTTCCAGTGCATCCCCTGCTGGGAACTGGCCCCTGCTGGGAACTGGCCTGCAACCCAGGCATGTGCCCTGACTGGGAATTGAACCTCGATGTTTTGGTTCACAGGCTCGTGCTCAATCCACTGAGCTACACCAGCCAGGGTTGGGAATACTTTTTTTAGTATTTGTCTTCCCTTCGAGATTAAAAGGCAAGAATTTAAACTCCTCACACTTCCTACTAAGGATTCTAAAAAAAATTATATCTGAGTATTTAAATCTTCAGGTCATGGTAAGCATATGTGTGTCTATATGTATATGTGTGTGTATGTAACCTATACACTCAATTTCTTAGACTTCCAGGAATTAGGCAATTGAGTGTCATGTAGTTGTACAGTAACAACACATAACATAAAACTGCCATTTGTCCTGTTTTTTTATGCGTCTTAATCTTTTGCAACGGTGAGTGTTGATCTGCTTGTAAGTTGAATGGGACAGCTCTCCATGTTCTTTGATATTAAACAGAAGTCATTGACGGGGTGGTTTTTTTAGATTAGCAGAATAGAAAATATGTGGGTTTTATTTTTGTCCAGTTGACTAATCTTGCTATTTTGAAAATGAATTATCTGGCAAAACTATGTGGGGCTAAGTTTATCAGAGGTTTGAAAATGTGTGGTTGGTTTATTTGTGGCAATTGCACAAATGTAGCAAAGACATTTTACTTAGGAAAGAGAAAGATCACTGATGCGTTGAGAATACAGGTGCCGGAAAAGGGCCTGAGATTGTTTCTTCATTGTTAACATGGTCGCAGTGCAGCTGAAACTCAATAACTGAAATTCATTCATTCATTATTCAACAAGCATTTATTGAGCAAATGCTGTGGTTTAAAGACTAAGTTTACGCGGGAGCAAAACAGGCAAAAGAGCAACAACTTTGCTTTTACCACCATAGGCTGTGAGAATAATATATGTTAACCAATAGGAGTACATGGAAGAGCAGAGCTATACATGTCGTCAATTATAATACAATCCGTGGGTCGGTCTGGCAAGCAATAAAGTAGTAGATGTGTTGAAAATTGGGTTTATACTTTGAAGGATATGTGGATCTTACAAGCAAAAATGGATCCCATGAGACTTAAGTACCTAATAGTTGTTTGGGTGCATGCAGAACTCTGATTTTGACTATCATTTCCAAATTCTCTATTGAAACTAGCTTAAATTGAACATTTAGAAATAGGAAATCAGTTTGCTTTCATATTTTCATGTAAAAGGCAAGAAGAGAAAATGAAGAAAAAGACATGAAATGTATTCACTGTGTTTTTAAAATGAAACAGGAAAGAACAATTTTGGTGATATTCATAAAGAAAGAAGGAGTTCCTGGCATAGTCTTTTAGGGTTCTTCATGGAAAGAAGATTCGGGGCAGGGTATTTCTTTTGTGAAAGATAAGCCTCTAAAAATGAGTGTGCCAAAGAGTTAAGCTGATGTTTTAAGTTTGCTAAGCTTACAGTTATTTTATACAAAAGCTTGTTATCACGCCTTTAGGGCTTATTGGGTGGAAGAAGGCAACCAGCTCAGAGAAATGGTGGGCAACAAGCTATAACAATAATAGTGATTATTACAAAACCATATGAAAAGAAGGGAGTTATAGTTATTAACCTACTGCAGTTTGCAAAACAATTTCTAGTCACTTTTCTATAGATTCATGGATTTAATGATATACTTTTTAAATGTTGAAAGTTACAGAATTATGGAGATAGTTCATCTGCAAGCACTTCATGTTTATTTTTTAAAAATCTGATTACAGAACCATTTATGAGATGCAAATTTATTAATTATAGTTTTATAGCTTCTGTAAAAGTCTTAATATTTTATATCTGTAAGCTGACCATTTATAAAATGTTTTCAAGATCTAGTTTTAATCATGAAGTCAGAATATTTTAACCTATTAAATATGTGTATTAATATTAATATTTTAAAATATTCTCTTTAAAGGCTATCCTATTGAATCATACATCATTCAAGTAGAGAGCCTCTATGGAGATCTAGTGTAAATCTATAAGAATGTATAGTTCAATAAAATATATTTTTAAATATATTTTAGACAGTTTTGAATTCAACGTTGTAAGTAGGTAAGAGGGTTACAAGTATATCGTGTTTGATTTCAACATTTTTCATTTAGTAGAAAGATCTTGAGTTTGGAGTTCTTGAGTTTGGTTATCTTAGCTTTACTTCGTCAAACTCTGTTAACTTTTCTTTCTGTGTATCACTTCATTCATCTACACCTGATTGATGCAATTGTTTTTCTCTGTCACAAATGTAATCCATATTAACCGATAAAAATTCCAAGAACTGCTTAATTAATGGCTATATAAATGTGTTTTCCATGTAATAGTGTAAAGAGAGAAGTATTTTTCACAGTTTAAGATACACTGGAACAGATCCAACTAGAGAAGATTGCTCACTAAGCAGACGTTACCTGTAGATTTGGGCATAGCCTTTGCATTTCATTTTTAAAACTGATAAAGGAAACTTTGAAAAAACAAATTCAGTCGTACGAATATTCATTTAATATATTTAGAACAGCCTAAACATATTTCCAGAACATCTCTTACTCCTGACTCATCTTGTGCTGAGGTCAAATTATAAGAAATCACCCAAATGCATTCTCTTCCTTCAAGAGAATTATATACCTTGAGAGGCAGGGCCAACAACAAACAAACTGAATCCAAAGAGCAAAGCCATTTTCATGCATTTGTGTACAAACCAGCTTTTATTTTTGTCACTGGGGAAGAACACAGTGCAGTGGATATGTGCCTGAAACACTTAGGTTGTATTCAACTGACAGTCCTGGTTCTCTTGCTGCCAAGGCAGGACCCTGACAAAACTGAGAAAGGAACCTACTACAGGCCGGTGGGCGTGGCACCCAGGCCACACCCCCCACCTGCAGTCCTCCAATGGGAAAGCATTTTCTTCTGTTCAAATTCCTGAGTCTGTGTGACTCAGGATCTACTGAGGTTGAGTGCTGCTGCTGGCCAAGGTGAAAAAGCCTGTGGGATGGGTTTATAATGCTAGTGCAGTAAACTTGACTTTGGGGTTTCTCAGCCTCAGTACAGTTAACACTGTGGGCTTGATAATTCTGTTTTGTGGAGGGCTGCTCCTGTGTGTTGTAAGAGGTTTAGTACCACGCCTGGTCTCTACTCATTAGCTCAGGGGTGTCAAACTTGTTTTCACTGGGGGTCACATCAGCCTTGTGGTTGCCTTCAAAGGGCCAAATGTAATTTCAACTCCCTAACAGTTAAGTAGTAGTTACATTTCTACAGTCCTAAAATTATTTTGGCCCTTTGAAGGCAACCTCGAGGCTGATATGACCCTTGGTGAAAATGAGCTTGACACCCCTGCACTAGATGCCAGTAGCATCCTCCCACCCCAGTTTTGATCATCAAAAATATCTGCAGACATTGACACGTAATTCCCTGGGAGGCGTAATAGCTCCTGGTTGAGAACCATCACTCTGAGCTAGACTATGTAGAGATAGATGGAGGAGGCAGAGACCAGAGGAGAGAAGGGTTTAACCTGGAGTAAGAGCAGTTAAGACCTTCCTTAACTTCCAAAACAGTCATTGCAATGAATGCTTTCCTTTAAAAATGCCCATGTTGTTTATTGTGCTTGGGACAATATCACTTTGATTAGCTCATTAAATCCACACCTAAGAGGAAAACACAATATTCAGGGATTGAGATTTATTGAAGCTTTTAGTTATCTGGAAATAAGGAGTATGATTCAGAGGAGATTGTGGTTGGGGTGATGAACCGGAATGGTTGGAGAGTACCTCAAGGCATGCTGGTGACCGAGTCTGGGGACCTAGAAGTACAGGAGGCATCCTGGAAGGGAGGTCAAGGGCAACCATGTAGTTTGTTTGGGGCCCCTTAAACCTCCATGTGAGACGTCCTGACGGTTTTTAGCTTCACTCAACTTCCCCCACTTCATCTCACAATCTCTTTCCAGTGAATTCATTGCATATTTCATATCTAGACTCACATTTTGTACAAAGTGTGTTGTATGCAACCCATCCCTCTTTATTTGCACCCCTTTTCCTTCCTTCTTTCCTTCCTTTTTCTTAGCCTCCAGGTCAAATGAGAGAGTGTGTCCAGGACACACCACTGCCTGTGCCCCAAGCCCTCCTCACAGCCAGGCTATCGGGAGGGGACCACCAAGGAGGTGGTGGCCTTGTGAAAAAGAGCTTCTGGAATCTGCCAGTCTTGAGCCAGCCTGTGGCTGCCAAGTGCTGAAATACAGCATTAAGTATCCTGTCAGCAAGTTCGTTAACGTGGAATTAACTTCATGACCATGGATCTTTAATTTACTCCAAACCAAACGTGGTTGTTTTTGTTCTTTTAAACAAAATAGATACCTTAATACCTGTGAAATACATCCCAAAATCTTTAAATAACCAGACATCCTACCTGGTGAGACACTTACCATTCTACATTAAAAGGGGACACACTTGGAAATTTAACATTCCTAGAGAGTAGGAGATGTAATGTTTTGACCAAAAACACCACATGTTCTTTTTCCCATAAAACAAAAGGCACATTTTTCATTCTCACCAATAATTTTATTGATTTGGATATTTTGAGTATGTCAGCTATCTCCCATGTGGTTGATTGTTCTCAATTAATATCTTGATTTGATGGCTATTAACTTCAACTTGTCTACCCAAACATTGTCCAGTGAGAACTTTCTAGCATGAAATTTCACAAACCACCTTTGACACATTCACTCAGTCACAGCACCTTCTCCATACACTGACAGTGTGTTCAGTTGTGTGCTGACCTGTCTTGAAATAATAAAGCATAGTATGTTGAAATGCTGCTTATTTTCTTCCATTTTCATTATTAAAATGGCTATACAAAAATTCACCAATTGTGATAAGTTCTTTTTTTAAAATGCATGCTGATATGTTAGCTGTCACCATACAATCTAACAAAGTTGTTTCAAATGAACTTAAAGACAGCTAAGTGCTACTAGATCCATCTTACAGAAAAAACCAAACCAACTTTTTGGCCAACCCAGTAACAGTTTTGCAGCTGAGCAAGAACAGTCTCCAAGCCCATCAAAAGGTTCTAAGCAGCGGGAAGAGTCTCTATAAGAAAGGTAGGCTGTAAGTGAAATAATTCTGTTTTTTTAAAGTTTTTTATTGTTATTCAAGTACAGTTGTCTCCATTTAAAATAATTCTATATAATAAAAAGTACTGTGGTGAAAGTGAATGAGTTATTGGGTAGTTGAAACTTGCTTCTCTAATTTAAGAACTGTCTTATATTAGAGTGGATGGTTTTGATGGAATATTGTATTCTGTGTAGCATCTTTGCATTACATTAAACATGGAAAAGTCATATTCAATCAGTAATGTGATCACAAGATAGAGAAAACTGATTTGGTGTATCTAAATTTCCTATTTTTCTTTTTTCCCGTTTTCCTCTATAATCATCTGTGCTGTTTGGCAACATTGTTTTTTATCTGTAGGTTTTATTGGCTTTGGGAATATTATGTTTTCTTTCTAATTAAAAAGTCTGTGATGAGAAAACATTCAGTTATGAATCACCATAGTCAGTAGCCAAGAAAATATATGTATTCATAAATATAAATGAATTATGTAGGGTATTTTGCAATGTCATTATTTGCATTTACCTTTTATAGCTTAGAAATGATTTTCAATGTAGCATTTTCAGTGAAAATGAAATTCACTCTTTTTGGATTAATTACCATTTGACTATTATTTGAAAAAAAGTAGTAATTATTTTTTAAATTACTTTTATGAACGCTCTCTAGTTTACTTTTGGCAGCAAAATTACTAATAATTTTCCTTTTTTAATGTTTTTCTCAGAAGAATTGCACTTTATGAATAGAAAAAAAACATGTATATGAATTACCCAACAGTCACACAATAGTTGTTTGTATTTATCATGGTGGTCATGGCGATTTTGGAAAAATATTTACTCTCCTGATTACTGGTCATACAATTGATCTGTGCCAACCTATAGGTTGGCACAAATGCCTGCACAGTGGGACTCTCTATCGTGCTGTTTTGGTCTTAGCAATTTTGGATAATGTATAGAGTAGATAACACACCAGAAATAAATAAACTAAATTGGGTTCCTAGAAAATATTTTTGTTTAGTTATTTGAACATGCATTTTTTTAAAAAAATGACAAGAATTATAAGTATGGTAACACAGTGCCATACAATGAAAATCGCCAAGTTTCCATGCTAAAAAAACTTCCAACCTCTTAAAGTACCTTCTTTTTCTTCAAAGCTATCTTCAAAATTGTTCTCGAAGTGGCTGGCCCACTTTGACTATTGAAAACACAGTCTTTCCTTTGCCAGAGAAGATGAAGATTTTGTTTTCTTCAATGAATTCCAAATGGTATTTAAAGTATTGCTTATGAGAACTTAAATAGATTAGAAGAACATGATTTATACAATTTTTGGTATCAGAATGCCAGTTTGTGTAGTGTCCAGCTTTGTTAAGCAGTAGAACATTTTATCAAAAATAATCAAAATAATATAGTAGAGAAAGTTAGTGAGTTTTAATATCAGTGCCATCAAAATTTCATTTCCTTATTCAAGTGTGTGAAACAGGTATTTTCTTGACTATTCTTTATGTGCATTTTTGAGTAAAAATGAAATCTCTGTAAATTTGTTATTTAAAACAATTGAACTTTCAGATATTTTTCTCTTGGCATTATTCTGTAAAATATAACCGGCCTGAATAGACTTGAAGCTTTTGCCCAAAATACTATATTATGGTTCCCATGGCAACCATAATCTACTCTCTTATGTAACTCCCTGCTTCATGCCATGGTAATATATGCAATGTAACTCTGATTAACTTTCCTCTCTCCTTAGTTTGAGTATGTGGTTTCCAGGAATAGAAGGTGAGGAAGGTGGGGAGTGATGCTCTGTTTGTAGAATCTGCAGATCGAGAAGGGGGAGGATTGCTAAGTAATGAAGGATTTACTAAGGATTTCAGCCATAATGTTTTTACTATGTATTGAATCAGAAAAAGAACATATTAAAATGAGCATTTAGATTCATGATCTATAGTATACATGAAGTTTCTTAACTAACATTATAGATCTTGAATTAGTCTCTATAACAAATATCACAAAGCTTGTTAGCTCATTTGATTAGAATACTGTCTTATAAGATGTACTCAGATAGATATTTCAGCTAGTTACCATTATTTTAGGGACATAACCATCTGCAAACCATAAAGCATGTATTCATGTAATTAATTAAAGATTGAACACCAAAGAAGCACTGTATCAAGAATAAGATACCATCTGTCCCTTCAATACATTTAATTTGTTTATTCATTGAATTTTATTGTTGATTTCCTCCATTCGAAGGTTTGTCTATAAGGGCAAGGACCACCCTTCTATCACCAGGGCCCAGTGGGGGGTCTGTCATGATTCAACACTAGTATCAGTTGAATGAATGAATGAGTCACAGGGGAAAAGTACGTAAGTGTGACTGAAACACTAAATAGGTCACAATTACCAAGAAAGTTGGAATATTTCAAAGTTCTGCATCAACTGCAGGAAAATACCATAGAATGAAAAGTTGTGGCCTATTCTTTTATGCCCCATTCTGAAAATGTATAGCTTGCAATGGCAATGCCATTATAGTGTTAGTGGGACTTAAATTTTCTGTAAAGTTATCAGAAGCAGAGTCAATATGGTTCCAGAACCTTAGGAAAATTAATATATTGCATTATAAAGCTGTCATCTGCTCTGCATTGGTTTTCCAAAGTCAGGTATGCCTTGGTTTATGCACTGGATATGATTTGGAAAAACTACATAAAATTAAATCATATTTAAAATACAACTTACTGTTTAATGGACCTACCCTTGAGTCATTAGAAAGGAGATAAATTATTTTACAATACAAATAACCACTAGCTAACAATTCAAATTCCTATTATCATACTGGATTTTTCTTATGTTAGACATTTGTTTTTTAAATTGCTTCATCTGTTTAATTTGAACACTTGGAATTCTGTTTTTCAGAATGTCAGACTCTCATTAGACTCAGTAGTAAGCTCAGTAGCGTTCACCCCAGTCACGAACATCGGCTTTTCAAGAAACATATAAAAGTTTGACAGAGAACTTAGAAAAAATGTAAACTAGCGGAAACAAATAGAACTTCCATGTTATAATGTTTATTATCTTTAAGATTTTTAAGCAGTTTCTTTGTGAGATTAGCCAGTAAGAAGAAGAACAAGAAAAGGATAAATCATAGTGTGCCCATCACAGACAGTAGTCAGTGTTCTGATTTCTAAAAAATAGATGGCATGTAAATATTATTTATATTATAAACATATCTATATCTAGTTTATCCTTGTTTCAGGCTTTTTGTTAATGTTTTATACGTATACAATCTTATCACCTTTCTGACTGAATTCCTTACTCTTAGCCAACACTCGTAAGCTTTCCGAAGCACCACAAGCAGCCAGCCATGTGTCCAGCGGGGTTTGCCCCATGGCACTGGGTCTCACAATGGGGTCCCCCCACTACAGCGTCAGCAGCTCCTTTTACAAAGTGCTGATCCTCACACCTACTCTATCAGAAAGTCTGAGAGTGGGACTCAACCCTCTGTGTTAATGTACGCGCGAGATGCTTTTCTCCATGGTAAGGTTGGAGAATGTCTGTTCTGTGGAATACAGGAAGGAAAACCTATTACGAATATAGTGCCATGTGCAAGAATACAAGACATATACAGCAATAACAGGGTGGCAATAATAAGAGGATGGTATTTGCCATAAAATAGCCATAAAGTGTAATTGGAATTTGCATAGAGAAGTGATTACTCTACTATGGAGATGATATGCCCAATTGTTCATTTGGTTACTGAAGTATTCTAAGGCGGGGCTCAGTAAGGTGTAATCCTAGACTTCACTCATTAAGTCCTTGACTGAAGCTCATACATACATCGGTAGTTGTGCTTGCCAGTAACCTCACAATGAGCAGAAACTTAGGAGATCACAGAATGCAACTTGAGAGTACAGCCGAGTCATCTGGCTGCCTTGTTAAAACACAGTGCTGAAGCCCACCCCCCGAGTTTCTGATTCAGTAAGTACAGGGCAGGACCTGGGAAGCAGCATTCCAAACAAGTTCCCAGGGAACACTGATGCTGCTGGTCCTCAGCTTGAGAATCAGTGATATTGTCAATAACGTCAAGTTAAAGTAGGTAATACCAGCACTCAGAAATATGACTTGTCCAACAAAGTTAACTGAAGGCTAAAATGGAAATAAAACCAGGTTGCCCACTCCCAATTCAATGCAACCTGCACTGCAGACTGCCATTGGACACACTGAAGGGGACACCTGCTTGACCTCCCAGTAATTCTAAAAACAACTGTGGGAGTAAAGAGTGGATAACTTGGTGGAATTTCATCTGGCTCTTCTTTACATTGTACTTTCATCCCTTATTCCAAAAATTGGCCATGGTCTTGACACCTGCAATCCCAATTTTGAACCCCCAGGCATTCTGTTATCTGTATAGAGATCTGATCTGTATAAAAAGTAATATTTGAATCACATTATAATTTTTAAAAGGCAATTCTAAAACTTACTAATATTATCTCTCTGAGAACAGGGAGTTCTTGGGATAAAGATCTTCTATTACAAAAACGCTTTTCTCTATAGTACCTCTCTGTCAGAGACTAATTGTGGAGCTAACAAAAAACTTACCAGGTTTGCTGAGGAATTAAAATACGTACTAGGGGACAATTAATGGAGATAATGTGCTTTGAGTTCTTTGACTGCTGATAATTCACTTCTATTTCAGAAACGGGTGTACTTTATCCCTAAATCCATGATTAAGTTCTCTAATTCTTTAAATTAGAGAAAATATATTAATCTTTTAAGTGGTGATAAAGATAGAGTTCCCTGAAATTTAATTAATCTACTTTGTATTCTTGAGTGATTACATGAAAAACTCAGACCCCTCAGCACAAATCATGTCATTGCATTTTAAGTGATAATGTGGAAAAATTGGGCATGGAAAAAAATAATATATTCTGAATTGCATTATGACTTCCTCTGAAAATTTCAAAATCTATTTTTAATTGCCTTCTTTTAAAAGCAACTCTTGTAAGAAAACTGTTTTAATTACCTGAAGGTTAGCACTGAGGAAGAATTAGAAATGAGAAGAAGGCGTAGTAGACAGAGGGTATCTTAGGGAACCCTCTTAGGGTATTTCAGCCTCAGTGGCTGAAATCTTGTGAATATTGGAGGGATGATTTGCTGAATCCCATTGTGATTAATGGTCTATCAAGGGAAGACACTTATGGCATATATGTGTGTTTGTGTGCACACATACATACTAATTTACTACCACTGAGTCAGTTATCACATAAAAGATAGGAGAATTATCTCTGTCCCCAGGTCTCTCTTCTTCCTGGTAGTTAATCTTTCCTTTCTTGCATTTTGTCAGATAGGGGATAAGAACTGTTCCGACTCCGATGCAGTTACATCTCAGGCTCTGGATGTCAGTCATCATCCAGTCTCCCAAATAAAGAACAGCTGCTCCGATCCTCGTGGAGAGGACATGATGAGTCTTGTTTCCAACTTCCTGTGGAGCTCAATTTGAACTATTTCTGATTCTCTAGAACTTCAAGTAATCATCCACTCTTCATCAGAAGACAAAAACTCAATATTACTTTCTTGAGTAATTTGGATGACCATTTATTACTTTCATCTTGAGGACAACTGGTTTATGTTGTCCCTAAATATAGCATTCTTACAATTACAAAAAAAGTTTATTGGGTATACCTATATTGTTACCAATAGCACAGTGCTCTTTCTTCCCTGGTGAGATCAAGCCAAATAATTGCATGCTTTTTCTTAATTAAGCATTTGATGGTTTCAAGAACCCCACTTCAGTAGAAAACTGTTTTCTAATGCAATTGACTCAGTTTCCTGAAATTGGCTTCTTGAGCTTTAAAAAGAAAAGTGAAGTTAGTGTAAGAGAAGAGATAGTTTAAACTAAGGATGAAACAGATCTCTAATAGACTCTTTTCCTCCTACCTATTTCTCTTACGGGTGGAGTTTTAGAGGAATTTCTAAAGTGATTTTCAACTCCAGTTTCCTAGGTTTTAAGTATATAGAGTAACTTCGTCACTGAGCCAACATAATTTCATTATTGATAAGAGCTAAGAATCAGTTGTTTCTAATAGCAGTGTACTAGACTGTTTTACAATGGAGACTCAAGCTTGAATATGCATGTAAATTACCCTCAGATCTTACTGCAGTGCAGGTTCTGGTTGAGTAGGTGGGATTCTGGGATTCTGACAAAGCTCCACGCTGATGCTGATGCTGTTGGCCGTGCACCTCACTGAGTATCTGGCGTGTGTACAATGCAACCCCAAAATGAGCTTTGTTAACTAGCCATCTTGTTCTCTCCTTTATCTTTTTTGATTGACACACAAACAACTTCACAAGATAAAATAATGTCTTTGGAGTTAAAGGGTTCCACTGTAGAAAACAAGATTATTTAAAAAGCATAAAAAAATTATTGTTTTTCAAGGTAAAGAATTTGGACTGAGAAGGGAATATAATGTTTTTTCAATAATGGAAACAAGATACGACAGTTGAAAACTTGGTATTTTTTTTAGTTATTTTTCAAGTACAGTTTTTTGTTTATTTCTCCCATCCCAGCCCACCCCGCCCCATGATATCTTTTTTAAATTAAGAAGTTTGAAATGTGACTGATTTCTAATGATTCATTTTGACTCCCCTGCCTGAATTCTTCAGGTCTCCCTGAGAAATGAGTGTCAGCACTTAGAAATTTACTGTCACTCAAAATCAGGTTCCATTTTATGAATATTAGTGAGTGATTTTCAGATTCAATTTAATTTTAGGATGTTAAGTTTTAGAAATCTGCATAGCACCTGAGTGTGTCACAGGTCAGTGGCAGTGGAACTGTTTAAGATGCATTTTTGCTTCATAAAATATACATTTCAGGAAATAATAGAAGCCCAGGAAATTTGGAGTTCCAGTGAAAGAATGGTATATTTGTCATCCAATTTATAATTAAATGGTAAGCCCTGATAATAAATACATAATTAAATTATGTTATGTAGTAACATGTATTATAGTATGAATAAAATAATTAAACTATAAAGCCTTACAGACAAGATTAATTCATTTAGGTTATACTGTTCATATCCATGTGATTTTTATAAAGATAATAAGCATCAATGAAATTTTGCAGTTCTTTTAAAGGGGCACAGAAGATTTTTATTATTACTAGCAACACAATTTAAGCCAGTAGAGCTGTGATGATTTTTATTATTAATTTACAAAAACTCTAAAATTTAGAGTCTAATCTTTTATGGCCTGAACAATATAGAGCTGATTATATCTCTATAGAAAAATGTTTGGTTTTTGATAGAATACTTTAAAAATTGATTTTGCATTCAATTTATACATTTTTAAAGATTTTGATTGTTTCAATATTTACAATTTAGTTACTTGAATGTCTGTTATAAATTAAATCACTCTTAACAGTATAGGTATATACGGAGTGGGGCAAAAGTAGACTTACAGTTGTTTGTATGGAAAATAATACAATTAATAAATACAAGAATAAACTCCGTGCTTTGTGTACTCACAACTATAAACCTACTTTTGACACACCCTGTATTTTTTTAAAAAAGGTATATAAATCTGTGTTTATTCCTCCTCACATCTATAATTCTCAGTTTTGTATTGGTGAAAAGTTATTTTATACCTTGGATAAATTCTGGGTGGTCCCCTGAGCTGCCCTTTCTAACAGCTAGCTGGTCTTCTGTTGGATTTCTGATTTATAGATGCCTTTATCAATCAACTGCAATGATCAATTTCAGTAGTTTATTTAGCACCTGTTATGTGTCAGGTACTTTGTATATGACCTTATATAAACCTCAGAATAATCCTACTTGTGATAACATGTTTGCTTTTACAAACCCTGAGAAGTTAAGTAATTTATGGGCTGTCCGGATGAGAAGACACTGAAGTGCTTTTCTGTGTCTGTCCTCTGTCTCTGAAGATTGCATTCTTACTCTGATATCCGTCCATACTGCTGCTGAAAAGCCCACTAATTTTAAATATAGGTCTACAAAGAATACACCCGTGATTCATGTTGCTACTGTTGCATAAAAACGTAAGTTATATTACATTTTCATCCCAAGTAATCAGTATGTGGTGATTATGGCACTGTTCATTTTCCCTTTTTATTGTTTTATTCTGGTAATTAGGGTATTTAATCTTCTATTTTTTTAATCTAATGGCCATTATTAGAATTGTTTTGAAAATTCTAATCCAATGTTTGTGCAGCAGTCTCTCCTCGTCCGCAGTTTTGCTTTCCGCAGTTCGTTACCCACAATCGACCTCAGTCTGAAAAGTTCCAGCAATAAACAATTCGTTAGATTTAAATTGCACGCAGTTCTGAGTAGCGTGGCAATCTCTCACACTGTCCTGCTCTGCCTGTTCCACCCAAGATGTGCATCTGGCCTTTGTCCAGCATGTCCCCTCCCATCAGTCACTAGTCACCTGGCCATCTCGGTTATTAGACCAACTCTCCAGGTATCTCAGTGCTGTGTTCAAGAAGCCCTTATTTTACCTAATAATGTCCCCCCCCCCACAGAAGCAGTGATGTAGTTCAGACAGACCAGAGAGGCCAGAAAGTGCCTCTTTGAAGTGAAAGAGGTGAGTACAGTTTAATACATTTTGAGAGAAACCAGATTCACCTACTTTTATCACAGTATATTTTTATAATTGTTCTATTTTGTTATTAGTTGTTGTTTATCTCTTACGATGCCTGCTTCCTAAATTAAACTTTATAATAGGTGTGCCTTAAAAGAGAAAACATAGTATCTTTGGGGTATTGTACTAGCCGTGGTGTCCACGGAGCAGTCTTCCAACGCCCCCGGGTTATGGGGGTGCCTGTAGTTCATTAGAGGCAGCCATGAGCGCTGTCTGCGAATCTCTGCCCTGGATACGGTTCCTAGCATTTCTTCATGGTATTACTGTCTGTTTTTTTATTTTAAGAGCAATAAATGTTCAGCATAAAAATAATTCGAACAATAAATAAATGTTTAAAGTCAAATTTTTAAAATAAAATGTTATGTTACAATCAATCTTTTTCATAGTAGTCCTCTCTACAGCTTCTTCTTCAGCACTTTCTAAGAATAAAGTGTTTTGTCTCATTTATTTCTAAAACCAGGGTGAGCACAGAGTGAGTAGGACAAGGAAGAATACAGGTTACGTCTGGTGGAGCTACCTACATCTCCCAGTTGATTCCTCCATTCCTTTCATCTCCATTTAAATCTAAAACTTGTCACGTACCCTTCCAATGAACGGAGCTTTTTCCAAAACCCTGCCAGCTATTTGAGCATAGCCGAAATACAATGAATCAGTTAATTTGCTTTTAAATTAATTTATACATAAAATATTTAATTTTAATTCTAACATGGATTTTGAAACAAACAAATCTCTTGTCCAGGGAGGCATTTCTTGAATTCTTTTTTTCCAACAAACTTTTTCACATACTCATGGAACTCTACCTCAAGTGATTATGGTTGAAAGTGTGGCTGCGATATTTCCCCAGAAGCATGTCTGCTTTGCGGACGTGAAACAGTCGCCTGTCTTCATGCGGCTGTGAAGCAGAGGAAGGGGGATGCCATCCACTCGCATGGTCCAGCAAGTTGCGTTTGTTTACTCACTGTGAGACGTGCTAATCTGACAGTCAGTTCAGTGCAATAGAACTGTCCAGGTGTCAGTACTGCAAGTGTAAACCTTTTCTAAAAATAAAATTTTGGGTGTCTACCATCATTAACTGGTAACTCAGCTGAAGGCAAAAGAGAAAAGTCTTGTGTTTTTTTTTCAGTCAAATAGCTTGGGTAGATGTTTCAAATGTGACAGAGACTTTTTATTTTATTGAAGGAAGCTTTTCATGTATTCATGTGTTGAATCAAACTGCAAAGTGCAGTGTTTAATTAGAGCACAGCATCAGCCGGTTATGTTGTAGGTTTCAAGAAGAACAGAAAATAGCTTATAAAATATTAGTCTTCATAATTCAATTCATTCAAGCACTTAAGAATTTAGGAAAATTGGTGTCAACATCACGTAATTTTGAAACATTGTGGTGCAATTGGTTGACATACCTTAAAATAAGACAATGGGATGAAAGAGCACATCTCAAACAATGAGAAGCGAAACTGAGTATATTTTCTTAGTCTTAGCATGGGAAAATTGTTTTTAATAACTTTAAAATACAAGTCTGCAAAGTGTAGCTATACTCGACAGGAACAGTGGATTTCATTTTTCAAATTGAATACACACAAGAAAATCTTATTTTGAAAAAACCTAGAGTACAATTCTCCACTGAAGAGTTACAATACATCAATGTATCGTATGGAATTATTTACCAAAAGCAATTACATTATAAAAGTTTGAGGAATGGCTATTTTCTTTTCTTTATAAAGCAGGGCATGTTCGAGGTTAGCCATTCTTATTCTCATTCCCTTGCATTTGGATGGAGTCTCTGGAGAAGGAAGAGGAATGGAGTTAGAGTGAGCATTCTAGGGAGTACGCACAGGAGCGTGTCTGTAGTGTGAACGTCATCACTCGTGAGTTTCTGCAGGAAAATAGCAGAGAGCTGCTCTTGTAAGATACATGGCCACAGCAGACGTGGCTTTTGAACTTGCTATGTCCTATTGTGCAGAAAACAAAAGGAAGTGGAATAAGTTTTATATGGAGAGAATAAATGCTTACCTTTCTCCTTTTGATCCATTTTAGTCAGGTACCAAAAATAGATCTGAACCATCCCCATTTGGCCTCAGATAATAGAGAATGAGCCATGAATAAATGAAAAGCCTCTAATTTTTATATGGCTTCTTTGGTGAAAATTAGCAAAATTCCAGAAGGCTTTAAATGATTTTTAAATGTGCTTTAGCTACCTAGTAAGAAGATAACAGGAAACATTAGCCTTAGCTTTGAATTCTTTCCTTTCAAATGCATTTTAGAATTTGAATGTTTGGAGAGAATTGTATTGCAAAAGTACAAAAAAAAGCTAATTGAGCAAAAAAAACAAAGAAATGGGACTTTATACCATGTGCTTATGAGGGTACATGTTCCGGTACCCACAAGTACAGCATCTGAATTAGATTTCGGGGAAAATGAAAAGTGTGGGAAGGCTTCTAATACGACAGTGACCTTACCTGTTGCTCTCTTTTGTGAGAAGTGGATTGTGATTCCAGGCTGATTTAGGGAGTTCAAAGCATTATCTTGAGGTGTTTGACCACTGGAGTCTTTATTAGGTTCTCCTTCTCCTATTGTTCCTCAAATGCTCAAATAGATTCAGTGCGCCCCGCAGGGCAGAGCTGCCGCTGAGACTCCACAGGGAGCACCTCTCCGGCTAGATAGCCCGTCTGGAAAACCCAAACCAAGCCTAACAACTGATGGCAGGGTTTTCAGACAAGCAGCGCACATTACTTAATTATAGAAGATGATTTATTCAAAGGCATTAGGAATATGAAATAAATTCAATTTAGGAAGATTGGTTTCTTACTCTGTGCTGTTATATGCAATAAGATAGAAGGTTAAGTGGCTTATCCTCAGTGACTTGACCTTTCCCTTTATTTTCATTATCTTAACGATTTGATTTCATTAAAGAAACATTAAACAAGGCATTTTATGGTGACTAACTCAGGCCTGGCACTTCGGAATTCATCTCTTTGACTGTTAGTTGCGGATAGATGAAGCTATACATCAATGACTCTTGCAACATTTAAAATCTTCATTCCAAAATTCTTAAAGCTTTGCTTCATATCAAGGTCACTTGTGCTTTGCAAATTAGGGAGTTTGTTATCAATAACTTTTTTGTAGCGCCGAGGTTAGTGTGTTTAGACAAAGCTGATTTATTATCTATATCTTCTATTAATCACTAAAAGCCAGAAAATGCATAACAGATGATCTTGGTCCTCAAAAGCTATAGGACAGATGATGTGTGAGGGAAGCAGGTGGTGGGCACCACAGTGCGTTTGCTGTAAAATGACTTCCTGCCCAATAACTTATTTGAGTGTAGCTCCTAAACAGATTTGTTTAACCCTGCCCTAAAGTTTGTAATACCTGCTTTGATTCATTTTTCCCAATAATTCCATTTTTGTTATTTTAAATATTAAAATAATAAATATGGCTAGACTCTAGAATGAAAATATATAATCTGTAATATTTTATTGACTACATGCATTCTGCTACATTCCAGGTCTGCACTGATAGAGGTAGTTTCAGTGACCAATCCACCTGCAAATTGGCCGATGATGGAACAAGAAAAAAAAAGTTAATGTATAGCTTATGAAGCAGGGATGTTAATTAAAAAAAAAACTAAAATATTTATTAAACTGACCTAAAGTTTTCAAATGAATTGCTTTCCTCAGAATGATCAAATTTATGTATTACATTTTTAAGTTTTATTAATTTTGAAGCCACTGCTTTTTAAATTAGCTTTTAAAAATTCATTTAACTCCACATTTTTTTTGTTTGTTCTTTGGCTCTTGGCCATCTCTTCACTGACAATTTGCAAATGAACTCTAAAAAATATCATATTCTCTGGCATAGAGAGATAACTATAGAGGATTCATTTGTCAACACTATTTTTCATTATTATAGTTACGCTGTGACTTGAATTCTATTATATTTAATTTAGGAAGGCTTCTTTTCACATAGATTAAGGTATCAATAATTATGTTTTTCTAGAATTTTAATTCATTGGAGGGACTTATAATCATGACAGAGTTCATATAGCTAGGTGTCAATAATTTATGCTAGGTTCACAGAAAAGTAATTAGAAATAAGTGATGTGATGTTGTGATGGGCAGAATTTTGTCCACTTAATTCATGTGTTGCAATCTTAACACTTAGAACCTCGGAATGCAACTGTATTTAGAGATAAGGGCTTAATAAAGATATTTAAGTAAAATGAGGTCATTAAAGAGGGCTTTAATGTAACTTTGGTGTCCTTATAAAGAGGATATTAGGACACACTCACAGAGGGAAAGTAATGGGGGTGCTGAGCTCGAGGTCCCCAAAATGAAGAAGCCCCCAAACCTGCACGAACATGGCTAGGAGAAAAGGAAGAGGAGCAGGGGCACTGAGAGTTACTTCGCGTACCTAAAGAACTTTGGCCAGTGTTCTAGTAATGTTTATATAGTTGTATCTGCACTCAGAGTGAGGGAGATGGTCATGACTTTAACTCTAGCTCTGCAGAGCAAGAAGGCCATTCCCCATGTCACAGGGCTGAGCCTGCCTGGACTAACAATGGTAGCTGGGGAAGGCAGAGGAGACCAGAGCACTGGCAGATGTACCCTTTGTGGGAGGAGTTGGAAATGGGGTTATGGAGGAAGATCTGTGCTGGGATTTAAACCCAAGTGCGGGGCAGCCATGCTCTCTTAGCCATATGGGGGTCTCTGTCACACAGCTTAGAAAGGAGCAGAAGACCAGGATGTAGCAACCATGCGGGGTCTTGGCCACATGGTTTGAAAGGATGCAGAAGAACTTCTACTGGCCCACCATGAGGAGGGGTCATACAGTTTTGAATTAAGAGCGGGAGGCTAGTCAAGCAAGGATGACTGGGAGAAGCCAGAATGTTAAAACAGGAATCTGCCTAGCCGAGGTATACACTTTAATTTCTTTTCTTGAGAGACAGTGCATTTGACTGACCTGGTTTCACAAGGGGAGGCAGAACTGTTGGGGTTTGTGGGTATTTCTTTTGTTTTTGAGGGAGTGGGATTTAACAGAAAAATTCTGCCATTATTTTAAGCCTGTATAACTTTTTAATAAATAGTTCCTTTCCTTTTCATAAGACTCTGGCATTGGGAGTCACGTTTTTTTGTTGGCAGTGGGCAGTAGAACCGAGTGGTCCTGTTACAGGAAGACCATGTGAAGATTCGAGGAGAAGAAGGCCATCTGTACGCCAAGGAGAAAGGCTTCAGACGAAACCAACTCTGCTGCTGCCTTGACCTCAGACTTCTGGCCTCCAGATTGTGAGAAAATAAACTCCTGTTGTTCAGGCCTCTCAGTGAGTGGCACTGTGCTATGGCAGCCCTACTAATCTAATACAGGCATGTTTGGGACTGGAAAACAAGTAAAGATCACAACTAGAAGTGGAATTTTGAAGTTTAAAAAACATGATTTCTTGTTTGTTTTTACCTTGCTTTTTGTTTCTTGCTTTTACCTACTTAAGCACCCAATATGAGAGACAAGGAAAAATTTGAAACTCAGATTTATGTAAGAAGCACTGGGGAAGAATGTGAATTTACTGACCATGTATAGTGTAACCCAACCAAAACACAGGCGTACATTGAAAGCTGAGGCTGATGAAATAACAGAAAAATCGTCACCAACATATAGTTTTCGTTAGGTTCCGGGCATTACTTTCAGTATTTTGCATTTGTCAAGTAATTTTAAGCATTGTGAGTTTAGGAGATCTAGGTATTACGATCCTTATTTTCAGAAGAGGAAACGGAAGCCAAAAAGATTAAATGACTCACTCAAGCCATACAAATAAATAGTAAGGGGCAGAAAGGATTTGAACCCAAACAATCTAGGTCAAGGGTTTATGCTCTTAACCAGTATGAAATATTGCAGCAATCTTTCACTAGCCTCCAGTGTCATAAGTTACTGTCAGCTTCTCTTGTAGTATTTTCTGGGAGCTACAGTAGTACTATGGCAGACACAAGGGACCTCAGTGCAAAGGAGGGCGTATAAACTGTGAGTGTCAGAGAAGACTTAGCAAGCCCGTGTCTCCAAGGAATGTTGTGAGTGTGGAATGGAGCAAGTAAGAGTGCCCTGTGGTAGTGAGGACTTGGGGAAAATGTCATTTCAGGATAACAGTCATATCCCAACATGGGTTCAACAGGAGTGAACCCAAATATAAACTATGGACTTTCTGTGGTAATGATGGGTCAGTGTAGGTTTGTCAGTTGTGATGAATGTACCCCTTTTGTGCCAGGTGTTGATAGTGGGAGACCATGCATATGTAGGGGCGGGGGGAGGATAGATGGGAAATCTCTGTACCTTCTGCTCCATTTTGCTGTGCACTTAAAGTTGCTCTAAAAATTAAGTATATGTACATATATGTGTGTGTGTTTGTGTATAAACCATTAAATATATATATATATTTAACAATGGTAGCTAGGGAATATATATATTTAAACACTGGTTCATTGTTTCCTCATCGATTTGGTCAATATTTCCACAGACATTCAGGATCTATTTTAAAGCTTGGGGAGACAATGAATAAAACTCATCAAATCCTTACCTTTAGGGAGATTATGGGAAAGACAGACAACAGCAGATACATACAGAATAGCAGGTAGTGGCAAGTACTATGAAGGACAATTAAGCATGTTAAAGGGGTAGAGAGTGAGGTGGGTGGTGTGGAGTTGTTTTAGATAGTCTTCGGATATCTCTTCCTTTAGCTATCTTTAGATAGGCTTTCAGGGATGGCCTCTCTGAGGAGGTGAGTCTGACGGACACTGGAGAGAAGTGTGAAGGGTTGAGCCATGCAGAGATTTGGGGGTAGAGGAATTCATGCAGCAGGTGCACTAGAGAAAAGGCCCGAGGCTAGGACAGATGGGCTACCTGAGAGAAACGGCAGGACACTTGTGAGCTTGGGTCAGGGAGTCCTGGGAGAGAAGTCAGTGACTTAGTTAGAAACCAGAAACCAGATCACCTGGAGCCTGGTCAGCAGGGGTGAAGATTTTGGTTGCGAGGGAAAGCCAATGGAGAGTGACGAGCCAGGGAAAGGAATGATCCGACATAATTTAGACAACGTAGAACAATACTAAAAGCAGAATGACTATTTGATCTTGATGGCTTGGAATAAATTGAGGTTGATGGGAAGTGAGTTAGCCCAAGATAGACTTTTCAGATACAGCCAAATGGGTTTGCTGATGACTTGGACATGGGTTGAGATTGAGAATCAAGAGCAATACTGAGGTTTGGTTCAGATAGTTAGGTGGATGGTAAGATAGGAAACACTTAAGGAGGATCAAGTCTGGGTGGAAAAAATTACCAATTTGGTTTTGGTTATGGTCAAGATACTTGAGGAGACAGTAAGAGGTCAGAGCTCTTGCAGTAAGACAGTAAGACATACAGAGCTCAGGACAGAGGTCAGGTCTGGAGAGAGATGGTTGAGGCTCATGCATGCATGGACAACCCAGACATGTGTGGAACTGAGGCTTGAACTCCAGATTTCTCCATCATTTAGAGGAGGAGAGTCCCACAGAAGAGCCTGACATGGAGATCTGGCCTAGTGATCAGGTTACCAAAATTAGTCACCCACTAGAAATAGTTCAATTTGCAAATGCATTAGCAGAACGAGTAAAATGATTAAAACAGAAGACTGGGATATTTCAGGTTTTGGTGTACCCATGAATTAATTTATAGCTGAAAGATGCCCCCAAATCCCTCTTTTCTACTCTGTTCCATGCCAGGGGCTACCATTAGCTACCATTTTCCTTGAACCATCAGAGAAACTAGCAAGACCTGAACTGTTCAGATGTTTAACCATAGATGAAAAATACCAAAACAAAAAAGACCTCATGAATATGTGAATATTCCAAGTTGTAAGTAAGTCAATGTATAAAAATGAATTTTTCTTTACTTATTATGAGGGGTGTATTGTTTTTTTCCCTATTGTAAAGCTTTTGTTAACAGTTGCACATCTGAATCACCTAAAGAGCTTTAGCAAATGCCAATGACTGGGTTGTGCACCAACCAATGATATGAGAATGTTTGAGGCATCAACGGTTTTTACATTTCTAACAATCCTCCCAGGAGTTTCTTATATGCAACCAGAGTTGAGAATTGCTTGTCTTCATCTATGTATCACTTTATATAGGTGTAACTATGATAATAAGTGCAATTTTTATCCTTTTCACTTAATATTATATCAGAAATATTTTTGCATGATCTTTACAATTTAAGAATTGAATAATATAATGTTGATATGATATCAAATACTTATCCATTGTCCTACAGGTAAGATTTAAGTTGCATTTAATATTTTGATGCCATATGTAACACTGCAATTAACAATTATTTACCTGTCATACTGTATTTTTAAGCAGGATTTTAGGACATTGTATATTGCTCATTATATTCATATTGCTTTCCAAACCTTTAAAATGATTTATAGGTCCTGGCTTTGTAGGTAGCTCAGTTGGTTAGAACATCTTCCCATTAGAGCACCATTTCAATGTCAAGGTTGTGGGTTTGGTCCCCAGTCAGGGCAAGAATCAACCAATTAATAAGTGTTCTATTAAGTAGAACAACACATCGATGTTTCTCTCTCTCTCAAGTCAATACATAAAAAAATAAAGTGATTTACAATCCCCCGGAGTATTTTAGAAATCAGATTTATCGTAATCTCACCCATTTTGAGTATAAGAATTTTTTCTTTAAATTGCTAGAGTAATGAGTTATATTAATAAGGGTACTTTCCCTTGCAAACAGTAGAAAGCAACTCAATGCCTCTTAAAACAACAAACAAAAAGAAAAGAGAGAATTATTTTCTTGTGTGACTAAAAAGTGAGGAGGGTATTTGAATTTTGGGCAGTGATGGATCCGGAGCCTCAAATAATGGGACAGAATGCAATTTCTCTTTCTCTTGTGGTCAGCACTGAATGCTTCTTGCTGGGCTTTATTATTGGGCAGTTGAAATATATATATATCCTGCTACTTTTGATGCTTTCATAAATCTAGCCTGTGAAGGGACTTCATTCTGATTGGCTCAGTCCGAGTTCATCAATGTGGCTGCTGTCACTAGGATTTGGAATTTTTCACATGCCTCTCCTGAAGCCAGGTTTGAAGTTTACCATTCAGAAGGCTATGGAGTCAGAATTGAAGGGGAGTGGTACTCTAGAGAGAGGCTGGGTGTGCAAAACACCTATGTGCAGCACAGATTTAATATTGATGCTTACCTTTTAACTGCATTCATCTTGATATTCTCACATTGTTTTAATACAATGCTTAGGATGTTGATATTGCAATACATACCACATTATTTAAGAATATATATGTAGGTAGACAGAGTCCTGTAGAATATTTATGAAGAGAAAAATAAGTGATTTTATGAATAAGAACTTTGCTCTTCTGGAGATCTGTAGGTCAGGGTTAGGCTCAAATGCTTATTTGTGCAATTAGAAGTGGAGACTGTCCTGCTGCACACACAGTGTTCTAGGTGACAGTCACTGTGGACATATTGAGCTCCTCCATGTCATGTCTCTGTTGAATTTTAAGAATATGGTATCATTCAATCAGCTCCCGGAAATGTTTCTTTTTAATCTGTTGGTGGTTTATTACAAAGATAAACCATAACTTTAACCACCATCTTTTTAAAGTTTACAAACCAAACCAGCAGTCATTATTTTTCAATAATGTTGAAAAATATCAATAAGCTCTTTAAGGTCATGGAACACAACACTCAGGCTTTAAATAATCTCATCTGAAGGGAGAACGAGAAAGCAATGCAACAATTTCTCCCCAGAACCAGCTTATTATTTTTCTGGTACAAGTACAAGAGCCAAGCGATAGCGTACATGTTCGTTTCTGAAGCAGCACTGATATATTGCAATCTAAGTGTGATGGGGTCAAGATTACAACACATTGTATCTATAATTATACCGAAACATTAGTTACATGGAAAAATATTGATGACTAAGTTTTATGTTTGCTTCTTTCTTTTTGTTTTCATCTATTACAATTATTGTGATCTCTAATAGCAGCAGGCCACATTCCTACATAAGGTGCATTTTAATGTGCTATTTTAACAAGAAAACGGCCTAGAGAAGGTTGTTCTCTCTTTTTAATGTTTTCAGGGTTGATGTATCGAGATCATTCAGCAGGAGAAATCATGGAAACACAGCAAGGTAGCAAATCTTTATAATTATGACAATGTGCAATCGTTTGAAATGATGAACTTATTAATTTTTATATAGGTTGAAATAACTGATAAAATGTATCTGTTGTAGGTAAATATACAAAAATGAAATGTATAGTTGATATTTTTAACAATTGAGGTTCACAGTAATTTGGCTTTTAACTTGGTTTTAACCCATAAAGTTTACTTGTAATTCATTGTGCATAAAAGTGTTCCAGAGATTAAAGGGTATAAAAATACTATTGGTATTAGTTTACCTAAGGACAAAGACATTGTTCACAGTTAGAATTTTTTAAATGCTTTCCCACCTATTGATTAGATACAGGCAGCCAGCCATCTCACTGAGTGTTCAGTTCTGGGTCCTCAGGTGTGTTGAATCATTAGACCCTACTACACGTTCTGTCCTTGTAAATGCCCAGGTAATAAACAACATTTTTATTGAGGATCTTTTCAATTCTATGATTCTAACCAGGGTCTATTCTTGCACGTTGAGTTTTTCTTACTTTATTCTTAAAACAAGAGCTAACACTTACTGAGTGTTTCTACGTACCACTATTCTTCACGTGACCTGGATGTTGGTACTGTTTTACAAATGAGGAAGCTGAGTCAAGGGAAGTTAAGTGTCTCGCCTACAAACACACACCAAGTAAGTGAAGGCATCTGGCCTGAGTGCGAAACAACACTGCAGGGCCTCTCATGAGGCCCGGAGGGCGGAACTGCTCCTCTTTGACGGAGCTCACGTGCCCACCAATGGTGACATCACAGGGTGCTTGAAGAGGCAGCTGGAGCCTGCTTTCTGGGACACCAATCAGTGGACTTGGGAAGAGATGCTAAGAACCAGTTAAATTTTGGCTAAATGTTCCCTTTAAACATGACATAACTTAGAAACTTGTCAAAGGCTGTGTTTTTCAAAAGCTAATATGGAAATTTAATTCTAGTGATTTTTTTAATGGACTCAGTGAGACCTAGGGGTAGAATTTTACAAAAGGATTCAAAAATTTCTCCCAGCATGGTTCTTAACTGTTCTGAAGAATCACATAGATGATTGAGTCTCTCTCTCTCTCTCTTCCTTAACTTGGAAAATTTTAATGACTATGAGAGTCAAATGTTCCTTGGAACTTTTTTTATTATAGCACCTGATTTTTAGAGTGAATATTAAAAAGCCCATCTAATTACCAATACTGGTTACTTTTTATTTCCTATTTCTTTAGTTGCCTTGGGAAAATAAGCAATGGAGGAAAAAAGAGTTTTAAACAAGAAGTTCTTACCTGACAGATCTTTACTTGTATTTATCTAGTATTTGGTACTTCCAATCATGCTCCTCCCACTGCCTGATTTGGCAGTTGTTAGAAATTGATAGATTCATTGTCTCTGAAGTTAGAACAAGTAGGTTATATTCCCAGGTCTGCTTCCATCAGCTGGGTGATGTGGGCAAGTTTCTTAGATTCTCTGGGACCAGTTTCTTTATTTGAAAAATAAGAATTCAGGTAGTCAATCATATTGTAAGAACTATGTATGGTGTGAGGTAGGTACTAAACTTACTGGGGATCATTGGGTAAGTTATATAAATCTCTAAACACTATGCTGTACATCTGAAACTGATATACAATAATATCACATGTCAACTATACTTGACACATTTTAACATTTTTAAAAATAAAAAAGAAATTATATATATTATAGAATTATTGTGAGAATTCAATTATATTTGACCTATAAATTACAATGCCTAATGCCTTACAGAA
Source organism: Artibeus jamaicensis (assembly GCF_021234435.1). NCBI lineage: Eukaryota > Metazoa > Chordata > Mammalia > Chiroptera > Phyllostomidae > Artibeus > Artibeus jamaicensis. Next base: position 29,620,844 of record NW_026522046.1, on the reverse strand, counting down.
AGTTGATACTTCATAACAATTCTCTCTTCTTTGGTTCTTCCTAAAAACACCCTAATAAATAAATATGGGTATGTACTACCTTTAGAACAATTTCTTTGTCTTGCCCTAGTTTTGATTCAGGGTCCAGTTCCTTTTGAGGTCTTGCTATACATTTAGTAGATTTGAAGTTTAGTTCCAGGTAATAATTATCCATATTGTTCCTCCTCTGATGGAGAAAAGCTGTGGATAGAGTATTTAGAAAGAGCAGATGGGCTCAGGAGGCTAAGGAAGCTCCATAACTTTCCAGCATTTACCAAAGGAATCGACAAATAGCCTGTTCCTAGTAAGTACTAGTTGAACAGTTAATGTGTTTCTTCTCTGCTGTTTTCGGTGGGTAGGTGTCTTTGGGGGTGCTGATGAGTGGGTGGAAGCCTTTCTTCAGAGTCTTGCTCAGCATTAGATATTTTTATAATTAACATATTTTATCTGATTGTAAAAAACTATGAATATTGTATAGCCATTAGAAACTTCATGTGAGAACAAACAAGAATTTAAAAATAACCCACAGTCACAGTTCTCAGAGTTTTAGCTACTTTACCACAAACATATTTTTAACAAAAGCAAAACCTAAAATTTAATGTCATATTCCTACCTGACTACTTCCAGAACAAATGTTTGAGAGCTGAGTACACTAAATTCATACTTTGAAAATCAGGTTTTAGTGTTAATGAGACAAAATAAAGTTTAAAAGAAAATTCAGAATGAAATTTCAGGTAGTTTTAAGGCATGTACATGCCTAAGAATTTTACATTTTTAAAGGATTGAATATTTATTTATAAATAGTAGTATTTTAGTGTCTTTTTTAATTTCTTATTTTACCTATCTGAGAGAGAGAGAGAAGAAGGAGAAGAAGGAGGAGGAGGAGGAGGGAGAAACATCCATCAGTTGTTCCATGTATTTATGTGCTCATTGGCTGATTCTTATATGTGCCCTGATCAGATATCAAACTTGCAACCTTGGTATACACAGATGATGCCATAACCAAATTAGCTACCCAGCCAAAGCAACAGTACCTTATTTCTAATTATTCAGATCCATACTAACACTATTTGCTGACCTGTTTTTTTTTAATGAATTACTAAGTTGCCTTAATACTTCAATCCTATTTATATAGAGAACAGATTCAATCTTTAATCATTCCAAAGCTTATACTGCAGTCTAGATTTCTACCTCTATAGAAGGGAGACATAAAATTATAGAGAGGGACAATAAACCTTCACTGGTTGTTCTCCCAGCTTATAGCACAAAATTGTCATTCACGCAAGTGGTGTCAACGCTGCCTTTCACCTGCTTGCAAATGTGAAGCCAGCCGTGATGGTCCATCTGGTTATCAACTTCAGGCACCTCACTTTAAAGGTGATGGAGATACACTAACTGTCCCAGGGAGGTGTGAAAACTTCACTCTGAGGAACTCTGTGGCCAATAATAGGTTTAATCTGAAAAGATTGCTTTGAAAGTTTATGAAGACTTCCCAGGGCAATAAGAGTATGTGTAACCATTCTATAAATTCTACTGTCAAACTTGAAACATCATATCCAGTTTTCCTAACGACAGTAAATTATGGGACAGGAAAGCTTGTTTTGCATGTCTAAGCAACAATTAAATATTCACTTCTGAAACTCTAAATCTGCATCTGTAGTGGTTTAGATCACCTTGGTTCAATCAGCCAAAAACTGGCACTTCTTTGTATACTGACTTTCTGGACAGTTTAAGTGCTTTTTAGTATTAAAATAGATACATGAGATTCAGAGAAGAGGTAAAAGCCAAATTCGCCATTATTGCACCAAATTTTTGTGATTTAAAATTTGCATGGAAGGCATCTAACAGCTTTCATGCAAATGGTAATTCAACCTATTTAAAGAACAAGTAGTCATACCTCTGAGCCTTAAGCTTCACATTAAATCTACATTGCTCTCTGATGTCAATACTTACCATCTTTATAATGGAGTCTGGTTTGCACTTACCATCCAGACCAGGCAATCACACTAAGCAACTTTGCCCTTTGCCTCTCTTCCCTTTAAAAGAGTATTTGGTGACTCTCCAGTTTACTCATCTATTTTCAAATGCCGCAATTCCCCCCTCAACCTGGTTCTATCTCGTGAGAACCTATACTGCATGAATGGTGGTGAAAAGGACTGAGGCGCAGCATCATAGAGAGTACTGACCCTTGTAACGGCATTTTTTTTAAATGAGCCTCCATTAGTTTTCTTTTACAATGAGATATTAGAACACAGTGAAAATCCCGGCCTTGCTTTGCAGGTCATCTACACAAACAAAAGTCGTGAAGAGTTGCTCTGCAGGCATCCTGTTTGTGAAAACGACGTTCCCCAAGGAACCCAGGACCATTATTATTGTCCCCGGTTCCTGTCCATAATTGATTCAGGAAGCTTTCTTGAAGAATGGGGTTTTCTACTTTATCATCCCTACTGCCAAATGTGTTACACATGGATTGTCAAGAATTTAAATGAAATAAAATGAATAGCGATACATCTATAATGAATATAATTTAGTCTTTCAGGATGTAGAATTCGCCGTTGTGCAGAGCTCCATTATCAACAGCAGTGATCATTACGTTGTAGCTATAAAAAATATAGGAAATGGACTGAAACAGCCTTCATCCTGGCATATTCTGTAAGTTGTTGGATAAAAGGAACCCTTTCCATCGTTTGTTTACTTGTCTCTCTTTTTTGAATATAGGGCAAAGCAGTAAAGGAGTTAGGTAGGGATGGGAGATAAAGAGAGAAGAGTAGATGGGTGTGGGTGGGATGTAGTTCTTTGTTCTGTAAAAGCATCACAGTATACAAGAAGTAGTGACCTGCCAGCTTCCACAAGGGTCCACCATAAATGTAATCAGAGGTAGGGCACTGAGGCACGTTACATGGTCTCAGTGAGGAGTCAATGCCAGCGTGTCCTCTTTTTTCCTAGGGAGCTGAAGGCGAACAATAAGTGGAAGACTCTCAAGCTTAGTCACCAGGTCATGCCCTGATGGTCAAACTGATCTCTCTCTCTTTACTTCCTTCCACCCCACAGGGAGTCCTCAGGTCTCTTGGAACTCTACACCCGCTGGGCTGGGGAAAGATAGACACACTTGCAGGGCTGTAGAGAAGGGCCTCAAGTCATCCTGAGTCATGCCCAGCTCCCCACCCCCAGGCCTGCTGATTCTCCTCTGAGGAATGTGGAGGGCAGCAAGCCAGGGTGGCACTGTCTCCCTCCTCCCATCACCAGCGCACTCAGCGTCTGGTCTGGTTTCCTCTGGGTTAATTCCTCCCCATTCCATTCAAATGTAATTAGACTTTCTCCGCTCTGTTACCAGCATTACCAGGTTTTCTGGGCGGGTAAATCGGGTAATTCTCACAAGCGGCAGCTTCCTGTGGAGCTGCGTTCTCCTGCAAGGCTGCATTTCCTGTCGGATGCCCGCTGAAAGGTGCTGCTCCTAGTGAGTCCAGTTAATAAATAGCTCCTCCAGCGGAGACCATTTGTTCGAGGGATTTTCCATCAGTTCAATAGGATCCTGAAATATTTTCACTGTTGTATATTGCAGTCTCTTGAGCCCTTGGATCTCTTCTTTTTTAAAAAAAAAAAACAACTGTAGTTTCACCAATAGGAAGAAACCTCCCTCTAAATTGAGCAAGACTCAGCAGGTCTGGCACAGCTAACCTTGATCCTTCCTAGCTGGTGTCTTATTGCTGCTTCTTGCCCAGCCTCCTTTCTGATTTTTCACCTAGCCTTGTCTTTTATGTTCACTTATTTCATTACTTGAAAGAGAACAGCAGGACCTGGAAACTCTAGTCCAGTCATGTGCCTGGACTCCTGTGTTGCCGCGCGGTCTCTTTTGATCTCGATTTCTTTCTGGCTATTATAAATGTGGCAGCTGAGAAGCCTGGGGAATCTGAAATAAACCAAGGGATTGTATGAAGACGTGTTTGTGAGTGCGCGAAGCCAGGTCTGTCTCCCATATCGCCGTCTGATCTCAGGTTGGCTGCAGTTACAGATGTGCAGCCTCCCTCCCCACGCAGAGGGTTTATGGCCACACAGAAGTGTGAGCTCCTACATTTAATTACAGCATATGGTGATTTACAACACGCTCTGGTGCTGATTTAACACTTGTGAAGCAATCACAGGATTGTCCGTTCCAAGATGTTTAATTGGCTCACGGCTGGAGGAGAGGTCACGCCACAAGCTGGATTCACCATGAAAGGCTGCCGCAAAGATGCTCTGGCGCAGGCTGGCAGCTTCTCTTTGGCAAAGGCAGCAGGCGCTGCGGCCCTGCCTTTTTAATACCATGTTCGACAGACTGCTCGTTCATAGGTGTTTTTTTTGCTTTCTCAGCTGGCTCTTAAAAAATAGTTTTGTTTTGTTTTGTTTTAATCGGGTTTACATCGGAAATTGGACACACGCTATTCAGGTGGGGAGGACATATATGACATTCAATGATAGACATGTGTGCTATTTTATACATTTCATACACATTTTTATTTGAGTTCTCATGAGTGGTTACCTTTTTCTTAAATCTCCTCAATGTAATAAATTTAATTTAATAAAAATAAAAATTTCATTTAATAAAAATGTTGGCACCTATAATATGCCAGACACTAAAGGTTTTTCATTTCATGTTTCATAATTTAAATCATGTTTTAAATTTATATTTATATAATATTTACAAGCTGAACCATTTTAACTTTCTTGAAGAACTTCAAGATACAAACTTTATCTTCATTTGCACTATTGCGTGGAATCATAATGATTTCTAACCCACTTAAAACACTAGGTTTTTAATTTAATTAATTTATTTTGCAGACTAATTTTATGCGTTAATCAAAATGTTCCTTTTACACATACTTCAGTACACTTTGTTGCTATGGATTCATTCCTCACATCTACTTCCTAATCCTGGGGGGAAAAATAACTAAAAATCAAGCTTAGAGTATTTCTATTCTGGATGAGGCCCAGTGCCTTTGCAGTTCCGATTCTCTGTCCTACTAAACACAGGAGATCTGTTTTAGAAGGAGGTGATTGACCTCCATGGATCAAGTTCAAAAATCTGTCAAGTTAAATACAATTCCCTACTGAGAGCATCTTGAGATGGCTGTTCCCCGGGCAGGTACATTACGAGCCTGAGGTTTTTGTTGTTGTTGTTGTTTTATGCCAAAAAGAGTGAAGTGCTCATCACATGATGAGGACATATGAAATGTAGACAGAAACCAGCTTGAATGAATTCCACAGGCCAAATGTAGGATGATTTGGGGATGAGAAAGTGAGAGAAACAGAGACACACATTCATGTAATATCAGTGAATAAGGAATAAATAAGAATTCATAAGTGCAAACTGACAATAAATAAATAGGAAAGAAAAGAAAGCTGTTCCTTACTGCCTGTGGATAGAGAAGGCCAATAGATAAATACACAGGGGTTCGAAAATTAACATTCTGGAACCACTCCAGTAAAATTGATTCAAACTAGCATGACCAATAGACCTAATAGACTTCCCTTTCCTCTAAGGGAAGGGAAGTTTGATGAGGAACAAGATATTTACATAGTCTCAAAGTATCTCTCCACAAATTAACTATAAAAGGGGAAATAGTGTATAGTGGAAAAATGGGATAACATCTTAACTAAGTAGATTGCAATCATGTCACCGATAAGAGGCAAAGTTCTATCTGGTCCCTCTAAATATGAAACTGGAGAAAGACTCAACCTCACTCCTGGAGCAGTCCAACCCAAATGGGTAATCTGAAGTTAATCACAAGGAAACAGCAGGACAACTCAAAACTTAACCAGTACATTCAGCGAAATAACTGGCCTGTATTGATCAGATATGCCAAGGGCATGAAAGACAAAGGAAGGCAGAGGAAAAGTTCCAAAGTAAATGAGACTGAAGAGACATGACAAATAATTGCAATATGTCATCCTAGATGATATCCTGAATCAGAAAAAAACCCCTATAACCCTGGCTAGTGTAGCTCAGTGGATTGAATGTGGGCTGCAAACCGAAGGGTCACTGGTTCGATTCCCACCCAGGGCACATGCTTGGGTGATGAGTCAGGTCCCCAGTGAGGTCCACCCAGTGAGAGGTAACCACGTGCTAATGTTTCTCTCTTTCTCCCTCCCTTCCCATCTCTCTAAAAATAAATAAAATCTTAAAAAAGGCACACATTTTAAAATTCTTAAAAAAGAGAAAAATCTGTAAAGAATATTATATTTGAAATGTTCTACTTTTTCTATGAATGAAAACAACGTGGAAACATTTTTGTCTTATCCAAATGAATGACTCATCATTAAAAATAAATAACTAAATGAACAAATAGATAGTATTATTAGGGCGACTGATGAAATTAAAACGTGAACTTCAAAGTATGATATTAATATGAAGTGTTTTGAATTTGATAATTGTACTGTGATTATGTGAAAAAAATCTTGATCTTAGGAAATGAAACTCAATTGTTAAGGAGTAAAGGGGCATAATGTATAAACCTGCTCTCATATGGGTCAGAAAGAATATGTATATTTTCAAAATGTGTACTATATAATATTGATGTACGATATATTATAGATGATAGATATAGAGAGATAACTAGAGCAGAGAGATAAAGAAAATGTTAAAAATAGGTAAAACTTGGTAAGGAGTAATCGGTTGTTCTTTGTACTGTTTTTGCAATTTATCTGTAAGTTTGAGATGACTTCAAACACAAACTTAAAAGGAAAAACCCGGAAGGAAAACACTAAGCCAACCCACTTTTACACAATGCTCACTGTAGCCCCATTACCCTGAACTAAGAGACTTTGAACTGAAGGAAATTCTAATACTCCCCATTAGAATTTTTAAATCTACTTGATAAGACTACATTAGAATATGAAACAACTTAGTGAATGAACTGTATATAATAAAATTATTACAAGTGTGTATAAGTTACAGAATTAACCTTTACAAGTTAAGACTGCACATTTATTTGTACCAATGAACAGCGCTGGTTATATGAAACTAGAGAGTTCTTACATTCGTCCTGAATTTGTGTATATTCATTGTATTATCTGGGATTAGTATATAATCATAATTATAATAAAAACAATTGTTATCTGGCCACTTAGCTATGTCGTAGGAAAACACTGCCTTAGGACTCAGGACACTTACAGTTTTAGGACCAATTCTGTCATTTATGAGCTGTTTGACTTGATCAAGTCAGATAACTTTGTGCAGCCTCAGTTTACTCATGTAATGGAAGTGATGAAGGTGAACTCAAGAATATTTGAAAGCCCTTTCAACTTTAAAGGCCTGGAGTTCTACATGGGTGGAGATTCTGAGAACTGCAGAGACCAGAAAGCTGCTGAAAGAAACTGGGTGTATTCAATGGAGTTGATGATTTACAGTTAGGGCTCACAAGCAAATGGTCAAACTTCCGTGGGAGCTCCACACTTGGATGATAAAAAACACTTGTATTTCCTTCCATAACTTTAATTTAAAAAAATATATATTCATGGCCAAGATACTATGAGATACATAAGGTGTACATCACCAATCCAATTTTCAGGACACAAAACAGGCTTTGAGAGATGGATGGCTTTTGTATCTGTAAATAATATTATTTTTTTGATCTATCATATTCCAAATTTGGGATTCACAGTCACATAAAATGAGAAAACTAACGTTCCACATGCTCTTGTCCATCTTGCTCCATTCACACGTCCGCACTTTTTATATGTTTCTGTTTCTGTTACTGGAGTTTTTCTAAATGGTTGGTTATTCTACACTTTGCCAACAGGTTGAGTCAAAAAATTAAGTAAAAATCTTCTTTACTATTATAATAATGTGAATATTATTACTTAAGGCACAAGTAGCATGGTTAGACCCATAAAGAAAGAGCTATAACCTTGCATTAATAAGCTTATACTAATTGAAGGATATTTCAAGTGTCAAGGTCGAATTGATTTTTCTTTTTCAATTCACTAAATATCACACAATATTGTAGTTTGTTTTACATTTAGGCCATAATTTCTTTATATATGTTAGTTATTTAAATTTTCTAATTAATTTTCTTTTTCTTGTGAATACTAAAGAAGACTTTTAGTATTCTTTCATCTTGTCACAGATTACTTAGTTTATTAATAAGAATGTTTCCTAAAAGAATATTTCTGCTTGGGCAGGTGCTCTTGAGAACCTTCTATTGCTGGTTACTATTTGGACTGTTGATTTTCTAAGCTTGCCAAACAGCTTTCATGTAATAATTATTTTTCATGTCAAATTCACTTTTTTTGGCTGCCATGACCTTATTTTTCTTGGATTACTTTTTTTTTCTCTAATATACATCCCCCAATATTTTTTCCTGAAAGTGTGTCTGAGAAATAAAAATTTCTAAGCTCTTGGATGTCTAAAAATGCCTTTTAGGTATTCAAAAAACAATTTAAATGCACATACAATTCTAATGTCAAAAGAATTTCTCCTCAGAACTTTTCAAGCATTTTCCATTATCTTCTAGCAACTGATTTTGCTGGGAAGGAGACCAACACCAGTCTGATTTTCATTTCCTCATAGATAACCTATTTCCTCATAGATAACCTATTTTTGCTTCCAGAAAGCTTTTAGGCATTTATCTTTTCACCTGGTAAAATTTCAGAAGAGATGCCTAGGTGTGGATCCCTATGTTTTCATGTATGGTGTGGTTACCCCCGTAAGTAATTATTTCATGTTGTCAACAAAAACAGAGGCTACCCTTTGTGGGCCTGACATTCACACAGAAACCGTGGCCTTTCACAGGAAGGCTGCTCTTTGCAGAACACATCTTCGGTTTTAGTTTAATTAGGTTACATGTCATTGTAGTGTTAGAGAATGGGGTGAAGATGGACTTGCACGGTTTTTCTGTAGACATTAAACTAATACCCTTGACTCTCTGCTTCACTTTCCCCTGGAATTCATGACAATTCTAACCTTTGAACTTCCAGCTTTTTTCTATGTAATTTCTTAGGTGTGACGTGTTTGGCTTCTGTTTACAACAGCGAAATCTAAATTTTATTGAGTTGTGTTCAGGAAGTGTCCTAGGTACTTGATATAAGTTGACCAATTCAACAGCCCTACAAATTGGTCTTATAATTATCTATACTTTATAAAGAGGACTCGCTCAAAGTATACAGCTTATGATGGGTCGAGCTATTATTTTTGAATCCCATCGTCCACACATCTTGGAGAAATATATTGAAATCTTTCACTTCCTGATCCTGGGATTTATTATGAACCCTTTCCTTTCATATATATTTTTAAACGGGTATTTTAGTGAAGGTGCACCAGGTGCAAAGGCTGGGAAGGAAAGGCATGTGTTCTGTCTGCAACCTTAACTGAAATCCAGCCATGCCTCCCGAAAGCTAAGTACACAAACGCTGCCAGGCAAACCTGGGTCCGGCCGTTGCTTCTGCTGCGAAGTTACGGGCACCCCAGTGGCAGACAAGGAATAGCCAGAGGCTTACTTCTAGAGGTAAGACTGCTGTGGTCACTCCTTCCCATCACTTTGACTACCTTCTGCTCCCTCAGAGGGAACAACCTCAGGCTGACAGAGACCCTAGTGATGCCGATGAATTTCCCCAGTCCCTACCAACGCTCCCTTCTCAGATCAGGCTGTCTCTTGAGGGGGGGGAAGCAGTTGGATCGGAGTTACTGTTTGTGCATGGTCCCTTCCCTCCTTCTCTCTCAATACACTCACAGGCACGCCCACGCCCACACATGAGTATTCCAATCGATATTTATTGAGCAGTTATGTACTAGGTGTTTGGTAGAGCCAAATCATGTGTCTGAAGCACACTGTCATGAAACGCTTTAAGGGACAGTGGGGAGGGGGCGTAGTTTGGGATCTGTACTCAGATAGGTGGCTGCCTCTAGATCAGGATGGGCTGCACAAGCGGTTTCTGCAGAAGAACAGCTGCTCATCCGCCGCTGTGCCTGCAATTCTGACTCTGGAGATTGATTCCTTTCAAGTGAGCTATTTGCCAAGAAGAAAACTACTCTGTTAGGGGTTCTTATCACTTTAGTCTGAATTAAACATATGTGTTTTTGCCAGAATGATAATGTAGTGGATCACAGAATGGTCACAAATTACTTATATCTCTGCATGCACATTCCTTTTCAATGGGATTTTTGTCATGCCTTCCACTGAACAGTTGGGTTTATTTCTCTATCTTTTGATCCTGGGCCTGGTCAGCTAACTTCCTTTGGCCAAAGGGACTTTAGAAAATATGACAGAGGATTGAAAAGCGCTTGCAATTGGGTTTGCCTTCTCTTGCTGCTGGGAACCCTTCTGCCACCATGTGGAGCAGCCTCTTTGAGGATGAGAGACCAGGTATGACAGGGAAGCTATTTTTGATCATTCAGCCCCGATGAGCTGGGCTAATGCAGAGGAACCAGCCAGATCTCTCACAGAATCGTGAGACATTATAAATGGTTATTTTAAGTCAAGTTTTGTGGGGTTTCTTATGCTAACTGATGATAGATGATATAGATAGATGATAGATGATTGACAGACAGACAGACAGACAGTTCTCTTTACACCGCTAGAGGATGCTGGATGTTTAGATAGAGGCAAGGGAGGCCCTGAGGAGAGCGAAGTGCAGAGAAGGAGGAAGGAATACATTGAAAAAACTTCATTGCTCTTCTGGACAGATCTTTTTATAGCTCCAGGATGAAACGTTCAGAATGTGAGCACCATTCCCCAGTGTCAGTCTAGTGTCAGTGGTTTGCTATAATTTGAACTACCCCCAAATCACCCGACCCTCGTCTTTACTATTTATTTAATAGTGCAGGAGAGATAAATAATTTCTCAATAGACTCACCGAGTCTCCTCTTAACCCAGAACTCTAAGTCTAAACACAGCCAATGTGTGAAACTGTAAAACAGTGTGAGAGGCTGACTCAATTTGTTGTCTGTCAAACTCCCGCCACCTTGTTTTGACTCCCACTCTGTCGAAGACCACCAGGCCCTGATGTTCTGCGTCAGCACTGCACCCTTAGTTGGACATGTTTTCTACCTCTTCTGGCCTCAGATACAGTGCTTTCTCTCTCTTCTGCAGCATCAATGATCGACTTTGCAATCTGGTTATTTGAGTGGGTGTCTGTTGTGTCTGGAGATCAAGCTCTCTGAGGGCAGGGACCTCATTTTATTTATTCATTCTTTTGTTAATTTATTCATGCAGGGGATGATCATTGTGTAACAATGGTTCACCCATGCTTTCAAGGCTCCTATTGTCTAAGTAGAAGAGGAAAACCATACATCAGTTTTCAAAGACCATGTTAATGTTAATACTGAGTGTTTACAAAAAGATGTGTGAGCACAGAGAGAAAGAATCAGTCACCTTGACTCATGTTTCTGTATCCTCAGTTGTCTTTCTGCTTCTGCACTTGACCCCCTAAAATCCAATGTACACCCAACAGTCAGAAAAATTTATTAAAACATATTATTTTATATAAATTAATTGATATAAATAAATATATTATATTAATTCTCCACTTTAACATTTCAGTTTCAGCTTCTACTGGTCTTACATAGTCAGTGGGATCTGGCAGCTGCCTTTTTCTATGATGTGCCTCGGCCACACTGGCTCCTTTCAGTGCTTCGGGGAATTGAGCTTGCTCCCTAGCTTAGCCCCTTTGAACTAGTGGTTACCTATTGCTGCCTGACTTGCTCCTTCTTGTCATTCAGAGCTCTGCTCTGGTAGCTGGATGCTTGATACCTGATGTAAGTAATCATCTAGTCATCCATTGTCATAAGACCCTGCATTACTCTAATCGTGACATGGTTGCAGTGCCTGCCTATTTTTTTTCTTTTGTTCCTCCCCTCATCTCCCTCCTCTCCCCTTTCCTTCCATCCTTTCTTCCTTCCTTCCTTCCTTCCTTCCTTCCTTCCTTCCTTCCTTCCTTCCTTCCCTCCTTCCTTCCTCCCTTCTCTTGTTCCCTTACTTCTTCTCTCCTTCACCTTGCTTTCATTTTCCTTTTTTGACTTTGTGTCTCTCTTTGCCACCATGTCTGCTTCATGATAAGTGTTTAATAAATACTCCTTGAGTGTATGAACAAATGAACAGAATCCTCAGTGCTGGAGCATTTGATGGGTGGAATGGGGGAGGGGTGCTTTTCAGGAAGAGACAACAGCACTTTAGTCAAAGACACAAAACAGTGGGCAAGTGCAGTAGAAGTATTTGGGTGTGGCCAGAACACGGGATGTAATTTGAACCTGGAAAGAGCAGGAAAACAAAAGGAGGTGAGAACTGAAAAGTTTTATATCTATACCCCCTCCTAGCCCCTCAGTACATGGTTTTTCAACCTGAGACCTGATTTCTTCATTGACACGGAATGCAGACTCCTGCCCCTCCGACATTGCTGACAGCTCAGTGACAGGGGAGAGGCTTCTAGAAGATCCTGACGGCTTTGCATCGTTGTAGAAACTAATTTTAGAATCTTGACAGTTTTGTAGAGATATATTTTTAACCATTTAATGAATGAATGGGAAATATATTACTGAACTTGGCCAAACCTGAGAAACATGCATATCATTCATTCATTCATTCACATGACATTCAACATGACATTCATTCACAACAAATTATTGCAAGGGGCAGTTTTATTTTAGATATTTCCTTTTGTTTGAGTTTGATTTGTTTATTATTTGTAAGTCTTAAAAACAATTTTGGGAGACAATGAAGAGGCTTTCATTTACTCCACTGGAACAACGTAATGCTTATCTCAAAGGATATTTGTACAACTTAAATGACTTAAAATGTGGGAAGTGCCTGGAGCAGTCCTTGGCGTGAATTGCTAGCCTTTATCATTATTGTAATCACGTGCTACTCTTACAAGGAGAAACTGAAACTTCATTGAAGGAATTTTACACTGGGTTCAAAAATGTACTGTGAATGTGTTTGCATTTCCCTGGAGACACACGTTCTGCCATCTTGCTATTGTGGCTGCATTCACTGATGGTGATGCTTAAAGTCCTTTCTTGTATGATTGTAAAAATGGCGTCAATGAAAGCCGCTCAACTGAATTGCGTCAAGCCCATCGTTCTTGTGTTTAAAAACAATGCAAATGTCCAGAATAACCAGGGGGGATGCTGGGTAAAGGTGAAAGGAGACATCTCGACAGAAAAAGTCTTTTTCTAGGATAAAGGGAACATGCTTTTCTAATCCATTTGGGGGGCTTACTGCTAGAGGCCCTGTCTCTGCTCCAGCCCTTCTCACCAAGACTCGAGGCTGGTTGTGGCTGTGGTTCTGCAACTCAGCAGGCAGGGAGGGCAGGAAGGAAGGGTGGGCCCGTTGAGATTTCCTGTCTCGCTGTGAGTCACTGATACTGAGCACTTTTCTGGTACTTCACTGCCTACTATCCGGAAAGCAGGAATGCGGCTGCAGAAGTCGAACCGGAACCACCGCTCTGCGGCTTGGCACTGCAGTAACTGCTCTCACCACTGCGAACAAGCGTGGTCTGGAGCGTGGCCGGCACCTCTCCCTCGCGTGGAAGCCAGAAGCCGAAAGAAGCGTGCTCCATTACCCCCTCGTGAGAAGATAATGCAGCTTACGAGAAAGAACATCCTTAAGTATTACTTAGGTGCCCTGGAAAAGGAGAATCATTTCGGAGACTGAAAGCAAACTTTCCCTTTCTGACTGACTACTCCAGGAAAGCCTGTAAGCCTGTCTGTGTCTAATTTCCCTTCCGTGCCCTGCTTCCTTGCATTGCAAGCAAACTGAAGCTGAATATGGGATTTGGGAACTGCTACAACCAAATGCCTTGTAAATAAAAAATTTGAAAGTAATTCTTATTTGTGGAGTATAATGTGAAAGGGATCAATTTTGATAAAGTCTGTTTAAAGGGGATGATAACAGCTGTTCCATCTACCTACTAAATCTTCTGGGAGAATCAATAATAATAATAATAATAATAATAATAGCAGCTATTGAGCACTTGTTTTATACCTGGTACTATATTTTATATACATCATTCCTACTCCTCACAACCACCCCCAGAAGCCCTCCATTCTACCAGCTGCCTTGATGTGGGATGCTGTACGTGAGAGCTTTGAAAATATTAGTCATTAAATAAAGGCTATTTTATAGCAGGGTATAATTATAATTAACATTAGTAAAAATTCCAGGGATAATCTTTTACGTTGTTGACCAAGAACTTAGAAGTTATACTCAACTAGGTGCAGATACCACTTTTGCCCAGCTGTATCTGTAGGAATATTGCTAAGTTTCTGTGGGCCTTAATTTCTTCCCCTGCAACATGGGTCCAATAACAGTGAGCTCTTAGGATTACAGAATTCATAGGATCATGTGTAGAAATTCCACAACTCTGTTTGACACATAGAAGATTCATCACAAATATGGACTCCCTTTACTTTTCCATTTTTCCTAGAGATACTAGAACTGATGCCAAAATCTTTAGAATTGTTAACTAGGTATTTGACCATTTTTTCAGAGTGACTTCAGAAATATTAATTTCTTAATATTAAGAAAGAGGAAGTACAGCTATAAGAATGAGCAACAATGGAATATTATAGATGAAGGATTTTGCTGCCCATAGGAAAATACTCTGATTGTTCCCATAAGGTGGGTTTGAAAGCAACTGTTTGCATTTGAGATCTGAAAAAAAAAGTTGTGATGGAAAAAGAATTGTTAAGAATGAATTTTAATTCTTTAAAATTGTCTGATCATAACAATGTGACTTGATTCTAGGGCTTTGGTAGGGAGGTTGCAATGAATTCCCTTGTGATACAAAGGGATTTAAATTGCTAGTGATTGTTGGCTGCCTCCGGACGCCAGAAACCTGGCCTCTTACTTAACTGTGTGTTCATTGAAGAGAGAGAGTGTAGTGGTCACTGTGGTGCTTTAGAGAATTAGATATTGTCAATATTTTTGTTTTACCCATGAAACTTTTCAACTTTTAACTTTTAAAACACAATGAAACTTTTCCTTTCATCCGTGAGAGCTGGGTGAGTTCTCAAAGTGATAATTATTTTATTAAACAAACAGCTCATGTTCTTAAACTCTCCTTAACTTTATACTTCAGAGCAGAAAATAAATAATAGTACTTTTTCTTCATTTAAATTAATACAGGTTACTTTCAAAATACAGTTCATGATCTACTTGATTTTTTTCCTTTATTGATTCTAGAGAGAGAGGAAGGGAGGGAGTAAGACAGGGAGAAAAACATCAATACAAGGGAGAAACATGTATCAGTTGCCTCTGGTATATTCCCTGACTGGGGATCGAACTTGAAAACCAGGCATATGCCCTGACCGGGAAAAGAACCCATGACCCCTGGGTTCATGGGACAACACCCAACCAACTGAACCACAACAGCCAGGGCTATACTCTATTTTTCATGGAAAATTTAATGAATGTGGAGCTATTTAGTGCATTTAATAGACTCAGAAAACACATGGGCATCAGTGCCTGTAGCAGTACTGCTTTCTGTTCTGGCCAGCTTTTTATAGACTTGAGCACTGCCTTACTGTGCTAGGCCTGAAGGCTTCGTAAATAAGTAGCATTCATTTCCACAATCTGGGAAACTTAAAACACTGGGTTCTAATTATATCTGCACCACAAAAACTAAAGTATACTTTGCAAAGGAAAGGCACAAAGACCGGAATAAACCTTCTTATATAATGATAAACTACTACAAAAGTCTTCATCTTTTTTCCCAGTATTTGCTCACAAAATTCTTAGCGTCCCTGTGCCTACAACTCTGCTACTGGAAAGGCTGCAGTTATGGGTGACAAACTGAGTACATGACCCTGGTAATTTCTTGCATATTATGTTTTCCGGGGCCGAGACAGTTGTATTTGCCTATGGTAGTTGATATTTATTGAGTGAATATTTGATACATTGTTGAAATGGTATTATCCAAACGTGTGAGGAGTAAAGGCGATAAAAGGAAATCAGTGAAATGTGATATCTCTCTCTTTTAGGCGAAGTTTATAAGATGTTTGTATGATCCAAGTTAATGGCAACAGTGTTGGTTGTAGCTTTTATTGTTCACAGATGTCCTGAGCATATGACAAAAAAGTATGTGAGTGCTACTGTTATTGCTAGGCTTCACATGAGTTTTTCGGTCATGAAAGAGGATTTTCTAGTTTAGTAGAATTTGAAACAAGTTCTACTTGCTTAGGATGGAATTATTCTTAGACTAAAATGTAAGCTGTGCGTTTTTTCCATATTTTAGATATTTGATATCCCTTAGCCACACAATGTAGAACCCACATCTAAGGCACGGCAATTTGCTAGTGAGTCACATGGAAAAGAAACTTGAGTGTTTTTCATGGCAAAGGAATTTAACAGTGATGATGTAAAGCAGGAAAACTGAACCTTGCTTCATCTCCAAGAATATTTTTTTCTTCCCTTCCCCTAAATCTTCCACATGTTACATAAACTAAATCTAGAAAGGTTTGTCATTTTCAAAATAATTGTATTTAACATAAGAATCAACAAAAGCAATTTGGAAAACTGGGATTGTTTTACTAGTTTTTATTATAAAGCCAGAAATACTCCCTTTAAGTTCTGAAATATGCAGAAGTTAAACTTTTGTTGAAGGAGTTAAGATGGTGGTGAGGCTTTGGCCCTAGCAGACCTAGCTGTCCTTAGAGAATTGGAGTTCCCATGTTGATCCTGCCATCGTCAGGGTCTCCCTCCTATTATTACCTCCTACTCCTACCATTTAACCCAAACATCTCTCTCTCCTGCCACAGTGAACCCTCACTCCACTCACAAATGTTGAAGTTTGATGCTTGGCTTCTGACTGCTCAGGTGCAGTCTTGATCCAGATCGGCTTCTTGTGCCTCCTGTGAAAGAGACGCATCTGGGCAAAGTGGCTCTCAAACCTTATGATGCATCAGAACCACCTGGAGCCCTTGTTAAAACTCAGCTTCCTGGGCCCTGCCCCTGGCGTTTCTGGAATGGTGCCTGAGAAGCAGCATTTCTAACAAGTCCTCAGTGGGTGCTGACACTGCCACTCGGGAAGCCCACATGAGCCCACTGGTGGGGTGTGAAGAGCGCATGACTGCAAGCTAAGAAAATCTTGTCTTCATCTAGTTTCACAATCGCCCTTATCTAAAACACTAACGCGTTACCTCTGAGCCTTATTTCTTCATTTGTAAATCAAAAAGGGTTGAGCTGGTAGCTCTTGTTCAGTCTTTCTCAATTTTTCTGTCCATCTCAAAAAGAATTCATGGCGTGATCACTTCAGTGAAAAAGCCTCATTCCAGTAGCTTCTCCTCTGACTACATATCCTCGTCTCTTCGAAAATGTTAGGGGTTGGGGGCTAGAAAAACCACATCAGTTATTTACGAATGTGAAATACTTCACATTCAAATTCTTAAATCTGAGTTTCCCAAATGATGTGTCTGAAGAGTTTACAGGTTGCTGAGATATTGGTTCCTTTGGACCTTGAGGCATCAGGGCTCCCACCCCGCAGTAGTTTATCTTCAAAAGTGTTCCTTGATCCCAGCAAACTCTTCAAATATTATGATTTTCTATGCACCATGAAATGGCAGGGTTTGGAAAGCACTGTTAGGTTAAGTAAAATGACTTTCCTACTTTATATATTGTGCAGATCTGACATTCTTCATATCAATTTAATTCAGAAATGAACACAGCTATATGATAAAGTCTGAAGATCAGAACGGAGATAAAAAATAGTCTTAAAAAGGCAAAAGATCAATTAAACCAGTGGGTGGAATGTTGAAAAAATACATAAGATTGACGAACCTTTAACTAGACTCATCAAGAAAAAGAGGACTCAAATAAATAAAATCAGAAGTGAAAGAGAAGTTGAACCACAAAATTAAAACCACAGTGAGATATTACCTCACACCTGTCAGAATGGCCATCACTCATAAATCAACAAGCAACAAGTGAGGTTGTAGAGAAAAGGGGACCCTAGGCCGCTGGTGGTGGGAATGCAGACTGGTGCAGCTACTATGGAAAACAGTATGGAATTTTCTTTAAAAAATTTGAATGAAACTGCCTTATAACCCAGTGATTCCACTTCTGGAAATAAATTCTAAGAAATCTGAAACACTAATCTGGAAGAATATATACACCCCTATATTCTTCGAAGTGTTATTTCCAATAGCCAAGACTAGGTAGGCAGCAGCCTCCCTGACCATCAGCGAATGAGTGGATTGAAAAACAGTGGTACATTTACACAATAGAATACCACTCAGCCAGAGAAAAGAAGGAACTCTTACCTTTTGTGACAGCATGGGTGGACCTGGGTAATATTATGTTAAATGAAATAAACCAGTCAGAGAAAGACAAATATATATTTCACTTATATGTGGAATTTAAAGAACCAAATAAACAAATAAAATAGAAACAGACTTGTAGATACAGAAAATAGACTGATGGCTCTCAGAAGGAAGAGAGGTTGGGGAGCTGGGTGAAAAAGGTGAGGGGATCAAAAAAAACCAGTTCAGAGACACAGACAACAGTATGGTGATTATAAGAGGGAAGGAGGGAGGTGAAAGAGATTAAGGGGGATAAATGGTGACAGAGTCTTGTCTTTGGATGCTGAACACACAGTACAATATACAGATGATATATAATTGTAAACTTGAAACCTGTGTCATTTATTAGCCAACATCACCTCAATAAATTCAATAAAATTAAAAATAAATATTAAAAATTAAACAAAAATGAGAAAATCTGATTGTAGTATGCTGATTTATTATTTTATTTTATTTTTAAACATTTATTTTTTTTTAGAGAGGACATGAGAGAGAGGGAGAAAAACATCAATGTGTGGTTGCCTCTCAAGCACCCCCTACTGGGGACCTGACTTGCAAGGCATGTGCTTTGGACTGAGAATCAAACCCACAAGCCTTTGGTTCACAGGTTGACACTCAGTCCACTGAGCCACACCAGTCAGGACAAATTTATTCTTTTATCTTTAATTTTTTTTTTAATCTACAATTTTCTGGGGCACAATCTTTTTAAAAAGATTTTATTTATTTATTTTTAGAGAGAAGGGAAGAGAAGGAGAGAGAGAGAAGAGAAATATCAATGTATGGTTGCCTCTTGTGGGTCCCCTGCTGGGAACTGGCCTGCAACCCAGGCATGTGCCCTGACTGGGAATCGAACGACAGTTGTTTGGTTCACAGACCCGTGCTCAATCCACTGAGCTACACCAGCCAGAGCCAAATCTATTCTTTTAAATGTTAGCTAAACCACTGCCATCGTTCTGGAAGTCTTTTATTTTAATACAGGAATTTGACAGGGTATGGAAGAGATCATTCGATTTTCCTGTAGCTACCTGGGTAAGAGCTCTTCAGTGTAGCACTGCATCATTTTTATTGCATTTTCCAGCTGCACACGAGGCTTTGCATGGGGCATAAAGAGGAACTGAAGCACTGTGATTGACCAGAAGTGGAGGCTCCTGTATATGTGTGCACGTGTGCAGTGGCTGTAGTTTGAGGCTAGGGAATAGGGAAGAATGGTGCTAAAGTCCTTGAGTGGGACTTTCAAATCTCCTGAAAGTACAGGTGTTACTGTCATCTCAGTCTGTGTGCTCACTGAAATCCCATAGAACTCTGGATAGAGGCAGGATATAGCCTATTGCATTCTCAGGGGCTAGAATGGTGCTTGGAACCAGATGGGTGCTCAGAATTTGGCTTGAGTTGCTTGGTAAAGTGTTGATAGGGAGCTTCTACTGCCTGGGAACCTATGTTACTTACACAGCATGTAGAAGGAACCCGAAAATGTGAAGTGGCACAGAAGAGAAGCATTTCACTCTGCAAACTGAGCCGACATTATATTCACCAGTCCCCCTGCCTCATCAACTTATTTATTAACAACTCATTTTCTAGGTAGTCTAATTCCTGATTGTTTTTAGGAAAACAGTATTTTGTTACCTTTATTACTAATTAGTCTTTAAATGTTTGTCGCCTTCTTTTTTATATAGTAAATTTCCAAAGCCATTCTGCTTGCTAATTTATTTCTTAAGAAATTGTTTAAAGTCACCTGTGAGCTTCTAAGAGAACTGTTCTCCATTAACAATTGTCTCCCTCTCCATGAAAAACTGTGCCAAAACTCTGTGATATTTTATATTGAAGCCAATACAATGTGGCTCCTACACAACCAGGAAAAAGTAAATTGATAAAAATCTTTCATTTTTGTGGTACTACCAAGCTGACTTTTCACCTCCAGTTGGTCATTTACTTTCAGTAGAGGGGAAAAAATAACAACATTGAGGTCAGTACTTGGGAAAAAAAACAGGCAAAGTTCAGAAGGGGCTTAAGGCTGCCCTACTCTGAACTGAAGAAAAATTCACTTCCCTGCAGTCCTGCAGTTCAGTTCCATTTTATACATCTCTTTCAAACTTCATTTCTCAAATTATTACTCATTACTGATAATGCTGCTTGATGCTGGTTGGGCAAGATTTTGAAGTGCCTAGTCATGCATTATTTTTTTTTTGAAGTTGCTTCTGGCTAAAAAGAGTCTGAGGATCACTGTTCTTTGATAGAAGAATCTTCCAGGTTTACGTTCCAACAGATATGAAATTCATTTCCTTTATGATCTACATCTGCTTTATGTAAGCTGGCCTTCTCCTACCCCAGAGAGAGACAACCATCAACTTATCATTTCTACTGCAGAACATTGTCCTGGTTCCCCCTGGAATATTTCTACTGTTATTCCCTTGAGTATTAAAAACAAATGCAATGTACACAAGACAACTCTTTGCTAATCATCACTGCTACCAACACCATCATCTCCAAAGCTTCACCTGCTATCTCATAGTATTCCATCTGGCTTTTGTCTGTCTACCTTTCAACAGGAGCTGCAGCTCCCAGAAACAGGGATCTTATGGATCACCTGCATTCATTCTAGTGACTAATGTATAACTGAGCATCACATGGATATTTAATAAACAACAGTTGAATCATGTTGAATTAAATAAAAAATTTCCCTATCCCCAGTGCTAATTGAGAAAGCAACTGGACCTACCCTTGCTCTCTAGTCAGAAAACTATCATGAAAAAATAAGGTAAAAAAGATTACTGGAAAGGAAAAAGCAAAGGGCAATGCAAAAGAGTACAAAGAAGGGTGAGAATAATAATAATTCCTCCCATACGCCAAAATAAACTCAAGATGGATAAAAGACTTAGATATAAGTTGGGACACCATAAAAGTCCTAGAGGAAAACACAGGCAGCAAAATTTCAGATATTCTATGCAGCAATATTTTCACTGATACAACCCCTAGGGCAAGGAATATAAAGGAAAGAATAAACAAATGGGACTATATCAAACTAAAAAGCTTCTGCATGGCTAAATAAAACATCAGCAAGATGGAAAGATATATTTGCCAATGACACCTCAAACAAGGGTTTGATGTCCAAAATATATAAAGAACTCACAGGACTCCACACCAGGAAGACAAACAATTCCATTAAAAAATGGGCAAAGGACCTGAATAGACACTTTTTCAAGGAGGACATACTGAGGGTCCATAGACATGTTAAAAAATACTCAGCATCACTTGCCATTAGAGAGATTGCAAATTAAAACCACAAATAGATACCACTTCACACTGGTCAGAATGGCCATCATAAACAATCAACAAACAAGTGCTGGTGAGACTGTGGAGAAAAGGCAACACTAGTGCACTGTTAGTGGGAATGCAGACTGGTGCAGCCACTGTGGAAAACAGTATGAACTTCCTCAGAAAACGAAAGATGGAACTGCCTTTCAATCCAGAGATCCCACTGCTGGGACCATAACCTAAGAACCCTTAATCACCGATTCAGAAGAACCTATGCACCCCAATGTTCATAGCAGCATTATCTACAAGAGCCAAGTGCTGGAAACAACCTAAGTGCCCATTAGTCAATGAGTGGATCATAAAGCTGTGGTACATTTACACAATGGAATTCTATGCAGCAGAAAGAAAGAAGGAGCTCCCACCTTTCGGGACAGCATGGATGGAACTGGAGAGCATTATGCTGAGTGAAATAGGTCAGTCACTGAATCACAAATACCATATGATCTCACCTATAAGTGGAACCTAATTAACAAAACAAACAAAGGAGCAAAATAGAACCAGAGACTTGGAAATAAAGAACAAACTGAAGGGAGGGGAGGGGGGAGAACAGGGAAAGAAGAGAAAGGGGAAGAAGCAAAAGAACATGAATAGAGGACTCAGGAGCATGGGCAATGGGGGGATTGACTGTGAAAGTGGGGGTGTTGGGGTAGAGGAGAGCAATGGCGAAAAAAGCAGGACAACTGTAGCTGAACAACAATAACAAAAATAATAATCCCCCCATAACCTAGTCCTATCTCTGCTACAGAAAGGGGATGTTTGGTAAATATTTGGTAAAAGTTACAGCGCAAACAGCATGATGTGATTGTCACATGTACCAGCAGCACCGAACAAAACAGCTTAAAAATATTTTTAAGCCTGCAGTTCTAACAGAAAGCTCTGTGTTTATTTCATATTATTTCTTTGATTTCTTGATAAGTAAGCTTGGGTATAAATAATGAAAAGTGCTTCTCCCAGCCCATGACTAATTCCTCACTATGAACTCAGTGGCCAGGCACTCGCTTTTCCCGCATTCTCTTCCCTGGTGTAAGCCTTGTGAGTGTCAGGTGCAGGAAGTGAGACAGAGAACAGAGGTCAGCTGTGAGCTTCAGGGCATCACATGGGCTTCCCGGAGAACTGCCCGCTCGGCCCCACCGGCTACAACTGGGACCTCATATTACTCTGTCTGGTGGCTTGGTGAGCCTCTGGTTTTTAAAAACTAGGTTTGCTCTCTTGTTTTTTAATATTTACATTATAAAATGTAATGTAACTATTAAATGTAATGTACCATCTTTCACTTCATACATCTTTTTCATCCTTTTCAGTGTCTAGTGGAATAACTAGCATCTTAATACATAATTATTGAATTTAATAATTGATTTTCAATGAAATTATTTCAATTTAATCCATGTCAATCAGATCAACTTAACTTGATTGATCAATTGATTTAAATTGGTCAAATCAATTTAATCAATGTTGATTTGAATTTGAAATTTTAAAATACTGTTTTTTTCCTTTCCAGGATGACAGCTTTATATAATATCTATGGAATAATATTATTATTGAGTAACTTTTATGTATTAAAAATTATACAATGTTATTGCAGTTTAACCCAAGCTGGGCAATTGCATACAAGCACAGTCCAACCATGACTGTTTTCTGTGACATACGTGTCTTACAGCTTTTATGTAAAGAGAGTGTGGAAAAGCATTAACTGTATGAAAAAAAATATGAATTTTTTTGTTGTGTAAAAATATTTTGTAGGACCATATGGGATCCTTTTTTGCTGTTATCTTGGCTTTTGAAAAAGTACATTTAATTTTCAGATAAGTTTGTGAAAGTGACATGGTATGTGCTGTGTGTTGTCCTGAGATCGCCTTACCTGTAGAATCGGTCCAGTAATGTTACCAAGCAGAAGTGGGGTTGGCTGCCTGCTGCCACCGGTAGGCAAGTTCCAGAAGCAGAAGTGTGGTGAGAAAATAAAAGGGGTCTTTTACTCAAAAGCCGTACAGTCTGGGAGGATGGCAGCCCCCTGCCTCAGAGCCCAGCCCTTCCAGAACACTCAGAGGAGAACCCAGCCACCCTCTGCTAGACTGGTCCAAGGCTGTGCTCTGAGTTCCTTCCCATTCACAAATACCGTTCTTCAGGAACCCCACTGGCTGCAGAGCGATCCTTCAAGTTCCTTAGCTTGTTCCCTGTTGCAGCCCAGTTCTAGGCTTCTTCCTGGAGTCCGCATGGGTGGCCTTTTCCACCATTTGCCAAGCAGTTTCCAGGACCAAAATCATCCTACAAAGCCCTGCCTCACCCATGCCTGAGGTGGGCCCAAGGGGAAGTGCCCGTCTCTCCATTTCCTTGGTTTAAATCTCCGGGGCCCACAGGTCTGTGGGTTCTGGGAGGGTCCTGCCCTCCAGGCAATGCTGTCCTTTTCTTAGGCTAGATTGACAGGACAGCACCTCCTCCCGCCACCACGCTGACTTTTTCCTCAGGTGCTGCTGAGGTCCTCTGGCCCCACCTTCAATGGAAGGGGGTAGGAGGGCATCTACCTTTGCCAATCACTTGCTAGCCTTGTGCATACTCTGTGCAAGGGCCTCCTTCTGTGGCCTCTTTGCCCGGGGGTGGAAAATCTCTCATCCAGAGCTCCTTAGCTTGTTTACCTGGGCAATGGCGCTTCACCTGTGCTGCCTGGGGTGTTTCCTGCTGCCCCTCCCTGGTCCCATTGTCTTGTCAGGCCTTCAGGCCAGATATACTGGGCTCAGTAACATGTTAATGTCTTGGCCCCATGGCACCTTCATTTTAAGGGATACTCTCTCATAGTAAATTTTCATCCTTTGTGACTGAGATTTTCTTCTCCTGAAGACAGTATTTTGATGCTACTCTGAGTCACTGCTGTTAGGTGAATACAAGTGTAAAGAAAATATTAACAGAAAATAAAATTATACCCATATGAAAGGTGTTATCTAAATGACAAAAAATTGTATTATAAAGATGGTAGTTTTAGTTTTCTAAGGCTAAGTTCTCCCTCTTGTAATCTCACTGGCCCTTGTTTGACAAGATGAAAATTGAGTGCCTTTGTTCAATTATATGTACATAAATATCCCTTCAATCCACTTACAGACCACCATTGTAAGACGGTCACTTTGACTAGAAGTTTTGGGATTGTTTATCAAAACTGAGCGAAGAGCACGCACACTTTGCTGTGCTCGCCGGTCTGATTAGCTGCCGTTTCTCATATACAGCAGGGCCACAAGCAGTTTTCCAAAGCGTGGTCTGAGAATCATCCATGAAACTTGTAAATGATGCTGATTTCCAGGCCCCACACAGAACAGCACAAAGGGAACTTCTGGATATAGGGCCTAGACATCTGCATTGAAACAGGCACCCCAAGTGATCATTATCCTCACCAGGTTTGAGAGCCACTGATTGTAGGCTCACACTGAATAAGTTAAAATATACAACTTCTCTTTTGTTAAGAAAAAAAAGATAAACTTGGTAAAACTTCTCTTGGTGTTATATTTTAACACACGTCCACTTAGTCGGTGTCATTTTCTATTCCCTTCCTCTTCTCTTTCCTCTTGCTGAGTCTCACTGAATTTTAGAGCTATGTGTAATTAAGAGTTTTTGATTCCAAGCAACAGAATCTAACCCTGAATGAGTTAAGCTGAAATAATAGGTATTGCAATCTGTGAGGGTAGCTCATACATCAAAACTAAATCTGAAGAGCCAGTGCTAGGAAACGATAAGAATGAGAGTAGCTCCAGGCTTATAGAGCAGGAAGAACTCCCCATATCCAGTTACTGTGTCATTTTATTCAAATTTCAAATTAATTTCAAAAGCATAGGCTTTGCCTAACATGGTCACGTGCCCATATCTTGGTCAGAAGAGGGGATATAACTTAGGGGCACTTTCCATAACTATATCCGATAGTGACCGATGCAAAGTAGCGGTAGGGTTACAAGAACAGAGCAGGATTTCAGTAAAAAATAACAGATTCACCACAAGGATGAAAGCTTGAGAATACAGAATGCAAAGCCCCGATTTTATTCAGAAGTCAACTTTTTCCTGAGAGTCAAAAAATAATGATTACACATAGTAGTAGCTCTGAGTCATTGCTATTAGGTGTTGGTGAAATAATAATGAAGTAACTAGTGGTCAGGGGCAACAAATGAAGGCCAACTGTAGGTAGGCTCATTTAGATAGGCTGTATTTATAAGTACAATAGAACTTCTCTAATCAAGACTAACTAGGACGGAGCCTGTTTATATAAATAGAAAGTCTGAATCAGATAGTTTTTTATTTAAATGAACTAGTGTTTCTATTAACTAAGAAGAGCATGGTAAAAATCCCTTTGCTTGCTAGCTGTTCTTATGGGTCCTGCCTAAAGGAATAGGTGTGGGGGCTTGCAATTTGCATAGTTGTTTGAATAGTATTTCCTGATTACAAATTCTTCCCCTTGTTAAGTAGGTAGGTAGTCTCTCTGAAATTACATTATGTTGCATTTTATTATATTACATTATTTATCGGAACAGGCCCTATCATATCAACCAGTGCTTACTGATCACCTGATGCATGCCAATGGCTGGGGATAAAAGACTGTTCCTGCACAAAACTAAACCCACATTCATTTTCAGGGAGTACCTGTCTTCAGAGACCATGGAAAGGCAAACTATAGCCTGGTTTTATATTAACTTATCACAAGTTCCACGATTTGTCTTCTTAAACTTGTCTTTGCACAAGTCATGCTCCAGCCCCCATTTATCCACAAAATAAGTGTCAACTCATTCATCATGTTTGTGATCAAAAGACTCTCTGGGTAGAGTTTTCTCTGGCTTCTAAAACTTAAGCCTCCCGTTGACAGTTTATGCCAATGTTCCCATAATTGCTTGTCTGCCTTGTTCCCCACTAGACCTTTTCTTCTTTGTCTTCCGGGAGCCTAGAACCTGTTTAGATCATGTCTTATGTCTGATTTCAACGACCATTTATATTCTTAAAGTGCTCAAAGCTATGTCTACAGCTCAGAAATGTTTGTTTGTTTCTGGATTTACACAGTCTGCTTGCACACATAGAATTTCAAAATCTGATCTCATTGATCTTAAACTCACTTCTTTCCTTCTCATGGATTTCTCAGTCTGGGTGAAAGGTACTGCCTTCTACCTAGTATTACAAGGCAGAAACCAGGAATAGCCTGTGACTCCTCCCTCTCTTCGTCCTTCTGCATTCAGTCAGAATTCTGACCCCTTAATTTCTT
This sequence comes from Artibeus jamaicensis, assembly GCF_021234435.1. Taxonomy (NCBI): domain Eukaryota; kingdom Metazoa; phylum Chordata; class Mammalia; order Chiroptera; family Phyllostomidae; genus Artibeus; species Artibeus jamaicensis. Next base: position 29,594,025 of record NW_026522046.1, on the reverse strand, counting down.
TCTCCTCTCCCCTCTTCTGGGTCACTCTTCAATGACCCAGCCTTTGCTCAGACCAGCCTGATTTCTGTCAGGAGCATTTTAGTAACTTCTAAATTACAGTTACTTGTCCCTTGTCTAGCCCCTTCTAATCTGCCTTCCAATACAAAACTAAACCTATTTCTCTTCCCTCTTTTTAAAAATACTCCAAAAGCTCCTGTAGTATTAAGGATATAGTTCAAGTTCTTTTGCATAACACAAAAACCTTCTCATTACCCATCCTTTTATCCAGTCCAGCTTCTAGGTATACCCACTACAGCAACCTCTACCTTCCACCCCACTTGGGGGCCTTACCTTTGTAGTGAGACAGACTTCCAATTGCCCGAGGCCTTTCTTCTCTAGCTTTTCAACTGACAGTAACAAAAGCTGACACATAATTAAATACTACAACTTCTTTAGTCTCTGGTTAGTAACTCTGGGGCCTGGTCCTGCATCAACTCCCAGAGTTCCTCCTGGTAGCTGATTTCCATTTATCCACAGAGGTAACAGGCTTGTTGGAGTAGCCTTTGTGGCTGCCTTTCTTTTCCAGCTTACTTTTCCACCTCACTCCCACTGTTTCCTGGGATCACATCATGGATACACTGGATTCTCATTTCTACCCTTGAATTTCAGGTAGCCAAATAAAACACCCAACGTGTATCTTTTGTTTCAGCCAGAATAGAATCACGTTTTTTAATGTCACATTTTCCCATGTTCCCTCTGACTAGAATGATTCTATCTCCCACCTCTCTTACCTGGTTAAATTTTACTAATTTCTCAAAGTTATGCCCACAAACACCACCTCTTTAATGGAAGCTCTTCTTAACCTGAATTGTACAGACTGGAAGTTTTACCTCGGCGTACCTGAGCATACCTGTATCATGGCAAACACCTTCATCTTTGATTTGTTTTTTAACTTCTCCAGAGGACTGTGGTCTCCTTAATGGCAGGACAGAGACATATTCAAATGTTCGGTCCATCCCTAAAAATATAAGGGAAGATAGCATTGATTAAGCTCACTAAATGTTTGCTTGAGTGAAGTTTTTATTGAACAAATTTATGAATGAATGTGTATATAAAAAAATGAAACCAACAAGGGCAGATTTAATTAGAGAAAAGAATATCATTTTCTAACTAAAAATTTATACAATTAATTCCAAATTTCAGAAGAGATTATTTTCATTTATTTGCACTATTGTTCTCTCCAATTTTTAACATATTAAAAATTGTTGTTTCTCAGACACTGCGTAAACACATTAAAAACATTATACATCTAATCTTCCCATTGTTACCTAACGGAAGTGGAGTTTGGCTGTCTGCTGCCACCAAAAGGCAGAATCTAGAGGCAGAGGCTGGTAAGAAAGGAAAGAAGTTTTTATTCAGATGCTGAACAAGCTGGGAGAATGAGGAACTCCCTGTCTCAAAGTTCACCTCCTGCCCAAAACCCAGACAAAATCCATCTGCCTTCAGTAAGACCAAAACCAAAGGCAGTGCCCAGAATCCCTGCATCATTTTAAAGTACTATTCTGTGGAGCCAGAAGTGGCTACCAAGCAGTCGTCCAGGTAGCTTCGATTGTTCCCAGCTGCTGTCTGCTTCAGGCTCCATCTTGGAGGCTGTGTGTGGACCTGGCACCATCACTGGCCATGTGACTTCTAGGGCCACAAAGGTCCCATGCTCCTGGCTGGAGAGCTTGAATGCACTGGTGAATGCTCCACCAGGTTGGTGGGGGGGGGGAAGGGAAAGAGAAAGAAAGAAAGAAAGAAAGAAAGAAAGAAAGAAAGAAAGAAAGAAAGAAAGAAAGAAAGGAGAAGAAGAAGGAAGGAAGGAAGGAAGGAAGGAAGGAAGGAAAGGAAGGAAAGGAAGGAAGGAAGAAAGAAAAGAAAGAAAGAAAGAAAGAAAGAAAGAAAGAAAGAAAGAAAGAAAGAAAGAAAGAAAGAAAGAAAGAAAGAAAGAAAGAAAGAAAGAAAGAAAGAAAGAAACTCACTCCTGGAGGCCATGGACCACATGACTGCTAAGGTCAAGTGGCTCATGGAGAGGACAGGCCAGTGAACCATCTGAGTGCATGTCCTGTGCAGTGAACAATGAGCAAGAGATAGTGTTTCTTGGTTCCCTCGGGTTTGTATTAATTTTGGTTGTGGGATGGACCACATGCTTTCTTAGAATGACGGATTAACTTTCTAAACTTTCCCAGGCCAAGGGAGGCTTCGGGGGGAGTGGTAGGACATTACAGCAAGGAGCAGGACCTCTGCACAGGTTGTTTAGTATTTGCAGGGCACAAGCTTGGTTCAATGCAGCCTCACATCCCACTGAAGTGTTACAAAACTCAATGTCTTTGCCATGGCTCCAGACAGGTAGGGAAGGTATTGTCTGGCTGCACCCTACACCCTTAGTGCTAGAACCTGGCTTGGTGGAGACACAGCTCCCAGGTTCCATTCCAATGGCCCAGCTATATGTCTCCTGCAGATCCCTCCTATTTTCTGCCTTCAGTCCACTCCTAGCAGCCTAGAGAGTTTGCCTATCACTATCACCATAGCATAGGACATTATAGTATTGTATTATATTACACCTATTATTATATCAGGTAGAGTTTTTTAGTATGGCTTTGTTATTTTTATTACTATTATTATTGTTAGTTCCATATTATAGAGTGAATATTGAGATATCACGAAGGATATCTTAAAGTAGTTTCTTCTCATCAGTTCTTGGGTCTCTGAAAGCCCTATGCTTCTCAGGTAGGTGCAGAATAATAAATGATGAGTTTTTTTAGAACTTCCCTCTCTTGCTCAGCCCAGCACAAAGGGTTAATAATTGCCAGAGGCGAGCTTCTTGCCTCACACTGGTTAACAATTCAGCATCTCCATTGTACTACTATTTTGTATATATCCCAGAATTTTTTAAACCTGTTTTAGAGTTATATTTCCAAACACACTGAAATTTTGGTTTCACTAGAAAGTGGTGAAACTCAATTTTTCAACAAATACATTTTGAGCCTTTTTTAGATATATTACATGATGTTAACTTCTGGGGATACAGATTTGACTAACTCAGGATTCCATTATTGTATGTGATAGCTTATCTTGAATAATAATTGATTTTGTAGCTTTGGAATCCATGGCCAAAATATACCATCTAAACCTTTCTACTCTGTGTAGAATTAAAACTAGATTAACTTGTCTTTGAGAATTTTTGTATTTATTTAGAATTTTCTGCAGAGAAAATCTAAATGCTTTATAGATAACATTTATCTTGACATGACTACTCAATTTGTGTCAAAAGTGAACTAGGTAATGTTTTGATTTTATGTGTGTATTATTTATTGTCTTATTAAAAAGTATTTTTTCTTTACTCTTCTAGTTTTCTGTCTGTAAGCTTAAGTGTTTAAAGGAAAGGAATTATGTCTTATCTAGTTTTATAACGCCAGGACCTGATGTGGCCCACTCACCTCAATAGCATGCTATGAATTTTTCTGCAATAATGAGACAAAATTTTTCTATAAGACATTTAATATAGTAGTGCTTTTAAGCATGAAAAACTGGAAATAATTTTGCAGAGTGGTTATATGTGAATTTTATGAATAAATGCATTTTAGTTTAAGTCCTAAGAACAAATCTGTACCTACTTACCTCCTCACCCCGATATCTTTTCTTCCAGGCATAATTTGAAGTCAGTGATAAATTCCAATTCATAATACTAATCTGAGTGTAACATCCTGTCTGCCTCATTCACTAGCTTTCCAACAATAATCTGAAGTAGTCAGCATGTAGTAATCAGGAAACCTTTACTGGCACACTTCCAAGGCCTAGCCATCTTTTATGAGCGTTACCGCTGTTAACTCACAATGACTTAGGCACGGAATGAGAATTCCACAATACTTTATGGCAGGTCTGCAATTTACAAAAAAGGCTGTGTTTCCAAGTCTGTTTTCACACCAGTGTCTGCAATTTTCACGAGTTCCAAATTAGCCAACCAATTTCTTTTCTAAACTTCATTTAAAAGTAGCTGAATCACCTGGTGGGGTCTCTCAGTTAGTTACAATGCCCTCCTGATAACCCCAACGTTGCAGGTTCTATCTCCAATCAGGGTGCACACAAAAGTCGGCCAGTGAATGAGTAAATAAATGAAAGAACAAAATCAACGTTGCTCTCTCTTCCTCTCTCTATCTTTCTCTCAAATCAATAAATAAAAAAATTTAGCAAGTAGCTGAGTCATAATGCTAACAGTTCTATTCCAAGTCTTGGATTCCGTGTCCTGGAAATCTGGCACGGAAATCTGGGGAGTACTGATGGGGTTGTCAGGAAGAAACCTCCGCCCCTGAATAGACCAGCGCAGCAAAGGCCCTGGTCTTTGCCAATTCCGTGCGGCACAGACATGACATTGCTTCTAAGTCACATGGACCTTTGCTGACCCTATGGCAGGATGAAGGAGGAGGTTGCTTTGCTCTGTTTTTTAAAGATTTTATTTATTTTACTTTTAGAGAGAGAGAGAAAAGAAGGGAGAAAGAGAAGGAGACAAACACTGATGGGAGAGAAACATAGACGGGTTGTGTCTTGTATGCTTTCCGACCAGAGGGTCAAACCTGCAAGCCAGGCATGTGCCCTGACCAGGAATCGAACTGGCAACATTTTGGAAAGCAGATGGTGCCCAACCAACTGAGCCACACTGATCAGGGGAAGAGACTTTTTTTACTCATTTCTTGGCTTTAGCTTTCTTTACACATTCCTGCCATCTTTTCCTGAAAAGGGCCATACAGTCAGTATTTTATGCTTTTTGGGTCATACAGTCTCTATCATGAGTATTCAAATCTGCTGTTAGAGAGTGAACACAGCCATTGATGACATATAAACATGGCTGTGTTACAATAAAACTTTATTAACAAATAGCAAAATGAATTTGATATAATTTTCATATCTCACAAGTACTATTTTTTTGTGTATGTGTTTTTCCCAGCCATTTAAAAATGTTGAAACAGCCCTGGCTGGTGTAGCTCAGTGGATTGAGCACAGACCTGTGAACCAGAGGATGGCGGTTCAATTCCCAGTCAGGGCACATGCCTGGGTTGCAGGCCAGTTCCCAGCAAGGGACACACGAGAGGCAACCACACATTGATGTTTCTCTCCCTCTCTCCTTTCCTTCCTCTCTAAAGATAAATAAATAACATCTTTTTAAAATGTTGAAACATTTGTAACTGTGCTTTACAATGACAGACAGAAGGTTAGATTTGGCCCATGGGCCATAGATTGCCAACTATGCTTTAAAACAACCCAAGTTTAAGATCAAATTTGAGAAAATCTTTTCCTGCCTCCCCGTCCATCTTCCTCACGTACCAGGTACTCCCACTTGCCTGCAACCCCCCTTTACAGCCTCCCTTGCAAGGCTATGCCCCACGCCAGGGCAGCCCATGCTCTTACGTGCCTGGCTTCTTCCTTTCTGCCTCCCTAGTTCCTGGGTATAGTTTTCCAAGTCTTCTTACCAAAGACTAAGTGTGACTCACCAAGAAGGTCTGTTGCCAGCATTATCTTTTGAAAATGCAAATCTGGACCTGTCATTCTTGTCCAATGTTTTCATATCTTTCCTTTGACTAAAAGTCGAGATCCACAGAAAGTAGGCCACCAAGAAGTGAACCCTCATGTGCAAAATGGACTTGGGACCGTGATATGTCAGAGCGGGTGCATCTGCTGTCAAAAAGGAAACACTCTGGCGGCACGTACATAGACAGGGAACTTGGGGAATCTTTGTACACTGTACTCATCAGGTTCATAGCAAAACTATGAACCTAAAATTGTTTAAAAAAATCTATTTTAAGAAAGAAAAATAAAGAAAAAACATTTAGGCATTTAAATTGAGCTCATTTGGCCCTTTGCAATCTGGCTGTCACGTACCCCCTTTGTTCCCTATCAGCCTTGTGATTCCCTCCCTACCTGCACTGCAGACGCAGGGCCAGACCACGTATTTCCTCGTTGCTAAGCAGCGACCTTTTTTGACCTTTTGCCCTCAGAAGGACCAGTCTCTCTGCATGGAATGCTCTGAGACTTGTGGAAGTCTAGGATTGTGCAAGTTAGGCGGACTCTCCAAGGTCCAGCTCCAAAGTCACATTCAAAGCCTTTGCTGAACCTTGTGAGATCTCTTAAAATTACGTTATTTTTATTAAAACATTGTAGACTCATTTTCACTAAAAAGATTAACTGGATATAAAAGAGGTGTTCATAAGCTGGAACTCCTGATGCCCTTAAGTAGCCCCCGCTCTCCACCAAAAAACCCAAACCAACTGGTAGTGGTCCTTGGTTTTGTGAAACACTACTACTCATTCCTCTGCATTATTTATACTTTGGTCTGTTTGGATATTATTTCTGTATTATTCAGCTCTCAATACTTTACATCATGTTTGGTTCTCAATAAATATTGGCTGAAATGTCAACATAGGAAAGAGACCAAGAGTTTTAAGATGCTGGGGTGAGAAACAAATACCAAGTAGAGGTGAATGAAAATGAAAGGACTCAGATGACTACCAACATGCAAAGTTCTTATGCTGGGGGAAAAGATGTATTCAATAGTATAGGGAAGAAGCATTTGGTTTAGAAAGAACCAGTCGAATTCATATTTCTTGAGGTCCCTCCAGGTATCAGCATGGATTTATTATTAGTCAAGTTAATTTGATCAGCTTTCCAAGCCGAGGGAGCTCAGATGTGGTGAAGAAAGGGAGGGCAGGACATTGGCTCAGGGGGGTAAATAACAGGCAAGAGCAAAATCTGAGTAAGGAAAATTGCTGAAAATGATTTCCCACTGGGTAAATTTAACTAACTGAGGGTAAAAACATTCTGAACTCCAGGATCTCTGGGTCTCTGAAACAGAAATAAAACCTTCCTTTTTGATGGTTTTAAATGAAAATGAATGCTAATAAGGTAATAATTTTTTGAAATTGGTTCTTGTGATATGAGATGCCCTGTAAAAACATGGGGGTGAGGTCAGAAAAACCCTGAAACAAATTTTGATTAGTTTAACTTGTAGCATGTCACTTTAACTTTAGATTCGTCCTGGGTCTCCTTCGAGTTGACTTCTCAAAGGCAAAATCTATTCTGTGTCACGTTGGACTACAAACTGTGAACACGTACTATTTTGAAAGAATCCAGAGCCTGAATGAAATTAGAACTGTAATGGGATCTAGGGCATTATCAGGAATATTTGAATAGCTTTTCTTCAGTAGAACTGCCACATAGTTTAAAGAAATTCCTGGAGGAGGTATTGCTTGATCTTTCGGGTTAAGGGCACTACAGTTCAGTCAAGTATTCTATGCCGATACAAATATTTTTAAGTAAATAGAAGCAGTGAGGGCAGATTCCAGCTGTGGCCAACATGGCCCACTTTTGAATTCTTGGCAGCCAAAGATTGTGTGATAAGTATCTTCAGGCCCAAGTTACAAATTCAAAGGGTTTTTTTTTTTTTTTCATTGAGGGAGGAAAACAGGCCCAGGGGTTTATCTTTCATCAGATGGCTCAGCTGCTATCTTCAGGGCCTAGTGGAGTCAATGGAGATTAAGAAAAAGGCAGGTATTTAGATAAAGAAGAGCTTATCGGAACAGGAGTCCTAAGCTTTGGATGTTCAAGTCTAGTGTTTAAAAATCCAAAAAGAACCAGTTTGATCTGCCTCTCCCAGGATTACTAAGTGGTTTGTTGGGAGAGCTGTTGCAACATTTTGTAGGTCAAAGGTCACAAGGAAAACTTTGAAATTTATTAAGACAATAAAATTTCATTTGGTCAATATCTCCTTTGTGCCCTTTCTAAATAAATTCCTATTCCTGGTTTTTATTTATTTTCGTGGTGGTTGTTTCTCTTGTGATGTAACTCTACATAGGGTTTTGAAAAGTGGCACTTATTTTCAGTCACAATTTTTTAAAAGTGATTATATAAGGACTATTATAAGAAAACTGTAGATTCTCTATACCGAAGGCCATAGATAGTTTAACATTTTGCCTGGCTCTTTCTTTTCCTTAACAATGCAGATATATAATTTTGACATGATAATTAATACAATCATGTCAGCTTTATTTTATTTTTATCACATTCTTCATATATCTAAATAGTGTTCACATTTGGATTTTTTAAGTTACCTTGTAATCCAGAGAAGGAATGTAATGTAGTTTGTTAAAAATGTCTCTGATTGCAGGTTCAGTTTTTATAAAAATTAACAAGTGAGCGGAACTAACAATAAGCATAATTCTCATATGTTATATTATTGAGGGGTCTGTATAACCTGGCACTATCATGGGAAATATTATTTTTCTTTGTAAAAAAGTAACTCAGAAGCACAAGACATAATACAATTATGCTATTGTTTTGATTAATATTTTTTATTTCTATGGTAATTAACTCAGACTGTAAATTTTAAGAATATACAATGAAAACATAGGAAGTTATAACACATCACAGATCTTTAATTTGTTAACAGTTATGAGTAGGCCACTAGAGAGAAATGATAAGGGGCCTTCCCCTCACCTTTTTCGAAGAATTGTTTGGCAGGCTCCTCTGACAGTTACATCCATTGCCAACTTTCTTTTCTTAATGACCAACTGCTTATTCTGCAACAGCGTTTGCTTGCTCTGCATCTCAGGCACGTAGCTTTTCATTTTCTGTTACTACGAGGTCATACATATTTATTAGGTTGAGGAGCTTGTGTCTTATAAAAACTATTTATATTTGTTGTATGGAAGGAAGGAATATAGAGACATTTCATGGCAACTAAGAGAGTGAGCTTTCTGAAGTCTTCGTTTTTAAATCTCCTCTGACGACCCAGTAGTAATGATTCCTCTAGGGACTTGGGTGTGCTACTTTCTCATTCCTGTGCATACAAAATCGCAGATAGTGAATAGCGAGTTTACAGGCAAAAGTGCTGTTCTAGGCATTTTACTTAAATTAATTATTTAATCTTTCCAATGACAAGCATTGGAAGGGAGGCAAGGTGCTATTAATAGTGAGGACAATGAGGTACAGAGAGATTAAGTACTCACTCAAGGTCCCTGCCAGCAAGGGCGGGGCCAGGATGCCTAGTCTTGCCCTGAAGCCCCTGTTCCCTCCACTGGGCTTTCCCCATCTGGCCAGAGTCCTACAGGCGAGGCTAGGAAATGGTGATACACAGCACATCATGCTGTCTTTCAGCACTAAGGAAGAAGGAGAGTTAGTGAAAGATTGACATCATCTTGACATGGAAAAGTGGACAACAACGTGGGCAGGTGGTCAGTGCTTGCGCTTTTCTCCTGTGTTACAGCTTATGCTGGGTTGCCTGGAATCTCATTACATCATCTTCAAAAACTTCTCTGACAATATGTCTTCGTGGGAATACTATAGTTACCTTATACTTGGAAACTTGCATACTTATGGTATTACATAGTTTTGCAATTTCTTAAGCTATGTTCAAAATTCCTTTGAGAAAGGGGATCACTGGACTTAAGGTGACTTCAAAGGCAGCCATCTGACAAATCTTTACATATGAGAGAATGTGGGTGAGTTATCTGCAGCAGGGGGTGCAGAGGAGGAGGGAGAGGAGCTAGAGGCCCCACTGGGGCTAGTGCAGGCTGGGGAGAAGTCTGTCTAACAGGTAGATCCCAGGAACACAGGAGCATGCAACGTTATGGAGTGAAAAGCATATGGAATTCAGAGCCAGGAAGCCTGGCCCTGAGTGCTAGCACTACAAATGCTAACTGGTGTGAGTTATTTAACCTCTCAAATTTCTGGATTTCTTTAAGGCCCTTAGGATTAAGTAGGATAACATGTCAATATGCTCTCTGAACAGTTACATGCTAAATATATTTGAGTTAGTAAAAAGAAAGATGGACAGTGGACACTGAATTAGACCAACAAGGTGAGTCTGAATCTCTGATGTTCTCTGTGGTGGTCAAGTGCTATGGTAACTAATCCAGACCTGAGGAAGAGCTGGACTCTCGGATCCCAAGAACTTCTGTGAGCACTTTTCAGATCTCTAGCCACTGGACTGGGGAGAAGGCTGAAAGCCTCAGTTTTAAACGTATTAAGGTAATGGGCGATACTTTGGTTATTTAAATTGGGAGAAACAAGGCCAGTACCCAGCTCCTGGGCCATAATATTATCTAGAAGAACTGCAGGGAGTCCTTGTGTCTGTGTCCCAATATTTGGGTTAACATGCCTTCAATCCTTTTGACTATGAGGTAGAGTTGAGTGCCCAAATAGGGCTCTCACCTTGGGATACCAGGACTGCCAAGTGTGGGAACCTGATATTACTCTTCCAAACGAATGGAGCACATGTGATTCTTGGATTACAGAAGTGTAGACAGCTTCAAGGAGGTGGAAAATGAGGACTCAAAGGTTTTCACCCAGAGTGGCTGGAGCCACAGATACCTTATTTACAAAAGTTGCAAGGTAGGGGCCAAAGGTGACAAAGAAGGGGGATGGGAGAAGAGTAATATTCTGGAAAAGCAGAATCCTGATTGGGTAGTCATGAGGTCATGTTGCCATTGTAGACCTAGAACATAGAAGGATAATTAAGACCAGAGGTGTGAGTTTGAGAAACCGTTCCCCTTGGAAGCAACGTATCTGCTTCCAAGTCTTTAGAAAGTGTTTAGTTTCCAAAGACTGCCATGCAAAGTACCACAACCTGGGAGGAGCATGGGGGGGTGGCTTAAACAACAAAATTTACTGTTTTACAGTCGTGGAGGATAGAAGTCTGAAACCAAGTTATCAGCATGATTGGTTCCTTCTGAGAGGTTTTAAGGGGGAATCTGTTACATTCCTCTTTCCCAGCCTCTGGTGCCCCCTGTGTTCTTTATAGATTGCATTTGTGTTCATGTCTGTGTCCAGAGTTGTCCCTTTAATAAGGACACAGTCATGTTGGAGTAAAATATGCTCAAATGACCTCATCTAACTTGATCATTTGCAAAGATCCGATTTTCAAACAAGATCACATTCACAGGTGCGCAGAAGGAATGTATAACAACAGAGAAAAGAGATGGTTTCTGGAGAGTGTAGAATGAGCCAAGAAGGAGACTGAACTAGGATTTTAAATGTGTGAGCAGGAGGAAGGGCACAGAAAACCAAAGAAGGTGACATAATTATCTCAAGGAAGTAAGAGAAGAACCAGGGTAAGACGTTTCCCAGAGCAGAAGTCATGATTTGAAGTGATAGAGAAGAAGTTTGGCAGTGGAATGAGGAGCGAGTAAAGATAACTAGATTTGGTAATGAGGAGGCTACCGATGTTCATCCTAAGCGGTGTCTGTGAATGACGTGGTATTCCTGCAACTAACCTCATGGGCTATGTCTTAGTCTGTTCAGGCTGCTGTGACAAAGTACCATAGACCAAGTGGCTTATAAATAACAAGCATTTATTTCTCAAGTTCCGGAGGCTGAAAATTTGAGATCGGCCTGACTAAGAGGGTAGATTCCTCTTCCCAGTTATAGACTGCTGGATTCCCATTATGTCCTCACCTGGAAGGGAGAAAATAGGAGACACAAACTTTTTCATCACTTTTGTAAGAGTATCAATCCTTTATCTCATCTAATCTTAATCCTCTCCCCAAAGCTCCACCTTTCAATACCAGCACAGCGAGAAGCAGAATTTCGACATACGAATTTAGGGAGGACGCAAACATTCAGTTCTAAGCAGACTCAAATCTAAGCTCAGTCATTACTAAATGTGTCTCAGTATTCTTATCTGTAAATGGGGGTAATAATAATAGTACCTACCACATGGAGTTACTCTGAAGATTAAATTAGTTGTGCTTAAAATTTACCATGTTACTTTTGCTTATCAAAATATACTATTAACAGAGTTTGAAGGCAACCCATGGAATGGAAGAAAATATTTTTAAATCATATATCTGCTAAGGGACTGATATACAGAATATACAAAGAACTCCTACAGCTCACTGAATTGACTAAATGACTTGATTAAATGACTTAATTAAGAAATGGGTAAAGAGCCTGAATAGACATTTCTTCAAAGACACATGAATAGCCAAAAAGCACATGAGAAGATACATCACTAAATCAAAACTACAGTGAAATACCTCTTCATACCCATGAAGGTGGCTATTAGCAAGAAGAACAAATGGCAAGTGTTGACAACAATGTGGAGAAATTGGAATCCTTACACATTGCTCATGGGAATGTCATAGGGGTGGCTACCGTAGAAAATGGCATGACAATTATTCAAAAACATTAAAGATAAAATTACCACAGGGTCTGGCAATTTCACTTCCAGGTATCTACCCAAAGCAGGTGAAAGCAAGGACTTGGACAGGTATTGTTCACCCCCATTCACAGTGTCATTGTTTACAGAAGCTGAAAAGTGGAAGTGAACCAAGTGTCCATCAACAGAAGAATGAATAAACAAAATGTGGCGTATACATACAATGGAATATTATTTAGTCTTAAAAAAGATGGACATTCCAACACATGATACAACATGGACAAACCTTGAAAACATTATGCTAAAGGAAATAAGCCAGACATGAGAGGACAACTATTGTATGATTCCACTAATGTGAGGCATGAAGGTTGATCAAATGAACAGAGACAGAAAGTAGATTAGTGGTTGCCAGGGCCTGGGTTTGGGGGCAGATGAAGCAGGAGGCAGGGAATGATTGTTTATTGCTACAGAGTTTCAGCTGGAGAGGATGAAAACTTTATGGAGACGGATGGTTGCACAGCAATGTGAATGGGCTTAATGTCCCAGAACCAGACGCTTTCAAGTGATTGGAATGATTCATTTCATGTTATGTACATTTTACCACAATAAAAAATATTCTGAACCAAAAAGAAAAATACTGTCATGTAAGTATTACCATTATCTCATGGAAGGTAGATTACAGAGGGTTTAAGAAATAAATGAGAGGCAAGGAAATGAAAGTACTGAGTCATATCTACCACTCTGCACAATGTTTGGGAAGGGAACAGAGGAGAGTAGTGTGGAAAGACAGGGAGGGATGAGGGGCTTCTGTTATTTCAAGTACAGAGAGGATGGGGCTTTTTACAGGTGTCTTGGAGGGACCAGCTCAGAAGGAAACATTAAGGCCACAAAAGACAAAGATGGACAGATGGAGTGATATTTCGAAGACTGCAGGGAGAGCTAGAGGGGAGGGACTTGGTGAAGGAGAGAAGGAGTTTGAAGTCTAATGTGTAAAGATACATCAGACTTTTATAGCCTATGACTTTTTAAAGAATCTGCGAGACTGTTTTTGAAACTTCCAATTATTGTCCCTTTATTTCATGGCAGCAAGTATTAAAACATTTAAAAAAACCCTCAAAACATCATTTAATCCATCTATCATTTATCTTTTCCTGAAAGAAGACACACACCTAGTTTCACCCTAGGCTAACCTGTGCAAAGGAGTTTTTCCTTCTGTTGGGTGGCTCACAGTCTCAACTGCAATAAATTTGGGTCATGACTTGCCTCATTTAGGGAATAATTCCAATGATTTACTTAAGGTTCGGCAAGTAGCTTCCTGAGTATTGGTTTTGGGAATAATTGGAGTAGATTTTACTGATTAATTGCATCTAAATTAATAGCACTAAAAATTCTAAAACTCCAAGATCAAATATACTACGAGTTAAATGCAAATTCACGTTTAGATTCAGAAATATTTCTGGTGAAAAACGGAAATGTAGTCACAGCTATCATCTGGACTAGCTCCATAAGCGAAGCCCTTCACAGGATTATTCTGAAACTCGGTCTGAAGACTTAAACTAACCAAATGGGGAAAAGACATGAAAGCTCTTGGGCTTTCCTCATTTGTATACTATCATCATTTTGCTAAAATATATTTTAATTGGAGAGTAAAGATATTTCCACCTTCTTAGTCAACTCACACAAAATAAGTACAATTCTGCCTCTTAGTAATTTCACAGTCTTATGTTTACTGAACTGTGCTGTTTAGCTGAAATCCTCCAATTAATTTTCAGAACCTTTCATAGTTGTTGAAATATGGTAATACAATCTGAAGCTCTCTATTTTTAGATATGAGGGGTCATTATATATCCAAATATTAATTCAGGTAAAATAAATTTTATTGGTAGGGTCACAATTTAGAAAAACACTTTGCATTGACATGTTTAAAAATTAATTTCTACAAAATTCATCATATGATGCTCCTTTCATTTAGTACGATGATAAGTTCTTCACTCTCTCATGCTGCTAGAGTAAAGAACTGGGATGATCCCGCCAGACTTAAAGTCCTGGTTAGATATGGAAAGACATTCAGATTTTAAGATACAGCTAGTAATTAGATTGATATTTTCTCTATATAATATTGTAGCAATTTGAGTAACAGACCCTAAAGATATTGGATCCTCATCTCTGGAACATTTCCTGTGTCTTATTTGCAAAATGGGTCTTTCTAGGTGTGATTATGTTAACATTTTTGAGATGGGGAGATTATCCTGGGTCACCTGTTCTTCCCCTAAATGCCATCATGTGAATCTTTATAGAAGAGATACAGATGACACATCCACAGAGGAGAAGGGCATATGAAGACAGGCAGGTTGGAGAGAAGGGGCCACGAGCCAAAGAATGATGGCAGCTACCAGTAACGGTCAGAGGCAAGGACTTCCCCAGGGACTCTGAGGAGTGTTGCCCTGTTGACGTTTTGGCCCATTGATGTGGGTTCTAGACTTCTGCCCTCTAATGCTATTAGAAAATAAACTTTTGTTGTGTTAAGCCCCCAAGTTATGGTAATTTGTTATAGCAGGTACAGGAATCTAAAACAAATACACAGCAACAAGTTTTCACACAGTCACTTTAACGTTGGAGACAATTCTGATACTTTCACAAAGAATCTGGAAAGGAATAATTAATAAGTTGAACCCCAACAATTCCATAGTTAAGGTGAAGAGAATGTTGCTTACGTGATGAATCAATAGAAATGGTTCCACTTGCATGTAATACTTCATTGGCCTGTTTGTGAGGCTAAAAGGAAATTTCGTTAATGGCAGAGAGATGGACACCAATTGAGTATTTTAATCTTTCTTCCCATTGATTACTATAAAAATATTTCTGACAATGTAAAAATAGCATAATCATATTAAATAACCTTTGCAAAATAAATGGAACAAACTCCTTTGTAAAAATCTCAGTACAACTACTAGCATCATGTTGCTATCATCCCTTACTTTGGGTTTCTTTTAAAATGGTAGTCATTCACCCTGTATGCTTTTGTGTGTTGATTTTTTTTACTTAATGCATATGCAATTTTTGCTATTGTTACATAGTCTTCATTCTTATTATTTTAAAAGATAGCTTAAGTTGCTACTGGGTGGCTACACTATAACTCAAGAATCATTTTCAAAAATATTCAAACTACCTTCTATTTAAAAAAACTTTTTTTGTTTATTTATTTTTAGAAGGGAAGCAGGGAGAAAGAAGTGGAGAGAAACATCAATGTGTAGTTGCCTCTTGCATGCCCCCTACTGGGGACCTGGCCCACAACCCAGGCATATTGCCTGACTGGGAACTGAACTGGTAACCCTCTGGTTTGCAGGCTGGCACTCAATCCACTGAGCCACACAAGCCAGGGCAACTACTTTCTATTTTTTAAAGAATTATGGAGGTCACAACTCATAAATTCCCTTATTTAACATAGAAATTGAGACCTATAAACCTGACTTTCTTAATGTCAGCATTATTGACATTTGAGCTGAATAATTTTTTGTTGTTGGGGGCTGTCTTGTGCATTGGTGAGTGTTTAGCACCATCTCTCGGTTTCTATGCTACCTGATGCCAGTCTCACAACCAGAAGTTTTCAGATATTGCCAGATGTCACCTGGCAGGCCAAATAGCCCCTTGTTAATAATCACTGCCATAAAAACTAACATTGAAATGAAAGTTCAGCGATTTTTATTCCACTTGCAATGGTCTTACTTCACCATTTCTATGGAAGTTTTGAACTCATGGGGGTTAAATAGTTGCTTCATCTCCTGGTGGAATAGTCGCATTCCCGACAGGAAGATGGGAGACTGTCAAATAATGAGGCAAGAACCTTCTGCTTATAGAGCTTATCATTTTATTGAGAAGAGGTGCCCTTCCCAGTCACTCTTCCTACATATTGTTGGTTAAATGTGTCACATGGCCAGCTCTAGTAATAAGAAAAAGCTAGTTCACATTTTTAGCTTTAACAGTCTCTATAATAGAATTAGGAAAAAGGGTGTTGTGGATGATTTTTAGATCATCCAAAATATTTGCTAGATTCTCACCCCAGTTTAGCCACTTTCCCATGGCAGATAGGATTTTGGAATTGGGAAGTAGTTAAAAATATTTAGTCATAAATATGTGAAGTCTTAGTGAGCTGTGATTTCTCATCTAGAAAGTGCTTCAAAAATCCTTTCCAGCTGATTGATTTTGTGACTTCTCTGGTCTCTTTTCTCTGAGTAAGGAAAGTATATTCATGTACAAGTAATGTCATTGAAAAGACCCAATTAATTTCAGCTGGAAAGGTCACTATGTCAAATCAGCAGTGCTTTTATCAGTTGTAATGAGTATGCCTATCAATTTACATCACCCACAGGCCAACACTTAGAAGACATACTGGGTTCATTTCCCATCCAGCATTATGCAGCAATGACCGAAGGGTTAGGTGCTCACTGCGTGTGAAGATGAGGAGGCCACGGACATGCCAGACGTTCAACAGGGACACAATACAAGCAGCAGCACAATTCACTAACTAAAAGTAGAACAGTTTGTTTCCTTTTCTGCAGTCAGGGACTGCTACCATTAAGCATTCTGCAGCCCAGCTGGGGGCTCACTGGGGACCTGACGCCACAAAGGGTCCTTCTCAATGGAAGATGCACAGGACAAGAGCTGGTATCAAGAAACACAGCTATGAGCTGTGGTCAGGAACCTGGAACCACCAGGCAAGCAAACAAAAACACTGCCTCCCACTAGCCATTGCCAAAGTGAACTTATTTCAGAGACTAGCCAAGGAATTAAGCTGAAGTTGCCTTATTACTCAAAAATTCTAGCTGCCTAGTAAACTCCTGGCAACACCCAAAGTTTGTTCTGGTTTTGAACAGTCATGTCATGAAAATACACTGCTCAGATCTCCTGTTGCTAGGAGTATGGTTGCTGATGGTCCAGCTGTCTCTCTGGACCAAAGAAATTTGGTTTACTTATGCAGCTTTCCATTTCCATTCAAAGAAACATGGTTCTACCCAAGTTTTGGAGTTGCTTTGTGTCTTTCAAAAGATACACTGAAGTCCTAGCCTTGGGGACCCATGCTTTTATTTTAAAATATTGTAGTGTCTTCACAGGTATAATTAAGAGAAGATGAGGTCATTAGGGTGTACCTCAATTCTTATAACTTGTGTCCTTATAAGAGGAGTCACAGAGACTTCCAAGGAAAATGTCATGTGACTTGCCCAGACAGAAATTGGACCAAAAACAATAAGCCAAGAAACATCAAGGATTTTTAGCAACACCAGAAGCTAGGGAAACAGTGTGGAACAGAGAGAGCGTGGAGATCAGAGAGAGTGTGGCCATGCCAACACCTTGATTTCAGACTGCTAGCCTCCAAAACTTCATCCGTTGTTCAGAGGTACCCAGTTTGTGGTACTTTTACTTTATTTATTTTTAGAGAGAGGGGAATGGGGAAGAAAGAGAGGAAGAAAAACATCAATGCGTGATTGCCTCTCACATGCTCCCTACTTGGGGCTTGGCCTGCAACCTAGGCATGTGCACTGACTGGGAATTGAATCAGTGACCCTTACATTCACAGGCTGGCACTCAATCCAGTGAGCTACCAGCCAGGGCTGTGGTACTTGTTATGCAGCCCCAACAATCAAATACACTAATAAGAAAAAAAATACTAACTACTTGCTGATTGAGAAATCAGAAGAACTTTCTATTAGGCTCTTCAAAAAATAACTTTACACAAGTTCTATATTAAAAAAAATTATCTTTTCTTCTTATTTGAGTGGCAAATATCCCAGTGTTGGTTCCCTATCTCTTGTATTTATCAGATGACAAGATCTTTTTCAAAATGAACCCCTTTCAGGAGGAAAGGTAGATGTGGTTCTGTTCTCAAAATCCAGGTAAAAGTGTCACTGGGGGATGGAGAACCTACCCCTCTTTGTGTGATTATGGAGCATTGGGATGCCTGTGAGAGAGAAAGATTTTACCTAGAAGCACAACAGAATGGAACTTCAGAATGGACTGTGTCACAGTTGGGTATCTGTGTTAATTGGGGCTCTCTGAAAAGAAGATGCCAAGCTAGGATTAGATGTGCAAGAAATGTATCAGGGGAAATGCTTGAGAAGGATAAAGAAGGCTAAAGAGAAGGATCTGGAGAAAAGAAAGCCTTTAGATCACAGTGTTGATTTGGCTCCTGTGAAGAAGCCAGATAAAGAAGGAAATTCGGAAAGGAAGAGTCTCGGGCTTCCGCACAGTTCCGAGAGAAACGTTCAGCTGAACGTAGGGGAATCTTGCAGTGGGGCAGAAGAGTCCCACATCCCAGGAATGGGCTTGCACTAGGACCCTAGCCACGCTCTGTCATTGGCTAGGAGCACTCACAGAAAGTGTGGTCCAAGATCTAATGTGATGGTGGAACCAGAGAGACAGCTGGACCATCAGCAACCATACTCCTAGCAACAGGAGATCTGAGCAGTGTATTTTCATGACCATGACTGTTCAAAACCAGAACAAACTTTGGGTGTTGCCAGGAGTTTACTAGGCAGCTAGAATTTTTGAGTAATAAGGCAACTTCAGCTTAATTCCTTGGCTAGTCTCTGAAATAAGTTCACTCTGGCAATGGCTAGTGGGAGGCAGTGTTTTTGTTTGCTTGCCTGGTGGTTCCAGGTTCCTGACCACAGCTCATAGCTGTGTTTCTTGATACCAGCTCTTGTCCTGTGCATCTTCCATTGAGAAGGACCCTTTGTGGTGTCAGGTCCCCAGTGAGCCCCCAGCTGGGCTGCAGAATGCTTAATGGTAGCAGTCCCTGACTGCAGGAACTACAGCCGCTGTCTCCCAGCCTCATGAGTGGTTCGATCCTGGCAATGATTCCGGGTGCCCACCACCACTCCTTTGCTCTCATGGTTCCCCTGCTCAGGGCAGTTCCTTCTCTGCACATTAAAATGCTGCCCAAACTTCAAAGCTTTGCTTAATTCCATTGACCACTTCTTTTCCAGAATTCACAACACATCATATAATCTGTTCATTATTCAATAAAGTATTTCTTTGTTTATTAACTTTTCATGTGGGGCCCATTTTATTCCTCTAGTAATAAAGATGATAGACTCTTAAATGCATGAGCCATGACATGTAAATTTCTATAGGGACAAAAATTTAAGAAAAACATGGACACCGTTAATATTATTCAATAATATCCAGTGAATACCTGCGATAACAATGGGCCCAGTCACCCACTAATGATTCCTGGCTCCCTCGTTGCTGATCACATCGGTCATGTTTCCAGAAACTGATGATTCACTGTGAGTCGATATTACACATTCTGAAAGCTAAAAAGTATTCCAAACTATTTTTTAGTTAAAACAACTTTGCAAATACCAGATTAAAAAATTTAGTTTTTCTCTGCAATCTATTTCAGAAATAGTATCTAATATGTTCTTTGGCATTGTGAACTTAAAAAAGATAACAAAGAATAGAGCATTTACCAAATTTCTTTGACTGCAGAACTTTTTTTTTTCATGAAGCCTCTTGAGGGACTGGAAATGTATGTTTTTGGAAATGCTGGATTGAATGTTTCAAAGGGTAATGTTTATTTTGGTGGAAAACTCTAGGAGGCCAAAAAGACTCCATGCTCTGAAAGAGTGACGCCCTTTCGGTGGAATTCCAGGCATTGAGAAAGTCAGGAAAGTTACGAAGAGGAGGAGAAACTATTTTGGCACCGTCTGACTTATACCCTGCCTGATAACGAACGCTGGCCCCTCCAGTGACCTCATGGAAGTTCACAGCAGGAGCTCCGTTTCGGAGCACGCTGCTGTGAGGTGGATTGAAACGGAATTGTTCTGTTATTCACTGCGTTCATGTTATCACTTGTCCCTCCTTTCTCCTGCCTCCGAGCGGAGCTTTCCTGTGAGACTTCTCGCTGAGCCCAGAAGAGCCATCTGAGAATTTGCATGACTCCTCCATTCTCAGAAATGACATTCTTAGTTTTTAGCCAAAAGTCAGGGCATCCCAACCTTATCGAATAAACAAATACCCATTGAGCAACCAGAATGTGCAAAGTCCTATGCTTTGTGTTTGTCTAAGCACCAGGGCAATCTCCATGAATACAGCAGACATAAACTTGGTCATCCAATTATTTAATATTTAACCAAATGTCATGGTCTTATTTTGAATACAAATAGAAGGCAAAGTAATATCTTTGTTAAGTCTCTGCTAAACTATTTTCTGTTTAAGCTGTACCTATAACTGTGTCATGCTCTGCCCCTGTAGCTTTCTAGTCCAGAAGGCTGCGGTGTAGTTAATTATGAAAAACACCCTTCAAAGACATAAGATGCTCCTGTAGAACGTAAATTCTGAACTATTAGACCGTGAGCATTAGTTTCTTGTACATTAGCCATAGTTGTTAAATGTTAGCAAACGTGGCTCATCTGTTTGTTTTAAATAATCAATATTAAATAAATGTCATAGATACTTTTCTGGAAAGAATGTGTTATTTCCCCTCCCACCTTCTCTTTTGAAGACAACATTACCATTGCTATTAATGTAATGCCCCTTTCCCAGCTCAGTCTTGCTATATAGACATTATTTCACCAATATTGCTTCTTGTAAATTTTTCCAGATACAAGGCAGATGTAATTATCAATATTTAATGACAAAGAAAAGGGAAATAGTCAAGATTTCTTTATACACTCATAATAGCCAAACTTATTAACTGGCCTTGGCAAAGGGAAGGATATCATCTCTGCTTTTCTACCTGCTGGGGCAGTATGTTGATTACCGAGCTGAGACTAGGCTTGTCACCCTGTGATGTCTTGCTTTGTCATTTATTTTGAGTGTCCTGGCCTGGGTGTGTCCTGAGGAGGGAGGGGACCTGTGAAGTGGAGGTTGGTGTGTGGGCAGTTGCAGTGAGAACCGTGGACAGTGGGGAGGTCAACATGGCGCTTGTTCCCCATGCAGTCCTGGGGACTAAGTCTGAGTTCTTTGTGGGGGTGAAAAAAGCCAAAAGAACTGTTTTAACCCAAGGACTGGTGAGGAACCTGGAGATGGGTCCATTGCCTGAGAGCCCTGGATGGAAAGGGGACTGTATACACGTTGACTATAGGTACAGTTTGCCTCGGATAGGCCCTGTTAAGTCTCCTGTGGTGGGGTCCTATTAATTAAAGGTCCCTTTTACTCTCAGAGATGTTCAAGTTAAGAAAATAAATGATATATTCATCCACCACATAGAGCAAGGCAGAAGACAGATTCCCTCCCCATGATCAAGGAAGACACCGTGCAGCCCTGAGGTCAGGGGTGAAGGCAGAGCAGAGACACTTTGGCATCTCCCGGAGGGCTCGGGTGGGGTGGTCAGCACCCTCCAAGGGGCTGCATGAGTGGTGGAACTCACTAAGGGGCTGCAGTGCTGAAGAACTTGAGTTGATTTGCTTGGGACACACGGGGAGGTGCCCTGGGGACTATCTGAACTACTGCGGAGAGACTTCTGCTGGGAGGGAATTTTTGTTATGACCTCACTTGATTTCCAGCCTGGTGAGGCAGGTGGAACCTGATACATGGACTGGCAGTAATTATATGTGGAAGATGAGAGCACTAATTAATTCTAAGGATGTATTTATTTAATAGAGTCAGTTAACTTTTGGGAATGGGTAAGATTCAATCACAGTGAATCTTAAGTAGTTAAATGAATCTAAATAATGTCCAATCCCTTATCAAAGAGTAGAGTTTATCTGCCCCCATCTCAGTCTTTTGAAATCCCGGGGCTCCCGTGTTGGATAGTCACTCAAAGGTTCTCACACTGATGACAAAGATGAGGGAGGTGACTAAGTTTGCTTCCAGCTGTGGAGCCAGTTTGAAAATAACGATAGCTCATTTTTGACTGATTAGCTCATGCTCTCACTTTAATGTGATCTTGTCTTTCTGATTTATTTTTATTATGTTATATAACCCAAAAGTTACCCAACACAGAAATAGACAGAGAGAGAGAACTGCCATAGTAGTTTATGCATTATTTTTTCTAGTGATGGTTTCATATTTTGTTGATTCTCAGAGAGCTGCTTTAAGTGGTTTCATGCTTCATCATGAAAAAGGTTAAAAACAAAATGATTATCCTCACTTTTGGTTTTGGTGATTTAACCTTTGGATTAAAAAAGTCCTTTGTATTAGTGTCCTGAATAAGTTAATGTATAGAAAAACTGAACCGATCTCAAAAAAACCAATGTACTGCCCCAAAATAAACAATCAATCCCCCACTTTCTTATCGGCATTTATCTTTACAATATATGAATAAAAAGTACTTTTCTGCTTTTCTACATTTTTTGGGCATAATATTCACTTTATAAAAGAAAGGCACTAAGTTCTTTTAAGCATTTTATGTTCCACAGCACAGTAACAAATAAATACAGATAACTGTGAATGCCCTTTGCATCAATGTACTTCATATTGTATTTTTGTTTCTCAGAGTATTGATTCTGAATATTCTGAATTATTCTATTTTTTGAATAATCTGCTATTTTATCTTCCTAATGCTTTTGTATGTTTATTTTTCCATACTTGGATATTATATATCTATATTATATTTTGATTTCATAATGTCCCAAGTGAAAAAGTTATTATTGATTTTTTCCATTCTAACCTAAACATTTTTTAAATAAGAAAAACAAATCAGTGAAAATAGTTCCTTAGTGTTGACTAAAATATTGGGGAGTAAAAATTATCTGACTGTTGAGTCTTTTTAAAGCAATTATAAAATTGATATAAACTAGGGGCGCTCAGACGAACCACAATGCTGATGCTTCCTTCCCTTTGCCCCTCCCTTGCCCTCTCGAAAAATAAATAAATGAAATAGTAAAAAAAAAAAAAAAAGAAAGGTACAAAACCTCAGGGTTTTTGGCTTTTCTTACTTACTTAAAGTAACCTGTTCAGCTCTGCTATGAATACCTTCTCTTTCTACATTCTCCAGGACCTTCCTCCATGAGGAAGCTTCTTTTTCTGAAATTGTCAACTCTCTCTTGACCAGCTCCTTCCCTTCTACTTACAAACACCATCAACACTGTCTTATTTATAAAAACAAACAAACAAAACACCATCACTTCACCCACAGTTCCGCAACTTCCTTCGCTGCTCAATATCTCGCAAAATCTACCGTTGTCTACTTTGCTTCAATAACCTCTTTCTTCCCATATGACTTGCTCAGGCCTCAGCTGCCTTTGATGCCTCAGAGTTCTCTAGCAACTGTCAAGTCTCTGAAGCCTGGGAGTACCTGACGATTTAATCATACGTCCCCTTTCCTGAACCTCTGTTGTTCTCTGTTGACTGTCAAGGTGTGGTCCTGTTCATGGTCACTGGACCGCTTCAGACCATCACCACTGCTCCCGACATATTACAATGTGCTCATCCAGACTCTAGCTCCTCATTTTGGAAAAGTAATAATGTACCCATTTAAATATTTAACACCAGGATATAACAAAAATGGCATAAGGTTTCCTGCTTTTGAACACTTTCATGAACAAAGTTCCCAATAGTGAAGTTGAAGTCAGCAAGGCATTCTCTTCGCAGGCAGCCTGCCGGTGCCTTAAAGCCAAGTCCCTGGGGTATCACAGGCCAGAACTCTCAGTGATTCGGTGGCAGAATTGGTGCAGAACTATAGGGAGATGGCATAATTTTAATCATCCCCTGAACATTCTTAACTGTTATTAAGAAAAGAGACATTAAGATTTCAGTGACGTCTCTCTGACTGATGTCAGCTGAGTAATAAGGCAGTGTATCCTCTTAGAAACATCTTCTAATTGATTTAAAGGTTAAGAGCTACTTATTCTTAATACTTCTGATCCTCTGCAGATTTTCTGCCCTTGGCAGCCCCTGCTCACACACTCTGATGTGCTTCAGTACTATTTCAGCACAGTCTGCCCTCTCTCTTCTCCTCCCAGGTGGTTATTTACATCGCTTTACATCATCTTTACTCAATAAGCATTTATTGAACACTGACGATGGGTAGGTCTTGTGCTAGTTACCAAGTATATGAAGATTAATAAGGCAACCTTTGTTCTAGCATGGAGTCCATTAGAGGAGAAAGATGCACCACAAAATATTCATAAAATACTTGAAATGACACTTTTGTCTGCACAGTGCATGTGCAGCTGTTTTGAAAAAACAACTATTCCATCACCCCATGTTTTCTTCATGGAACTCAGAGATTGGTCCAAGGGAAAGAATGTGAACCAAACAATTCCAATCAGGGTCCTTTTATAACATTGAATATATGAATACCAGGAGACAAGGTTTCTCCTTCTTTTGGATTACGGATTTGGGACTGCTCCCAAATGAAGCAGGCTAGCCTGAGGATGAGCATAGCTGACAGAGGGAACTGTAACTCACAGATGGAAAGAGATCCGGTCATCATGGCATCACTGGATCACTTACATGCAGCCATTTCTACCCTAGCTTCTGTGAACTGCCAGGAGTTCAGGCTAAAACAATAACGTAATAATGCACTGAGAGAGCATGCGTGGGCATCACGGAGTCGCAGACACTGACACCTGAGCTGGAAGGATAAGGCCAGGCTCCATGGAGTCAGCAAAGTGTTCCTGAAAAAAGTATGTAGCATTCGTCGGACAGAATGTGAGACTCTCAGAATATGATGCCCAGAAGCACCCACACCCCCTAAAATATGTTGATGCACACTCAAAAACCACACTTATGTTATTCATCAACATACGTAACCAATTTGGTCAGTGAATAATCTGGAAAGTTTACTTCATCGAAATAGTGCATCTGGAAGGTTGCTGTATCACAGGTAGAGTTGTTTACTGTGTCTAAAACACAGATTTGTTCTGGGGTTCTTTGGACACAGCGAAATCTCTGTAGTCCAACATGTGGCAGGACTTAAAATTTGCTTTATGCTCCCCATAGCTCCCTGCGCTTCACCTTCATAAAATTAGTAAGTAGCAGGTGCTGAATCAGCCAAGGAAAGCACTTCTGATAATAATTTTAAAAATAAATCATTATTCCCACACTGTTTAAAAGGTTTTGAGGATCCATTGTCAATATTGACGATACAATGAATGTGTCCAAAGGGCATAATATTTTATTGCTTCCAATTTAAAGCCTCTGCCTATAACACTCTTAAGGTGATGCACCATAATTATTTTACATTAATAAATAATTTACAAAATTAATGTGCAAATAAACACAAGATGCATAACCAAGTTGTGCTAATGTATAGAAAATATTGAGCTTGTGGAATCTCCATCTTTGAGTTACAAATGTTTTTTTCTTAGTATATTACAACATCAGATTTATGTTCTACTTTTATAGGTTAGTTGGTGAGCAGAATAGAAAATGATAGAAAATTGTAAAATCTCCATCTAGCTTTTCTTCGTAAGGAGGATTATGCCATCTAGAAAATCATGAAGAAACACTCTGTCGCCTGAGCCGCCTTTTAGCTGAAGAAAAGCTTCGTGTGGGAGGCAACTCCCCCTGCTGTGATGTCTGAGAACAGGAAAACAGAAGCCTGTGGTTAAGGGACGTTGAAACGTAGAGCCTTTCACAGAATTAATAGTGCTGAGATCATTTTCTTTTTATACCAGGAGCAGATGAGGAAATGCTTTCATGGTCAATGCTGTGTTGCTGGAAAGGAACAGGAGCAATCTTCACTGTCTTGAACGTGCAGCTTTTTCAGTTCCTTTGGAGAGTCCTTTACGTTGCAGAATGCTGCTGTCCATTTTACGGGGCCACAGAGTGCCTTTTCCTTCTGCTTCAGCCTCATTTACGTTTAATGGTATGAAAACTTTCCACCTGGCTGGCAGAGCGTCAGGATAAACCAGATTTTCAAAAGAACATCGACTTTTGTGTACTGAAAAGATTGAATTATTTCAAAATGACATCTGTTGTTTTCACAAGCAAGTGTATATATTGTAATGATTTTTTAAAAGATATTGTCTCTGAATCAAATATGGAGTCAATAAACTACCTGAAATATAGTAAGAGTAAAATGACAGAGATAAACAATAGGTTGCACAGTACAATGGATTTAGTGTCTGTGGTATTCAACTGATAACGTTCGGTTTCTAAACAATAGGCAATGCAGGCATCTGTGTTCTTCAAAAGCTTTAAACATGTTTATCTTGGATAACACCACACTTGGATGACATACAGAAGACATTTTTTCTTTTGAGTTTTCTTTCTAATTACATGGGCCTGATGCATCTGGTTTCTTGTGGATTGAGTCAGTAGAGGGAGCCAGAGTTACCCAGCCAGCGGTCCTGACCTAGGCAACTTCAAATCTGCAAGAACAAGGGATGATGCCTGCAAACCTCCTTTGTGTTGCAACCACATAGGAAAAGGCGCGGTTAGAGTAGCAGAATCAGACATGGCACCACTTCTGTTAAGTGTTTCCGTGGTCCATAAAGAAAAGACTTACCATCTGCAAGTGGGACCTTTATGATTTCCAATTGTAAAGAGCAAAATTTGCAGTTTGTGCAAATAAGACATTGCATAATCTACATAATCTCTCTCTCTATAATCTATATATAAAATCTATATATGTTGTTTTCCTTGGAAATATATTGAGTTTGTGGAAACTGTGTCATAATAGGCACTGATATACCAGTTAGTGTACAGAAGTGGTAAACTGCTAGATTTTGCCATAGTTTCTCGTTGTTTCCTAAGTAAGCAATTGTTCTTTCTCTTCTGGGCGCTTGCATTAGCCCCCTGACAGGTCTCTGTGCTTCTCAGTCCCCTATACTCTGCATTCAACCTGGGAGGCAGGGTGATCCTTAACAAATATGCCACTCTGTTCAGAGATCTTTCAAAGACTTCTCAACTCAGAGAAAAAGCCAACGTCCTTACAGTGGCCTCAGAGGTCCTCCATCCTTCAGTTCTTCACAGTTCCCCGACTTCATCACCTGCTGCTCTTTCTCTTATAGCTCTGCTCCACCCAGATGGCCCCTTGTAATTCCTTACACACTCAAGTTCATTCCTACCTTAGAGGCTTTGCAATGGCTGTTCCCACCGATGACTGCTTTTCCCTCGGGCAAACCCCGACCTCCTGTCTTTGCTCAAATATCATCTTTTTAATAGACCTAGTTGTTCTTCCTAGTTCTTCTTACCCTGATCTATTTTTTATAATACTTAATAACTTCCTAAACGACTTTACAATTCACTCGTTTACTACGTTTGTTATTTCTTCTCTATCTCTGGACACTAGAAATTAAACTCTGAGAGTAAGAAATTCAAACAGATTTTTCAGATGATTGCAGATTCACGTAGAGTTGTAAGGAATAGTAGAAAGAGACCCTGTATGTCAGTCGCCCAGTTTCCTCCAGGGGTATCACCTTACCGAACAGTAGTGCCATCCGACAAGAGGAAACGGACAGTGATGCAGGTCAGTCACCTTATCCAGATTTCACATGAACTCATCTGTGTGTGTATTGGTTCCACGCAATTGCCTCACATGTGAGGATTTGTGTGAGCCTTACCGCATTCAAGAAACATAACAGTTCCCTCCTAAGGATCAAGGCCAGAAAGTTTTGTTTGCTTAAATCATTAATGTAGTCCAGTGGTCTGGCTCAATAAACATTTGTATAATAAGTTAATCAAGTTATTTTAGCAATAGAACTTATATAAAATAAGTCCTACATAGAACTTATATAAATTAAATAATTTAGCAGCACTAGGTTCCCAAATAATTTGAAGCCATATTCAGCTTGGTGTCTTTTTGTTTATTGTTAACTGAAAATGTGTTTATTAATATGATTCTTTTAGAATACTCTCTTCTTTCTAAACTGCTATGTAGTGTTCTTGGGAAATACAACACACATGTTACTGATGAGCCAGCCACATTTCCACCACGTACATACCAGAAAAGCGGTTGAGAATGCGTCCTGGTAGAACTGGCAAGCTGTCTTGTCATCTTGCCACTCTTCTCTGAAGGAATTTGTTGATACAGTAAAACCGGTTCAGAAAACGGTTGGTTCCACAGGGACCACAGTCTGATCATTATTTTCTTTTTTTAAATTTTTTTACAGCATTTTATTTATTTTTATTATTATTTTTAATATTAAATTTTATTTAGTTACTTTTCAAGTACTTTTTTTTTATCTATTTCTCCCATCCCACCCCACCCCCCCGCCCAGTCTCCCCCCTCCCTCTCATTCCCCCCCCCAGTCCTCATCTCTGTGTCTTTCATACTTGTTCCTCAAAATCCCTCCCCCTTTGATCATTATTTTCTACCTAATTTTTTGCTGTTATGTGGATTCACTATAGCAACAGTAATGGTTGCTTAGTTTCATTTAATTGTTAGTTTATGAAATGGATGACTGGATTGCTTAGTCTGGAAATGAGGGAAGTTTTCCTTTCTGTAAAGTTTCTGGGCATGTTCAGGCGTTGAACTCAAATTTTTAACTGTACTGAACATCACAATATGATAACAGGAGGTGGCTGGGGTAGATGGCCCTGAAAAGGCCGTCTACATTCAATGCATTTTATTGAGGTGATTCTCCAACCAGTGGAATAAATGAGCTTTAACCACTTACCAGAATTTTTACAAAATAGTAAGCTCCTTTTTTCTCATCTCTCATATGCAAGAGTTGAAGGATAATAATCTCAAAGCAATCTAAGTTCTTACAATTTTTCCTAGGATTTCATACCTCTTATAGCTTTAGATGCCATTATGTACTTAATAAAAAAACAAAACAAAAAATGAGAGCCCTAATAGTCTTGGAATGCATCTCTCTCTATTTAGATGCTCCTTAAGTATTTTTTTTGTCTGGGGCTACAGACACAGAAATTTTGATTAAGTCTAAACTAATTTTTAATAACTTTGATTTTTCATTCAGATCATTAGCCTCATTAGCAAAAGTAGAATGTTGGAGGGAAATGTAGCTAAATCACATGGGATTAAAAACAATGTAAGGTCAATAGTCTAAAACTATTAAATGAAGAAATTGAAGAAAATACTTGGTATCTAGCTGGGGAAGTGTTTCACTAGCAGAAGTTTTAAAGGAAATTATAAATAAAATCAGTAAGTGTGATTAAAATGTAAAGGTTTACATTTTTAAAAAGACCATATGTGTGTGTATTTGCAAAAAAATATACATATGTATATATATCAAACCACCAACAGGGAAATATTTAAAACGAACAGATAAAAAGTTAGTATCTTTAACTAGGAAGCATTCTTCTGTGCCTTCAGCACTAGTCCAAGTACTTTACATAGTTTATTCTACATGGCAATTTGTAAAGACATGTCAAAAGTCTTAAAAACACTAATCGTTTTTGACCAAAGTAATTGTATTTCTGGGGCTCTACTCCAAGTCAATAATTACAAATGAAGAAAATGATTTATTTAAAAAAGGTATTCTTTATACCAAAACAAGAATAGTCAGACATGACAGCTTATTTATAGAATGAGATTTTATACAGCTATTAAAATCATATTTCAGAAAGGTTTTGAATA
The DNA here is from genome assembly GCF_021234435.1 of Artibeus jamaicensis. Lineage (NCBI taxonomy): Eukaryota > Metazoa > Chordata > Mammalia > Chiroptera > Phyllostomidae > Artibeus > Artibeus jamaicensis. Next base: position 29,564,425 of record NW_026522046.1, on the reverse strand, counting down.
AGCAAAAATATATATATGATGTATAAAATGTCATATAATTTGGTAACAACTCTGGAAAAAATAAGTGTAGAAAGATTTTGGAAAGAAAAATACAAACTACAAAGTAGGTGACTTTTAGAAATTTGGGGGGGGAATACTTAGATAATTACATAAATTTAGATAATTTAGATAATTACATAAGCTATAATTATATAATTTCCCTCAATTATACAATCTTTCATTGCTTTTATAATAAAAATCCATAATAATACTTTGTTAGTTTAATAACTTAGATTAAAGGCTTTAGTTACACGTTTGCATGAATATAAAGTCAGAGCTTTATTTGAAAACTTTTCCTAAATTGTTACTAAAACTCAGTAACAACAACAGCAACATATTCATGACATTGGTATTTTTATTTTCTTCATTTTATAAATGAAACCAAGGCACAGAGTTCAAAGCAACTCTCCCAAGACCGCAGAGCAAGTGAGTGGGAAAGCTGGCATTCCTACCAAAGCCTGTGTTCTTCACTGCCATGGTGTGCACTGCCAGGACTGATGTGAAACATGTTAAGCCCAACATAGTGTAACTTGGCAATCAGAGGATTGGTCTTCACATACCAGCTCATGTACGACGTATTAGCTGCTTGAGCCTGGTTAATTTACTCATATAAAATGTCCGTTTCCCAATCTAAATTGAATAGGCATAATGATGTTCATTTCAGAGGAATTTGGTGATAAAAAAGAATATATAACAGTATTTTGTAAGTATTTGACATTCACATTTATGTGATAAATGCATCTGGTATCACTTAATTATCTTTAAGTAATATTAATAGATCAGGGAAACAGTATACCTTTACCCTATCTCTCCATCTTTTTCATTTTCAGTTCTACATAATGCTATTTTATTTATTTATTTTTTAAGATTTTATTTATTTATTTTTGGAGAGAGGAGAAGGGAAGGAGAAAGAGAGGGAGAGAAGCATCAATGTGTGGTTGCCCCTCACACACCCCTTGCTGGGGGCCTGGTCTGCAACCTAGACATGTGTCCTAGACTGGGAATCAAACCAGTGACCCTTTGGTTCACAGGCTCGTACTCAATCCAGTGAGCTATGCCAGCCAGGGCCCTAGTGCTATTTTAATCAATCCTTTATTCAGCCATAATCCCCACTTTCTCATTTTAAGTTTTCTACCGATAAAAGCAGTTAATACTCATTGTCAGACAGTTTACTATCATGTTCCCAGGCATGTCTTGGTTGGTTGCAGTGTGTCCTCTAACAATTTTTTTAATTAATTAATTTTATTGTCCTGCTCTATTGAGATATAACAGGCATACTTTTGTGTAAGTTTAAGGCGTGTAACATGATGATTTGATACATATGTATATTGCAACCTAATAATTTTATAAAGACCTGATGGAGAGTATATTCTTTGGGTCTCGCATATTCAGAAATTGTTTTCAATGGCCTTTGTACTTACGCAATGGTTTGGCTGGGGAGACAATGTCTGGGCCACTTTCTTCTTTTGTGGTCTTCGAGGGCACTCCTCCAATGTTATTTAGAGCTGAACGTTACTTCCTAGGTATCTGAGGGCAGCCGGCTTGTTTTCTTGTCGTATATGATATGACCATTAAGCCTACAATTTCAAAGGGTTCTTTATTTTAGAATCCAAAAACTTTGCCAGGATATATCTGAAAGTGAAGCATTCTGGGCCCTTTTTGTTTGTTTATTTGGGATACGATAGGCCATTTCGGTCAGGAGAACCAACTCTTTTCTTTCTGGGTTGTTTTTCTGGAAGTTTACCCATAAGTATTTCTTGTTCTCATTTTTTAGTTTTCTTCATTATAAACACTAATTGTGTACATAATTATGTATGTTATCTATCTCTTGCTCATCTATGGTCCTAATTTTCCTTCTAAAATATTCTTAATTATTTCATTTCTCTACATTTCATGTTCGTTGTTTTTCTACACAATTTGCCATATTTTTACCTGCTTTCTGTACGTTTCTTGATGCTATTTCTAAAATAGTTTGATTTTTTTTGCTTGAGTTCTGCCAGCTCATGTTTCCTCTCTTTTTGTTACCTCACCATGCTAAGTTGTCATATATCAGTTAATCTTTATTTAATTTAAAAAAAAATCACACCAGTAGGCTTGATTGCCTTTTCATGTATTTTCTGGCAACTGTTGTTTTGTTTCTGTGGTTTGGTTTTGTTTTAGTCTTCTTACCCTTTATTTTTTGCTATTCCTGTCCTCCATTTTTTCTTGTTATTCTCTGCTGTGTCTACGTTGGTTCCTTTTTGATTTTTATTAATATTCAGATTGGATACAATGTGTTCCTCCTAGAGCAATCAGGATTCGCACTCAGGGCTGATGATGAGGCGGAGGAGCTCTGTTCCCGCTGCCTCTCACAGGCTGTAGTTTATCATCCAGCCCGGCCCACCTTGCTTCTCAGGAACACGCTCGGGATAGACCAGCTCCCACTGCCAGGTGTCTTCTACTTTTCCTGATACCATGATCAATGCGTGGCTTGTTTTAAAAATCATGTTTTTTTTAAAGGATAAATTTTCTGAGACTGCAGAGCCGTGGGAATATATATATTTTTTCACATCTTCTAACACACCTGTTTGAACTTCACTGTTTTTGGTAACCCTTCTGCCTTTATGCCCTGGTTTGGGGTTTTATTTATTTTCTAAATTCACCAAGTATCTCTGTGTCTACCATGGTAAGAAATATGAACTGCCCTTGTCCTCCTGCAAGGGCGCTGGCAGAGTGGTATGTTCTTAGCTGGCCTTTTGAACTGTGAGGTTTCTTTATCCTTAGATACCGCTCAATTCCTAATCACCCTCTGACCATCTTTTTTCTCTAGCTCCGCTCATTCAGAACTCGTTGCTACCAGCATGAAGGACTGTTGGCCTTTTCTAATAGTGTGTATAAATGTCAACTTTGGTAAAAAAAAAATCACATTTTCCTTATAGGGGCTTTGTTGTCCTTGCTATAACCTACGGCTCTTGCCACTTCCAGCATCGTCGCTCTTAATCTCACGTTGGCGCTGGTTATTTAACGGTTGCTCTTCCTAGGGTTAAGGATGGGACCTCCTTTGTTCATTAACATTCCTAACACCTATATGAATAACTATTTATAGCAGGAATAAATTATAGTGTGTAGTTAATAAAAACTCTTTACAGTGAAATAGAATAGCTATTTATAGCATGAATAAATTACAGCGAGTAGTTAATAGAAACTCCTAACCTCCCTAGAGCCACGATCAAGAGGCAGAAGAGAGTAAAGTTTAAGAGCACAAACCTGGGAACCAGGTATGATCCTGGGCAAATTTCTTATCTCTGTAACTTCGTTTCCTTGTCTGTAACAAGGAAGAGACAAAGAGGATTCACCGTGTGAAGCTGACGTCAGGACTAAATGCATGTGGTGTATTTAGGACAGAATGTGACACAATATGTGTTGTTATTGTTGTTATTATTATTATTATTAATGTTGCTGTCATCGTTGTTTGGCAGAAAGGAACGAGAAGTGGAAACTGCACGTTTGATGAGTCTTCTGAACAAAAAATAAAATTAGGCCTAATACTGACTCCTAAAAAATAAGAGACAGATGCCCTAAGAACATGGCATCTAAGAACATCAAAGAATTTGCTTGGTCATGGATATGTGAAAATGTTTTATAAGTAGGTGAAAATAGCTTTCAGGGATAAACAGATTATTTGATGAATTCTTTTCCAGTCATTGGGTAACTACCATAACTAAACGTCACACGCAACAGAGACAGTTTCAGACAGAATTTAGTTTTCAAGGCCTTTCATCCTACAACTTATCATCTGTTAAAATCTATCTCAAAGCTTCTTTCTCTTTTAACTTTAAAGTTACTTTAATTATGAAACACTTGACATGTATATAAAATAAAAATAACATGCCCTCACCTTTAAAAATTATTCTTTCACTAACTTTTGCTCTGTCTTCAGGTCTCAGTCTGTCATTGTCTCTCTCTTTCTCTCCTATAAAGCCTCCCACCTACTGAGTACACCTTCATAACAACTGAAACATTTCAGTTTGGATACAATGGGTAACTTATCAGATAGCAGGTAAAAGGACAGGAATACCTGTTCTTCATTAAAACATGTCTGTAGATTAGCTTAAAGAAAAATAATCAGGCCTAAATCTGAAGGGGAAGATTAGTGGATATTTCCCTTTATGCAACTTAATTTTAAGGAAAGCATCTCTATGACTGTTTTAATAAATGAAGCAAAAGTTTCTTGGATTCCAGAATTAAAACTATATTTATAAATGTATAATTCAGCTACTTCCTGGTTGAAATGGGCTTGTTCGGCTAGCCTGGGGAGTGCTATCATTTTTACTATAATCTATAAAAAAATATTTTCATTTAGGATATTTTAAAATGCAACCCATTTTTACATTGAATTTATCTGTACAGTGGTTTCTTTAGAATTGTCCATTAAAAGTTTTACTATAAAATTGATTTAATGTATTAAATATTGCTTTATTCCATAATAAAAGTATTAGGACTTGTTAAAGAAATTTGTCTTATTTCATAGGACTTGTATATATCTCATTGATCCTCCTTCTTTTATGGCTTCCCTAAGATTTTATGGCATCAACTTAATGATTAAGATTACATATCATAGCTGTTTTCCTTCCCAACCTGATCTAAAGTTTTAATTGACACGTAGTATTTCAAGTCCTGTTTCAAACCCATTTGTCTCTAAATAGAGTTTTAAATTCCTTTACCCAGCTGAAGGGAAAGGATCCCGTGGGGACCCAGTGGCTGTTGTATCTACCTTGGCCTTAAATATCTTCTTGTGACTTGAATAGTAGTACCTGTTCTTTACCTCTGAGATAAACTCTGATGTAATAATGTAAAGTAAAGAAAATATCACCTTTGATCACCTAAAAAATGAAAAGAATAATTTCATATTGCTGTGGACAATCGAGTCTTGTTGGCCTTCTTTTATTGAAACACCAATATTGTAACATTCTAGCCAAAACTTTCCTCTTACACAGTGAATTAATTAAATATATAATTATTTCAAAACTTTAAGGTGGGAAAACATCATGTTCCTTGCAAACCATCACACATTGATATAAAAGCTGTATAGTCAAAGTGAAAATAGTAACTTTGCATTCTGTATTTTGGAAATATATTTAGGGTTGCCTTAATCATAAACATAAAGCATTACTAATCTAGCCATTTGAAAATTAGTCCAGCCTCTTCTGAAATCTAAGGGCCCTTTCCATTGGAAGAAATGGGTTACACATTCATAGGTAGAATCAGTGAAATAAATGTATGAATTGTGAGCACAGCTGGTTTATTTATTCATTCAACAAATATTTACTAAGCATCTACTATATTCAAAGCACTGTCTAGATGCAAGGGATATATTAGGAAACCAACAGGAAAATAAATTCCTGTCCACATGGAGCTTATAGTCCAAGAAGGGGAGATTGATAATTAATGTATTAGATAACCATATATTTTCCTCTAGGCAGAAAGTGAAATTTAACTAGAATCCAGATTTTGCCAGATGAGTACAAAGAAGAGAAGGGAAAAAGATTTCAGGGTATATGCAAAGGGATTCCATAAGACTTGGTCATAGAACTGAATATTCTGGGTGCAAATAATATAATTTGGGGGGGTTGGAGAGAACAGAAAGGGGAGAAAGAAGGCTGGAGAAAAATTAGTATTTGGGTCAATGGTTTGCAGGTTCCTGTAAAGTTGAAGGGCTGATGCAGTAAGATCCTTGCATGGGTGCTTGGGATTAAGATTTTAGAGGAATTGCTTTATTTGTAGTGACAGATGCATTATTCAGCCATGGAACAAGTGTCCAAGGTATTCTAGAGGACATGAGCATTGATTGCAGCAGCAGAATTCTGAGAATTCAGTGAAAAGGACATTGAACAAGCAGATTAAATCACTAAGGGCTAGTGTTGGATAGAGGCCAATAATCTAGCAGCTAAAAGCTTCCCAGAATGAAGGGAAATAATAAAGACTGAACCAAAGAAATAAGTGTAAGATTATCTAATATTTTATACATGGGGGGACTGAGGTCCAGAATTGTCAGAATTGTGAACTGACTTAGCCAGGGTTCTGTAAGTTATTAACACAACTGTACAACTCACACTCAAGCAATCTGTCTCCAGCTAAATGTTATTCCCACCATATCACACTATCAACCATGATCATTTCTATGAATTCAACACTGAGTGAAGATAAGAAATACCAGCAAGTAGCAAGTTGTGTGGGGGGTAGGGAGATTATGATTTTTTGCAACTTTAATTTGGAGTGCCTGTGGACACTATAGTGAAGAGGGCTGTTGATTAATCAGAGGTTACACATCCTAATGGAGAGGTTTTGTAGGCATTTGGAGTTCTTAGAGATATTAGAGCTATGTAGCTTTGTAAGCCATCAGGCTATAATGTCATTCGAAGCAATAAATATGGGTGAGGTAAAACAAGGAGAGTGCATAGAGAGAGAAGGCTAGCAAAAGATTGGAAACGACATATAGGGGTTGAACAGAAAAAAATGGAATCACACAGAAAACTGAAAGAACAGAGCCAAAGAGGTAGAAGAACCAAGAATTCAAGAATTTCAAATCATAGTCAGTGATCAATTACCTCAAATGCTCCAGAGAGATTAAATGGGATAAGGAATGGAAAGAGTCCTTTGGATTCATTACTGAGAAGGCCATAGTACTACTTAATGGTCAAGTCATTATTTAATCATAAATAATTTTTGACCATGAGTAGTGGACACAAAACTTTGGAATTTCAGGGACCAAGCAGAAGGTAGAAGAGACTGGTTATTATCCTCCCTGATCTGCTGAAATTATTCTCCACTAGTTGGTAGAAAAGTTTCACCAGTCTTATCAGAAAAGTGTCACAAAAAATGTCAAAGGATTGCAGATAATGAGTTACAGAAACATTTTCTGGAGCCCTTGTCCAAAAAAATATTCCTTAAAATAATGCTTCAGTAGGCAGATGATTTGGGAAACTGACAGTTAATTTCCCTGGAAATGGGTAATTCATTTTAGCATATTCAAAGCTCTGAGAAATCCTATAGCAAGGAAAGTAAACTTGGAATAGCTCAGTTTCATTTCTAAGTTTATTGATGAATTAACATTATTATTATTGTCATCATTACTATTATTTGCAAAGTACCTCATAGCATTGTAAGATTATGTTCTGCCGAACACACTTGGGGGATTTACAGTGTCTGGCCAGAATGCACTGGCAAAGAGAAAATGCTTCAACTCAACTTTTAAGGAGTGAAAGCCATGACTGAGGGACACGGAGGCATTAGAGCAACAACCGGATGTGGTATGTTTTCTTCCTAATTATACCCCCAATTAAACCTGTCACTTATTGTCATTACTTTTTTTACTTTCAATTCCATTTATGTTCAATATTATTTTGATTTAGCTTTGGGTGTACAGCATTGCGGTTAGACAATTATATACCTTACAAAGTGTCCCTGCACTGATATTCCCAGGACTTACCTGGTACAATACATAGTTATTACAATATTATTGACTATATTTCTTGTGCTGTACTTTATATCCGTGTGACTGTTTGTCATTATTATTATCATAACTTAAATTTTCAGTCAATCAGAGTTGGGGGTCAATACGATAACATTTTGGTTATTAAATCATGTCATATCATTTGCTGTGTATTAAGTTTACAATAATGACTGGGTTGGAAAAGTCATTAAAAGTGCCTTGATTTGCTCTGGCTGGTGTGGCTCTGTGGAATGAGTGCTGCCCTGTGAACCAAAGGGTCGTCAGTTCGATTCCCAGTCAGGGCACATGTCTGGGTTGTGGGCCAGGTCCCCAGTTGGGGGAGTGTGAGAGGCAACCATGCATTGATATTTCTCTCCCTCTCTTTCTCCCTCCCCATCTATCTAAAAATAAAATAAAGAAAATCTACAAAAAAAGTGCCTTGATTTAAGTGCATAAATCTGATTGATTCAGGTAAAGAAAAAATAAGCACCAACCTGTCTAGAATTTTGATCAGGTTGTTCGTTTTGGCACTAAGGGGAGAAAATACTATTCATCTGGGCCTGTTGCTGACTTTCTCTGGAATTTATAGATGGCTCTTGCTGAGTACATTAAAAAATGACATCAGAATTTTTTGTGACTGACATGCATCAATTTTTAGTTTGGCACTTTACTAACAGGCTCTCTAGTGAAGAACACTCTTGGTGGTGACAAATGACATAATGATGAATTCAAACTGCCACAGAAATGAATGGTCTTCAAGTCAATATGCAAGGGAGATATTTTTAAACACTTAACTTTAAGTGGGTGTTTTTGAGATTAAGACTTATTCGAATAATAAAAATTAACCTATAATGTGAAAAATTTGTTATTTGTGTTGTAGGTAAAATTTATGAGTGTGTCATAGTTTATTACACAGCACAGGTGAGGTAGGTTTTTCTGAATGCCCATGTCTCTATTTTTAGCAATGTTAACAAAAATATTTTAGAAAAAAATCTACATTTAAGAAAAATTCCTAAGAGATATGGAATAAAAACAGAAGGTACAGTAAACATTACAAGTGAGTAGAAATCTAAAAGTGCAACACATCTGCTAGTAAGTTCTTCTCATTTGTTTATTCAATCAACAAACACTTGTTCAATGCTTACTATGTAACTGACACTGTTTGAGACTCAGAGGATACAACAGTAAAATGTACAAAGTCCATGTGCTCACAGAACGTCCTCCAATAGAGAAACATGCAAGGAAAAAATAGGTAATTTTTATAATAATAAGCGTTATGTAAAAAGTTAAGCAGGGGAAAAGAGGACAGAGAAAATGTTCAGAAACATGCCCTCTGAGCAGGTGACATCTGAGCAGACACCTGAGTGATGACTTGTGGCAATAAAAAGTTGTAGGTAAAGAAACCTTACAGGCAAGAAGGGACTGGAAAGAAGTATTTGAAGTCATGAAAGGCAAGGACCTACATCCAAGATGACTCTATCCAGCAAAACTTTCATTTAGAATCGAAGGGCAGATAAAGCTCTTCCCAGATAAGATCAAGTTAAAGGAGTTTATCATCACCAAACCTTTAATATATGAAATGTTAATGTTAAAGGAACTTATATAAGAAAAAGATAAAAATACAAACAGTTAAATGACAATAAATTCATACCTATCAACAACTGAACCTAAAAATAACAAAAACAAAAAAGAACTAAGCAAATAACTAAAACAGGAACAGATTCACAGAAATGGAGATCACATGGAGGGTTATCAGTGGGAAGAGGGAGGGAGGAGAATGGGGAAAACAACAGGAAATATGAAGTGTAAATGGTAGGTATAAAATAGACAGGGGGAGGTTAAGAATAGTTTGGGAAATGGAGAAGCCAAAGAACTTATTTGTATGACCCATGGACATGAACTAAGGTGGGGGAATGCTGATGAGAGAGGGGGACAGGGGAAAGGGGAATAAAAGGGAGAAGAAATGGGACAACTACAATGGCATAATCAATAAAATGTATATAATAATACTTGTAGGTAAAGAACCTTCTTAGAAGAAGGAAGAACAAGGGAAAAGACCTAGGTGCCCATAATCTCTGAGTATGTGAGCAATTGCGAGAAATCCATCATGGCTGGGCTTCGGTGAGCAAATGGGCGTGTGGTAAGAGGTAAGATTGGAGAGGTAGGCAGGACCAGGTCATGATGGTCACAGTCAAAATTTTGGAGCTTGTTTTAAGCTTTCTAGGAAGCCATTGGTCAGTCTTAAGCAGAGGAAAAGGCATGCTTTGATTTATATTTTTTAAAGACACCTTTGAGTGTTGAGTAGAGAATGGATCATAGGAAAACATGGAGAAAGGGGAGACTGGTGTGGACCAAGATTGAAAGGGTGAAGGTGGTAAGAAATGATCAGATTGGAGATCTAGTTTACAGGCACAGGTGACAGGCTTAGCTATTGGATTTTGACATGAGGCCCAAGGGAAGAAGAGCAAACAAAGATTTATGGCCCTGTTTGGGCCTGAGAACCTGGCCAATGATTCAGAGATGGAGAAAAGTAAGAGCAAGGCAGGTTTTGCCAAATGTTAAAAGATGGATGATCTCATTAACACAACTAGTGAGTCCCTAAAAATTCCATAAGGCTGTTTCTCTAGAGCTTATTTACTTTGATAAAAAATAAAAACAGCAGAATTTCTATCTTTAATGATGATAAATATCTTCACTGTATGAACAGGTGGCAAAAATGTAGGTTTAAAGATGCTGTTTACAAAAATTTTCATTATTCTGAGAACATAAAGAAGGACAAAAATGGCTCATAATAAGGTATAAACTTCTCTCTTAACATGAGAAAAACTTCAAAGTCTTTTGTGTGTATATTCTCAACAAGCATAATTAGTGCTTTTTAGTAAATACAAAAAAATGTTTGTTTATAGTTAAAAAGAAAACAAAACTAGTTTCTTCCAGGGACCCGCAATGCATAAAACAATTCAGCAGCTAGAGTGTGTTACTTACCTTAAAAATAAAAATAGCTACCTTCATACTGAGTTATATGTGAGGAAGAATAAGACATTAACCTCCTCCTTCATTCACAACATGACAAGAACAAATTATAGAGCAGTGGCTGGTGTTCAGCATGGGCAGAGAGTTCCTGGCAGTGAACCAGTCTTATAAACAAGTAGATGCTGGAAAGACGGATCTAGACTGGATTCTCATGAAATGTTTTTTATGTGGCAGAGTGATAAAGGAACACTAAATTTTACTTTATCTCCACAGGAATCTGTTCCTAAAATTATGTTACGTAAGAGAAGAATGGAGAATAATTCTGTTCATCTGAAAGTACAACCAACCTCTCCTCAGTGATGCTGACAGATGGGTGACAGTGTTTGGGAACAGTTGTGAAATAATCTCTACGGCCCTGTATGGAGATCACTCAGCAGCTCTTGCTGAGGGTGTTGCTTCGACGTTCCCTCCCAGGATTGCACTGACATATTCAAGTGTGTGTTTTGAGGTAAGAGATGGACCTGATACTCTATCATTAAATTTTTCAGGTCATTGCCTGTGTTAAGTTTTTCTTAGTTTCATAAATTTTTGATATATGACTACCTTTCCAAGGCCGTGACACAATAGAAACAATTATTTGAGTTTTCATGGGCTTGTGGGTTTTTTTTTTTAAATGAACAGACCTTGTATGATTATAGCTTCTGGTTGAATCCATTGTATTTTAGTTATTTTCAAGTTGTCTTTATGGGTACAACTGAATTACAAAGTGTTCAATTCCTTGAAGATTAAAAAATTATTGGAAAGCAGAATTGCAAGATATTTCAGCATGTTGACCTCAGGGACTGAAGAGAGAAAGCCTGTTGCTTTTGTCTGAATTTACTGCAGGCGGTGCCTATTGATCCGATCCCCCTTGCTTAGCTTTGGTCAGAGATGTGTAGTGTGTACATATTTCAAAGGAAGAGAAGTATACGGAAAAAGAAAGTACCTTTTCACTATGAAATGCTCTCAACAGCAAGGAATATTGCCAAATACTGTGATTTCAATTTTCCTAAATGCCCATTGGCAAGGTCAATATGAAAACTTAAATTTATTTTCTATGATGCGTGAATTCACAACTCTCATTAAACTTGTAGAGGCAATCTCTGCTCTAGTACAACAGTGCATTATCCCAAGAATTGAATTAATACTCAGGAAAATGTTTCCATTCATCTATACGTGATTTATTACTTTATAACAACTTTGTGTTTATTGCTGCACTTTCATATTTATTGAAAGCATGTAATAGCAGATGATGGGTTTAATTCAGTATAAATTACAGAATGAAAATCTACATCAATTTGCTTATGTAAGAAAATAAGCCAGAATAATATTGTGTTTCTTTATATTCAACCATCTTTAGAGTGGTGTGAAATGCTTAATTAGTTCATACATTTTACACACTGATTTAAAGTAAACAATCTTCTTGGCTGTTTCTGTGCCTTATGGGAAATGTATTCAATGCTCAGAATTAAATTTTCAAAGGACTGTCAAATTTGCAGGATACAAATTAGTCTCCACCCAATTTTTTTCAAAATTATTCTAACTTTCTGAAGATCTGAAGAGCCAGGTAATTCCCTCTGGAATAGGGCAGCTGCCCTCCTCAAGGTCAAATGCACACAGTCAGACTGACCCTGTCTGCCAGACAGCTTCCTCTGTCATGTGACTGCACCACTGGGGTGAAAATGTAGCCAGAGGTGATTTTTCACTTCTCAAAATATAACAAATGACTTACCTCAGTGTGCTTTGCAAACATCCTATGTAAAAGTATATTTGGATTAAAACACACCCATTTTGATTCACATGTGCGAACCTGAGTTAAAAACCTCACAGCCTTGTTAGTGACTGCCTTCCAAGGAACCTGCCCGGCTTTAGAAGATGCCGAAGGGCAGGGCAGCCAAGAGACACCTTAGAAAAAGTCAATCATCAATGTAAAGTCGACAGAGAGAGTGGAAGGAAGCATGAAAGTGGGTTGTACAGCAATCTGGTCCTGCTTCCTGGCATTAGGTGAAGGGACCCTGCAAGAGGAGAGCCCTGAGGGTATGAATAGGAAATGGCCCTGTGAAGATCCCTAAACACAATTTAGAGTGAACCCATAGCTGATTAGGAATAGTTCTAACGAATATCAGACTGCTCATAAAAGGCTTAACTTAACTAATTGAGGGATGTGATGGAATTAGACCAGGAAGCTGTGAGCTATCCTGTGTTCATGAGTTGCTAAGGCAACTCAGAAGGATTGAACTGGGTATCTACAGAATACATTTTAAAAATGAAACCTGGAGGAGGACCAGAGAGAGCAAACAGCTGGTATTAGGCAGTAGCTGAAGGCTAGAGGTCTGGGAAACCCAGCTAGGGAACAAAATTGATTGGGCCTGGCTGCATGTGCTGAGCTTTGGAATCTATAAGTGATGAGAATTTAACCAAGTCACTGGTTGGTCTTGCATATAATCTAGACCAAATAACATGCAAAAGCAGGATTGTGTATTAAATGTGGTAAGATCATTGAACTCAGTTGTCGTTATTGGTTGTACATGTCTCCGTGTTTTCCAACTCTTTTCCATGCATCTTCTTAAGAACACTGCATTTGAGGTAGACAAAAAGAGAACTGCTAGAAACTGGTCCACATTTCAACCAAGCAGGGTAGTGAAACATAAAGTAATAAGTCTGCTGTGTTTCATCTATCTCCCAAACTTAAAACCAGAATGATTTACTGTGACGGAGCACATCTCCAGCCTCCAACAAATCCCTTTCTGTGCTGTTGCATCCCAGCATCCTCCAACTGAACTCCCTTCTCCTCCCAGGAAACCCCTAGGACCACAGTGTTCTTTTTATGGAAACGTGTGTGTGCTGGATATTTTTTCCCCTGAAGTTTAGAACTAAGTCAATTAAATAACAGTGAACTTCTTTTCGCATGGAATAATTCATTGTGATTATTTTCAAAATCCTGTCCATTTTTCCTTAGGCTTATTTTGAAAACAACTTTTCGTAGGTGTGCATGAAATGTTAATTAGCTCACTGTGTCTGAGGAGGCCTATTCATAGACTTTGCGAAAGAATTTCATTTAAACAGCTAATCCCAAAAAGCTTGCAGCCAAACAGAAAGGTTGAGGCTGGGCTTAAAATGTGGCCTTTTGCCATCGTCTCTCTGTTTGGATTTACCTGCGTCAGTCTGGTCATACCCAGTGCATGAGTTCTTCTGAGCAGACATGTAAACAGTGGCTGCTAATGAAGTCTTGAGCTGGGTGGGCATTAGTTATGCTCCCATAACTCAGCAGTATGCTGCTAAACATTGAACAACTGGCTCTGAAAAAAGTGTATGCGTGTTTGCTATGAAAGATATGAAACACGCTATTTACAAATAATTATAAAATACATAATATTCATAATTGTAGATTCCACATAGTCAAGTGATTCTCATGGAATGCCTTATTGCTTTTGGCCAAACTTTTAGTATCTGTAGGCTACTTATGGCTGCAATTGAATGAATAAGTCCTATATAAATATTAGGTAATATTTCTGTTTTTGTTAATGAGTAAGGTAGAAATAAAACACTGGAGTCTTATGTTGGAATTTCATTTTACATTCAATGATATATGCAACTTTACTGAATCATAAGTTTTCAGTACTAGAAGAACAGTTCTTCAGTTTTTTTGTATAATTTATAGATCTAAGCAGCATTTAAATTTAATCTGCACTATTAACATCTTCTCCATCTTTTTTAAGACAATGATATAATAAGTAAAGACCTGATTTGTAGGAGATTATTGATGAAGATACGACTAACAGAAACACATGTAGCAGGCACCTTTGAAGAACAGTCTTCCTGATTAGAGCAATAGTGTGCCAAGCCACTGACTACTTTTTCTTGAATAGTTTCCAGCTTTAGAATTATTGTATAAGCTGTACATAATATCACACTGTATGTGTTAAAGTGCTTTAACACATGCCATTTAATACCACTGAGATTTATAGGTTGCTGTGTGCCAACATGTCTAACTAATTATGCATGCAAATAATGAGGTACAAGATTACAAAATATAAAAAATGAAGCCTTAGAAAATGCACAGAGTAGTGCAATAGTAATATATGCTTTTGTAAAAATAAAAAGGAGGCATATAAAGTAAAAGAGTGAAGGTTACTATCCTCTTGCTCACTGCTTTAATATTAGTCCTCCAGGTAGCCGTTCTTAATAGCTGACATGGATTCTTGAAATTTTTCTAACCACATTTTTAATGAGATTGTTTATTATGCTTTACTTTTCTTCAGTAAGATAATACTATATTATTTTTATCTTTGAAGGAACATATTTATACATATTGTTATACAGCATGTGTTTTTTTCTGTTTATAAATATCCTCCTTGGTCAGGACACATAACCCTACTTCATATTCTGAAAGAGCTATGAAATCTTCTATAGTTATAATAATTCTCCTACGAATTAATGTTTTATCATTGTAATCATCGCCTATTAGTAGATGTTTGTGCTTCTTTCGAGTTTTTCAATCTTTCCTGTGCCTTTTGCTTTTGCAAAAACTGCACATACCACTGCATATGTATTTGCACAGAATGCAAATTTTATAGGGGACAGAATTCTAGAAATAAAATCTGCAGGTTTCTTTGATCATTGATCATATATTTATTTACTTCACAATTATTGAAATAATCCTGACTTTAATTCTAAACTTGTATTCAAATATTTGCCAGTTCACCACCGCCAGCCAGCTGCCAACTAAACTCCACAGGTACCCCACTCATTGAATTCAGAGTTCTGCATTATTTTGCTTGAACATTCTGTGGTTCGAAATCTTTGGATCTGGAACTCACATCAGCTACATGTTCCTTTGTTTATGAATTATCTGTCCATTAATTTTAGGAAACAGTGAAATAATATCTCCTATCATATTTATTGATAACAAATCAGAGTAAATTGGATTCTTGTATTTCAGGGTCCATTAGCAAGCACGTCTTCTGAATGAGATTGTCAGTGTTGTACTTATTTGGGAGAGAGAGTGTATGTCCTTAAGGCATGCTTGTAGTTAAAGGAGAGGAAATCATTTAAAATTTCTCAGATTGCAGAGACTGATGTTCATGAAGAAGAACCTGTCAAAGTGATGTGATCAGCTATAAATAGGTATATGTCTATCATTCTGATGGCAACTTTCAGAGCTGAACCACAATGGCTGCCTATTAAGCCATTCAGAATTGAAGGTAATGCCAGAGTCTGGAAAAGGTAGGTTCTTGAGTCTTTGTGAAATTTATAAGGTCTAAATGCATGGAGGTCTATTCAATGTGCTGTTGTTATAAGACACTTACATTACAAATATATGTCATATTTCTTTTTATTAGATATGTGAGCATTCTTATCTGCAATTAAGCTAGGTAATTTGCAACAAAAACTTGCTTTGCATATATTCAGTGGTGTTATTTGAAAACTAATTATCTGTTTTTTAAATAAGATATTCTTTTCTGTTACCTTGAAATACTTAGATTATTTAAACCCAACTAAGAAGAAAATAAGTCAAGCTGAGGCATCTCTGATGCAACCTCTGTCGAGCGAGCAAGGAGTGGTGTGTGTGTCACGTGTGTGTGCATCACGTGTGTGTGCGTTTACTCTCATGAGTGTCTTAAAAACCTGAAGATGTTATGGTCTCTAAAATAAGAATAAACCCCACTAAGTGGGCTCTCTCAAGAAATGGACCAGCGGATGAGAATATGGACTCCTGGCACGATATGAAATATTCACTGAGGAAACAGCCTGATAAAGGTAACAGAAAGAACTTCAGTCCTGTGTTTATTTATTTTTGCAAACACTGAAATCATCCTGGTGTCAATTCTTGTCAAAAACTTTTTTTTGTTGTTAGAAGACCAAGAGAGGTCATGGGACCTGAGCAGAACCTCACTTACCTTATAGATTTTTCTGTCAGTTTCTAGTTTAGAGGGACAGTCAAGGAGCTACATTCTTGAGCAGCTTTTCTTTCCACAGCTGGGTGAGCTCAAACTTCCAACCTTCAGGACTTACACTGCATTGTCAGTGCAGAACTTCAAGTAAATCACTTAGGTCCCTCTGAGCTAGGAAGTCTGTAGGTCTAAGTTACAAGCTATCACAGAACCATGACCTGGAAAGACCAAGGTGATTCTTCATCTTTACTCAAAGGTCATCTGTATTTGATTTACAGGCCCAGCAGTTAAGAAACGGCAGTGGAACAGAAGCTCCTAAACTATGTTTTCTTGCTGTTTACAACATTTTATTTAAAAAAATAAAAACCATATAGGTATTTAATTTTGAGGAAGCTAAATGGTGGGTTTTAGAAAGGCCATGAAACTATCTATTTTGCTTTCCTGATTTCCAGGGCCTAGAACAAAGTACAGGCTCCATGAATACTGGTGGATGAATGGATGATGAAAGAAACAGCATCTTTCCATGAATAAAGCGTTGAATAAGCATCATTGTAGGAGGTACTCTCTAGAGACAATTCCTAATGATCTGCCTCCTGGTATTCACTCCCTTTGTATCTCTCTTCTGAGCGTGGGCTGGACCTAGTAACTAGTTTCTAGGGAATAATATACAGCAAATGTGATGAGACATCGCTTCTGAGATAAGGTTACAAAAAGACTGTGACTTCGTGGCTTACTCCTCCCTGCTCTCATTCCAGGAAAAGCAAGTTGGCCAGTCACAAGTTGCCGGATGGAGAGACACATGCAGCAGAGACCTGATGCCTCTGGTTAACAGCCAGAGAAACTCTGAGGCCCCCAAAGGCCACAGGAGTGGGCTTGGAAGCAGATACTCTGCAGCTGAGCCTGGAGATGACCGCCGTCCTGGCCAATACCTTGAATGCAGCCCCATGGGAGACCTGGAGTCCGAGTCGCCCAGTTAAGCTGTATCTGAA
The DNA here is from genome assembly GCF_021234435.1 of Artibeus jamaicensis. Classification (NCBI taxonomy): domain Eukaryota; kingdom Metazoa; phylum Chordata; class Mammalia; order Chiroptera; family Phyllostomidae; genus Artibeus; species Artibeus jamaicensis. Next base: position 29,547,020 of record NW_026522046.1, on the reverse strand, counting down.
CTCTTGGCCCACAAAAATCTGTGAGATAATGTTTGTTGTTACATTTCATGGTAATTTGCTATGCAGCAATAAAAAGTCACTACAGTTGAACTGAAATGTTAAATCGAGTTCGTTACTTACAAAAACTCTATCTAACTGCATCACCCCTGAAAGGCATTGAGAGTTTGTTGAGAAATATAACCTTTCTATTTCCAACTTAGTTCAGTGGCCATAAATCAAATTACTTCACTCAAAGTCACAAATTACTTCAAAAAGTTAAAATAGAATTATTTATGCTGATTTACTTTAAGAATAAGAAACATCTTTCTTCATATTTATATAGTTTCAGATTTTATTTTCAGAATTATCTTCCCAACAGAAGTAATAATCTGCATTTCCATAATAACCCATTTAATATTCTACTCATCAAAGAGCCAGAAAAAGGAGAAATAAAGCACAAATACCATACTCTGCATATATACAAATAAATTCAATATATTAAATACATTTTGTAGACTGTACTGCAGTATGTACTTTATTTATTTTTAGAGAGAGAGGGGAAGGGAGGGAAAAAGAGAGAGAGGAACATTGGATGTGCAAGAGATATATCAATCAGCTGCTTCTCCCAGGGCCCACCCGGGGACCTAGCCCGCAACCCCAGGCATGTGCACCAACAGGGAATCAAACTGGTGACCTTTTGCTTCATGAAACCAGTAACCATTTGGTTCATGGGCCTGAGTTCAATCCAGTGAGCCATGCCAGTCAGTCACATCAGCCAGGGCAGAAGTATCGCTTGATGGCTTTTTCACTGTCATATGGGTGAACATTACATTAAGTCAAGGTGACTAATATACTGCTTTAGACGTGTACCCTCTTCAACAGACTGTGCCCACCCATTCAGAAGGAGCCCGCATGCGGCACACTGTGGTGAACTTGGGGTCAACAGTGGCCCACTGCCCAGATTTGAGTCCAGTCTCACTGCTTAGTAACCGAATAAATTTGGGCAAGTGACTGGGTCACTTATCATCATTACTGTTTTTACCTATTCAGAGAAGGGAATGTGTTGTAAAAACACATGAAATGTAAAAAGAGTAGTCTGAGACCACTGATTCCACTTGGCTACCACCCTCACCTTCTCTGCGACCCTGTTCTGACTGCTCTCTGAAAACTGCAACCAGCCTCCCTCCCTCCACCTGTTCTCCTGCCCGGTCACTGCCTTTTCCCTGAAACTTTTTATAGCACGGATCACATTATGTCGTCTGGTCTGTTCCCCACTTCATGAATTCTCTCTTACTTTGACCTAATCTTCTGTTTGACCCATCTTTTTTCCTTCAGTTATTACGCATTTATTGCTAATGTTTTTTTTCAAGTATGTCCAGTCATTTTTGATTCTCTTTCTCCTAACTCATCTTTTTTTATTCCCCTTTCTTATACTTTCAGGCATAGTGAATATGTATTCTCTTTAAAACAGTATCTAATAATTCCACTATCTGAAGTCTTTGTCTGGTTTTGTTGTGTCTACTGACTGCTATTTCTGTGTATGTACTTATAATTTTTTTCACTTTTTAACTAAATTTGTTTGGGTGACCTTGGTTAATAAAATTATATAGGTTCAGGGGTACAGTTAGATGTCATCTGTATGATGTGTTCACCACCCCAAGTCACATCTCCGTCCATCAGCATTTATCTTCCCTATATCCTTTTCCACCTCCCCCCACCCCTCTTTCCCTCTGATACTAACTGTACTGTTATCTGTGTCTATGAGTTTATTTTTTCTTAATTCCATCATCCTTTTCTTTTTCACGCAGCCCTGCAACCTCCCTCCCCTCTGACAGCTGTCAGTCTGTTCTCTGTCTATGACCTGTTCCTATGTTGCTTGTTAGTTTAGAGTCCACACATTAGTGAAATCATGCAGCATTTGTCTTTCTCTGACTGGCTTTTTTCACTTAGCATAGTACTCTCTAGGTCCGTAGATACTGTTACAACAGGTAAGATTTCATTTATTTTTTACAGTCTAGTATAAATTCTTAATTTTTAAAATTCTATGCAGGACTTCTGTGAGGCCCAGGTTAAAAAGGAATAAACATTTACTTCTGCTAGGGTGCTGGGGGCACTTTTCTCACGTAAGGTTCTCTTGGGAGTATTTTTTGACCACCTAGATGAGTGATTCCAGGCTTGTGTGGACTGGTGTGTCTTTGCTAAATTCCATATTTGTTTTTGTTAATTAAAACAGAAATCAGACAGTTTTTTTAGTTAACCATTGCTAAAATGATTTTCTTTCTTTTTCTTCTTTTACATCACTCTGTTTTGATTTTATGCTTAGTACTGCCGAAGTCCCAGGTTCAGAAGGCTTGGCTTCAGATTTCTTCTCCTGCTCTGCACAGGCACCTGAGGCTCCACGCTACCTTCCTGATTCCATAGATGCCCTCAGGTTATTCTGCACATTCAGTTGCTCATCCCTGCTGAGATTTTCTGCTTCTATTTTGCTTCTGGTTTCAGAGGATAGCCCACACTTTTAAAGAAACTAGTCCATCAATTTGAAAATATTCTCTGTGGCATGTTTAACTCTTTATAATGAGGAATGTTAGGATTGTTCATGCACCATAACTGTGAAAGCAAAACACTAGAAGCAGAAATAAAGGGCACTTTTAAAAGTTACTAATTATTTTGTCACATATACATGTAATGTATGACATGCAGAGCATAATACATATATAACATCCGGGGTCTCACCAACCACCTCAAGAATGAAAACATTTTCAGTGTATTTGAAGCTCCTTGTTTGCTCTCCATGGTTGCATATCCCTCCTTCCCTGGTAGAATTGTAGTTGTCCTGAATTTCATAATTGCCCTGTTTTTATTTATTTATTTTTTATTTTATATATATATTTTTTAATTTTTATTTTATTATTTATGCCATTACAGTTGTTCTATTCCCCCCTTCATTCCCCTCCACCCTGCACCCCCACCCCTACCATTTAATGACTTTATTTCTTACGTGACTACCCCTTAAAATAACGTTTACTTTTGTATATCATCAGACTTTATATAAAAATCATAGCGGTACAATTTATCAACAACTTGCTTTTTAATTTAACTTGTTGAAGTTAATGAGTTTATTCTATAAATAGTGTTTTTTTAAAATTTCTCATGAGTAAACTAACCATTATTCACATAATTGTCTTGTCAATGAATAAGCACCATAAAACAAATAATTACTAGCGGGCTTAGGAATTTCTATGTTTTCCTTTTATTTTGAAATTAAAAGTTTCATTGGAAAGCTTAATATTTACAAAGTGTCCCTTTAATTAGAAAAAAAAATTATTATGATTACATGGAAGAAAATACAAATTATTCTGTTGTGGCAACAGTTTTACATTGTGTTTGTTATTCTTCTTTCTATAACCCCAAAGTAACCCCAGTGGTTTTTAAAGATTATAAAACTGAGCAGGAATGAAGTAATAAATAACACCAACAGGCTTCCTGCTTATTGCTATACACAGGCAGACAAAAATGTTAAATTGTAAGGAATTTTAAATGGATCAAGCGTGTTTACATTTTATTTATCCATTCAACTTCAAACAGGTTAATCAATCCAACATTTTCTTTCTTTTGTTTACTTTTGATTTGGGAAGAAGGCTGATAAATTTCTACAAGAATTATACATCTTAACAAAATCCCCCCCTTTCTCCCAGGCTGTTTTCACTCATCCGTGAATTACTTTCTGGAATGATAAGAGCCAAATGCAGAGAACAAAACAAAAAGGAAAAGACCACTAGATGTTTTTGTTTGAAGTAAATTTCAAAGTTCCATTTAGATTTTCACCTACCATTGCTTCTTAATCACATCATAATACAAATCCCGTAACACAAATGTTAAAATATACTTTATACTTTTCTCTACATGCCATTTAATGGAAGTTCTATTGTTATGGAGCTCTTTTATAGTTAAATTTTAACCATAAATATTTCTGGCATATTTGTCATATTTTCACATTTGGAAATTATAATAGTTTCCTGTGGAAGTTACCATCTTAATCGTCTTTCTGAAAACTTATTTGTTACTTAGCACGACTGCATTGCCTTCTATGTTTCTGTTTTCTTCATTCATGGCCGCTTTCACTTTTCAGTGAGATACTCAGTTCCCTGTGCTTTCTGATTTCTGTGCATTCGTCACTTTCACTAAAATGTTGTTGAACAACCTATACGGGGCATTGCTTTGAGAACACAGGATACAGGATAAGAAAGACAAATACTGTGTTGTTAGGTGACATACAGGGTGGGGCAAAAGTAGGTTTACAGTTGCCCCTATGGAAATGTATTAATAAATAATAATACAAGAATAAACTCTGTGTTTCATGTGCTCACAACTGTAAGCCTATTTTTGGCATACCCTGTCTAAGCATCTATTCTCAAATTCTTGGAAAAAGCTTTATCATATTTATTTTTCTCTCACAAATTAGCTAAAAAAGTTAATATTCATTCAGCATTCGTATGAGGGCCTTGATTTTAATTGTTTGAAAGTTATAATTTGAACAAAGATGAAGGGAACACTTTTTTGAAAGTGAAACCTTTGTACTCAAATCTAAATGGCGAGAAGGAGACAGCCATGTGAACCAGTGGGGTCAAAGTGCTTCAGGTAGACAGAAAAGGACTTTTAAAAGCCTATAGTTAGGAACGAACTTGTCATTTTTGAAGGATCAAAGATGACATGAGGAGAAGGGGTGGAGCAGGAAGAGGTGAATTCAGAGAACTAGTCAGAGATAGATTATGTAGGGCTTGGGGTCTATGAAGAATGACTTCCATAAATATTTTAAAGTTGTATTTTCTAGTAAATATCAGTTTATATGTGTTTACTCCCAGACCTAAGGTAAGTTCTTCAATTCCTTTACAAAAATTGGCATGGGAGAAAACATAAGGATTCACAAGAACAAAAGAAACAGAAAAATAGAAAAGATATTTCCAATTAAAAATATATGTGAAATCACACTATCTGAGATGATGGCTCACTTAAACTGAAGTCTCAGGTCGGTGCAAATATCTCTGTAGGTCTCCTCTCCTTCCCCTATTTCTCAGTAAAGGAGAGACACTCCTGACTCCAAATTATCAAAGATCTGGGGAGGGGGAAAGAAAAGCAGGGTTCTGCGACCAGTTCTGCCTCTGACCGATTGTGTTTAGTAGTGTTTTAGCGTCCCCACCTCCACGTTGAACCTAAAGATCTTCATGGTTCCTTTGTGGAGAGGTTGGAGGACAGGTAGAATTAATTGTAAGTTACCTTGACCTTCTCAGAGAAAATTCCGGACTGTGGCTGTGTGTTTGTGTTTTTCCACCTTGTTCTGCCCGTGTTCACTCACACGTAGGAGGAATAACAGACACCAAAAAGGGCAACTCTAGTTCCTTATTCGCTGCTTGTGACCAGAGAGTTTCATGCTCTAAATGTTTCACTTCTTAATTTACAAAATGTACCAATATTGTGACAATTCTATGTGGTCTCATTGTAACAATTTGCCTTATTTCATTAAGGAAAAAATGCAAAGAAGTAACATAAAATTATAGAAAATTTTATCTTTCTTTTCCTTATTTGACTTACTTGCCTGTCCTAGTTTCTTTATTATTATGTGTTGACCTTTGGACAAAATTTATTTTCGATTTCTGTGTTGTTTTCCCAGTGTCATGGAAAGGTCTTAACTGTCATCCAAATGAAAGAAATTCATCAAAAAAATCCAAATGGGGAAATCCCAGAGTTGAAAAGAAAAAAATGTTTTTAAAGAAAGCCTTACTAAAATAAACTTGTTATAATATTGTTTGCTCTAAAGAGATCTGTAGAAAATTATGAGATAAAAGATGATAAAAATAAGAAAATGAAGCTATAATTAATTATCAGGATACCAATGATATTACAGATGTTTCAAAGCCCAGCTTCTGGATGAAACACACATTAGCAAACCACTGTATGCCTCACGCTCCTTTAATTTTGTTTTCATAAATTCTCATGACAGTATTCAGGTATCTACATGAGGATACATTTCATGACAAAACCAGTTTAGAAACTGTGCAGATCAAAAGGAAGGCCTGCTACGGCGGGGAGCCGGCACTTCTAAGACATCTTGCAAGGGTAAGTTCAGAACTGCGGCTCTTTTGAATACTGACTGGATATTGACAAGAAGATTCAAACAGACTCTGCAAACAATGGAGCCTGGAGGATTGCGTACATCTTGAGAAGTAATTTGAATGGCGTGTATTTAAGACAATCCACTCATATTTGTGCAAACCAAAGCAATTTATATTTTCTGGATGTCAGCTTGGACGGGATGTTGAAAGAACGGTGCTGCTTCATCTCATTTTAGACAAAAATCATGGATAATTATGTATTTATACATTAATTTGTATCACAGTAGTATGCCAAGTTAAAAAGAATAAAAACAGAACCTCTTTATACTGCTGTTGAGGATATAAGTTTTTGCAAATTTCCGTGGAAGATAATTTTAAATTTATATCTAAAAGCTTAAAATATTCATGATCTTTACACTTAACAATTTTGAAAGAAATAAGAAAATAGATGCTCAGGATTATATAACTTATATGTTATGTTTTCACAACAACGAAAATCTGGAGAAAGCCTACAGAGCCAGAAATAGAGAAATTAAATATGCTTCATTCACCAAATAGAATCTTTTTCAGTATACATAGATGATAATAAACATTTGTAACTATTGACATGAAAATATGTTTTTAAATGATACATTCAGGCTATAAAATGTCATTTTAAGCATGATTCCATTTTGTGAACAATATATTTTTATTCATTTGCAGGTATATATGAATAAAAACATTTTAAATCACCAGATGATATTTTAGGTTATTTCATTGGCTTAAACTTATATATTTCCAACTCTTTCCGGTTAGAATTTTTTGGACTAGAATGACATGTAAAATTTTGTTGTAGATTGTGACTAATAAATTGTAAATATGTTTTAGCTATTAGCTATTGCATAAACAAATGCTAGCAGCTAAAAAATTTCCTATTTTTAAGGATTCTGTAAAATTCTGTGTTCAAATGGCTGAAAAATCTACATGTCCATATCACATGAGTGAAAGCTGGTGTTGGGAGCTCCGGCCCAACCCACGGGCTGGGAGCGGAGCTCTAGCTGTCAGAAGCCTTGCTCTCCTACGTGAGGAGCTGGCCAGGTGGATGCTTGGGCTTTCTCTCAGTACAGCAGCAAGGTCTCAAGAAGAGGCATTCTGAGAGTCAGGAAGTAGAGACTACCAGTACTCTTAAGACATGAACTCAAAAGTCCCAGAAAGTCACTTCTGCCATTTATTTGTCAAAGCCATTCACAAGCTAGTCCTGATTCCAGGGGAAAGAAGTGATAATCATACATGAGGAGAGGAATTTTGGGAGCTGTCTTTGCAACTTATCTACCACAATATGAAGTATGCCATTTAGGAGCATCTTGGGAATGAATGTCCATGAATACGTGAAAAATTGAGCCAAATTTATACTTGAAAGTAACCCTCAACGGTTACATTATTACATTTGACTGCCAAATGAAAAGATACTTCTATTACCTTTGCTGGACAGGGGATAATTTCTATTATCTTGGCTGGGCAGAGGAGAAATTTAGAAATTATCTAAAAAGATTTCTATTATCTTGGCTGGGCAGAGGAGAAAGGCAAGGAAGTGAAAGAATTTCCTTCCTGAACCCAAAACAAATATCTAAGTTCCTCCACTGCACACCGACACTTGTTCACACCACACAAATCTGTCTTCTGCTCTGGACTGAGGAATGGGACAGAGACATATTGCCTACTTAGTTTTCCATCGTCCCCCATCCTGTGAAGAAAGCACAAAACCGCCTGAAGGGATAGAATGCAAGGAGAAAGGAATTCGAAAATAAAGGAACTTCTCTCTTTAGCTGCTGAACACCAGAAAGTCAGGCACTACTGACCCAAGTATATTGTAAAAACCCTGCATTTTGTGGTAAAGTTTGGGAAATAGGATCAAGGTATGGCGACAGACCACATGAGAGAAAATCCCACTTAATAGAAGAGGAGACTCCTGAAACCTTGGGATGCCATCTATTAGCAACAGTTGCTGGGGTTCTTCGTGTCTGGATCTCTTTGGAGTACAGAGAGCCATGAATGAAGATTCTATTCCTTTCTGGGGTGTAGAGTCTATGAGAGGGACAGTGCTTCTGGATCAAATTTAGGACTTACAGCTTTATAAGCATTACGTGTACATCAAGAGAATTCCATGTACATGCTCCATCAGATCAAGTCTAGGTTTCGTGCTTGGTTCACTTTTCAAAACACTATTCTATATCAAAAGAGGGACAAGAATGTGTCTAGTCCTAATGTCTCCTAAAAAAAAATCTAGGGCTTCATAATGAATAGTGGAGCATATTTTTCCTGCCTGTGGTCATACCAAAGATTCATTAGCAGTTCTTTAGTTGTAGTTTTTAGAGATCAAGATAAGCCTCTACTAAAATAAATTTTAAGAAGTGAAATGGTAGAGTTTAAAAATAAAATCTCCAGGAGTATATGTGCATGTTTTCCACACACAAAATTTAGGAAAATTAGGGATAGATTCAAAGACAGGAAAGGTGCAAAGTAATTGTCTTCCTTGCTGACCCAAATCCTTAGGTATCTCACAGACTGCAAATGTGGTCTTCAGAAATGTTAAAAAGCCCCTTTTAATGTCAATAAATCATCATTTAGCTTTTGTAAATAGAAAGCCCAAATATCACAATGGTTTGTTCCAGATGAATTCTAATCTGTATGAAAATTAAACTCTGCTACAATACATGAAAATTTCATAAAATATTTATGACCACATTAGCCTTTGTTGAGAATAGCAAAACATGTGAAGTGTACAAATTAAGTATCCTGTGGTTTAAAGTATTATGTGCCTTTAAATTTATGGGATGATTTGGGCTACAAATAAAGGTAGACTTTCAATAAATTTGACCCATAGTAGGGTCAAATATTTTTAGTCTGTTTCATTTCTAAAGGTCATTGTGTTCAAGGCATAGTGCATATGCTTAACAAATTATGAAATAAAAATGGACTACAACCTAGTTTCAAATTGTACTTAGTTTGGGATGGGCTTTGGTGGGCTTGGCAGCTAAACACACTCAAGGAGTTTCCTGAATTCTTTACTAATAAGACAGATACTTTGAACTCTCTGTCTTATAAATAAAGTGGTGTTACAATACCTTTATTTTAGATATATTTTGGAGATTCAATTATGTAATAGAGACAATGTGCTTACTACCATACATGGCACAGAATAGATTTGCAGTAAATGCTAGCATTGTTTCATTTTTTAATTACTTTTATCATCAAATTTAGTTGCTTCAATAAATATGATTACCTAAAACACATGCAGGAAGGAAAACCTCCTTTGGATGAGCTGGAAGACTCAGTCCTCAAGTGTAGCAATATATCAAAGCTTAAGATGATTATTCAGGATGTAGCAACTCCATGTAGCCTCCTCTAAAGCCCACAGACCAAAGAGCCAACCCTACTGAGCGTGTGCTCCTCCCCCTAGGGTACACCTTACAGGTGTACACCTGTAAGGTAAATCACATTGTTTTATGCTATCCTCAACATTTTTCTCTTAATCTAAACCTATTTAAAAATAAATGGTTATTTAAAAAAATATGCTCTGAGAAAACAACCCAATTCGAGAATACACATAAATATACATACACACACTTTTGAGGGTAGACAATTTCAACAGTGAAAACTCAAAAATGCATCAGATATGAAGAATTGTGAAATGGCAACATGAACTGAGTAATCCATAAATAATGGCAGATACTACATTGTCATAATAGATTCACAAAATGTGGAATATTGTGACATATAGAAAATCACCTATAAATGGAATATAAAAAAGCAAAAGCTACAATGGCATGCTTATTCTGGCTATAACAATTTCAAAAACTAGCCATAATTACATTAAAATGATTTAAAAATGATATATAACAAGATAGTAGCACTTCAAATTTGTGGATATTTTCTATGGATATACCCAATGAAATATTCTTTTTAAAATATTTTATTGATTAGACTGTTACAAAAGTTGTCCCAATTTTTTTCTCTTTGTCCCCCTTCACTCAGCACCCCCACTCCCTTAAGCAATCTCCACACCCTTGTTCATGTCCATGGGTCACATGTACAAGTTCTTTGGCTACTCCATTTCCTATACAGTACTTTACATCCCCATGGCTGTTCTGTGACTACCTATCGTACTTCTTAATCCCCTCACCTCTTCACCCATTTCCCTCCAACCTCCCTCCCATCTGGCAACTAACCAAACACTCTCCATTTCCATGATTCTATCTCTGTTCTCCTTGTTTGCTTTATTTTTTAGATTTAATTGTTGGAAGATATGTATTTATTGCCATATTATTGCTCATAATTTTGACATTTTCCTTAAATAAGTCTCTTTAACATTTCATATAATAATGGTTTGGTCATGATGAACTCCTTTTGTTTTTTCTTATCTGGGAAATTCTTTATCAGCCCTTCAATTCTAAATGATAGCTTTGCTGGGTAGAACAATCTTGGCTGTAGGTCTCTGCTTTTCATGTCTTTGATATTTCTTGCCAGTCCCTTCTAGCCTACAAAGTTTCTTTTGAGAAATCAGCTGACAGTCTTATGGGAACTCCCCTGTAGGTAATTATCTAGTTTTCTCTTGCTGCCTTTAAACTTCTCCCTTTGTCTCTAACCTTTAGCATTTTAATTATGATGTATCTTGGAGTCGGCCTCTTTGGGACTTTCTGTGCTTCCTAGACTTGCCTGTCTATTTTTTTCACTAAATTAGGGAAGTTGTTTTTCTTTATTTGTTCAAATAGGTTTTCAATTTATTGCTCTTTGTCTTCTCTTTATTGGCACTCTATGATACAAATGTTAATGCTGTAAGTTGTCCCAGAGACTGTTTATACTATCTTTGATTTTTTGGATTCTTTTTCCTTCTTGTTGTTCTGATTGGTTGTTTTTTGCTTTCTTATGTTCCAAGTTATTGATTTGATTCTCAGCTTCATTCCACTCTATTTTTTTTTGCTTCCCCATAAGTTGTTCTTCATTTCAATAAGCGTATCCTTCATCTCTAACTTGATCTTTTATGTGCTGCTGAGGTCCTTACAAAATTCCTTGAACATCCTTATAACCAGTGTTTTGAACTCTGCATCTGATAGATTGCTTATCTCTAATTTGTTCAGTTCTGTTTCTGGAATTTTGATCTGTTCTTGGATTTGGGCCATGTTCCTTTATCTTCTCTTTTTGGCAGCTGCCCTGTGTTTGTGTGTATGTAGTAAGTAGAGCTATTATGACTTCCTGTCTTGGTAGTGTAGCCTAATACAGTAGGTGCCCTGTAGGGTCCAGTGGCACAGCTGCCCCTATCTCCCAAGCTGGGTACTTGAGATGTGCTGTCCATGTGGAGTGAATATACCCTCCTTTTGTAGTTGAGCCTTGATTGCTATTGGCAAGTCAATTTGATGAATTTACATAGGCCTGTCAGCTGCAAAGAGTGGCTATGACCACTGACCACCAACTTCTGCCCTCCATGGAGGATCAGCTGTGCACGGGCAAGATGGCGGCGCTCTAGTGTGATCTGTAGCTGTCCACTGCATGTACAGGCTCTGGGGTTTCCTAGATAGTACAGGCCAAGGTCAGCCACCACCTATGTTCTGCCCAGGAACACCCAGCATGAGCTACAAAGCCATCTGCAGATGGCTGCTACTGTGCTGGGCTTGAAGGTTCCCAGGTGAAGCTAAGCTATAAACCAAGGCTGGCTGCTGCTAGTGCCTGGCCTGGGGCAACTTAGCAAAAGGTACAGAGGATGGAGGTTTGCGGAAGCTAGCTATTGCTTATTTGAGAGAATTTAGGTAGATGTGATATATGAGCCAAGGAAAGCTATTTATATGGGGAAAAAAACACTGTTAACAGCTTTGGTGGGCCTATAATTTGGGTGGTGGGTCTTCAGGGAATCACCAGGGTGGGGAAAACAGTGTGATCTAGGTTGATGGAGTCTCAGATATGGCACCCGCCTGCTGCCTCTGTGGCTCTGTGAGAGGAGGGCTCGGAAAAGGGAAAATGGCCTCTGCCCACTTTTCTTTCTGAGAGAAAGCTGCCCCCCAACTCCTGCCTTGATGTTAGACACTTCAGTTTCTCCACGGATGTCGCTGGTGTCCTTCAAGTTGCCACCCCGTGCTGGAGCTCAGATAGAATGAATCTGAGTAAGTCTGTATGTGGGCTTTTTAAGAGAAACTGCTTGGGAATCCAGCATTTTCTTCATCCGAGTCAACCCCTGCTGGTTTTTATAACCAGAAGTTGTGGGAACTTATCTTCCTGGCACTGGAACCTTGTGCTGGAGGGCTTAGTGTAGGGCTGGGTCCCCTTGTTCCTGAGATATCTTTCCTGAATTTCCTTCCATCACATGTAGGTGTGGGACCAGCATGTTCTGCACCTCTGCATCTTCTCCCCTCCTACCAGTCTGGATGGATGTGGCTTCTTTAATTCCAGAGTTGCTGGACTTCCCTTCAACTTGATTTCTGATGGTTCTGAGTGATGATCGTTCTATCATATTGTTGTACTTTTGATGTGGTTGGGCGAGGAGGTGAGCTGTGTTTGCCTATGCCTCCATCTTGACTAGAAGTCCCTCAAATGAAATGTTCTTCATAAATATTCCCTTATTCAGATGGAAGCAATCTTCTTCTCTCTCACCAGCTATTGTCAACATTTTTGTTTTTCTCAACATAATTAATACATTCTTCAGAGAAATTTCCTGTTTCTTAATGTAGTGTCACTAATAATGCTTACTAGCTCAAGGCCTGATACAAAGTAAAAATTCAGTAAAAGTTTATTATCTGAAAACTTTATTATATTTGTTAAGTTCAAAACCTTTTCTAGACTTTATTGTTCAATATCATTTTTTCTTATCTTTTTGTATTGACTAGGGCCCTCAGCAGAATATATAGTAAAAATAGTGGGTATTCTGTATTTATTCATGATCTGTTACAAGTTGAATGTCCTTGGAAGCAGGTTTTGAAATGGAAATGAGTCTGCAAGAAGTTTGTTAGGAGTGTTCTTGTCGTCTATCCACGTGGATGGAATGGACTGAAGGATGGCTGGCCTGAGAAAGAAGTCGGGCTTAGATATGATCTCTATGAATGCCGCAGCCAACCTCTGAGGAATTCTGAAGCTGAGATCTCCCTTTCAAGTTGCTCTAAGTGGGAAAAGGGACCAGGCTTTATATTTCTGTGTCAACCAGTAATTGGTTGAATAATACCCAGGTGAGGGAGGTCATGTGACTTTGGATGAAGTGATTGTCTTCAGTTAATAGCCACAGTTTCCTTAAAGAGGGTGGACTATTGAGGGATCTCTGCCAGAAGTACTCCTAGAGGCTGGGATACAAAGTCTTTCTGTTCTAAAGGGACATATGGATAGCACCCACTGTTTAAGCTTTTATGGGGAAAGATTTTAGTTTCACAATAGTTGTGCCTTAGTGTTCCTTAAACAATAAATGTAAAAACACTCATAACAATAATGATTACAATAACAAGCAAAAGAAGAAAACAACATATAATAATCACCAACATTTCTGGAACAGATGTAAATTGGTACTTTTTCCATTGTCTCAGAATTTTAGCTGAAGGCCCCAGTTGAGCCTAAGGGATGACAAATTCCATATTTTAAAAAGTGGCACTTCTGTACACCTCTTACTAAAGACTTGCGTGGCTTTGTGCCCATTACTTCAAATAGCCTATGTAAGAGACCGATTATAACAGCACCACACAAGTAAGGCTTTGAATTTTTCTTTTAATTCTCTCTACACTAACAATCCTCATTCTCACTCTCTCTCATCCCCACAACCCTGGGGGTACCAGTAACAGGTCAAAAGGTGGGAGAGAGGATAGATCAACAAACCCTCGTAAATCATAGATATGGCTTGGGCTGATGGAAATAGGGCATAAGAGATGAAGGGTAGCATTGTATTGACACTGAATTAGATATGATATTAAATTTTTGATTTAGCCTAGATTTTTAGAAGCATGACTACTCTTAAATTTGTTATTTTTTAAACAACCACTATCTCTGTTCATAATATTACCAAGAGATAGAAAGGGGTGCTCTAACTGATTACTTAAAAGCAGTTAAGAGAAAAAAATATAGCCCCGATTTTCCACTACTTTCAGACCATAACAACAGTGACAACCAGCAAAGTAATTATTAATCCTTGTTCAAGGTCTAGTTTTTATGGATTGCTTTCACACTGTCTAACTTACATACATTATTTCTTTGTTTTTCCTCAGTATGACAATAATCAATATTGTTTTTCTTTCCACTTTAGGACCTTTGGCCACGTGTGGCCTCTTTCTCAAATGCTCCTTCCCCTATTTTAGCTTCATGAATTTTCACTGACATTTCAGAGGCCAAAACAAAGGTCTTCACCTCAGGAAATCCATCTCTGACATTCCATTCAGATTTACCCATTCCGTGCTTTCAAAGTACCACTATTTCTACTTCATAATACGTTTTACAATTTTACCTTAAAAGCTCCATTAATCAGTTAATAACTAACTTCCCAGGTAGAATGTTAGAATCATGAGGGCAGGACCTTAGTGGATCTTGTCCAATACCAATTTTCTAACATCTACCAAATTCAAGCAATAACAGTATTGGTAATAACATCTGAACACTACACATAGTAGGGGCTTAATACCTATTAGTTGAATAAATGAAGAAATGATTTAAGAAAAGAACTGACATTAATTGAGATTCCTGGTTCCCAGCTAAGAAGAGTCTTTTTTTTTTATTATTCCCTTGGCAGTCAAATTGCTGGCCAGATGCTTTCCTGAGAGTGGCCATTGATGGCTGGATTTGGTATTTTACTCTCTAGGGACTGTTAAGGGACACCAGAGTGTGCTGGGCAGACCATCACTTTCCATGAGGTGGGAGTGGGAAAGAGAGTGAATGGAGATATCTGACGGGGATGTGTCTGTCATAGGTGAAATTGTTAGTTTTTTCAGATAGTCACTCTATTCATTAGCAAAAATGCAAGTCCCTTCTACCTTCATCCATGTAAAGATAATAGAACATTAACATATTTTTAAGCAAATCTGTGGTTTCTTTGAAGGAAAATCCTATATATATCCATTACTAATCAAAGGGTAAAATGTCAGAATAAGATCAAGGACAACATTGTTGATAATTTCTTAAAAGGTTATACATGCTACCTTTTATTTAATGCAGTCAATTAGACTCCATTTTCAAACATAAAACTGAGCAGCTGATGTTTCTCTTTTTAATGCCATTTTCCTACTTTAAAAAATTGAGCATATTTTTCCAAAAAATTGTTAGAAAAGATCAAGCACCCATATATAAAAAACTTATAAGACCCTGATATCCCCTCCTTGACATTTTAAAACATTTTTATTAGCTTGGTAGTGGTTTTGAATTCTAGTCATTTTAGAATATTTTCAAAAATACATAAATAGACCTGTGTATTACCCTGAGGCTTTCAATTAAGCAAAAGCAAGTTTTACTTCACTGAAATGCTATTTCTTCTTTGACTTTTGAATATGATGATTGTTAGAAATTCTTTCTAGAGTCAGAATATTACCCACTCACTCTCTTCTCTAGACGGGTTGACTCTTTAATCTTCATTTTTTTGTTAGCCACCTTTGAACTGATCACATAAGAGGCATCATAGACAATAAGAAGGAAGAAAGTTAAACGAATAACTTTCAGGATATATATACCAAGTGATTGTGTTGTACACATAAAAAATGTTACATGGCAATTGTATCATAAATAAAATAAATAATAAATTCCAGGAAACTCTTTCCTGAAGGGTCACCTGTTTAAAATACAATAAATATAATCAAGCCATGTGTGTAAATAAAATGAATCACTTTAATAGAAGAGTGAAAAAGTACTTACTTTTACTGATAACCACAGAGATCTTAGTGACCAACAACTATATGACTAATGATTATGAAACGATGATATCATATTCATTTATTTAATAATAAATAAGGTTATGAGTCAAAGCGTATGAGAATTAAGTTTATAAATAAAAGAAGTATTCTCCCTCCATTAATCTAGTTTAATTATAATTATGGGTCAAACCTTTCTTGGTAAGGTAATCAAAGCACACTCCCAACCCTGTCCGAGTTCCAAGGGTGTACCAGGGTTAGGCCCAAGCTAAAAATTTCGGTCTCAACTATGAATTTTGACAATAAGAAAAATAGGGATTAGAGTCATATTAACTTAAATATTAAAAGTGTTATGACTATTTTGCTTTCCCCAAGCTGTGATGCTTGATAGGTAGATTCAAGCCATTATTTAATTTAGGAAAAAATCTTGTCAATAATATTGTTTCCCACTCATGGAGATGGTATTGCTCCTTACTTGCTCACATCATTTTTTGATATCTCAGTGGAATTTTCAGTTTTCGCCAAGTACACCTTTGGAACCCTGACGGGTCTGGAAGTATCTGGGGAACCGAAGGGGCGGTCCCTCTGACACTAATTTGCATGGGGCACTGAGTCATCTGCCAGAAGAGAATTGATTCTCAGAGAGGAGGGTGCCAGACAAGTGAAATCGATGAGCAGTCCTTGGACACTGGTGGGGTACAGGCAGGATGAGAGGTCTGGATACACAGCATGTCCTGTAGCAGCCACATTTCCACCTCCATTCTTTATTCACACTGAAATTTCCAACAGGAGAAACTCTTTTGTTTAAAAAGGAGGAAATACTGTGTTTCTATAAACTGTTCAAGCCATTAGGTCACAAGGGTATTTCTTTGCTGCTCCTCTAGCCAATTCCAATCGCAAGTGAGAAAAGGGTCCTCTGGTCTTCCTCAGAGAACACAGCACAGCACCGAACCCAGAGGACTCAGCAGGTCATCAAGACTTGAACCAATGGGCACAGGAAAGAGAAGGACATTCCTAGAGGAAGTGGTATACCCACTAAAGGAAGCAAAGTGTCTAGGAGGAATGGTGAAGATTAACAGAAGAAGGAGCACCTGGTAGATACAGCAATGGTGATGTACAGTGGTCATCTAAGGAAGCTGTTCCTGGAAGAACACAGCTGCAGGTACTGGGTTTGTCGAAGGGGTTTCATTTATTCATTTGGGTAAAGGGAAAAACATCTCCAAAGGGAGGCAGAGCAGGAAAGGAAACTGCCATGTTGGTTGGCTTCTCAGCTCATGTGAGACATTCCCATGGACTTCTGGATGGGGGCCATGAATAAGGGGTCACTTGCAGAAAGAAATTTCAAAAGAGCAGGAGGGACAAGTGCCTGTGAATGTGGCTTACTGATATTGCTGAAATAACATTTTAATTTGGGGGTTGGAGTCTTCTGGAGAAATAGGCCATAAGACTCTATGCGACTTTCTTCATAAAGTCTTAAATATCATATGGGTTGTTTGGTTTGATTTTTGATAGCTACAGGAAACTGGATTTGTTTCTGGTTTTATATTTTAGTCTTCATTTATATTTCATCTATGTCTCACAGCAAACAAAAATTTGAACAAACAAAAATTATTGAAGCAAATTACAATAAGAATGAATATAAGAAGTGCCAAAAATGTATTTAAAGGTAACAGTTGAATAAGAATGAAAAATTATTATATTTAAGAAACATACACACAGCATAACTATGAGGTTTCAGTGTACATTTGCTACTACAATTGCATGTAAAATAAGTTTTGAATATTCTAGTAGTTAAATCAGAGAGAAAATTAGGATAGGTTACATGAAACATTTTTAGGTGATGTTACCCTCTTTTTAAATCATTGTTTAACTCTTTTTAAGTGTCTTATAAGAACACACAAATTATTTAAATGATTCAAGTAACAAAATCTATACAATAAAACAAGGACTTTCCTCTGTTCAGAAGTAATTTGCACATATGATAAGTGCCTTTACATTCTTTTTTCTGTGTATTTATGTAAGGTTCTAGAGACATTTATCAAAGAAATCTTCATCGTAGGGGGTAGGGGTTCTGGCTTAAGTCAGCCTTGTTCTTGAGGTTTGTAGTTTTTATGTATTTTTAAATAAATTAGAAGCTGATAACTAAAATGCTGATTTTTCTCTTTTTGTATTTTTAATTGTTATTCTATTACAACTATCCCAATTTCCGCCATTGCTCTCCCATGTCCTACCTGCTATTCCCACAGTCAATCCCCACCCTGCTGTCCAGGTCCCGGGGTCATTTATACCTGTTCCTTGACTAGGACTTACCCTTTCCTTCCTTCTTTATTCCCTTTCCCCGTTTACCCCTTTCCCTCTTCCCTCCGGTGGCTGTCAGTCTGTTTCTTGTTTCCATGTCTTTGGTTCTATTTTGCTCATTTGTTCATTAGAACAAACATTTGTTTTGTTCATTAGATTACTCTTACAGATGCGATCATAGGGTATTTGTCTTTCACTGCCTGGCTTATTTCACTTAGCATAATGCTTTTCAGTTCCATCCATATTGTCACAAAGGGTAGGAGCTCCTTCTTTCTTTCTGCTATGTAGTATTCCATTATGTAAATGTACCGCAGTTCTTTGATCCACTCATTTACTGATGGGCACTTAGGCTGTTTCTAGCACTTGGCTATTGTAAGTAACAATGCTAATTTTTCTTGATTGTAGATGAATAAAATTAAATTTTCAAATATTTCTGTATGTTCTTTTATTAAGTATTTCTTTTTTGAAAAACTATTTATTTATTTTTAGAGAAATGGGAAGGGAAAGAGAAAGAGAGGAAGAGAAACATCGATGTGTGGTTGCCCCTTAGGCACCCTGTGTTGGGGACCTGGCCCACAACTCAGGCATGTGCCCTGACCGGGAATCAAACCGATGACCCTTTGGTTCACAGACTGGCACTCAGTCCACTGAGCCACATCAGCCAGGGCATAGTCCTGTATTTTCTAAATGTTCCACATTAACTCTGTATTATATTATTATATTTTAAATTGAAAAAAAACACCTCTGTGTCAACTTAAATAAATAATACCAGTTAGTTTCTAAGGGCACAGATACTTGCAGAAAGAAGATATTAAAGCAGAGGCTAAAATATTACTCTAGCTGGTAGTGTTTGGATGGTAATAAATCTATTAGAGTTTGACATAGGCTGTTCAGCAGCACTAACATGCTGCACATAGCTTGTTATTTTTCTCAGTTTTATGAATAACTTCTGATTTCTTCACAGTCAAGTCACAGCCCCAGTTTAAGGCTGATTTTCTTCTCCATATTCAGACTTCTCCACATTCAGAGTTCCTGCACAAATAGTTAATTCAAACACTGAGTGCCCACAAACCAACTTAGAAGTCGTAGCATTGGAGTATTCTTTTATGAGTCTCCATTAACTATGTATAGATCAAATAGTCATTTGTTGAAGTTAAATTCTTTACAACAAATATTTACTGAGCATTTATTATGCACTAGTGCTTTTGCTAGATATTATTGATATCAACAATATCTAGCAAAGATAAGTATAGATCTTGCTTTCAAGCCAAGTGATAAAAACCAGCTACTCAAATGGCTGGATGGTAATGCTTCCAAGTGGCTCTGGCATAGACAGAAGCAAAAGCAATAACAAAACAAAAAAATAGAACCGTCAAAAAAGAGAACTAGCATAAATTTTAGAAAGGTAAAATTGCCTGTAGCTCAGTTTACTTATTTTTCTTTCTTAACTAAGTTACAAATTTTTCATTACAGGATTGGTAAAAACATTTGAAAGTTAGGAAGGTGTCTTTTATAAATTTTCTTTGTGTTTGGAATCCTAACTGTGTGCTTTTTAGACTCTGGTTGGAAATTTTCCCTGTTAGAAACAGTTCTCTGCATATTGAATCAAAATGGATTCTAACAGTTAGCTTCCTTTAAAAAACAAACAAACAAACAAACAAACAAACAAACAAACAAACAAACCAGCCCAAATTTGAAGCCTAATTTCACAAGTGTGGTTCCACCAAAGCCCTCTAGGCTTCCACCCCCACGACAGTGTGAGTTAAGGTCTTTCTGATCGCACCATATTGTGGACTGATGTTGGTACAGTTTAATTTTGCTGCATAGCTTCACAACCAAGCTGTGATCTGCATGAGATCTAAGTAGGGCGCTAGTTCATTTGAAAAGAATTAGGATCCAGTTGAGAGTTAGCTGCTAAGTACAAAAGATTTGCTTAACGAAGTACTTACAGGGCAGCTATTACTTGCAAGAGTTTTATCCTTTATGTTGAATATTTGTAAGTGCTGATCCACGCAAGAGTTCTCTTAGGCAGCTCCAAAAGTACTAATTACAGGAGGGTAAGGATATTGTATCTGCTGTGGCTATTTTCTGACAGATTACACTGTGACAAAGTTCACCCAGAATGAATGTTCCAACGCCTACTCAGCGTACTAGGCAAGAGCAGTTCTTGTGCAGAAATTCAAGTTCTGATGAAAGCATTTTCCAAGCTTAAAAAGCACAGTGACTCAAATAAATTCAAGGAAGCCCATCTTATTTGGGGGATATTGGCTGATTTTTAATTGCACTGGAATCATATGACTTATTTGAGTTACAACAAGGCTCGAACTTCTGAAGAAGTCCTTAAAAGTAGATCTGAATCCTGTTTGCTTTCCTATGAAATGCACTTTAAAAAATTCTTTTAATTTTACAATGCAAATGTTTTCATTCACTTCTGTCTTGCCAAAGGCTCGATGAAACATTTTTATTACTGTCATTTTAAATAGCGGACTATTCGCCATCTGTCTGTTTTTAGCTTTACGTCAGAATAACCTTCAACTTGAAAAGTTGAGTTCAGAGTGAAAATTAGTATCTCATGGCCTCCTGTTTAAGCCTGAGATTTAATGGCTAGGAAGGATCAGAATTTAACTGTTTACACCACAGAAATAAAATATTCTCAGTGTCTATCAAAAATAGAACATGTAGAAACAGCTGAAAGAAATAAACTCTTAAATAAGAGCTAACGGGAACTACAGCGATTAGCAGGACCCATAATACTGAACAGAGGTGACGTGGTTTCAAAATAGTTCCTTCCCCTACAAGTCAGAAGTGATTTTGAAATTATGGGTAAACACCAATGAGTTCAGATATTGCGAAAGAAGTTCGTATAAAGGCGCCCCAGATGTTGTCTATTCAGGAGCGCGGTCGCCAATGGATTTCCCTAGAACTCAGTTGCCAAAGCGCAGCGCTGCTCAGGACATTGACGGTTTGGTCTCGCGGACCCCGGGAGGGGTCGCGGTTGGACGGGCTCCACCGGCAAAGGGTCAGAAAGGCCGGCAGGCCGCGGGCTCCACCATGCCCAAGAATAAAGGTAAAGGAGGCAAAAACCGGCGCAGGGGGAAGAATGAGAATGAATCTGAAAAAAGAGAACTGGTCTTTAGAGAGGACGGACAGGAGTATGCTCAGGTCATCAAAATGCTGGGAAATGGACGGTTGGAAGCAGTGTGCTTCGATGGTGTGAAGAGGTTATGTCATATCAGAGGAAAATTGAGGAAAAAGGCTTGGATAAATACCTCGGACATTATATTGGTTGGCCTGCGAGACTACCAGGAGAACAAGGCTGATGTCATTCTGAAGTACAACGCGGACGAGGCCAGAAGTCTGAAGGCCTACGGCGAGCTCCCGGCGCACGCGAAAATCAATGAGACAGACGCGTTTGGCCCCGGAGACGACGATGAGATCCAGTTCGATGACGTTGGAGACGACGATGAAGACATTGATAATATCTAAGCGGAACTTGAAAGTTGCTGAATATTGTTCTTCGGTTTCAATTTTGGCCATCCCCTGTTCAGAAAACTGAAACTTCAGCGTGAATGCAGTTTGTTAAGACACATGGATTCATTTTCGTGGTTTTAAAACAGTACATGTCTTTAAGTGAAATATTAACACTTTATTCTTTTCATGGTAATGGGCCTTAGGGGTAAAAGATGACATTATCTCCTGTACAGCAAATGGTAAGAGCAGATTGAGCGGGGAGTGGAGGGAGAAGAGAGATAATAAAAAAATTTTTCCAGTTGATGGATGTGTTGAATAAATCGCCTTATCATCATGGTCAGCGATAAGCCCTAGTTCTAACTAATTTTTTCCTGAGACTTATGCTCCAGTGTCCTAGCTATTCTCTTCTTTATTTTTTGACAAAATTTAAGGAAGGCAGAAATCTACAGTTGAAGTGAAAAGAGAGAGAGAGCTATTATATTTGTGTAGCTGTACTTTTATATTATGCTTTAGAATGTTTTTCCATCGTTTTGTTGGAAACATCATAACAAAGGCATTTCCAAAGTGCAAATTTTAGAACATGGGTTTGAAGCAAGATTGAATTTATAAGGCGAGGAGTTGCAAAAAATTCATTGCTAGGTAATAGCCAACTGACATTAGAAGTACTGATACACTTGCCAGTATTTTTTTGACTTAATGTGTAGAAAAAAAAATTCCAAAGGCAACTTTCAATGGCAAAATAAGTAGCATAGATTTACTATACAAATTAGGCTTATGTTAAAATATGTCCCTTTTTGTCAAAACTGATGCACTTGTAACCTATAAAGTTTTTAGCTTCATGAACAAATTACAATGTATAGATGAAAAACTATTTTCATAATAAACTGGGGTAAGAAAAGAGAATTCACCACTGATAAGTAGAATAAAATAGCACATTGTGTATTTTTTTAAAAGGATGCTTTAGATGAACGTGGGAGTATGGTAAATTCTTCTCAGGAAAATAGGATCTCTGGCCCAAAACAATATTTGTACCAGTAATTTTAAGGGTGAATTTGGGAAGAGAAATGAGGCCCTTCAGATTCAAAATTTAGGCTCAATGATGCAATGTAATTGCCAATCTGTTTTGGCAATTTGTTAGTGGCTTTGGTGGGACTGTTTTAAGAATGTGGATGAGTAAAAGGAGATGCCAAAGCTACAGAAAGAAAATACCAGATGGAGAACAAGGAACCAAGGAGTCAGCAATGATAATGGTAACTTAATCTTAAAAACCCATTAGTAATCTTCCTGAGGATTCTATTAATGGGCTTTGAAGACTTTGCCCGAACTGCTAAATAGGAAGGAATCAGCCCGAAATGAAGAAGAAGTATGAATATAAATTACAATCTATATGAAATAGTTGATTTAATCGTGTGTTGGCTGATACCTAGAATGACTACTATAGATATTTTCTCTTGGCCACTAACTGTATTTAAGCATGTTTTCCAGCGTGGTAAGTCCAATTCCATATATGAGGTGATTTGGGGAGGGCCCATGATAGTAGAATCTTCACATATTAATGTGGCTTCTTCCCTGTTATGTTTAGGTTATCTAAATTCTGTGACCTGTTGGCCCCTGTCCATTTCTACTTACACAGAGTATGTGCCTGTGGTACTTGATAGATAATGTGGTTTCGGGTTGTAAAACCTTATTTTCATCATGCATCTACGCTTACTCCCCACCCACACACACCCCTATCTGTAGTCATTCCAACCCGGGGACTGACTGTTTCTCCAGGAACTGCCTGCTGCCTTTTGTGGGCTTTTGCTCATAGTTTGAGCTGACTTCAAGTATCTGTGATAATTCATTTTCACAAAGTTTGAAGTCAGAGGCTCAGAGAGAGAAAGGCACAGGAATAGGAGACAAGCAGCAGGGAATGTCTGGAGGAGACTGCCCCCTAGGGATCAGGCCTAACAAATCTAATCAAATGTAGCTTCCATCACTCACACAATGTGAATGTGGATTTATTACTGGTGGTTTCCTCCCCCTTTCCCTTTTACTGCTACCTTTTTTGCATGGCTTCTGTAGTGATTCGGGTGTGTGACTGCTGATTCACGACTCTGTGCTGAACTAAACAATACGATTTGCCCCTCGATGCATTGCTCATACCCTTCATTTCATCGTGCTATAGAATATGGTGATACATTGTAATCGAATCAAGCATGTACAAGTTCCTCATTTCCTCTCACCCCTCTTTCCATCTTCCCTACTTGTCAAGCTCTTGGACCATTTTAAACCTTACTCTTTTTCCTGCTACAAGTTCATGCAACTCAGCAAAAATGATGCACTCATTACATATTGCTGCCCTGTTTAAAAGTCTACTGAGACTCCCTGTTACTTATAAGATTTAGTCAATTTTTCTTTCTTTTTTTAGTTTTTTTTAAGATTTTACTTATTTTTAGAGAGAGGGGAAGGGAGGGAGAAAGAGAGGGAGAGAAACATCACTGTGTGGTTGCCTCTCATGCGCCCCTCACTGGGAACCTGGCCTATAACCCAGGCATGTGCCCTGACTGGGAATCAAACTGGAGACCCTTTGGTTCACAGGCTGCACTCAATCCCCTGAGCCACACCAGTCAGAGCAATTTTTCTCTTTTTTTTCCCTCCTTTGTCTACTAAAACATGTTTCTAATCTCTTTCCTCCTTTTACATCTCTGGTTTTCCAACCTGGCTGATAACTCAAATCCTGTGGAAAACTTTCTCAAAAAGCAAGGACCCGATCTGACCGCCAGACTTTGCCAAGTGGCCTGGAGTGTGACTTGGAAGATAATTTTTCCCTCTTGCTTTCAATTATTAGGTATTTCTATGTGCAGCCAGGCTTGAGAACCACTTACCTAAACCCGTGGTTCTCAAAGTGTGGTTCCAGGCCAATAGCATCTGCATCACCTGGGAACTTGTTAGAAATGCCAGTTAATGAACCCCACTCATGATCTACTGAATCTGGAACTCTGAAGGTGGGGACCAACAATCTGAGTTTCAACAAGCCATCCAGCTGATTCCGATGTACCTCAGAGCTGTGCTGCCAAGTATGGCACTTTGGAGCTGTGCCATGGCTATTGAGCACTTGAAATGTGGCTAGTCCAATTTGAGATGAGCTAGAATGTCAAGTGCACAGTGGGTATCACAGATGCAATACAGAAATAGAATGTGGAAGTCATGTGAATGATATTTTGCATGAATTGCACATTAAAATGATAATATGTTGGTTTGGGTTTAATAAAACATACTATTAAAATAAACTTTAACTATTTCTTTTTTAATGTTTCTTTCTGGTGGAAAATCTGAGATTACATGCTTGGGTTCCATCATACTTCTTGGAAACACTGGCCTGAAATCTGAGACCTGATCTATGCCATTGCCCTTTTTCTATACAGATTTATTTTTCACAATAGCTCAACCAGAACATAGACTGAATTTTCAAGACAGACTGGTAACAGCGGAATGAGGATAATCCCCTCTCTGGTCCATTGGAAATCTAACAGCACCGCTCCCTTCCAGCCTTCCTCTTCTTTCCCAGCCTTTGTGACATTGCCTGACATTGTACAATAACAAAACAGAGAGGACGACATTGTGAGGAATGTGAAAGGGGGGTCTTCAAAGTGGGGAAATAAAAAGCAAATGTTTCTCCCTATATGTAATTTATTTGCTATTTGTCAAACCACTTCAGTACATGAATTCATTTCATTCCTTTCTAATCATGCATTTTGAGAAAGTTAATGTTTTGTGATTCTCAGAAAGCACTGCTTAAACCACCAGACGCCCCAGATGCTGTAACAGTTGCTTTAAGCACTTCAAGAAGTTCTTGCATGAAAAAATGGACTTGCTCTTTGAAGGCTCCTGATGGGAACAAGCAGTCTCTCCCGAATTGATCAGAACTTCCTCTAGAATCCTTGAACTCACTCAAAGGAAAAGAAATATCTACTTGCAAATATATTCTAAGACTATAGAGTAGTAATGTTCTAAATTCAATTAAGAAATAGAAATCCTAGCCCTGGCTGTTGTAGCTCAGTGGATTGAGCGCAGGCCTGCGAACCAGACAATCTCGGTTTGATTCCCAGTCAGGGCACATGTCTGGGTTGCAGGCCGGTTCCCTGCAGGCCAATTCCCAGCAGGGGATGCACGAAAGGCAACCATACATTGATGTTTCTCTCCCTCTCTTTCCCTTCCCCTCTAAAGATAAATAAATAAAATCTTTAAAAAAAAGAAATAGAAATCCTAAGACAAAGAAGTACCCATGTATGATAGCAAGTTACAAATGACCAATTTCTCACCACCACCTTGAAATAAGAGTTTAAAAAAATGAACCATCTTATAAAATAACTTGTAAAATACCACCAGCCAAGCATAGCATTGGGATAAAGTACTTCATCAAAATGTCCATAGATCATTTCTTTGAGGTGGAGATGAGTATCTTGTAAGTTATCACAGAGCGCTATCACATTTTCACAGTCACATTGGAGAGAAATGTTATAACAGATATTTTTGAGATAATGGGCAATATGGTCAATAAAAACTTAAAAGATTACATTTAAGATACACAAATCAATTTTAAATGGTGTTTGAAAGATAAAAAAAGTTATTTTTGTGTGTGCACTAAACCTGTGCACACTTGGTCTGTTTTGTGTCTGACATGTTTTCTACACAAAGGTCCTTTGGTTTCCTCTCCCCAGGAGCCCTCTAAGGCTATTGCTAGTGCTGTGTTGCTGACCCTGGGTTTCAAGTGCAATAGTAACTCCGTCAGTTTTCACTTTTTCTCTGCAGAGCACTGAATGTGGTGCGTTTCCCCCATCTCATTTGCTGTGAACAGAATTTCACTCTTTTAGAAAATTGCAAAGGTAAATACTTAGAGGGGTGTCTATATGTCCTCAGCACCAGACACCAGTGATAAGAACTGTATCTTATATATTTAAAAATGGGAGCAAGGTCTACTATGTTCCACAGAGCAACCTTTGGGGCTGCAGGTGGGCTCCGGAGCCCCTAGTCACAAGTGGTATGTGCATCTGCCAATTTGGAGGCTTGGTGTCCTAAGCAGCTTTCCTTACCCAAATTGAAAGAGTCACCCTCCTAAGGGTAGCTGTCCTTATTTTGTCTGAGTGGGGGCCACCCAGTCAATCTCCTATTGGCTTGGGGATCTGTTCCCCAATCTTCTCCTGTCTTGGTTTGAGTGGCAGGCTCTCGGTAGGTTCATTTAACGGGAGGCAAGATTGAGGTGAGGGGATGAGAAGGTAGGAGCAATGTTTTTCCATTTTTTCCTGATCTTCGTGCCATTTCTGGCAGCGTCTCTTCCATAGTTCCCGTTTCTGCCAGGCAGCCTCTCTCCCTGTGGTCCCAGCTCCCTCTGGTCAATGCCTGTCATGTCTCACAAAATGGCCTGGTTTGTGGGCCTGGCAATACCACTTTCTCTGGTTGTCTCTCTCGGCCTACCAACAAGGGCTTCTTCTTGCTCTTGCCCAACTCTGGGTGGCCTTACCATCCACTTCTAGGCTTCTCCATTCTTCCCTTAGCTGTTGCAAGAGACACTCTCGGGCTGTCTGTATCCCCTTAATGTCCTGGTGTACCCATCACTTTGCTACGATGAACTTTGACTGCTGAGAGCTCAAAACTAGCTCCCTTCTCTAAGACTTGCTTGACAGGAGCTGACAGAGCAACCACAGCCAATGAAGTTGGATGCAGACTATGAAATGTTGACACTCTTGGATTAAAAAAAGGGGGAAATTTTCTGGTGTGGTTCATGTCCCAGATCCCTCCTCCTGTGGGTCAGGCCAAGTCTTGGGACAATGATAATATCCCCTAATAATAATATCCAGCAGGGTCTCCTAGAACAGAAGCAATTTCATATCCGCTGCTCATTCGGTTGTTTTAACCTGGCTCTGAGGTGCAGCTTGCCCACATGTCTCCTCCAGTTTCAGTGGGTTTCCTCCCTTGGCTAGTTCCCAAGTGCTCCTGCTTCTTCCTGGAATGAATGGAGGGAAGGGTTATTAAGTGGCTTGTATACCTGACAACTAATGTAGAAGATAGAATAGGGTCATAAAGAGCCTCTGATACCCCAAACAATGAATTTTCTATTGCCTACCATCTTTTTATCAGGAGGCAGCCACACAGAAAATCTTTTATGAGAGGCAATTAGCACAATAAAGTAAGAAGACCACGGAGGTTACCCTGCTAAATTTCTGTCCTTGTATTGAGAGGCAAATGATTTCTCCTTGATGTTCATTTAGAGACCTTGGGTCCTTCTCTCAAGAAGAGTAGGAGCCAAGGTAAAACAGGGCAGGGAGATGGGAGGGCCTCGAGGTGATTCCTAGCAGCTTCCTCATAATCTTCTCCGGGTCGGGGAATATACCCACTGATGCACCCCGCCAGAACCTGACCAGTCAGCCACTGTGTGGTGGTCATCCTTCCGCTGAGGAGGGCAGGCAGCCCATTACCTTCCTCTCCAGCCCGAGTTCCACCTTCATCCTCCTTACTCTCAGCTCCGAATGGGTGGTTTCTCCAATGCCCTCGCCTCTTGCAGTTCTCGGTAACTCCACTCACTTCCACACTCATTTGCCTTTGCCATGACTGAGTAGGTCCCTGCTTTGAAATCTCAAACTTTAATAACTCACCTTCAAACCACCAACTCTTTCTCCATCACGCCAGCATACTTGTTAGCCTCATAAAACAGTTATATTTACTTGATTCACTTTTCTCAATTCCTATACTATTTGCCACTTTTGCTTCCTTTTTTACCTTGCTGGATGGACTCTAAGGTCTACGGCATTCAACTGTAAAGAACAGGGTAATCTAAAGAGCTGGACTATTCTCTTGCCAATACCCTCAGCTCCCATATTCACTTTCTATCTCCCCCCATGGAGCTATTTCACCCGCCTCTCCCATCCTCCAGTCTGAGGGTATGTCCTTCTTCCTACTCAAAGACAAGCCAGGCCAGACAAAACAACTCTCCCAACAGCTCCCTGAGAACATGACCATGTTTTATTTCTATTTTTGTGAATATTAGAACCTGGCACATGGTAGATAGTCAATAATTGTCCCATTTAAAGATTCTTTTTTCCTTTCTATAGTGTCTGTGGCTGGTATCATATTTACTTATGTCTACCCACCCTCCTAAACTGGGAGCTCGTTGAAGACGGGAGTTGTTTTTTAGTCATCTTTTATCCCCCATACTTGGCAATGTCTGCAATATAAAAAATATGAGTTAAAAAGTGAAATGAAAATGAACACGTTGGCAACATAGTCATTTATATGTATTCAAATATGATTTGCTGTGTTGATAAATGGATTTCTCACTGAAGAGTTTTATAACATGACAAGTTCAAGTGTATAATTATGAAAACTCAATGAGTTCTAACTTACTGTTCTACCAAAAAAATTTAGACAGTTATTTTTAGCTCAAATTCAAGTCAATTTGTAAAAAAAAAACCAATCAGATGATTTCTAGTCTAGAAAATGGGTCATCCAAGAGCCCCACGTTTTTTCACCTGGGTCCCCCTTAATACGAGTTGATAGAATTGAAGAGAACTAAATGTGTAGGACTGTTTGTTTTCATTCTGAAATCTACTTCATCTTTTTCTCTTTGGTCATTTAGTTTTAGTTGTTTATATGGTTTCCCTCAGGATACTTCGCTGTTTTTGAAATTTTTAAAAAAATTTTTATAACAGAAGCATCAAAGACTTATGTAACTCCTGCCTTCCTAACCATTTCTTCAGCTTTTCCATTACTGGCCATTGTCCAGCCAGAGTCACACACTCGCCCACACACGTACACAAGTGTGATACAGGGAATAAAATTCAGGTTCTCGAAACCAGCTGCCTGAGACACAAACTTTCCAGGCCCCTCCTAGATTTAAATAAGTCATACTGAAACTCTAAGACACTCCATTTGCTTATCTGAGTTCTCCGGACCACTCAGTAATCGTTCTTCAAAAACCTCACTTTCTTTTTAACTGCAAAAGAATCTCAGTGTGGACTCCTACTTCACCACAAGCCTCTAAAGAATGTCAGATAAGAACAGAGTTCGGCTTTCCTCTTGATATAGACTCTGAGTCTCTGGCCACTCATGAAACAAGAAACTGTGATCTTTGTACAAGAGCACTTAGTGACTCCTTAACCCAGTCTCCTCGATTATTCCAGTGGTAGGTTATTACTTCTGCATTTTCTGTAGTTTGTCATCCTAGGTTGCACTCTCCTGTTTTCCTGCCTAATTCTGCCCTTATATTGTTTGTACAGGGTACAAATTTATAGGCTTTAAAAGTGTTAATCCAGTAAAATATAAGGGAGTTAAATATGTTGCCCCCCCAACAATCATATAAGACAGTCAAAACCAAATGCCTAGGGTTTGGTACCCTTCTCTGATCTCCCTTCAGGCCAGAAGTGTTCATTCTCCTGGTTTCAAGGGCTGTGGCCCATTGAGAGCTCAGAGCAGAGTCTTCCCTCAGGAATTCCCTTGGCTGAAAGGAGCTGCTTTGCCCAATGTTATACACTCCCCACTCCAGCAACCCACACCCAACAACCCTCTAGTATGTGAAGTTACAGAACCCACTTCTTGTCCTCTCCCCTCAATTTGGGTAGGCCATTCTAGCCTCAGAGCTCCCCATGTGACCAGGTGAGACTTCTGTGGCAACTGTTTTTATTTTTCCCTCTTCCTAACCCTGTTCCCCTTCGTTCCCTCATGGGTAGTCCAATAAACCAGCTAAATGCAATCTTCCAGCTCAGGGTATGTTTCTTGCTCCATCCGGTATCTGATCCTTGATGCCAGGAGTGCTCCTAGAATGGCAGCTGATGACTTTGGAGCTGGATCACCTACCAGCTGTCTGGAAGTAAGGACACTGTCACTGGTGGTAGCAGGTTATCGACAGCCCCTGGCCTACTGTAGCTCTCCTCTGTTTCAACTGAGGATAAACAGCAATCAAAACAAGCAAAACTGTAGGTGACCCTGAACAACGCAAGTTTGACCTCCGTGGGCCTACTTACATGTGAATCATTTTCAACAAATGCTATAAATGCATTTTCTCTCGTGGTTTTCTTAACATTTTCTATTCTCTGGCTTACCGTATTATCAAATACAATATATAATGGAGATAATGTATAAAATAAAAGTTCATTGACTGTTTATGTTATCAGTAAGGTTTCTGCTCAATAGTAGGTTATTACTAAGTAGTTAAGACTTGGGGAGTCAAAAGTTATATACATGGGTTTTCAATGGTGTGGGGGTCAGTGCTCCAACCTCTGTGCTGTGTGAGGGTCCACTGTATAAGAAATCCATAAATAAGCAGAGAGGTCTGGCCCTTCTGTGTGCCTGGCAGGCACACAGTGCAAATCTCGGTGCTCACTGCCCACAGATTTCTGACCTCAGCTGTTTGGCAGGACTTGTCCTGCCCCAGGGTCTCACCTGCCTCCAGGCACATGAGTGCACATCACGGCCGTGCTATGGCCTTAACTTCCTCTACTTCTGCAGTTCTTATCCCTCCAAGACAGGAGAATAAAACGGAATATAATCAGTGGACTAAATATAATCAATGGAGCCCACAAATGAGCCTAGCCTAATTACTTGGAGACGTGAGGACTGTCCAGAAAAAGTCCAGCCACTGTTAGTATGACGAGAATGGTTTGTGCACTGTTGCTGTAACCTGGCAGCCAAAGAGAGTGGACTGTAATGCGCATGTGTGAACAATGACAACCTCACTGTACCAGAGGGGACAGTAGACACCGCTGAGTGATCATGTGTACTGTGTGGCCATCACATTCAAAAGGACTGAGAGGGTAGAGCAACAAATCTGCCTCAAATTTTGCGTTAATCTTGAACATTCCTCCACAGAAACTATTTGGATGATTCAGAAGGCTGCGGCTCTGGGCAACTGGTGATTGGCAGCTTCATCACGACAATGTGCCCACCCATGCATCACATCTCGTGCCGAGCATTTTTTTTGTGTGTGAAACGTCGAATTACCAGCCATTAGAGCCCAAATTTTTGCCTTGCAACTAGTGACTTTTCCCAAAACTAAAATTATTTTCGAAAGGGAAGAGGTTGCACTCTCCCATTTGCCCTGTTTAATTCAGACTGTCGATGAGATTTGGGAAAATATGATTGGGCAACTGATGGCAATTGGTAGGACTGTGTGAAGTCCCAAGGTGCCTATTTTCAAGGGGATGGAGGCATCATTGTCCCACGCACAATGTTTCTTGTACCTTGTATCTTCTTCAGTAAATATCTCCAGTTTTCCTATCACATGGCTGGATACCTTCTGGACAGACCTCGTATATCTTCCTTTTCTTTTTATGCTGAATTTGATTTAAGCTTGGTCAAGCAACGGGTGCATGGGTTTCCTGCCGTGCCAGGAAAGTAAAAAGTCAAATACAGCCCTCCTATGAGAAGTAACTCATTTTATATAGAAGAGAATTCAGCTGCTTTCCAGTTAC
This sequence comes from Artibeus jamaicensis, assembly GCF_021234435.1. NCBI lineage: Eukaryota > Metazoa > Chordata > Mammalia > Chiroptera > Phyllostomidae > Artibeus > Artibeus jamaicensis. The sequence continues at coordinate 29,514,881 of NW_026522046.1, read as the reverse complement.
CACTGGAAGCTATAGTGTTTCATGGAAATTCTGACACTCATTTTAAGGATTAAAATAAATGGAGAATTTTGCCAGTCCCGTTTGTTGTTGACACCTCATGCCAGGAGATATTGAAGGCTTGGAGGGGAAGTAATGCTCTTTTTATATCCATGTTGCCAAGGTGATTTTGTGGGATGAAAACACACCGGGCACCTGACTGTTAATTTGTTTGCAAAAGAATATGAATGAGTTTCACCCCCTACAGTCAGGAGCACTTCAGCTTCTGCTTAATTCTTTGAGTCCATCTGCAGGGGTCAAGGTCATTCTCTAGCAAACCTTGGACCAACTAGCAAATTAAGTAGAAACTCTTTCAGTTGTTGTTAAGATTCAATTACTCTCCGCAGATACATATACAATTGTTAAATAGTCCCAATTAACTAACTATTTAGGGCCCAAGTGAAAAACAGAATATATGTGAAACTAAGTGACAAAAAGATTATTCAGTTTCAGAATGAAATGTATGTTGCTTTTCAGAGCAAGCATCTTAACTCTCAGTAAGTTGAAATGGTTTAGAAAAACAGTTGGTTTCTGTATGTGAATGTATAGAGCTGATATAATGTTATTTAATTAAACAATCGTTTATTTTTTAATGCAGTTGTGACCTTTTGGATGTACCCATGAGGGATGTGGAGAGAGTGTGGCAACTGTCTGGGTTTGCATAAATAATAATACCAGAGAAATCGAGGGAGCGGTTAGAGTACTTTTTTCCTGGTAAGGCGCTTGGCTTTATTGCCTTGTACAGTGTTCTCAAAGCTTGGGCATGGTTTTTGTCACTACTGCATCGGAAGCAAGGCTAGTCATGGATCACTGATTCTATTTTATGAGACTGGGGGAAAGAATCTTCCTGCAATGTAAGAAATAAAGTTCTCATCTTGAAGTAGGAGAACTCTATTATAAAATACGATATAAAGAAGTAGTTATGAACTTGGACTCCAGTGCTCAGCTGCCTAGGTCTACACTTTTCTACCTCATGAACCAGGGGCATGTGACTTAAGTTCAATGTCCTGCTTCATCCTCTGTTAAACACGAACAATAAGAGTAACCACATCTTAAACAAACTGATTTAATCTGTTAATGCATGGTAACATGGAAAATAAATATTGTGTTAGGATTTGTTGTTATTTTTAATATAATTGGAACAGCTTGAATTCTTCAGTTAGTACATAGAAAAAAATTACCATATACTTTATTTTCCAGGGCTAGAAAATTTTTTTTCATATGAGAAAAGTACATTTCGTATGGTTTTGACACAAATTTCTACCAAGGCCTTTGTTCCTCAGCTCTTTAACAAAAAGAACCCTATGTCTTCACTACCAATTGACTCCTCATATTATTCGATTTGTTAGAAGATGAGCTATATTGCCCATAATGGATTAGAAGTCTAAGAAAATCCTAATAAAATATGACCATTTTCCTGTTCTTGCATTTAAGCTGTTTTAAATGAGGAAAGGGACATGAATTTATAGAATCTTAGTGTTGACAGGAATCTTAAAAAGGACAACACCACCCCATCCAGTTGTCCTCACTCACTCATGCATTTATTCTGCTGATTACTTAGCACACCTTAAGGGCAGGGGCTATGTCTTATTTTAATTCTGAACATCTTGCCATTGATAAAGCACCTGCACTGAGGCCATACTTATTTGAATACATGTATTCCTTCATTAAGCATATATTGGTTATGTCATGAATGTCTACACTTAGGTAAGTTATAGAATTATAAAGATAAGCAGAACAGAGTTTCAGCTCTCAGAGAACTCACCACACCAGTGTGTTGTGCTAACTGAATATTATACTGTAAGTGCTAGATAGGACTGCGGGGTTGTGAACCAACTGCCATGTGGTCTTTAAACTTTGGGAAGGGGGGCTGCCGCCCTTCTCTCACACTTGCTCTCCCACAGCTTGGCCTGCACCCTGGCAGTGGCCAGCTCTGTAGCACAACAGTGGTTCATTCCTAAGTGTGGTTTGCCATGTGAAAAGGGGACTGTAGGCCTTTTGACAAGTCTCTGTCTTTTGGAATTTTGAAACATCCATCTCATGGTGCTAACAAGATTCAAGGGGTGGGCTGGACCAGAAAGGAGAGGCGTTCCCTCCATTCGGCAGGTTAAGAGCCAGAGTCTATATGTGGTCTTGAGAAAAATGTCCCTTCATGGCCCTCACACCTCCTAAGTGGTCCTTTAGGGGGTGTTTACTGTCAGGGAGTTTGCTCCTGGATAAGGTGTCCCTTTCTCTTGTCAAAAGATACTTTTTCAAAAATATATTTCATTGATTATGCCATTACAGTTGTTCTATTTCCCCCTTCATTCCCCTCCACCCTGCACACCCCCTCCCCCACCACTCCCCCCCTTTAGTTTATGACCATGTGTCTCAAGTCCTTTGGATTCTATATTTCCCATACTATTCTTGCCCTCCCCCCATCTATTTTCTACCTACCATCTATGCTACTTATTCTCGGTATCTTCTCCCCCTTCTCCTCCTCCCACTCCCCTGTTGCTAACTCTCCCTGAGATCTTCATTTCTATGGTTCTGCTCCTGATCTAGCTGTCCTCTTAGTTTGCTTTTGTTTTAGGTGTGGTTCTTAATAACTGTGAGTTTGCTGTCCTTTCACTGTTACTCTTTTTTATCTTCTTTTTCTTAGGTCAGTCCCTTTAACATTTCATATAATAAGGGCTTGGTGATGATGAACTCCTTGAATTTGATCTTATCTGAGAAGCACTTTATCTGTCCTTCCATTCTAAATGAAAGCTTTGCTGGGTAGAGCAATCTTGGATGTAGGTCTTTGGATTTAATGACTTGGAATACTTCTTTCTAGCCCCTTCTTGCCTGTAAGGTCTCTTTTGAGAAATCCGCTAACAGTCTGATGGGAACTCCTTTGTAGGTGACTGTCCCCTTATCTCTTGCTGCTTCTAGGATTTTCTCCTTCATTTGAATCTTGGCTAATAAAATTATGATGTGCCTTGATGTGTTCCTTCTTGGGTCCAACTTCTTTGGGACTCTCTGAGCTTCCTGGATTTCCTGGAAGTCTATTTCCTTTGACAGATTGGGGAAGTTCTCCTTTATTATTTGTTCAAATAAATGTTCCACTGGTGGCTCTTCCTCTTCCCCTCTGGTACCCCTATAATTCAGATGTTGGAACATTTAAAGGTCTCCTGGAGGTTCCTAAGCCCCTCCTGATTTTTTGAATTCTTGTTTCTTCATCCTTTTCTGTTTGGTCATTTTTTTCCTCCTTTTGGTCCACTCCTTTGATTTGAGTCCCAGTTTCCTTTCCATTACTATTGGTTTTCTGTGCATTTCCCTTCATTTCAATTAGTTTAGCCTTCATCTGTTCCTCTAATTTGTGATTAAAATCAACCAGTTCTGTGAGCATCCTGGTCACCAGTGTTTTGAACTGTGCATCTGAAAGTTTGGCTATTTCTTCATCACTTAGATTTATGGGCTCTGGGGCTCTGAGTTGTTCTTGAGCCATGTTTTGATCTGTTCGTGCTTGTTACGTATGAGGAGCGGAGCCTTAGTTGTTTACCAGGGCAGGGCCACCGAGGTTGCTGGTTTGTGGGGGCGGGTCAGAGAGGGACAATGGCCAACCCCTCTGCCACTTCCCGCCACTGGGGCTTGCACGGTCTGTCTCACCACTAGCTCCTTCACCGGTTAATCTGCGCGTGAATGTGTGACCGAGCTCAGCCCTCAGTGGGTTTGCCAGCTGCTACTCCACACCTGGGATCCTCCCACTGCCTGCCTGCCTGGGTCACATGCCCTGGTCAGTCCTGTGGATCTTTCCTGCTTAACCCCCACTCTGCTGCTGGCTCTGCCCCTCTTACTGGTTTGGCTGAAGGGTTCATTATTGTCAGACTTCCGTATGGTTCAATTTTCTGTGGTTTGGCTGTGTTTTTATTGCTAAAACTTTGTTGTTTTTAAACTTGGTTGTGTGAGAAGACACAGTGCTTCCACCTATGCCTCCATCTTGGAGGAAGTCCCAAAAGATACTTTTATTAAACCTTATCTCCCTCCTTGTTTTAGCAACCACAGGTGCCGATAATACCATCCGGAACAGCATGCAAATTTCTCCCTGGACTATGTATCTGAGATTTGAACAAGAGAGAACCATCCCCTCAATTATTATGATAGCTCCTCTTCTTTAGGTTGAACATTCCCAGTTTCTTCAAACTTTCTTGTTGTCATAGTTTCTACAAACTTCATCACTTTACTTTCAACACTTTCCAGCACTCTAATTTGTAAGTAACCCTCTGAGCTTGGGACTGGACACTGCATGGGGCTCCACACAGTACCGGAATGGCCCGCAGGAGACCTAGGCTCATCTCGCAGAAGAGAACAGAGTTTGCAGAAAGAACATACGAGTGTTACCATAGGTAGTTAACTAGTTATTAATAACAAGGGGAGCAAAGGGATGAAACATTGAGCTTAATAACCTGGGAAGCATAAGCCTGTTTTCCTTACCAGGAAGCTACAGCTTTTCACACGCTGGGAGAGCACAGCATGGTGCTCCGAGGGGACTGATGGCCCTCCCTTGCCCCCTCAGGCAGCAGATTGCCAAAGTGCGAGGTGGGGGAGGGAGACATATGTACAACAGGAGAAGTCAAAATGGCACAAGGGGAGGTGCTTGGCCATAGAGGACTCTCAGTCTAGCCTGGGGAACAATGGATTGGTTAGGGGGCAGACCCATCCAAAAGCCCAAGAAAGCTTGGCAAGTTGATTGGTCCTTTCGGAAAAAGTACCTGATCAATCCCAAACCCAAGCTAATATAGGGGAACTAAAAAGTGCTCTCTCTCTCTCTCTCTCTCTTCCTGAACTAGCTTCATTTGTTCAAATATTCTCTCTTGCCAGGAGCGTGTGACCACACAGCTCTAACAGCCACCAGGGTCTGTGGCAGACGGTGTGGGTTCTGAAGAATTAAGCTTTAATATGAAGCAGAACTGGACACTGGCCTTTGTCTTGGCCTTGCTGAGGACATGGTTGGACTTTTTCCATAGTAGGATGGAGGGAGATGGAACAGTGGGAACCCAGGGGCAGCTTTCCACCTGAATGAACCATCTTGCCACACAACAGTCTCCCGAGTGCGGGTCCTTGGAATGCTTTCCTTGTGATCCTTTGGAAGGGCTTGATTTCCACCAGCAACAGAACCGCTTTGCAAACGGTAAAGCTTTTACAAATGTACCAATACTTTATAGATTTTTTTCTGGTGTTCTTTAAATTGCATATATCAAAGGGGTTAAATGGCTTTCTTCAGAGCCAGTAGCTCAGCAGTACTTATAATAAGAAAAGGAAACCTTAGTTATTTCTTAATTAAGACTCTTGTAGCATAAGGAGGTGTTGGGAAATTAATTTGACAACCTAAATTAACGTGCATTACTTTAACAATTATCTCTGATTTATTTTTGAGAAGCTAAGCAAGTATTGATTCATTTCTTCAGCCCTTTATGAGTAATCACATTCATAGTAAATAACATCAATTATGAAGAATTTACTTTTGCATGGTAACTAACTTTATACTGAAAGAGTAAATGTCAAAATGCACTAGAAGAGAATGTCTGAATTGATTTTTTGCTAACTTTAAGAAAATCTCACCAAAGCTAACTTGTTTGGAGTGCTTGTCATTACTTTTCAGAGAACTACATTTTAGTGCTAGACAGAACTCCAGGATCACCAGCCAAATCCAAACAAAAACACGTGCAGTTAAGAAAGATGTTATAATTGGGAAACCTGGATATTTAGTAACTTAATTAATTTTATTATCACTAACACAAGTATTTTTTAACTGGAGCAATGAATACCCAGACATTAATACTTATTATTTAATACTAAATAATTACTACTTAGACATTATGCAATGTAATTGTGATTAAGTTGTAGTTAAAGACCAATACCTGCTGACCCTAACTAAGGAGAAGAGGGTGATGGGACAGAGTAGTCAGTAATAATCCATTTCGTATTATTTGCCGTTAAGAGTCAGTTTCAGCCCTGGTTTGTATAGCTCAATGGATTGAGCATGGGCCTGTGAAGCAAAGGGTTGCCGGTTCAGTTCCCAGTCAGGGCACATGCCTGGGTTGCAGGCCAGGTTCCCAGTAGGGGACACATGAGAGGCAAACACACCTTGATGTTTCTCTCCTTCTCTTTCTCCCTCATTCCCCTTCTCTCTGGAAAGAAATAAATAAAATCTTTTAAAAAAGAGTCAATTTCATTGGCCACTAATAACATGTTAAAATAACTTTTTGCTGTAAAAAAAATGGTGGCAGTGTTTAGTGATAACCAAGGGGTTCATTTCTTTTTGTATGTAGTTTTCCATACCATCTAATATTTTTTGCATTGAGTGTACATTATTTGTAATTGAAAAGGCCATGCACCAATATTCTAGAGAAATATATTTTCTGTTTCTGACTCTCTGATACAAACAAAAAAACCTAGGAAGCTACAGATAACTTCCTGTTAAAGGCTAACAATTTATCTAAGGATACCTTTGGTTTTTGTATTTGACCCTCTGTTTCAACCCTCTGGCCTGGTGAGAGCCGAACTAAGGGTTCCTGGGTATCAGTGCCTGTGATGCACCTGGAGAGCCTGTGCCCTGACTTTCCCCACCCAGATCCTACCCTTTTCAGCCCCAGCACTCACGTCCACCTGCCAATCAAAGTGGGAAAGGGCAGCAGGGCTGGGCAGGTTTGTTTTCTGTGATGGTGGGAGAGTAGCAACAGGAAACTATACACAGACACATTTGCAACAGTGTTATGATGGAATTGGGACTGACTTAATCACCGTTTTTTCCTACTTATATATTCTAATTTTTCCAAATGGTAGTAGTATTTAATCCAAAAGTCAGTGAAAATTCTGTAAGATGAGTCTGTGAGGACCAGTACTATACATTGCTCAAAATGGCTTTTAAAAAAGCTTAATTTTTATTATCTGCAATGCAGGAAAAAATGCAAAACTTTAGAAGAGGTTGAGGTTACTGATTTGCCTGTGATTACAAAGGGAGAAAGTGGTGGATTTTTAAAACAATTTCCACTAAATAAATTCCTTTTCCTAATGTGTCCCTTTTGTGATCTTTTGTATTCAGTTTTAAAAAGCCCACACGGTTCAGTAAGAGATAGAAATAGCCTGAAACCATTTAGCATTTAGAAATAAAATGCATTACACAGTGGATTTTCCTTTCTTCTTTTCCCTCAAAAATCAATATTCACTCATTTTCTCTCTCTATTTTAGTACATATTCAATGCTAAGTTACTTTGGAAGATCTGAATTTGAAACAGTAATATTTGAGGGATTAAATAGTTATTTTGCAAGTGTATCAAATAAACAGGAACAAAGCCAATGTTGGCAAATGGCCAGGGTAGGAAAATGGAGAAGACTGACAATGCCTTTTGGAAGAAGTTAATGCTGGAGGCTCGCAGAATGTTCCATATTCTGGTTTTGATTTGCAAGCCAATCTAAAAAAAAACCCAATAGGTTGAGTTTATTTACATTTATCAATATAAATAAGTTTTGCTCTTTTATGATATTATATTTAGTATGTGTCTCACTAAGAAGTCTATTTACTTTTAATGATTTTTTCTTTTATTTTGTAATTCTTCTTTGTTATAAAATGTATACTTAAGAAAAATCATTACCTTGTTTTAATACTTTTATTTAATGTTCTTAGTCCCCTTCTTCCTTGGTTTACATGTCAACTGCTTTGCCAACTTAAAATAATTTTCTTTCATTTCTACCTATTATAAATTTAGGTCAATAAGTGCATTCTATATTCTCTTTTCTCCCATTTTTTCTTCTAATTTTTTTTTGGTGTGTGATTCTGACACAGCAAAGAATATTTGAATACTGACTTTCTCCTTCCCATCTATGTTATAGTCTTAGATCTATAATTAAGTATATTTTTAATCCTCATTACTAGTTCTTTGGCTGCTTTTTAAAATCATTTACTTGCCAAATAAAGTGCATCTTTTAGTAGATTCCCCAAGAAAAACCTCTGGGTAGGTTTTATGTTTGAGAAGAGCTTGGCTCCTTATAAAATCCTTTAATACTCCCTATATCTTCCAGTTTCTGGACAGCGTTGCCGTGCTGCCTTCTTGCTCTGATGCTGCTGACGGAAGTCTGATGCCAGCCGGACTGGCTCTCCTTTCTAAGTGACTTTGATTCTGTCTGGAAGCCCAGAGGGATCTTTCCTTTAAAGTTCAATGGTTTTACTAGGATGTGTCTCCCAGTCAACTATTCTGGATTGATTTTTTTTTTGAGGTATAAAATAAATTTATTCAACACACAGATCCAGGTCTTCCTTTATTTCACAAAACTTTTATTGAATTTTTGTATGAAATATTCCCTTCCTTTGGGAACTGGGGTGCTGGCAGACAGGGTTAGAAGAGGCTGGCACTTTATTTGTGTTTTTTGCTCTTATTAAAAATAACTAGTTGACAAAACTAGAATATTTATTTAATATATTAATACACTGTGCAGTGTTTGTTATTCATTGTCAATAGGAATATGCAGAAATACTAATGGTGTCTTGAAATTCAGCAGATCCTATACAAAACAGTCTAATAAAAGTAGATATTGTGCTTTCTATAAGATCGCTTTTGGGACTATTAGTGCTGTATTTCTGAATATTCACAAAAGAAATTAGTTTATTGGCTTAGTATAAAGAAAAGTTTGTGCTTCTGATAATCTGATTTGATTTTTCAACTTTTACATACTAAACTGAGCTAATGTCATATTTTACTTCTCTCACTGACAAAATTATAATATGAAAGTCAATTTGAACTAAAATTGTATATTAAAATATATTTTATTGATTATGCTATTACAGTTGTCCCATTCCCCCCTTTATTCCCCTCTGCCCTGCACACCCCTCCCACCCACATTCCCACCCTTTAGCTCATGTTCATGGGCTTTACATATAAGTTCTTTGGCTTCTATATTTACAGTACTATTCTTAACCTCCCCCTGTCAATTTTCTACTTACCACTTATGCTGCTTATTCCCTGTACCTGTATTAAGAGTAAAGCCAAATCTTTGGTCTTGAATGGAATTTAAAATAACTAGAGTTGAATTTTCAGATCAGTGCAAGGTTAGTATATAGAACTTTAAGAAGGGCATTTAAATAATGCATTATTAACTCCATTCTTCTCCCCATCTTTATGCCCCATCCTTGCTGTTCGTTAGGGCGTGGTAGCACAGATGACATATGTGCAAGTGACAATCTGTAGATGCTGAATAGGACCGAATCACACCACACTTCCTTGCACTGTGGTTTTCCATACAGAAAATGTCTGTGAGAGAAAAGCAGGAATGTCGTGGATATTGGGTAACTTCCTAAAATGTAAAAATATTGCTTTTACATAAAAAAAGTTTTTGTTCTGTAAGTAGCTAAACCAAAACCCAGACAGTAGGTAGGTGGTGCAGAAATATTATAAATTTTAGCACACCTAGTTTTCTAGGTCAGGAAGACTGGTAGAGATTTCCCCCAATTACCATTGCATGCCCTCCCCAGAATGATTTCTGCAAAGCAGAGGCACTCCATTTTTCCTCGGGGCAGGGAGTACGGTACGGGGGGCATTTTTTGGCTATTAAGATCCACTGACCTGGACTTGAATTTTGATTTTGTCACTTCTAAGCCTTATGATGTCAATAAATTTACTTACCCTTTTACAGTCCATTTTTTCCTATGAATAAACATAAAAAACACCCACCTTGTTTTATGGTTTTGGAGATTAATTGATCAATATATGAAGAGTGATTGACATGGGTCAGCGTGTGCTGTCTCACTTACCTTCTCTGCTCTCTCTGCTTCATTTGGGTCGATGTTCACAGGCGTTGCGTGTGATCTTTCGGGACGTGGCGATCACTCAGACCGCAGTGCAGGTCTGACGTCAGCGATGAGGACGGGGGGGGGGAAGGAAAGAGGCTGCAGTGGGAAGAGCCTCAAATTACAACAGTCCTAAGGGAGCTTTCCTTACCCCCGGGGTGTCCAACCTTTTGATGCCTCTGGGCCACACTGGAAGAAGAGTTGCCTTGGGCCACACATTAAACACACAAACACTAACAGAAAACGATGAGCAAAAAAAAAGTAGGTTTTAAGTAAATTTATGGTTTTGTGTTGGGCCGCATTCACGGCCATCCTGGGCAGCAGTTGGCCTGCAGGCCGTGGTTGGACACCCCTGTGAGCAGAAGGAGTCCTTGAGCCAAACTCACTTATTCGAGGGGTCCTGTGTGCTGCAGGGGCGGGCCTGCACTGGGACACCCAACTCTCAATCACCGAGAGGAAGCAACCCAGGGGAGTGCGGCTTCGGTGCAGACATGGTGGTTGCCTCATAAGGGCAGCAGCCAGGGCTGTTTGTCAGCTCTGCTCTCCATGTGAGAGATTGGAGCAGCGCATGTTCATGGCTGCCAACGGGAGTGAAAGTGGTCTTCATGGGCGCGTAACATCACTCAAGAAGAACATCAGAAGAAAAAAAGGACACTGGAAGGACTTTTGAAATACCATATGCAAGTGATTGTGAAGGAAAAAAGTCAATCAAGAAGACGTAGAATTGATTGGAGAAATTAGGGCCATGAGCTCAGAGTTGAGAAATTCAATAAAGAGGCTACAGTCAACAGCATTAAATGTTACAGAGATGATGAATGGGATAAAGATGTGAAATAATTGAGTTTCAGATTTGCGGGTCATCGCTGACCTTGGAAAGAACAGGTTCAGGGGTGGGATGTGATTGCAAAGAATTCTGAAACTTCATAATGAAATCCGCAGTGACGGAAGAAACAAGACAGATATGCTAGTTAGAGGGTGACCAGGGCTACGAGCAGTTTTTGTTCAGGGTGAGAGGAAACTGAAGCGTGCTTGATGAGAAAGCAAAAGCAGCCAGCATTGGTGCTGGGGCAGGATCCAAAGGGGATGTCAGGAGAGGAACACAAGAGTGGAACGTGGCAGGTGAGAATGAGTATTGGTACACATAGCATCGTCGTTAAAGGAGGAAATCTGAGTCAATTAATTATGTAGATTATTATTGTGTTTTCCAGAAAGCAATACTTTTTTCCTCCCGGAAATAAAAATGAAAGCTCAAGAATGAGTCTAAAACCATAAAATGACTACCTAAGTGAGTGGGAGAGGTAGATGAATGGAGACCAACGATAGGATTGCCCTGATTGAAGCACTGAGCACCAAGTGGAGGTTAGAAATGGGACATTAGTAATATGTCCAAGCAATCCAGCGTGCGCTTTTTCTCCAGCAGTGTTCGGCAGCTCTGAGGTACCTGTTGAGCAAGCAGCAGAAGGTGGGAGTGATCGTAGCTTAGGGACTGGTAACTCAAGGGGCTGAAAGGACAGGGAGTTTAGGGACTGGAGGATATTGACAAAAACTTACTGCATTGGCTGTCCAGACAAAGTAGGGAAGGAAGAAATGAGGCTCCTAATTTGAGAGAGCCAAGTATTTTCATAAATGAAACACAATGCTGAATGAAGTTTGTCCTTAAATGGACAAGATATGTAAATGTATTTTTGAGAATATGTAGTGGAGTGAGATGAGTTAACTGTAACCTGAATGTAATGTTAATGCCTAGGTATTACGCTGAATGGAACTATGAACTCTGTAATTAGCTCTCTTCAGCTCAAGACTTATGTCTGCGATTTAGATAAAGATATGCTTATCAAAATGACAAAGAAAGAATCGATATTTAAAACCATGTCTATGCTAGAATCAAATAAAATGAACTGGTTCTTTCTTAGTCTTCCTCCTCATAGTAAATGACACTATCCTAAGCGCTTACCGTATTTTGCCATGTATAACGTGCATGCATGTTTTTGAGCACATTATACAGGGGATTATTATACTCATTATTATATCCATGGTATATGTGTAATCATACACATGTATAATACAAACATATACATTTATTAACAATTGAATCCTTATTTTTCCCTCAAACAGCTGGGCAAAAAAGTATGCATTATACACAGAAAAATGTGGTAATCCAAAAAGATAGGCAGCATCCCTGTTTTTTTTTTTTTTCCTGGCAAATTACACATTCAACTATAGGCAGTTCTACCTTGAAGATATATCACAAGTTTTCCATATTTTACCTCTTCTATACTGTAACCCCAGTCCAGGCCCACATCATCTCTCACATCGACCACTGCAAAGGCTCCCAACTGCTCTCCATGTCCACACTTGCTTCCTATAGTTGTTCTCCACTGAGCGACCAGAGCTAATCTTCAACAATACAAGTCAGCCCACGCCATGCCTCTGCTCAGAAGTCTTACTACACTCTGAAAAATCCTGCACCGTTGCTGTGGTCTACAGTGTGCTGTATGAGCAGGTTTTTACTTTTATCTTTAACTTCTACTACAACGTCACTCACTGTGGTTCAGCCACACTGGCCTTTTTGCTGTTTCATCGATCAGTTTTATAGTGTTTATGTGTTGAAATGATATATTTTAGTTATATTGGGTTACGCAAAATATATTATTAAAAGTTATTAGGCTTGTTTCTGTTACCTTTTTATTGTGGCTACTGAGAAATTTAAAATTGTATATGTGCTTGACATTACACCTTTATGGGACAGCTTTGGTTGTTGCCTCTGGGTGGTTGCTACGTTAGTGTATCTTCTAAGTGACTAGCAGTGGGCTGGTGGCTGCTCCCAGGCAGCAGGGTCAACAGTAAAGAAAAGACTTAGATGTGGATGGAGCATAGGAGAATGAGGATGAAATGTAACCCTCTAAGCACTTCCACATCTGCCCATCACTGTACTGGCCTGCGAAAACCTTCAGAAGTAGTTACTAACCTTCCTTGTCTTCTGAGTCTTGTGTGAGTTCCTTCTTTGTCTAGTCTAACTCAGAACCAGACGGGGAAGGGGATCACAGGAAGCACAGTTCCCAGACCAATCTGTCACTAGAACAATTCAGTAGGGCTTCTTAAGGAAGACTCCCTGGGCTGTAAGGGTATGGAAAGCATGTCAAAGGAAGAATTATCTTATGGAACTGAAGATAATCATTCTGAAGTGACAAAAAAGAGGATTAATAAGGGGTGTGTCATCAAGTATTAAAAAGACTGTTATATAGAAGAGGAAATTTACTTCACAAGTATAAGGCTTTCAAATATTCTCTCCTTACTTCTATGGAAATATATCAATATTTTTACTATTAAAAATTCCTTCCCATCTGTTTTTCGTGCTCTTCACAATAGACATTTGAGAGTTTTAAGGTCTCTGATTTCGATTCCACATAAGAGAGAACTTTATAACACTGAGAATTGATTGGGGAGGGATAGGGTAGACAATCTCTAAAGGCAGTGAGCTACAGGCCAACAGGACGTATTCAAACACAAGGATGACCATTTACCAAGTGTCCTGAAGAAGGGATTATTGAACATTTTATAAAATTAAATTCAATGATCTCTGAAGTCTTAACTAAATCTAAAATTTTATAATGCTCTATAAATTTCATCCATTAATACTCAGTCACTTGCATCTATTGTTTAATTAAATCATGGTTTTTCATTCTAGTCACAGGGAAATCTTTATTTCCTTTCATCTAGAGAGTTGCCTAGGACTTAAAACACCTCTATTCTTTGATTTTTTTCACTTAGCCTTGGTCTGCTGCCAAATGTTTGTAGGTTTTGCACTGAGAGTTCATCTTAATCTTTTTAGGCTCTCTTTGTTCAGATAAATATGACTTCTTGCCCTGGCTGGTGTGGCTCAGTGGATTCAGTGCTGGCTTACAGACCAAAGGATTGCTGGTTCAATTCCTAGTCAGGACACATGCCTGGGTTGTGGGCCAGGTCCCCAGTGGGAGCACATGAGAGGCAACCACACACTGATGTTTCTCTCCGTCTCTTTTTCCTTCCCTTCCCCTTCCTCTAAAAATAAATAAATAAAATCTTTAAAAAGTGACTTGTTTTATTGATGCTTTATTACTGTCAATTGATGTAAAATATATTTTCTTTTAAGAGTTATGCATGCTAATTAAATATAACAAAGTATAAAAATATAAATTGCCCCAAAGTCCATAATTTAGAAATAAACTCTCCTAAATTATTAGGGTCATTCTTGCCAGTTTTGTGAGCTGTTGGATATGTTGATTATTTTCAGTAATTGAAGTTAAACCAAATATACATTTGTATAACTTTGTACTAAAATTAAGTTGTGAGGTTTTTAACTATATAAATCAACTTTCTCTAAAGATATAAATATTAACAGTTATATGATATTCCATTATCAAAATTTATTTAACTATTTCACTAGTCTTGGATATTTAAGTTGTTTCTAATGTTTAATTTTTGTGATATAAATACATAATTAACTATTTCCTTAGTTTATTACCTAGTAGCCAGTCATCACTGACTTACTTGTCTATGCCCCTCTGAAGTCTACTGAATGCAGATGAGCACACTCGGATTCTCAGTTTATCTCAGAGGAAAGACAAAACACACACGCATACACAGAGAGAGAGAGAGAGTGAGTGAATGAAAATAGTGAAGTTACTTAAACCACCACCGTACAGTATCAGACAAAAAAAATGTCTGGACATAGCCCTCCAAGTATAAGGAGAAGAATAATGACATGTAAACTCCACATGTTTGCTACACATTATAAATGAGTAGATAAACAAATCAATGGATCAATCAATCAATCACTGTGAGGATAGAAGGATCACATATATAAGATGTTTATTATGGTGATCATTTTGGTAGTACAATTCAGAGCAATTTTTAAAAGTTTTTTGATGTGTCCTTTTTACATTGTTTGAATTTGCTTCAATGTACAAAAATATCCTTTAGAAATATGTGATATTTTTAATGGAAGCAAATATGTAAAGATATTAGCTCTTTTACTTTTCAATTAAAGAAAAATGTACAAAACATTTGACACTACATTTCTATGCCTTCTCCAGAATATGGAGCTTTAAATTGATCTCCAGGTGGCTGAAGGTGGCTGAAATCTTTCTAAAAGTGGCTTAGCTATAAGCATTCAACAGTTTTGACACCAGAAGGAATGGACAAGGACCCTTTGACTTTGAGACCCATGGCAGGAGGGGCATGAGGCTGCTGTGTGTTCTGAATGCTGCATTCCTAATAGGTTTCCGTTTAAAAGCTTGAACACTGAGAACACCTTATAATTAGCTCCCCAAGTTGGGAATCATTATCTTTTCATTTCAAAGCTTGCACTTAGTCTCTAACCATTCCTGACTCTACTGCCACCACTGTTATCCAGTCCACTTTTCCGCCTTTGAGAGTGCACAGCACATTTCCCATGGCACACCTTTGCTCTCATTGTTTCTTTCAGCAAGAATACCCGCTCCGTACTCCCCAGTCAGTGACATGAGCCAGACCTTCCAGGAGCTGCCCATGGCTCCATTTTCTTCACGGCTGCATAACTGCGAAGGGATTGCTCCCTCTGATTAGTAGGAACAAGGCACTGCCTATTGTAAGTGGTGGCATTCACTGGGGCTTCATTGCATTGGTATTTAAGTGTACATTAGGATTTAATTTCCATACACATCCTCTTGGGTTTCTCTAGTAGATTGTGTTCTCCCCCAGGGCAACTAACCAGGATTCGTTAAGAATGCTTTACATTCCCTGTGGGTTAAGAAGCTATTCCTGGGCTGGAACGAATCCCAGCAGAGGGACTGATCCATTTTCAGGATCTCAGATGCCTAGCTCAGAAAAGAGGAGCAGGTTCATTGCACTAAAAAGGCTTGAGGCCCAAGTGCATGCATCTTCTAATTGACCCATAAATCTCAACATATTTAAGACAAAGCTTTCATCTCTATAGTCTCCAACTCTGTCTCTCAAAGCTGCTGTGTCCTTTTTTATTTCTTTGGTCAAGTTCTTCCGAGGATAAAGCTGTAATGTGGCATTTAGGAGCACTGACTTTGGAATTACATTCCCTGGTTTTAAATTCCAGTGGTACCATTTCCTAGCTGTGCGAGCTTACGTAACATATTCACCATTTCTTTCTCTTAGCTTCTTCCTCTATAAAACAAGGGAAATAACAATATCTACCCGCTTGGGAGCTGCTCTACTAGAGGTATGCACAACAAACTATGGATGCACAAACTGGAAGATTACTAACGGTAGGGGAGTTAAAGTAGTCATCGTGGAAGAACTGGTGCCGAAATTGTTATTTTTCTTGATTATTGAGTTGCTATTAGGTTAAAGTACTTGGCATATTGCACCTGCAATGTGCTAAATATTATTGCTTATAACTATTAGTTTTTCCCTGGTGCTAAGAAGAACTAAGGGCAGAGGTAGGGAGAGATCTTTCATGAGCTAATTTGGACAGACCTTGCACCCCGCTTTTCCTGTATTTTGGATTTCACGGACTCTGTGACCCTTCTTTTGCATAGTGCCAACACAGTACTGTGCTCAAAGTAGGGATAAAACATGCTTGATAAAAAAATACATTATTGCCCCAAACAAACAAAACAAGTAGATTAAACAAATTTGGAATGCTGCAGCCTACCTGGACACAAACATGCTTTAAACCTTAGGAAAATCTGAAAAGAAATGTTTTTATGTAGAACTTAATTTCTTTAGTTGTCTGGTCATGAGAAATCAGTAAAAAACTATTAACAGACTTGGCCTTCTTCAGAGTCACAAATTGCTACAAATATTTCACAGTTGATGAAAGCATTTGAGCAAATATCTGGACTTTTTGAGTTATAGCATAGAAATTATTATATTTTCAGTTATTAAAATGTAATTTTTGTAGCTTACTGAGTATTTTCTCCTACATTTTACAGTTATGTGCGCTTAAATCCAGGAAGGTAGCTCTAAATAGGCCTAACTTCTATAGGCAAATGTAGACTGACTATCTTTTAAAGTCCAGCACAGGCCTAGGCATATAGTTGGTATCCTATAAATACCTGTTAATATGTGTTATTACACACATGTGCCCTGGGTGCTGTTTGGAAACCAAGGAATTATAGCACATTAGGGTTGGGAAGGATTCTAGGTGTTAACCTATCTTGGTCCCTTGTTTTATAGCTTAAAACTGGCAGCTTTGAAGTTATACAATGAAAGATTGAGAAAATTTATCTTCACAGTCCAGTCTCAGAACCAGTAATACCTCCTTAAAACAATAAGTTGTATATGGAGAAACTGACATATCAGAAAATGCTTATAATCCAACATGATACGTGTTGTACTGAAGGAATATCTGTGAGATAATGAAGTGCAAAGTAAGGATTTCTTACTGTATTGGGAGTGTGAGAGTAAATGCAGTGGATTAAGAACTAATGTTGCCTCTTCATGATTAGGAGTCTGATGGGTGAATATTGGAGAACAAGGTGAAGGTGAGGTATGTTGGAAGGACATTCTAGGCAAAAGGAATGGAAAGTACCAAGGACTGGCAACACGAAAGAACGAAGTGTAATGATAAACAACAAGCCAGAAAGCATTGTATACATAGAAGGGGCTTTTGAAGATTAAATTTCAAAGGGTGGCATCAATTCTGGAAGGAAGGACTGCTTTTAGGAGAGATATTGGGAGCTAGTCAAATAATTTAGGAAAATGTTGTGGGTGTGGGTGTGAACGTTGAAGGCAGCATTAATGGGACAGGAATGGAAGGGCGGATTCAGGAAGGCCTAGGACATAGAGTTCACAGGCCTTCAGCACCTGGCAGAAGTGAGTATCAAGGTGGAAGCCATGGCCAGCCTTGTGTTCAGGTCCAAGTCTTGCAGAAAGAATAGATTTTGAGGGAAGGTGCTGAATGTGGCATAAAGCATATCTGGTTCAAGATGCATATTTGGACAGAACTCTCAAGCAAGCATTTAATACTTTCATCAGAAACTCAGGGAAAAAGTCTGAGTGGGGGATGCTGATTTCTGAAGTAACTGGCTTGTGGGTGAGCCATTAGAATGGATGAGTTGTTAAGAGGGAATGTGCAATCAGAAAACAATTCATAATTATCTTCAGAAAATCCCCAGCTCAAATGATACAACAAAGGAAGATGATGTAAAAGTAGGATATTCTATATTATTAACAAAAATCATCAGAAAGCAGCTTTATAATACCTCGGGCTAGAAGTTTACATAATTCAATGCTGAATATAAGTACAGTGCTGCAATATTCTGTTTAATTACATACTGAATACATATTATGAAATACCTATTATTTAAAGTAGCTTCTGAAAGGAAGCCCTTTTCTAGCAATGCACAACACCATTATTAATTACATTCCAAGGAACTCTTTTCAAAGACCAATAGCTCTGGTAATCATTAAAATGTCATCTTGATTAAACCAAGCCCAAGCTCAATGTTAGTGCTAAATATAGTTTTCACTTACATGTTTCCTCTCATATTATTTAGCATATTTTTGACAGCCATTATCTTAAATTATAATAATGTAATGACCAAGAAAGCCTTTGCACCTATGGACATGAAAATATAAATCATAAAAATTTGTCATAAAAATGTATTATTGGAGCAGTTTGGTGGTTGAGTGATATTTGATTGCCTTTTATTTTACCATTTTAATCATGATTTACACTTAGTGTGATCCAGAGCACATGTTACCTGGCAAAAATTAAGAATAATTGAGAGTCAACTCTTAAATCAGAATAAAGTCAAATTGTTTTTCAGTTTATTTGCTTAAAAAATGCCATGGGCCATGCTCACAATTTACAGTTGCTTAGGCCCACGTCACTGCTATGTTACAAACATGTTGTTTAGAGTAACTTCACTCATTAAAATGTCATAGAATCTCATCAAGTTCCTCATAAAACTATATAGCTTAAAATTGAGCTGGAAGTCCCATCACATGAAATCTTGTATCTTTTGGGGGCACGTTTCTCAAAAAGATGGAAAAGTTGCAGAAAATTTAACTTGGGTGGAGTATCAGGAAATAAGATTCAGTCAAAGACGCATAAAAGTTTTAAAGTCAAGATAAAACTGCTCCCAAAGCTATTATAAATAAAAAAACAAACTTTTGTTCTAACATTGGCAATTTAAGCTGCCTAAATGATGGCAAAGAAAAAAAACAAAAATGATTTATAGAAATCTAGAAAGCAATATTTTTAAACTCATGAAAATTTAATTATAAAACCTTCATAGATTCTTTTAAGCTTTAAGAAAATTTCAAGGCATTCCTAGACTAGGCCAGATGATTGAAAAGGTTATTGAGATAGCACTATCTTATACCTTGCAATATAACACACAATATATATTATTTTATCCTTTTAGAAAGTCAAGATATATGAAATGATTGGCAGGAATTCTTTATCAGAGGAGAATCTCTTAGAAATAACAATGAATACCTTTCTCTACATACAGACTCTTTGACTGCATAAAAGTATCCATGGAAACCCTTCCCTTTAGAAGTTCTAATATGCATATACAAGGTTATTTTCTTTTACCTTTACTTCAACAAAAACGTGAATAGAATAGAAAGCCCTGAACTACTGGAAACCTCAAAAGCCTTACACAACAGTTTTAGACAAAAAATTATATTTTTATAGTTTCTGTTTGGCATATGACTGAATGATTTTTCAGAATATGTACACCAATAGATATAACAAGGATTATTAGATGTCCTATTATACATATGAAAACAAATTTATAATTCTGTTTTTCAGCTTAAAAGCCACCATTTTTAGTCAAATAAAACTTGTGGTAAAACAAACACATGGTTCTCTCTAAAGCCTCCTAACAGATAATCTGCTTCTGGGTAAAGTGGTATTGAAGGCAGGAGTTAAAGCCGATACTTCCAGAAAAGCCAAGGACGTGGTATTTATTCAGAGAATTTCTGTATTCACAAGTTCATAGAATGAAAGAATGGGAAATAAATGAAGTCTACACAAATGAGAATAAGCAAAGGCTGTTTATTCAGGGCTCAGCCACCCTCACTTGTGTTTTGGCAGAGACTCAAAGGCAGGCAGCAGAATGGGAAAGCTCTGTAAGTGGAAGAAAGCAGGGGCTTGATGTACCCTGATTGGAGGTTGTTGGTGTGCGGAAGCTGGAAGCCAGCTTACTAGAAGCAAGGCATTCTATGTAATTAGTTAGGGGAGCATATATGGCTTTCTTCAATTGGTCCTAAATTGGAAGCAGGGCCAAACATTACAGAAGCTGTTAGTTATTTATCAAGTCCTGTCCATTCGGGCCCAATTGCTATAGGAATTGTGATTTGGCTTGCTGGACTGGTTGCCACAGATTGTGGGTCAGAGTTGTATTTTTATGTATGATCTGACTGTTGTCCACTTGTGTATTCAGTTTCTCAGGCCCAATACTGGTTAGTAAGTTCACTAACTAATTAAAAGTCTGACTCTTAAGGCAGAAATATATTTTTCTGTATGAAGGACACATGGACAAAAAATAAGGGGGTGGAAATGGGAGGGAGGTGGGGAGCACTGGGGGGTGGGCAGGGATGGGAGTAAAAGACAGAAAACTGTACTTGAACAATAATTAAATTAAAAATGCTTTAAAAAGAAATATTTATTTTAAAGTAAACAGCATAAAAATGACTAATAATCAGGGAGAAGGCAGTGAAAGGAAGAGAAAATTAAAGAAATGAAAAGAAGGAAGTGTGAGCTGCTGTTCGGGACTAAGTATGGAAGTGGGACGAAGAAAAGAACTAGGAGCAAACAGGTTAACGGTCTTTTGTGTGTCTCTCTTCTGAAAGGTGGTGTTCCCATATGCCACAGTGGACTTGACACAACAGGCCCATGCATTTTAAATGAATTAAGAAATATTCAATTCTATGGAAATATCAAATACCCAGGATAGGCCATTTAATGAAATATGAAATCCCTTTGGTATTTCATTTCATATGTTTTAACATTGTTAGCCAGTGTTTGTGTACCTGGGCTCTTCTTTCAAAACAAGATTGAAGTATGTTTTTCAGGTTAGCCTTGGAGGTTAAAATGGCTCTATTCAAGGGCATGCAGGCAAAGGAATAAACACATCTACTGCGGAGCATTCAATAGTCCTTCACTGTCTTCTGCACCAGATTCTCTGCCCAGCTTCCCACAGGTTGCCTGGGGCCTGCAGGTCTGCATCATTCTGTGTTCCCCAGCCCATCTGTGCAATGCTGGCAGCTGAGGATTTGCATACTGCCATATCTCTTATGTATGTTTCTAAAAACATCAAACATAAAGAACAACACTTTTCCATGTGAGAAGTTGCCACATCACAAAAGATTCTGGAGTGGTGGGAAATTGAACATGCACCTGAGGGGCCTCAGCTCAGAGGTCTGAGTATGGGCTGCGGTCCAGTCAGGATTTTTTAGGACAACCTGGGTCTACTTTGTAAATATTACATGAGCCTTATGAACATGTAACAATAGAGGGAGTTAGCAATGAGATATGCTATTTGGTTAATCATTTGCATCATGATTTCCCCCCATAATTTTCTTAATATTAGTAATTAATATTTTTTAACTTTATAAAATATGGATCTTGAATTTCAGGGCAATTCATGGTTCAAGGGCACGTTTCATTTGTACCCTTTCCATCTATGGGTATCAAAGATTTTGAGCATGCAAGCTCAGTCTCGCTAAGCATTTTCTATGTAAATCTTGATCAAGCCTATGAGTGTAGGTGGATATTTGTTCTTACCAGTAGGGAGAGTTGGAATTAGCCTGGCTACAGAGGGCTCACAGTAGTTGCCTGTTATATATATTCACCAGGCTTCTGTCTTCCAACCAAACCGTACCTCTTTACCATATTTCTATTATGATTTCTTGATTGTCATATGTGCTAAAGCCCAACACAGTTTTAACTAGGGACTCTTCTCTCTTTTCTTATGCACTTTTTGCAGGAGGAAAAGGAAAACTCTGTTTTCAAACCTTTGGACACTGGACCGAATCATGTTCAGGCAGGGTTCTCTGAAGCCATAACTCTGGACCTTCCTGAGAAGTAGCTACTGACCTATACTCCCAGCAACTTGGATCCCATGGTTAGTAAAGCCAGCCTCAGTTGAAATGCAAGTAATTTTCAACCAGTCTCAAATATGACTACACAGCTTCCCCCACACATGAGATGTAGATAGGCCTCCAGCTTGAACTGTCTGCTCATCTCAGTCCCACTCATTCTTTGCTCATTGCCATTTTTCTATTAGCCTATTGTAGAGAATTATTAAGCAATTGTGTCCATACAGAGAAAAAGACATGCCCAAGTGGGTAAATAGAATGGACATGCTCCTTATCTGTATAATAGAGATGAGATTCATAGAGACAAGAATTCAAATCTTTGCTCTAGCAGTGATGAGCTGGTATCTTGGATCCCTTTCTTCAGTTGTCAAATATGAATCAGAATCTTACCTTAGTGATTTTATAAAGATAATAACATAATAAATGTACTATAAGGTAAAGATATTAATGTATATAAAATCCTGGCCCAGAATGAGTAATGAGTACTGTTCACTCATTACTGCCTCTTGTAGGAAAGAAGCCCTTCTGAAGTATGTTTCTGTCAAGCACACACTCTTTAAGATGTTATAGCTACAGTATACACGTGTAGTTGATTTTCATTATTCAGTGTAGTTATGGCCTGCAAAGTCTCCATGAGCAATGAAGCAGCAAATAATGAGTGATCGCTCTTAAGGAAAATGCAGTTAGGTTCCTACAAGCTTTTAGTCACATCACCTTACCAATGCATCAAAACATAACCTTGTTTTATATGCATTTTTATTTAAAGGCACCTTATTTAATATATCTTTTAGTTCATTAACAGTGAGCCCACAACTGTAGCACTATAATATGCCTGAACAATACTTAAAGAATATGCATACCTTTTTCTGGAAGGCAAATGACATCTTCTTGTGCTTAAAAACACCAGACAGGACTTCAGTAGTATGGCTGGGGGACATTTTAAATAATGAAATTAACACCAAAAAGCAAAAAAATGCAAAAAGTTATCACTGAATAGATTTCAAAATTGACACTTGTTCACAGCATGAAAGTTGGGCGGGGGTGGCAGAGCAGCCTTATTTGACCCTCCTGGGAACATGTGCAATGGAGTCCTCCAGTTCTTTCCCACTCTTCACATACCCACAAATGTCTGCAAAAGCACCACCCAT
Organism: Artibeus jamaicensis; assembly: GCF_021234435.1. Taxonomy (NCBI): domain Eukaryota; kingdom Metazoa; phylum Chordata; class Mammalia; order Chiroptera; family Phyllostomidae; genus Artibeus; species Artibeus jamaicensis. Next base: position 29,491,844 of record NW_026522046.1, on the reverse strand, counting down.
ACATACTGATCTGGGGATTGCAAATATATTTCCATGAGGAGGCAAATTCACAAATATGGAATCCACACATAATGAAGACCTAATATATTTATAAAAATCTGGATACATATTATAGGTCAGACAAATTTCCATTTTGTTCTTAATTATGCATGAATATTATTAACCAAGGCATTTATAGGGACTATTCAATCTTCCATTATGATATGCTGTTCTATGGCATTTCCTTGGCTGGATGTGGATTTTCAGGGAGCTATGGGTGCACAGTCAATAACGTTGCACAGGACCCTATGCTCAAAAGGCCCTGCACTTGGTTCAATGTTTAGCTAATACCATCATTAAATTCTGAGTATTTTTGAACAAGGGCCCTACACTTTCACTGTTCTGCACAGTATCTCAGCAGTCCTGCTTGTGACAGCCCATGAAAGCACTGTAAGGACTCTGGGATTCAGAAAGATTAAGGGATTCATAAGTAAGGGGAAGCTGGGGAAAAATTCTTTAAATCTGATATGAATTTCTGATTTCTGCATCAAGCTATATATATATGGGACTGGCTGGAATGAACACAGCAAATGCTTTGAGCATAAATTTACAGTACAGACCACTTACTTGTCCAGTTTCTAGGCTGACTCCTGGGTGATACACCTGAGAAGCCAAACAGAATAGCACCACACACAGATTTTGAAGACTAAATTGATCATTGGAACCACAGTCCAAGACTTGCTGCTTGAATCTAATCAAGTTTGTTGCTGGCTAAGACAAAATGATTAAATATACTCCAGACAATTTTGATAGAACCAGAATCTCATAACACATTAGTCAAAATATTGAGGATACAATAGAAAATTACTTAACATATAAAAAGAAAAACAAGAGAACTTCAACTCTCAAGAGAATGTACATGGACTACTACAGGCAACTTGATTTGACTCAGAACACATTGAGTTTTGGGGGGTTTTGATACCCTGAAGCTTAAATCTTCAATAACAAATATTTACTGAGTGCGTAGCCCATCAAGAAAAGTATGCATTTTAATTCAAATTCATCACATTTTCTTGGGTTAAGTTTTTATTCTTCCAATTTGTTACTCTTTGAAGGTTGATACAACATTCTTAAGATTCTGTCTTTGCCTAGTGAAGAAATGCTGCAAATTGAGGATGGAGTTCTAAGTTAAAGTTTTGTCAGTCTTAAGGATACAGAGGTATGTATTACTTATCTCTAAGCAAAATGCTGTACATGAAGAAGAGCCTCAGCACCCAGACTGATCAAGCATGTTGGTTTCCAGTATTTTGGGGAAGAAAAATTCTTGAATTAAATTGTGTACCATTAAAGTCAATATGGCTTAACTTACTACTTTATAATTATATTCCTTCCTAATCATTTTTTCCTCAAACTCCTGCCAAATAGGTATACACAGGCATTTCATAGATGCTGGTTTCTGCTAGTCTCCTCAGTCTATCAGAAACTTTTTGGCCCATGTGAACCAAAAGGATCGCTGTTTGATTCCTGGTCAGGGCACGTGCCTGGGTTGCAGGCCAATTCCCAGCAGGGGACGCATGAGAGGCAACCATACATTGATATTTCTCTACCTTTCTCCTTCCCTTCCCCTCTAAAGATAAATAAATAAAATAAAGAATAAATAAGTTTAAAAAAAGAAAAAGAAACTTCTTGGCCCAAATGCAGACTGGTTTCCTTTTCTGCCTCACTTATTGGTGTTCTTTGCCAGTGCGGTGGGGCATGTGTCCCTGGACTCATTTTTCTTTCTAATCTACATACAGCATTGCTCTTCCTAGTGTATTGACAAATCTATTTCATCTTCTCTTGTTTCTTTTTACTTCTTTTATTAGCTTTCCTTTGGTTTTCCATTTTCTATTTCTGTTGAGTGGCTCACCTTTCATAGTTTAGGTGATGAAATCATAGCTTCCTTCCAAGAATTTTAACAGTGCACCCGCTTTATTCATTCAATAAATATTGAGGGCCTACTGTGTGCCATTTTGTAGGGTATGTGTACATCACTGTATAAAACAAAAGTAGCTGTTTCTATGAAGCTTATAATCTTGGGGTCTTGCTGGGTTTCTGAATTATGTTTTATTGTTGGTCTTATCATGACAGAGAGAGCTCTTTCTCATTATATTATTAATTGTTTAATTCACAGATCTTGTTCTTCCAGATGTTTGAAGCTACAAAATGACATTGATGTGACAGAAGAGAAAGCACCACACACAAAATTTTTAAAATTAATAATGAAAATATAATCTTTCTCTTATTGAAAAAAATTTTAGCCTTTTCCAAAGATTTCATTGAATTCAGATGTCCTTGTAATTAAATAATTATTTAAACCCTTTATCTTCTTCACTTAAATAAGTGGAACACAGAGATGGGACAAATAAATACTAATGATACTCCAGTATCAATTTATCCCCTTCACATTTGATGATAATTAATGAACATTCAGAGGAAGGTTATTTTATTTACAGAAAATTACTTCTTGCTGGGTTGGTAAACTATTTCTACTCCTAGAAATTTCATTTTCCATGCAACTGTAGGTAAAATGTGAGGTTAAAGGACTCATTTTATTGCGGTAATTTTTATTAGGTAATGCAAGTATAACAGGGCACACTATTAGTAGAAAAGTAAAGTCACAAAGGGTCAGTAACACCAAGATATTCTGTAAAACATTTATTTACATGTTACATATGAAAATATTTTATTAATTATTTAGCTGATTATCTGAACTTTGAGTATGATCCATATAATGCATTGGTATTATCATAATAAAGATGCATGAGTGTGTAGTGTATTTTAGAATATTCTAGCATTCCAGATCATCAACATGAAAAATTCTGCAAGACTAAAAGTTATACATTTTTATTTAACTTTTTATTTCATTGAACCAAACCACATGAAAAAGCTGAATGCTCCATGGGACAGCAAAAATGAAAAGACTGTTACTGATCAGTAAAAAATTTGTTTTTAAATTCCAAATTTTCTGTTCAGTAAAATCACATTATATTTGGGAATAAGAATAGATTCCCAGTATCTTACAGCCAAACTGACTTGCAGTGAAGATGAAGACGTCCCTCTGCATGCAAAAAGTTATGTATGTGTATTTGCTTTAGACCAGATGATGAACACTAAGAGCAAAAAGTAAAACAAAGGATATCAAAATGCAAGCAAACTAAAATGAAATGAATAGGCACAGCATTAAACTTACACTTCAAAGCAGTAGTGGCCACGTTTTAAAGTAGGAGCCAGCTGGGGTGTAACGGGAACAAAAAATATGAAATCTTGAAATGAGAAAGAACTAGAGAAGCCCAGATAGGTGGAGGTCCAGACAAGACTCATCACCTAAAAGTGCTTTTACACATCGACACTATAAATCAAGGGTTCTCACCATTCATCTCTTTCCAGTGTTCCTGCCACAAAATTCCAGAGAACTGGTCAGGATGAGATGAGAAATAGTAAGAGAAGTATAGCTGTGGGTGAGTAGCTAAGGAACCCTATCTGAACACGCTAGTCATAGAGGGTAAGCCCAGGAAGTTTGATTAGACCGAAACAGCTAAATTTAAGTTACTTGAACAGGATGATGATGGTTAGCAAGGGTTAAAATTAACTGAAAATAAATGCGTAAACAAAAGCTTGTCCTTCAAAAGTGCTTCAGGCTGAAGCAGTCACCAATTGTTCTCCTCGGGGAGTGTTTGCTGACAGAAATAAGACTAGCTAAATAAATGGAGGGTTCAACTGTGTTCATGTGTTGTTAAACTCAGTATTGTTAAGATGTCAGTTCTGCACAAATTGATCTATATAGATTCAGTGCAATTCCACTCTAAATGTCAGCAGGTGTTTTTTGTTGTTGCTGTTAGAGAAATTGACAAGATAATTCCAAAATTCTATGGAAATCCAAATGACCTAGAATGGCCAGAACATCTTTAAAAAAGAAAAGTTGGAGGACTCAGTGCCAACTAATTTTAAGACATTATGAAGCTACAGTATTTAAGACAACATAATATTGATGTCAAGACTGATGAAATAGAATATGTATATGAATATATATAAAGCACAGACTTGACAAAGGTTCAAACAACGCAGTGGATACTCTTTTCAACAAATGGTGCTAGAACAATCGAATATTTGTATGCAAAAAACTCTAAAAAACTTTGAACAAAACTCACAGCATGAACAAAAATTAACTGAACATTGATTGTCATCCTAAATGTAAAACCTAAAGTTATACATTAATAATAGAAAACCTAGTAAGAAAATCTCTATGAACTTGGTTTAGACAAATCATTCTTAGATATAACATGAAAACTACAGTTCTTAAAAGAACAAATTAACAAATTGGAACTCATTAAAAACATCTGCTCTTTGCAAGACTATTAAGGGAATAAAAAGATAATCTACAAGATTGGGATAAAATATCTACAAGTTATATATTTGATAAAGAATTTATATCCATAATAAGTAAGGGACTCTCAAAATTCAATAATTAGAAAACAATCCAAAAAACTGTGAGGAAACAATTTTAATATACACTTCCGAAAATAAGATCTATGGATGTTAAATAAACACATAAAATAGTCCAAATTACTTTTCTTTAAGAAAAAGAGAAAACTATGCTCTAGCTGGTGTGGCTTAGTGGAATGAGTGCCAGCCTGTGAACCAAAGGGTTGCTGATTCTATTCCCAGTCAGGTCGTGAGCCTGGGTTGCAGGTCAGGTCCCCCAGTAGGAGGAGTGTGAGAGGCAACCACACAATGATGTTTGTCTCCCTCTCTTTCTCCCTCCCCTCCCCTCTGTCTAAAGATAAATAAAGAAATAATTTTTTAAGTTTAAAAAAGAATGAAAAATTAAAATTACAATGAGATATCACTACATATTGAAGAAAAACTTAAAATTAAAAAGACTCATCACTACAACAGGTCCTGGCAAGTGTGTGGAGGAGCTGGAGCTCTCTCACAGCGCTGATGAAATAGAAAAACGGTACATTCAATGCCATATAAAGTGGCACAACTCGTTTTCTTAAAAAGAATCTTAAAAAGTTTGGTATATACTTGTCATGTGATCTAAGCATTTCACTCTTAGGTAATTATCCAAGATAAATAAAAACATTTGTCTATTCAAAGACTTGTACATGACTATTCATATCAACTTCATTTGAAAACAACTCAAATATCCATTCACAGAGAAATGGACAAATCCATAGTGATAAATCCATACGAGGGACTTCTATTCAGCGATTAACATGAATGAGCATTGAGTGTTGTCAAACTTTTTTCCCTGTGTCAAGTGATATGATTGTATCACTTTTTTCCTTTAGCCTGTAAATATGATGAATTGCATTTCATTTTTTAAAAAGATTATATTTATTTATTTATTTTTAGACACAGGAGAAGGAAAGGAGAAAGAAAGACAGACATGTGCCCTGATTGGGAATTGTACCAGCGACTTTTTGGTTTGCAGGCCTGTGCTCAATCCACTGAGCTACACCAGCCAGGACCTGAACTGCATTTTAAATGTAACCATCTTTATACACCTGGAATAAACCTCATTTTGTTGTGCTGTAAAATTATTACTGTACATTATTGATTTACCAGTATTGCCAATTTGATTTGCTAGTCTTTTGACAAAATTTTTTCTTTACATTTATGTTCACGAGAGGTGCTGGTCTATAGTTTTCCTTTCTTGTAATGACTTTCTTTATTTGGCTTTTCTATTAGGGTAATGCTGTGTTTAGTGAATGAGTTAGGAAGTATTCCTTCTGCTACTATTTTCTGAAAACGTTTTTGGAGTTTTGGTATTATTTTTTCCTTACATTTTTTGTAGCATTCAATAGTGAAACTATCTGGGTACTGTCTGGAAACTATCTGGGAATTATATCAGAATACTATCGTTGCAACTTTTCTATAAGTCTAAAATATTATAAAATTAAAAATTCATTAAGAATATAGACTCAGAATGTAACCCCCCCCAAAATTGCATCTCTATATATCACCTTTCACTGGCATGTATGTGTGTAATGATATGTAGAATGTGGTTCATATATTAAAAATAATTATTTCAGGGTTGAGTATATTTTTAGCTTTCCTCTTTTTGTTTTCATTATAATAAACATGCACATTTTTCAAAACAATAATGTGCTAAAATAGTAAAAGGTAGCTGCTAAGCGCTAATTGTTGAGGAATCATGTGGAGAAGTGAATTAAGTTCTTAGTTTATTACTCACCATGCAATAGACTCTTGGAATAATTATTACTATCATTTTGCTGCAAGTGCTTTATGTTTTGACCCTTGCTAACCTCTTAAGTCAATTTATCATCATTTCCCACCCATTAATTGATGCTTCAGTCTACCATACCAAAAACAGCACATGGTGATTAAGAGTATACAATATACAGTCCAATATGGTCAGGATTATAGCTCAGCTCTGCTGCTGTGAGCCCACAGGCAAGTTCTTTAACTTCTCTAGTCCTCAACCCCCTCATTGGCAAAAGGGAAATTATTATCCACTGTATAGGGTTATTATGAGGATTAAATGAGTCTCTGCATCTAACATAGTTTTTGCATTTAATAAAGATCGTTTTTGCAACTACTAATTAGCTAATTGTTAATAAAAAAGGGGAGGAGAGGGAATTAGCTCTGAACTTAAGAAACTGGAGAGCATGAGCCTGTTTGATTTATCAGGAAGCTACAGCTTCACACCCTGGTGATTGTAGCGTGTCTGCCAAGAGGATCAACACTCCTTCCTCTCCCTCCTGTACCAGATTGTTGGGGGGAGGGGGGAGGGGTTAGGTGCTTGACTAACAGGCCTGTCAGTCTAACTAGGGGGTGTAGGTCCATAAGAAAAGCCTGTGAAAGCTTGGAAAATGGATTTTTTTTAGGAAAAGCACCTGGTTAATCTCAAAACCAAGCTAATATAATCCCAGGGGAGCAAAGAAGCTTTTCCTCCTTCACTCTCTCACCCTTTCTCTTTCTCTCAGGGATGCACACTCACCCTGTGCGTTTGTGTGTTCTTTCTTGCCTGGCTACATGCAACCTGGTGGCTCTAGCAGCTACAGGGGCCCGTGGCAGACTCTGTGGGCTCTGAAGGACTAAGCTTTAATATGAAGCAGAAACTGGACACTGGCTTTTGTTCTGGCCTTGCTGAGGACCTTGCTGAGACTTTTCCATGGTGGGGTGGACAGAGATGAGACAGCTTCTATTTTCACCCAAATAAACCTTGCCACACCACAATCTCCTGTGCATGGATCCTTGGAAAGCTTTCTCTGCAACACCATGTGTCAAAAAAACCCAAAAAACAAACCTGAGTTCCACTGGCAACACCATCACTCCCATCATTACACCAGCACCACCAGCTTCACTATCACTACTATACCATGTTTGCTAAGCCTACAATAACATCACAATTATACTCCTTTCTTCATCATTTTTTAAAGCCTCTTTGCTTAGAACATTCATGTTTTTGTTTTATCAGTCCGCTATTCACTTTTCTAGTGGTTTGCTGGTAAACATCTAAAATCTGATTCCACACTAGTACTAGCTCGGCATGTTCAAGCCTGTGAAACCACACTGGAGTCCCTGGACAGTGTTATGTATTGCTCAGCTGTAAACTGTACCTGGACAGCCAGCGAGCCTCATGCAGGTGCCTGTTACAAAGAAAAATGTGGTCGTTAAAAAAAGATGCTGACAGGTGGTGACAGCAGATGAGGATGGAAGAACATAACCTTTGGCAAGGAACTAATATTTGTATAGCAAAAAATTGCTTTATTTTTGTGAAAGGTGCTTGTTTTGACATTAAACCTAATGTCAAAATGTAATGTAAGACCTTGTTTTGACATTAAAACTTCAAACTAAATAAAAAAATAAAAAAATGATTCTAAGAAAAACAAAACGACCATCTGATATGTAAAGGCTGCCATGTCCCATGGTGTAAATGCTTCCACCATAGCTGATTTCAGGTCACCAATATGGCTTGTAAGTTGGAAAGAGAAACCCCAATATATAGTATTTCTACCAGACAGAGTCATTACTTGTAAAAACCTCAAGAGTACGGATAACAGAAAAACATAGTATAATAACTGAGAAGTGATGAATTTTGAATATATTTTACCTTTGTATATAATGTAATTTATTTAGTTATTACTTTATACAGGGCTGAGCAAAAGTAGGCTTACAATTATGAGTATACAATGCACAGAGTTTATTCTCGTATTAGAATTTATTAATCACTGTATTACTTATTTCTACTACAACTATAAAGCTACTTTTCCCCACCCCTGTATAATTTAATTTTTAACAAAGACTGAATTTAATAACCGATTTTCAAAATTTCTAAAAATTTAATAGTCAATTCTCATGAGCCAGACTAATCAGATCCAATATATTGCTGGACTTACTGATTTTGACTTACTTTCAACTTATAATCTTAGCTCAGACATTACCTTTGCTAGTTAGCCTTTATTGACTGACAAAATAAGACCGTGAAATAAAGGGACCTTATAATAAAATACCTATGGCTTGTAATACTTTGTGCAGAACACAAAATGAGAACCAGAATTGCTCTTGGCCTTTGCTTGCACTTTTCTCCACAAACTCCATCACTCTAAATTTTACATAATTTTAATTTTTTATTGAATTATATTTTACACTTAAGAAGTACAAACTGGCAGTTAGAAAATAGTCCCAAGGATAGAAGTTCAGCATAGGGAATACAGTTAATAATGTTGTAATAACTATGTATGGAGTCAGAGGAGCACTAGACTTAATGGAGAGATGACTTTTTAAGTTATATAAATGTCTATCCAGTATGCTATACAACTGAAACATACACTATTGAATATCAACTATAATTGAAAAAAAATGGAATGATGTAGACTGGTGCATTATGGAAAGCAGCCACTGTGGAAAGCAGTATGCAATTTCCTCAAAAAGTTGAAAATGGAACTGTTTTTTGATATGGCAATTCCTCTACTGGGATTATACCTTAAGAACCCTGGAACACCAATTCAAAGAACCTATGCACCCCAGTGTTCATATCATAACAGCACAATTTACAATAGCCAAGTGCTGGAAGCAGCCTAAGTACCCATTAGTAAATGAGTGGATCAAAAAACTATGGTACATTTACACAATGGAATACTACACAACAGAAAGAAAGAAGGAGCTCCTACCCTTCACAACAGCATGGATGGATCTGGAAAGCATTGTGCTAAGTAAAATAAATCAAGCAGCGAGATACAGATGCCATATGATCTCACCTATAAGTGGAACCTAATCAGCAAAACAAACAAGCGAGCAAAATATAAGCAGAGACATTGAAATAAAGAACAAACTGACAGTAACCAGAGGGGAGGGAAGAGGGGATAATGAGGGAAGAAGGGAAAGGGTCATCAAGGAATATGTATGAAGGACACATGGACAAAGCCTATGTATGTAGGATCAAGGGTGGGAGGTGTGGATGGGTGGGGCAGGAGGAAGTAGTAGGGGGGAAATGGAGAGAACTGTACTTGAACAACAATAAAAAAAGAAAAAAGAAAATAAATGATAAACAAAAAGTTATATTAATTCATAAATATATACTTTATGTAACTATATAAAATTTAAAATATTAAAAATTATATGTATGGGTTTTAGAAAATAATACTTCTTTAGAAAGGGTGAACTAATTTTATAATGGAGTATATATTTAATAATATATTTTTAGGTTTTCCAAACTGCCCTCAGTCAATCTCATCTAAGTTCAGTACCTTATATTTGTCTTTCTACTCCAAAGTGTCTTGGTATTTGAGGGATGGTGAAACCCTTTATTGAGGCCACAGCTCCTGACAGCTCTTCTCTGTATTTCTGTAATCTTTCCTCTATGGCCTGTTCAGGCCCAGGAGGTGATGGCTTCCTGCTGTTGCTAACCACACTGTCCTCTGTGATGGCCCTGAACTCAGCTCACATTTTTGTAAATCTCAGCTTACTTAAACTTGATTAGCCATCTTTTCTCTGTAGAAACCTAGTGACTATGTTATCATGGTCAGGCTTTAAAAATATTAATGTTATTTTATCCTTGTAAAGTTAATGGGGAAAATAATGTTCAGGCTGAGAAGTGAGATTAGAAACAATTGTTTTGTTTTCCTTTTATGCTTTTTTATTATTTTTTTAAAAAGCAACAAAATATAAAGAAAAATGCATCTGAACAAATTTTTATAGTTTTCTTTTTCACCCATAAAACCTTTTTGCTTATTATCATTTGTTTTAAGATTTACTAAAATTTGGGGTAAAAAAGGTGATAGTTTCAATTAATATTGCTGTAATCAGTGATGAGATTGAACAATTTGCATTACTCAGGGTTCTTTGAAGAAATCTTCTGTCCACCTTAAATAAGGAAAGAAGGGGTTATTGAAAGAACACTGGGTACCTCGTAGAGTGTGGGCAGCACCGATTGTGAGCATTCTCTTCTATAATGCTGCTGCCTTCGATGATTCGGCTTCATTTACTTTTCACCCCTATACGTCTCCATTCAAGATCACCATTCCTCAGCCAGGGGTTTTGTTGGAGTAGTTTAGGTCGCACCATGCACCCTGTGGTCAGGAATGCCCGGTTCACTGCTGTTGGCTACAACAGAGTCACACGAACTAAGGTCCGTTCCCTAAAGGTAGAAGCAATCAACTAGGCTGTTCAAGTGTTTGAATATTTGTGTTACTTCCTTTTGAAATTGCCTGCATACGAGCCAGCGTTTGGACTACCTCTCTGTTGGAATGTTGACCCTAATGTAGAATGGTTTATTTGAGGGTTTTGCACTTTAAGGTTATTATAACATGCAGATAAATTTGGTATGTTTGTTGAAAATATTTTTTCCTATTGCATCAATTTCTTTTAGCTTAGATGTTCATTTTTAACATAAAGAATTTTGAATCTATATGTTGTTAAACACTAATCTTTGTTTATAAACTTTTAAAATCTTTGTTCTCACTGAAACTAATTTTGGTTGATAATATAAGATAGGAATTTAATTTTCTTAAATGGTACGTTAATTGTCTCAGTATCACTTATTGAAAAGTCTTCCACTGGTGTAGATTACCACCTTTGGTATATTAATAGTTTTTATATTTACTTAAATCTGTTTCTAAAATTTCTGTTCCACTTTAAATACAGTTTTTCATTTGTGGGTTTTTTTAAATTCATGAGGTCTACATTCTTATTATAGTTTATAATGTATTTTAAATATATTACAGTATATTTCTTTTAACTGCACTTTTATAAAATGTCCCTATATATCACCATTTTGCCCAGAACTTTAGTATCATTTGCTCAAGTTCCTCAATGTTTTACTTCAGTTTAATTTGTTACATTAAATATTGTTACCAATTTGAAGAGAATGGAAATATTTTCTTCCCATGTAAAAACATTGTATGTTTTTCTACTATTCAAAGGCTTTTTATTTCACAGAAAATGTTTGTGTTTTTCTTTATATAAATTTTTATACTTTATGTTTATTCTTTTAAAAATGTTTTATTGATATCATGAATGAAAGGTTTTAATTATATTTCCAAAAAAGGATTATTACTGATATGAAGGAGATTTTCTTTCTTTAAATTTTATTTAGTTATTTTTCAAGTACAGTTTTCTGTCTGTTTCTCCCATCCCAGCCCACCCCGCCCCGTGCTCCCCACCTCCCTCCCATTTCCACCCCCCTTAGTTACTGTCCCTGTGTCCTTTATACTTGTTCCTCTAAATCCCTCCCCTTTTCTTCCCCTTAAAATTTCTTTCACTGCGACTTAACTTTTCTATTAAAGCTAAAATAGGTTTTAGTCAATCACCTTGTTTCTTCCCATAGTTTTTCTTAAACCAGAGAATCATCCACATCTATGTGGTTAATATTTTCCATAGAGTTTTATATAGCAATATTGTAATCTTCATTTTCTTCTTTACCTGGGTAAACGCCCACTTCCCTTCCACTTCACTCACAGTCTCTCATTTGTTTGTGTGTCCTTCACTTTCTTTCTTGTGATTAGCTCTGATGGGATTTCTTTATTTTATAAAACCAGTTTGGGGGTTCATTATGAAGTCTCTTCTTTCTTTGCTTTTTATTCATCAGTTTTTATTTTTACCTTTAGTTTATTTAATTGTATTGTTGTGTGTATTTTTGCCTTTTAAAACCTTTTGAATTGAAAGCTCTCTGTTCAGTAGTTGGAATTCCAATATTTTAATAAAACATTTAAATTTGTACATTTTTACCCAAGTTTCATATGTGTTTTGCAGTATCTTTAATACCACATACTTTAGGACCAATGTAATATTTCTGTCCTAATATCTAAAATACTTTGTGGTATGGAATTTCAATACCAGAGTATTTCTAGCCATTACTCCCTTTTCATTCATTCTACCTTAGGTTAAGTGAGCTGTTTTATTTCAGTTCTTATTCCAATTCAAAACATTTTAATCTTTTTTCATCTTATATTTTATTTTTTGATACTACTTATGAGTTGTATTTTGATAGTCCCAGAAATTTGTGATTAAACACAAATACAGAGGTAGAAGCCTAAATGTAGTCCTTAGGTATAAATTTTAAATCTAAACAAGTTTATAGGCTTGTCACTGGTAGGGAGAAGTTTTCTTTTCTCCTTTCTCATTAAGAAAATAGGGTTTAGAGGTATTTAGTCTATGGTATTTATTTTTTCCTCTCTAACACCTCACAGTCTTGAATGTTTAGCAGACTTTACTGACAACTTATTGTTGATCCCTTAATATAGCTACTCAAAGTTACTTTCCCTCAAACTTACTAGTTTGAAAATATACTAATTTTCATGTGATAAAAACTAAGATATCTGAGTCATTCATAAAAAATATTTAATCTTCCAAATTTACATATGTAAGTAGGAAACAGATGTTTTATTAAAAATTCACTTACCATAATTAAAACTTATTTTGTGATATTTATTGAAATAAAGGTGAATTTGCTTTTAGTTCATTGTCTTATCAATAACTTTGGACATTAGCAAGGCCATTGAATTTGTAGTATGTTGTTTATCCCATTTTTAAACTTTAAATGCAGTTACAAATGTTCTTGTTATTATGAATTACAGCATAGAAAAACCCAAAGATTGAATTGCATAGTCTCACTCTGTTTGTTAACTTCTCATTAAACCAAATATATATAGAGCCAGTCCCTTATATTGAGTATTTTAAATGGATTGGGTTGATCTTTTATAAACAAAAAAGATACATAAATGTATTGCATATGTGCACATCGGAACCCCACTGTTTCTGAGTACAGTGAAGTAACTAAAACAAACAAAGCCTGCAGGTGGATAATGAGATTGAAGTGTCTGTGACGAATGCTAGGTTCTGCCCTGACTAAACTTTATTAGCCACAGGTGGTAACTTCCAAAAATTCATGAGGTTGGTGTTTGATTTTTTCCCTTGAAGCTTTGCAAGAACTCCTGTTCTTGCCCTTTCAATAATTAATGTAAAGAGGGTTTTTTTATTTGTGAGCCAGATACTTGTTCACTGCCTTGAGGCTTAAGAAATGAAACACTAGGTATTTTAAAGATGAAGCTAAGAAATAAATACTTTCACTACATATATGTTTTATTCATTGTTTTCATTTACTCATTTACATAATTATTTGCAAACTATTTAAAGATTTTCCTTGAATTCTAGAAATAAAATTTTGAAATGTCTAAGTACAGAAAGCAGTTTTTTGTTTTTTTTTTTTTGTTTGTTTTTTGTTTTTTGTTTTTTTTTTTTACCAGCCAGGGCTATTTATTTATTTTTAGAGAGACAGGGAGAAACAGAGGGAGAGAAACATTGATCAGTTGCCTCTCAGCCCACAACCCAGGCATGTGCCCCAGCCTGGAATCTAACCAGCAGACCCTCACTCTGTGGAGCGATGCCCAACTAAGTTTCAGTCCATGCCCACCAAGGTCATTTGAAGGGATCAGTTCCCATCTCCTGGCATTCTATTCACAAGAGTCTCATGACTCACATGTGCCACCTCAGACCTCTCTCCCTTCATCCTGGCACCCCCAAACTCATGGCCACCCAGTCAGCAGCCACAACTTCAGCTGTGCCCTTAGTTCAAGGCCAGGACCTGTGGGTGGTTCCGGGTGCCCAAGAGGAATCATTCACCCCTTAGGCTCAGGGCCCAAGACCAAAGCCTAAGACTTCATGAAGGGGAAGCCCCTGGCTGAAGAAACTGGCAGGCAGTTGTGAAAGTGCCTCTGGCCCCTCTTACACCAGTCCCATCCTGAGAAGGGACTGACTGATTCTGCACAGATGCCAGTGCCTGGGGATGAGGCCCAGGGATTGCATAGCTGAGAATAGAAAGTGTCTCTCTCCCCTTTGGTCATCATCCCCTCCCCATTCCTATGCCCCACAAAGAAAGAGAGAGAGAGAGAGAGAGAGTGTGTGTCTGGCAGGGGGTGGGGTGGGAGGGGAGGTCTCCAAGGCACCCAATTTAGCAAACATGTAGTCACATAAAAAGTACATCCCAAAAGACAGAAAACTGTACTTGAACAATTAAAATAAATAAATTAAAAAAAATTTTAAAAGTACATCCCTTCTGCTGGGGTGAATCCACTCCCTGAGGGACAGGGCTTGGGCTCTGGACTCCAAAGGTTTGCACTTGGATCTTATCTCTCCTACTGCATAGCTGTGGGCTCTCAGGTAAACCACTGTAACCTCTCTGAGCCTCTCTTGTCTACCAAATGGCCTAACAGTACGTTCTCCTGTGGTTCTGTATCATTAGGAGCTCAGACTCACTAGTGTCCTGAGGCTCAAACACAGAGGGCCAGGTCCTACTCCTAACCCTCTCAGGGCCATATTTCACATCACAGCCCAAAGGTCAAGACTAAAAGCTGTGACAGACTGGAAGAGAGGTCTCCATGAGAAACCTACAGGCCCTCAGTGCCTTGGGACCAGATTATAGACAGATCTTCACAGGAGCATAAAAACACCTCCCCCCTTCCACAACAGAGAGGCGATGGGCATAACCAGCAGAGCCCTGATCAGCAACTCTGAGGTCCTTTCCATCACATCTGGTCAGTGATCGGAGAACCTGCTTGCCAGCACAGATTTGGGTGGGTTTCACAGGTGTACTTTAATCTCTCCAGGTTCACAGGGGTGTTTGGGTGATTCTGCTTGTCCTACAGTTGCTCCTCGTGGGTGCATAGAGCCTGCCTGGCTGGCAAAGTCTTTGTTACTGTTCCAGAGCACTCAGCCATACCAGGCTTTCCCTGTAACCCACTACCAGAAGCACCCTCTTCCCAGCTCCAGGTCTTCTGCCTTGACCAAACCCATTTGTCTCCTTTCCCAAAGCCACTTGTACCTGCTCCAAAGCCTGGAGGGGTGACAAGTGTTTCCCGGACAACAAAAGCTTGTCCCAGGAGAAAGGAGAGAAGACTTCCGTCCAGGAAAACTGCTGCTACACCCTTGTTCTGTACACTAATTTTAGGGTTTCATGGCCCCAGTGGCTAGGTATGCATTACAGCACTGTCAGCAAAAAGGACCCTGACAAGTCACCTGTCCTTTCAAGTCACTCACCTCCCCCTCTCTCTAGTATTTTGGGAGGAAAATGAGGAGCAAAGTGGACAACCTATCTTGGTCAAGGTGACCCCACCCTGGGTCTCTTGGGCGTGGTTCAGGGACTTACGTCAGTCTCCTTAGGCCCCAATGCTGTGTGACCTTGGGCAAGTTATTTAACCTCCCTGAGCCCGATTTCCTCTCAGCTAATAGTAGCTCCCAGGTCCAAGTTGTCCTGATGATTAAAAAAACAATATCATAAAGCACCTAGCACTTGGCCTGGTTCAATATGTGAGCCATTATCATTATTCCATTCTTTTCATCCTCTCCTCTCCACTCCAGCCATAGGAGCCTCAGTGCCCGGCTGCTCCTCACATCCCCCACTCGCCAGTTGGTTCCCTGGCTTCCTCCAGGTCTTGACCCAAAAGTCACCTTCCAGAAACTCTTCCCCGCTCTTGTCCTCACCCCGACACACTCATTTGACATACTGGACATTCCAGTGATGCACCCCTCAGACCTCCCTCGCCCTGGCCCGTAAGCCCTTTAAGGCCAGGGCTGCCTCTACATTCCCTACCCTGTGCCCGCGCTTGTCGGAGTGAGTGAAGGATTCTTATCACGTCTGCGGGTGAGCCTAGGAGTCTGACTCAGGGTCCAGACGCCCAACGGGGGCAGGAACAAGAGGGATAGCACACACAGGAGTCCCGAGACCCGGCTGGCTGTAGGACCCGGGTTTCCGTGGGCGACGCCGGGGACAAAGGACTGCCCTACCTGTGCTGGGGGCCCAGGCACCTCCCCGCGGGCGCCAGAAAGCAGTTTTAATGTTAAATTTTATATCTTAACCATTTGACAACCAAAAAGCTCAATAATTTATAAGATGTCCTGGGAGATTATAGAATGCTACAAATCAACATATTCCATCTTGACAAATTTCCTGAGTAATTTAACCACCTATTATTATAAAAATAATGGTGGATGTCAGTACCTTGGACATGTTAATTTGTATCATATACCTTTTTCTATTCTGAAAAACAAAAATGTATAGTTGAGCCAACTTCATCTCACTCATTAGAAATGAATTAGTCAGAAATGCACCAGCTTAGATGATAATCACAACTAACCCAAAGGTTATGATCACGTTTCACTTTTGCTTCAAGAGTTCTCATCCAAAATGAAGCTTACAAACTTTTTATCATCACATTCTTATCAAGTCTGAAATTCTTTCTTCAAATTTTAATATACCTAAAAGGCTCCACTTCAGATAAATTCCCTTCAGAGGCCAACTACAGGATCAGCAGCAGATGTCTGAGCTTGTAGCACTTCTGAATCAATATATGCTAACCGTACTCTGTCATGACTACTATTTGAAAATTTTCAACTTCTTTGTTAATTCAATTACGACTGGTCTTATTATGGATGAAAAGTAGTCAGAGGGATTTAGATAAATTTAAACACTCTTTTTATGGAAAAATATTAAGTTATTAGAGTTCACAGTCTCTGTTTCATGAACCAATTAGTTCCACACCTTTATAGCACCATGTGTTGTCACAGAACTAGGCACAGCCTGCATTTATAGACTTATTTTGTAATCATTTCATTGATGTGTGCATATTCCATTAGGCCAAGAGCTGCACGAGAAGAGAGATTTCTTGTTTTTAATTCTTGCTATCTACATCTCAAGCGTCTTGTGCAGCGCCTGGATTCAAGTAGTCATTTGATAAGTATTTGTTAAATCAGTGAATCAATCCTTCATGTTGTTGCTCTTCCAAACCAGTATTAACATAATTAACATACACAGCAGCGCCCCCCCACTTTATCCATGGGTTTGTTTTCTGCACTTTCAGTTACCCATGGTCAACTGAAAATACCAAATGGAAAGTTCCCAAACTAAACATTTTCAAAGTTATAAATTGTGCACCATTTTCAGTACTATGATGAAATGTTCTCTTGTCTTGCTCCATTCAACCAGGGATGGGAATCATCCATTTGTCGAGCAAATCCACGCTGTTTACACTTGTTGCCTGTTAGTCACTCAGCAGATGTCTCAGTTATGTGATTGTCACAGTGTCAAAGTGCTTGGATTCCAGGAACTCTTATTTTACCGAATAAGTCCTGAAAATTCAATTGCAGTGATTCTAGCAATTTGGATAGGCCAGAGAGGTGCTGTAAAGTGCTTTCCTTAAGAGAAAAGATAGGTGTGCACAGGAAATAACAGTGTATATAGGGTGAGATATTCGTCGTGGTTTCAGACATGCACTGGGGGTCTTAGAACACATCCCCCATAGATAAGAGGGTACTACAGTATTATTCCTGCTAATTTTGACATAAATGTCCCCTTATTTTGATGCCAAGTCTTTCAGTTGCTATCACCTTTTTCAGAAATACTGTTTTCCTCTAGTTCTTATGATGCAAATGAAATTCGCCTGAATTTCCCAATTTGTAGGGCACCAAAAATGTTTTCCAGGCAAGATTTTAAGACTCTCATTGAAATAATATAAACACATTTCTTTGTTCTACATTTTATTTACGTGATATTTTAGATACTGATTTTTTAATTACATACTCTGAAAACAGTCCGCATTTCATTTCTTTTTATGGGGAGATTTCCAGCAATAAAGAGAAGACAATTTTTTAGTTGTTTTTGTAATATATAAAAACCTACACATTTAAAAAAGATTTTTCTAGAATTTAATTTTAGAGAAAAGGGAAAGGAGGGAGAAAGAGAAGGAAAGAATCAATGTGTGGTTGAATCCTGCGTGCCCCCAACTGGAGACCTGGCCTGCAACCCAGGCATGTACCCTGACTAAGAATTGAACCACTGACCCTTTGATTCTCAGGCCAGTGCTCAATCCACAAAGCCATGCCAACTGGGGAAAGACTATACATTTTATGCAGAATTTGAGTGCACATGTCATAATGGGAAAAAGGTCATATTTTATTTTTATTATAATATTAATGTACATAATGCAGAATTATTTGTATTTAAAATGTTTAATTTTATTTTGGTCATTCTCTTCATTTAAGGTAATGTGATGAAAATGCCTTACAAAAACTGGAATTTTCATTTGTGAAAAACATACTCTTTGAAATAATGGGCTAAAATGAGACTTTACATTTAATATCTCTAAGATTTTATGAAATTTGAAAATACTTGACCTTCTACTGTGGCAGACTATTTGGAAGCATTTTATATCCCATGTCAGCTAAGCATCTGTGTAGCAGTCCTCATCAGCAAAAGGATTCTTCACTTATGTCCTAGAATGTATTCTATTTATTTATTTTTTTAATTAAAAAAATTTTAATTGCTGTTCAAGTACAATTTTCTGTCTTTTACTCCCATCCCAGCCCACCCACCCAGCCCTCCCTCTCCCTCCTATTTTCATCCCCCCTAGTTTTTGTCCATGTGTCTTTTATACTTGTTCCTGTAAACCCTTCCCCTTTTCCCCTGAAATCCCCCTACAATGTATTCTGAGACAGTCTGTGAGCTTATTAAGTGTGTATTCTAGTTTTAGAGAAATGCTAAACTCAATTATGGCATACAAGGACATAGAGATGAATTCCTTTTACTTTCTGACCTTGAGGAATTTGTATTCTCTGCAAAGAGTGACACATTTGGTTTCTTCAGTGATTTTATCTTGGAAAAGCTATGGAAAAATATTATTATAATGTTGCTCTTTGAGTGTGAAGAAATGACTAGTTTTTCTAGATAAAAATTATGTCTGTGGTTGTTGCTATTGTTTGTTAGATTATTAACTTTGAAAAGCTATTGACTACCTTCAAAAAATAAGGAATGCCAGAATGAGCCATTAAGTCATTCTAAGGTAAAGCAGCCGGTATTTGACAACTGAGATGGGCCAGGCTGGGGGTAATGTATAAGGTATATGTGACAATTGATTTCAATGGACTGTAGCTCCGTGGTTCCCAGCATTGAGAATTTTGAATCTGTGTCAGATTCTTATCTGCCATCATGTGATAGTGAGGGCCCTCCAAATTGCACAAAAATAAAGAAGGAAAGAAACGAGTCTTCAGAAACTGAAGAAAAATTTAGGTCCCTGTTTCCCTAGAGGATGTCTAAAGGAGAAGCAACAATCAGACTCCTACCTAATCAGCATCTTGAATGAGGGGTAGCAGAATTTTCTTACAGACCGTGAAGTTGGAGAGTTTACTTCTGTCTTAAAAAAGGCCATATATTTGCTTAGGAGGGTCACTCTCCAACTTGACTCCATTTTTCAATCACCTAGGAAGCTTTAAAAAACTACTGTGGCCTGAGTTCCACTCCAGACTGACTAAATCATTATCTTTGGAACTGAGGTTCCAGCATTGCTGTAAACAAACAAACAAACAAACAAAACCTCTCCAATATACAGCCAGGATTGAGAATCATTGAAAATTTCATGTAATGTCAAAAGCAGATGGTGACTGAACACACGCTTCCCAAATTTCCATTGGAATGTAGAAAAGTGTTTTAATAACAATAACAATAATGATCATGTATACCACTTCTGGGAAAGAAGAGACATCAGAGATTCGTCAGAAATTCATGTAAGACATTTTATGAGAAGAGAATGGATGGAATTAATTGGTGATGAAACCTAAATAGAGAAAACCACAGAGCAAGACACCAGAGAGCTATAAACTCAGATTCCATCAATACAGAGATAAAAGTAGCACCTTCTTAACCAATGGGATGGCTGCATTCCTCCTAGTTCCTGTTTATTACATAAAAAGGTTATCAGCAGAGACTTGACGAAAAGACGAGCTTTACAGCTACTACAGAACTCTAGGAAACACACAAAAGAGGGGAGAGATGAAAAGAGAGGATGGGTGAGGACAGAGAAAGGCACTTTTGCTTCAAAGTGAAATTGACTAAACCTTTCCACCCTCAGTGTGAAGCCCTCCTCACTATGCCAAATATATGGAAGCCTCTTCTCCATATACCCTCACTTAAGGGAAGCTGAAAGCATCCCTCCCACAGATGGGAGGCATTGAGAGAAATGGATCCATACAGTTTTCAGAGATGTGCTTAAAACGTAGTCCATTTATTTCTCTGAAGGCCAGTAAAGGACAGCCATACTTATTAGGAAGGGTTCTTTCAGAGAAGTGAAGCTTTTTGACAGTGGAGGGCTTTGTGGGAAGGGTTTCAGCTAGCCCACAGAATCAACGGGAAGTCTGGAGAACCGGGCTCAGACAATGGGCAAGAGCTTCTCGTGCTGTGGCCCAGGAAGTCAGGGGAGGGTGCTGCGGCTCGTTCCACCAGGAATGAGCTACCTGGTGGCTCCACTGCCCCAGGCCACAACTTCAACTCCGCTGACACTGATGCAAATTATCCTGCAAATGATGACAGGGCAGGAGGGAGAATTTTCTTAACCCACACACAATCCTCTTTTGAGGTAGGTGAGCTCATCCCCCCTCCTACTTTGAGATTTCCTCTAGAAACAACAACAAAAACAAAAATGTTTTAAGGGAGGAAAGCCTAAAACTGAACAATGATCATAATCATAACCAAAACCCACAAGTGAGAAGAACAAAACCAGAGTGTATAGAACAAATGACTGCAGTAGGAGTAATGTGAGTAATGTAGAGAAGAAAACCTTCAAATATTTCTAATTAATTCATGTATACAAATTGGATAGATTTTCACCTGTGATGCAATCAAAATATACTACTATGAGTAAGGAAAAAATACAGAAAAGTGGTTTATTGAAGACCAGAGAAGAAATAATAGTAAAACTTTAAGAAATGATGGCTGAATAAATGTAATGGACCAACTAAGTAGTAAACTGAACATGCTTTATAACCAAGTTTGTGATCTGAAAAATAAAAGAAATCTCTCAGGATTTATAGTATAAATAAAAAAGTTATGGAAAAACTAACAGACTCTGAGGTTAGACCCAGAGTTAGAAAGGCATCTAAGTCAAGTTCCATAAGGACAATACAAAGTAGAGAGAAAACAAAATGATAAATTAAATGAAAACTTCAAAGAACAACTCTCAATGTGTAATAGATACATAATCTTTGGATTAAAAGAACCCACCAAGATTGCTATAAAACTAACTGATGGCAAAACCACCTATACCTCATCAATTCCTGATAAAATCAGAATACCAGGGGAAAATAATTTCTTAAAATAGCTAGAAAAAATAAATAGTTCACCCTCAAAAGAAAGGAATCAGAATGATATCAGTTTTACCATAAGAAATTTTGGAAGATATAAAAGACATTGAAGAGCTATGGATATAAGTTGTTTGGCTAATTTTTTCACCTGCTTTCAACCAGTCTCCTCCTCCTCCCTCCCTGGCAGGGGCTAGGTGGAGTCTGGTGAAGGGGGGGAAAATAAGGACATCTGTAATAGTGTCGACAATAAAAATAAGGCAAAAAAATTTTTAAGCATTAGAAAAGATGTTTAAGAGTTTCAAAATTTTGAACCCAGGTTTCCAATTGAATATAGCAGCAAACCAAAAACAATATTAAATATGTAGAATTTTAATCACTAACCTACCACATATGAAAAAAGTATAACTTTAGGAAAGAACAAAGTCAAGAAAGAATCAAAGAGGATGACATAAAGTATAAGAAACAGTAACGGTTAAATATGACCCAGAGTAGTATAGAAAACTAAAATGTCAATGAAGAGAATTCAATACTTCATGACACTTAGGAGGTTGTTCTTTAAATGGAAAACTAAAAACAACTGTGACAAGCTGCTTTCTATCTTGTGTGATCTCTGCCGACTTGTCTTCCATGTCACTAATTCTCTCCTTGGCTGTGTCAAGTTGACTGATGAGTTCACTGAAGACATTCTGGATTTCTAGAATTTCCCTACGATTCTTCTTATAGTTTACAACTTTCTGCTGAAATTACCCATTTGATTGTGTATGTTGTCTACCTTTTCCATTGGATTAACATATTAACATTAATTATAGTTATTGTAAATCCCTGTCTAAAAGATTCAACCACTGTGCCATACTGGAGACTGGCTCTGATGCCTATTGTTATTGTTGCTATTATTGTTTTCTCAGAGTAGTTCCCACCTTGTCGTGTGTCTTGTGATTGTTTTTTAAATAAATATCTTGTTTAGGATAATAGGTACTTAAGTAAATAGATTTTATGTTTGGAAATGAGCACCTTTCTTTCAGTTAGGGTTCTCAATCTGGGATAATTTTGCTCCATAAGGGATGTGATAATATCTGGAGACAGTTTTGATTGTCAGCTGGGGCACTGCCACTGGCATTTAGTGGTTAGAGATTGGGGGGGGCAGGTGCGAAATAGCCTACAATGGATAAGACACCCCCAAACAAAGCATTATTCAGCCTTGAATGTTATAGAACTGGGATTAAAAGGCCCTATTTAAAGTGAAGTTATCATTGTGCAGGCAAAAAAAAGTTGAAGACCATCACACTGAACCGACAGTGAAAGGTCTGAGGTTTCTGTCAGCACAAGCCCTCTTGCAAATATGAATCCACCACAAATCCAATTATCTTGATCGACGATTCAGTCAAGATGGGATTCAGTACGGCCTACTTTCTAAATAAAAGCCAATTTTAAAGAACCACTAATGCATTAGCCAGGCACTTACCCTTTAATAAAGCCCCATGATCACAAATCCTACTACTCCAAAGACTTTCTTTAAGCAAGTGACTCCTGTGAATTTTATATTTGCAATTTAATTTGACTGTTTTTTTCAAAATCAGATTAACCCCTTTAAAGAGTTTCCTAGCTATTTCAGAAACACTGGGCTCTCAAGATGATAACGACTTCCACATGGCCACCTTTCGAAAATTTACATTCTGAACTGCCAGACCTCACTTACTGGGGTGCAATTCCACTGTGAAGTCACTAATTTTTTCTTGGGCCACCGATCAGAGATTTCAATGCTCAGATTTCATTTATGTTCCCTCCTCACCTCTGTAGGATCATCCCTACTCAAGCTGTCTGGGACTTGGCCCTTGGCCCGCCCACTAGTCAGCATTCCCGTGAATCATCCATCAGAAAGACAACAACAACAAAACCCTCATGTAGTCTGGACTGTTGTTAATGCTCTTGTTCCTTAAGTAATTCTCAAGAGCAGCACCCCCATTAGAAGGAGTGTGACCTTATTTGTGGATCCAGGCAGGATCCATAATGGTGACCATTGAGAAAGGGAAGGAGGGAACTTAACACTTACTGAGCATCTACTCTCTCTGACTCTCTGTGAGGCACCATACAGGACATCTCACTCAGTCCTGACCATAACCCTAGAAGGTAAAGAATGCTACTCCCATTTTATGTATTTGTAGAACTGAGGTCCTAAGGAATTTAATGTCTTGTCCAAACTTACCCAGCCATGAGAAGGTGATCCAGGATGCACTACCTCTAAAGTACATGCTCTTCAAAGGAGTTGTTTTTGCAATGAGAGAAATCTTGATTCTAGTTCAAGATTTGGGGAAAGGAAGAGAGTCAGGAAGTTCAGGGCTTATTGAAATAGAGTATTCTATTTGTTTATTTGCCAAGATATGGAACATAAGGAAAATGTCTAGGTTACAGTCTTTTGATTGGTACTATGGCTCAGGGTTTATACTTAATAAAATCAGAAGAAATTTTAGTTACAATGATCCCTAGTAGGATGCCATATCAAAGCATCACTGATCTTTGGATTACATTAGTCTGCAGCTGTCATCTTGCCTAGCTTTTCCCTTTTGCACCTGAGGGTACATATCAAGAAACAGAAAAGGGAAAAACTATTAAAGATTTGATATGTGGCAGGCACAGTCATTTTATAGACACAGGTACTTAGAAATAAATAGTAAGATTTAAATTCAACCACCTTATGCTTGCATAAAACAATACATTTTCAAATTGCTTTTGCATATTGTATCTCATTTGTACTTCATAATCACCATTGATATAAGACTGGGCAAGTATTTTTATGCTTGTTTATTGATAGAAAATGCTGAAGGTCACTGTGATTCGGGGTCTTGCTAAAGATATACAACTAGTAAGTAGTAGCAGGAGAAGAAATTGACCTGGAGTTCGCAATCCTCGTTTAGTAAATCTTGAGGCCAATGTCCTCAGCTTTGTTCTACTCCAGGACAGCAGTGTGGGAGGTAGAAAATAATCTCTTGCTGGAGACCGGAGCTCCTGGCTTTTCATTATCTGTGTAACAAATACTCTCTTCTTTAATGTTTCCTTACCTAGAAAATGAGGGAGTTAGATTAGATGGTGTCAAAACTCTATTCTAGTTCAAGTATCACTAATATTTAGTTATTAATTCAATAATATGTTAAAAATCAGCATTAAATGAAGTAAAACAATTCCTTAGGTTTACCAAAAGTTTTTGTGTCTTTAAATCAGTCCACATTTTCTAAAAACTTTCTCTTGAATTCATATTTAACATGGCAAGAATATGCAAATACACTTACAGTTGTGTTTAATTCTCTGGTATTTTATCTTGGATTACTTTATTATATGCCATTCTTACCTGAAATTTGTCAGTAGAAGCTGAGTACAGAAGAAACTGTGATAAGATCACAATTCAACAACAACAACAAAAACAACCCAAAAAATGGGCAGAGGATCTGAATAGACATTCTTTAAAAATGATATGTAAATGGCCAACAAGTACAGGAAAAAATCATCACTAATTAGAGAAATGCAACTCAAAACTACCATGAGATATTACCTCATACCCTTTATGGCTACTATTCAAAACAAAACAAAACAAATAGAAAATAACAAATGTTGGTGAATTGGTAAAGACATAGGAAGCTTTGTACAGTGTTGGTGGGAATGTAAACTGGTGCAGCTACTATGGAAAACAGTCTGGTGGCTCCTCAAAAAATTAAAAATACAATTACCATATAACCCAGGACTTCCAATTGTGTGTATATACACACAAAAGTTGAAGGCAGGGTCTTAAAGCAATATCTATATGCCCATATTCACAGCAGCATTATTTACTATAAGTGAAGATGGAAGCAACCCAAAGTCCATCAATGAATAAGTGGTTCAACAAGATTTCTTATATATGTACAATGGACAATTATTCAACCTTGGAGAGAAAGGATATTTTTACATATGTTGCAACGTGGATGAATCTAGAAGATTTTATGCTAGGTAAAATAAGTCTCACAGAGAGAGAGAGAAAAAACAAATACTGTATGATTCCACTTATGAGGAATTTAGAGCAGGCAAATTCATAGAAACAGAAAGTGGAATGATGGTTTTCAGGCACTAGGGGAAATGCTTTTTAATGGGTACAAAGTTTTAGTTTTGCAAGATAAAAAAGTTCTACAGATTGGTTGTGCAACAATATTCATATTTAACACTACTGAACTGTATTCTTAGAAATAGAGAAGATGGTAGATTTTAAGTTAGGAGTTTTTAGTACAATTATATTAAAAAATGGTTATGCAATCCTTTTCAAATATCTATGTGTAATATAAATATAAACTATTAACATGTATATCTATTAACATATAAAATAAATATAAAAATTAATATACATATAAATATAGAACATATATTTTATAATCTACAGTTAGCCTTCTGTGATGATAGAAGGATATTTCTGCTTAATGGCAAGGAAATACACCATAAATTCCTATGGGTCCTCTATGTTCTAAGATTAAGCAAAATATTGAAATGTCTCTGTCAATTAAATTACCCACTATAGTTTAATGTCTTTCTGTACTCTTATCTTTTAAAATGAGCTTATTAGCTTTAATGTCTGTGTTTACCCAAAGATTCGATTTTCATCAATATTAACAAGTGTTTTGGTAGGTAATCAATCAACCTTTGGGAAATATTGGCTTACTGGGAAGTAGCAAGGCTTTGAAGTCAGAGGGGATAAATCTTATTTCTGCCACTCTCTAGCTTTGCAAATTTGGGTCAGCCATTTAGCTTTTCTAAGACTGTTTCCTCACTTTTAAAATGAAGTGATATAATTACCTGACAGAACTGTTGTGAAGATTAAATAAAATGATGTCTGCAAAGTGCTGTTTAGCACAGTCCTTAGAACTTGGTGTGTACTTGATAAATGATTGCTGTTATTAACAGACACGTCAAGGTGCTGATGCTCAAAAAATGATGTTAGATTCCTTTCAAGACTTCAGATCTGGCTAAAAATCTCTGCCATCTTATCATATTCTCTTCTCAATGAACTTGTAGCCCTGAAGGGATGAGATGGATACAATAATCTACACTTGATTTTAGCCAAAAGGCCAAGAAGCAATAAAATGGAAGATTGGGATGACTAATTCTGAGGGTTTTTCTCGCCAGGAAAACAGTGGTATCCAGTTTTAATACACATTGAAGAGACCCTCAGTAAATGAAGAACTTGAATTTTGAACAATACCAGTAATAGCAGATGAGAATCATAATCTAAAATGTAGCCCATAATAGACCAGTTTGGGTTTTCAGCTGTATCTCACAAACTTGCAGGCTCCAACGTCTAATGGACTCCCTTTGTGGATCTTCATTTCATTGCAGTCCTTGACCTTTATCATACATTGACTTGCAAAACCTGTGCTTGGTGTTTGGGTTATAAAATCAACAATACAAAACAGTGTAAAATTTATAAAATAAACTGAAAGCAGTGGGATCAAAAAAGTCAAATATTGTCTAGGTTACTAATTTGAGAGACATATAACAACTTTAAAAATTGATGAGGCAACATGTAGTCATGAGAATTTGGAAAAGGGAATTTTGAAGCATAGAGGCTACTTTAAAGATGTATCTGCTAAGAAAAATAGAATCGTTATTGCCAGAAAAGTCATCATTCCATAAGAAATAATGCCCTCCACTAAAGTAGTTAAACACCGAAGTGAGTGATGACATCTTTTCTTTTACAAATAATATCAGTTATTTATCTGTCATGATTGATGTAGGGCGAGTCTTCCCCAAAGTAAAGGCAAAACGAATGACCTCATTGCTTTTTCTAATCTGGTGTTCTATAACTCTAAATAAGATATTGCTGATGCTTGACCAATAGTAACTCTCTTAATTCATGAATCTTTTAAATATAGGTAATTTTAGGCAATAATATAAACATGGTTGAAAGCCTTAGGCCCTATGTACTCAAGAGAAAATTGTGTCCCATGAATTTTTAATAAACCAAACAGTGCTATTTCCGTGAAGAAATAAGGTATGCTAAATTAGAGTGACAGGAATTCCAAGGGGAAGGGCTGAAAAAAGACAGTGCTTGGCACTTTAATCTTTCAGGAGCTGGTGGGAAAAAATGTAGGAATTTGTAATAACAGTGCCAGATTTTATTTAATCAAAACTGGAGAAACTTCTGATTTGTGTTTTATGCATAAATTTATGTCATAATTTGACATTCCTATTTGCAAATATTTAAAAGAGGTTTAATTCATGAATACATATTCTCACTGTTTTATCTTATTCCAATATTCAAGGTATGGTATATGAAATAAAGATTATATTTTAAAAATGAATTTTATTACATCAGATTGCCAAGGTCAAAGTAGAAACAAGTTTTCGAATGGGAAAGTGGACACAGAACCGGGACTCCTACCAAGACAGAGAGAAGACAGGGAAGAAGACACGGGTTGTTGTTTTCTAGTCTCCACCTTTACCTCCTTTCTCTCCCCTCATCCTCCAGCCCCAACCTCCACCCTCCTCCTGGTGTAATGCCTACCCATATTATTTTATTGTTTCAACTCCCGCCTCAGAGCCACTACTGATATTGTTTTAGATAGGAAAGAAGCAAAACAAAACATTTGTTCTGTTCTCTCAACTTAAATATGTTTTAAAATATCAGAGAGAGAGAGAGAGAAAGAGAAACTCTCTTGTAAAATCAAAGATTTACCAGAGACCTGGAGCAGCTTGGAGACAGGCGATGGGAAGGGGACATGTGGTGCTGTCTGGAGCAGTTTACTACACACTCATAGATAACTCATGGATGTCTCTCACTCTGGAGACTTGGGGAGGAGGAATGGCTGCAGCTAGACCAACAGAACAAATTATGACAGCAACTGCTCTTGGAAAAAATAGGGTTTGGGTTCTGAAAGGGGGGTTGGGGAGGAAGCGAGACCACCTACAAGAGTGTCAGTGGCTGGTCCTTGAAGGACAGCCTTTCTGAAGGAGATGCACTTACCAGAAGGACAGGGACTTCTTTCATGGAAAGCTGTTGACAGAATTTGA
The DNA here is from genome assembly GCF_021234435.1 of Artibeus jamaicensis. Taxonomy (NCBI): domain Eukaryota; kingdom Metazoa; phylum Chordata; class Mammalia; order Chiroptera; family Phyllostomidae; genus Artibeus; species Artibeus jamaicensis. Next base: position 29,463,203 of record NW_026522046.1, on the reverse strand, counting down.
GATACTTGAGATGTTTTCGAAGGCTAACATGTGTCTCAAAAAACTCATATATTACTGGAGCCAAAGGCAGTATAGCCATTTTTATTCAGACAAAAAACCATGATGAACATGCTTAAGGACTGATAAACAAACCAGAGGGTAAGATGAGGTCATGATTTATTACATGTTTCTTGAGAGAAGGTAAACAGATTTTACTTAGTTGTAATTATTTCTTTTCAGACAAGCCAGAATTTATCTTTTCAAGTTTGTTGAGGTTCAGTTGGCACAGACACAAAAAACCCCTGAGGAAATTTAAGATATACATTGTGATGAACTGTTATACATGTTGGGAAAGGGTTACTCCCATCTATGTAATTAGCACATCTGTCACCTCATATTTGTTTATTTTTGGTGAGAAAATTTAAGTTCTATTCTCTTAGCAAATTTCAGTTACACAAGGTAGTGTTATTCTTCATTATATGAGATAAATGGACACGTAAATCATTAACCCTTTGGTTTTATGTTGATACAAACTTATTTTTACTCAGGGAGGAAAATGACCATTTACAAGTAACCAGCCATTTTGATTTGCCCAGGACTGAGGAGTTTCCCAAATATAAACCCTGCAGCTCTAAAACCAGGGGAGTCTTTAGTGAACCAGGAAGGTTGCTCGCCCTACCATTTAATCTATGGAAGAAGATCTTAAGTATCTGATCTTGAGTCTTCATTCGACGCTTACTGGGTACTTACAAACTTCAATGTTTCATGAGATACATGAATACATAAAATAGCTCTCACAAATGAAATAGAAAGGTGGGTTATTTACACTTGTTCTTTAATTGAACCCTTTTCCTTCTTTCCTCCCTTCTCCTCCTCCCCTCTGGTTCCTGTTAGTTTCTTGTTTCCATGTCTCTGGTTCTATTTTTCTCATTTGTTTGTTTTGTTCATTGGATTCCTTTTATAGGTAAGATCATATGACATTTATTTTTTGCTGCCTAGCTTATTTCACTTAACATAATACTCTACAGTTCCATCCATGCTGTTGCAAAAGGCAAGAGTTCCTTCTTTCTTTCTGCTGCATAGTATTCTGTTGTGTAAATGTACCACAGCTTATTGATCCTCCGAACAAAAAAAGAAAAAGAAAGTTGGGCAAAACTGAGACATCTGCAGATATCCTATCTCCCCCCACCCAGATAATTCAAATTCAGATTAAAAAAAACAAGGCAGGAAAAACAAAACTCTTGCACACTGTAGCCCTCCACTCTGCACTTTGGCTTACCGTGTTAGGCACTGTTCTAGATGCTAAGAAGTCAAAGATAAAAATGCACCTTAACACACTCTGCCCTCCAAGGTTTTGCCATCTGGTAAGAGTAAGAATGCACTAGAATGTAAGAGAACACATTTTACTAGATTTTGAAAAGTACCTGAATTTCAAGCAAAAAAATGGTCAGTAGAAGTCAGGAGACATCCTCTACTCTAAATCTGTCTATTAATGAATTGTATGGCTTTACTTTAATCAGTTTCCCTGGGTCTTCATTTCTGCAACTCTAAAACAAAGTGATCTTATGGAAGATCCTCAAGTCTCTCTAAGTGTATATTTCTACAGATCCAGTCACCTCAAAAAGAGTTTTAAGGGGTAGGTATGGCAAAAAAAATTTATCACGAAGGATAAAATATGTATTCTCAGGTCATTCTAATGGCAGAAGAGATTCTTGAGCAGTTAAAAAACCCAGCACTGTGAAGAAGAATGATAACTGGTACCTGGAAATAAGCATTTCGGATTTCAGTAGTGTGCTGAGGTCCTTCATTCTGTGCATCTTATCCCAACTACATGTTCAATACTCAGTGCTCAACAAGTAAAAGACTCTTGCTTCTTCTAAGTTCTTTAAAATGTATGACTACTAATAGAAAAAGTGATAAGACTGATGTGTGGGATTTGTAACATATATAGTGTAATGCGTAAGCCACTTAACATGATAGGGAAGGGCTAAATCAAACTACCCCGGGGGACAGGAAAAGCAGGCTTACAGTTATGAGTACACAAAACACAGTTTATTCTTGTATTATTATTTGTTAATCATTGTATCATTTGTTTGTATTTCAACTGTAAACCTAGTTTTGTCCACCCTTGTAGAGCTGCAAATTTTCCATATTGTACATGAAGCTGAGTAATAACTATATAAACTAAAAAGTTAGTGGACATTGTTATATATAAGAAACCAGTAAAATAATGCAAAAATGTATAGCTAAAAAGTCAATAAAATTTTTAAAATGGAGTTTAACAAATATTTACTACCCAATAAAAGACAGGAAAAGGAAGAAGAGGGAAACAAAAGACATTTCATAAACAGGAAAAAAATTAATGAAATTGTAGGTCTTAAGCCAACAGTGTCAAAAATTACATTAAATGTTAATAATCTAAACACTCCAGTTAAAAGGTAACAGGGGTCAGAATGAGCTTTAAAAAAATAGGCACAACCCAGCTATCTTACAATCTAAAAGAAATACACTTAAACATAAAAACAAATAGGTTTAAAGTGAATTTATGAAAGAAGATATGCCACGTAAGCAGTAAGAATAAAGAGTGTGAGGGGCATATATTAATATCATATAAAGAACTCATCAAGACAAAGGGTATGATCAGATATAAACAGGGAATTTCTACCTGATAAAGGGTCTATTCATTAAGAAAATACAATATTCTTAAATGTTTATGTGACTAATACTAAAACTTAAAATATATGAAATAAAAAATTGAGAGAATTAAAGGGAGAGGTAAATGGTTTCTCAATTATTTGGGGATCTTAATATCTTTCAGCAATTAATAGTCATTTAGACAAAAACAGTTCGTAAAGACACAGAGAACTGAATGGCACTATCAATCCCTTGACCTTGGTCATATCTATAAAAATGAGGGGAGGAAATCTGTGCTTTCTGCATTTGGCTATTTACATGACAAATAACCATTACAGGGTTTTAAAATTGTTTTCCTTCTGAAAACATTACTCAGTAAATGTCAGGCTTTGCATGCCAAAATATATTTTGGTTCCTTTTTGTATGTTGTTTTCTTGAAAAAGATAGAATTTCTCAATTTTTGGTTCTTTATTTTCAGTTTTGTCTCATTCTTTTCCCCATTTCTCCAACAAAAGATCTGAAAACTCTTTTACATTATGTGAAGACTTTTTCTTGCAGCTGCTACACACACATGCACACTTACATGCAAACAATTTATTTGAAGAAATATCAGAAAACAAGCTTATGTTTCTCAATAATTATATTTTTATGCACAGGTATAAAATATATTTATATGTGTGTGTTATATACGTACATGTACATATAATATGCCATGCCATCCTGGGGTGTTTATAATTTACATGGGGCCCTGGAGTTGCTCTCTCAACTGACAATGATTTAACAGACCCCAGAGTACAACCAATGATGGTTCTAAGAACAACAACAAAAATGCTTAATGTTATTTTTGACTATTCAGTAGTACACATGAACCAGCAGACTTTATCCACCATGCTCATTGCTGTTTCTGGGTAAGTGACTCAGTAGCTTAAACTAAAGATTAGTCTGCAGCGACATAGTTGGGATTTGATATTACCAAAGCTATGTCATAAAACTAAGCATATTAGATCATATTAAAGTATATATACTTTATGTGTATGTACCTTATATTATTATTAATGAAAAAAGAATAGAGTAGAATAATGTGGCTCTCTTGCAAGACCAAAGCAAAAACAAATAAACAAACAAACACTTCACTTTAGAGTTACAGATTTTTGAAAGTCAGGTACAACATGTCATCGTGGTTAATTTTGTCATGTAGGATAATTAAACCTCAGAACCTGGCTCTGTTGTAACAAAGCAGTTGCACACAGGGATTTTTAGGGTATGGGGAACATCAAACTCTGTATTTCCCAAGAAGTTGCCTCTATTTCAGACCCTCCCCTTCCTCTGGATATCCATTGTGTGTTACTACTGGAGCCCAGTTAGTAGATCTCTAATTGATTACAGGATAGTTAATTTTCTCTAGATCCCAGTGAGAGCAAAAATCATGACTTCCACTGTTCTTTCATCTTCCACAGTGCCAGATTTTCAATAGTTATCAATAATGTATATTGACTCCTGGGTTAACTTTTCAAAATGGTTAGTGTCCTGTTTGTTATTGCACTTGGAATTTCTAGTTCTTAAGACTTGCCTTGAAAATGATGGTTTGAGAAGTGAATCTGGGTGGAAGAAATATGTGACTGGTTATATATGGTTGTGTATTTGCTCAGCAAACAAACCAAGCTTTGTGGCTCTTTGTGTTTTTTGAAGTTCAGCACATTTTGGAAAGGTGGCCAGTGATCTGATTCTTTTCAGTGGTTTTGGGGTTTTAAGCATATCTTATTTTTTTCTAAAAACACACAGTGATGGGAAATTAATCTTACTGAGATGCACATCTGAAACAATCAAACAATTGTTTCAAAAGTTGAACAATTCATGATTTATTATCAACACTGCTTCAAAGGGGAAACCAGAACACAGTAAGTTTTTTTCTGTTACATTTCAAAAACTTTTTGATGTAAGATTAAGAGAAAGTGCACTAAGCGAATTCAAGAGAAACAACTGCAAATTAGAGAATATGTCAACATTATTAAAATCAAAATCATATGTCTAATAAAGGTTCTGATTGGTTGAATATCACATAGTTCAAATATTCAATATGTTACAGAGCTGTCAGAGCTGTGAAAGGTGCTAAGAATAGAGTTGTAGAACTTTGCATGGAATATGCAAGCTTATTAGGAAGATTTGATATAAATTATCAAAATTGTGCATATGTGCATATGGTTTAGTAAACACCCTCCAGATTATTGGAATGTCCTTGTTGAAATATTTAGTGTAACTTTTCAATATTCCCTCTTAACTTGTACCAGAATAGGTCTGGTTATTGATCCTGAGTTGAAAACTGGATTGTTCAGAAAGCATCAATGGCTCCAGGGCTGATAGAAATATGACTGTGATCTCTTCCTGTGAAGAGGCCACAGTCTATGGCAAGGGATGTCCGACCTCTGAGAAATCCTGGTCTTCTCAGCTAAGGGTTCTTGGAATGGTGAGAAGGAAGGAGAGGCCAACGCGTCGGGCGCTTGAAGGAGGGTTCTAAGTTACTGTGCAAACTTCTCATGGTGTTTCTTGTCCATGTTCCTTAGAAGGACATTGTTAAGGAACAGTTCAAATTATCACTGGTCAAACAGTCCCCCCCCCATTTTTTAAAGTTGAGAACATTGGGGTGAAAAGTATTGTCTTTAAACGGTTTATTTAGAGCAGTGGTTGTGGACAGCCATAAGGCAAAACTGGCTCTGCAAGTGCTTTAAGTATATGTACATTTCACATCAACCTCAGAGTTTCTGGTTTCTCCCTAAAAACGCTGAGATCTGGAGGCAGTAGACCTGTGACTCTGCGTGCCAACACTGGCTAGGAGGGGAGTAGCATGTGCCCTTGCTCGGCTCCCTGTGGCCTTAGACCCGCGTGGTCCTCTACACGCATCTGGGCATGTAACTTATTTAACATATCAGCTAACCACGACTTGGTGTATGAGATAAACTTAGCTTTATTTCTTTTTACTGTAGATTGTGATTACGGATTTAATTCTCTAGCCAGGGTTGGTAATTACATAATAAGAGCTGACTCTTAGCTTAAAGTCTTGAAAGCAGCCATCTTTTATGACAAATTAAAATGGCCATGGCGTTAGGAGCCAGTAGGTACATATAAGTGAGTGGAAGATGACATATAAAAGCTAAGGTACCATTTACTTAAATTCAAATTGTGCTTAATAGAGTTGACCCCATCATATTTTGCTTAAAATCTGTATTTTTCTTCCTTTTGCATTAAAGTAAAATTGGTGATGTGGGCTAGGATCTTAAGGAATATGGTACTTATTTTAAAAATATGTAAGGTCTTTAAATTATCTGGAAAGTTGATGTAATTATTCTTGTAAGAGAAAAGATCACAAAATCAGTTGCTTGATTATTCAACAGGAATTTTATGTTATAAAAAGCCACGATAATACCTTATGTTTATCTTACACTTATGAAAGGGATTTTACATGTTATTTAGGATTCCTTTTTCTTAAAACCTTCCTTGAGGTAGGCAGATGTGTTTTTACTCATTTTGTAAATGTAAGCATCAAAGCTCATAGATGTCAAGAAACTTTGTTATTTTGCAAAGTAGGACTGTATGTTACTAGATCTCGAGATTTTAAATCCAGCTTTCATAAAATTATTCAGAGGTTCCAATGCAATGTTTGTTAAAAATGTTTTGAAGCTCATTTAAAATTACCGAACCTCAAAGTAATACTCATTTTCTTCAAATTTCTCACTATGAAGAATCCTGGGAATCACTTAGTCCCGCAGAGTCCCTACAATTTAATAGATGCGATGCCCCTGTTCAGGGAGAGGGAAACCCACTGTATTACAACATGGTGTTTCTCAACTTAGTACTGTTGGCATTTTTTAATCAATAACTCTTTTGTGGGAGTTGTGGACAGTAGAGAAGTTTTAGTAGCATTCCTACCTCCTCCTTCTACTAAATGTCAGTAGCATCTCCCCAGGTGTAACAAATAAAAATGTCTCCAGATATTGCCAAATGCTCCTTGGGGGAAAAATCACTTCTTGCTGAGAGTCGCTGACTGCTCAAGTGAGTGAAATTGTAGAAAAATGGAAGCTCAAGAACATTTCTTCTATAACTTGACTATTGGCTCTGGTATTTGAAAGGACAGGGGTTTAAATGATGTTACCAGACATTAATCGAACATGGAGTTAGTGCTAACAGTCTTTTTTCCTGACGTTTAGGGTTAAAACTAATCTCAACAAGACAGGAATTCTCTGTGCAGGACACAAAAACACATCCTTGTGCCTTAGGAATGGCCAAATACATTTGGCTGTACTAGAGATACAATTAGGTGAAAAACTCTTAGGGGGAAATCTTATTTTTGCAGCTCTGAATAAAAAACAAAACAAATTTCAACAAATTTGGCTGAAATGACCACAGAGGAGTTCTCATGACTTCCTATAGAGCAGCAACTCTAAAAGTAAAAATAATACTTGGTATCCTGACCCTTTTTATACCTATTCATGAGAAATTGATAAAAAAACCTTCACCAAATAGGATTCAGAAACTATCATTCTTCTGGTTCTGTCCGAATTTTGCTGTGGGTGTTGTCCAAGCTCTCTGCTAACTTTCTTTGTCCCATTTTTATTCTGCCCATGACTTTTTTCAGTAGATTAAAATTTTCATTACTTATAGGACAAGGCCTCTAGCCTCTCACCGAAGTTGTTTAGCGATTGCAAACTTAGAAGGGCTTCCTTCACTATGTTCTGCTAAATACCTATTCTCAGCAAGTCATTATCCCAGAAATCTCTCTCTCTTTCTCCAGCAATACTATGGCTGGCATTGGGTGAACAGTAGAATAATTTTGAATATTAAACATGGAGTTAGTGCTAACAGAAAGCATGAGAAGTCAGTAAAGAGAATGACCCAAGTATGAGATGCTGCTTGGGAAGAAAGGCTATTCATTTTATGATTTATTCACACATATGTATGTATTTACCTATGCATATGTAGGTATTTATTCAACAATTTATCCATTCATTTATTACATGTATATTGAGCCAAGTATATGCTAGTCAGTAAGCTTCTGAACTAGTGTCCTGGTGGAGCCACACAGAGAGAGTCTGTATGAAAACTTAGGTAGGACCCCAGGAGGGTCAGGAGCAGAGAGGGGTACTCCTGTCTCTGCGGGGAACAATGAGAGATGCCACAACCCCAAAGGGAAAGTCACTGGGGGGGAAGGAAGCAAAGTATTTTCCTACTTTAGTGATGTGCCTGAGGTGATGATGTCTAGATGAGCTTAATTATTGCTCCCAGCACAACCTTCCTGTAGTCACATGGCCTTACAAATAGTTCCAAGGCTGTTAAAATGCACTTGTCGCATGTGTTACTATGTTGTCAAGTGTTCTCAGATGCAGCAAAGACTCGTGGTGTTGAAAGAAAACTAAGAAGTAGACCAGGATTTAATTAGAAATACCACATGACCTTAATTGGCCCTCATCGGATGTGACCAGTCTCTGGACTGAGGCCAATCTGGTCCAGAGAAAATCTGAGTTCAAAATTTAGCCGTTTAATTATAATTATTAGAAACTTAGAAATTATTAAAAACAAAATTTATTTTTATCTTGAAATGTTAATGTAGGAATTCATATGCCAATTGAGAAAAATTTATAGAACAATAAAACAGTCACTGTTTTGATGTGTTGTTGAAATTGGCTGATAACAATGCATACATAAGATAATTTTATCACAATTACATATGAAATAACCTGCATGGCTTTGTTGCATGATTCCCTAAATCTCCTTGATAACTTTGAGGGGGGTTATAGTACTACTACTGTGAAATGATTGCAATTATGTGTGCTCTCTGGCCTGGGAGTTGAAAACAAATAAAGCACACGTAGTAATTCAAGATGTTTTCTCTACATAGTGGTGATGTTCATTAAAATATCAGTAAGTGTTGGAACTAATAGGGAGTTTTCAAACTTTGGGAGTTTAGAAGGACTGGTGCATGCATAGGTATTATTTTATCCCGTGCAAATGATGACATGTCTGTTTGTAGTACTCAGATATTACAGAGACCACTGACTCAGAGGTAGTTCTCGTGGCAAGATGCTGTAGCTTTCTAACTGTCCCCCAGTTCCAATTACCTTTAGAAGCCATAGCTATAATGATTAGTGACAACCCAGGGTCATGTCCCTCCTTCCACCGCACTGACACTAAATTCATGTACCTGAGCCCAGTTGCCAGGTATAAAGCTCTCATCCAGAATCGGAATCCCATTAACTCAGAAACTGCAGTGGTGTTTATTCACTGGTATTGTATCAGCGATACCAGCCCTAATGTCAGAAAACCAGCTTGCTTTTTGTAGAGTGGGCAGAGGACCTGATCAGAAATTGCTCCCAAGGAGACATACAAATGGCCAACAGATACATGAAAAAACGTTCAAATTCACCCACTATAGGGAAATACAAATTAAAATCACAATGAGATACCCCCTGAAACCAGTGAGAATGGCCACTTTCATCAAGGTAAGAAATAACAAGTGTTGGAATGGTTGCAGAGAGAAAGGAAACCGTTCACACGTTTTTGGTGGGAATACAAATTGGTACAGCTACTATGGAAAACCACATGGGTGTTCTTCAAAAAGTAAGAATAAAGTTATTATATGACCCAGCAATCCTCTTCTGGGCATCTACCTGAACAATTTGAAGTCATTTATTCATAAGGATATATGTATGCACCTCTATGTCTGTTTAGCTTTATTCATGGTGGCCAAGAGACAGAAAAAAATCTGTGTGTCCTCAGACAGATGGCTGGATAAAGAGGGTGTGGTACAAATGCCTGTGGAATGCCGCACAGAAAATGGGGCCACAGGAATAGATGCAACGCTGCCATTGGTGACGACATGGGTGGGTCTTCAACTGTCATACCGAATGAAGTAAGTCAGGTAGAAAAAGCCAAGAACCACATGATGTCATTCACATGTGGGATATAAAACAGAAAGCAACAAATGGAGAAACAAGACAAATGAACAAACAAACAAAAATCTCTTAGACACAGACAACAGTATGGTGGTCAGAAGGCAAAGGGGTTGAAAGAGGTACAAGAGGATAAAAAGGGGTCAAATATATGGTGACAGAAGGAGACTTAACTTTGGGTTGTGAACACACAATGCAATATACAGATGATATGTTATAGAATTGTACACGTAAAACACACAATCTTATCAGTCCTGTAATTGCAATACATATGATGCAAATTTTTAAATTACAATGAAATATTCTTCTTAAACTTAAAGAAAAAAAATGTGATGTGTTTCATCCCAACTAGCCACCTCCCAAAGCCCTGGGAGCTTGCATTGCTCATACCCTCCTGAGTGTCACACACAGGAAGGAACTCAGACTCCATTTAACCGCTACGTACAGTGAGACCTAACTGCAGTGGGGCTAGAATTTGGATATATAAGGAAATCACTGAAAGGGGTGATAACATTATTAGTATAATGTTTAAAATTCCTGAAAAGAGCACACTGGACTCCAGTTTACAGGCCTCTTTTGTTTTCATAAAATTATTTGGTATAATTATGTACATCAATAATATGATCATTCCAGAAGTTTCTCTGTCATCTCAGTAGGAGTATTAAATCAACACAATCCTAGTCAAAATATAACATGCACTCAAATCTGAACCATATAGTCACATATCACTTCTATTTGTTTGTTGTAGTTTTAGGTAAAATAGCCATAACAAGATAAAAAGCAGTTGCTGGAAAAGTGGTAGAACTTTTCAAAAAGCAGCACTTAGTGTTGCTACATAAGTCAGTGTTTATAAAACACTTATACCAAGCTCAGGGATCTGAAAATGGAAGGAAAAAAATCCCTGTAACAGGAAAGTGTACTGTTTAGTGGGAGAAATCAGAAAGGATCCAAACTACCCAGAAACAAATCAAAACACTAATAAGGTTCTCAGTGGATATTGCTGAACAATTTATATTTTTCACTCAATGTATTGATTTTAAATATCATACAGTGAGTCTGTACAGCTTCTGTAAGGAGAAACATTTGTAATTCATCCTTATGATACCTAATTGGAACAAGGTAACAAGCTATAAACCAGCCACTGAGCACACCCAGCGCCCATCTCAAACTGGATGCTGTCTCCTGCAACTCAGAAAAGACACTGTAGAACTGTAAGCTACATTCTTAACTTAAAGCTGTCATATCTTCTCCAACCTGAGCCTACCCCTTGCAATCTTTCAGCTCTTATTAAGGTGAGATTATTCTAGTTTGTCTGTGGGTTCTGATAAACTCCTTAGTTGTCCTAAGGGATCATAGAACTCTTGATTGCAAAGAGCCTTAGAGCCTAAAGTAGCATTTATATCACAACTGGGCAAGCGGAGGCTGGATCAATGACGTGAACTCAGCGATTTGCTATGAATTACTGGCACCATGACTGAACAGAAACTATAGCACTCATGTTTTTCCTAAACAGGGACCCAATTCGTGCTTCGCAGAACCCACCGCAAGAGATTCTGAGACTACCAAAGTGACCCAACCCGGAATCTGAATTACTGTTAACAACTACAATCTAACCTTTTTTCTTTTGTACTTTTCACAGCTGTTGTAAACTCTACTCTGCCTCAGCCAGCTCCACCCTTTTAGAGTGTAGGACTTAACTTGTGGGAATCCCCTCAGATCTGACCTTTGTTCTGGCTTCCATGGGCAATCCCATTATCTTTGGGAGTGACCATGTGTCTTTGATATTTCATAGGTCAGCAGTCTCCTACTTCATTGCACGGTTATTTTCTTTGCACAGATCGCTTTGGTCTATGGTTTAAAAGTGAGCCCAGACCCCTTATTTTGCATCCCTTCAGCCCAGACTTGGCTCTATGACTTCTCTTCTGATTGGAAAACAATCCTAACAAAAAACACAGCTCTTGGGTGGCCTTCTTCTTCTCTGCCCTGCTTCTCCACTTGCTCAAGCTATTGTATCTCTCTCTGCCCTTGAATCACTTGCCGCTGGTGCATTCTTTCTTCCACACTTCCAACTCTTTGACCAAGTTCAGGGTTGTATGTAGGGCACTCCAGAACGTCCTCCTTGAAGACTGCATTGCTTGGTCACTTGGGGAAAGTTTTAAAGTCAAAGACACTCATGCCTTGTGACCTTGGGGAAACACTTCAGTTCTAATATCTGTAAAATAAAAATGATGGTAGTAGCAACTTGTTTAGAGGAGTCATTGAAATGTCTCAGGATAAGTCCCCAGCACTGTGCTTGGTGTGGAGTAAGGGCTCAGCAACTGGTAACCCTGAGCCTCGTTTTCCCTCACTAACACCCTGAATGCTGATCAGACTCATTTACAAAAACTGTGTGCAGGCTGACACTTCACATGCTCACTCAGTGTGTTCCAAATCAAGTTGTAACTGTCAATTCAATCCTGATGGCTGGAGCATAACATTGGTACCATTATCTAGTTTTAATGCCAGTGGAATTCTTTTTGCTATTTTAGTTATTTTTTCATTCTGCTGAGCTTCAAAGAGGGAAGTTATTTTATCCTCTTTTATTTCATTATTTTTATCAATTGATTTGAGAGAGAGACATCAATTTGCTATTTCATTTATATGCATTTATTGATTGATCTTATATGTGCTCTAATGGGGAAGTAAACCCTCAACAGTGACATATGGAGCCAAATCTCCAACCAACTCAGTTACCCAATCAGGGCCTCGGAGGGCACTTATTTTAACAAGCATTCTCTCTATCGTCTTTATAAAAGTTCTCCCATATATTTTTCTATCTAAAAATACTATTCTAAATTTTTCCCTGAATATAAGTGCCAACTTCGCTTTGAATATCTTTTAAAACAATAGTAAAAACTACCTGTGTTCTGAGAACATGACATAAAGTATCTGTCACCTTATTTTATTTAAGATAAGTGACCAAATTCATTTTTTAAAAAAGTCTTTAAAAACCCACACCAGTCAAACACCATGATTCTGTTGTTTTTTTCTACTTCTTGGCTTTCTGGCTACAATGTAATGATTTGATTTCTATTTTGCTAGTACTTCATTCTCTTATTAATTCTTGCTTTGCTTCTCAGGTGACAAAATAGAACTCTGATGAGACTTTTCCCTGCTGTTCCCTGAACAGCAGATAATCATTTGGCCCATTTCTGGTAGTTTCGCCTATACCAGCATGTCTTAGTGAAAGACAACCTATCACAAACCTCGGAACATCAGAGAATGATACATGACTTTGAATATTTTGAACAACGTCAATTGAACAGAGTATAGAATATCTGACATTTTAAACCAATGTATTTTCTGGGGGGAAAATTACTGCTAAAATAGTTCATAATGTCAGTCAGCCTTGCTTCTCTAAAAATCCCTAAAAGAATGATATGTTCTGATGAGAACAAATCATTTGCTTTTAAATGGCAATGTGTGTGAGTAATTCAGGGGCTTATTTCAAGAATGCTGATCAATCTACGTCTTTTACTGACGTTCACCTTCCGGTAAAATGAGAGCATTTAAGTTGGTCTCTCAGTTGACTGGCTGACATTAAAAGTCACTCATTCTGAGATTTAATCATGTATAAACTGAAAGTCTTTTCTCTGGGTCGCATTTCGTAGTCTGGTAACCTCTGGAACAGGCAATGCTGATCACTGAGCTCGCCCTGCCCTCCATTCACGGGTTCCTTAACTCCTTGCTTCCTGAAGTCGGTGTTTGCCTCACTTTGCTTTATTACTGTTTTTCCCTCTCACCTTGTACAAGGAAGGTGAGAGCTAGCTCTATTGCGTGCTTCTGTTGTCATGGTGAAGCAAATAGTACAATTCCACAGTTAATAAAGAGTATCAGGGTGAGGAAGACATTTCTCCCAAGCTCACGTAATTTTCATTTCATTACAGTGGAACTAAGGAGCATTGACAGGCTTGTCGAAGCAAAATCTTATGTTAGATGTAGTTCATAATGTCAAGCTATTCACTCAGAATATAGTGCTTTCCTTTGAGAAATCATTTTAAATGCTTGCACTGGAGGAATGTTTTAAAGGGGGCTTCATGAGGTCATATTTTTCCCCAACTAAAAAGGAACTGACATTCTGCAGATTTCCATTTTGAAAACTGAACAGGCACAGAGAAACATTGTTGCAAAGGGCCTTATTAATGCAAGCTTTGAAAAAGTGATTTGTGGCTTTTCTAAAAGAAAATGTCTTCAGTTGGCTATCCAGTTTAAACTTGGGTGTGGAAAGCATAAAGGATCCTTCATTCCACTGCGAGTCCAAAGGATAAAGCATTTTCAGTATTTATTTATTTCTGATCAGAAAAGCCTCCCTCCCCACCCCTTCTTCCTACCTCTTCATTTAACCTACCCCCTCCTGCTGCACTAACCTCCTTCATGAGCACAGAATTCAGAATTGCTAAACGTGTCAGGTCCTACTGGAAGAGAGAGAGAGGAGAGGAGCTATGGAGTTGAAAGTCTGCCCCATGAGATGTTTAGCTGTTAGGAGGTGGTGAACTGAAATTGGCCAGTGTCATTCAAATGACCGCTGTAATTTGAACATTCTATAAGAGCTCAAGTCAACTTCACGATGGTTCACAAAAATGGAAGCAAGTGGGAAGCTTTCTTCATTGCAAAATTTTTCTCCTTTCTCAACTCTAATTCACTATGAAGAAATGCACTTTGGTGAGCGTTCCATGGTTTTAACAAAGGCTAGAAAAATAATTTTTAAAAACCTACATCGAAGAGAAGTGAGACTATTTGAAAATAGCAGATTTCCAGCTTTTACCCTCACTGTTAGGATGCCAAATCCTTTGTGAACTCTGAAATGGGTAGAGCTGAAAACGTAGAATAAAAGGTTAAAGTGACAGATTGAAGTCTGATAGAGAATGCAAAGGATTCTCTGTCTAGTGGGGTTCACATAATAGAAAAATTGGGAAAATGAAGGTGCATTCATGTAAGGGTCTCTTTGGAGGAAAGGAAGTCACCTTTTAACATAAATAGCAGACACTTTGTCATGAAATTTTTCAGAATCGGCACTGTGAGGACGGGTATGTGGGAAAGGGAAGAACTGATCATCACAGTCTACCCACGCTTTGCTGTGCACTTTGCTTTGTGTTTATTGTCTCGTAGAAGCCTGTGTTGATCAACCCAAGGAGGTGAGTAGCAACGTGGACATTTTTACAAATGAAAAGTTGTTTTCTCAAGCCCCGAGACTACAATTCTCAAAGTTCATTCTATATCATATATCTTACTGTCTGCTTTTTGCTGATAAAGGAAACAAGATTTCTAGTATTTTGGAAAAGGTGGCAGAGGAGGAGAAATTGCAGAGAGAGCAAATTTATAAATTTTGCCAAGTTAGTTTTATCATTATTATTTATGAAACAAAAATAGATAGGATGGTCACCTCACAGGGGAATTTTATTTTTTTTCTGCTAAGTGTTATAGTGTTTGTTATATTTACCCTCCAAATCTTGAAATAGCTCTTCCACTTTATTGTGATCCGTTGACTGCAATTCTCCATTTTACCAGTACAACATTTACTCGTATCCTAATGGCTACAAATCCAGTCCAAATCTGAGCAGCTTGAAAGATCACATCAAATGAGTAAAAGACTGCATATTAAGATGGTGAGAACATGGGAAAAATGGACATGACTCTTACAAACACAAAATCTCAATGTTGAGCCTGGTAAAACTAGTCACTAGGTAGTGATTTGAGACTCGCACAGTGAAGCCCCACACAAATGTTAATCAACGCAGGTCGTTTTGCGGATCAGGCCCAAGGATCCAGGCTGATGATGTGCCTAAAGCGGGAGGAGGACAGCGAGCGCTGGACCGTGCAGCAGCAAACTGCATACGCAGCAGATGCTTCTGATTATATTTACAGGATTAGGAGCCTTCAGTGAGTTTTGTTTCACAGGTGGCGCATCACGCACTTAGAAATAGGCCAGATTCTTGTTTTCTTTAAAAACGGTCAGTTTCTGGCTGAAATCACATTCCAGCATAAATATAGGCAAAGATTAAGACTTACTATAGGTGTCATATGCAACTTCTAAAGCACTTCTATGATAATGAGCTCCTCCATTCACTCTATTTTTTTTTTTTGTTGAACAAATATTTATTGTATGTATACTGTTAACCAGGTATCAGGCGAAAAAGAGAATGAAGTTTTGATGTTTTGATATTGAATATCAGAGCTCATAGAGTCAAAGACAAGGCCACAAAATCCCAGAAGAGAGTTTTTCAAAGTTGTTCTTTAGAACAGGAATCGTATACGATGCTCCCCATTCCCCAAGGGCTCTGTGACCAAACTCATGGGCTGAATAGTGCATGTTATAGGCTCTTCTTAGAGGGAAACTCACAGTGCACACTAGTGTAGCAAAGTCTGAGAAATTCCACAGTAAATGAGTCCCTTTAGCGTCAACAACCCCAGGCACTTTTTCAAAAATCTGTTAATATCCTGGCTTGTGGAATATCCAAGGGGGGTGTCAGCTCAGATTAGGACCTACTCAGTAGTTCAAAGAGGTGAAGACAAATAAACAGATGCCTATATAGCTAGCAGAAGGGCAGAAATATCTTTTAAATATGAAGGGGAAAGCCAGTAAAACCAGAATTATCTTCTGGAGGGTAGATCCCTTGTAGAACAGGCTTCCCTCACTAAGTAATTATTCTATAAACCTACCCGTATCAGTGTACCAGCTGGTATTGTTGTGAGAGGCTGCATTTGACTTCAGTGAATTGTTTCTGAAGACCCTTTCAACATGTTTGCCCACTTCATGATGGGTGATTTATGAGTGTACCTGCCTATTTACAGGATCTTGCCCAGAGTGACTTTTTGTTTTGTTTTCCCAGATGAAAAAAGTCATGAAAAGGAAATATTTTGCTGATGTGGAAGAGTTGAAACAAAAAATGACAGAAGCACTACTGAGAAGTTTAAAAACTGTTCTGAGCAGTGGAAATGTCTCAGTAGGTGTATTGCATCAAATGGTGAGTACTTTGACGGTGACTGAAGTTTAATGATGTAAGAATAAGCACACAATTTTTTATAAATAAATTTCGTATTTTCTTGGGGTTCCCCTTCATATGTCATAAATGCCACTGAGAGACCAAGCATATTTGGAATAAAATCAACTAGGTGAAGCACATTGCTATGGATGCTCTGAAATGACAGAAACTCCCTCCTGCCTTCTCCCCTCTCTCCCTGCTTCCTGTCCAGTAAGGATTCAAGGCCAGTGCCAGAGAGCAGGTGGGGACTGCCCTACAGGGCAATTATATACCTTGTCATACATATAGGGAGCTGTGAGCTAGTTACTCATAAGTAATTCTTTCAGAGGACATCTGTGAATATTAAACTTCTTCAGGTTTGTTGTGTCTCAAAATTTCTTTATTTCACCTCCACAAATGAAGGATAATTAGACTGAGGATAGCATTCTAGATTAAAAGTAATTCTCCATCAAAACATTGAATATATTGCTACATTGTCTTTTAGCATCGGGTATTGGTGGTGAGAAATCCAAGACTCTCATTTCATTTTTTTTCTAGTAATTGTTTTTTTTCTCCAGAAACTTTTAGAAATTTCTGGGTTTTTAAAATTTATTTTACTTCTGTTACCACCTCATTTTTTACTCTGTTTATTGTTTATATTCTTCTTCTCTTTTTTGCCTTGATTCATCTGGCCAGAGTTTTGTTTTCTTTACTATCTTAAAAAAGAAAGCTTAGAAAATCCAAAAAGCTAACAAACATGCAAAGAGATACTCAACACCGTTAATAATCATATAAAGGCAAGTTGATTTAATAATAAACAATTATTTTAATTGAATTTATTGGGGTAACATTGGTTAATAATAGTTATATAAATTTCAGGTGAAGGACTTATAATATGGCATCTGTACACTCTGTTGTGTACCCACCACCCAAACAAAGTTCACTGTCCTCATACATTTGACCCTTTACCCTCATCATGCTGCCCCCACCCTTCCTCTCTGGTTTCCACTGTTTGGTTGGTGAGTTTGTTTGTTTTACTTGTTCATGTGTCACTTTCTGTCTTATATCCCACATATGAGTGATATCATATGGCTTTATCCTTTTTGGTTTGACTTATTCACTCAGCATGATTCTCTCAAGATCCATCCATGTCATTGCAAATGGCAATATTTCATCTTTTTCTAGAGCCGAGTAGTATTTCACATCCTTATTCAATCACCCATCAAAGGACACTTAGGTTATTTCCATGTGCTGGCTATCTTGAATGATGCTGAAACAAACATGGGGGACACACTCAGGGAGTGGGCAAAATTAGGTTTACAGTTGTTCATATAGAAAGAGATGCAGATTATGATGATTACAACAGCTTTATTTACTCTGTTTTGCATACTCACAACTGCAAGCTTATCTTTGCCTGCCCGGTGTGGGCTGTGCAAAGACCGCTGACAATACCACCCTGTGAACTGGGGAGTATTTAAACTCTGACCAATGTAACGGAGGACTAGAAATGCTCACATATAATAAGTAAAAATGGAAATCAATAGTACAACCTCATTTATAAGTACAAATGCAAAAATATTCTAAACAAAAAGATTACCTAGATCTTATAAAATGTGTTGTAATAAGGAATGGTTTATTCCAAGAGCAGATGCAATTCAATGTAAGAGATATACTGTAACTTACTCTATTAACAGGCTAAAAATGAATTTCATGCTTAATAGGCATTTGAGAAAAATTAACACTTTAATATGTCAGTGTATCTAACTTCCTTCAACTGATAAAGAATGTTTTCTAGAAATCTATAGGAAAAAACATGCTTAATTGTTATATGTTTAATATTATAATTTGTACATCCAAATTTGTTTTCTAATAATTTTCTACCTTAGAGCCATTTCCATTAGATTCAGGAATGTTACAAGGACACTTAATTATCATTCATTACCTGCAATGACATAGTAGAGATTCTAGTGAATTCATCAACTACACCACACTATTTAATGCCAACTAGCAGGCCATAATTAAATGATACAAAGATATGATAGCAAAATAACCAGTGTTAGAACTATGCAGAATTTCTCCAGCAAAAAGATGAAAAGCACAAAATAAATATATTTTTCATGTGGAAACAAAACACTTATAAAACTGCTGGGAGTTTGTTCCATACTATTATGAGGAGAACATGGTACACATCATGAACTCAGTAAATGTTTGTTAAGTCATAATTTCTTTCTGCAAATGCTTATCTCTTGTACTGATGAAAGTTATTTCCCACTGTGGTAAATGTTTGAGTGGTAATCCCTCACTATTTTCCAAGCAAATATTTCAAAACGAGGTTTAAGTTCTGTGCTTTCACTAGTATCCTGACTTGCTTTTAAAATTGACATTTCCATGGACATGGAGAACTGTGTGGGGTTTGAGGGAGCAGCGGTGGGGTAGGGAGGGGCTGGGCAAAGGATAAAAATGGGACAATTGTAATAGAATAACAATAAAAATTTTTAAAAAAACAAAGAAAAAATGTTTGACCAAATTCTCCAGTTATTAAAAGAAAGTTTCATGAGCAGCTTTGCAAAACAACAAAGAAATGAATGTTTTGAACAGAGGTGAATTCATTCTTTCCATGAAATAGCTATCCAAATGGGAATAAGTGTAATGAAATTTTATTGGTTCCCAAAATCCCAGAGCAGCATCTGTGCTGCCAAATACAGGAGGGTATCAGTGGGGGAAGGCTGTTTGTCTTCAACTTTCCAGCATAAACTAGAGTGACCAGAGGAAATGTGAAAATAGCAATTGGCAATGTTTGTTTAAATTAATGCCAGATTGTACTTTTCTCTTGCAAAATTATATGGCTAAGATAATCTTTGTGTACAGAAGGGCAACTCTCTGTTAAGCAAAGGCTTCTAAAGTTTAATTTTCTCTTTAAAAAAAGGAGCTGGAAAATGTACTTGTGGGTTGAATTCTAGTCAATATCATAGGTGGCTCTGTGTTGTAGGCTCTTTGGGAGCAAGGACAGCAGCATCTGGGAGTGTGCAGTTGCAGAGCTAGGAAGACAGCTTGCTGTACACACAAGCCATTTGTCCCTTCTCCTGGCACATTTATCTATTACTCATGGAATTGGTAAGAGTGTTTGTATATTAGGCTATTCATTATTTATTACTCTATTATAATCTATATTGATAGGTTTATTACATACAGTATATTTTCTATTACAAACTATATTGATATGTTTATTACATATAGTGCATTTTAATTTTAACATGGTCAAACCATGTAATTTATATTGTTATTATGATTTCTGGCTGAAAAAGAACGTGCCAAGCCCCAAATAATTGGTGACAAGCTCTATTTCCTTCTATTGATTTTATGAGTTTGTTATTATAATTAATTATTTGATAAATCCAGAATTTACTTAGTTATACAGTGAAAGGTACTGATCAAACCTTTTTGAAAATGATCTTTGTCAAGCATATTACTTTAATATCTGTTAGAATATTTTCTTTTTACCCCACTGCTACCCATTTTTCTAATTTTCCCAGCTATTTTTCCTCTTTATTTTTCCAGATTGGTTTTTTAAATAACTTTAAAAATATCTATATAAATATATGCTCACCGTAAACATTTAAAACAGAAAATGGAATAAAATATTCTTCTCTTGATACTTCCCTATTTTCATGATTTTCTTCAAAAGCAAGGATGGCTAACACTTCTGAGCATACGTTTCTATTCATTTACCTAAACATATAATTTCAAACACATTTGAGCATAAATTAAATCATACAGTTATTACTATTTTTGACTTTGTAAAATGTAGTTCATAGAGATTTATGTCAACACATAATGGTCTTTCTTATTGTTTTAAGGTGTATATATTTATCAATATATTTTATCAAAGTACACATAATATATACAGATATATGTATTGATCCTCAAGTGGATATACATTTATATTATTTCTGTAGTATTTTAAAGAGTTTATTTATTTATTTATGGAGAGGAGAAGGCAAGGAGAAAAAGAGGGAGAGAAACATCGATGTGAGAGAGAAATATGAATTGGTTGCCAGGGACCAGGTCTGCGACCCAGGCACATGCCCTGAGAATCAACCAGTGACTTCTGCTTTGGGGGACAAGGCCTGGCCAGTTGAGCAGTGCCAGCCAGCACAGGGGTTTTTTTTTTGTCATAACACACAAGGTACTTCATAATGGAATCACCACTGTACAAACATCCTTTTGCTTTTCTGCATTCCTTTTAGATTCTTAGAAGTAGAATTGGTGAGGCATGAAGCATGAGCACTTTATAAACTTCCAAAAAGTTTTGCTTTCCAAAAAGTCTTTGGACATATATAGCCTCATTAAAACACATGGAGTGCTGTTTCTCCGTTCACTCACCAGTCTTTGAAAATCACTTGCTGTCGCAAAGGGTAAAAATTCTCTTCTTTTTTTATGGTCAAGTAGTATTCCCTTACGTAAAATTTCCATCGTTGTTTTATCCACTCATCTGCTGATGGACACTTGGGCTGCTTCCATATCTTGGGTTGTAAATAACATGGCAATGAATGTAGGAGTGCTTATGTTCTTTCAAATTAGTGTTTTGGGTTCCTTAGGATATCTTCTCAGAAGCCGGATCACTGGATCAAAATGCAGATCCATTTTTAATTGGTGGAAGTATCTCCATACAGCTTTCCACAGTGGCTGCACCAGTCTGCACTCCCACCAACAGTGCAAAACAGTTCCCCTTTTCTCCACACCCTTACCAGCATTTGTTGTTTATTATTTTATTGATGATGGCCATTCTGACAGATGTGAGGTGACATCTCATTGTGGTTTTAATATGCATTTCTCTGATGATTAGTGATGCTGAGCATCTTTTCATGTCTCTGGCCATCTGTAAGTCCTCTTTGGAAAAGTATCTATTCACATCCTTCACTCATTTTTTAACTGGATTATTTTATTTTTTGTGTTGAGTTTTATAAGTTCTTTATAAACTTTGGATATTAAGCCCTTATTAGACTTAGAGAACATTATGCTAAGTGAAATAAGCCAGTCAGAGAAAGACAACTACCATATGATTTCACTCATATGTGGACTATAATGAACAAACTGAGCTAACAGGCAAAATAGAGACAGACTCATAGATAAAGAACAGGATGATGGCTATGGGGAGGGCCTAGTAGGTAGAGGGATCAAACAAAAAGGAAAATGGACCCATGGACATGGGCAACAGGATGGTGATTGCAAGGGGCAAGGAGTGTAAAGGGGAATAAATGGTAATGAAAAACTATGACAAAAAACAATAAAATAAAAATAGTGTAAAATTTAAGATAAAAAAGAAAATTGCTTGCTAACATATGGCTTCCATTTTTTATTTCAATAGACGAAGATGTGTTTGTTGTTTCAGGGTCCAATAAGTTGGGAAAATAAAATTGAAGCTGCCATTATGATGCACAGAAACAACTATAATAAGCAAATAATTACTCCAAATTAGTGCGAGTGAGGTATGCCTAGCCAGTATAGATTGTGTAACTGAGTATAAAGGAAAAAATTTGGTATAATATAAAAATTGTGTTTATTTTTGTACTTGTTGTGCTCTTCATCTTTTGGTTGAAGAAATTTCACATGGCTCTAACATCGGTTAGTTCGCTATCTTATTTTCACTTCCCTTAATAATGGCCTGCTACTTGAGACTAAATAATGTGATATGGTCTTCTGATTTTACTGCCAGTGATCCGGCTTCTGAGAATATGTCTTAAGGAACCCAAAACATTAATTTGAAAGAACATAAGCACTCCTATGTTCATTGCTGTGTTCTTTACAATCCCAAGATATGGAAGCAGCCCAAGTGTCCATCAGAGATGAGTGGATAAAACAACGATGGAAAATTTACATAATGGAATACTACTTGACCATAAAAAAGAAGAAAATTTTTACCCTTTCTGACAGCAAGCGATTTTCAAAGACTGGTGAGTGAATGGAGAAACAGCACTCCCATGTATTTTACTTTTTTATATGATAATCATTTAAGTAGCATTTCTCAACCATAGCTACTTTCTTGATTCTAGATTAGCATAATTAAATTTCACTTTTCAGGGGTAAACCTCAGTTTGGTTTCTTGTGCCACTAAGCTAAGGCCTTGATATCACTGGTCTTTATTATCAGCTCATGGGCTTGATCATGGCAGAGCTAAAGCTGGGTTCCGGGCAAGCTGACGTTAAACAGACATGCTGTAACTCCTTTTCTCTATGCACTGAAAGACTGGCATGAAGGCCACTTTCACAGAGAGACTACAGAGGACACAGTGGTATTCGGTTTGCTGTAGCCATAAATTTCCTTCCAGTACAATCAATCCTCCTTTGACACACCTGTTCCTGTGCCCTGGGTTTACATAATGTCAGTTGCAGTTATGAACAGACTTTTAGTGCAGACAGAATCCCAATAGTCAAGTATTCTCGCATGTAACAACTAAGACACCAGTGGGCTAAGATAGTTGCCCAGGGTACGTGGAGAGATCGAGGTGTGTGAATAAGAAGGAATATAACATATCACACACTGTTAGCTGCTTTATCCACATTACGTTATTGACTATATTGTAATGATCCTTTGAGACCATTGAATAAAAATGATCTGTTGCCTGCTCAGCATTCATTCCCTACCTTCAACTCTCTAATATCTCCCAGATTTTTCTTTGAGAAAACATCCTTCCCTCAATCCAAACATTAGTTCCAACATTCATCATAATCTCCTTCCATCTGCCAAAGTAATTAGTTTTGGGGATGGGCAGGAAACCAGGTACAAGCCAAGCAATACACAGCCTTTCTCTGGGTCTGCAGATTGTTCCAGAGAGATTTTGTCAGAGCAAAATCCAGGCCTTCTAAGTGGTTGTGGGAGAAAACACTCTTTCATCCTCCTATTAGATATGTATGAGAAGCATGTAACTCCTGTTGCTTCCGGCAGCCAGACTGTGACCGCCAGGGAAGCCAGTGTAAATGCAGAGTCCAGACACAAGGATAAAGGAGAAGTGAGAGTACTGAGGAAGCTGTAGAGTGAAATCCCTGGCCGAACTAAGCCTGACGCTTCCTACTTCTGGGTTTTTAAGTTAAAATTGCTGATCCATTTCTCTTATTGTATAAATTTTGACTCCATAAGACATTTTCACTCAGAGCCTGGGTGAATGCCTCATTCCTACCATGTAAAATAAATCCTTATTCATGCTAATTTTCACTTTAGCACCAGTATTGATATTTGTTGTTCTTGCCCAAATTTATGTTCACGGTTAAACCTTTTCCCTAACACTTCCATTGTCACTGCTTTAATTTTTCACATGATCCTTCAGGGTTTCCTTTCCCTTGTGAATCTGTTAGATGTCTGTCTTGCCTTTTTATTTTCAAATACTTGCACATCAGAGAGCTTTCCCCAAGGTATCCGAGCTTTCCTCTTGACAGACACTGTGACATGAATAAAAAAATAGTACAAACTCCCCCATGCATGTCTGGAAATGAATTTGACAAAGCCTATTAATACCAGTACCCTTCTAGCCATTTTTAAATCCAAGCATTCTGTTCATTGGCAGAAAAGCTTATTTCTTTTTAATTTGCTTTTTAATAAATAACCTATTGAACATTTGAAGTGCTTGCTGGTTATCAAATTTAGAATTAATTGCACTGTATATCTCCGGGCAGATTAATAAAGCTGCCTGTTGCAGCAGAATTCTATTCTAATAGACATTCTGTGGTACTATTTGAAATAATACTGAACATAAATTAAATGAAGATTTAGATTCAAGCATGGCTTGAATCACAGTCACATCACAGTCACAGTCACATCAACTAATGGATGATATAAGATTTTAATCTTTGAATTTTAAAAAATTCTACATATTTTTATTAATGGTATATTCTAATTGGTTTTACTTAAACACAAAAGGAAGACACAAATGTGCCAAAATGCTTTCCTAAATGACTTTGTTATGAAAATTGTATACATAGTCTACCAATGTTTGCTCTATGTCATTTTAAAACTTTGATAGAAGATATAAAATTTTGTATTACAGCAAAGTACATTGGCATTATTATTCAAGTACAGGAAGGAATGTTAATTCTGGATTTTATCATGCTCTGTTATTTTGGTATCAATTGCTAAGTTGTTTCATTGAAAATGGTGCTTCCATAACAAAGAGCTCAATTAAGGTTAATTAGCAGAAAGCAGTTGACATCCATGATTAATAACCCAGCTGCTACACTAATGTACTGAGGTTCTTGAACCATGCTTCTAGCACCAGGTGTGATCTTGTGGAGTAATTGAAGTAATAAAGTGTCTTTTCTATATGCTTATTCAGCAGAAATAATCTGTAAGTGAGCCTTAGTTATATTAAAATGATTTTGTTATATATTTTTAAATAATTACACTTCCCTCCATATAACATAGCAGGAAGTTGACTAAGAAGACAAAATGCATCTGAGTATATGCTTCTCCGGTCACCCACAAGGGAAGCAGAATAAGATTCATTCTGGGCAGCCGGGGTTGCCTTGAATATCCGTGTCTGTCCACAAAGTATCCATCCATGCCCTATGCAAAATGGAGACATTTACTGAAGAAGATACAAGTACAAGAAACATTGTATATAAGACAATGATGCCTCAGTCTGCTTCAAAGTAGGCACCTCACAAAGTTCCAGTCACCATCAGCTACCCCAGCGTGAGTTGCAGGATGCCAAATCTGGGCTGTAGAAGGGCTGAGTCACCTGGGTAATTTGATATTTTGCCAAAACACCCTGCATAAGAGGCAATGCATGAGTGGCATGTTCTCATGATCAAGTTACCAATCACTAGTTGGCCATAGTTGTAGCCTTCTGAATCATCAGAAGTTTCCATGGAGGAATGATTAAGCTTAATGTGAAATTTGAGGCAGATTCATTACTCTACCCACTCTGTCATTTTGAATGCAATGGCCACACAGTACACTTGTTCACTCAACAGCTTCTACCACCCCCACTGACTAGTACAGCAAGTCATCATTGTTCACACATGTGCAATCCAGTCCATTCTCCTTGGCTGCCAGGTTACATTGCTACCAGCCAGACTGGTCTCATTATATTAACAATGGTTGGGCTTTTTCTGGACAGACCTCATAAGCATCTCAGTGATTTTATTTATATTCAACACACATTTCAGAGACTTCACTTCAGAAATATTTTTTCCATCTGCCCTGAGACAAAGTAGATTCTTGAGCTACCATGAAAACATTCAACCAGATACATCTGTGGATGCAGTCATTTTAGTGGAAAGAACACAGCCTGGGAACCAGAGGATCTGAGGAACTAGACTGGTAAACTATTGGCAAATCTCCTTTGTAGCATATAGAAAGCAATAACCTTGTCTGTCTGATTTAGTGTGCTTATAACTTAGAACTGTGCATGGCACAGGTTCAGTAGCATAAATAGTTGTTGAATAAATAAATGGCATGAGAGGAATGGTCTATACTATCTTCCAGATCTAATTGTGATGATTTCTACAGTAACCCTACTGTGTGCTATGGTGTTCGCCATTCTTAATAGACATGGAAAAGGCTTCTCTTATGAATCATCTTTATTGCAAAATGAATACAGTGCATACTATGAAATTCTTTAAATAAATAAATAAATTTATTTGAAATGCATGTGAAAATGATTGTAAAGGTAAAAACATAATACCTGTGTTTGTATTATTAGGTCATCTATCTGGATGCATCTTACTCCATCATTGTACATTTTCTAGCATTTGGGGATGAGGTGAAGAATGTTTTGCTAAAGAAAGAATGACTATAACTGGAGACAACAGTGTAGAGAAAACAGATGTTTAATGGGATAAAAATGCAAATACAATGGTGATAAATTTATTTTGTTGTGATCAAATGAACATATTTATTCATGAAGTAAATCTGTGCAAATGTTTCTAGCCTCAATGTTGAAATGTACAGAACACAACCAAATGTTTGGCTGATATCAGAATATATCAAAAACACTCTAGAGAGCCCAAGTGGCAATTTTACTCCTAATTTTCCTAACAAGAGTCTTCCACTAACAGAAACCAAGAACAAACAAAAGCCAGATTCTTTATTAGTGCTCACAGCAGGTCTCCCTGAAGTTCGACTCCCTGACTGAGGAGGACGTCCTTTCTGTCCCTGTCCAACTCTTACACCTGACTCTTGGGCTTGGCCTTTACCTCCTCTGTGAAATCTTTCCTCAGCCTCTCATACTTGTGTGTACTTCTATTTCTCAAATGCCTACAGCACCTGCGGACACACACCTAAGCTCTTTGAGAGGAGACATAGCTCTTTTTGTTAAATAATTAGTGTTTTCCCTGTGTCACTTGAAGAACTAGCCATTTCTCTAACTAAATTGTATGCTTCATATGCAGAAACCATTGCTCATGTTTTTATCCTTTTTTTTGTCCTTCTGAAGTCATAACAAGGTTTTATACTTTAGGTACCTAATAAATATTTGTTGATTGTATTTGAGAACTCAATACAGAAGCTAAACGGAATGCTATAGTTACTACCAGACTTCAAAATTTTGAACTTAAAGCCTTTGCAAAGGACATGTGTGTCTAGTTCACCATAGTCCCCACCCCTTTTGCTTGAACCTGGACACTCCCACGTTCGTTTAGCCTCTGAGGTGCTTTCAGCTGTCCTCCTGGATTGGCCCCCAGGAGGGACTGCACTCCACAGCCCTTCACTGAGTTGCCCGAAATGACAGTGAATTGGCTTAATGACACTGTCCAGCCTAACCTAAAGGTTTTATTTATTTTATTTTTCAGAGCTCTTTCATCTCAGTATGTTTCATCACCAAATGATTCTTTTCATTTGCCAATCTTCTTCCTGTCCCCAAATGCAAGGGTTAATAAAGATCGAAATCAACTGATTCCCAACTAGAGGCATTACCAGGCTATTTGTGAGTGAACAGTACACACTCCAAACCATAACACAAATATTGTTTATAATAGATAAAATATATATGGTTTGCTGTGTTAACCTTCCAAAGACAGTTTGGAATGAATTGGGAATGTCCAATTCATTCGGACAAAAAACATTTTATAAGACACTTATAAGTTATAAAAACAACAAAAACATTTTATAAGACACTTATAAATTACAACGGAATGGAATCTTTAACTCCATCTGAGTAAAATATTCCCAAATCATACTATTATGCTTTAAATATTACCAAAGGCCTTCTAAGTTCTAAGAAAATGCTCTCATGTCATTAGTTTGTCCCTTCACCTGTTCCAGATGCTTAAAGATAAAAATAACTTACATTTGCAGGATAGAGATGTTACAGTCGAAAGCACTTAACAAGATTGAGAGACATGGGGCAGGGGAGAAGTTCTTAAAAAACGGTATAAGTTACCTATAAACTTTGGTGTCCATCCCAACGCCTCATACAAATTTTGCCAAATATTAATTTTATTATAGAAGTAATGCTATTATTTATAGTTTGTTTTTACACTTATATAGATGTTTCCCAATGACAATCTTTCTAAATGTAATTTATTAATCAATGCAGTGTAGTATTTGTTTGGAGAGATTAACTGAAAAATCCAAACTAATGCATGTCTTTGTCCATGGTAAACAGAGCATTTCAGGGATTCATTATTTTAAGAAATGTAGTTGAAATATGAAAAAAACAAATTTAACCCCCAGCACTTTCTGAAGGAAGTAATTTCTCTATTTATCTGCCCATCACTATGTTATTATGCAGAGAAAGAAGAGGTAAGTCAGGTCCTATGTGAGTGACACAGTATGTTTATAAGAAACATATAAAATATACACACCTGTTGAGTAGCAAAATGTATATAAACTTAGGAAGAATTTTCAATAAAAATATGTTGGTGGGCTGAAAAGAATAGGAGCGAAACCATTTTAGGTTCTCTATTTTTAGCAGCAGATCAATACATGGGCTGGAAGTTGCGAGAAACACAATCCTGTAGAACTGTGAACATCCTGAGGAGTCAAAAAGAAACCAGATAAGCCACAGAGTAAGAGGTGCGTCCCGGGGGAAGAGACGTGCTGAGCAGGCAGGTGAGACTTGCACTACACAAAACCTCTGAATCATGAACATCACGAACACGGGGCCCCTGTGCTTTCCGCACAAGCGTCCTGGCTGAGCCGCTCCGGCTGCTGCACAAGACGTTTCGTAATTGCGCGCCCCCAGGAAACCGCCCTCAGTGCCCAGAGCCATGCCTGGCTCATTGACGGTTCCTCAATAAGTGGTGAAACAGGTCTTGATATGCTAGTAGTCACTTGATTGGTTCTCTTTTTTTTTTTTTTAATTTTATTTAGTTATTTTTCAAGTACAGTTTTTTGTCTATTTTTCCCATCCCAGCCTCCCCTGCCCCTTGCTCCCCACCTCCCTCTCATTTCCTCCCCCCCTTAGTTCTCGTCCCTGTGTCCTTCCTATTTGTTCCTCCAAATCCCTCCCCCTTTTTCCCCTTAACTTCCCTTCCTTCTCCCGTCTGGTCACTATCCCCTTGTTCTCTATTTCAGTGTCTTTGTTTTTTGGGTTTTTTTCTTTTTGATAATCTCACTAAATGATCATTTATTTGTTGTTGAATTATAAGCAGAATATGACAACACATGTAACGAATGTGGTGTTTCTCTTTACAATGCGGAAATGACTGTCTTGACCTAAAAGAACTTACTCTGAGCTATGGGTTTACTTAAGTGACTCCTTGGACTGGCTCTCCATCTGGTGACCTGGAGCAATCCAGCTCTAAGACACCTGCTCTTGACACTCTGCAATGCTGCTTCCAAGCACTGTAGGTCGTTGACTGTCAGTCATGATCTAAAAATATGTCTCATACTCAGCATCTGTTCATTTTCATAACTGCAGAAGCATGGTAGATAAGATAGAACCAGATACTAAGATAAAACACACTTTCCTTGTGAAATTAAATCACCCACATTTAGAAAATCTAAAATGTGCCGTAAAAAAGCAGCAAATTGTTAGTGATAGCAGTTGAAATTGCACCTTTTATTTTTGTTCAGTTTCAAAATGTGCTGGAGTAGAAAATGTACCATGAGCCATTTGTTGTCTAAAGCACTACAGCGGCTTTCTGGCACGTTAAGGTTATACATCTTCTTAGTGTAATATTTTATTTGAATGCCTAGAATTGTTGCATTTAAATTTAGAAATGCTACATTTTCCCAGCTCAGTTGGTGGTGTGTATTTTGAAGTACACGACTGAAGAATCCAATTATAAACCTCAGGAAAAGGGCACAATGGACAGCCAAAAAAAGGAATTTATTTAGAAATACAGTACATCATATTTTTACCTCTAACAGGGAAGAAAAATAAAGGTACACAATTAAGGATTAATGAACCATATGTGAAATGTACTGAATAATTTATATGGCAAAATAAAGGGGGGCACATGTAAGAGATATGTTTAAAATTAGCATTGTCGTTTTGTGTTGTTTAATATTGTATTAAAATTGAAATACAAAAGGAGACACAGAGTTGATTAAGACAGACAATTTTATCAGTGAAGAGTAATGACCCACACATGCTGATGTATTTTTGATAGCATGGGCTATCACAGACTCCCCCCAGGTCTGCAGAATATGAAGAAATCCCTAGAAAGAAGATTTCTTTGTTTTGTAATCAAGTTAAAACTGTACATGTTGCTCAAAAAAGGTAAGTAGAGGGCCTGCTAATGTTTAAAAAATTCAATTTTTTTATATTTTAAAATATACTTCCTTTTGCAAGCATGCTGTGTAGTCAGATATAAATATGCCTTGCCTTACTAATTAGATAAGATCCTGAAAATGTGTCTCAAGAGAACACATTTCCCCCAATCATTTTATTATAACTCAGATTTGCATAAAATGTAAAAAAAATGATTCACTCAGAATACTTCAAAGCATGCTTCATGTATCAGCCCAAATGACTGCAAAAAATGTAATAAAAAACAGTCAAATATCACGAGTTTTGCACTGATCAGAAGGAAGAAAGCCTTAGTGAAGGAGCCCCCTCAGCAACAGGGACACTGGACATTCAGAATTGCTGGGCGCTGGAGCAGGTGGGGACTGAAACCTTTGCTGCCCAGAAATTATGAAAATTTGCTTTTACAAACGGCCTGATTAAAGACTTTAATCAAAAGAAGACAGCTTCAGAAGTTGTTATGAATCACTTTCAGGCTTGATTTCAACACATTTGCAAATATTTCTTGGCTACCTAATTTGTATTGAGAGACATTCAAGGCTCTTAGTGGAGAAATTTAAAGATGAATAAAACAGTCTCTGGTCTCAAGGAGTTGATTTGGTCAATCAATATGTAGTGTTCCCAGGCACTCTTCCAGGACTGGGGGTGTGGTAAACAAGATAAAGCACCCTGCCTCAAAGCCTTTGCATATTAATGATGCTGGCTGTAAGAAAGCAATGAAATACATAAATTGCAGGAAAGAATTCCAGAGGCAAAAGAGTTCCTATCGGTGATGTAGCTGACAGGAACAGCCTTCTGAGTATGTGACATTTTCATCCGGACTTGAGTGAATTTCAGGAGTGAGCAGTGGGAAAACATAAAGGAAGAGTTCTAACCCTGAAGCAGAAATTGCTTGGGACGCCTGAGCCCAGCAACAAGGCCAATGGGCTAGATCAGAGTGAGTAAGGAAGGGAAGGTAACGTTTCTGAGGTTACGGAAGGCACCTGCAATCAGGTTATCTAGGGTCATGGTAAAGACTTTAGATATTTCTGTAAGCCTGGCAGATTGAGTGTAGGGGATGACAATCTGATTTGTGTTTTACAAGATCAGTCAGCTTAGAATATAGTTTTAAGGTAGAGTTGACAATGCTTACTGATGGCTTGACTTGAGGTGTGGGAGAAAAAGCAGAAATGAAGGTAGTACCATATATGATATTTATTTTGAAGAACTTGTTGACCCTGGGTACCATGTGCTCAGATAAGGAACCTGCAAGAGTTGCTGTGTTGGTGAAGATCAGGACTTAAATTTATATGTCCCAAACTTAAGATGACAATTAGACATTAAAAAGATGTCAAAGAGGTTACTGGGTATACCATTGGGGGCTGCAGACATAATTAGGCAGTTATGGTATAAAAATGAAGAATATTTCACCAGGAAATGAATACAGACAAGAAAGAGTTTGAAATCTGAGTCCTCAGTATTAGGCAATTGGAAAAGAAGTAGGAACAGAAAAGAAAAATACCCTTCTGTGTTGAAGATTATTCTAAATATTGCTGCATAGCAATCCCATCAAGCTCATAATTACAAGCTCATAATTCTACTGGTCAGTAATTCAGGCAGGACAAAGGAGGAATAGTTTGTTGTGTCTGGGGCATCACCAGGGGCGGCTCAAAGAAGTGGAGATGGCTGAGGCCACACATCTGGGGCCCACGCTCTCTACCTGCTGGATTGAACACTCTCACAGAATAATGACCTTACGGGGGGTGGTGGACTCTAAGAGAACAAACTAGCAGTTGCCATTCTCTTCTTGGTTGGGCCAGAAATTGGCAGCATCCTTTTTGTCACGATCTATTGGTAAACTCAATGTTTATTTTCAGCCCATTTTCAATTAAAGAGGAATAAACCCCACCAATATCTTCCACAGTAGTTAACTCTTTAAAAGGTGTTGTTCAGTTCATGAACAATCAACAGATCAAAGAAGAAATTAAAGGGAAAATAGAAAAGCATATTAAGAAAACCAAAATACCAAAATTTATGGGAAGCAGCAACAGAAGTTCTACTAGGGATCTTCATAGCTATGAACATACACATCAAGAAAATGGAAAGATCTTAAGTGAACAATTTAACATTATACCTCAAAAAACTAGAAAAAAACTAAGCCTAAATTTAGGCAGCAGAGGAAGAAAATAGTAAAGATTAGCTCTGACTGGTGTAGCTCAGTGGGTTGAGTGAGGGCTGTGAACCAAAGTGTCACTGGTTCAATTCCCAGTCAGGGCACATGCCTGGGTTGCAGGCCAAGTCCCCACTTGGGGGCACATGAGAGGCAACCACACATTGATGTTTCTTTCCTTCCCTTCTGCTCTTTCTAAATATAAATAAAAGTAAAATCTTTTAAAAAAGAAAATAGTAAAGATTAGAGCAGAAATAAGTGAAATAAAGAGTAGAAAAATAATGGAAAAGATGATCAAAGTTGTTTTTTTAAAAGATAAAATTAACAAAACTTTAGCTAAGTAAACCAAGGGAAAAAAGAGAAAACTCAAAACAACTGAATTATATATGAAAGAGAAGACATTACAACTGATATCACAGAACTACAAAAGATTACTATAGGCAAATGTGAACAATTATACACCGATAATGGAACAACCCAGAAACGTGGATACATTCTTAAAAATATTCAGAATACTGAGACTGAATTAGGAGGAAGTGAAAAATCTCAACAGACCATTTCTGAGTAAGGATATTGAATCAGTAATCAAAAAATCTCCGAACAACAAAAACAAAACTCCCTGGCTAGGATGGTTTTACAGACAAGTTATACCAAACATTTAAAGGATAGTTAATATCAATCCTTCTCAAATTCTTCCAAAAAATAGAAGGGAAGGGAACACATGCAAATTCATTTAAGGGACCAGCATTACCCAGATACCAAAACTAGATGAGAACACTGCAAGAAAAGAAAACTCTAGGCCAATGTCCCTGATGAATGTGGATGAAAAACTTCTCAATAAAAGACCAGCAAACCAAATTCAACAGTGAATCATAATGATCATTCACCAAGATCAAGCAGGATGTAAGAATGTTTCAATATATGCAAAACAATAAATGCGATACATCACATTAATAGAATTAAAAATTGTATGATAATCTTAATAGATACAGAAGAGCATGTGACAAAATTCAACATCTGTTCAAAATAAAACTGTCAATAAATTAGGTAGGAACATAGATCAATATAATGAAGACCATATATGACAAACCCATAGTAAATACACTTAATAGTGAAAGATTAAAAGTTTTTCCTCTAAGATTAGTAATAAGACAAGATAAATCCTGTTTAATACAGTACTGTAAGTGCTAGGCAGAGCATAATCACAAAGGTGTCAGAATTGGAAAGGAAGAAGTAACATTTGAAGATGACATGATTTTATATAAATATGATCCCAAAGATACCACTAAAAAGTTATCAGATCTCAACAGTAAATTCAATAAAGTTGCAGAATTTAAAATAACATGTAAAAATTAGCAGTATTCTTATATATAACTGACAAATTATCTGAGAAAGAAATAAAATAATCTCAATTACAGTAGCATTAAAACCAATAAACTCTAAGTGAGACCTAATGAGCAAAACAAACAAGCAAGCAAAATATAACCAGAGACATTGAAATAAATAACAAACTGACAGTAACCAGAGGGGAGGGGGAAGGGTATAACAAGGGAAAAAGGGGAAGGGTCATCAAGGAACATGTATAAAGGACACATGGACAAAGCCAAAGGCGGGGTAGGATCAAGGGTGGGAGGTGGGGATGGGTAGGGTAGAGGGGAGTAGTGAAGGGAACATGGAGACATCTGTTCTTGAAGAACAATAAAAAATAAAAATAAAAAAACTCCTGAAAATAAAAAGCCATTATGAGGACAAGAAAGGGCTGTGTGCAGAGGATTAGAAGACTCAACAGAGGAGTTATTTTTGAGCTTTAAAGGCTAGATGGAGTTTGCTAGATAGAGAAGCTGAAATAGCACGTGCAGAGGCGAAGCTTTGAGGACAAGTACATCATGCCGACAGAAAGCAGATGTGTCTGAAGTATAGTCATGCTAGTAATGAGAATCTTCTCTTATAGATGCCATTGGGGATCTTTATTTGAAAGAATATCCTCCTGCCAGTGTGGAGGATAGAACAGATAGAACAGAGGTTGGAAGATAGCATAGGACGGTACTGCAATCATTTGGCGGGTAAAGCTGTCTAAATTAGTGAGAATCAAAAGTAGAGGAAAGGTTTCTGGTGACTTAACAGATGTTAGGGATTGGCTGTGGAGTGAGAAAAATAGTAAGGAGTTAAGAATGACTCTGAGTGTCCCAGCCGCATAGACAGAAAGGCCTCTGAAGGGTCCACAGTCACACTTAGTGAACGATAAGCAGCCTGCAAGTTTGAAGGATGAAATAATAAATGGGACCAGGAGCCTATTTATTCACTCAGTTATTTGTTGAGCACTGACCAGATGCCTGGCATTTTACTGGGCTTTAGAGAAACAAAAATGAATGGTGTGGGTCCCACCCCAGAGGGGCTCCCAATCTGCTGAGCTTGACTTTGTCTTGTTGGGTTCAGACGGGCCTATGAAATGCCTCAGGCCTCTCAACCCGAGCAGAGGAATCACCGGGCCGTACAACTGCAGGTCTGTAATCTGCAAAAGCAAGTCAGGATTCAATTCATTACATTTCCCTACATGTTCATTTGGCTTTCTGTTGCCTAGTCCTGAGCCTTCACTCAAGAATCAGAGTGTTTTGGGGGCAAGGTCAGCCACTGATTCAGCCTCCGGCCTGGATGTTCTCTGTTCACTGAGTTCCAGAGGCAACTAACTTCACATTTGCACTTTTCACCCCTGCCTCTCTCCGCTGTATTTCTTTAAAAAGAGCTTTCCTATTAAATACTGTTTCTCAAAAAAATCTCAAACTTTCTACAGTTACTAGCCAACCATTGAAAAATATGTGTCATTTCTCACAGACTTCTGGTGTTATTAACCCTTATGTAACTTTATTGAACTAATCTTACCTTTAGATTTATTCTGTTCTGCAATTATCAGGGACAGTTTTAAATTGGTGCTGACCTTGGTGACCTTGTTCTAAATTGAAGATTTGTGGCCTTGAACAGAACTAAATTCTGCTTCATAAAATTGCTTATTTTAGGATTTGTAGGATTAGGCAGCCCTGAGTGTGATTCCCAGTTCTTGGTAGCTGCATGACCTTGAGCACATTCATTAATCTCTCTGAGTCCCACTTTCCTTGTCTTTATAATGTGACCAAAAGAGGGGTTGCTGATTAGCTATAGTGTGCAAGATACCAGGCATATAATGAGGTGCACAAACAGACACACTTCCCAGATTACTCGGTTTATAATCTGTTATGGACTGAATTGCATCCCTTCCTCATGTAATTCCTATGTGACTATATTTGGAGACTGGGCCTTTATCAGCTTTAGCCATTGAACCAAGTTCCCCTGTCCTTCCTTCTTGCCCCTAACTAAAATGGCCTCCAAAAGTGTATGTTTGTGGTGGAGGAACTGTGCCATGTCTGATTTATTGAAATATGGCTTTTAGTTAATTCTTATTTCCTTAGGTCCATATGTTCAAACAGCTCTACCCTTTCTGCCATTGCTGAAGTACACTGAAACTAGTTGGCAGAGCCCCGTAAGAAACCTTTTTGAGTTAAGGCCTACTCTAGAGCAATGCTAGGTACTGTGGTGATCCTAAATGCATGCGTCACAGGCAGTAATGATAATAGCTTCCATGTATTCAGTTTTGCTATGCAGTAGGCAACTGTGCTAAGCATTTCACATGCACTATATAATCTCATCTAAACTATAGGCCCCCAGTCCATTTTACAAACAAGAGGGCTAGCATTAGAAAGATTAAGTACCCAGGGTCACATAAATATGTGAAAGTGGTGAGAATATAAGCAAGCTAGGTTTAGCCCTGGCCAGGTAACTCGGTTAGAGTGTCATCCGGATATGCCAAGGCCAAGGGTTCAATTCTCATTCAGGGAACATACGAGAATTAACCAATGAATGCTTATGTAAGTGGAACAACAAATCAGTGTTTCTCCCTCTCTCTCTCCCTTCTCTCTCTCTCTCTAAAAAAATCAGTAAAATAAAAAAAATTAAAAAAAAATAAACCTAGGTTTATACAACTTTAAGAAGCTCCATAATTTTACTCTAAATGTATCTGTAAAGACTACTATAATTTTTGTGTGTTTTTAAGTTTTAATAAATATAATACACAACTTATTTATATAATTTATATTGATAAATAGTGCATGCATACTATATACTACCCTGCCATTTATTTTCAATAAATAATAGTTTTGAAATTTAATTATATTACCACATTATTTCTATTTTATTCATTTTGACAATTACCCAGTATTTGATTTCATAAATGTGGAATACACAACAATTTATTTCTTTATTCTTCCAGTGACAGACATTAACATGTGTCTACTTTTTTTATTATTAACAGAAACTATGCAATAACTGTCATTTTAAATATTTTTATGTGCCCACATAAGATCATCTCTAAAGTGTATGTTTAGACAAGGATTTATCTCTAGAATGTATGACTAGAAGTGGGTTATGGAATAAGTTCGTCTTCACCTTTATTAGCTGTTGTCAGAGTTCCATCCAAAATGTTTGCACAAATCTTCACTCTCAAGAGCAACACACAAATCTTCCTTTTTCCTAGTAGCCTCACCAGCAATCAAAACAATATTTAAATGTGGGCCAGATTCTGATAGCTTTGAATTGCTCACACACTGTTTAAGTTTCTCCCTCTTGATAATTAGTGAAAGAAAGCATGCATTCATGATTCTCTTTGACAAATGTCTGTTTACAACCTGTTCAAATACATTTTCATACTGGGTTGATAGTCATTTCTTATAGAGTCATAGTTCTTTATTATGTAAACCCACTCTCTGTGATTTATATGCATCATAATTTCCTTTTTCTATTCTATTGTTTATCTTTTAACTTGGTGATTTTTTCATACATAATGTTAAAGCTTCATTGTAGTCCAAATTATCTTTTTTCTCCTTCATTGTTAATGCTTTGTGTGCATCATTTAACAAATCCTTCCACATCCTGATACACTAAAGAAAGCTTCTTCAATTTTGTTCTAAAACTTTAGGATTTGACTTTAATTTTATATTTTAAACCATTTGTCACTATTTGTGCATATATTGTGGTATTGATAGTTTCACTTTTTGCTAGGATAATCATTTTCCCCAACATCAACTGTTAATTATTGTAATGCTAGGTGTATAATACAGCAAGTTTAAATATGTGTAACAGTCTATTTCTGAACTACTCTCCACAACCAATTTAATGTATAACAAACAAGGTTAAATATCATAATAAATCTTAATACTGGTGGGCAAAACTCACTATATTTTCTTCAAGTTTTCCTTTGCTATTTATTCTCCAAAATAAATTTTAAATATATATTTCTCAATTTTTGTGAAACATTGTTGAGAACTTTATTGTATTTATGTCAAATTTGTGGATAAATTGAATAGGAATAGATTACTTCATAATGCAGAATTTTCTTATTGATGAAAATGCCTTATCAACGTTTTAGAATATTTTTCAAAATTCTTGCTTCAGGACATTTTTTGCATTGCTTTGAGAGAGAGAAAGAAAGAGGGACAGAGAGAGACAGAGAGAGAGAGAGAGAGAGAGAGAGAAACACTCATATGAGAAACATTTGATTGGTTGCCTCCCATACAGCATAACGTTGAACCCACAACTTAGGTCTGTAACCTTACCAGGGATTGAACCAGCAGTCTTTTGGTTGATCAGTGAAATTCCAACCAACTGAGCCATGCCAGACAGGGTTAGGCTCTCTTTTTTATCCTTTAATATTGTTTTTAATTTCCCATAAAATTATTATATATTTCAAGTTATTTCTAGAAGTGTGATAATTTAATTACCTGCAAGAATAGTACATTATCTTTGTACTATTCTTCTAATTGCTTATTTAGCAATTGATTTCTCGTTGATTCTATATATAGCCAGCTTATGAGGACTCTTCTTAGTTATTTTTTTATTATTAAGTTTATTGGTATGACCCTGGTTAATGACATTATATGCATTTCAGGTGTACAATTTTATAATATGACGTGTGTTTACTCTTGTGTGCTCACTATCCAAAGTCTAGTTTCCGTCTGTCACCGTATATTTGACCCCTTTTTCCCTCTTCATCCACCCTGCACCTGCCCTTCCCCTTCGGTAATCAGCATCTTGTTGTCTGTATCTATGAAGTTTCAGGTTTTTGTTTGTCCATTCGTTTGTTGCTGTCTTTTATATCCCACACATGAGTGAAGTCTTACAATTTTTGCCCTTTTCTGCCTGTGTATCAGAGTGCCTTTGCAGTTCTCTGTGTAGACAGTCATAGCACCTGGAAGAAATGGAACTTTTCCCCTTCCTCTGGCAGAGATGTCTTGCTATTTAACCCAAAAGCAAGCCTGGCACACTGCCCCGCTTCTAAAACACTACATTTCCCAGGTAATTTTGCACTAGATGTAACCTCGTGACCTTGATTCCTTTTCAGAAGTCAAATACCTCTTGAGTATTATAAACACATTTTAATATTTGCTTTTCATGTTGTGTGCAAATACACTGCAAATACACCTCCTTTATTAAAACTCAATAAAGTGTCTGCCCACACAGGTCTTCTCTGTGGTATTTTCGACACACATCTGAATTTCTTAGCCATATGTGCTGGAACCCCAAATCCACATCATCTGATGACACAGACAGGATTTGGATTAGCTGCCTAATTTAGAGTTTGAAATTCATATCATCTCAGCGCTGAATAGAATCTCAAACCTTTGTGTTTTATTGTGCAAAGGATTTGCGGTTGCAACTCCATAAAATTATTCTGGTTTATAGAAATACTACTAGTATACAAATTTCCCTTTTCCTTGAATTTAATAATATTGCAATGCATACTCTTTCAAACAGCTTGATTTTTCTGTGTTGGGTTCATGCTTTTCATCTCTGGATTCAATTACTTAGACTATAGCCTCAAGGAAGCAGATGGTAAGTGGGTGAATAAAGACAAATTATGATTCCATAATTACTTAGCTATCTAAGTCTCAGAGATTAGTTGGCAAAGTGGGCTTCCCCCACCACAGAGAGAGCACATCTGAATCCTCTCCAAAGGTGCTGATACTAATGATTATCTTCACTGTACAGCAGTATTTAAACAAAGCACATATTTCAAAAATAATTAACAGAATTTTTTGTAATTTTTTGTTTTTTCTTAGTTTGGATGTTACAGGGAAATTCAGATGCAACTTTTTAAATTTTCTTCCAAAAATTATATTAAGCCAATCACATTCCCAAATAATTTGTGGCACCTGTTTACATCAGGGAAACAGGAAAATACTACCAGATTCATGCTTTGACAGTTGTAAAACTAAATCATATGAGGTTGCTAATATTTGGCTGACTTCTAATATGGTAATTTCATGTTCTTCCAAGCCAACATTAATAGCTAATACTTATCAAGCATTAAGATTATATATATATTCAATAGCTATGCACTGTAGTGGATATTACAGTAATCCTCATTTTATGGATGGCAAAAAATAATTCCACAGATGGGTCCTTCTGAACCCACACTCCTCCAGTCACACAGCTAATAAGTCTTGGAGATGGTTTAGGACCCATTTGCTTTGGCATAAATGTGCACAGGTTCTTTTTTTTTTTAATGCACAGATTCTTAATCTCTGGGCTACATTTATTCTATACTTAGTCCACAGAATATGTTAGTTAAATTCACATTCCGACTTTGAATAGCAAATGCCCCAAACTACTACCTATTGACCAAAAAGTAAAGCTGAATTTCGGAGCCACGGAGATGACTTCTTCCCGCGCAGCTCCCCCTGGACGTCTTGAAGACTTCTATTCGACATCTCTAAAAGAAACCTTGCCACCTTCCTCCACATTACCCAGTGGCTACTGTCCAAATCCAGGGAATTTCTTTGGACTTCTTTCCTGTTTCAAAGTTAAATCAGTTATCAGGTTCAGTCATTGCTATTCTTGGCTCGTTCTCACATTTACCCTCTTCCATCCACTGCCACTATCGGTCTCTCAAATGGAACATTACAATAAACTCCTGTTGTCCCCACCTGTGTCAACCATTGGTCTCCCTGGAGTTCAATAATGCACAGGGTGAATTTTTGAACAAGCCATGTTATTTCTTCTTCCTTTTCTGTTGGAGAACATTTTTATAAAACATATATCATATTGCTTTGCAGTTCTTCATTGGTTTTGCCTGTCTCTACTAGTCTTAAATTCCACAAGTGTTAGCTTATCTCTTCTTATAGCTACATCAGTATTCTATAGTGCTATGCTATACGTGTATGTGCAAAATTCAATTTAAACTCAATAATATTTCTTCTTTAAAATCGAGGTACTTGTTATCTGTAGAAGTGTTTTCACCTCAGTTTATTATATTATTTGTTACCCATTTCTTTAAAACTACTCTAGGTCATTGGGAGGTACCACACTCAAAATAAAACACTCTGAGCTCCAAATGGCTACACATGACTTGTAATTGTCCTAAGGTTTCACTTTCTGGTCTAGAAGGTCAATCTTCTTTGATTTATAACTCTTAACTTCCAAGTTACTGTAATCCAATGTTTGCAGGATAAGTACTAAATATTTTCACTACTGCTTGAAAGAGAAAATGCAATTAAAAGTACAGAGAAAAAACTAGTGGTTCGTATATTAAAACATTTTGTACTATATGCAATTTCATTTTGGTTGTTTTATTATAATTTTAACCTTACTTAATTGTTGCTATAGTGAAAACTCAATTCTGGTTCTGATTAATTAAGGCTAATACCTCTGGTATTAGTAAAACATTAAAAGCATAAAGTTTTAAACACTCAGTTTTCCCCAGTCCCACTATCTGCATCACACTGTACCTAGAATAGTCTTCCTACCTGTGGTTCATTTGCCTTATTTTATATATTTTGCCAAATAAGTAAAACTTCTTTGTAATTAGCATACCAATGAATCCACCTGTACAGCTGCCTTACATTTCATTTGCTTTCAAATTTTATTTTCTTACTCATTTGCTTCAAGTTAAATCCAGTTGGTCATTTGTGTGTGTGTGTGTGTGTGTGTGTTTTAAATGAATGAGAACTTGATTGTGCAGAATAAAATGACAAAGAAAAGCCATTTTTAGTGGATTGTTGGTTTATTTTGAATCTTTAGATTCCTAAAAAAGTATGCCTGGAAATTAAAAAAGTAGAAATAAATAAAAATAAACTGAGCAAAATAAGAATTTAAGAAGTGCTGAGTTTTTTCAGCTGGTTTCTGAAATCAGTTACCCAAGACATTGAGTTTAATTTTAATTGTGTCAGTTCTAGCCACAATGATTGTAAAACAAATTATTTGTAAATACCAGTAATAGTACCTCCTTCAGAAAATTATTGTGAAGATTAATTAATATAGAGTAGAATCTGGCACATGATAAATTCTTAGTAAATGCTTAATAAAATACATTTCTGGGGGCATTCTGGGAAGAAGCCATATCAGAAAAAGTTAAAACTGGCCCTATTGTTGTGCAGCAAGTGAGACCTTCTTCCCCGAAGATGTCTTTGGGGGGTTCGATGGCAGAGGTCACAGAGGGCACAGCTTGAATGAAAAGGGAGAGATCCTGCAGGGCTCTGAGACTCTAGCAGGGCGAGGAAGCGCTAAGTGTATCGTGACCACAGGCAGGAGCTCTTTGGTCTGCCAAGGAGCAGCTAAGCATGTGAAGCAAGGGCAACTCCCCAAACGTGGGGGTGCTCAGGCTGGGTAAGGTACCATAGAAAGAAAACAGATAAAGGGAAAGCAAACCTGGAGGAAATGGCAGGGAGTGCAGCAAACCCCCAGCGACAAGACAGACCTTAAGACACCGGTAAATGAGGAGTTCCCAGCCGAGCTTGTCCTCCTGCAGAACCGGAGCAGGTCAGGAATAGGGCCCAGTCAATGCCAAGGTGACAGTCAGCTACCGGAGCACACTTAGGGGTAGTTGTCAAAATTAAATTAGACACACCATTGTAATTAAGACACACTATTATTCAACATTAATGCATACTGTATAATGTTCGATTATTCTTAAGCACACATTGCTTTCTAATCCAAAGTTTCAGTTAAAAATTCCAAGAACTGACTAGATTTTTATAAAACATGGTAACAGGAAAAGGAAATAAAGTGTATCTGATGATGTTACTATTTCATTTCTGAACTAATTCAAAATAAAATTTGAGCAGAGGAAGGGATGTTCAAAAATAAAATAATGCACCAATAGTTACATAAACATTTAAACATAAATTTTTGATGTTTTAAAAATTATTTGAGAATGATTTACTATCATCATGATTATGTTAAACCCTCCAAGTCATTTGATAAATGATCAAATTCATTTGTTATTAAGTCATTATTTGGGGTCATTAGTTAGAACACTCATTGAGGAGTTCTAACAGTAGGGAACTTTATGAGCTAAGGTCCTTGAACTGTATTCCCGTTAAACATGTGGAGAATGAGAAAATGAAATTCATCCCTCCCACACACAGTGATATATCAATTTCCCTCATTCTCTGCCTCCCTGTTTTCACGAGTTTCCCACTTCATTTTCTCTTCACGCTGTATGATTCTAACCCATATTTCCCTGACATTGTCAGTGTATATTTATTCCTTTCCTTCTAAGAGAGAACACTAGGGAGAAAAAAATGGCAAATGTTATAGAAAACTAGTCTTTGTTTCATTACATCCTTGAAATTTAAAGGAAAAGATTAATTTAGTTTAAACTGTTTTCTTTTCTTGCATTATTATTACCACTGCTTGCACATGTATTTAATTATCTGTAATTATTTAACCTTTTATTTAATTTCTGGCATTTCTAGCAGAGTGAGCCCTGTAAATCCAGGTCTGCCTTGTGTATTTTTACATCCTGGTACGCATCACAGTGCCTAGCTCATGGAAAGCACCGTGAACAGAAAGTTTTCTTACATATGCATTGATCACTGATTCATTCATTCAATCTCAGAATGAAAGAAAACAGGCTCATGGTGGAAATTACACTTATGTACAGTTTCTACGCTTATCCAGCTTATGTTCTAAAAGGGGGTACACACAGGAAATGGTTACATAGATAAATATAAGATAGAACTTCAGCTAATGATGAATATTATGAAGTAAAAAACTGCATCGCGCGAGAGAATGATGGGGGAATGGTGTGGCAGGGACCTGTTTTAGACAGAGTGGCTGTGGAAAAGCAAAAAGAGGAAGATGAGTGAAAGAGTCAAAAGGAAGCAGCCCATCAATGTCTTAGTGAGAATTTTATTCCGAGTTCGATGAGAGACCATTGCAGGGATGTAATCAGAGGACTGATACAATGGGATTCACAGGGTGAAAGAAGCCCTTTGTTTAGAGTAGAGCCAGGAGGGTATGAAGAGCGGTCAGAGCTTTGCAGCAGTCTGGAAGAAAAGGTGAGCAGTGGTCGGATCTGAGCTGTGTTTACAAGTAGAGATGAGAGTATTTCGTGATGGTATTGGATGCTGGATTTTTGGTTTAGCACTTAAGGTGATACAACTTTAAATACAAGTTTTTGTGAAACGGAAGTCACAGCTCTCATCCTCCCACATGAAGGCGGTCTGTTTGGTCCACTTCCTGCATGTATCACATTTATACAGAATAATGTAAAAAATCCTAAATAATTCGCTGTAGCAAATTTACACTTTTATTAAATTCTCTTGGAAAGTACCACAAGGGATCATTCGTCCCGTACAACAAACAACTCTCTTTAAAATGCCCTTTCGCCGTCCTCTTTTCCTGTTGTACTTGATGCAGCAGTGCCCCGCGTTCTCCGAGTCTTCTGTCCTCAGTTCTCCCTCCAGCAGCTCCGCCAGCAGCACCAGTTCACCTCCCTCTCTCCCTGTTCCCGTCTCCTTTTCCTCTCCATCTCTTGAGACGCTCTTGGCCTTTTCGAAGGCGGATCGAGGTGCCGCTCTGCATAACTTTGATTTTTCCTCTGCCCAGCACAGCACGGTAGAGACCAGGACAGGCAGCGCCATGGCACGAAGCCACCTTAGCCTTTAGGTCAGGGTATGAAGGAAGGCTTTGGGACACATGGAGCAGTGTGTGCTGGCCCCCTCACGTGTAATCTAGACCACGAACCAGAAAGCACACAGGTCTAGAACATCTGGAAATCAGCTTAGCTGAAATTTAAACTAGAAATGTCAGTAAGTCATTGTGAGAAGCAATATCTAAAATTAAAATACTGGTGTTAATAAATACCTTGGTAATGAAATGAACATTCTCATGGCATGAAATACACCATGTATTATTTAGGCTTGAGGATGTTTTAAACTTTAAACTATTTTAGAAATCATTATTTTGAAAATTCTTATTTTGGGGACCTTGATTCATCCTTATCTCGATGATTCTATTTATAAATTTTATCTTTTTATGTTTTTTCTATTACTTTTTCTAAATTTATTTTTAGTCATTCAACTATTATAAAATATGACTGTTATATCAGTTGATTAGTACTTTAAAGTACAATTATACCTCTTTGCTTATAAAATTGGAGAGAGCTGTATCCCAATAAAACATATATGTTTAGTAACAAAGAGAGCAAAA
This sequence comes from Artibeus jamaicensis, assembly GCF_021234435.1. Lineage (NCBI taxonomy): Eukaryota > Metazoa > Chordata > Mammalia > Chiroptera > Phyllostomidae > Artibeus > Artibeus jamaicensis. Next base: position 29,418,293 of record NW_026522046.1, on the reverse strand, counting down.
GAATTGTTAGATGAGCTGTATCTCTGTAAATGTTTTAGTGATTCATGTAATTATACCTTTGATTTACTATAACACACTCAAGTTTGCATATGAAAGATTAAGTATGGTACTATAATTGTACCTTTTAAAGATCTTATTTAGAAAAGTGATCCAAACCAGTGCTTTGGTTTCCATCATCTCGCTTTTATTAACCAATGAGCTGACCTCTTCTTGTAAGCTTTCCAAATAGTGTTCTACATGAATACAGGTGAAAAGGTCATTGCAGGAGCACAAATGACACATAAAGCAGACATTTAAAAAAGACTTTGTTTTTTTTCTGTTAATAATAATAATAATACTATCATATAGATAATGTAGAAAAACATATTAACATTTTTAAGGTTTTCCAGAACACCACAATAAAGATAGAACACTCATTTTGATATATTTTTCTTTCCAACAATCTCTCTCTGCTTCTATAAGTAAATAAAATGATTAACATTTATGTAGTTTGTATCTTGCTTTTTATACTTAGCATTGTGTCATTAGCATTTTCTACATCGATAAAATGTATTTTGAAACAGGATAATTTTGAATAATAATAGCTCTGAAGAATACAAAGCAGGAAAATGTTGTAAGTAACTCAAGGGAGGGTGATGGACAGGATCAGACTAGAGAGGCGGGCAGAGCTTCACAGAGGAGGCATTTGGGCTGAGGAGTTGTGATGCTTTCAATTTATGTGTCAACTTGACTGGGACAGAGGGTACCCATGTGGGCTGTTTCTGGATGAGAGTAACACTTGAGTTAGTTTACTGTAACTTCTAGTTATAAGATAAATAGGTCCTGGGGATGCAATGCGCAGCTTGGTGACTGCTGTTAACAACACTATAATGTATATTTGAAAGTTACTAAGGGAGTAGATCTTAAAATTTCTCATCACAAGGGAAAAATGTAACTGTGTGGCTGTAGGTATTAACTTCTTGCAGTGATCATTTTATAATATATACCTATATCAAATCATTACATTGTATGCCTAAAACTAATATAAGGTCATATGTCAGTTACACCTCAATTTAAAAAGTTGAATATAAATGCTACTCCCAGCCCTCCTCCCAAAAAGGAAGAAAAATAACATCGGTCAGGAGACTAAGAAAGCAGATTGTCCTCCTTCGGGTGGGTGGGCTTCATCCAGCCAGATAAAGACCTGCTGGAACAAAACGGCTGGAAACTCCTTCCACCGGCTACAGCGGGGACATCAGTTCCTCGCCTTTGAATTCAAACTGACAACTGTAACAGTGTAATCAATAAAATATAATTTGAAAATTAAAAAACATTTTTTGAAAGAGAAAAGAAGAATGCAAACTGAGCATTGGCTCTTCTTGGACTCGAATGTGCTGGACTGTTGGACTGGAATTCACACCACCAGCTCTCCTGGGTCTCCAGCTGGCCAGCTGCATCCTGTGGGACTTCTCAGGGCACTTCTTATCCTCTGCAGCTGGGATCTTATGTCCTATTATGATCTCTTATCTGCACACGCACACAGTGATTTACACACACATGCATATTGTATAAATAAATGTGTGTGTTTCTTCTTTCTCTGGAGAACCTTGAGTAATGTAGGAGTTATAGTGAAAAATAATGAAATAACCAAGCAGAGGAACAAGTACAAAGACCAGGAAAGGAGAACAAGGTCCATTTGCTTGAAGAATGAGGGATAAAAGAGGCCAAGCTGCTAGAGTGCAGAGGTCATGGGTAGAATATGGAGGCTAAGGGGGCAGAGGCCAGAGCCCACTGACCACCTGCTGTCCTGCAGGTTGTGCTTGCCCCGGTCTACTCCCCCGATCACTCACATATGCTACCGCCCCTGGCTGTGTTAAAGGGGGTGGGCATAGTTCACTGGACCTGAAGATAAATCTCTGAGGTAGAATGTAATAGAGATGGTGCAGTGGGTTGGTGAGTTTTCATAAGGAAAAGGAGACAAAGACATCAAGGATAAGATATATGGGCTTTAAAGCAAGGTATGTTTTGGAAATCAATGCACTGAGGTATCAGACAAGGGGTAGGAATTCCTCAGGATCATAGATATTTTTTATAGAACTATGTCCCACAGTTTGAGATTTAAGAATTAAGCTAAAACTAACCGGATATTCATAGATCATTTGAATTGTACTAAGCAGAAGCATCCTATTCTTTTGGAGCATGCTAGAAGGAGAAATTTGAAATGGAGAAAATTCAACTGATATACCATTTTCTGTGTCTGATTGGCTAAATCATTATCAATATTTCTTGTTATCTAATTTCAGGGTAAGCACCCCTTTGGGTATGCTCAAGCAAGCTAAAATGTGAGAGTAAAGTATCATTGAGAACTCGGACTAAATCTACTTTTTAAAGATTTAAAGGTTTAAATCTTTAAATATTTAAACTCTTTAAAGATTTAAAGAGTTTATACATAAGACAACAAAAAAACAGACAAATGAGGAATATTAAGCAGCAAAGCTTTAGAAATTCATAAAAATTAAGCATCTTAAGAGCCATATTGCTGTTAAGGCAATGAGGTCAATGTTTTGTGTTTTGTTTTGCATAAAAGGCTATTCTCCCCAGATAATCTCAAATTCAGTGTTTATGAGAAGTAAACTGTGAGTGTTGGTGGTGACCTGGACCACAGGTGAGCGAGACATGTAATTGAGATTCTATAAATGAAAACATTCAGCCCATATCAATCCAGAATTATAATAGTTTAACAGTTGCTTTATATGTATCACCTAATTCTTACAGTATTTGACACCATTTTTCACAGGAGCTAAAACATTCACTCCAGAACAAACAGCTAATAAACGATGGAGCCAGAATTGTAAACTCATGTTGTTGTTTTAATGCTAAATTCATTTGTCACAACATCTGACTAATGATATGAAGGATATTTGGCTTCAGAGGCAGTCTGAAAATCATCTATCCTCATTCCTTGACCTAATGAAATGTGAAAACTGAAGATAACAAAAAGATCCCTTGCCCAAGATCAAGAATAGAGAAAACAAAAGATCTGTAACTAAAATCCAGATTCTTTCAACATCAGTGCCTCTGAGGGGATTTAAATTCTTGTTTTACTTTTCTATTTTTGACATTTAGTTATTAGTGAATGCTAGCCTTTTTAAAATTTTGTAATATTAAGGCCTTGGGATTTTAAAAAATCAATGGAAACTTTAGTACAAAATCAGTCTCAAACTTTACATGCATTTCTGAAATTTTCTTAGTTCATTCAGAAATAAATTCTAAAGGAAACTCCATAAATTCCATTCAATTCCATCAAAATTTATTGAGAACAGAATATGTGTAAACTACTGTACTAGACATAGTGTTTAAAATCACCCACTGATTCCCCGGCTCATTTCTGGGGCTTTTTTCACAGAGAATCCTTTTGATGAGTGAAATGGCAACGTATATTAAGATTCTAGAAATTCTTGCAAAAGGAAGTGAAAGAATAACTCCTCTTTAAAGGTTAATACGAGATATCAAAATAAAATGTTTTAATTCAGAATACTTTAGAAACAGTGATTCAATATATTCAAAGGACATGCTGAATAATTTTGAAGAAATAGTACGTTGTTTCCCACACCCAAATTATAGAACTGAAGATATAGGCTACATCTATCTGTTCATTATTTTCTTATGCTGGAAAAAATCATGCAAGTCTATGATTTAAGTAATTTGTACACATCGACAGTCACATATTAGTTTAGTAAGTGGAATGAACACTCTGAAAACTTAAACTGCTGCAGTCAGAGGAATTTAGACCCTACTTCTTCTTTTCATGGGCTAGCTTGCTAAAAAAAACAAACAAAAAAGATGGTCTAACAAATAATGTAAGAAATCACACCTATGAAACACCATGGGTTCCAAAGACTATTCTCACTTGGTTGTCACTGCTCACACGTGGTGAACCATAAAGACAAACAGGAACAAAGCTATCTCTGCTGTGGTTGAAGTTCTCAAGCAGTGTCAAGTTAATTTTTTCATGTCTCAGATTGCTTTTGCTGAAGACTTCCCTTTTGCTTTTACTTTCTCTTTTTTACATTCCTAGAGATGTAATATATAGGTACGGTTTAAAGGATCCTCATAGAATGAACATCCATGCATCTATTACCAAACTTAAGAAATAGGTCACTACCTGGGGTCAGAGAAGACCTACATTTGCTCCTACTGATTTAATTCTCCTTTCACCTTCCCAGGAAACTGCTATCCCAAAATACGTGGTAATCATTCTCTTGCTTTTTTTTATAGTGTTAACACATGTTTATGTATTTCTAGGCAACAGTTTGTTTACTTTGTATGTTTTTGTACTTTATCCATATTATGATTTTAAAAATATATTGTTTTCTGTGACTTTTTCCGGAATTTATGTATGAGCTATGCTTCATTCATTGTCATTATTTCAGGGTATCCAACTATTTGAATAAATCATAATATATTTGTTTGTTCCACAAATATTGGACTTGTTGTCTTTTTCTTTTTCTATCATGAACAAGCTGCTGTGAACATTTCTACATGTTTAGAAGTTCTCTTTTCAAACACAAAGCTTTGATTTCAGAAAAACAGGCACAACATGATGCAAATGTTCCGGAACCTGATTGTCTATGATGCTAAGAAATAATGCAGCTTTATTTTATTCTTATAAACAAATGAACATAATAGACATATTCCTGGAAGCTTCCATGAATATAATCTTATTTATAATGCAACTGTGTGTCTGTTTCTTTAAATATAAACTACAAAACCTTCCTATATAAAAGAATGTTTACATAAATATTTCTGGAAAGAATGAATGCTTTACAAATAAATAAGCCACCTTGAGTTTAGAAGCTGTATCTGATGCACTAGGGGCACTTAGAAAAGAAAGACTGGTATTTTTTTGTCAAATAGCTGTAATCTCTTCACCCCAGCACCTTCCCTTAACTTATGGAGGCAAAGTCACAATACCCCTGAACCATGTGTGTTTGGCACTTCTTTCACATCCTGGGCTCTCTGACAGCAATGTGGCTGAATGCAGCTTGACAATGCTTTGTCAAGGGCACACCTGTAAAGGCTCATCCTCCTAAGCCTTGCCATTTTCTCCAGTAGAGAAAGTCAGAAGTGTGAGTACCTTGTTTAATGTGAACACCAGAGTAAGGATCTAATATCATCAAGCATTATTCAAACATTTTCAGTAGATCCTTTTTCCTGTATTATATTTTTCCAATTGTACATTTCATGTCCAGAATGTATGTACTGTATAAGAAGAAGCAAAATAGAGTATGACTCATTCCTCCTACTGGATTGAGACTGAGAGTCCCCATTTATATTGAGGTACATCAATCAAACATAAGCTTCAAGATGATTTTCAATAAATACATGTTAATTTTATAAATGTAAAAGTTGTTTTCAAAACTATACATAAAACTTTTAAAATGGAATTTTGTTTTATGTACTTTTTAAAAATACAAATTGCTACTTTCACTAACTGATTTTATTAAAAGTACTGATTTATTTGTAGGACCATTGAGGAGTTGGAGAGAGGCATTTCATTGAATAGACTCTTGTGAATTCCTTGTGTTCACTATGTTTGAAAAGAAAAAATTAACTCAAAGGCAAAGATGGCAGCCAAGTAGGTAGAAGTTGAGCCCACTTGCTCATGCTCCACAGTGGATTTTCAACCAATTTTCTGATAAGTGACCTGAAAAATTAACAAAATCTTGGCTGATATGAAATTTTTAATCCAAGGAGTGAAGAAGAGGATTTGCATGGTCTGGAACTTTTGTGCAACAGCATACAAGGCATGGTGGGGGTTGTGACTCTCAGTCAACCAGCTGGAGGGGATAGTCCATCAGTGCATAAGCCCAAATCACCAAAATACTCTTACAAGAAGACCCTCAAAAACTGCATAAAGGGCATCCCAAGGGCATCCCAAGATCATCCAACACAGGAGTTCAGGGAGACCATACTACTGAGTCACACAGGACTCTTCCCACAGAAGGCTACCCCACAAAGACAGGGAGTCAAAGTAGATCAATATAATATGCAGAAACAATCAAGAAGAGTCACCTGAAATGGGGAGACGAACATGAAAAGGAAAGAAGGAATCACCAGAAAGAGTGTTAAATGAAATTGAGGCAAGCAATTGATCATAGAGTTCAAAGCAGTGGTTATAAGAATATCAAAGGAACTCAGTGAGAACTATAAGGAATTTAGTGGAAACTGCATTAATATGAAAAGGACATAGAAACTATGAATAAGAACCAGTAGGAAATGAAGAATACAATATCCAAAATGAAGATTACACTAGAAGAAATTAAAAGCAGGCAAGATGAAGCAAAGCATCAAATTAATGAGTTAGAAAACAAGGTAGAACAAAACAGCCTGTCAGTACAACAAAATGAAAAAAGACTAAAAAAAAGTGAAGATAGCTTAAGTGAGCTGCAGAACAACGTGGAATGTAACAATATTTGAGTCATAGGGATTACACAAGAGAAGAAAAGGAGCAAGGGGTACAAAAACTATTAGAAAAAGTAATGACAGAAAACTTCCCTAACTCGGTGAGGGAAAAAGTCATGCAAGTCCAGGAAGCACAGAGGTCTCTAATCCAGATGAACCCAAAGAGACCCACTCCAAGACACATCATAATTAAAACAGTTAAATTTAAAGACAAAGAGAGAATCTTAAAGGCAGCAAGGGAGAAATAGCTAGTAACATACAAGGGAACTCCAATAAGGTTATCAGCTTATTTGTCAACAGACACACTATAAGCCACAAGGGAATGGCATAAAATATTCAAAGTAATAGAAACCAAAGAGTTGCAACCAAGACTTCTTTACCCAACAAGTCTCTCATTTAAAATTGAAGGTGAAATAAAGATTTTCCCAGACCAAAAAAAAAATGGCTAAAAGAATACATTTCCATGAAACCAGCATTGCAGGAGAGGGTAGAAGAACTGCTTTAAGAAGACAAAGAAAAGACACTGAAATAGAGAATAGGGGGACAGTGACCAGAGGGGCAAGGGGAGGGAATTTAAGGGAAAAAAAGGGAGGGATTTGGAGGAACAAGTACGAAGGACACAAGGACAAGAATTAAGGGGGTGGAAATGGGAGGGAGGTGGGGAGCACAGGGCACGTTGGGCTGGGATGGGAGAAAGGCAGAAAATTGTACTTGAAAAATAAGTAAATAAAATTTAAAAAAATAAAATAAATAAAAATTAAAAAAAAAATTTTTAGAAAAGAACACAAAGAAAAAGAGAGTGAGGGGTGGGAATGCAGAAACAAAGGGAAAAAATGGCAGCAAATAAGTACCTACCCATAATAACCTTAAGGATGGGAGTAAAAGACAGAAAACTGTACTTGAACAGCAATTAAAATAAAATTAAAAAAATAAAAATTAAAAAATAATAACCTTAAATGTAAATGCATTAAATGCTCCAATCAAAAGAGGTAGGAGAGCTGAATGGATAAGAAAATACAACCCACATATATGCTGTCTACAAGAGACCCGCCTCAGAATAAATGATCTAAACAGGCTGAAAGCTAAGGGATGGAAAAAAAATATTACAAGCAAATGGACATTAAAAAAAACTGGGGTAGCAAATTTTATGTCAGTCAAAATAGACTTCAGAACAAAGGCCATAACGTGAGACAAACAAGGTCATTACATAATACTTAAGGGAGTTGTCCAACAAGAGAATATAATCCTTTTGACCCTGGCTGGTGTAGCTCAGTGGATCGAATGCTGGTCTATGAACCAAAAGGTCACCAGTTCTATTTCCAGTCAGGGTGCATGCCTGGGTTGCTGGCCAGGTTCCCAGCTCAGGGTGTTCACGAGGCAACCACACGTTTATGTTTCTCTCCCTCTCTTTCTCCCTCCTTTCCTTGCAGTCTAAATAAATAAATAAATAAATAAATAAAATCTTTTTAAAAATGAGGATATAACCCTTTTAAAACATATATGCACCCAACATAGGAGCACCTAAATACATAAGGAAAATCTAATAAGACTATAAAAAGGGGATGTTAACATTCTACTCTCAACAATGGATAGATCATCCAAAAAAAATCAACAAGGACATAATGACAATGAATGATGCCCTAGATCAAATAGACTTAATTGATATTTACAGAGCATTTCATCCCAAAGAAGCAAATAAACATTCTTTTCAAATGCACAGGAGTCATTCTCAAACATCAAGCAAGCATATGGTAGGACATAAAATAAGCATCAACAAATGCAAGAAAATTGAAATCATATCACTAATTTTTTAATTGAGAAACCAACTTCAAGGAAAAAACTAAAAAGCATTCAAATATATGGAGACTGAATAACATTCATTATTTATTTAATAAATAATGAATGGGTTAACGCAGAGATCAAGGACAAAATTTTAAAAATATCAGGAAATAAAGGAAAATGAACAAACAATCTAAACCCTAGGGGACACAACAAAAGCAGACCTGAGAGGGAAATTCATAGCAATACAAACTTACCTAAAGAGGATAGATCTCCCACTGGCTGGTGTGGCTCAGTGGCTTGAGTGCCAGCCTATGAACCAAACGCTCACTGGTTCACTGGGTGACTGGTCCTTGTCAGAGCACATGCCTGAGTTGCAGGCCAGGTCCCCAGTAGGGGATGTGCAAGAGGCAGCCACACATTGATATTTCTCTCCCACTTTTTCTCCCTTCTTACCCTCTCAATAATTAAGTAAATAAAATCTTTTTTAAAAGCCTCAAATAAACAACCTAACCCTACATCTAAAAGAACTAGCAGAGTAACAACACACAAAGCCCAGAGTTAGAAGAAGGAAGGACATAATCAAGTTTAGAGCAGAATTCTGACACGGACATCAGCCTGCAGTGTTCTCAGTATTATGGATGAGACGAGATAAATTCACACGACTACCAATACCTGGGGGGAAAAGGGACAGCATGGCCACTCTCTCAAGGAGAGAGTGTGCCAACCCTCGCCTTGACAAGCTTTTATTGACTTTCTAATACATATATCAAAGAAGGTTTTTACTCATTATACTTAGGTTTGCTTTAGGTAATTACTTGTTACAGATAGCCATGGAAGGGATGTTACTGATTACTTCTTACAGATTAACAAGGAAAAAAAATGTTACAAATGCTAGGGAATGATAAGAGTAACAGGTCTGGTTACATTTCAGTCCTTGAGAGAATTAGAAAGACTTCAGGAAGTTACTTTAAAGATATGCAGTAAGCACTCCCTGCCTGAACCCAGGGCGAGAGAGTTTTAACAAGAGCAAGTCACAAAGCAGCCTAGGTACAATGCAGGCCTGGTTTCCTGCAAGACAACTTCTTCATGGGTGTGGTCCTGCATGCTGATTCACTTCCTACTGGTTTTCCACGTGGGTGCTGAGCTACATTTCCACGCCTCGCAAAATGGTTCCTCACAAAATTCAATGACATAGAAACCAAAAAAAAAATCCAAAAAGTCAATAAATCCAGGAGTCAGTTCTTTGAAAAGATAAGCAAAATGGACAAGCCTTTAGCCAGATTTATTAAGAAAAAGAGAGAGGACCCAAATACATAATATCAGAAATGAAAGAGGAGAGGTAACAAATGATACCACAGAAATGCAAAGGATTGTAAGAGAATTACTTGAACAACTATTTGCCAAGAAATTGGACAGCCTGAGAAAAATGGATACATTTCTAGAAACATACAATCTTCCAAAACTGAATCAAGAAGAAGCAGAATGCCTGAATAAAACAATAACAACTAGCAAAATCAAAGCAGTAAGCAAAAAACTCCCAGGACACAAAAGCCCTGGACCGGATGGCTTCACAAGCAAATTTTACCAAACACTCAAAGAAGAAGTAACTCCTTCTCAAACGATTCCAAAAATTTAAGAAGAGGGAAGAATATCAAACTCTTTATAGGGCCAGTATTATCCTAATTCCAAATGACGTAAAGACACAACAAAGAAAGAAAATTACAGGCCAATATTTCTAACAAATATACATGCTAAAGTCCATAACAAAATATTGACAATCTGGATCCAGCAATACATTAAAAAGATTATAAACCATAATCAAAGTAGATTTATACCAGGGATGAAAGGATGGTACAATATTCCCAAATCAATAAGTGTAATGTACCACATAAATAAAACAAAAGACAAAAAACACATAATCATATCAGCAGATACTGAAAAACATTTGATAAAATCCACCACCCATTTATGATAAAAACACTCAGCAAACAAAGTGGGAATAGAGGAAACATGCCTCAACATAATAATGGCCACATATGAGAACATATTGCCAACATTAAACTCAGTGGACAAAACAAAAAGCTTTTTCCTTAAGATCAGGAACAAAATAAGGGTGTCCCCACTCATCACTCTTATTCAACATAGTACTGGAAGTTCTAGCCACAGTGATCAGGTAAGAAAAAGAAAACATCTAAATTATGAAGGAGAAAGTAAAATAGTCATTATGTGCAGACAACATGATAGTATACATAGAAAACCCTATAGGTTCCACCAAAAAACTATTCAACCTAGTAAGTGAATTTTGCAAAGTAGCAGGATACAAAGTCAATATTCAGAAATTGATTGTGTTTTATACACTAACAATGAACTATCAGAAAGAGAAAGTGAGAAAAAATCCCATTGACTATAGCAACAACAAAAACATAAAGTAACTAGGAATAAATTTAACCAAGGTGGTTAAATGTTCAGGAAGCTATAGAAAACACATAAGAAGGAAATTGAGGAAGATGCAAAGAAATGAAAGCATATACCTTGTTCATTTATTGGAAGAATTAACATCATTAAAATGCCCATATTACCAAAAGCAATCTAAAGATTCAATGTGATTCCTAATAAATTACTAATGCATATTTTAAAATATGTCATTGGTAATTTAGAACAAATACTCCAAAAATGTATATGGAAACCAAAAAGACCCTGAATAACCTCAGCAATCTTGAGAAAGAAAAATAAAGTTAGAGGGATCACAACAGCTGATATAAAACTGCACTACAAGACCACTGTAATCAAAACAGCCTGCTCCCAGCACAAGAATAGACACATAGATCAATGGAACACAATAGAGAGCCCAGAAATAAACCCATGTCTCTAGGGACAATTATTATTTGACAAAGGGGGCATGAGCTTACAATGGAGTAAAAATAGTCTCTTCAATAAATGGTGTTGGGAGAACTGGACTGGTACATGCAAAAAAAAAAAAAAGAGAAACTAGTTCACCAACTTACATTGTACATCAGCATAACTTTAAAATGAATAAAAGACTTAAATATAAGTCATGATACCATAAAAATATTATCAGAAAACATAGGTAGTAAATTTTCAGATATTCTACACAGCAATATTTTTGCCCATATGTCTTCTAGGGCAAAAGAAATAAAGAAAAATATAAACAAATTGGACTACATCAAATTAAAAACTTCTGTATGTCTAAAAAAAACATCATTAAAATGAAAAGAGAATTAACCATATGGAAGAACATATTTGCCTATGATACATTGAAAAACGGTTTAATCTTCAAGATATATATAGAACTCTTCTGACTCAATACCAGGAAGACAAACAATCCAATCAAAAAATAAGCAAAGGACCTGATAGACATTTCTCCAAGGAGGACATACAGATGACCCATAGACAAATGAAATGATGCTCAGCATCACTAACCATCAAAGAGAAGCAATTAAAACCACAACGAAATACCACTTCACACTGGTCAGAATGGCCATCGTTAACAAATCAACAAACAACAAGTGCTGGTGAGTATGTGGAGAAAAGTGAACCCTGGTGCACTGTTGGTAGAAATGCAAACAGGTGCGGCCACTGTGGAAAACAGTATGGAATTTCCACAAAAAATTAAAAATGGAACTGTCTTTTGATCCAGTGATTCCATTGCTGAGAATATACTCTAAAAATCCCAAATTACCAATTCAAAAGAATGTATACACCCTTACATTCATAGTAGCACTATTTACAAGAGCCAAGTACTGGAAGCAGCCTAAGCGCCCATCAGTAGATGAGTGGATTAAAAAATTGTGGTACAGTTACACAATGGAATACTATGCAGCAGAAAGGAAAAGGGAACTCCTATCTTTTGCAACAGCGTCGATGGAACTGGAGAATATTATGCTAAGTGAAATAAGCCAGTTGGTGAAAGAAAAATGTCATATGATCTCACTTATAAGAGGAATCTAATGAACAAAATGAACTTACATAGAACAGGGACATGGAAATATAGAACAGACAGTGGCCAGAGGGGTGGAAGGAGGGAGATAATGGTGAAACAAGGGGAAGGGTCTGGTCAAAGAACAAGTATGAATGAACCTAGGAATGGATAGTGGTGTGGGGATTTACTGTGAGAGTGGGGAGTGAGCTAGGCAGAGGAGGGCAAAGGAGGAAAATTGGGACAACTGCAATAGAGTAACAATAATAATTTCAAAACTTCACTTAAAGGCACTGTACACTTCAGGTTTCACATGCATTCAGCAAAATATGCACACAGTAGGCATCTGATATAGCTTGCTTTATGCTTTTATTATGAGTCATCAATTGAAAAAATATTTATTAAGAATTAACTATATGCCAAGCCTTGTTCTTCATGGTGACAATATAAAGAAAATAAGGCGATCAATGTTTCTGCCTTTCGGAAGTGGTTACTTTCACACAGGGACATTTAATCAACTAATAAGCAAAGCAAAATAAATTGATAGTAAAATGACAGTTAGGTAGGTCAATAGATAGATAGATACTGTGATTAGTCCCTGGAATGAGATAGAGTGCAGTGATAAAGAATAGTGGGATAATGAAGGGGACGGCTTTGGACTGTGGGCTAGGAAAGGCCTCTCTGAGGAAGTCACGTTTATGATAATGATGCTCTTTTCCAACAGTGCCCTGTGTACTTTTCACATTTTTCTTTGTTTTAATATTTTATAGGTCTATTCTTTTTCCTTGGAGTAATTTAATAACACTTTTTTTGTGTGTATTCTATTTGAGCATCTGTTTATCAACTTGTCAATTTTAAGTCACAGATAGAGTTCATAACACAAAGCCCTTTTCATATTATTATATTCACATTACATGCTATACAATTGTCACAATGTAATTTATTGGTGAAACCAGTGTTTACTCCTGTATGTCTTAATGTGACTTAATTTAATCAATTATTGACATAACCTACTGTTCTCTCTCTCCTGCTAGATTGTTGATTCCTTGAGGCAGGAAGTGGATAGCACAAGGCTTTGTGTATGATGAGAAGTCATTTTTTAAGAAAGAAATATTCAAGTTTCTAAAATGAATATTAAGAATATGATCTCTTATTACTACTACCTTAACATCCTTTCCAAATGGGCCTAACTTTGCAGTTGTTAGTTTCTTTCTACTCTTGATTTAACAATCTTTACCCCCTCTTCACAGCTGTGAAGATCGGGAACCTTGAAAAACAAAAAGAAAAAATTCTGATTGTTATGTGCCAAAGAGCAGTGATGGAGAAAACTATTTCTGCGCACTAAGGATTGTACATCATTTATGCTTGGTCTTCTATACTCCCCTTAATATTTTAAATAAGACCCCTCTTTTATTACACATGGGAGAAGACACCACGGGAAAGTGAAATAGTGAGAGACTTCTTTACAGACCAGTATCAGACAGATTCCGGACATTCGCAGCATTTGTTCTGCTGCTGGAATACTGGGGTAAAGAGACACCTGAGCAGATATCTAAATGACAGCAGGGAAAATTGCCAGTGACTATGAGGAAAACTCCTAAATTTTGAAAAATATCATGTGCTTCAATTTCTCCACACTGAGTAATTGTATTAATTGAGGGAGTTTGTGTGTATATACCCTATTAGCTGTTTGGTCAAAAAAATTTTTTAAGTAATTTCATATATTTATCTGACTTCATTGCTTTTATAGAGAGAATGACTTTCTATAGTGAATTACTTTTCGTAGATACACAGACATGGGCCCTCATCCCCAGTTATTGAAAGTGCAAATTCATTCATTCGTTCAACACATATCGTGTCAGGCATGGTTCTCAGTGATGGGGATAATATGGCAGGGAGACAAACAGAATGCCTGCCATCATGGAATTTGCATTTTAATCAGGGAGATACATGTACTTATATAGTGAAAAAAAGATGGTATTTTATGCGATAGAGAAAAATAAAGCAAGTTAAGGGGAATGAGAAGTCTGAGTTTGAGGAGAGGATTTTGCTATTTGAATGTGTTAGGGAAAACCTGGCATTTGAGCCAAGTTGTGAAGGCAGCATAAAGGCTAACTATGAAAATATTTGGAGAAAGATGCCTCATGATAGAAGGAACAGGAAATGCTAAGGCTCAGGGTCAGAGCAGGCCCACGGGGAAGGCAAGCTGATGTTGTCGCATGCAGTGAGTCAAGGAGAGAGGTAAGAGCTGGTGACAGGGTCCAGGTCTAGAAGACAGGGAAAGTCCCAGAATTGCGTTTTCAAAGGGTTTTTAGGTAGGAGTGATATGACCTTTTTAAAAGACCACCTTTGGCTTTTGTATGCCATATCTGGGTAACATTGATAGCAGAAAGATGGGTGGGAGGCCATTACAATCATTCAAGCAAGAGACAGCTGCTGGGACAGTGGAACAGAAATACAGCCGGGAAAGTGGCCAATTGAAAGCATTGTTTTTAGGTGTAAAAGATAGGCTTAGTCAAGAGTGAGTCTAACATTACTGGCTTAAACAACTAGATGGCTAGAATTGCCATTTTTTCAGTAAGGAAATCTGCAGAAGAAGCTGGTTTGAGAGAAGAAATCCATTTCAAGTATCTATTAGAAACCAAATCAGAATTGCCAATACAGGAGTCGGATCCAGGCTGGAGAAGTGCTGTTGGGAATGCCAAAATATAGGTGGGATTCTAATCCATAAGACTGGAGAAGAGACCCTGAGAAGTCACAATGCCCAGAGAATGGGAAAGGAAGGCAGAGCTATTGGATTTCACTTCCCATGAGACAGTTAATAGAGCTTAGTGCTTAACAGGATGAACGCTGCGGTCAGGGTGTTTGAGTTCAAACCGCAGTTTCAGCATGGCTCCGTCCTTCGACCATGCAGCATAGCTAAAATGGTCATTGTATAATTATTTACCTCATAGAATAATTATGAAGATTAAATGAGAACCTGCTCATGAAGCACTTAGAGTACAAGTGCTCAGTAAATACTAATTATCAGCAGCAGCATCTTCACCATTGACAGGTGACAACTTTTAAGGGAAGCTACAAGTAACATATTTTGTCGATGATTTTCAAAGGATAAAAGAAAGTGGTAGATAGAAGTTCAAGTTTTTTACATCCACTGCAGCACCAGGTTTCCTTCTGCCCCGACATGTTTTCTTTTACATATATCTCCTTTACTGACAGATATTAGCCATAGGGTCCATAGAGCTCTCTGTGTTTAATTCCCTGCTCTCCAGCACTTTAACATTGCTGTACATACTGTAGTATCATAACAAGATCTGGGCTTTTTGATGGTTCAGACTACTTGCGTAAACCCAAAAATACACATATGCACCACTCCCTCCCTAGTCAAGAATACTGTGAGCTGATTGGAAGGAAAGAATCGGGAGAAATGAATGTTCCATTGACCAGGTTGAATAAGTGGTCGGGAAGCCAAAGACTGGCATGCAAGTGAATAAGAAAACAGAAAGCCATATAGGGGAAAACAAGAGTCCAGGGGGACTCCTTTGTAGAGAGGGCAGCTGGGAGGGGCAAAAGGGTGAGCGGACACTCCCCAGAAAACAGAGAGCAAAAGAGGGTAATGATGATGAAGTCTGACCTGAGAAGGGCTATTTGCTTTCAGTATAGGAATAAGTAATAAATTGCATTAATTAGGGTATCAACGACAAAAGAGAGTGGTATTATGATTTTAAAAACCAATTATTTTCCTCTATGTTGGCATTATTCAAATTCAATATTGCTAATTATCATGCAATCCAGGTCTAAGAAAAATCAGGCAATGAGCCTAAAAGAATTCAATGCACTGTGTTTCTGTCTTTGCAAATGGTCTTAATAGTAAACAGAAATGAAGTTTTAAAGGCCAGAAACGTAGTTGAAAGAATCCGCTTTCTCTTTTTATTTAAATGTTGCAGAATTCTTTGTGAAATTTTGTCTAGAAACTTCTTTCCAGTCTGAAAAGAATAGCTGTGTCATTTGATCTTTTTCAGTGAATCATCAACAATCTATTTAAATGTCATAAATTCTCATCCCGTAATAACAAATGATAATTTCAGGTTGCTTCTCAGTAGGTAGCTACTGTGGCTATTTAGAAACTGTTCAGGACACATACGCTGACCTGGAGTGCACAGAACCATAAGGGGTTGTCCAGAGATGAGCTTCTGCTCCCCTATGATGACATGAAAATGAGTATTTTTATGTCCCTATGAGTTTTTCTGGGGATAAGGTCCACAGATACCACAGGATTCTCAAACAGGCCTAATCTCCCAAAAGTTCCAGCAAGGAAGTTAAATATTTCTCAAGATTCATCAGAGTTTAACAGTAACAGGTGCATGGTTTTTTAACAAAAACACACATGCCAAAAGAAAAATAAAACAACTACTACTAAATTTGTATAAAACCATTACTACGCCTTAGAAAGTAAATACTGACTCCCTAACATATATAATTTTATATTTTAATTAGCATATAATTTTCATAATTTTATGCTGATGATTCCAACATCTTACACAGGTATTTTGCCACCCATTTCACACACATAAAACTCGACCAAATTCATTTGCTCTGGGGAATCTACATAAGACTTCGAGGTGATTCCCATGTGGGCTAAAAACTTAAGGATCACTGCTTCAGTTCAGTGGCTTTGGAAATCTTGTGTTGCCAAATGCACATTAATGGCTTAAATAGATGCATACATTATTAAAATATTATTAATTCAACCAAAGTAAATCGGGGTCTTGTACTCTAAGTACTTCATGAGCAAAATACCTGCATATACCTGCAATATGGGGTCCAGCAGTATCTATTCCATTGCCCATGAGCTGCTGATCTTCCTTTGATGTATAACCCACACAATTAATTATTTTAACCCAACAAAAGTTTATAGCAGAGGTAAAAAAGACAGTTTAAGGGGATTCTACACTAGTTGGCAAAGAAAACAGGAAATCAATTCCATATTCAATTTTATAGAATTAATTTTCACAAAGCATATTAACCTATGGCATCAAAATGTTTCCTCTGATGTCATTAACAAATACACTTACAGGAAGAACTATTCCATCTACTTAATTAGTGATCTATTCAGTCTTTAAAACTTTAGAAAAAAGAAATGCAATAAAAACTTTAAAAAAGAAATGCTATTTTGTCATAACGTAATAAAGTTTTGTTTGGTGGCTGTTGCTGTTTTCACAGAGGATTCATTTATTTCTATTTGCTAAACCACTATGTGGCTTCACCGTCTGCAACGTGGAGCCCGGCTGCCTCCCCACCGGGCTGAGGCTGCCTGACAGCAATAAAGGAAAGGCAGGAGCTCCCTGTGGTGAGAAGTATTTCCATATTTCTGTGTGGTCAGGGTTTCTGAGCAAACATTACTGGAAACCTGGGTTAAAGGTGAGTGAATAGAAAGCAAGCCTTAGAAATTAAAGACAGTGAAAATTCAGGAGAGATTAATAAATTTCTCTTTCCTAGAACAGTTTGTGTATATTGTAGCAACCTAGTAACCTTCCTCTTCTCTTTTCAAAGAGGGTTCGTTTGCGTTCCAGGCCAAAGGCTTCTCTCTCCCTACTCAGCAGGGGAGGAAAGCTGTCTCTCTGCAGCAGCCCCTGCACAAGCTCCAAGGTCCATAATTCTCAGGTCCTCACCTGAAGAGCCCCTGCTCTTTACACAGACGGAATATATGCCCTCGCCGTATTGCCCTGCAATGAAAATGAGGCATGGGAGCCAGCGCTAAAATGGTTACATAAGTAAATAGTCAGTCTGTGTCTTAACCGGATGCCTCGTACTTACAGTCAGGATAAAACAAATAAATATAGATATTAAAAGGTATCACTCTCTCTCTGCCCATGTGAAGGAACTAATTACATTTGTGTCCTAACCCCCTGCAAGGGGGGGCAGGGCCAGCTTTCAGGACAGAGGGCAGTCCGTCATGGGACAATCTCTCCTCCACACACCCGTCCATCGCTCATCTCAAGGGTCCCTAAATTTTAAACCAAGTGACCTCAGTCTTGTCGAGATGGTAGTTCTGCTTCCTCTCCACCAACTTGTTTTTAATAAGTTGCTACCATTATAAATAATTGTGTTACTTCCATAAAGTATGGAAATAAGTGATAAAAATAAATAACTGACAGAATTAATTTAGGGGGGGACCTTAGGTACATGTAGTAATATATTTGAAATTATCGTGTAGCTTAAAGAATGCTTTGCTTATTTTTTTTGTAAAAAAATCTTTTCCTTTGCTTGAAAGCATGTTTAGCCAAGAGAATATGAGTTACTGAATTTTGAGGTTTGCTTTATTAGATTTACAAGGGCTGCTTACATGCTCCGAAGAATGTAGATGTATACAGACTTACAAATCTGCACTGTTAGGTGTTTCAGAGGCCTGAGAAAATCAGATAAATCTGGGACTACAGTTTTAAATATCTAAGGATATTTAATTAAACTTTATTATAAATGCTATTAAATATCTAGGGGAATTTAGTCTTACAAATTAATTAGGCATTATCAAAGTGAAGGTGAATTATTTTAACAAGAATTATTAGATTCATAAACAAAATAAAGGGTTTCATGATTTGAGCTTTGGGGCTTAAGAAGAATTAAGTACCTTTTAAAATACACAATGTTATAAACTGAATACAAGTAAAATCACAAGTAATTATCAGTATTGATTTCTTCTCACTAGACTACCTTTTACACATTAAAAACATAATAATCCTTTTAATTTGAAAGCTCTCATGCAATATAATGTAGTAATTTGGTTACATGTGCATACCTGCAAAATACAAAGATCTGGAAGGAAATCTCAGCTCTGTTATTCAGTAGCTACATGACTGAGCAAGTTATTCCCACCTCTCTGAGCTTGAGTTTTCAATATTAACATAGGGATGCTAAATGTACCTACATACTTTCGATGGTTATGGTAAATGTCTTGCTTTAGGTCTTGATAAATAGTAATAACATGAATGGTAATTGCAGTAACAGGTAAAGTTAGGTAACAGTGCCTGTCCAATGAGACCTGACTTAGTAAGAAAAGACTACAATGGTTGGTAGATTTGTATAATAAAAGAAGAGTGAGCAGGGAATTTCAGGTTGAAGCTTAGAGGCAAGAAAACACAAGGCAAATTTGAAGGTCTGTCCACTAAAAGTTCACCAAAGGTTATGTTACGAAAATAATTTTGAGCAAATGGATTAGGCTCAGATTGTAGAGAACCTGATAAAGGAGTGTGAGTTTAAACTGGATAGTAGTCAATGATGGTTTCAGTGTTAACATCTGTGAGGTATAAAAAGATAAGTACCAAATATTGAATATTGCAATACTGAATATTGCAAATATTTAATGTTAGACCTAGGTACAAATTAAATGATTGTCAAGATGATACTCCATACGCTAAAACACATAGAATGCAAAGTTGCGTCCCAATAGTATTTTCTAATAATAACATAAAGTGTTTTAAAGTGGACATGCATTTAAAAATGCATAAAATTGCCCTGGCTGGTGTGATTCAGGGGATGGGGTGCCAGCCTGCAAACTAAAATGTTGCTGGTTCGATTCCCAGTAAGAGCACATGCCTGGGTTGCCGGCCAGGGCCCTAGTAGTGGGTGTGCAAGAGGAAACCACACATTGATGTTTCACTCCCTCTCTTTTTCCTTCCCTCCGTTCTCTTTAAAAATAAATAAATAAAACCTTTTTAAAAAGCATAACATTGTAACTTTTATAACTTGTATATTTAAAGATGACAGATCTATTTTGTTCATGTGTCTTAAATATTTAAATGATTTTAGGACAAAACTCCTAGGGTAATAACAAACATCAATGCCAAGAGATCGTATCGTGATTAAGTCCTGAAGGAAAAAGTATCACTAATATGCGTTATGAACTGAGCAAATGGCACTGAAAAACATTGATTCTATTCTTTGCATAGCTTTAGGAAGTTTAATCCCTTCACATGTTGGTAAAATCATATATTGCCTAAACATAGAATTTTTAAAACTAATTTTGCTCCAGGTAAAGCAGAAAGACTTAATGTAGCATCCTTTTTAAGTTAAAAAGAAAAGGAAACTTTCAAAGTATAAAACTCATTGATAAGAGAATAAGAACTATAAACATATTACTCTGAGATATGAATTTCTTACTCAATAATGATTTCCTTAGGGGAATTCTTAGTTTTAGAATGGATGTTTGTTTACATAACTTTTCTAGATTTTTCTTTTATATAGAATTGTAAAAATGGGTAACTCTGAAGGAGAACTTTTTACTGGTGTGTTTTTTGAAGTGACCCAGTTTCTTTAATGCACCTTGAGAATACTTACATATATGCAGACAACCTGGTGTTTACAAGGGTCTGGTGCTTATTTATCTGAGAATGTACTTTTTTAAAATGAATTTTCATTTAAAAAACCTGAGACACTAATTGAAAAGAATATGTACACCTCCATGTTCATTGCAGCGTTATTTACAAAAGCCAAGATATGGAAGCAACCTAAGTGCCCATCAGCAGAAAGTGGACTAAAAAGTACCGGTCCATTTGTCTCTGGGCACTCTGTATCGGCATCACTAGCCATGAGAGAAGCAAATTAAAACCAAATTGAGATACCAATTCACACTGGTCAGAATGGCCATCATAAACAAATCAACAAAAAAATGTTAGAGAAGATGTAATGAAAAGGGAACCCTTCTGCACTCTTGGTGGAATTGCAGACTGGCGTGGCCACTGTGGAAAACAGTGTGGAATTTCATCAGAAAACTAAAAACGGAACTGCATTTTGACCCGACAATTCCACTGCTGGGATTATACACTAAGAACCCTGAAACACCAATCCAAAAGAACCTATGCACCCCAATGTTCATAGCAGCACAATTTACAATAGCCAATTTGGCTATTGGGGGAAATACAGACAATTATATATTGTTCAATTACAAATTGAACAATAAAAAATAATAGAATAAAATAAAATTAAAAGCAGTGGTACATATATTTATATATAACAGAATATTACTTAACCATAGGAAGGAATAAAATGCTGCAATTCACAACAGTATGGATGGACCTACAGATATTATACTAAGTGGAATAAGCCAGACAGAGAAAGACAAATACCAAATAATTTCACTTGTATATGGAATATAAAAAATAAATGAACAAACAAAATAGAAGCAGACCCATAGTTACATATAGCAAACTGATGGCTGCAAAAAGGATCCACCCTTGGGGAGAAGGTGAAAAACACGAAGGGATTAAGACGTACAAATTGGTAGTTACAAAACAGTATGAAGATACAAAGTGCAGCACAGGGAATATAGTCATTAATATCCTAATAACTATGCATGTTGCCAGGTGGATACTTGAAATATTGGGGTTTGCGGGGAGGGGACAACTTCATAAAGTATGTGATTGTCTAACCACTGTGCTGTACACCTGAAACTAATACAAAATAACATTGAATGTTTACTGATATGGTTTGGAATCGCTGAAGAAAAAAGTAAGCCCAGCGGCTTTCAAAATGTGGTTCCCACACCAATGACAGCCAGAGCCATCACCCGGGAAGTTCACAAAATGCAGATTCTCAGGCCCTATCCCAGGCCAGTGAATCAGAAACCGGACATGGGGCCCTGATGCCAGTGTTTTGACAAGCCCTGCGGATAGTTCTGATCTCTAAGGCTTGAGTCCCACTGACTTGGACTATTTCCCACCAGATATGAACTCTAATATTGCTATATGTGTTAATAAGAAGAATGTAAATTTCTTATTCAAATATTATTTTTCCATTCAGCTCAATTAGCATTTTATAATTCCTTGACATTTTGATTCATATTCATGTATGCCAAAGAACTCGAAGAGATAGTTGCGAACTTTAGAATAATTTCTAAGTATTTCCCAATCAGGACGGTGCAGGCAACTCAAACATATATTTCTTAATGATTCATGCATTTTGAGACATTAAGATGTCGTACAATTCATTCAGCAGATGTTATCCTGCAGACAGCATTTGTAGAATGGTGGTGTAAAGACTTGCTCTCTTACAAATGCTACAGACAGGTAGATACTACCTTGTCTTATTCATCTGGCTGCAACCATATTACAGGTTTTGTCTTCTGGTTTTGTCTAGCGTACAAATATATGACCACACATGTACCTACCTGTACATGTAGCTCCCTTGTCGAAACACTCAGGAGCATGAGTGGTGGTGTTCCTAACTAGGATTAGTGAACTTTTTTGTCCTTAGAGAAACAATTTTTTAAAAGATTTTAATTATTTATCTTTAGAGGGGAAGGGAAGGAGAGAGGGAGAGAAACATCAATGTGGTTGCCTTTCGTGTGTCCCCTGCTGGGAACTGGCCTGCAGGGAACCGGCCTGCAACCCTGGCATGTGCCCTGACTGGGAATGGAACCACGATTGTCTGGTTTTCAGGCCTGTGCTCAATCCACTGAGCTACACCAGCCAGGGCTCAAGAAACAATTTTTATCAAGTGTTTCATGGTAGTAATAAGAACTGGTACATTTTAGGTGCCATAGGGGCCAAGTGGGCATTGCCAACTGTCTTAGGGACCTTAGAAACATATGTAACATCATTTCTCTGAGGGGAAAAAAAGCCCAAATAACTCACCTTGCCAACAAATAATTTCCTGTTAAAGGACATCTATGGTCTAACCTAGCGTTGTCCAGTAGAAATATAGTAAGAGCCACAAGTGTCATTTTAAATTTTCTAGTAGCTTTATTACCAAGGCAAAGAGAACCATAGTTATTTAATTCAATGCATCCAAAATATTACCAAGTCAAAATGTAATCAGTATAAAATTATTAATGAGATATTTTACATTACTTTTAGTATTAACAGACAGACTGGGCATGTAGTTTAATTTACACTTTGAGCACCTTCCCATTCAGGCTAGAAGAGTATTATTAAAGCCAGTGGCCATTGTGTTGACATCACAGTTGTGACCTAAGCAGGTCAGTATTCCTGAGATATAAAAAATTTGTTTAATTAATCTTTTAACCAAATAAAACTTTCTGTAAAGGGCTATACTTGTCCTTCTATTCTCCTTTCATAGAAACAAAGTATAGAAAAACTTTAGCATATATATATATATATATATATATATATATATATATATATATATAGTTTGTTTGGATTTGTTAAGTTTCTAAGAGAAGTGTCCTTTTGCTGTGACTCTTGAATTCTGAGGTAGCTGAATATTCTAAATTTGCTTTAGGGTGTCCTATCCTAGCAGAAGGCCTAAATGTCATTTTTCTGTATTTCTGTACCTCTAGAACTGCTTTAAGCAACATGGTGTTTATGTTGATATTTCCGTTACAAAAGAAAAGTTGGTCACAATATACCACTGTTTCAGAGTCTATCACGTGAAGCCCAATGGTGTACTACATACTCTCTTGAACCCCTGTCCTATTTTTTTTAGTTAGATTTTTGTGGGTTTTTTCTTTCCTTCTCTTTTTTTTTTTGCTGTCACATATTTTTGGAAGTCTTCTAACCTTTTAGACTGTTCTTTCCTGAAATACTGATCTCTAGGCCTACACATGCTCTTGTGTTACTTTGATCTCATGTGTCATTAACCAACCTGTAGTGTTTCCTGTGCCCTTTCCAAGACAAAGAAGCATCTAATGTTCTAAACAGGTATAGTTATAAAACTTAAGCCTAATTCCATTTCTCCAATTAGAAATTCCATTTCTAATTCCATTCCATTTCAAACAACAAAGCATCCAGATAGCTGTTCTTTTTCAAGGTTCAACTATTATTTTTTCATTTTGTTCAAGGATTTATAATTATAGTCTTGTCAAATGCTTCAATGTTTACTCTAACCAAAGGCTGTTCCTCAGTAATACTTCAGACATTGTTCAGCAAATCTTCCAACACACTTTAAGCTTCTTTTACACATGTACTCATTAAAAACAACAAAATGTATTTATTTTCCCAGATTTGTAAGTCCTTTATATTATAAAATACTAGAAAAGATACCTCACATGTTTAGGAAATCTGGAATTATTGGCATGCCAGTCTATATTCCAGATTTGCTGAAGTTGGACATGCATTCTATAGTATAGTATTAGGTTCCTAGATAGTAGTGCCTTCTCAATTCAGGCCACCTTTTCCCTTGGGAAAGAAAAAAGTAAAAGCATCTGTTATGTCCTCCATCCACAAACTCATACCATGTTCAAGTTCATGCTGGTGTGGCAATGTTTTTCATCCTACTTGGCCATCACAGACTGTGGGGGTGACTTTCCTGGCAAGCCCCCCTCCGTGTGCCATGGATGAGAGTAAACATGACTGAGACATGATCTGCTTGGGGTGGAGAGGTAGCCAGTTTCCCAGAGGAAAAAGGCCTTGAGCAGTGGCCAGTTTCTCAGGGAAAAAAGGTGCTGAGCCCCTTCCTCCAAGAGCTTTTACTGGGTTAAAATACACAGTAATACAGGGTGGCAAGGATCAAAGAGTAGATAACATTTCAAAGAAATCTGAGGGCTTAGTCTGAGTCAGAGTCTATTAGGAACAGAGTTTTAGGGTTTCCTGCTCGAATCCTTAACATATGAATGAAAACACTCTTAGCAGAGTAGATTTCACAGGTTTATCAGGAAGTCTTTGTGATGTCAGATTTTTTTTTCCCAGGACATGCTCTAGCAAGGCAAGGAGCTGCACCTCTCCCCATTGGGTATTCAGGCTTAAGGAGATTAGAGCCAGGAAGTGCTTCTCCCAGAAGACAGGGGACTCGGGCTTTAAAACCGGGTTGGGGGGGCGAGAGTCCATTGCTCTTTGTTGCAGCCCCCAAGTCCTTCCATAATGGCTTCCCAAGTGATTGAGTCTGGCTTAGGTTGCCCCTCCTCTGAGAGGTCTTACTCGTCAAGGACTTTCAACCAAGCTTTGGGGGCAGGGAGGAAACTGAGGCAGCATTTGCTACCAGAGACAAGCTTTGTCTCCTGCAGCTCACATTCCAAAGGTCACTGACTCCTCCTTAGCTACAAGGGGCAGGAGTTACAGTTCCCGAAACCAGGCAGAGTGGGCCGCAACAACAGATCATTTTGAAATTTTTAGTTATGAAAATCACTGGTGAGGTTCAATCGAGAATCAGAATCGACACCTGCTAAAGCATGTAGGTTACCACGTTCCACTTAGCTGCTTAGTCAGGACTTTTGCAGGTGTGCTGTTATCTGGGACACCGTTTGCCTATGGGCCCACGGAGATCAGAGGCTCTCTAGAAAAAAATTTTATTCCTCCTTAATTGTGTTTTACCCTAGAGGGCACTGTCCTCTTGTACCTGATATAGTATCATTAGATAGTCATTCTGTAGGTTAAGGCTTCTCATCTTCAGAAGTTTTCTATCAAAATGCAAATTTCCCTCAAAGGGCTAGAAACAGACATGCTAAGAGGCTATTTATTAGGAAGAATCCTAGGGAGCCTGGAACTCTTAGCTTCTAAGAGTATTTTGGTGCTTATTTGAAACCTGAGGCAAAGAATGGACAGAGAGTTCTCTGGGGCTGAGGAAAGGAACAGAACCTGGGGCAAAGCAGAGGCAGCTCAA
Organism: Artibeus jamaicensis; assembly: GCF_021234435.1. NCBI lineage: Eukaryota > Metazoa > Chordata > Mammalia > Chiroptera > Phyllostomidae > Artibeus > Artibeus jamaicensis. Next base: position 29,392,576 of record NW_026522046.1, on the reverse strand, counting down.
AAGGCTTGATAAATGTGTTCTGAATCAAATGGCATTAACAAGTCATCCGTCATCTGGAAATGCTCTTCTCATTGACGGTTGGAGAGAAGTGCCGTTTGGGGAAAATGGAGGCCTTGCATTCTGATGACCTGAACTTGCAGCTCTGGAAGAGCAGAGTAATCGTGTGCAGCCTGGTCTTGAGGTTTTAAGGCCAGCTCCACCTTGACCAGCTGTGTGTTTTCCGGCAAAACTGCTTCTCCTTAGTCCCTCCACCACAAGGCACAGGTGACATTGTATCTCTGTACCTTATACAGTTATTTGGAGGATTAAAGGAAATGTAATGTGTGGTAAGTGATGGAAAAAATGATAGTTACCACTGCAATCCTTACTCTACCTGCTGTTGCTATTGTCTAAAATATGTCACATTTGTACTACATACGAGGCACAGTTCTAAGCATTTTATTTGAATGTACTCATTTAATCCTCCCCCTGTTCAACACCAAGAGACAGGTTCTTTCAAAATTCCTAACGTACTGTTGAGGAAACTAAAACACCAATATCTTGAGCAACTGGCCCAAGATTTCGCATCTGCCGAGTTGCAGAGTCAGGGCTTGGACCCAGGCAGTCTGACTCCAGAGCCAGCCCTCTTACCACTCGCGTGTCACGATGCTGTTTTTTCTTATTGCTATATTACGATTAGTACTGTTCCTGAAGCCTATCTGCTTGAGGGACTTTAAGATTATTGTGAATAACATTCCAAAGCCTCAACTTCCTCATAACCATGCAAAGGATAATAGCCATAATGTACTTCATGGGTTTGTTTTGAGGCTTTATTCAAATACTGTGTTTGTGCTAAGATAATACTTCTCAAAGTTTAATGTGCACAAACCAGCTGGCGTCTTGTTAAAATGCAGTTTGCTAATTTAGTAGGTCTGGGGTGGGATATTTCTAATAAGAAATTTCTGCATTTCTAACAAGTTCCAAGGTGATGCTGAGGTGGCTGGTCCAAGGCCCACACTTTGAGTGCAAGGTGCTATGAATCTGCCAGAAAATTATGCACTTCCAGTTCCAGGGCTTCTTGGCTATTTGCTGTACGACAGACTTTCCTTATCATGGCAAAGGGACCCTTGATAAATATGATTAGTATACTCGGAGTTAAATGCAGACGGGGCCACCCTGTTACCCAGAGATGTTTTGTACGTTCCAGAAATGAAAGGATCGAAGTTTGAGGTGTTCTGCAAACACTTTTAACTTCCCATCTTTCTTGAGAAATAAAGCATGCCACTCCTTTGTCATTTCCTATTTTAAAAAAATAGGATCCATTTTAAGTGCCTCCCAAGTGAGAAAAATTATAGTAGAGTATAACCACTCTCAGTCGTTTAGGATATAAGAAATGAAGCTTTGCGACCTTGCCTCTTGGAAGTGGTGACCAGGAGTTACAGAAAGAGATTTTGTCCAAGGCTGATAAAATGGATATCATCCTGGTTCTATCCCTCCACCCTTCACCCGTAAAACGAAGGGCACTTCCCTATTTTTTCTTTTGAAAAAAACAGCAACACCACCCAGCAGAAGGCTGAGGATAATGTCTGATACTTAATCAATACCATCTTGGGATAAAATAAAAAGCAATATTTTGACCAAAAAACAAAACACTTGTCACTATTGTATGTCCTTTGGATTCTCAATCAATCATTTCCTGTCTCATTTAAAAACGGATGAAAACAAAGCAAACAAAAAGCTTGATTAATTCCAAGTCTCTCAGGGAGAAGAGATTTTTTCTTGATCATTGGCCAATAATTCTTCCAAACTGAATTATCAAAGTTCTTAAGAACCATAAAATATTAACAAATGTCAGTGTAGTAATCACTGCTGCCATGAGATTTCTTCACATAAAAGTGAAGGAAACAAAATCTTTTAATCGAAATAGAATGTGCTGTGTCTTGTCCTCAGGTTCTAGAGGTGACAGAAGATGTCGCAGTGTTGAATACTCGCCCCTGCCCCTCAGTCCACCAGGACAGTTGTCTCAGCGAAGGAGGAAGTGCTGTGCATTGCCAGTCACTGAAACCCGGTCTCCACAGTAGCCATCTGGATCGCCTTCACATGCATTTGTTCACTTCTCCCACAAATGTCTGAGGTGTTGGGAAGGAGAAACAAGGTCGTGAATAAGTGGGAGGGTGTCTGAGGGACCAACTTAGCTCACTTCCTCATTTTGCTGTCACTCATGCAAATGAATGAAGATGGAATTAACTTGAGAATGCCAAATATGTTAATAATTTCCAAAAGTGAAGTGCGGGTGATCATGGTAAATGCTATATTGTCAAAATGTTTAAAGTGCATAAATGTTTGTCATTATTTAGAAAAGAAAGTATTTCTATTTATTTAGAACTAGTTGGAGAGTAAAAGTAATGTTAAAACAGCAAACCCATGATAAGAAATAATGTCAAAAAGTGCACATCTAGACTGATATTCTTGCTCAAAGGGGTGATTTTTGTAGATAAAAGCCTAGAATGTCAACGCTCAACTCTGACATTTTGGAGAATGACTTCTGAATGGTGAAGCATGTCTTATCTTCAGATTAATGTGTGATTTGCAAGGAGGGGCAGAAGTGTCTCTCAAGTGTGAAAATCAGATTCCTTTTCTGGTGTGTAATGTTCTGCCATAATGTGAGAATAAAACGCTTTATGTAATATATAAATTATAATATAATTTGGAAAAAATAAGACATTGGAAATGGACAAAAGGACTCAAAAGGTTTTAAGAACATTAAAAATAAATTTTATATAAACATCATTCTTAGGTTTAAAGATAAATTAGATAAAAGCAAAAGGCTTAAGTTTCCTAAAAACAGATAAATTTTATAATCAAATTAATATAGTTGGCAAAGCATTTTTTAATAGTTTGAATTTTCAAATAGTTGAAAATACCTTTGGGATACTTGATGAATTCAGATGTTTAAATCTTTATTATGTGTATCATTATTTTTTTTACTGTTACTTATTTATGAGTAGGGACCAGACCATTAGTAATAGATTATCATATTCTTGAAAAGATGTTTTATTAGCTGAGGAAATGCATTATGAATGGTCTTCATAACCGAACATGAGATACAGGGCTGAACTCATCCCTGGGGGTGTAGAGAGTGCCACTGGCCCTCTCAAATGCAGGGGATGCTCTCAAATGCTTTCTTATAATGCTGATGACTAACTTACATGAACAGTTCCCAGTCTTCCACCACCAGGACAAATTATACACATATTTGTAATAGGGTTGCCAGATTAACACATAAAAGTACAAGTTACTCAGGTATGTTTGAATTTCATATAAATAAAACTTCAGTACAGTGGAATCTTGGTTCTTGAACTTCATTCATTCTGGAAAACTGTTAAAAAATGACTAGCAATGCTATTGAGAATTCTATTTCAGGTTTAAATTATTACCTGGGGGAGGAGAAGGAGGAGGAAGGAAAGAAGAAGGTACAACATGGTAGAAAACTAGTAGAAAAAGAAAGAATTACTTACCAAACACTTCCTCTGTGCTCTTTGTTCATTACATCATTTATTCTTCCCACAGTTCTTAGATAAGTACAGCTGACCCTTGAACAAGGGGGTTACGGGTACCAACCCCTCCATAATTGAAAACTTAATTGTCCCTTGGCATCCATGCAGGATTTGTTCCAGGACCTCTTCACATACCAAAACCCACAGAGGCCCACAGTACCGCCTTCTCTTCTAATCTAGCCTGAAATTGACCTGCCTGCTCAGTAAGAAGAAAGCAATTCATCTTTCAATTCAATTATTTACTCTACAGTGTGACTAACACACAAAACCCAATGTGTTTCTTCCAAGCATATTTGCAAACAAAGGAAAACATATGTAAAAGTGAGAAGGGGCACATTAGGTATAACATAAGAGCCTGGTGCAATTGGAAAGAAAGGCATATTTGGATGAACAGTGAGATATTTCATCAAGAAATTCTGTAGCCTAAAGAGGACCAAGGAGGTAGAAATCACTAAGATACTTTTACCAATTTTGTAAGCAAGGGAGGAGAGGTGAAGAAAAGATCTGGAGATCTATATAGTGACCTTGCCGCTCTCAAAATCAAAGAAAAAACGTGCATTTTGAACAGCCAGTTGTAGTAAACATACATTTTCCCCCACATTATTGTAAAAAACTTCCCATGTGTTCTAGGTAACTTTTGTCCCCAAGGAAGCAGCAGAGAGGTGGGAAAGGATGTCCAGAAGCAGCTAGACTTAGGCCACAACACACCCTGCCACCTGGTTTCTCCTTATCCCAGTGCCTCTGGCAGATGTGACCTTGTGTGTTAGGAACTCGGGTTCAGCGAGCTACTGGTGTCAGCTCTTCTGAATATCTGCTCCTCCCTCCATCACCTGGTTAATTGGAGTTTGTGATGGGAACTGTCTTCTCAGTTACTGCAAAGTGTTTGGTAACTTCTAGAGCCTAAGGAAACTAATTCGAAGTCAGTTGTCACAAATGTATGTTCACAATGTAGTCTTTTCTATGTCAGTCTTCAGTCCCCATTTAGATGTGTGACTCAGGCCTTAAGAACTGAAAGCACCAAGCCATCAGTCCTGCAGGTGACACTGGCACCGAGAAATAATAGGGAGTCAACACGGGTGGCTATGCTATTCATTCAGATTTTAATAATGCAGATTTAATCCAAATCTTACTTACTTCTTACTTACCTCAAACTCTGCCTGTCATTCTGAAGCCTTCTGCAAGTTCAAATACTTGAGATTATTTGTGTGTTGGGGTGGATGGCGGGAAAAGAAACCAGGAAACAAAATACCTTGCTAGTCTTCTAGAGTTTTCTACATTGCATAGCATAAATGCACAGTGTCTCTAGGATGCTATTGAGTTCCTCTCCTTCTCCTCCTCCTTCTCAAAGGCACACAGACTGTGTGAGGGGAACCTCTGGCTCGCCACAAGCTCATAGATGGCCATCCGCAGGGCCTCCCATGCTGACTCCAGGCTTCTGCAAGCAGCAGAGTTTTCTGTCTGCAGGATTCACTCTAAATGATGAAGTGTTGGTCTCAGTCTTTGTTTTATACAATGGTGTCTGTTCAAATTAACAGTAAGCTCAGTTGTGCTCTTCTGACCAAGGGTCACATTCTCATCTGGTGAGTTGATCTGGGCGGGTACACACTACATTATAACATAGGCCTTAGTTGTTAATGTTCTGCCTTTACAAGAAAATATCAGACTCTCCTTTATGCATAAACATTATTCCTTTGATTTGTGTCTGTCACCATTGGCTGTACTCTTTATAGCCATATCTACTTTCCTCTTTTTTTCTTTTTGTTGGATTGAAAATAGCTCTTGGGAATTTTTTAAACTGAACATCGTATGTAATATCTTTAAAAGACAATTCCCTGAAAGTTGTGTGGTGATCTATTTTACTTCATTCAATATGACTTGGGAATTACCGTGGCTTCAATTCAGATGTTTTTGGTTCTGCCTTGTGAGCTAATGAGTCTAGATTATTACTTAGTAATATCACAATTTGTGCCCGCACAGTAAGGGTTGAGACTGTGCACCTAAATCAGGTATGTGCAGAGCTGGCAGCTGGGCAATTCCTGGAGCCACAGAGGTAGAGGGTAGGGTGAACAGCACTGTGAGCGAGTCAGTGGCCTCTGCAGTCACTGATATTTGTGACTTTTTAAGTCCTTCCAATGCCCAAAATTAAATCTTTTAAAAACACCCTTAAATTATTTAGGTGTATGGTTGTATTTAAAGATTTTCCAGATCTTTTTGAAATCTAAAATCACATTTTTTTTCATGAAGAGAGAGAGAGAGCCAGAGAGAGCCAGAGAGAGAGAGCCAGAGAGAGAGCCTGCACAGAGAGTACCCAGCCATGCACTATGAAAAAGAGATATGTATTGAAGAAGAGACAAGATACAAGAAACATTACATATAGGACAGTGACACCTCAATCCCCTACAAATTAGGCACCTTGGGACCTCACAGAGTTCTCCCAATCACGATCAGCTGCCCTATTGAATTTTCCTGAATCTCATTGATGGTCTGAAATTTTTTCCCTTTCAAATACAGTTTTAGTTTTTGGAAGAGCTGGGGGTAGCAGGGCACCAAATCTTGGCTGTAAAGGGGCTGAGTCACCTGGGTGATTTGGTATTTGGCCAAAAAAAAACTGCATAGGACTTGATGCATGAGTGGGCACATTGTCGTGATGAAGCTGCCAATCACCAGTTGCCCATAGCTGTGGCCTTCTGAATCATCTTAATATTTTCCATGGAGGTGTGTTCAAGCTTAATGCAAAATTTTATGCATATTCATTCATCTCCTTGCTCAGTTATTTGGAATACAATGGCCACACAGTACACATGTTTATTCAATGGCATCTACTCAGTGACATAAACAAATGTCATTGTTTATGCATGTGCATTCCGGTCCATTCTTCTTGGCAAACCATTCTCTTTTTATTAACAGTGGCTGGATTTTTCTGGATAAACTTTATATATATTTATTGATTTTAGAGAGAGAGGAAGGAATAGAGAGAGAGAGAGAGAGAGAGATCCACCGGTTTCTTTTCACATGTACCCTGACTGGGGATTGCACTCAAAACAATTTGGTGCACAAGATAACACTCCAATCAACTGAGCCACTTGTCCAGGGCTCAACATTTGTTATATTAAGAAGTTCTTATTTTAACATTTTTCAAATGAGCTTCTTGGTATTCAACATAATTTTCCAGATGTTGAAGATGTCCATCAAAAAGCATATGTTTTACTAGATTTCTTTTATTCTGGTCATTTTCAAACTCTGTATTCATGAAGATACAAGGTTTATTCAAATTTGGTGAATAAAAATAGACTACTTTTTGAGATATTTGAGAATAAAAATCTTTATATTCACAAAACATCAGGTTTTCCTTAGTCTGATTGGAGCATCCAGGGGCATGTTTTAAAGGCTTTGTTTGATGTGCATGCTGTATTACTTTATATGTCACGTTTTGTGGAGCTGTGCAACACTTGCCTGTCTAATAATTATTCAATCTTCTTCTGGTAATGACACACTTTTGATTTAGGAAGAATCTTCCTCTTCACTTCCGTTCATGTGTCTGTGTGAGTTGATCTCCGCTGGCTCCCCAACTTTCACACACCTTTTAAGCCTGTGTCTGGGTGGAAGACTCATGGCTGAGCAGTGTTTTCTAGCCCACTGATCATGGCCACTGGTTTAGAAAGAACCAGGGGTCGTGGCTGATACAACAGCATACAGTCTGGAACAGTTGCTGGCACTATTGGGACTATCTGGAACTATCTGGAACAGTTGCTGGCACTATTGGGCTTTCTGCCAAGCTATAAGCTTGTAGCTTCTGGGGGCCACCACATGAAGAGTACTTGTCTAAGAGAAGTTGGTACAAAGGACGCAGGGAAGAAAGATGACTAGAGAGAGATCAAGCCTTGATGGTGATATTTACATTCTTACCTGAAGCCTGACTAGGCTTCCCTTGACTAGTCAATGTGCCTTAGCCATTTTGTTATGGGTTCTTGGAACTTGTGGTGAGTGAAAGGGTCTTGTCTAATAAACATACATAAAGATTGAAAGAAATCTAAACATTTGCTATAGAAATTATTCTGTTTCATATACCGTAATCCTATTTCTCAGTGCTTACAAATAACTCTCCCAAAGGAGCTGGAAGGACTAATAAAATGCTACCTCCAAAAGAATATCTTTAGAAAATGTTTTATAGTTCTTGACTCTATCCATTTCTAATTATCACAGAGTAGCATTTCTTCTTCTCTAGAACTGTTTTGTTTAATTTTTTATTTTATATCAACTTTTGAAACCTATCATGCATCACAGGTGTATAACCCATACTTCCACAGCCATTATTTCAGGTAGTTAAAATACCTAAATATCTCTGTAAAAATAAGTTCACAACAAAATCACAGAGAAACATCTACTCGAATTAAAATTGCTTCTTATAGTATTTCTGGATAGGCTCCAACATCCAGCACATCACTGATGAAGACGTGAAAAGAAAACCAATTCCTCCTGGGTATTTCTTAACGCCTAACAGTTTTAAGCTAGCCTCGTTTTATTTGAACCAAAAGTTCACTGCAGGCATGAATTTGATAAAGACTTTTTTTACTGCTATAGTGACTTGTAAGAAGAAGCCCACATAGAACTCAGCACCGTGACATTATATATTTCTCATTTTATGAATGAACAAAAGACATGTATAAAAGGTAATATTTTTGTAAGTTTAATTTCTGTGAAAACTTATTTTTTTGAAAAATGACATTAAATATGAAACTAACTATAGTTACAATCTGTTTTAAGATAATACTAATGAAATATATCACATTTTTATTTGGAGGACTTTGAAAAAATAGGGATGGAAGGTAGGAAGAGAAGATTGCCTTTAAAAATACAAAATATAGAATTAAAAATTTAATTATTTGAAGAAATTTAATTTCTTGAAACTATGATTCAGTGTCTTAGAGACCTTGGTTATAGAGATATCCAATAAGATATTTGCTATTCTAAGTTAAAGTGACTATAACTTAATTGTCTACACACATTATCTTTCAGACTAAATCAAACATCAACGTATAGTACACAAGCAATTTTCAAAGCAGGAGATTCTGGAATCATACAAACATATTTTAAGTGAATCCATTCAAAATCAAGTATATAGATACCTGATTTAACCAGGCATCCAGTGATTGCAATGATCCAAAATACACTTAAAATAAACTTCAGCATATTACAGCCAGTTGAGGAAAACATTACCGAACTGGAAGATAGATCAAAATAGCATGTCCTAAATATAATACACAGAACAGAAGAGATCGAAACAATGTTATAAAACACAGAGTATAGAGTAAGAAGATCTAACATACATTTAAACAGAGCTTAAGAAGGAGAAGAAAAAAAAGAGTGGGTTAGAGAAGATATTTGAAAATGTCGATACCTGAGGGTATTTTAGACCCTAATCAAAAGATTCAGAGACAAATGTGTTCTAAGCTATATTTTTAAAAATCTATGCCAAGATAATGTAGTGGAAATGTAAAAAAGGAAAAGAACTTCACAGTGGCCTGAAAAATGAGGTACTGCTTGTTAAATTACCTCTAAGATTATCCAGGTCATATGATATACCGAATGCACTGATACTTTCTAATATCCAAGACTGACCACTGTCAGGTAAGTCTATCAGTACTTTAAGACAATACGGACCAAGTCCAGGCTCCCTTCAGGGGATAATCTGTCACATATTTAATGATAATGATAATGTTCCCACTATGATTTTTTTCAATGTTAAGATTATCATTCATTTTACAAGTGGCACAGCTTTAAGGGTTTAAATCAGTCTGTCACTGTGATAGGTTAAATATTCTGTCTGTTCAGCACCCCAGACAGCACCAGCTTCTTGGGGAGGTTAGGTTAAAGTGTGGACGGCAATCATGCTCTTTGCTCTTACCACTCTCCTTCTATTGAATAGAAGGTGGCTTCTATTGAACGGGTGGCTGTTTTGTGGCAACCACATTGCACTTGTGACTCACGTCTGGGTTATAGACATTTAAAGATTGTAAGTAATTACCATGTACATACTGAGTCACACCTTCTAATGTCTAGAGCTACCTCTGGGGACACAAATAAAACTTCAGGTTAACCTCTGTTAAATGTCATGTTGTTAGATTCCATCTTGATTACTAGAGGCTACTTTGATTTTCAGTTTCCTGAAATTACTGGAATAATAATGCTTTTCTTATAGGATCTAAAGGCTATAGCTCAGTGTCTGGCTTATGAAAAGTAGTCAGTATACAGATGTCACTATTATATAAACATGGTTATTACAATCATCACACTCCTTTTAAGTATCTTTTGTCATTCAGCCTATTAGTTTTCTCTTTTGAGCTTTATAGTGAATTTATTTGATAAATAAGATTTCAAAATCCTTGTCTCAGTAATTACACAAAATTAATTTTACAAATCAATAGCAGCAAGTCCGATGTTGTTCCCAGCACCCGACCCCAATCTCTCCTAGTCTGCTCTACACACACGTTCCAGTGAGTTCTGCTAGGTCTAAGCATGTCACACCGTGTTATGAAGAGATGGCAACATACAATGCATAGCTGAACTTGAGTAAGACAATATTCTTGTCTATAATTTATAAACATTTAAAATCTTTTCTGGGATAGAGTTCACTGGTTGATAGTTGAACGAAGTTTAATATTCTCTGAGATCTTTTGAAAATTGCTTCCATCCCTCAACATTCTCAGCTGTATCAGTGTTAGAAGAAACACCACAGCTGAAGATGTCCCTTCTCTGGGTGGGTCACTGTCACTCAAGTGGCACCAGACTCCCATAAAGTGAGTAGTTAATACTGCACATATTGGTTAACTGAGGGAAGACAGAATTTTCAATATTAGCATTTTAGTAAGTCTCAAAACTTGACCTTGTGAAAAATATCAATTGCATTTTGTTTTAATATTAGGACAATTTGGAACATAAGGCTTATGAGGGAATAGAGAACAGCCTACTAAAAATGAGGTTCTAAAATTGACATCTATTAATTCCTGTTCAAAATTCATTTAATGGTTTGAATAGATTATTTCCATGTAATGAGATATGTGCTTTCTTAATGTTCATTCTTGAAAATTGGTATGCTCAACCTTGGTGTACATTTTTAATCTCTGCCACTGATTAGACTAAGAGAGAATTGTTTACATATCAAGGATTCCAATTTTTGTGGATAGCTTCCTGGCATAGATATAAATACCACTCAGGCAACTGTTTCAAGTTTGCAACAAATTCATGAAAAGGAGGTGAAGGAGCTTGCTGCATAGCAGAAATGCTTATTATTTCACAGTTAATTGGAGGAAAAAATTCTTTCTGAAATGACTTAGTGTTACTAAATATTTCCAGGTAAAGAAGGGAAGGAGCAAAGGAAGAAGAGGAAGTAAGAGATGCTTCAGAGTTCTGAGGCCTTCTGTTACTAGGAAGGTAAAATGAAGCAAAAGTTAGTGAATCATCATTGTTATTGCCCCCTTGGTTTCCACTGGGTCCAAATAAATGCACATAAAGCATTCAGAATACAGGAATGTTTGCTCATGAAAGGAGCAGCCATGTGGTACTGCATCAGAAAATTCTTTTACATGAGAGTGACTGGTCATCCTAATTCTTTCATTTCTATCTTGAAAAGAACCTCCATACAGGGAGTATGCTTGATAAAAGGTTTAGTTTTGTATAATTTATTATTGCTTTTTATAATGACTCCTTTACAGACTAGAAATACAGATGGATGTGATTGTTTGTGCTTCTGAGCACAGCTGTCACAGCGCAGTTTCTTTTTGATATTCCTTCCTAGACTTTTAAAGTAGATCTCTGCCTTTTATCTCTTAAATTCAGCAGCAGCCCAGAACACGAAAGATAGCACTTCACTTTTTCCATCGTTGACAGAGTAGTGGTGCATTGTGGTGGTGGGAGAATGCTTGGACTTTGATGTTGAATGTACTTTGAGTCAAATCTCAACTATGTCTAACTTTTGGCAAGTTAGCTTCTCTGAGCCTCAGATGTCCTCTGTGAAATGGATGTGAGTTGATAGCTGCCTCCCAGGTAATTATAAGACAGTTAAAACTCAGATAAAATGCACATAAAACAAAAGATAAAATTCTCATCCTCCCTGGCCATGTGCTTTGAGAGTTGGTGCTGGCATTTGCCCACAGCTGTGCAGGTTGGCCAAGGGCCTAAAATTATTTTGTACTCTCTCGACTTCTGAAACTAGGAAGACCCAGGATGGCCTGCTGCAGGTTATTTTCATTTCTCTGCTTCCATGAAGAAATCAGGTCCTTAGGAAAATAAAAACAGAAGGATGAGAAACTAATATCTAACACCTGCTGCACATCCAACAAAGCCCATGTGCTACCCTAGTGAGTTTTCTGGTGGATAAACAGGTTTAGAGGAGAAAGATGGAATGTGCAAGAGTGAATACCTATTCATGCAGAGCGAATGTTCAAACCAAAGTCATCTGGCACGGCGTTCCGTGCTCCTTCCAGTAAGCCAAAAATCTATGCAGTAGGCTGCCAGAGCCGCTCACATTATTTTCCATGCTTTTTGTGAAAGGTGTGTCTTCTGATTTTTCTGAACATTTTAAATCACAGGGGCAAGGGTAGAGAGGCAAGAGAAAGGGCAGAATATAAAATCCAAGAGGTCAGTGACTGTAACTGTCATGTCCAGTATTGCAGCCCAAGTACTGGCACCTCGTGGGCTTTCAGTACTTGTGCATTGAAAAAATAAAGGGAAATGTGTTTTCATTCAGGTTCTTAACTTGGGCCTTGGGCTGCTGAAAGGAAGATGCCCTAGACTCAGGCTGGGCGCCCACCCACAGCTTTCATCCCCTCATTCGGTAAATTTTTATAGTATTAGAAACTGTAGGGATAAACAGCAAGTAAAATGAGGTTTCCCCTCCCAGAATACACTTTAAAAGAAAAATCAAGAAAACTGATAAGCATTTTAATTAACAATTATTACAAAGTCCTTTATTGAGGATAAGATATAGATATACATAAGAATACTAAGCTATTCAGGTTAGTTTTGGGCTGTGTGTTAAGTAGATGAGAGTTGGAGTCAGAAAATGAGAATATCAGAGCTAGAGATCTTGGACATGATCTCTCTCATCACTTCTGTGCTTCCTGCTAACTCAGGGAAAAGCTCAAATTCCCTCACATAACACACTGGGATCTTTGAGATCTTCCCCTTGCTCACCGATCTGGCTGCATCCTTCACCACTTTTTTATCCCACTTCAGGACCAGACTTGCCCAGAAGGACCCCGTTCTTATTCCTCTCTGAACCTTTGCTCATCAATCTTTTTTTTGCCACAATCTCTATTCAATCCGTCCTCTGGTGCCTCTGATCACCTAACTTCACCTCCTCTCTGCACATCCTTGGCATCAGTGCCTCTTTGCGCCCAGACAGCCCTGTGGGCATTCTTCTGTCAGAGCACTGAGTGCACAGTGTGGACCCAGGACTGGGCAGCAAGTTCCCTGAAAACAGGAACCACGTGTTGCCATCCTGGAGCCCAGGGCTGGGCTCAGAGCATGGAACTGCTTTTTAGAGAGTAGCTCAATTGTCCAAAGGTAGAGTTTATTTAAATGAAGCATAAAGGATATGAGCCAAGTCTTAAAGGATGAGTAGAAGGAGAGTGGAGAAGATAGCACTGGGAATTCAGGTAGAGGCTAAGAAAGCACAGAAGTTGAAGGCATGCTCAGACGCTGGCTCTGGACCAGCTGGGCTAGAGCAGGTTGGTAAACGGAAGCCAGCTTCAAAAGGGAGACAGTCTGATGTAGGAAGGCTTTAGTACCTGAGTGCAAGTGCCCTTCTTCGATATAATTTAAGCTCATTCACCTTTTTATGCTCCTTGGCCCTTTCTGTATACTCAGAGATAAGCTAGAAGTTATCAGAAGACAGATATGATCCTGCTAATCACATATAAAATGATTTAGTAATCTGTAACTTAGAGGAAGAGCCAGATAATAGAGTACAAGAGAGGGCTTTAAGCTTCATAATTTTCAGGGCAATGTGTACAGGTAAGGAAATCTTTGGAGTAAGGTCTCCAGGGCAATATCATTTGATTATATGCCAAGTAAGAGGTCAATTAAAAATAATTGTCCAAAGTCATCTTAGACATCCTCTGAGACAGATGTTTACCAGCTATTATTAGTCCCTTTAATTCTAGCAAGAAAACTGAAGATTGATAATATTTTATTCTACTATCATTTATAGGGATATAAATTTCAATGAAGTGACCAACGTTTTGGCCAGAATATGTACTTACTATATACCTCTTGTAAAACTTACTGTTCTTTTGGGTGAGTAATATGCCTTTCATCATTTCTAAATTCCAGTTAGTGATTTTTCAGGAAAAATGTGGAGGCAATCCTTCTGCCTGAGTGTGTGTAGGTATGCTGATTTTGACATGCATATGTGTTAATATATAAACATGGGCAACTTATTACCTCAGTTACAGTATATGGGAAGTACTATTTTGCATGAGACATGAAGCAGCTCTTTGAATTTCTTGCTTTATCAAACATACATGTCAGTCGAAGACACAAAATGGCTAATTATAAACAATCCCATGACATTCAGAGTGATCATGGGGAGGATGACTAGACCTTTATTTCAAAATAATGATTACAGGAAGGTGGCAAGAATTCCATGTACATATACCAAAGGATAATATGTGGAACCATTTATGGAGTTTTATATGTTATTCAAAAAAGACATTTTAGAGTTAACAGGAACCCCTTTGTAAGTACAATGTTTCAGCCGACTCTATCCAATCTAATGCATCTAATGCATGATCTGCAAGCTCAGTAGGACTACACAGAAGGCTCTTGTTTTAATTGGTTGCTTGGCAGCAGGAATCATTCCACTGTATGCCTCTGCACTCAGAAAGTGGTGTTTTTATAGCATATTAATAAAAGGCTAAAAGATATGATGCTTTCTAATGAGTAAACTCTGAACGGGAAGGCACCAGATATGGTCATTAGAGTTTATGATGGGTTCTTTCCCATTGCAGTCACTCTCAGGGTGGCCCTCAGCAGGCAGGGATTCACCGGAGCCTTCACTGTCAGCTGATGACCCCCAGAGTCCTCCTCTGAAATGGCCTGTTGACCTTCTGTTCAGTGTATGAGGGTAGGGGTAGCTTTAACAAAATGTGATATCCACAAACTTCTTTATCCACTTTGGAGAAGAAAGCAAGATTTGCATGGATATGGTCTGAGAAAAATATCAGTAAAACTAGAACCACAAAGAAAGGCCATGAAGCAAAGGAAGAATACATAGTAAGAGCTTCTGGCCTCACATATGCCACTAAGCCCGTGTGGGCCAGAGGTCGCAGTAAAATGTCACCGAAGTTCAAGCAGGGTTAGAAACGACTGTGTCAGACTCAGTGGGGAAGGCTGCGAACAATCCAGTATCCTGATATTGATTTATAGAAAACCTCCTCATGTTTTAATATTGCTAACTAAAGTTAATTAAAAATATAATGTATTGAAGGTAAAATAAGACATGTCCCCAGGTTGCATTCTGCCCACAGGTCTTCAGGATGGGTCCCTGATGGCATTTTAAAGACTCACTTTCTTGACTGTTGGAAGAGAAACTGAAGTCAGTAATCACCAAGGCCCTCCACCCTGGAGACACCCTCCTGGCCAGAGCAGTGCAGCCTCTCAGCAAGGAGTTATGTGTAAGAGAAAGATTTTCACATGGTGTAGGATTATTGGACTCTGACCGCCCCCCCCAACCAATGTGCTTTCTTGTGTCTTCTGCTCAGTATTTTATTTGACTTCACTCAACATGTGGCCTTCTTGCCTGCACTAACCAAGATGAAAACAAACAAACAGAAGATAAAATGACAGCTATTTTAAACTTAGAAATCTATACATGGTTATGGCATGTATAATGCATGCACATCTATGAAATGCGCACATGCCTAGAAGGGTTTCCATAGTTAATAATGTAAGTGGTTGTTTCTACTACAGAGTGTTTTCATAGTGCTTGGAGCTCTTTGAACAAAGATGTGATATAAGTGCCTTATTTGATGTAATTATCATATTCTCATTTTAAATGACAAAGTACCAGTGCAATGTAGAGAATTCCTTGCAATTTCTATAGTTGATATTTCTAGAGGAACCAGAAATATATTTATGTGAAAGTTTCTGATTTTGAATGTTTAAAACTAAATTTAACCAAAAATAAATGAAAGTGAAAATATAGCACAGGAAGGTCACTATCTTTTTCCGAAAAAAGAAAACTTTACTTTTATATCCTGACCATTTCATACTACTTTACAGCAAGATGAACCATGAGTGATCCCACAGATTATAACATTAACAGCTCTAGTAAGAGCTGCCAGGTTTTTTTAGTACATTTAATGGATTCTAGAGGGAATACTATTTAGTGTTAGCCTTCTACCTGGTCTCTCGTTCATTCTTCATACAGAAACCAGTGTGATCTTTGAAAAACAAATTTAGCTCATATGACTTCTCTACTCAAAATCCTTCCATTGCTTCTCATGACTCTTACAAAAAAATTCTCAGTCTTTTTATTACAACCTATGAGAGGGTTCTAAATGGTCACAGATGCTTCCCCTATCCCCTCAATCTAGGCTGGCCTGTGACTTTCTTTGATATTAGAACCTGGGTTTCGAGAGGCCTAACGCTCATCCTCCTGGGGCACTCCAGCCAGTATGTGAAGAAGGCTAAGATGGAAAACCATATCAGGAGAGATGCTGGATAAGGGAGGGAGGATATCCTAGACCACGAGGTTTTCAACGACCAGGTTTTGGTGTGACTTGCTTTGTAGCAGCAGATACGGAACAGCCTCCACAGAACCAGATGATCTGACCACTGGGCACCTCCCTGGTTTACCTCCCACATCTCTGTTTCAGTCTCTCTGGCCTGCGCTTTCTCCTCCTACCAAGAATGCCCTGCTCTTCACTCTGCCGGAAGCCCTTTTCCTCCCAGTTTACACGTGAGTCCTTCGTTCACTAACATCCCCTCACCCCTCTGTGGACAAGAGCAAGCACCTCTCCCCTGATCACTCTCTAACCCCTTCTGCTTCCTTCTTATTAGCACTTATGTATTATAACCTTAACTGTGCATTTACTTCTCTCTTCCTTACCCTAACTGCAAACTCCATAAAGGCCAAGGTTTTATTTATTTTGTTTACTAGGATAACCCCACCACTTGGAACAGTGTCTGGAACATAACAGTATTTAATTAAAATGTTTTGAATGATTTATTCTCCAATTCCTAGTAGAACTTCAGTTTCAAAGTAGAAAGCCTGTTCATGTATATGTCCCAGCCTAGATGTAATATGTCCTAGTGACTAAGGGAAAAAAAATTTTTTTAAAGGGAAGAAAGAAAACCTAAAACTCTTGAAAAAGAGCACTTAGTGTACATGCATTGTGCTCCTGTGTTTTCTAGAACACAGGGATGAGAGGTGCCTCCATAGAGCAGATCATATATTTACACTCCCACAGAAAAGAAATTGCTGTCATTCGGTTTCTTTCTGTGATTTATTTCCTAAAATGTCTCTATTCTAATTTTTTCCGATCCTTAAACAGAACTGTGTGGTGCCTGAATTGTTGAAGCGCAGGTCCCAGCACACGCCACAGCCCATTTTCCACTTCACACCAGCCCACCATCTCAGCCCTTCCCTTAGGTCTAAGACACGAAGTCGTAGATGTGCACTTTGCATCAGCTCCAATTGCTGTTGACTTTTTCTGAATGAGACTTTATTTTTAGAGCACTTTAAGTTCACAGCAAAACTGAGTAGAACATATGGATTTCCCATATACCCCTTGGCCCCAGTCATGCACAGCCTGCTCCATTATCAACATCCATGACTAGTGTGTTGCATCTGTGACAATCGACGTGCTTATACGGACACATCATTATCACCTAAAGTCCACAGTTTACTTTGGGGTTCACTTTCAGTTTTGCACATTCTAATTTTGAACAAATTAACAACATGCAAGCACCATTATAATATCATACAGAGTAGTTGCATTACCCTAAACATCCTGTGTTCTACCCATTTATTCCTCCATCCTCCCCCAAACAATTTGGAAGTGAGTGAGAGCCCAGGGAAATGTCCTAACCACTACGCATGCATTGCACATGCTCAGGAAATAAAGGAAACATCGCCTGATGTCCCTGCTGCTTATTGGGCCAAGGTAGTGGGTCAGCATTACACAGCAGCTGCACACTGCATGTTGCTGAGTATTTTCAAGTCAGTTCACGTAGGCTATAGCCTCTTCCTGTTCAAACCAAGAATCTGGGTGTCATGTTAGGTATCACCCAGACACCTTTCTTTTAGACTCCTTTCTTTTTTTGTCTCCCTCCCCATTTATTCAGCAAAGCCAGGTGATTAAATTTCTAGATAGCCATGTAATCCATCCTCTCACCTTCCCTCAGTTCATCTACATGACCAGAGCCAGGGTGCTCTCTGTCTCTTGTCTGGATCATCAAAACAGCTTCTTACCTGCTGTCCTCGTCTCTAGCCTTGTCGCACCCCCAGTCCACTAACAGCTGGCCTATGCATCTTCAGCAGACAGAAAGACTAGGAAGGACAGGGTTTAGCTATTTTTCCTGGCATGATTTTTCTAGAATCGCAAGATATTCAGCCTTGCATTCACCATGCTCACCTATTTTGCTATGAGGCTAGAAATAATCACTTACAGAATCTGCAGTGGAATCTTCTTATATGTTCCTTTTTTATCCTTTTGAGGAAATATAATACTTCCAATCAGAGTAAGACTGAGACATTATTTGCCCCTTCTCTTCTATTTTTACCTGCATTGTTAACAAACAATAGGTCTAAAACTCACTTTACGAAGTCCCAGAAGGAGATGTTGCAGTCTTTTTATTATTTGAAAATATAGTGTTTCAACTTGAGTGTCTCTGATGGCCTTATTTATCTTCATTATTAAGTTTTTCCAGTTTTCTACTTAATATATTTTATTTCCTTTGGTTCCCATTTTATTTCATAAGTACACTTCAATTTGGTAGTCAATTCAGGCAAAGGGTTTATGAAAGAGTCTCAAACACTCAGTTTCCTCTGTGTTTGCTTTTAACTTATTAGAAGTCAAGTTCTCTTCACGGAAAGTTGAAAATATATAATGTCCACAAGTAAAACTTTACTTGGACCTCTGGGCTCATACTGAGCTTGAAAAATATGAATCTGTTTTTGGTTGAAGACTCACAGGGTCCCACGACATAAAGGAAGTGAGGAAAATCTTTTTAAGGTGCTTTCCAGCTCTACCTTTTATGGAAGCACTATGCATAGTTTTCTTCTCTCAAGTTATATGCAAAGTTTCTGATTGTGCTGTCAGAAAGTTTAGCCATGAAATGTATACAGAATCATTACTGGCATGGGAAAAAAATCACATTTAGTAATGAGAAAAATCAAATTTGTTACTAAATTCAGTGAAAACAATAGCCTCTGGTATCTAAGAAATGTTTTGTTTGAGTTTAATTAATTTACATACTTGCAATTATAATATTTATAAGATCATATTTTAAAACCTTAAAATATAAATATTTTACTATATCATGTCATTAAAATAAATTCTACTTTATTCTAAGTTTCTGTGACAACTGAAAATTCAAAATGTTACTGATCCCCAAGCTGCTTTAGGAATATAATGATGCCTATGGTCCTACTTAGATAATTTAATACCATTCATTAAAGTCTTTGGTCTAGGATAGAACCAGAGATACCTCCAAAGAAAAAGTCATTTAGTACAGTCGCAGGTTCAGGCTGGAGGGAGCAAGAAAGTAGCTGGATGTCACATAAGGAAGGGTATGAGACATGAGAGCTGAGAGTGTCTTGGGAATGGCAGGAGAGAAGAAGGGGAACAAACACCCACTGAACTTCCAGGGTCTCTGACCCTGTGTTTGCCTCTTTCACATTCCTTTTCTCCTAGAATCTTCCAAACAATTCTCTGTCACCATTTTGGTTTTTACAGATTAAGGGATCAACAATTAGAGAAGCCAAATACTTTGCAACTGTTTATATCAATAAGTAGAAGAACCTCAAACAACAAACAACTTCCCTTTAAAAAAACTACACAGGAAAATATGACTTAAAAACTTACAATCACCTGGCGGACTACTAGAAGAGTATTTCCCCATGCACAAAACACCCCAGGTTTGCCAACTCTGTCTGGAAGGTAAATTCTAGGACAGTTCCTCAAAGAACTGTGACTTTTATTACCGGTTACCAATGTCACCCAAAGTGTATAAACCCAAATCTAGCTCAGGAATCATCTTTGTAAATGAAGATTTCTCAGATAATTAACAATTCTGCTGAAAAATGGCAGATAGAGTAGATATGAATAGCCTTCATTCAACGAAAACATCAAAGGCATTTAAGCTACACCCAAGATGCTTCTACCATTCTTTCTACTATTATTTCTAATATAATTTTTATTCTTTAAATTCTTTATATAAATTAGTATTTGCTTTTCTAAGTTGTAAACATGTAATCTTCTCCAACTTGAAAAGGGAATCTTTTTGAAATAAGATCAGATTTATCATTCCTTGAGTTGACAAAAAATTATGTGTATTGTTTGCAATGAATCACATTTGGTGTATAAATTGCATCTGAACATAGTTACACAAGTAATTTAGAATTATATTGCTTTGCCACAAATAAAACAGCTTTCAATATCAGTTACTTTAAATCTCATCTTCACTGCACTAGAAAAAATCATTGTATTTTTAAAACTAAACACATTTGTTGTGCAAATAAGAATGGTCTTGCTTTTGTCAAAGTATATGAAAATATGAGACTTCACCTACCACAATGTATTTCATGTTTTGTGAAATGACGATTACATTTCTCACACACAGAGATGTGTTACTAGGAAGCACAATGGGGACATGATGTTACCATTCTTCGGGGGGAGTGAAGCGTGGTATTGATCAAAACCAGGACCCCTGCTGATAATGCATTAAGTGCCGGTTTAGTGTTTTGTTGTCTTTCCCTTAAGGCAGCATCAAAACAGCACAGCTTCTAAATCTATCCCGTTGGATATGAAGTTAGACTGCATGTTGCTGAAGCTTAATTTCCTCATCCAAATAAGTCTCAAAGAAAACGTGATGTAAATAAGCTTCATGTTTTTTTATTTAATCTGATACAAATATCTAGATATCTTTTGTTCTGTATCTAAGAATTCAGGGATTTGTTAAACCCACCTTTGTGGTTTTATATTATATAGGAAAACTCAACTTTGTTAGTGAAATAAACCCTTTAATAAAAATAATATTTGCATTCTCCTCTTCCCTTCTGTGAGAATTACTTTTTGATCTCCCTACTCTCAGAAAAGATATTGTGTAAGTGAAAATTTTATCATATTACTCTCTATGACCTCAGGTAAGACATTAGAATGAAAACTAAAATAAGATAGTATCCTCCCCTGATCCTCTTATTCTCTGGAGAGTCTGTAAAATTGTGCTTTATTTTAAATACAAAAATACTTTGATCTCTTTGTGCAAATAAGTGTATGATTTCCAAGGCCTTTCTAACCTGCACATTCGTCCTTGCATGCCTGTTGAACACAAAGTATTAAAAATGTTCAAGAGAAATAAAATAAATATAAGACACGATGCCTGCTATCAAAGGCCTTATTTTTTAGAACCAGGCTAGAAACCCCTAGAAATGATCATATGTTACTTTGTCCCCAAAACAATTTAATTTTCTCTCAGCCAACTAAGTATTATCAAATCTCTCCCATTCATTACAGTTCACATAGTTTGGGTACGACAAAAACCACCCTCAGACACAAACACTCTCTCTTCCCTTCTGGATCTAAAGCTGGAAGAACGTAAGACTTTCAACTATAGTTAGCTTGCAGGCATGATGAGAGAGCCTCTCGGGAAAGGAGGCCAGCGCCTCACATGCAGGAGGGCAGAGATAAACATGAGACAGAGGTTCTTGCACCCATACTACATCCCGCTTTGAACTGGCCTCAACCAGGTGTTGCCCGTGACTTTAAGACAATAGGTTGTGATCTCTGTCACCTGCAGCAAACACATGCCAATCAAATAAACACATCAAAAGCTAAAAAAGAAAGCAAGTAATGAATAGCTGTTCATACTGTACACCAAAAGATGCAAAAGAAATTTTAGTTCCATATATTCTTGTTATACACACACTTTCAATGCTAATGTCTATATTTTGAATTCAAGCAGCTAAATTTTTCAGTAGTAATCCAGTTTCCTACTGTACAAGTAAAGTGGTGAGGTGGTATACTCTTTTGGATAATTGCTTGCATTAGATCAACTGATTCAGTTTTCAGTGAAAAAAAAAGAAGACATCATCCTAAGATAAAAATTGTGCTTGCTGAGCTCTCAGTAAAATGTAACTGCATTTTATATTGAAGCATGGAACAGGACCCCTGCAGTAATCACATAGGATGCTAAGCAATCATAAGGAAGTCTCTTCGATGAAGACTGAGAGAGAATGAGATGGGAGGAAGGACTTACAACCTGCTTGGCTCTATAGCAGTGGTTCTCAAGCTGGATGTTTTTGCTTCTCAGGGGGCCATGTGGCAATGTCTGGAGACATTTTTCATTATGATACCTGGTGTGGTGTTGAGGGGAAAGGTGTTACTAGAATCTTGTGAGTAGAGACCAGGATTGTTGCCAAACATCCTAGAATGCACAGGGAAGTCCCCAGCAACAAAGAATTCTCTGGCCCAAAATGCCAGTAGTAGTGAGGATGAAAAGTCCTACCCTATGAAATACCCCTTGGGATTCAGATGTTGTAATAAATCTTTAATAGAGTTAGCAAACTATTAGGTGGAAACAGTAGAAATGTTGTTCACACTTGGTCATGGAAAATGAAGCACAGTCCCTCTTAAAAATACAACTGGCTGGTGTAGCTCAATGAATTGAGCGTGGGCCTGTGAACCAGAGGATCGAGGTTCCATTCCCAGTCAGGGCACATGCCTGGGTTGCAGGCCAGTTCCCAGCAGGGGACCCAGGAAAGGCAACCATACATGAATATGATATTGAATATGATATTCCCCTCTCTCCTTCCCTTCCCCTCTAAAGATAAATAAATAAAATCTTTAAAAAAATACAACTAACTACATATTCATGTATTAGTCAGTTACCTATGAAAAAATTTATTGTTTCAATTTTCCCTTGCTTTCTAGTGGCTATCACGTAATATATCAATAATCTAACTTGCATTGGTAGCTTTCATATGAGCTCCCAGAGGTCTTTGGTATCGGGTAGCTATGCAGCCTTCTGATTTAAAGAGGCTAATTTCACCGGGGCCATTTCCCGTGTGATTTACATAGGTGCACTGCGACTGGAACCTTGGACTAGGTCTCCAAAGGTAAATAAACTCTTCTACACATTGCACTTCCTGTATTGAAAGGCAAAGGGCAATCCTCTAACTATGCAAAGTAGTCAGTGGAGATGCCCCTTTGAGTGAGAGTACTCTGGGAGATTCAGGAATGTGCCCATATTGAAATGAATGTCAAAGACCAAAATTGTTGGAGGAAAACATGCTGTTCAATTTCATAAGCACATTATTGAAGGATATTCATACCAGAATCAAGCTTCTAATAGAAACCTTAATGTCATCAAAAGCATACATTTGATTTTTTTAATCCATGACCTCTTTACTGTGCTCTCCCATTACCATTTATCCCCGTACCCTCTCCCACTTCACCCCACCCTGCAGTCACCACAGTGCTGTCCATGTCCATGAGTTCTTTCTCGCTTGTTCTTTTCTTTTTTTGCTCAATCCCAACTTATTTTATTCATAACAAGATGAAAAATGGTTGCTTTGCCAGAAGGATCCTATGAGAAGTTCCAAATGCTGATGGAATAAGGCAGCATGCTTTGCACCATGAAAAAGAGCCACATAAATGCATTTGTAAATAAATGATGTAATTAAGAAAGTTAAGCATAAACATACATGTAAACTGGATATACAAATTTACTTCTTGAATTAGTATTGAGAGAGTGAAAGCTCAAATATAATATATTCTGTCTTCTGGTTTCACAAAACTGAATTTTTCAGTTTCCTTCCAAGTGTCCAACTTTTGATCTTTATTAGTAGCAGTTAAAAATAGTAACAATATGGAGATTAAATCATTTACCACCTGTGGGACAGCAATAGGACCTAGATGTACTTGGAAGTAACAGAAGTATATTCAACACTTATTCAATAATACCTGAGGATGTTTCTGAAAATTGGTCAAATAAAAATTATGATTTCTTTTGGCATTTTCTAACTAAATAAAAAAGAACATTGCACTCTACTATTCATGTGAGTTTCAGTCACATATTCCCAAATTATAAAATATTTCTTCTATGATATCTTTGTATTTTTTAAGAAATCATCTTTATTAATAACAATGGAAAATATACTAGACTACATAAAATTATTAAGAGTTCCTATTCTCTGTGGAAGATTATAGATAATAAAATGAATAAAATGCTCATACTTTATAACTCAAATTATATAATTTATTAAGTGTCCTAAGCAAATAATGGATAAGTTCATTGTTCACTTTATCTTGATAAGACAGGTAGACAAAAATGTCATTTTCACATGTTTTAGATGAAGAATTAAAACCAGAACATTCATTTGCTCAAGGTTACCCACTGGTAGGACTGGAAAGAACTGAGATAATAAGTTTCATACCCGATGCAGAACAGTTCCGTCACCCTGAGATAATCAGGAGATTTAAGAATAGCGGCAACTGAAAGCATTGCTGTCTGAACACACTGTTTACAAATAACATGTCATGATTGTTTTTATTTTATATTCATTTTATTGTTTCTCTTTGTCTTTGCAAGGAGGAACTGATTTGATCAAATGAAATAAAGGCTCTTGTTTTACCTGGCTGGATCTGTGTAGATGCATCTGTTGCTAGGAGGAAGCACTTCAGGACGCTCTGCCAGCTACTTCACTGAGATGCAACGTACAGAGAGAATACAAGCATGCAATCTGGAGTATGGGCTTCTGTGTGGCTCTTCCATTATGTGCTTGGCATTTTTCTCTAAACCTAACATGACATATTAAAACCATATTCAAGTTCACCATTCAACTTCATAAAAAAAACCAGGGTACTGGCACCCCAGTTTGGAAAACATAGCTAGTGTCTTGAGCACAGCATGTTCTTATGCTTGATAATACTCTACAAATGTTACCCAGAACAGTGGTTATGAATGTTTTGGTAGGCTCATAATGCTCGTCTGTTCCTGCCTTAATTTGTTACTAGAAATTAATTTGTAGAGACACGTGATTCCACTACAGTGCAGCAGTGAGTACACCATTTGGTCCCTGGACCTTAATCTCAATATAATTTAGGAAATTAGGTGGGTTATTATATCCCATTCTGGAGCCTGAACTCCGGCCCCAGGTTTACCGATTACTCACTACCCCATGACTTTTAAATATGCTTACCTTTTTAATGAGACACAAGACATGTTTATTGTGAATAAAATGTGAATTTGTGTGAGAAAGCAAGGTGAGATTGCTACAGCACAGTGCCTTGCTCCTGGTAGGTTCCAATAACACTGATGGACTCTTTTTAATATATTTAAAAAGAACTTCCATGGACTGACTATTCAGATAAATCTTGGAACCAACAGTGATCCTCTCCACTGATAAAATCTTTGTAGTCCTACATAAACATGCTAATATGGACCAGACCAGGACAAATACTGTATATCATGCATGTCAAGAAGTAAAGATGTAATTCCATCATTATCCATTTCAAATTCTGTCATTATCAATGATAAGTAACACGGAAGACATTTGCCTTAACTCACAATTACTCTAACTTAGGCTCCTTCTTCATGTGTTCTCTATGTGAGAAAGGAAAAGATTCTCCCCTACTTCAGAGAAAAGACAGAAGATAGGAGCCTTCCCTTCTGGCCCACGGTTGATACGAAGACCTTAGCGCACATAACTCCCTACAAGACTGTGATCGCCAGCACCGCCTTCAGGAAAACACAATGAAGGTTTACAGAGCACATTGCCTGCCTTCCAAGGTCACCGATCTGATGGAAGAAATAGTTCACCCACCACCTTACCCTTCATTTGTAAATGTTACATCTAACTTCACTGCCCTGGTTAAGACTTCTTTGGACCCAAGGTATAAGTTGTAGTTGGCAAAATCCCTTGAGCATCCCTGGGGCTCCAACTCCCCAAGAGTGAATCATTGCTGAGCTCTGCCACTCGTTAGGCCTCTGCAGTCCATGAAGAACACTTCTGCAGGCCCACGTGTGGCTAGCGTGGCTCCCAGATCATAGGCGTCCACCCTAGCACCAGGGGCTATGCTGGGGCACTTACCACTGTAACTTTACATTAAATGACCTAGTTCTTTTCATATTCGAGGCAATAGTAGTTGGGTTTTAGCTTTAGAGTGACTAAAAGATATCAATCATATATCCCATAGCCATTTGTTTTTATTTTTTATATCTGATCCCTGGAGCGGAAGCTGTAGCCTCAGTGATTTCCAAAGATCTGCAGTAGGGTGTTGGAGACCGAGATATGGCAGAGGTCGACAACTCAGAGATGCACCCTGAACACTTACACTTGTGATAGAAAGCTCTGCTTTCAGTGACATTTATGTCACTAGACCTGAGGGGTATAAGACAATGAAGGGAAATGTTGAGTCGCAGGGTCCCGGCCCAAGCAGCGCCCTCACTGGAGGGAACGTTGCTAAGCCACGTTTCTAAGCAGGCAGTCTGGCTGGCTTTCCCTACTTCTGTGCAGCACACGGACGCATTACAGAAGCCCAGTCTGCAGAAATCCTCATTCAGGCCCAGCAGATATTGTGAGGAGTAATATTCCCATATTTATAGTTGAGAACATAGAAAGTCAATACGGTTTGCCCAAGTTTATAAGCGGAGTGAATGGTGAATCTTTGCTTGAAACTTGGGTTTTTAACTTTGAAGTTCATATTCTTTTTATCCCTCCTATAGCATAAGATTATATTCCTAAAACACAGATTTAAAAAAACCAAAACATTCTTATTTTGTAGTGTTTTTTGTTGTTGTTGCTTATTTGTTTTGTTTATTTATCTTTTCAATAGAGAGATCTCTCACACTGGCGGTTCTGACTGAACTTTTAGGCATATTCAATTCTGGAGTTTCATCCATGTACCATTTATAACACATCCCAAGCTTATTTCTAGAGAACATGCTTTGTTTAATTGACTGTACTACTGGAAAGATGAAAATTCTGTCTGTCCTTGTGTTGTAATAATAACAACAACAACAAAGGCTCTGATTTTTTTCAGAAACATTTTTTACTCATCATGTGCCAGTCACTGGGCTCATCTCTCATTGGGTAGCCTGAGATCAGCCCTCTGTAAGGAAGCTTGGAGAAATCCAGGTTTCATTCCTAAGTACCCGCAGTACCAGCCTCCCTTCAGTCCAGGTGAAAAGACGGGGAAAGCTTCTGCTGAGCCCCTGAAGTAGTGGGGGCTTTCTCCCCAGACTAGACCCCGTGTGCCGCTCCTAAGTGAAGTACGTAATGTGATCTGCCTTTCTCTGCTCTACTTGGTTAAGGAGCAATCCCCATTATGGGAACTGTGAGAGTTGGAGTCCATTCTTCAGGCTTAAGCATTTGGTATGGGGAAGAAAGTCCTTTCCTTTAGGACTTCACAGAGAAGTGGATGTTCTCCTAAGTAGAGGTAAAAATCATGTTGCCATTTCCATTGTTTTTCAGGACACTTGTAAGTATATTGCTATTTCTGATACTGTTAGTAGTACTTCCTGTGTGAATTCATGTGCATAGAGTCATGCAAGCTTACTCTGAATGATTTTCTTGAGTGCAGGCCCATGATCCCTTCCTAAATACGTTTGTCTCCCCTGAATTTTGGAAATGAATTGCATGAATTACATACCAACCAGCTTTCTAAGTCTTGCAATGCTTCCCATACTCACAGTTTGGAAGCTAACAAAACATAAGTGTAAATTGCAGGGATCTAAAACAGATCATTATCTTTCCAGAATTAAGTTCCTCTTGGGAAACTATTTTTACTCAAATGATTCAATGGAATGAATTTCCTCTAAAGAAAATGTAGTGACAACTTAATCCATTATTAACTCAATGCCTTTAACTTCAGCTTTGATAATTTGCAGCAGTGAAACCAAAGATTAAGCAGATTATACTCTTGTCAGAGATACTTACAGCACAAAGGAGCTGCTTTAAATTGTGAGAATGACATCAATCTCTTTGACTAAGGTCCTAATCCGAAATCAAAGAAAATCTTCCAGGACAAAATATCAGCAATTATACTAATTTCAATATTTAATCAAATTTTTGTAAAGAAATGAGTCAACAAGTCCCATAATTTTCATTTCTAGCCAAGATAGACTAACATGGATCTGGTTTAACCAGATATCTTTCACCTCAAACACCAACAAGAGACAATACACATTTTAAAAATGTTTTTAAGACACTGGGCA
Organism: Artibeus jamaicensis; assembly: GCF_021234435.1. Lineage (NCBI taxonomy): Eukaryota > Metazoa > Chordata > Mammalia > Chiroptera > Phyllostomidae > Artibeus > Artibeus jamaicensis. The sequence goes on along the minus strand of NW_026522046.1, from coordinate 29,364,596 downwards.
TGAGGCTGTGAAGACCAGGAAGTCCCAGCAAATGGAAACAAACAAGGGGAGCCAACATTCGCTCCAGCACTGCCTTGAGCCAGCGGTCTCTCACTCATGGAGTCTTTGACTCTCTTCTCTTCTTTCCACAAACCTTTGTCCCAGGACTTCAGCTTGCACAGTACGAGGGCCCCGGCAGCTCCAAGGGACCCATGACCCGGTTCTTCCTATAGCTACGGGCCCATTCTCTCTGTCTTCCACATTCCCTGAAGAGAAGTCTGTCAGGCCCTATTCATCTTTGTGAGCTGGACCACATCACGTATGCCATTCATGTATGCCATTCATGACAGTTAGATGTTCCATCCCTTTGCTCCATCAGCTGTGAATACAGACTGAACGCAACTCTTCCCGCCATCAATTGCTGTGGTCAGGGCAGGGTCACTTAACAAAGTGTGTCAGGCAGTCAAGAATTCCTCACAAAGAAAGTGCTGCAAATAAGAGCATACATGTGCCAAGTAGTTGGAAAAGATAGAGAACATTCCATGCAGAGAAAACCAGAGACGTTAGTACTCAGTGTCCAGTGCCTAGAAGATAAATATCCTCTCACTGGCCTCTTCAGCTTGTAAAAATGTTGTTTTGTAATTTTGATGTTTAAATATCTGAACAGCCAGTTCCATAACCCTGTCAGCCTATGTGGTCTTTTCTTTGGCATGTTCTTCTTACAGAGATTGTCTATTCAGGGATTTTCTGAGTAGCTAAATGCTAAATGCTTTTTTGGCTTAGTTAAATGCATGAGTAGAAAACAAACACCCAGAACAAGTCCTACATCTGTGCACTCTGGTGGGTCAGACCAGATCTACAGACCTGCATTGCACCTGGGAGGCACCCATAATGGGCAGTTGGCAAAGCTGGATTGAGAGGAAGTAAGAAGTTGTAAGAACCATAAGAAAACCACTCCTTGTATAATGAGTAAAGAACTAGGGATGTTCCAATAAAAAACAAAAAGATAATTAGCAGGAGGCTACCTTACAGCTGATTGAAAACATCTAAATGGGCTGCCGGTACAAAAAAAGGCCAAACAATCTTAGGTAAAATTAACCCCATATAATGGGAGTGATTAAAAGACAGATTTCAACTCACTATAATGAAAAAACTCTAACGATTGGACAAGAATAGCTGTTAAAAAGGAAATGTGGCTTTTCTGTGATCTGTGGATGCCACAAGTCCAAAATAGAAAACTAGATTACAGCTATTACATAGTGCAGCAAATGCAGAAAGAGAGTCAACCCTGTGATTGCTTTTGCTTTTGTCACAGTGGTAATGACAAGCCAGATTCTTGGACTGAAGGATATTTAATAATGAATTTAGAGAATCACTGTTAGTTCTTGTTAGTTGCTATGTATATGAAACTCATATATAAGTAAAATAAAGGAAAGAGAAATTATTTTGTTCCTCCCACTACCTAATCCCCACCTCCACCAAAAGCAGTTGGAGCTTTTATTTCAGAGAAAACGTAATGATATCGGGAGGTAAAGACAAGTGACTGAACAACTCTGTTGCATTTTGCTGCACAGCCCACAGGTACCGAGGTGCAGTTTGCTATTTTAAATTATTCCAGCTCTGAAACCAGAGTCATTTTCTCTGATAGGGACTGACCTAGTGCAGCAGTAATAATATAACGATCATCATTTATATTACACCCCATCGGTTCCTCAAGTTAATGTGAATATAAAAGGGAAAGGAGGAATAAGAAGATGAAGGGGTGAAAACGTATTCTGTATGTGGTATCTTCATAATTAACTATGAAAATCTTGGCAAGAGCCAACCTCAACCATATAGGAACCTCTGTGACTCTTACTTGTCAAACCTGCACCCTTTCCCTTCACTCTAACAAGGAGACACTCACACCTGAGAGCTGTGTCCTAACCCTATCACCAACTGTAAGAGTTATTTACTTAGATTGCTCTGTGCCTCAGTTTCCTTGTCTGTAAAATGCAAATAATAATGATAGCCTTTTCCTTGCCTAATTGTAAGAATTAAAGTTTCCTGTATATAAAACCCTCAACATTATTTCTGCCCTTTTACCATCCTAAATGCAGACTCCCCCTTAGCCCGCGGCTCCATACAACCACCCACGTCATCTACCCCACCCCTTCATTAAGTAATATTAGAGATAAGAAAGCAGAAACTGGTACACATCACCTTTGTTTCTTTTTAAATGATTTTATGTATTTATTTTTGGAGAAGGGAAGGGAGGGAGAAAGAGAGAAAGAGAAACATCAATGTGTGGTTGCCTCTCAAGCACCCCCTACTGGGGTCATAGCATGCAACCCAGACATGTGCCCTGACTGGGAATAGAACCAGCGACCCTCTGGTTCACAATCTGGAGCTCAGTCCATTGAGCCATACCAGCCAGGGCAAATTTGCTTCTTTTTTCAATAAATAATAAGTATCCTTTTCAGAATTATTCCTAGGCAGTTAAGAATTTGAATTTATTTATCCTTGTATTTTAGAAATGTCTTCAAATGTAGAAATAAGAATAGCTGTTAATTTGGATATCATTAAGGTGATATTTTATTGATTACACTTACACAAATTATTTTTTATGTTTTATAGCATTCTTTTAATTCTGAAAGTATGTACTGGACCCCACATCCGAGTCTTTTTGTGGAACTCAAGTTCAGCACCTCATGGGACTGAGAACGCAATTTCAGCCTCTACTCCTGGAATCCTCTGTGATGGAGAAATTGTTCTATTGGCTATGTTTATTTCCGAAGTTGAGTTTGGCGAGCACAATTACAAGTATCTGACAGACATGTGTTTTTTCCATTGATGAGAAAGTTTCCTGAGACAAATGTGCTCAACAGTCACGGTAGAATTTTGAAAACACACCGCTCACTTTCTTATGCCACACTATGTGCTGGTAGGCCCACCAAGTAAGCTGGTACCATCAGCCCCCAAACAAATGCCTGAAACTAAGCCCCTTTACCTAGTGCTACGGGGCCCAGGCTCACACCGTGAACTAGCAATGCAGGAACTTCTCAGCTCTGTTAACACGGCGATACGCGGCTGACGGAGCCTCACCAGCACTTACTACCAAAGGAAGACTATGTACTTGGTTTTCCTCCCAGTAATGTGTGGGCACAATTATGATCACCAGGGATATTTGTATGTAGATTAACTACCTGAAAAACAAAAGGAGAATTTTCACTCGAGGACAGCCCTGAAAAAAATTTATTTCTAACATAGAGGTAACCCACTTCTGCTTGACAATTTGTGATGGAATAAAAGGATGTATGGTCTAACTTGTGTGCCAATAGACAAAAAAGTATGATTTTGCCCCGCTAGGTAAATGAAAACTTAAATGTATGATAGCAGAGGAGAAAATTATATTATATCCTTCAAACAGAAGAATTCAATGTTCCCACAACCTTCAAGTTAGAGGAAGAAACATTGAAGACACAGAACCTCTTAACTCACATCTTTCCAACTGAAATCATTCTCTTTGGTATTAATCTGTTCGATATGATGGGGAATGATTACCTCTAGACGTTATGTTTTATAGACATGCTTATAAAATTATTGTTTACACATAAGTAAAGAACTATTTTGTAGTTTTGAAAAAACTGAATTATATTTTTCTTAAAATGCACTAATATGTTAAAATTCACTCACATTGACATTTTTCAGAGAATATAGGCAAACTGCTTTAAGAAATAAGCTGAAATATGTCTGTAGATATGACAGACTAGGATGGTAGGACAAACCTGCCATTTTTAAATGTGAAAATTATGGACAAAAATATGAGTTTTTCTTGAGAGAGAGGGCAGGTACCAAGGTCAAAGTAAAGGAAAACTCTCAGGTACTATAAAGAAAGAAAGAAAGAAAGTGAAGCCAGAACTTCAGTCTGCAGCAGAGGCAATGGTGGCCACGGGAATTTTAGTTTCCCATTTAGACTGGAGGTCCTGAGGGTTAGGGAAAAGCTGACCACTTAGAGAGATGATAAATAAAAGGAAAAATCAAACACTAAATTGCTTTTACTATGCCAACTATAACTTGGGGCAACCAAATAGTTTAATGAAGCAAAGTTTCACTTTACAGAAATATTTTACTTTATAAAAAATAAGGAGTGAGAGAATTAGACTGTTTTACAACCCCTAATGAATTTAATGAATTGAGGATTACTAAAACCATGAAAATTGAACCATACATTATATATGCCTGACGAAATTATGTGACGAGGTCTGCCTAGAAAGTATCCAAGTAATATGAAAAATGGAGACATTTATTAAAGAACGTAAAAGATACAAGCAACAAAACATCACACACAGAACTATGACACCTCAGTCCCCTTCGAAGTTATAACCATCTTGAGGAAATCTGGTTCACTGATAGCAGTTTGAATCAAGTCATTAGCAATGGCAGCCAAATGTCCCGCCTGCTCTGATAGTAGAAACCACAGAACGAATTTTGCCACAACACATTCCATGCCAAGATCCCGCGTCAGAATCTCAGACGCAGTAGGTTTTGGGAATCCCCAGATCAGCTTCTAGTTCTTGCACTGTCAGTCACCGATCTTTGTTGACTGCAGCCCATACACATTCAACATTCTCAGGTGTCCTGCTTGTTGCAGGCCTTCCAGAACATGGGTCATTTCAAGAGATTCTCAACCATCTTTGAAGCGTTTGTGCCACACTTTTATTTCTGCTGCACTAATTGTACCATCCAAATATTTTCCACAGAGGAATATTCAAGCTTAAAGCAAAATTTGATGCAAATTCATTGCTTTGTGGTAGTTGCTCAGTCATTTTGAATGTGACAGCCACACAGTGCACATGTTCATTCAACAGCATCCACTGCCCCCAGTGACTAGTACAGTCACTCGTATTGTTCACACATCATTGTTCACACATCCGCATTCCAGTCTACTACCCTTGGTTGCCAGGTGACATCAATGTCACGTAAACCATTCTTGTTATATTAACAATGTTTGGACTTTTTCTGGACTGACCTCATATACCACACAATCTGTGAAGTAGAATTGACCCTCTAATAATGGAACTTTTACTTGACAGCATCTAAATCTAGTTGTCATGTATAGAAAATAAAAGGCAGACAGGAACATGTTAAATGATGCCATGGAGATACAATCATCAAAGTATTTAAGAAGCTCTGCAGTAACAAAGAATGACTAAACTTCATCAACAAATAAAAGAAAATAAATCTATAGATTAAGTGAGACTTACAAAGTATCAACCAAGTACATTAATAAAGCTTATTTTTAATTTGTGGTTTTAATTTGCATTTCCTTAATAATTAGTGATGTTGAACATCTCATGTGCCTATCAGCTATCTGTATATCTTCATTAGGAAACATGTCTATTCTCATTTTTAAATAATTTTTGAGTTGTATGAGCTTTTTCCATATTTTGAATATTAACCCCTTATTAGAACTATAAACACCTTCCATTCAGTTGCTTGCCTGTGTGTTGTTCTGATGGTCTCTGCTGTGTGCAGGGCACATAAATAGAAAGGACACAGGGATGAGAACTAAGGGGGGTGGAAATGGGAGGGAGGTGGGGAGCACGGGGTGGGGGGGCTGGGATGGGAGAAATAGACCAAAAACTGTACTTGAAAAATAACTAAATAAAATTAAAAAAATAAACAGTAAAAAAAAAGAAAAAAAAGAATTTCAGTTTGATGCAGTCCCCTTTGTTTATTTTACTTTTGTTTCCCTTGCCTTTCAAGTCAAGTTCACAAAATTCCCCTATTTAAAACTATACTACAAATGCCAAAAAAGCAAACACATGAATAAATGGAACAGAACTGAGTCCAGAAATAAACTCACATATATATGAACAATTAATTCATAACAAAGGAGCCAAGAATATGTATAGAAAAAAACATAGTTTCAATAAATTGTCTTGGGAAACATTGACAACCAAATATAAAAGAATGAAATTACCTTATACTATCCACAGCAGTTAACTCAAAATGGATTAAAGACTGACATGTAGGACCTGAAACAATAAAAGTGTTGTTTTAAGGTGATACTGTTTGGGGTGGTTTGTTGTGTGGTGGTCAACAATAGCAGAGATAACTGAAGACTGTAAGTATGAGAAAAATCTTGCTGGTTTCCACAGTTTTCAAAAAAATAATTTAGGAGGAAATTAAACATATTAACTTTAGACTTAAAGTACATATTATAAAGTTAGTAGCTACAACAAAATAAACTACAATTAAAATTTTCAAACAAGTTTTAAGCCAAGGGAAATAATTAAATAACAAATAGAAGTCAAATTAATTCAACAGAAACTATGAAAGAAGAAAAAATAGAAATGCAAAATAGGCTAATATAACATTAAAATATATATAATCTGTAAAGTATGTATAAGCAGATTAAACTTATTTCTTTAAAATGTATTTATTAATTATATTGTTTAAAAAGTACTGCTTGTACTATTTCTAAAATATATTCCTGGAATTTATGAAAAGAGTAAAAATAAAAGGATTGGGCTGCCACACCTAATATTATTCTAAATGTTGGTGGAAAAACATATTACTATAAAGATGGCAATTTTCTTTAAAATTTTTCACATTCAATGGAATTTCAATCAAAATTTCAGCTATATTTTTCAAAAACTTTGGTAAGTCTATTCTAATATTTATAGAGAAAAAAGGGCGCCAAGTAGCAATGACTATACTAGCAAGTGAATGAAGAAGGTCGACGTAGTTCAGGGATAGACGAGGGAACCAATGAAAGCGAGGAGAGTCCCCAAAGGTTCATAACAGTATAGGACTCCTGTATAAGAAAGTTCACATTATACATCACTGGGGGAAGGGCAGAATATTTGACCATGCTGGAAGAGCATACATATGGGAAAATATGATATAGTATAGGAACTTCTCATACCTAAAATCCACAAAGATTGAAGACATAAAAATTTTCAAGTTTTGCTTTCCACATTTGTGTGTAAATATATCAAGATATTTTATTTTTTATATATGGGGATATTTTAATGCCTTTCAGTAATGAATTATTTATTTAATAAGACACAGAAAGTAAAATCCACAATGATAAAGATTAAATATAAAATACAAGTGTAAAAATAGAGTATTTTAAAAATCTAACTTTGAAAGCTCCTTCTTACAAAGTTAAAACAAAGCCACAGGCTAAGAAAAGATATCTGCAATGCATATAACAAAAAGAGTATTGATACCAAGAATATAAATAGAAGTACCACAGAAAAAAATAGAAAAAGAAAGAACTAGATTACAAAAATAAAGAGATATTAATAGGAGCTCATTGACAAGGAAACTCAGATTCTTAACATATAAAAGATTTGCCATGTTGAGAGAAATTTTAAAAAATCATTTAGTGAGCCATTTAACAACTTATTAAAGAAACAGAGGGAGATTTCATCACGTTACTCAGATTTATAACTTATGAAGTGTTTACTTCTGCAATTTCCCACTGAATATTTTCAGACTGTGGTTGACCATGGATAACTGAAACCATGGAGAATGAAACCACAGATGAAGGGGGACTATTGTAAAATCATTCCTTTTATCTGCCCTCCCAAATATTTATTAAAAATTTACCACTGGGGAAAATCCCCCAAACTGTCAATACCTAGAAAGAAGTAAGCCCTTTCTGATTTAATACTGTAAGTGGTGCCCCCTAGGCAGTCTCTACATTAGTCTGCTGTGGGTGAGAGTCTGGATGTCATGGGAGATACTTACAAGTAGTGAGGACACAGGGTTGGGAAGGAAGTGCAGGCCTAGATTACACTGGATGATGAAGCTCAGGCTTTTCTCTGGGCTTCATGGTATAATCATTGAGAATCATGAAGGGCTGCAAGAACCAAGATTTGTTTGAATGAGTGATTTGGACACATCATAGACAGGCCCTTGGTGCAAGGCCACATTGTACACTGTAGGAGTCCGTGGGTTGCCAGTTATAGTGGAGTCCATGGCATGTACTTGAGGCAATGTCAGATATATGAGAAAAATTTGCAGCTAGTTATAAAGATTTTCAATCTATGCAAACACTCATTTGAAGCAATTAGGTTTTTTCTTTTCTTTTTGAGTAAAGGTATATGACAGGAAGCTGGATTAGGAGAACATTGCAATTGTCTACAAATATTATAAAGGCTGGGGACTAGCAGTGGGAATAAGAAGGAAGGAGTAAATGACAGAGCCATCATGAAGCAAGAAGCCACAAAATTAATGACTCATTAGGTGCAGGGAAGAAGAGAAAAGCAATCTGATAATGTTGATATGGATGATTTGAGATTGTCTCACAGGAAGAGTTGGGATGATGAACAAACTTAGAGGAAAGAAGATAGATTTTATTTTTGATTTATTGTGTTTGGGGCACACATAAAACTAGCAGATAGGACGTCTGATACCCAAAGATTTTTACCCATCATTCTATCATGATTTCTCATGAAAACAAAATTTTAACTTTAATTTTACTTTATATTTCAAGATGACAAATTACTCAATATGCTTAACATGTTGATCAATTCATGAAAACAACCCAAACTCATTAGCTGAAGTTCTTTTGCATTTTCTCCTCCATGAATTAATTTTCAGCTCTAAATAATGAGATCAATACCAGACATATTTGAGGAGAAAGAAATCTAACTAATATTTAAAGTGAGCTTATCTTGAGTATCACTGTGCTAGGAACTTCATGGTTTATTTAACCAGATCCCTGTGGAAAGAAGGGAATCAAATTCCCAAGCCCCCATGAGCAGAAAGTTAAGAGGTTGAGATTAATCCAGATATAACAATAAAAGTCTTCCCAGTCCCCTTCAGTAGGTTTCTCAGCATGGCTAGTTCTTCTAACTATGTTGAGGCTGCTGGAAAAAATAAAAAGTAACAGTGATACTCATGACTATACTATTTTTGCTGTCAATATTGTTTGATAAATTTTATTTAAACAGAACACTACTAAGTGAAGCTCTTAAGATGACAAAATTATCTCTCATTGGGGTTTGCATGCAGGAAAGCTTATCTGCAATCTCCAGATATCATTGAAGTGTTCACTAGCATTATTATCACCGGTTAGGTGCCATCTGTTCCAATAGATCATTGTCAAATCACCTCAAGTCTCACATAGACTGTGTTTCCTCTAAAGCAAAATTGACACAAAATATCTTGCCTAAGCTAAGAGTGAGGCTTTCAAATAAGTAGGCCACCCAGACCCTAGGTGACATTTCCCCGTGTTGGAGAATTGGAAGAACTACTGTGTAGTGGAGTCACGGGGCATTGGAATAGCACCAGTAATTCAAGTCTGATACTAGCAAACCAATTAATATTATGATGAGACAATAGTAAAACTTGGAGACACCAGTCCTGCCTCAAGATACTCTGAAGAAGTGGATATGAAAGTGTTCTAAAGGGTACAAACAGAAAACATTCTGCTCTGAGTCTGTATAAAGGTTGATTAAATGCACCACCACTTCAATTTCAAAAGCACCAAAGGAGCGTCCATTGGATGTCAGGCTTCATGTCAGGGTCTAAGGGTGACAAACAGGAGCAAGACAGGGCCCTGCCCATGAGAGGCCTCCAATTACCTAGAGAAACACGTACTATAATGGTCTGTTCCTCTTCACCAGCACATCACATGTGCGTCCATAAATTAAGCCACAATAAATGAAAACTTGAAGAAAAAACAACAGAGGAGAAAGGCAGTCATATACTAGTAAATATTCCTGGAAAGCAGAAGGTATGTCTTGCAGATTTGCAATAGTGCCATATATTTTCCTGAAGATTTTCTGTAATAAAAATTGTCTGTAAAAGAGAAAAGTAAAAATTGAAGCTAATATTTTGGGGGATGGGCAATGGCATAGTGACTTCAGATTCTTGGTTTTCATAGACTAACCTGTGAACCTCTAGACTGGACAGGAAGCCAGTTAAAGTTTGCTGCAATCTGAAGTCATAGGCAGATGCTGCTCCAGACCATGTACATCCTTCAAACCCACTGAAGTCCCCAGGAACACAAACCACTGAGGTTTCAAGTAGAGTCTAGAACACTAATGACCCTGGGAGGTAGAATCCAAAGTCACTCTTGATTCACCTAGAGAAAACTCACTGGATATACCGCCATGTTGGAGGGTTTCAAAATGTAAAGTGCTTTCTCAGGCAAAGAAAAACACAAGAAAGCAGCTCTGATTTTAGAAAGGGCTCTGAAACCGAAGAGTGGGAAGTTCCATATGGCATTTCCCATGAAAACATCTCATATCCTATTCTTTCAATACTATTCGGCTTTCACACTTTCCTTGCTCCTTCCCCATTTCCCTCTCTTCTTTCTGAGGGTAAGTGGCTGTAGAAATGAGTATATTTCAGAAAGCAAAACTCCAAGAACCCAAAGATCACATAAGCACATAATCATAGTTGACATTTGATAAGGTATTTACAGATGTTCTCCTTTCTTTGAATATTTTTCTATGGTAGCTTGACAGAAGAATTTGGTAACCATTACAATAAAATGAGGATAAGAAAGGTTTTGATTATATCATTTTCTTATTGAAGTTCCTAACTACATAAATACAAAGAGCATCACTGGCTGAACAGTGGGCAAGCACTCTCTGAGTTGGCTGGAGACCTTCAGTAAAACATGAGACTGTCCCCTTGCCCTGGAGATTCATCTCAAATCTCCACCATGTGGCCATGCTGGGGTGACTGACCTCTTTGGTCCTAGAATTATACCCAAGCTGATTGCATCTTGGCTATGTCCTTCCTTCATACAAACCAGCTTCTGCAGCTCCATTACTTCCAGGAGGGGCTCTCTCCCACCCACATCACCAACCTGTACCCTACATGCTATATTTGATGGGTAACCACTTTTTACCCTTCATCCTGTGCTCTAATTTTACCTAAATACAGGTGTTCAAATGAGGAGGTATCCCAGAAGAAATAAATATGTAATTCAGTGACTTGGGTGGTCATTTTATAACAGATAGTAAAAAAGTTAAAGATATAATTTTCTCTGCCTTTATAAACATTCATATTTCAGCTTTCATATTTGTTGGAAAAGTTCAAAAAGGAAGCCTTGTTACTATAAAATATAGACTCTCCTTTAAAATTACTCACCTTAGAGTTTCATGGGGCAGAAATGCTCCTTGATCCACTGATTTTAAGCTAAGAACTTCTGTTGAGAAACATAGACAATCGGGAGATGGCATAAAAGGAAAAAATAAAGAACATTTTAAAATAGTTTTCCAATGATAGAAAATGCCATCAAACCATCCATACAACCTCCTCTGTTTCTATAAATTTTACGAAGACAATTTCAATAAACAGAAGAGCAGTCACAGAGCTAACACTGCCAGACAGTGCAGAGGTGACCCAAATGTACTACTGAACGCATTGCACCCAAAGGGCCAGGAGGCAGGAATTCAACAGTTGTGAGTATCCATAGGACTCTCCATCCATCCATTCCTTTCAGACGTTAAGCTCTGTCACATGTCCACTTTTTTTCAATGACAATTTTCTATCATTAAAAACAGTGTGTGTTATTCTCTCTCAGGCAAGAATCTTAAGTCAACCCCACCCTTATTCTCCCAAGACAAAGTTATATCTCAAGTCCTGTAAACCAATCCCCTCTATTCGCCGCCTCAAGCATTAAAAGTATAAAGCCAACTTTTTGGGTTATTTCTGGATCGTGACATTTGTGTCCTTCCAACATAACCCAGTTATTATAACATACAATTTTGGAGGAAGCATCCTTTGCTGTATCTGTATTTACAATATCTTTCAACATTAAGTGCATATTCACTACATCCTCTGAGTGCTAAGGGAAATGTCTGCTGTTACTAGTTATGGTGCTGGTAATATTTTAATTGCATATGCTGACTCAATGCTTCTATTCAGATTGGCCTCATCTAGTATTGCTAGAACTCATTTTAAGATTTGCTGCAAGTTTTTCATATATTTAAATTGATTCAAAGAAAAAAAGTAAGGAATTTCTCCCCTACCCCCTATCTCCCCAGCCAATATTGCAAACATTCCTACTATAATAAAAAATAATTTTAGTGAAACAATCAACCATACCTTAACTCACTTGGTCTAACTGTAATACGTAATTATAGGTTGCTAGACAATTAGAAGCATTTTGTTTGGATAAGGCCTCCACCTGTGGAAAAACCCAATGCCTCTCATGAGGCTATATAAAAAGCACAATATGTATTTGTTCCTTCCATTCATAAACTACGATTTAGGAAATGGGGAGAAAAACCCTTGCAATAATAGCAGTGTTGACCATATCACAATCGTCAGTGGCTCATCAAGCACAGTGATGAGTCTGGTTCATTTTCCCTGCGCTGTAGCTCAGTACACAGCATCTGCTTCTGATCTGATGTCACAGTGAGTCAGGTCCTCTCTGTTTAAGTCCAGGAGAAATGATAAGCTCATGTTACAAGGCAGAGTGCCTGCTGGAGAGTTCTAATTACCCACAGGGCAAGCTGCTCTGCTGGGGGGAGGTGGGGCTGACAGCAGGCCAGTGACTGGTGGGCAGGCCTTGTCCTGGGCCTTCCAAGACTCTGGGGAAGGATTTACCAGAACTAAAGAATTCTGGGGGAGGACTGTGCATTGTAATTCAAATCCCTGCAATTTGGGGCCAGAGTGGATATAACTTACATAAGACTATTTTAAATCTTTCTGAATGCTTTTCAAACTTTTATCTAACCAGATCAACATATTTACAATTTTTAAAAATCTGAATTCTTGAATAAAAGCAAAGTGCATAATGGCTATTTAAAAACAAACCTAGCTTGAAAAGGTTCAAGTGTTGTTTTTGTGTTTTTTTCTCGAGGGGTAACTGTTATTTAGCATGTAATTCAGTTGGGCATATGCCTTTGTAACCTGGACGTGAAAGACAAGGGTGACCATTTTTGATATTGAAGTTTTTAGATGTTGTGCCTTCCTGTGAGAACAATTAGTTTCCCTAAGAGAGTAGAAAAAGAAAGGGTATGTTCAATGATGATTTCAACAATAAAAAAATTCATAAATGCCAACCTTAAAATAGGTGAGAGTTGGGATAAGGCTCAAACTATGGTAAAGAAACTCATTTTCAGGTAAATACACTCTGAAGTAGTTTATCTTCAAACTTGCAAACATAAAATTTGAAGTCATGTTAAGTTGCAGCTCTTAGCTGTTATATAATTTCATTTTAGATATTTGAATAAAATAGAATCTGGTATTACTTTTATTCTGCTCCACTGTGGCCTGTCTTGAATTTGTGAGAAAGTCTTGACTCTTTCTACGATATTTTGGCAACTTCCATCAAATTGAGTTAAGCCCCCTTCCCGGTAAAACACGAGGTAAATCAGCAACTCTGAACATGGATCTCCTTCAATCCCTGGAAGGCAGATGCTATCAGCAGGCATAGAAGAGTCTAGAAAGTAGGAAGTAATAACATACTAGTAGAAATTATCAGCTACTTGAACTCTGATGAGCCCTAAATCTAATATTCAAAAGTCAGAAGTCATAGGTGCCTTTAGTTACATATAAATGAGTAACTTCTCTCTCTCTGCGTGTGTTAGAGAGAGAGAGAAAAAGAAGAGGTAGTTGGTGGTAGTCATCAGGACATTGGCTTCAAATATCCTGATGAACTAAGAAGTTTGGTCCCAGCTCAAGAGCAAAAGGTGATATATGAACATACTGAGTAGGCAGAGTTTGCACACGGAACTGCCACATTTCCACCAGGGGAGCAGAGCTAAGTATCTACTATGCTGGAAAACTTAGGAGACTTATTAAATAGCTATATTCATTCCAGACTCCACAAAAGGACATCCTTGCAGACATCACAAAGCTTGGTGACACAAACAGTGTGGTGGAGGACAGTGCTGGAATTTGGAAGATCCTGACACACTAGACTGACGGCTAGAACCATCAAGATTACATTTAATGGAATTAAATATAAATTCTGAGTATCCAGTTAAACATGGTAGTTTGAAACTTGCATTTATTTCCACTCTTCTCCCAAAACCCCATTTAATGACTATTAAGAAGTTTTAAAAAGACATCAATATACAAGGTCAAAAAGAATGGGAGACAAGGTCCTAACAGGTGAGAAATGAGAGCACAGTTAGGGAAGCAGAAAACCAGATGCAGGAGGAGTAGCTGGCTTCGTAACCAAAAGCGAGAAATGAAACCAGTAAGAAGCACATTGGATCCACATCACAGAACTTCCCCTCGCTGCCCTCCCCAAAGTATGTAAATTTTAAGTTTAAAAAGAGATGAATGATTTTAAAAGCCACTGTACTGTAACATTTCCAAGTATTAGGGATAATGGAAAGATCTTAGGTGCTTCTGCTGAACGATTTAAAAAGAAGATAGGTCACATATATTAAGCATAAGAACAGCATCAAATTTCTTAATGGCCAGTCTGGAAGTTAAGAAGAAAATAGAGCAATGGTTTCAAAATCTGAAGGAAACATTTCCAGGATAGAATTATACATCTAGGCAAAAGATCAAATTAGGAATGGAATTAAGGCACTCCCAGACATACAATATCTCAAAATGTATCTCCTTTTTTAGGAAGCAGCGAGATAATATAATGTCTCAAAATACGGGAATAAACTTAGAAAAAGATATGAAATTCAGGAGGAAGGAAATCTAACGCAACAGAGGGAATTCCCAGGGCGGTGGCACAGGGAGATTTGTAGCTGATGGTACCAAGGCAGGCCCGCAGGTCAATCAATCAACATGGAAGTGGAAGAAACCATTAATGCCAGGATCAGAGACAGAGCACAGGAGATTACTTGCTGTTGTTCTAGAAGCAGACTTCCAATGCTAACAAAAAGTCAAGATTTGAGTGTCAGTTAAGTAGGAAGTTAAACACCCAGTCAAAACAAGTGGCAATTATTAACTCCAGGGGCGGAAAAATGAATACGACAGTAACCCAGAATTACCAAAGCAATCACGGATACATGGCTTAGCTGTGGATAATATTTATAAGGCCATAATGTTGTAGACTAAATATTGATTTTAAAAATAATTGATGAAAAATTGTCTTCAGTGCAATGAGGCTGGAAAGTCATTATTTCTCTCCCCCTACTACAGTGGTGATATTACAGTAATAAGGAGGCTAGTGTAGACACAGCGACATAAGTCATAGTCCCAGCAGCTGTAACTGAAGGGGATAAACAACTAGTGAGTATTCCCAAAACCCCGTTGAGCCTGGGCGATTTTATATTCCTACAAAAGGACACAGAGGCACAGACCCCTCAGATGCCATAGCCCTCCCATCATTACAGACAATGATAAAATCAAGACTAGGATCTGAGTGGAAAACCTGGTCAAGTCCAAAACCAAGATGACTTCAATTTATTTGGAAGGGTGTTCTGTGCAAGGAAAATCAGACAACTGGGTTGATTTAGAATCGGACTAGTTTACACAGCCAGTTATTTTAATTTATGAGCATATACTTAACCTGTTTCTAATTATCTGTATGACTTGAAATATTCTGAAATTGTGCACTGAATTTAAAGGGCCACCACTAGACTCTTACCATCTTGTTAGGCTGCATTGACCTTGACTTTAATGTGCAAGTAAATGTTTTTATGGGAAATGAAACCATCATTTCTGTAAGGATCAGAAACTGAAGAACTAAAAATGTAAGTAAAGGTTCAAAACAGGAATTAGTCATATAGTTTGCAGGAGACTTTTCCACAAGTTTTATCATCAGAAGACCATGACCAGTGGTTCCAGCGATCCACCTCAGAGTGGAACACAGAGGTCACGTGGTATCTCATCCCAGGGCACTTCCAGCCTCCACCGAGATTGTAGCTGTGCACAAGGGAGTGTGGAAAGCATGCCACGAGGTCCTAAGGTTTTCAGTTGGGTTGTGTTGGCCCCGATACTTACCAGCTAAGTAAGTAGATAATAACAACAACACTGGACTTTCCCTGCAGTCACTAAGGAGGAATCTGATCCTCAAACAGAGGGTAATGGTAGGTCTGAAGCATCTCATCTCCATTGTTTATTCTCCATGACAGATTGGGTATTGAGGGGCCACCATTGATGAGCCTTTATAAGATACAGTGTGAGTTTCTTACTTAAAAAAAAAAAACAACCAAGTGAGAAACTTCTTGGTGAGGAAGGTGACACTGATCTGTGTCCAATTTTACTGGTTTATTCCTTTGGAATATGAGCGATGTGACTATCAATAAAATGTTGGATAAAAACAACTTAATATTGCTAGCATTAGAAACACAAAGGTGACAGCTTCTTAGTGAAATCATTATTTGAAAAGTTTCCCTCTAACACTGAAATTATTCAGACATAAATTCTTTGATTCCGAAAACTGGTGCCAGGTCTTATTATTACAACCCAGACTTTACAGTCTGCCTGTACATTTTCACAAGTAATAAAAATATCTTTGAAAAGCCTCTGGAAGCACTATTCTAATTTGCCTTTTCAAACAGAGCAACTTCCCATAATCCTTAAAAAGAATTTTTAAGAGTGTCACTTTCTTAATTAAGAGCTTTATTGATATATAATTGACACACTATATAAATCACCCACTTAAAGTGTCAGCTCAATGGTTTTAGTATATTACCAGAGTTGTGCAGCTGTCATCAGTATCTAATATTAGAGCTTTTTTTTCACTCCGAAAAAGAAATTCTATATTCAGTAGCAGTCAAGAGTGGCAGACTCTTGGAGTTTCCCTTCCCTTAAGAGAGAAGAAAGGTTTAAATGTAGCTCAGTTGTTTAGACACAGCAGCCTAATGCACTCCTGGGGGCAGCCTGAGATAGAAAGAATATGGCGAGATATGGTAAGATATGGTGCTGAAGGATTTTCCTCTCTCCTGAGAGAATGCCCTGACTAATTAATATTCACATAGACTACTGTGTGACATGTGTGTATACAATCTAAAACAGTGCACATATATTAGACAACCCCCCATGATTATTCTTATAGCCATGCCTTAAGGCCTGAGAAAGGTCAGTAACCATATCATTGGGAAACATGTTTAATTTCTCTGTTGGTTATCAATTTTTCTTCTTGTTAGTGCTTTCAACTTTGTTATAGTCAAAACTTTTTTCACATCAAAATTCATGTTTGGAGGAAAGAAATGTCACTTCTATGAAAATTGCCTCCAGAATGTAGTAATTTGAGGAGATTATAGCATTTGAATGTAATACACACAAATACACATATTTTTCTTTATTCCCTATGAATGAGACGAATAGATGAAGATGTTTGATAGCTGTTAGATACTCCAACAATAGCAATTTTAAACCTCTATAATTTTATAAAACACACTGTTTTAGAAAATTACAATTCTGCATGAAGTTAAGCAGTCCTACTTTGTAATTTTATATCTTCTCCCAACATTATGATAAGAAAGTTAAGCTTCCTGTCTGAAGTCATTGTAGTCAAACCCACATTTCAGGAAGTCCATCTATTATCAGCCCTTCCAGATGCTTCTTCAACTTGTCTGAGGCTGTTGCAACTGATTCACCTCCTTTGAAGACACAGGATCGTTTCCGTTCCCTTCACAACCATTCTCAAGTTGAGAGCACAGCATTTGCCCCAGCAGACTCTCCAATGATAAAGGAGAGGAGTCCAGAAAAGCTTCCGATGGGAAGTTACTTTTGAGTTGAGCAAAGCAGAAACAGCAGGAGAAGGCTCAGGGTGAGAGAGTAGTGTGTGGTGTGTGCAGTCACAGCGTTCTAACTTGGCGACAGAGCAGAGCAGGGATGGCTGGAACAGAGAGATGCCATTGTCTGGGGCTATAGGTGATCTACTGAGGAGTCTGGACTTAGGCTGTAATCCTTGGGGAACTCGTAAGGAGAAAAGCAGTACGATCAGTTCTGTGCTCCACAACAGAACCTCCGCCTGCAGGATAGAGAACAGAACAGGATGGTGACTAGGCTGAAGGGAAGGAGACAAGTCAGAAGAGCATTGGAGAACTCGAGAGAGGTTACGGGGACTGAAACTAGAGCAGGGCTGGTGGGAATGGAGAAGGGAGCTATTTGAGAGACATTTTGGGGACCTGTGTCATTAGCATATCTGGTCAAATGATCAGAGAAGAAATGTTTACCTTTTCACGATCACCCATGCAAATATTCTGGAACAGTATTATGAAGGACCGTGTGATGACACTCTCCCTCTGCTTTTTTTCCCCCTGGGAACGGAAGGACATTGGGGAGAAATGGGAAGCAGGCAGAGAAATCTGTTTGCTCCTCTGTTTTCCTAATTCAGAACTCCTTCATCCTCACCTCTGTTGAAAGTTTCCAGAATATCAGAGCGCTAACTTCCAGAACATGCTCAAAAGAGGAGGAAAGAATGCTTGGGGCAAGAAGAATAAGCAGGAGAACCAGGGAAGAGATATTTCATGGACTTGGGGACAGCCTAATTGTGCTCTGGGGACAGCAAATGGAGGCCAAGGGGGCCCCTCCACCAGCAGCAGCCGTGTGACCTTGGACAAGCCACTCCATATCGCAGAGCTTCAGCAGCAGCACCTGTGGCAGGAAGATAATGAAAAATAACACCTGCCCTGCTTGCCTAATGGAGACGCAATAGGGAACATAAAGAGCTAACCTGTCAGAAAAGTCTTTGCTAGACAGCTATGTGAATGTAAAGAATTATAATTAAAGAATCGCACATGTTTATGTAATGGGCATTTCATTTTTTATGGGCACTAGAGAGACTGCCTGCACTCCAACAGATATTTATTTCATAAAGATATGTTCATACCTACAAACACATGTATAATTCACTGAAGGCATGAAGAGCAGGGCTAAATCCAACCACTTAATTTAAACATGCTGTATGAGATTTCAACAAGCCAGAGTGGAAGAAGACAAAACTCTGGATCCATATACAATGAGCTCGCTCTAATGTAATTAGAATGGGTGTTCTTTAAGGACTTATGCGGCATTGTAAGACCTAAGTTTCCTCTTTTTGATCAGTGAGCTGGAGAAAATAATACTTATCTCACAATAACTATGTAATGAATGTAATAAAACTTAGTACAATGCTTGGCATAAAAGTGGGGGGGTCTGTAAATATTAGTTTCCATTCCCCAGGTTTATTCATTCACTTAGCAAATTAGTAGTAGCTGTCTAATGTGCCAGTCATCATTTCAGGATTTAATATAATAGGAATTGAGAATGGCAGGGTCTCTGTCCTCATGGAGCCTAGAGTGTGGGAGAGGAAGTGAAAACCAAGTAAACAAGAACATAGACTGTTAGGGGTTCTGTGAAGGAAATAAAAACATGCTGTTGTGGAATCATCGATAAGGGCTCAGTGGGATGGGGGATGGGAAAGCTGTTCTGAAACAGAAAATCAGGGAAGGTCTTTCTGATAGTATAACATTGAACTGAGACTTGAAGAGTGTGAGGGAGACACCCATAAAAAGGTAAGCAAAAAAAAAAAAGACAGGCAATGAACGTTCCAGGCAGAAGAAATAGTGAGTAGAAAGGACCTAAAGAGGCAAACGGTTTGAAGTGTTTGAGACACTTGAAGGCCAGGGAAGCTGGACAGCAGCGAGCAGGAGAAAGTCATACAGACCAAGCCAGTGGAACATGGATGCCAGACCACACAGAGCCAGTGGCTTCATTGTAAGAGTTCAGACTTCATTCCAAGTTCAATGGGAAGACACTGGAAATTTTTTAAAAACTGGCATGATTTGAGTTATAACACCTAATACCGTATCTTGCGTATCGTAAGTGTTGAAGAAAGGGGTATCATTTTGAATTCTATATATTTTATTTATTTTTAATTTTTTAAATGCTTTTTTTTAGATTTTATTTATTTATTTTTAGAAAGGGGAAGGGAAAAAGAAAGTGAGGGAGAGAGACATCAATGTATGGTTGCTTCTAGCACCCTCTACTGGGGAGCTGGCCTGCAACCCAGGCATGTGCCCTGACTGGGAATTGAACTGGAAGCCCTTTGATTCCCAGTCTGGCACTCAGTCCTGAGCCACACCAGCCAGGTCGAACTCTATATATTTTACATTCAAATATCTTTTATCTTTAAAGCTGTGGCACAAAATACTATGTACCACATTTAAATAACTTATTCATGTATTGATTGCTCTTTATTGATTATGAGATGCATGTATGGACCCCTGAACCTGGGTCTAATGTATTGGACTTATTTTCATCAATCAGGTGAAAGTCTTCTAATCTGTAGACTACATACCTCATAGTTTACCCTAAAATCTGTCTCAAAATAAATAGCTCTTTGTGCCACAAGCTGTTTTCCCTCTTTTTCCTAGTTTCTAGTTTCCTTCCTTAAAATAAGAGAAAGAAGATAAAGAAGAAGAGGTTGTTTTTCAGGTGAGCTGTTATCATTATACTGACCAATACTAAGAAGTAGTTTTCTCTGCCAGCCCAATGCAGTCATCAAATCATTTAACAAAGAAAAGAATATATGCCCTACTTTTCTATCTCATGCATTGATTCAGATTTTTTGTGATATGTGCTACTTGTCTTCAGTTCCAGCTCCTGCAATTTCTGGTCCTATGACAGGCTTTTGTTTGACTTGTAGAAACCGTTCTCTGTGTGTCTGTATGGCAACCTGCTGTTTGGCTGCATTCCTGCTCATATCCATTCTTATTCTCTCATTTATTTCTATTTCCTTTCTTTTTCTCCCCTAGAGAGTCAAAGAATATAAAATTTCAGATGAAATTGTGTTAGGACAAAAGTTCCCACATTCCGAAATAGTTCTTTCTGTGATTTGAACTCACAGTGTTTCTGGATACATGCTCAGCAGTGGGCCATGGTTTTTTATCTTAAAAGCCCATGAGGCAAAATGACTGTTTAGAAGGCAAATTCCCCAGTGTTGGGCCTATGGGACAGTGGTAAAATAATCATTCAGTGAACAGGAGCCTCCTGTGGCCTGGTTCTCTTCTCATCTTCATGCCCAGCTGGTCCCAGAGGGAGACCACATAATTGGGGTGAAGTGGGCACATAAAGATGTAAACAGCACTAGAACAAAAGGACAGGGCAAGGGATCGTTCATCTCGAATGTAAGCAGTAAGAACCAATGAACATAATTTCATATGAGGAATAAACAAATGCAGTGATAGCTGTCAAAGGTCAAATCACCCAGCAATTGTCCTGACATCTCATTGGTGCCAGGTAAGGGCCAACTAAACCAGCAGCTGTTTAACAGTTTATAAAACGTGTGCCACATGTATTATCACATTTAATTTTTATAACTTACACTGAGGGAAAATTAGAGATTTGTCAGGGTCCAATCAGTGGGGAAAGTTTGCATAATGGAGCTCACACTCTAGCATGAAGCTGGTCTGTTTCCAGGACATGACACCACCACTTGTTTAGCTGTGTGACCTTGAACCAGGCACTTCATCTGTCGAAGCACTGCTATGCTGAAGGACCAAATGTGGGATAATAACAATACTACCTACTTCACAGTCCTTCAGGAATAATTGAGATAATGCATGCAGAAAATTTATTGTACTTTCTAGCATGCAGTAAACACAGAAATATTGTTATGATTACAACCATAAAATAAAACTAGAGTTGAAACCCCAAACCCAACCTCACATTCCAGAATCTGTTCGGAAGCTTGGCAGATTTTGCAAATTGTCTTTTTCACATAGAGTGAATATTAAATAAGGTCTAGTTGAATGAACATTTTTCCCCACTTGGAGATTAGTTGCCACATAATACAGCTGTGACGGCCACATTCCTTTTAGCCTTGTAGCAAAAGGCTTAGTCATGTCTTTACAATAAATTGAGACCCCTCATTCTCACTCCCAACAGGAGCCTCAGCTCTGCAATGACTGAGCGTGGCCTCTGCTGAAGTCTTGTTATTACAGGTGCTGCTTTCAAATACAGTAACAGCATCCACTTCGAGAGACAGCCCCTCATCACCCCTCTGAACCTACCTATTGGAGGTGGAATTTTATTCCCATATCTGCTATCCTTTATCCATTCTCTAAGCAAATGCTATGTTTCACCTTTAATTTTCCTAGCCAGCTTCTTCTGTGTAAATAACAGTATGTGTGAGTCCTACCTCTTTCTGGAGATATGGAAAGCAACCTTCTTCCAGAGGCTGCAAGGCAATGGTCCACAGGGTTAGTGCAGCCATAGAGTGTTCTGTTTGGTCTGTACATTTAATTACAACACTAAGCTGATATGTGGGTCATCCTATTGTAGTAAAAGATTTTCTGACTTCTCTTGAACCATCAGAATGCCTGGGTGTGTGGCACCCACATTGGAATGAGTAGGGCTGATGGGATGCTGGCCTCTTTGGTGGATCGAGCACTCTCCGATTTGTCATGGGCCCTGCTATCATCTTTCTATTACAACTTACCCACTTCCCTCATTTCGATGGTCTTCCGGGACCCTACAGGAGTTTGGGCTCTATATCCTTCAGGATTCAATAATGATACCTTTCTGTTTGCTCATCTCTCATTATGTTGTATTTTCTTTGTAAGCTTTTGGAGGTCAAGACTCCTCACTGATAAATTCTGATGCCTAGCACATAACTGCTTTCCCCATGCAGTTGCTGCTCTGTGTCAACGATGAAGACATCCAGTCCCTGTGAATTGCCTGGGAACTCTGATCACACCACCCTTCCTACTCCTCCATCTGTTCAACCTTGGAAAGGAGCAGAGCCTTACTAAGCCCTGTATGTATTACTCAGGTCATTATCCAGTTTTAATCCCTGATCTTTAAAGTGGGTATGAAAACACAGCACATCCTTAGAATTCAACAACAGTTTTTGAAGCATATAACCTTTGCTTCTTGTCATCTGATGTTTAAAGGCTGCTATGTCATCTTGACCTTGTTCTGTAACTCCCAGTCACACCAGCACCACCACCTACTGGGTGACATCTTAGTCGTACTTTGTAAAATTCTTGGCTCTTTATAAAAGCTTCATGTCAAATAAGGATCATTCACCTCAGTCTTGTCATTATTGGCAACAGACACTTTTATCCATGCATTATCACTTAAAGTCTACTTAAAAGTAAAATGTGATTGCTTATAAGAAAAATTAAGTAAAATAACACTCAATAAGCAGAGGAAGCACACATACAATTTGAAAATTGAAGAATGATAATCATATTCTAAACCTGGATATATGGCAACTGTTACAAGTCAGCACAAAATTTGATTATGAATTTCCTGACAGGCAAAGGAAGCAGGAAACATGCTTATCACTCCATGCCTGGATTATTTCAATAATTTCTTGCTTGCTGGAGTCTAAATCATACATCTACCAGTCTGTACCCTCCTACTTTGACCATGATTAGTGGCCTGGAAGCACTCAGTTCATTTCTGTGGCAGTTGAGCAGAGAGAAAGAGCACACAGAGAGGATACAGCTGCAGAACCAGCACAACATCTGCAGGCCTGAGGGCAACCTCTGGGAGAATGGCTTAAGGTGCATGGAGTGTGCACTGCACTTAGAGATGAGTGTGAACCAGAGCCTGCTCCATCTGTACTATCTGGCCACTGAGGAGGGCACCCACCTGTGTGACTTCCTGGAGAGTCACTACCAACATGAGCAGGTAGTTCATCAAAGGCTTGGGGAACCATATCACCAATCTGCACAAGATGGGAGCTCTGGAATGCAGCCTTGAAGAGTCCTGTTTGATACGCTCACCCTGGACCAGAGCAACAAGAAGAACTGAGCCTGGCTTGCCGTCCTCATAGCCACAGGGTGACTCCCCCAGTCACACTCCCAAGCATGTGTGTTTCAATATTGCCCCTGCACACCATTCGCTTAAGGTGTTTTCTTCAATTTTTGCCATTTCTTCCGATAAAGTTATTGATTCCTAAATTTAAAAAAATTATACTGCATATGTCTGTCAGATTATCATAAAATCAATATCTTAAAAATTGTAGGCCCTTGATTACCTCTCACTTTTAAATGGTTCTATCCATACCAGCATCTACCCAGAGTTAGTAAAATGATGTCCAGCAAAAGCAATAGATATGTGTCTGCAAATTTTATCCAGGTCCCCTCTCCCTTTGTCCATCCCAATACATAGTAAGTCTCCCTCATATGTTCTCTGGTCCTGTACCTATCTGGGCTATACACCTCCCAGTCTGGTTTTCCCTGTTTAGACATGAGCCTGGGAGAGCTGTGGTCCTGGTTTACGCTCCAGCTCCGTTCCCCACCAGGAGTTTACAGATACCTGAGGACAGCTGCCCAGCCCCCAGAAGTCTACACAGGAGGAACCACAGAGTCCTTGAGTAAGGAAAGAAGCAGACGCAGCACACTTGCTAAGAGTAATGCTGCCTTAGTGGGGAGGAAGAGGAAAACAATAAACAGGGCATCATGTTCTTCACTAAGATTTTTCCTCGGGTCAAACTCCCTTCCCTATTCTGCTTATCCCTGGCTGGACTCGTGATTGAGCCCTGGGAGGTAGGAGATGTGGGTACAATATGAAGCTATCAGTAGAAATTGAAATAATTGCTTGTTTTTTTAAGTCTATAATACATGAGGGCACATATATCTGTGACACAGAGACCGTGACTATAATGATTATAACAACAGAGAGGATCAGAAGTTTGAGCTCCATCCATCAGACGCAGCAGGGACAACCCACCCAACACAAGCCTTCTTGCTGCTCTGTGGGAGGGGGATGCGCAGCAGGCTGAACCAGGGCCGGGAGGAGTGAGTGGGGGTCCTACTCCAGGGAGGGGTGGGTGGTGCGGGAAAAATGAGCAGAGCAATGGAAATATGGTGCCTCATCACAGCTGATTAGATTCATTTGTGAGTTCAGGTAGGACACCTCTTGTGATTCCCTGAAATATTCTAGGGGACATTCAGGAGTTTACAACAGAAATACCATCATTCTTCAACTACAGCACTTTCCACGTTATTACCGGTAACAAGGACCATTGTCATTTCTAATCAATTGCAGATTCTTTAAGCCACATTTTGGCATCCTGGGTCTGAACACCTGACACACAGCCTGGCATTCAGTAGGGGCTCCATGAATGTCAATTAAATCCCCAATAACTGCCTGACTAAACATCTGGGCACCGAGATATGAGAAAATATGGCTAATGTGGGACATTCTAGGCAGTCCATCTGGATAAAACATGCATTAGTTACATTAACGATTACCTTAACACCCAGTGGAAAAAAAACATTCACTAACTCGCCAGTTCTTCGAGTCAGGGATCAAGGAATGGCTCAGCTGGGTCCTCTGGTTTGGGGTGTCCCACAAAGCTGCAATGAAACAGAAGACCAGCGTTTCAGTCACCTCCAAAGTCTGCTGAAAAAGGATCTGAGTCCGGCCTTACATACACGCTATTGGCGGGGTCCAGGTCCTCACTGGCTGCAGGCCAGAGACATCAGTTCCTCCTCATGAAGGGCACTCACCAACGGTGGCTGGCTTCTCTTGGATGGAGAGTGGCAGAGGGCGCCCGAGACAGGAGCCACAGTCATTTCTGTAATCTCAGACGTGACATTCCTTTACACCTACCATTTGCTGTTCCTTAGAATCCACTCAATAAATCCAGGCCACACTCAAGGGGGAGGGATTACACAGGGGCAAAAGAAAAAGGGGGGGAGAGATAAAGATTGACAGGAGCACTCTGCCTATCGACCCCGTGGCAGCCTATCTGCCACAAAGAACTTGACTGTCAGCAATAGACAAAGGTGCTTCTGGTGGGATGGGTGGGGGACAGATCATGAAAGACCTTCTATGTCAGGCTAAAGAATCTGGAATGTATGGAAAGGATCATGGAACCTCCAACACAGTTATCCCATGATAAATTCACACATTAAAAAGATTATTTTGGGTGTTTGAGATGCAACTGTTGTATTTCAGGATGGTAGCAATGAAGGCAGGAAAGCTAGTTAAAAGGCAACTATACCAAGGGATGAGGTCTTCCTACCCAGGAAGGAAGTGAAAAGTGAAAAGTTATTTCACTTTTTTCTAACAAGTATTTACATTGTTCCTATCTTTCAGGATTCTTCTGAATATCAGAAAAATAACCACACTCACATGTGGAAATTACTTTAAACTGTATATAATAAGATGTTTTATTCAATGGTTATAATAATCTTACATGAATTAAAAGGCAAATTTGGAAAGAGCTTTAAAAACAGAAAGTGTCACGGTCATCAGAGACAAAGACTGAGAAACTGTTACAGATTTAAGGAGACATGACAACTAAATGCAACCCAGCATCCTGGATTTGATCCTACACAGATAAAGACATTTGTGGAAAGACCAGAAAAGCCAAATATAACATGGAGTTTAGTAACAATATGGTGTCGCTGTTAATTTCTTAGCTTTAATGAATGTTCCATGGTCGACATTACAGAAAGCTGGGTGAAACATAGATAAACAAACCTCTGTTACCTTCACAGCTTTTCTGTAAATCTAAATGTATTTTAAAATATAGTATTAAGAAAGAAAAAACAGCAGAAAAAAGAAAAGGAAAAGAAAAAATAACATAGAATTTAGATACACAGCTGACAATTCCAGAGGAAACATGGATGTGACTGCTGTTAGAAGTCACCGGTCTCCTAACATTGAGGAAAACAACTGAAAATCAGGCTCTGTGGGTGGCAGATGGTGAAAATGCTGCCAGACTCCTGGCTGCGGCACCTCCGTGAGGAAGGAGAGTTCAACATATTCTCAGGAAGGGGTCACACTAATTAAGATAAAAGATAGGTTAAGGCCCTTTGGGAAAAATCTGAAATTCTGTATTAATCTGACAGGAATTCTAAGGTTTTTGTTGAAGAATCCGTGGTTGGTAGTTAAAAGAAAAGCAAACCCAACTGCATGATGGAATAAGCATATACCCTGGGGTAAGAGACAGTTTGAGTTTGGCTCCTCAAGTGTGTAAGCAAGTGAAAAACCTCTGATATCAAGGAAGGTCTCTCCAGTTTTTGTTCCCATAGGAGATGGTTTGGTCCACAGGTGCAAAAGTAACTCGCTCACTTACCTGCTTCTTGATCCAATGTAGATTTCAACTGGGTTTTCTGAAAGAAGTCGCTCCCATTAGTTCCCAGGGCAGCATGGTGAATTTGGCACACACAGTTTGCTCAGTACATGTTGTTCTTTAATTGATTTGTTTTAGCTGTTTAATGCTTTACCAGGAGAAATAGGACAAGGTACTAAGTGTATAACATGGAAAAAATTATTTTCGATTTGTCTGCTTTTAATTTCAAACCTGCAAGCAAATCTTAAAATCAGCCCTGCTGCAACCCTGGCCTCAATTCTGAGCATGGCCGCTTTCTGGGGTGCTACTGTTTGTAGCCCCCACCCCTCAGAGGCTAATTTGGGCCTCTACATGATAAGCCAAATAAATGTTTAATCGATAAAGTAGAAACTTTATGAGGCAATGTGTCCAGATTTATAGAAAGTCATTTATTCAATGTTTTAAAAATCTAGGCTCAACTATACTTAGGATGTGGATATGAATTAATGGGCAAACTTAGCCTTCCTACCCTGTGCTTATCGTTGCTAAGTGGAGATAATAAAGTATGTATCTCAAAATGACCGCTATGAAGGGAATTGCTTCTTCACCAAAATTGATATGTTGAAGCCCTTATCCCCAATATGATGGTGTTGGAGATGGGGCCGTTGGAAAGAATCAGGTTTAGATAAGTTCATGAGATTGGGGCTCTCCTGAGATGACTGGTACCCATATAAGAAGAGACACCAGGAAACGTGCTCACTTGCTTTCTCTCTCTCACTCCTTGCCATATTGTTACCATAGATAGTTAGCTACCTATTCATAAGGAAGGAAGCAAAGGGAATTGGACGTTGTTGCACCTAATGGGTTGGGGAACATAAACCTGTTGCTTAGCCAGCAAGCTACAGCTTCACACACTCCAGGGGATCACAGCATTGCCCTGCCAAGGATTATCACCTCTCCCTTTCTCCTCCTGATTTCAGGTTGTTGCGGGTTGTGGGGGGAGGTAAGCACATATGCAATAGAAGTCAAAATGGTACAGGGGGAGGAGCTTGACAATAGAGGCCTATCAGTATAACCTGAAAATGGGGGTGGATCTCTTAGAAGCCCATAAAAGCTTGGGAAGTTGATTTGTTAGTTTGAAAAAGCTCCTGGTCTTTTTCAAACCCAAAATAATATAATCCCAAGGAATAAAAAAGAGCTCACTCTCTCTCTCCCTCTTTCCCTTTCTCTCTGGAACCTGCACTTGCCTCTTTACTCACGTGTTCTTTCTCCATAACCTTGTGGCCCTAGCATTCATGTGGCCATAGCCTCACAGACTTCAAATCTGGGCTGGAGCCTGGGTACTGCAGCACAGCCATGGATTTGATTACAGCTGGGAGCACAAGCTAAGCTTGCTGGATGGTGAGAAAGGCTGGACTGAACTAAGCTTTCCTATGACATAGAAACTGTAGACACTGACTGACTTTTGTTTTGGTCTTGCTGAAGACACAGTTGGACTTTTTCCATGACAGGATGGATGGAGATGGGACACAGACAGCCTTCTACCAAAATAAATCTTGCCACTCTATAGTCTCCCATGCATGGGTTGATGAAATGTTCTCTCTTGATCCCATGAAAGAGCCGTTCTTCCACTGGCAACATCATGAACACAGAGAAAAGGCAGCCATCTGCAAGCCAGGAAGAGAGCCCTCACTGGAGGACTAAAGGATACCTTGATCTTGGACTTCCCAGCCTCCAGAACTGTGAGGAATAAGTTTGTTGTTCAAGCCATTCGCTCTATAGTATTTTATTACGGTGGCCTCAGCTGACTAATACAAGGACAATTTAATAATACAAAGCAGAATACAAACTCAGTTCTAAACTGTGAGGTGTAACAATCTTTCTATAAAAACAATGAAAGTGAGAGGGACCCAGGAATGGGTTTTGAAGGATTTGGGACTGGATCTGATCCCAGCAGGCCTTTTCTCTCTACATCAGCTGGACTCACTGGAATCTTCACCTCGTAGGCACGGTCTCTCCCAGTCTCAGATCATCCTAACCAAGCCTAGCC
Source organism: Artibeus jamaicensis (assembly GCF_021234435.1). Taxonomy (NCBI): domain Eukaryota; kingdom Metazoa; phylum Chordata; class Mammalia; order Chiroptera; family Phyllostomidae; genus Artibeus; species Artibeus jamaicensis. Next base: position 29,335,680 of record NW_026522046.1, on the reverse strand, counting down.
CGCAGTGGCCACATGGAATTTCCTGCTTTTAGAACTCGTATCTGCCAGAGAAGCCCTAGTCGCCGGTGCCCACCAAGTTCCTGCCTGGCCATATGTCCTTACATAACTGGCCAGTCCTTACGGTAGGATTTCACTTCACTTGCCTTTCTTAGACTCAATTTCTTTACTAAGGTGAGATCCTTCTGCTACGCTCTCACCAAAGGTGGTGAGAGATTAGATGAGAGGTGTGGGAAGAAAATAAAGAATTTTGATGAATGTGTAAGGACAGAAATGGAGACATGTAATTGGAAGTAAGAATGATATTTTTTATGAAATAATGTAAACCTCCTCTTCCAAACACACACACACTGACTGGTGAGACTAGATGATGTAGGTTAGGGAATAATGGGAAATAAAACCAAGGGAGCTAAATTACATGGAACGTGGGTAAACTTGGGTGATGGTTAATTTAGGTCTATGTGACTGGGCTAAGGGATGCACGGATAATAGGTAAACATACCTGAGTGTCTATGAGGGTGCCTTGGGGCAGGATGAATTACAACACAGCTTCCTTTGCTCTCTAGCTTGCAGAGGGCACACCATGGGACTTCTTGGCCTTCATAACTGTGTGAGCCAAATTCTTCAGTAAATCTCCTCTTACCTACCTGACCTATTGGTTCTGTTTTTCTGGAACTCTAATGCAGACTATGTCTAAAGTTTATAGCAACAAGCAGAAGAAAGGCAAGGAAATTAAAGGAATGGGTCATGTTTTTCTCCTAGCAATACTCCACCAGCGTATCTGCTACCAGGAGCTGGCTGCTGCCACACTGATACCACAAACACATGGGTAGTTCATTTGTTAAATAAAACACCCTTAAAAAGTGTCCATGTGCAGCCGTGTGTCACAGCACAAACAGAATAAGTTGAAAGGAAAGAAAGAAGTGTTTTCTAAGTATTTCATTTTATTTTACAATGGTTGAATGATTAATAAACAATTAGAAGTGAAGAGGTAAAAGATGACCAGTGCTATCAGATTTTCCAGTCTTGGGCAGCAGTCTCAAGCTGAGCATGCATCAGAATCTGGATGTGGAATTTATGACTCGGGGGAAATGTGGTGAAAGGGGAAGACCCAGAACGTACATTTTTAACAAGCTCCCAGGTGATGTTCATGCTGCTGGTGGAAGAGTCACATGTTGAGAAAAGCTCATGTAAGTAAAGAACTCCTGAGCACTTTAGCCTGAGAACAATCTGTCTTAAGGATTATGTCTAATTGCCACACTCCACGGACCATGGAAAGGCCACTATCTGCCACCTGTACCATCAGCAGCATCTCATTTTTCTCCCTAAAAATGAAAATGTTCCTTGTCATTGAAACGTGATTGTACTCGATAAAGTCAAAAAGTGAAAAACATTAAACATTGTTTCTGTTTGATCATTTGAATACCCCAGCAGGTCAAAAAGTAAAATGGTCAACACAAAAAAATAAAAGTGAAAAAGAATGCTTTTCATCCAATGCCTTGCCTCATCTAACCCTGACTTGAATCAAAGTTAAAAATGGGATTTACATACAGATCATTAAAGAGGTATTGTTTTTAATAAACAACAATTGTATAAGAGTTTGTTTGACAATATCATTAATGTAAAACTGTGACAGGCATTTGAAATAAAGAAATACAAGCAGCTCTGGAAGGCACGAGGCAATCAGCCTATAAGTGCCTCTCTTTCGAAGCCTGAAGAATGTGACTGAATCATTTGTTCCATCCTTTGAAGCTTAAAAAAAAACTTAAGGGCATTATACTGTTGAAAATAAAAAAATTCTCCTATACTTGGACATGACGGGTTGTTTTTTAGATACAGCAATAAGTAACCACCAGAACTAATTACAAACCAATCCTAATGTATCACTGCAACGCACTTCAGCAACCACACCTCAGAGGAAAAAACTCCTCATCAACAGTACCTGATACTAATGATACGTCCATCAAGAAGGCACAACAGATCCTTAAATATTTTCTGGTTCCAAAATCTGCTAATTATAGTGTTACCTTATGTAATTATCTAAGTGTTATTAAATAGAGAGTGCAAAGGGAATTGCTATAGCTTTTCACACTCCAGGAGACCACAGCTTCATGCTCCATGGAGATTAACATCCCTCATTTCCCCACTCTGGCACCAGATTGTTGGGTGGGGAGGGGGAAGCAGGGGAAGATAGGCAAAGGCTTGATAGAAGTTGAAGTTACTTAAGGGGAGGTGCTTGACCATAAGAAGCCAGCCGATTTAGCCTTGGGAGCAATGGACTGTCTAGCAGGGGTGTCTAACCTACATCCTGCAGGCTGCATGCATCTCAGGATGGCTATGAATGCAGCCCAACACAAAATCATAAATTTACTTGAAACATTATGAGATTTTCTTGTGATTACATGTTGCAATATGTTAATGTGTGGCCCAAGACAACTCTCCTTCTTCCAGTGTGGACCAGTTATGCCAAAAGGTTGGATACCCCTGGTCTAGAGGATAGACGCATCAAAAAGCCTGCAAAAGCTTGGGCAGCAGAGTGGTCATTTTGAAAAAGCTCTTGGTTATAACCCAAAGGGAACAAAGAAACTCTCTCTCTCCCACTAGGTAACACACTCGCCCAAATCATTCCTGTGTTCTCTCTCACCCAAGGGCATATGACCCTCAGGGTGTAGCAGCTACACTGGCGCACAGCACATGACATAGGCTTCAAGGGACTAACCTTTGATATGAAGCAGAAACTGAACACTGGCTTTTGTTTTGGCTGTGCTGACGGCAAGGTTGAGCTTTTTCCAGGGCGTGACAAAGGTAGATGGGAGATTAAAAACCCAGGGGCAGATTTCCACCTAAATAAACCATCTTGACACACCACAGTACTCCTGTGTGTGGGTCCTTGCCATGCTATTCGTGCAATCCCATGTGATAGCCCGATTTCCACCAACAACATTTGGTGAGAAAGCCAGGAGAGAAATAAGGCATGGATCATGGTGAGCAATGGAACCACACCACCGTGGGCTGGGGGCTCCATTCATCATTTCTCTCTCTCTTCCCTCTAGTGCTGCCTGTGTGGGCTTTCTGCTTCCTTTTGTCTTTCCTCCATCGCTGCTGCTTCAGACTCAGATCCAGGACCAACTTTGTGGATGTGGGCCAGGTGACCTCAGCCCCCAATACACCACCACCCCCAGACTGACACACTGAGGAGAGGGCTGCTTTTATTCAGCCAGTCTCGGGTCCTTTTGGCAGCCATAGCCCAAGAGAAGCCAAGTGGCCACTCTTTGTTCTCAGTGCCACTGAGACTGCTGACTCAGTGTTTCTAACCCCCATGGGACAGAGGCTGCTTAGTGCCAGGGAATGCAGAATGCAGGAGGTATTCATGTTCCCAGTGCTGATTCCAGGGGTTTTGCTCCTAGTGCACTACATCCGGGGCACACCTAGAGTTCCTTTCCCAATTTGCAGCTTCTGCATGCCCAGCCTGGCACGCAAAAGGGATGACCTTTCTCAACTACAATGCCCTGCTGAGCTGTGCATATGGTGGGCCCATGATTCCAGTCCCCTCTCACCAACACCCACCCCCGTGGTGCCATCCTGGTTTGTTTGGGTCCCGGAGGCAGGTGGGTGTCTCTGCCACTAACCCCAGGGCCTTAGAGCATGGCTTGCAGCCCAGTTGTGGGCAGCACACATCTCCTGGCTTCATCCACCACTCCATCTCCAGGCTCTTCACCCAAGTGATTCTGGAGAGAGCTGATGGCTGGAGCTGCTGCCAGGATGTCACCGTAGCAACCATGTGTAGCCAGGGCTGCTGCCGCAGCCTTGTAGCCTGGAGCACATTAAAGCCCAGCTTCTCCTGCAAACACAGCTGCTCATCTATGCTTTTGGAACACCGGCTCCTAGTCCTCATTTATCATTTTACACCATATAGGCTTCATTTTAGAAGCCCACCTGCACTGCTGTCTCCTGAAGTGGTTTGATGGGGTGGACTTGTCAGTACTAGATAGTTGAGGTGGTGAAGTATGGGATGGTCTGTCGGTTTCTTTTCCAATGTCTTCCCTCTTCTGCCCAAGTGGTTCAGACAAAAAGGCTCACAGTTCTTCTGGAGGCAAATCTGGGAATATCCTTATCAGCATAATTTGAGCGAAGTGTGGTAAACAAGAGCGTTCAGCCAGATGTGACACAGCTTCCTCCAGGGAGGCCACTCCCATAACTTAATCTGGGAAACTGTAAAGTTAGTCCCTCCATCTGCCACCCGGTTTTTACTTTCCACCAGACCTTTAGTTGCTAGAGTTGACCTCCTTTTTAGACTATGCCATTTTAACCCTCTGTCAATTGGTCACCTCTAGAATTCAACAAGAATGCCAACTTGTACAACAGTGCCATCCTCTAGAAATCACATATGCCGCCTCTCAGGGACAGCCAACTGGCCTGGACTTTGCAAAATCCCTCTTCCTTCTGGGAAGACTCCCCTTCCCTTTTGTTCCTTTCTTCCTTTAGCAGATACAAAGACCCTCTGAGTCCTTTAGCAGCAAAAACTACAGAAGATGAGACCTTCCTCCACTTGCCCTTGTAAAATTACAAGGTTCACTGTCTTTAAAGGGGAATGTTACCACAGGTAATTAGCTAATTATTATTTTTAAATCTGGAGCATAAGGACTTAAATATTTTGAGCTTAATAAATTGGGCAGCATAAGCCTGTTTGCTTCACCATGAAGCTACAGCTTTTCACACTTCAGGGGACCGCAGCATTGTGCTCCACAGAAATTAGCACCCTCTTCTCCCCCCTCTGGTACCAAATTGCCTTGTGGGGAGCAGGTGGGGACAGGCACATGTGAAATAGAAGTCAAAATGGCACAGAGGGGAGGTGCATGACCATGAAGGCCTGTGAGTCTAGCCTGGAGAACAATAGATTGGTTAGGGGGTGGATCCATCCAAAAGCCCATGAAAGCTAGGGAAGTTGGTCATTTCGAAAACTCTCCTGGTAATAATCCCAGGGGAACAAAGAGGCAGTCTCTCTCTCTCTCTCTCTCTCTCTCTCTTTCTGTCTCTCTTCTCTCACTCTCACTTGCCTGGTAATGCACTCACTCCACGTGTTCACACGTTCTCTCTCACCCAGGAGCACATGCCCATGTGGGTCTAGCAGCTCCCAGGGCCTGCAGCAGAGGGCATAGGCTCCAAAGGACTGGGCTTTAATATGAAGCAGAAACTCTGGACACTGGCTTTTGTTCGGACCTTGCTGAAGGTAAGATTGAACTTTTTCCACATAGGACAGAGGGAAATGGGACATTGGAAACCCAGGGGCAGATTCCCACCTGGAGGAACTGTGTGGCCACACCACAGTGTCTTGTGTGTATGTCCTTGGGACACTTTCCATGCAATCCCTTGAACACACCTAAGTTTCATTGACAATACCAGGATTGTGTGATTTTGCAAACCCCATGTAAGTTCACGTCTCTGCTTTGCTCCAAGAGCCTGTCTTCCATATACAGCTCTCCCTCAGTAAGCAGTAAGTTCAGTGTACTGGGCACAGGATTCAGCTTTTGTTTCCTTCAAATAATCCTCAGTGTGCAATACCAAAAGAAGTATCAATTGTCTGAGGCTGATTTCTTATCCTTCCTAAGACCTACTCAGGGACCATAAAATCATGTCACTGACGAGTAGGATCTGTATCAGTGGCTCTCTATGATGGGAGAGGGAACCAATTTTGCTCTAGGGGACATTTGACAAAGTCTGCAGAGACTTTCCGTTGTCATGACTGAGGGCAAAGGAGGGATACCGGCACGTAGTAGTTAAAGCCAATATGTTGCCTAACATCCTGCTATACAGAGCACAGCCTCTCCATAGCCCAGAGTGTTAGTACTGCAGTTGTTGAGAAACCCTGGCTTAAAAACAATACAATGTGAAGAAGAATACTGGAAACGAGGCTTATATTAAAATACTGGAAATGAGGCTTATTTTAAAACAAAGAACTTGTGAAGATCTGAGTCACTTTTTGCCTCCTTGATAACCAATCCACATTTTAATTGGCTTTCAAGTATTGTAGTTCTTCCAAAAACATTCCAACAAAGTACAACTAACAGTGAAAGAATGGACATTAAACTCTCCAGAGAGTAATATTTTCTCCTTCATCCCATCCCATCACACACCCTCCTGGCCTTACCGGATAAAAAACAGACACATCAATCTGCCAATCAGGTCTTTTCAGAGTCAGTTCATTCTAGTGGTTAAAGCCGAACCTTGTACCTGTGCTTAATGCACCTTCCATTTCTTCAGATTGAGTTGGCCACGCCCTCTCCTCACTCCTCTCAATCTTTTTTGGCACTGACAGCCTGGAAGAATTGCATGCATTCACCAATTCCTTTTCTCTTTCTCACTCTATTTCATTGCAAATAGGCTTTTACTCCCTTTCATTTTCCCAAATGTTTCCTTAATGTCAGGCCACCCTGGTTTCCAGGTCCAGCCGCAATTTGTCAGTGTTTTCTCTATAGTACAGCCCCACTTAACATACTCGGTAAGTCCTTGGAACTGCGATGAAATCATGTGTGATAAAATCAATTTTAACACAGGCTAATTGATGTAAATCAGAGTTAAGTTCCTACAGCATCTCGATATCATTATAATAGAACAATATTGAGGAAAACATTATTTGAGGATCTGCTGTATGCCATAATAGGGTTTGTTTCTCCTTTTACCTATATAATATAACCCCTAGATTACTTTAACACAGCTTTCTTTTCTCTAAGTCTCCGACATTTTCCTGTCTTTCCTGACCATCTCCATTCCCTCCTAAATTTAGACATTTCCTAAAGTTCTATTCTCAGATTTTTTTCTTCCTAGTTGCCATCCATAGGAGAATTCATGTCCCAAGTCCTCAGGTACAACCTCACTGTCTCCTTTACCTCATACACACTTAGGCAAAATGCATGGGGTTGACCCTGGTTGCCTGCACTCAGATTTCCTCCTGACTTTATACTCAAATTCATACACACTGTTGGTATGAGTGTCAGTTACTATAATATCTTTGGAAAATATCTGTCAGTATGTTAAAAAGCTGAATATACATCTAACTTCCAGTTTAGGATTCCAATTCTAGGCATAGACCCAATAGAAGTGTGTACACATAAACCGAAAACCATGTACAAGAACATTCACAGCCTATTAGTCATTATGGCAACAAACAACCCAAATGTGTATCAGTAGAAGGGACAAATAAGTTTGTTGTATATTCCTCCAATATGGTTGCATCTCACAGATAAAAAGTTGAGCAAAAGAAGTCAACACACACAACCATGTCTAGTATTAACTTCATTTACCTCAAGGCCCCAAACAGATAAATCAAATTGCTGGTGATAGAAGTCAGAATGGCAATTACCTTTAGGGGGTAATGTATGATACTTCCGGGGTGATAGTAGAGTTCCACATCTCAATCTGAGTGGATTACACAGGTGTGTCCACTTCATAAAATGTTATCAAGCTACATACATGTACAATGTGTCTACTCTTTACATAGTAAACCATTTAAAGACATTTCCAGAACACATCTCAGATAGTTCAGACATCCAAATGTGTTTATAGGCTCTGTTTTTATAATCTGAAGAACTATAACTTGCTCACAATATTGTGGACTCCTCCTGCCATTACTCAGACTGTGTGGGATGTGTCCTTGTAGAAGAATGAATCTCTAACCATGACATTGTCATCTGGTTGGCAGCCCCACTATATAACTTGAGAAAAGTCATAACTATTCATATTCAAGAATAGAGACTCCAAAGTCTGCAATAGTAAAGCTGTGTGTTGGGTCATTTTCAGCAAATGCCACTTAACAAGTTTCAGAGTCTTTGTAAGGAAGTTTGAAAAGCATATTCTATAAGACATAGAACTACTTTAATGACCTTTCTGAAAATTATTCTCTTGACCCTTCTAGTCTTCCTGCGATTGAATTTCAATGAGACTCTGATATCTTAACAGAAATGTACTTAATTAGAAACAAAAAAGTTAAATTAACTTTAATCCCTTTAATATAATGAAATTAAATGATAATCATACTAAAATGATTAGAATAAAATACATTTGCTTTTGTGATTGAATAGCAACAATGCATATTTTTGCCAATTAAGTGGTCTTCCCCCATACACAGGGGTAAAATGAAAACAAAGATCAGGTCTACAGAAAACCTATCAAATACAAAAGTTCAACCTACCCTTGAAACTTGAATTAATATTTTGTATAAATCGAATTCATGTACTTATTTAAGAATTTTTAAAAACTAAAATGTTTTTATACAAAAATGAGTTTAAACCTTTCTGTGGCATTTCAGATAAATGCTATTAACTGGCAAAACTGCCTTTTATTTCAGCATTTGTCACCTAGACCAGATTTCTAATGTTATTCTGACTTTTCACTCTTTTTCTTTCAAAATCTATCATTTTTATGTGACAATTTATTATCTTTAGGTTGGAATTTCAGTCACTGTATCATATCAGGAATTGGAACTTCATGGGTAATAAATCTCTTGGGGAAAAGGTCATTACAAAAACCCAAAGAAATCCTTTTGAATCCAGTGCTGGGTCACTCAGCCTAATAAGCAGCCTGTGAATAAGACTGAGGCACCAAAATTTTTTTGAGTTTAATATTTGTTTTTAAAAGGGAACCAATATATTTTGGGAAAAGTCAGAAATTCTTTGGATTTCCACAAATTTAATTAATTAACAATTAATTAGATTTTTAAAAAATTAAGCCTATTTGAGGTAGAAATTGCATCATTTTCTTCCACATGGGTCCCAAGGGGGTTTAATCAGGGCCTCCTTTAAATCACTCCTGGAGAGGGCTTGTGGCTCTACAGCACAACTGGAGAAAAAAAAGTTATAAATAAAAACTTTGAAACAAGTAAAATGCAAATCTGGTTGTGACCGTTTTGGTCACCGCACAACAATCCCTCTCAATGAAAATATATCAAAGATAATTGGTTAAATATCCAGGACAAGCTTTCCGAGAAATTCTGCTTTCTTCTTCCTTTAATTTTACTTTTGCAGTCAACAAGAAAAGTGTATTTGGTTCAGAACTGATTTTCCAAAATCTCTAGTTGCTCCCCAGTGTTTTTACTTAATGCCTTTACTACAACTTCAAGATGTGCTGGCAATAAATAGTCCATTATTGAAAACATGCAACAACTCAAATTAAATTCAAAACACTTACAGTTCCGTGTTCATTTCCAGGGTCTGAGAAATGCCAGCAGTTCAGAAAAACAGCAAAACACATACTGCTTCAATCATGAAGGAAGATTCCAGAGAATCAACTCTACTGATCAGTTTTTCAGTCCTGGGTGTATATTGGAATCACCCCTAGAACTTGAAAAACAAAGTCATCAGTAGCGCACCTCCAGAATCTGCGTTCATTGACCTGGGGTGGGGCTCCTTGACATTGGACAGCTTTCAACAGACCCAAGTGATTCTAACACGCAGACAGGACTGGGAACCATTGCTATAAACCTACATTTGATTCAAACTGAAGTAAGACATTTGGGTTCTCAATTTCTCTATTACATGTTTTTTCCTACTTTGGAAATAAGTTTTAAAAGTTTAGCTCACTGAAACCGTGGCAACAAAAATACAACGATATCTTTTATTTCAGACATTTCTTTTACCAACTGCTGTAAGAGATGAATCAGAAAACATACAGCATAAACATAATTCACATTTCATCATCTGCTCCCTCCAATGGCATGAGATCTAGGTAACTTGTAAACATTTGTCTGTGTATCAGCTTTCCTCTCTGCAGAATGGAGAGAATGATAGCCCACACTCATCACAGGGTTATTATAAAAATATATGAAATAATGCACAAAAAATACTCAGCATAATATCTGTATGAAACATTCTTTTTTTTTGGCTGGAGACATCAAAAAATATGGACAAAAGATGGTGTAGAGAAATACATAGAACTACCTACACTTGAGGAAAAAATTGTTAAAGAAATAAAATAGTTTGCTCAAGATTATGCATTTAGTAAATTGTGATTCAGAATCTGAACCTGAGTCAGCCTGATCCTGAAGCTTCTGTTCTTCCCGTATGAGTTCTTTCTGCCACACACAGATTCTCCAAGATGCTTACTTATCTTGAAGGTGGTTTAAATGACAGATGTTCTAGTGCTGAGTTTGCATTTGTTTGGTTTTGAGGTTTTTGTTGTTTTTAATTTTAATAAAAAAAATAATCAAAGTTGGGCCAATTTTATAAGCAAAACTGTAACGGGAAATACCAGGATCCCTAAAAATGGGGAAGATCCCCCAATAACCTGGCTGAGCAAAGGGGAAGCACAGCAGGCCACTGAGAGTTACGTTGCATATCTGAAGAACTTGGCCAGCATTTTAGTAATGTTAAGTAGCTGTGGCAGGTGCTCAGAGACAAGGAGGTGGGCATGACTATAACCCATGATGTAACTGAGCCGCAGTGGCTTGCTGTGCCTGGGCAAGAGCAGGAAGGTGGTTAGCTCTATGTCACGAGGCCACACTTGCCTGGACTAAAATGGCAGCTGTGACATGCAGAAGAAACCAGAGTACTAGCAGGTGTAACCCAGTGTGGTAGAAGTTGGGAATGGGATTATAGTGGAAGGTCCACCCAGGGATTTAAACCCACTTAAGGCAACCATTGCATGCTTTACCATGTGGCTTAGAAGCAGAGAAGGATCTATTGACCACACAGTTTAGAAAGGAGCAGAAAAGCAGGGTATAGCACCCATGCAGGGGCTTGGCCATGCAATTTGAAAGGATGCAGGACACCCATTGGCTGACCATGAGGATGAGGTTTTGGATTAAGAGCAAGAGCCTAGTTAGCCAAGCATGGATGACTGAAACAAGCCGGAATACAGAGGGGAATCTGCCCAGCTAAGCTACAGACTTCTATTTCTTTTCCTGAGAGATGGTACCCCTGTCCTGGTTTGGCCAGAGGTGGCAGGACTGTGCATTTGTGGGTGTTCCTTTGTTTCTAAAGGGAGTGAGATTTAATGATGGAATTCTGCCATTATTCTAAACCTGTATAACTTTTGAATAAATAGTTCTTTTCCTTTTCATAAGACTCTGGTACTGGGAGTCACTGTTCTTATCAGCAGTGGGCAATAGAACCCAGAGCAATGGAATCCAGGGTTCTGTTACAAGACTCCTCTTAAACACTGACTATGTAAAAATTTCAGCAGCAGGCCCCTATTTCTTTGCTCACACACCTCTGCTCTATAGGCATTGCCTTTATCCACCCAGGGCACCAGCAAAATTCAAATAATGTAGCTCGAATAGCCATTCGATTCCTATTCTGCCCAAATCAGAGCTCCCTCAGGTAGTGTGCTCCCCTGCCATCTCACGTGGTTGGAGACCATCAGCCAGCTTCCATTTCATCCTGGCCATCCTTCACTCTGCTGTCACTAAGCATTTCCCAGTGCCCCATGCTTCTTTGTCTTCTCTGTTACCATTTCTCAGGAGTGATAATGTACACTCTTTCCCAGAATATGTGTGGAACAAACAAAAGGTCCTAGATATATTAATAAGCACATGGTAAGAAGAAAGCATTACTTGGGCAAATAAACCAGGGAAGTTTTAAGCTAAACAAAGTAGTATCAGAGCCTTTAATGTTCTAATGCATGTCAGGTACCCTCAAGAGGGAAATGTATTATGCAACGAAACACGTACAGTTTAGAAGTGGGGATGCCCCTTGTGCATCCACATTACTTTTGTTGTTCTCTGAATGTGCTGGTTTCTATTCATTTGCTCTTCCCTTCACTTGCTGGTCCAGCAAAGCAGATTCACCAGCAAAAATATTCCATTAATAGGTGCAACCGTAGTTCTTGCTCCATGAATTATGCAACATACCTGTAAGAATATGGTACAAAACCTTTAGAACAGGCCCCTACCTGGGATTGAACTTGTGATTTACCTTTTCATTTCAACAGAAAACTCTTAGGAAGCAAGATGCAGAACTTTCCAAGCATATCTGAAGTATGTGTATAACTAGTTAATTGGATAATAAACCCCTGGGATAGGGGCACTAATGAACAGCACTTTTTATTTGGATTAGAGCATAAAGTAATATATTGAAAACATTATAAACTGATTATGCAGAATGAAGAAATGATAACGTGTGATAAAGGCTAACTGGAGAATGCCAACCGAGCTGAACACTAATCTTTGGTAAAACACAATTCAAGTCCCAATTGCATATTCTTTTTTCACTGGGCAATTTTCCAACACTTTTTCCTCTCTCTTATCATCATTTTCTTTTGACAGACAGGCTGTAATACTTCCAAGTTAATTTTATTACATTTTGAATGGCCTAATTTTTACTCTTACACGTTGGAATATGGATAGTCTGGGGCTGTTTAAAATGTTGTCAAAACTTCTCATTTCACGTTTGCACCATGCTTAATTTGAATAAAAGGTGCATCTCTTTAACCCTGAATTGTGAGACACTGTTAAAGCATTTGGGGAAAATTGACTAAGCTTATCTTCATGAAGAAGAGAGTGAGGAGAAACTATACTCTAAATATAAACCAATAGTTAAAGCACGTATATGCTTTTTAAATGTGATATTAATATATAGAGTATTTTCTTCCTTTGATGTCACTTAAAATAATAGTTTCATTTTTCACTAAAGACTGCAAAGAACTACATTTTCATTTAATTAGCCTGCAGCCCAGAAGATAAATATTGGAACAGGATATGACAAACTATAAGCTGAAAATAAAATGTGCTGAATGCAAAATAATTATCTCTATTGTCTTCAGAGATGCCCTCTAAAGTGGCTTTACTAAATACCATCCCTTTGTCACTTCCAGTTGCCTCGCTGTTTCTCCTTTGCCTCGCAATGACACAACATTAACATCCTTTGCTGCTGGAGAACAAATATTGCTTTCATATTTGTAGTCTATTATTATGATCTGCATTGTGGCTGTTACAATGATTGTGCAAATGCTTTTGCTTCAGTGCAGATGCAACAGAGCAGGCACTAATCAGCTGTCCAATGGAAGTGCAGGCCAGAATAACGACTATGTTAGGATGCCAGAGTCGCTGACCCAACGTGGACACAAAATGTGGGAGCAGCCCAAAATGTCAACTTCTTCAGCAAGGTTCAGCAGGAAATAAAAATAATTCAAATATACTTCAAAGGTGCTGAAGAACCCTTCAAAAGAAAGGCCTCTGTGTGAACTGGGTATTAACAAATGAAGCAGCTTCAAAGTAACCTGCATGAATTGTCATTTAACGTTTTCAATGACCACCATTCTGTGGGGCATTGTGTGGGTCTATGGGAAATACATCACTAAGTACTTATTCCTCTCTGCTCCGTTCACCTTCCAAAAAACCTCGAAGGATTCACTCTAACATTCAAGTATTCTGAAAGGAGCTAATTACTTAAAATTAAACCTATTTATTACCCCACGTAGTTTATTGTATAGTAACTGGCTACAGACCAGTAGTGCTCACAGAGTTTGTGTTTGTGTTTGTGTGTGGCTGTGGTGCTACCATTTAAGGGAAATGTTCTGGCTGTAAGAAAAGTGAGGACAATGCTCCCTTGTGTGCGTGCTCAGTAATAGATACAGTAAAGGGTAACTGATGTTTATTAGCCTTGTATTTATTTTGTATTTATTTTTTTCATTTTGGGGAAGGAAAAATATGTTTTTCATTTCCTAGATAAGAAAACCAAGATCCAACATCTTTAAATTATCAAAAATTGTATTGATATTTTCCATAGTGCATTACTATTTCCTAAGTGTATATGTTTAAAAACATATGAAAAACTCAGTTAAAGGGCCCCACAAAGGTACAGTGCTCACTGTCCATTCTATTAGGTTCCATACTTCTCATTCTAAGGAATAACATGGATTTTATTTTGCCATTGCCATTCTTTACTGAAAATAGTAGGAACATGGTAACAGAGCAAAATAACCTTTTGTAGACATTTAAAAATTAGTTTCTTAGCACATAATAACCCTTGGCTTCCTTTCACTTCTACAATATATTTTGTACTTGCTATTGACCATATAAAGACACAAGTAAATTTGAAAGAACAGCAGTGGGAAAATCACTCTATTGTTCTGAAGTCCCATTACCTTTAACATTTCAGAAATCTTTAGAGCATTCTGTTCTTCAGAGTTGAATGCCCTGAAAATACAACCTTAGAAAACGTGTCAGAAAGAAAGAGTGAGGGAAGGCGTGAAGAATGGACAAGGGAAGGAAGAGGAGGATGAAAACAATACTATTCTTAAATAGAAATCAAAATCGTTTTTTATCCCATATGCAACTTGGTTAAACCATTTGGATTTCCATCTATAAGGAACATAGGACATTTAAAAACTGAACTGCTAACACAATATTATTAAAGCTAAAATATGTCAAATAGAAGTTCATGTATGCAACAAAGATGAAATTATTAAACATACAGCCATGCCCAGGTCCAAATTTACGCTTGTTTCTGTGTATTTTATACCCATCCAACAGATCATAGCTTAATTTTCATCTCAGTTGCCATGGTCACTCAGTTAACAATGGATTTCAGAGTGAAATGAGCCAGAATTCTGACCGTTGTGGAAGCTAAGTGATAGGTACATGGAAATTTACTTTGCTGTTCTCTGCACTTTATTGTGTGTTTGAAATTTTCTATAGTGAATTTTCATTAAAATTAGTCTAAATCGGAACTCCATACATTATTTTGCATACAAATCACTCTGGTTTTTCACATTCCCCCTTTAATTTTGATTTGGATGGGAGATAGGACAGGGCAAACACTAAAATTACTAAATTTATGGTTAGAAGCAGTTTGGAGGGAGTTTGGAGGAAAAAAGGGGAAAGCAAGCCGAGGCCAAGCAGTGAAAAACTCCTGTGTGGATCCCAGGAAGAAACATTGCCTTGCATGGCTGGAACACAAAGCACAAGAAGTGTTGAAAAGCAGGGGCCGCATTCTGAGAAGCCTTGATGACCAGGAACGGTAGAGAGGGGAAGTAAAAGCATAACATACGCAGGCATTTCAGCTCTTTTCTGAAGAATGAAGCAGCTCCAGAGAACTGCATAAATTTTAATGGAAACAGTTCTGTGAATCATCACAATGCGAATAATGTAACTACCACCGGATTAAAGAACATAACATTATAGATGTCCTCAATTTCCCCCCTTTGCCATTTGTAATAGTCTCTACAACTTTAAAAAACACTGCATAATATGACCAGCCCCTCCCCCATCTAAGCCCCTCGTGTGCCCCTTCCCAATCCCTAATTCTACATCTAACATATCATCAATTACCTCCACTTGCTTTTGAAATTTCTTTGAAAGTGTTAGATAGGATAAGAGTCTCAAGGTGTGGAAAGTTCTTACTACATGTTAAATGTTAAAATGTAGCACAGTATTTTGCAGATACAGCTGTTAATAAGATTTTACGGGTTTTTCCTGTTAACTACAGGAACTCAACCTGGTAAGTGTACAAACTGAAAAGAATACATTGTGTAATTAACCAAATTACAAGAATACATCAAACTGAAAAGAATAGATCATGTAATTAAGCAATATTTCCTTTTACTTATCTCTTTATTCCTTAAGTAGCATCTTTTAGTGAGTAGAAGGAAATCTTTACTAATAAACTAGAATCTTTTTCCCATTATAATTAGGAACTTTGTACCCTGTTTAAAATGATCCTTTACTGCAATACTATGAAGATATTCTTTTAAATTATTTATAGAAATATTACTGCATTTGACTTTCACCTTTAGATTTACAATCTGCTGGGATCTAGTACTGTGTGGGAAAAGTTTAGCAACTGGAGTTCCGTGTCTGGTGTGGAATAGGGGTTCTAGCAATTAGAACTGAAGGGTTTGATGGAGAAGGGAGGGAGTAATGAGAAGAAGTTAGAGTAAGGAAGTGGAGAGTGTGGCGGAGAACAAAATATAGGAGAGAAGTACCACTGAAACGGTGGTGATGGGCGGCAGTGATGTGGAATTCTCTGGGCTTAAGGGTGAGAGAGCCAGGGCCCTGGCATCAATACTGAGCCGCATCACAGAGTGAGCGCGAGGAGTCTGTGGCTGAAGCTCCACGTAGAGACACTGGGCTTTGTGCTATTCATTTTAATCAGTCAAAAACTTCGCAATACCTCAGAGGTGATTTGTATTTTTGTGTTTGCATTGTTCTCTCATTTATAAGAAAGGACATTCTGTTTTATGACAAGCTTTAGAAAACTGTAACATTGAAAGCTTCTATAGTCTTGAAAATTTATAAACTTAGAGTCACATCTGAAACTCTGAAATCTTCCATTATAGTGGAAGGGATATTCACTGTATTTCGTATACTGCGTGATATAGTTATCCCATAGGCAAAAGCTGAATTGAATGAGAATATCAGTATAAATTATATCAACCTTAAATGGTATGTTTGAAGAAAGTCCACACACAAAAAAATCTTTGTATAAATATCCTATGAAAACCCTGGGTACTCTGTTTCCTAACTAAACACTGTCCATCATTTGTAAGCTATCTCATTAAAATTTAAACATTCTTCTTCTTATTTTTATTTCCACACTCTCCACATTGAATTTCTTCAGGCAAACTGGTCCTAGGTCTAACTCCTGGAGGGTTGGCTGATGGTGGTTATTACTGGGGCCAGTGCAGTTCAAGAACCCACGTGGCATCACTTCTTTCCCTCCTCACGTCTGGTCGAGGGTAAATTTTCAACCTTTCCATCCACTGGTCCTCATCCAGAATGGTGCAGGGGCCGCGCTGCTGTGGGAACCTACCCACTACAACCTTGGTTTGAAGCTTTTCACCGCTCAGGCATTTAAATCCACTTTTTAAAAAGTTTTAATCTTTATTGTACTTCTCCACTTAATCCCTTTATACCCTCCAGCAGTCACCACACTGTTGCCCACATCCATGAGTCCTTTTTCCTTTTTGTTCAATCCCTCCACCCGCTGCTAACCTCTCCCACTAGCTGTCGTCTGCTCTCCATCTATGAGTCACTATGCATCTGCCTTGTTAGTTCAGTTTGCCCACTAAATTGTATGTATGAGTGCTGAGTGTCACTAATCATCAGAGACGTGCAAATTAAAGCCACAATGAGGTGTCACCTCACACCTGTCAGAATGGCTGTCATCAATAAATCAACAAACAGTAAGTGCTGGTGAGGATGTGGAGAAAGGGGCACCTTTTTACACTGTCCGTGGGACTACAGACTGGTGCAGCCACTGTGGAAAACAGTATGGAGATACTTCAAAAAATGAGAAATGGTTCTGCCTTCCAATACAGCTCTCCTACTCCTGGGAAGAGATCTGAAGGAACCCAAAACACTAATGTGAAAGAACATACGCACAACTATGTTCACTGCAGCATTATTTACAATGGCCAAGATATGGAAGCAGCCCAAGTGTCCATCAGTAAATGAGTGGATAAACAACTATGGGACATTTACACAGTGGAATGCTACTCAGCCATAAAAAAGGAAAAAAATTACCCTTTGTGACTATATGGATGGAGCAGGGGAATGGTATGTTAAGTAAAATAAGCCAATTAAAGAAAGAAATGCACAATCTTTTTTCTTTTGCTTAAAAGGTTAAAACTAAAGGGAAAAAATGAAAGAGAAACCCATGCCTTAAATTCTAAGAGTAGTTGAATGAGCTGCAGGATGGGCAATTATATGATGGCTTTTTGCTCCTTTCTCCAACCCTGTGATTCAACTGTGAGAAGAACTTTCCAACCCAAGGGTTGATTTCACCTCATCTAAAAGCAAAATTTGAGCGAAACAAGCAATAACTGTTTCATTCTGACTGGCTGGCTGGTAACAGCCCCTGCAGCATTGTCAAATCATCAGCAATTTCTCTTTCAGAAACACTACAAGAAATGGATTTGTATGTTCATTCATTACAACCAAGAAAACTGGTACATGCAAGTTACATGTAAGGAGTTTATCTTTTTATGATTTTTCCCCTGTAGACTTTTTTTTTGCTTCATGTGCCTTATGGTTGAAGGTCAGAAACTTTTCACATGAGGCTTAAAAAGCAGTGAGTAAACTGTAAATGTTGGGTAAATATATTTTTCCCTAACTAGAAAAAGACCCATGAGGTACTTCGCTCACAACATTGGAATAGTTCAAACCTGATAAAGGAATAGTTCAAACCTGAGGTCTAGAGAGAATGAATTAAGTCAACAGGTGGTTTTATTTCCCAGAGCATAACAGAAATGAAAATGAGTGCTCTTTGTTTGGGGATGAGTTTTATCACCTTAGTGTGGTAATCCTGGTCTAATTGGCAATAATATAATTTATAATTCATAGAGGGAGGACAGCCCTGACCAGCATGGCTCAGTTGGTTGGGCATCTTTCCACAAAGAAAAAGGTTACTGGTTCTGTTCCTGGTCAGGGCACATGCCTATGTTGCAGGTTCAATCCCCAATTGGTCAGTCAGGGTGCATATGAGAGGCAACCGATTGATATTTCTCTCTCACATGGATGTTTCTCTCCCTCTCTTTCTCTCTTCCTTTCCCTGTATCTAAAAATAGATAAATAAAATCCTTTAAAAAAAGAGAGGGAAAACAAATTAGTATTTAGAATAAAGTCATGAGGATGTAAAGTATAGTATAGGGAGTAGAGTCAATAATACGATAACTCTGAGGTGGACTAAAAAAACCCAGAATTTATTTATAAAAAGTTGTGTGTTTATTTTTATGTGTTTAAACGTTGGTCACCATCAAAGTCCTCTCCATT
The DNA here is from genome assembly GCF_021234435.1 of Artibeus jamaicensis. NCBI lineage: Eukaryota > Metazoa > Chordata > Mammalia > Chiroptera > Phyllostomidae > Artibeus > Artibeus jamaicensis. Next base: position 29,316,980 of record NW_026522046.1, on the reverse strand, counting down.
TGATGCAATGCACCTGTCAACACATTTTTTCCACTGCTCAAAACAGGTGTTGTACTTGTTGACTCGGATGCTTTTTAGTGCTTCTGCCATTTCCTGTTTCATCTCCTCCACATGGGCAAACCATTTCCCTTTGAGGACTTTTTTCATCTAAGCATGAGAAAAAAGTCTCTTAGCTGAAACCGGATGAATAGGGAGGGTGGAATACGGCAGTCATGCCATTTTGGTCAGAAACTGCTGAACGCTCAGTGCAGTGTGGGCAGGTGTGCTCATAAACCACTCATCATGAAATGGGTAAACATGTTGAAAGAGTCTTCAAAAAACATGCACTGGAGCCGATCGCAGCTTCTCACAACACCACCTGCTGGTACACTGATACAGATGGGTCTCTAGAACACTCCGCTACTGGAGGAAGCCTGTACAACAGGAAGCCTGCCCTCCAGGAGACAATTTCATTTTTGGAGGGTCCCTCCTCATCTGGCGTCAGATGGGTACTAGACTTCCTGGCATCAAGGTGATCACTTCGTAAGTTCTGTAAATATCTAATCACTATGCTGTACACTTGAAAGTAATATAATATTGTTTATCAACTCTCAGTCCAAAATAAAAAATTATTTTTTAAAAAATTTAGCACTTAAATGTATATTTTCATTCTAGGTAGACATCTTTTAGAATAGCATCTTTTGAACTATGGATTTTTATTTTTGTATGTCCCAACTAGCATTTTTCTAAAACAAGATAGAAATATTTAGAAAGTTTTAAATACCAGAAGTGTGCATTATTTTCTGACATTGTATTTCAGCTGCAATAGGTAAGTGTACCTAAATGTGTGTACAGTATTGTAAAATAAAAAATATTTTTAACTGCAGACTACAGTCTTTATCAAATATACCACGTTTTCACATTGGGTACCTGGGGAAAGTAATTATAGTGGCATCCTCTTGGTATAGGTAAGACCCCAGGTAGGCTGCAGTCGACGTGGTGAGGGACTGAACTGATGCTGGACAAACAGGATCAACCTTGGAAAAATTACTACCCAGCTATTGAGTGAAAATAGTAAGCAATACCCCAGGGAGGCCACTGGAAAACACTGTGACTGTTATGCATCTTAAAATCACCCTCATAAATTTGTTTCCTATCGCCCATCTTCTTTCTCATGTAACTCTTTTCTCAATCTCTACATTAACCCATAATACAAATATTTATCTGAATAAAGAATAATATACTTAGTCATCACTTAATAAAACATATATTTCAAGGAATGTTAAGTTCTCCTATAATTGTTAATAAATGTACTTTTAAGGATCATTTAAAAGATAGTATTCATTTAAAAGTCATTTCTGTCTGTCCTCTTTCAAATCTAAGAATAGCTTTTAAAAAGAAGCGAGTTCCAGGATGTCATCTCTTCATTGATAGGTTCCCAATCCCTTGAAATAAAAACCCAGATTCAGACATAAATCTCCAAATCACTCTCTTGGTTGAAAGAGCTTCCCTTTAAATGGGGGATAGAAATAAATTAGCACAACCCAACCAGTACAAGTACTGGAAGAGGGGAGTGGGGAGTTGATCCTGGCACACACTATTTGGGCAATTTATTACTCCAAAATTAGTCTTCTCTAGTGCTGTTTTCACAAACAAAACATCATGAGAAAATTCTGTTTTCCAACTCTCTTTACAGTGTGTACAATATGGGTAAGTTAAACAAACCAGGACAGTGAGCTTAGACATTAGGTATTTAAACCTCAAGAAACAAAACTCTCAAATAAATGACCTATCTTCACACCTCAGGGAACTAGAAATAGAACAAATGAAGTGCAAAGTCAGAAAATGTAAGTAGATTCTTAAGGCACTGCAGAGATATTTTTAAAGGATTTAAAAATTGTTCAGGTATAATAAGCTGAGCCGTCAACAGTAATAAAACTAAGTAAAAGTAATTTAATGTGCTAAATGTCTCACCTTGGCTAATTAGTAGATTCAGAATGATTCTATACTGAGAGACCGAGATCAATGTGTTAATGAATATTTTAACAGTGATAGTATATGATAATCCCCGAGAAAATTACCGCTTCAGCTGAGCACTGAAAGAAAGAGGGGGCTACGAACTCCCTTCTGCTTCAATGAGGACCCCAGTGTCCAACACCAGAGGAAGTGAGTGGTGACAAGCCAGGTAGTTCCTGGAGAATCAAAAGAGAAAGACATTCTTAGAAACAAAAATGTTTGTTTTTTTTTAACTACATGTTCAAGTTTAACTTCATCTAAAATGTTTAAATTTAAGCTAAGAAAAAATGTAGACATTAATTATCACTTTAAATTACGTACACTTTGTCTCCCAATCTTCTAAACAAAATAACCTAAGACTAGAGTTTTTTTACTGTGCTCACGTTTCCAAAAGACCTCTATCTGGACCTATCCCTGGAAATGCTTGAAGTACATGTATCTCTTTAGAAATAAATGTGGAAAAGATAGTTAAGATGATTGTTCTTTTAAGATGTAATTAAAGAGTAAAACAATAGAAATTATCATAACAATGTATATTTTCTAGAGGGTCTAATGATCTCTCTTCCTGCTGCATCATCACTGTCCTGACACCTCAGACCTCCTGGGAGGGCAGAAGAACATCCTCCAGTGGGCAGGACTGCCCTCAGGCAGCCACTGAACCCACTCGTGTGCCTGAGATGCCTGCAAGCCGCCCTCCTTTGTACTGTGGATCCTGAACCTTTCCCCCAACGATGATTCATCTTTACTTGCCGGAGTAGGTTCCCAAAGACATTACGCACCTGTCAGTCAGTCTACACTCTTCATTAATAGTTACTACACCAAAGAAGAGGAACAATAGAGCTGATGATCAACAATGTTTATGCAGTTGTTTCTATGTACTAGGCACCATGCATTCTTTACATGCGTTGGCTCATTCAATACTACCTTTAGCCCAAAATACTCCTCAGCCAACTTTACACTAATGTAATCTGAGAAATGGGCTCATATAGGTAAATTTTACTTCACAGAGCTGGTAATTGGTAAAGTCCAGATTTTAATTCAGACAGTATAATAATAGAGTATAGCCTTTCCCACTATTTCGTACCATTTCACAATAAAGAAGAGAAAGAAAATCCAAATATCTGATAGCATATAATTTTGAAATGTGAGTAACGTACAGAAATTTGAACAAAGAATGATCAAATATCCAAAACAAAACCTAGAAAGCACATCAAAAATCCTAGCCAGGAGATGAGATTTCCTCAACTTGGTGCTGTGGCAAGACTGTGGTCCATCTTGGATGTATCTATGCAACCTGTGGTGAGGAGAAATGAACATGAACATGAATCTGTGGAAACCAAGAACTAGATCTAGAGTGACTTTATATACTGGAATCAACCAAAAATAGAAGTACAGTTAATATATTTAAAGATATAAAAGAAGAAATGCTAAGTTTGAATTAAGAATTAAAGGTAGTCAAATATGACCAACAGATCTGAAAGGGAGCCAAAAAGAGCTTATATAAATAAAAATATATCAAGATAGTCATGATAAGTGGGTTCTAAAATGCATCAAGAGAACAAAGACCCAAAATTTACTAAGATATTTCTCAAATTAACTCTTTGAGGGGCTTAGAAAATAGCAGGATTTATTTTAAAACTTCAGTATTTAAAATGTGTCATCATTACAGAGCTAAGCAGATTATTGCAGTTGAACAGGAAGCAGAAACACACATATTAGGATATTACACAGTTCAACTCCTGTAATATCCTATTACGACAGTGATTAACTGCCCATTGGGGGGAAACAATTATATTCAGTAAATATAAGAGAGAAAATGGTTCCCTTATATTATGCACAAAAATCAACTATTGATGGATTCACAATTTTAATATGAAAGCCAGAAATTCAAAACTTTAATAAATATTAAAGAAAGAATTCATCACCTTGCAGAAGAAAGTGCTTTCTTGGGACACAAACATTGCAATCATTTTTTAAAAGTGTGATAAAATTTTCTAATTTTGATCAATTTCCATTGATCAAAAGACATCATAATATAAATGAAAAGACAAGCCCCAAACTGGAAGAAGATATCTGCAACACACATCAACCATAAAGGGTGCTTATGAAGAACACAGAAAGAACAGAAAAGCAGTTAAGACATCTCATAGAAAAAATGAGCAAAACATATAAACAGGCATTTCACAAAAGGGTAAAACTCAAATATCTCTTCTCATTTTAAAAGATACTCGATATCATTAAGTCAGAAATAAGTTACAAAATACCATTTTCACACCCATATATTATCCAAAATAACAGTCTTACCTTGCCAAGTGTTGGTGAAGCTGTATTGCAATAGGAACATATTTAAACATCCTGTGAGTCTGTAAATTCGTACAATCACTTTGACAAACTCACCTGGCATTAACTTACTGAAGTTAGACAGGAGCCTACTACCTAACCCATGCATTTTACTTCCAAATATACACCTTAGAGCAGCTCTCATGTATGGCTTGTGAAGATATGTAAGAGGATGTTAAAAACAATACTTTCATAACATAAAAAAAAATCCCTGGAAACAACCCTAACACCCAATGATGCAAATTTGCAATGCTTAATTTTTTTTCACATTTCAGCAGATACTAGTAATGCATATATCTCTTAGACACAAGTGACCTAGACTGTAATTTTTTTTTTACCACATCCTGTGCAGGGTTAACCCTTCATGAAAATAATAAAAAGAGAGTAATGTATTACCGGCTTTCCACCACAGATTTCATTGTTGAAAATCAGTGGTTCACCTACCTGAAATCTCCCCCTGCCAAAATGCTATGGCAGCTCACCTCCAGGAGACAACCGCTGATTGACCTGCAGAGAAACACAAAGTGGAAGCGTGGTGCACAGACCACACCATCACACATGTGTATGTGCCTGGGCAGACCTCTCCTGAGAGGGGAAGCCAGAATTATGTTTGACAGCATGTGAATGGCAGGGAGACAGTATGGCTGCTTCGGGGAGTGCTAAAATGGAGGTGGGGACCCAGTTTGGAACTGAGGCTCAGAGCAAAAAACCTTATCACTAAATGACCAAAATAAGGATCTTGTGCCATAGAAGAAACAAACAAACAAAAGTCACATGTCCTGGAGCTCAGTCTAAAGCAGTGATTTTCAATAGGTGTGTTACAAGGATTTTTAAAACGTGCAATTTCTGACCACTTAGTCAGGGGAACTGACCATTTTTCCATTAATCACTTAAGCTTATCAACTAAGGGTAAATCTTTAATTCTTGAGTTACAGCTTTAATCACTTAAGCTTATCAACTAAGGCTTAAATCTTTAACTCTTGAGTTCCCTATCATTATGAGATTTAAATAAAGCCTTCCACCACAAACCACTAATCTATTCATGTCGCTTGCTCTATCTCTAATGAATAACTGATTTTTGGTTTAATATTGGGAAGTATTTAAATGAGGGAGAGAGGCTTTTAGAATATTTTAAAATATAAACAGAAAAGTTGGTTTTTGCAACCCATTATAAAAGTAAAACATCTCCTGTTATAAATCAAGATCTAGTTCCACTTACAAGTGAGAAGACTGTCTCCTGTTGGGAATATTTCCAAATGTTCAGAATTCTACTTTGACAGTTTGGCTTTGTATTATCAGAAGATTAGAATTGCCAGCGGCACTGAGCTCTGAGGACTAACTTGGGGATTTCTCTGCAAGTTAGTGTCTCATAAAATTTGCCAAGTGTTAGATGCAAAAACTCTCTGCAAGATGTGTCCAGTCTTGAGAATATTTTGGGTATTCAAGTAGTTTTCCTTAGGAGATAAGAAAATGAGATCTGTTGGTCAAACGAGATGCCCTTTCTGTACTTGGCTAATTGCACACCAAGTTTTACATAAAGAAAGTTAGGACTCTCTGCCATTAGTTTGACCCCCACTGTATTGGATAAGCCACTACTGTTGAGTTGGGGCAATGCATTAATTTCTTGCCCTGTTCAACTGAAAGTATACCAAAGAAGGTATCTCCCTGCATGTTAAATGAGATTACTTAAATTTATGCCATATTCACCATCTACATTCACTACTTTTCTTTACCAAAATCTGCATGTCAGGCAGAGTATGCTAAATGTGAGGGAGACCTGTGGCATCATATTCATTGAGTCTTCAGGACATTTGAATGCTTAATGACCATTCTTAGCCAACTAAAATCTTCTTATTTCTCCTAGGTTTATATCATTCATATATAACATAAGCAAGTTTAGGTGTAGGATAGGATGATCTGGTACACACATATATTGCAAAATGAGTACCACAATAAGGGTAGTTAACACCTTCACCCCATCATGTAATTACCTTTTTTGTGTGATTTTAACTTGTAAAATCTCTTTTTAACAAGCTTAAAGCAGATAATATATTTTCATTATAATCACCATACCATGTGTTACAGTTCCAGACCTTTGATCACCATCCTTCCATTTCCCCCACCTCCATCCCCTAAAATCCACGGTTCTACTCTGTTTCTGTGAGTTTGTAACATGGGGTCTGACAGGGTTGCTGGGGACCAGGGTAGACTCCAATCGGGGAACCACAATCCAGCACCAGGGGCTGCTCCGGTCCCACCAAGAGAAAGAAGGCAGGGGTTGGAGAGAGCTCTGAGGCAGCAGATTGAAGAGTCTACCTTCTCAGAAGGGAGGAGCTGCCAGGGAAGGGACAAGGCCCTGAGGCAACTGTAAACAAAGGCAACTAACTACACAGAAGCCTGCATGCGTTGCCATGACAACCAAGCAGCCCAGGTCTTCCTGGCAGGGAGGGGCTGCAGGAGAAGGCTACTGTCTCAGCCTGCTATAAACAATCAAGTAAGCTGGTACATAGGCTGCACAGCACCTGTGTGAGCTGTGGGGGCCAGGCGCCCCCCTCCCAACTGAGAACCGTTGCTCCTACATGTGACTGGAGACTTTGCCACCTTATAAAACATGGCAGCTGGCAGAGGGGCAAAGACAAATGTGGCTGATGTGGCCTGCACTGGATGACAAGCTGGACACTGCCACAGCATGAGGGATTTTGGAAGGAGGCTTTAAAACAGAAAGCAGCCACAATTCTACCACTCTCTCTTGCTTTGCCCCACCAGGTGGGCTGCTGGGGGTTTAGGTCTCACCTGGTCTGAAGCCAGCTCTGGGATGCAGACTTCCATGCCGAGATGTGTGCCACCCCAAGCTCCAGCCCTTCAGAGTCTGCAACACACCACACGGGTCCTGGGCTGCTTCCACTCTCTCACCCGGAGAGCAGCACACCCAGGCTGGGGGCAGCACAGGGAAGTGTGAGTCTGGGAATGTCCCTTGGCCCCAGGGGCACAGGCAACCTCAGGCACCAGGGCCCCATGGGTGGAGCTTCCCCTGCATGACCATCTAAAGTGACCTGGCAGCACACACCAGACACTGAGAGAGAGAGAGAGAGAGAAAGCTGTGTGAGGCCACAGCAATGCCAAAACCCACAGGTGTGCACCACTGAGAGCACCTGAGGATGGAGACACCCTATTCACGTAGTGGCCATCTTGGGGCTCCAGAAGAAAAGAAGATGCAGTGAGGAGTCTGGATGCTGACTCTGGTCCTGGGCGTGGCCGGTTTCTTGTGCTTTGAGGATGAGACCGCTCAGAGCAGGAATGCTCCCAGCCCCTTCAAATTGGTACCCTGTTAATTAAAACCTACTTCCTTCCCCATAAATCTTTGTGTTATGCTGGTATAAGGCAGTAAGTGGATGGACCCCAGGCTGCCTGGCTACAATTACAGCTTTTTAAATGTTGCATATAAGTAAAAACATACAGTATTTTTCTTTCTTTGACTTACTCCACTCAGTAGAATGCCCTGAAGCCTCATTTATATTGTTGTATAAGTTATGATTTCCTTCTTTTTATGGCTAAATAATATCCCATTGCATATATATATATATATATATATATATATATATATATATATCCCATATTTTCTTTAGCTTTTCCCTGGAGTCCTGCCATGGATACTGCCTGGGCTGCTGAAGAAATAGGTGTTAGAGTGAACAAGGGCCTTGGTTTGAGCGTCTAGTGGCTTGAGGCCCCCTAATAGGCACCACTGGTGTTGATGGAGCGAAGAGGCACCAGGTTGAGCTGGGGACTGGGCTGTGGGAGCCCACAGAGGGTCACTGAGAGCTGCGGGAGTTGGCTGGTGCTGGGACTGGAGGATCTAGGGTCCTTCATGAAGTCAGGCGCTCCCTCCCTTTACTGTCTGTCCTTCTCCCGTGGGAAAGGTGTCTGTCTCTCTCCGCACCGGGCTGCGCAGGCTTGGGAGAGGAGGAACATGGGAGTGGTGTGAATGTATCTTTTCTACCCTCATCAGCATACCCCTTCCTGTTTCTGCGCTTCATACAGAACCTACAACTCTTCGCGTAAAATTCCTGCCTCTTGTGAAGGTGTCTTCATGTGCAGACAGTTGTTCAAATCAGCGTTTCTGGGGTGGAAGGTGGGGCGAAATGAGGCGTAGAATTCCTAGGCCATCATTTTGTTGAAAAGTCACTCCAAACCAACTAAATCTGTCCAATGATATACAGTCCTATTAATTTAAAGAAATAGTTGTAGGGTAAACGCTTTTTTTTTTGTTTCTTTCTCCAAAGTAAAGATAGTTCAAATCTCAGCTTTGCATTCATTGGCTGCTGGCCTTTAAATATAATTACAGTCTGCATCTCAAATTTGTTGTGTGCAAAGTAAGTGTCTGAATAGACAACTCTGGGGTCCCCTGAGCTCCACAGACTTTGCAGCCACAGAATTGTCTCTACTGTTTGGCAAGAGCTTTGCTTTCTGTTTATTGAAAAAGTAAAGAGTATATTGCAGAATCATAATGTTTCGGAAGGAAGAGTTTGAGGTCAGGCAAAGAGGGTGTGTAATTAGACAGGAAGCCCCGGAGGACATAAGAGACATAAATTACAACTCTTCTTTATGAATTAACATAACCTGGTGATCTTTCTCTTATGTGGAATATTATGTTAAAGAGCTTTCAAATCTGACCTCCAAATAGACAGCAAATAGACGCAGGAAGAATCCCACAAAAACAAGAAATACAAGTTTTACCTTCAAATAAAAAGTACAATGCAATTGCAATATATACTGCTTTCAAACAACCTAGAGCTTGAAATAATATGTCACTAATTTTTTTTTACCTATCATTAGTTACAGTAAATGACTCCTGTCAAAAAAAATAGTGCTTTTTTTCCTTCCACATCCCAACTTTGTGTCTAAACTAAACAATCCTGAAAAGTAACTTCATGAGTGATAGTTATTTAGCCTGTATCTCTAAGAGTGCAATCTGGCAAACACATAATTGGACTTTGGAGGATTCATTATATGGGGAGCTTGAGTCCATAATTTATATTTTTAAACAAAGGGAGAATCATACAAAGATATTTGTGGTGACAATTTTTAAAGCATTTTGCAGATAGATTGTTGCTTTCAAATAGGGAGTTTCTCTTAGTCCTTAGAAAATTGAGAGTGATTTCTTTTGGTTCCAAGACTCTTGGTCACACGTGAGAAGAATGGCAAAACCTGGTGGGCCCTCAAATAATACAACTTATTTAATAAATAGTTCACATGTACACTTCGTGTTAGTTGAGTATTACCTGATGCCTATCATGACATCAGTTTTGATTTTTCACCCCTGCAGAAATGAACTCATTAGCTCTCTTAATGAAATAAATGGTAGTAAGTAAAGAAAAAATACTCCATTTACGTGACTGCAGTGGGTCAATCACTGTGTGAAATGCTTTGCCTACACTGCTTCTAACTCTTTTACTCCCTTTTGAGATATGGTTATTCCCATTTACATGGAAGTAAACTTCTCCAGGATCGCATGGGAAATGGATGTGAGATTAGGTTCCTCTGACATGGTCAGCATTCTTCTGTGATATAAGCATTTCAAGTCCCTGTCTATGACCCCAATAGGTCTAAGTTCTAGAAGTCTAAAGCCTGTTCAAATTAATTATCTTCAGATAAATCCGTTACTACCCACTGCCTTTTCCTGGCCTAGAATATGGAGACAAATAGGTCTTTCCTACTTCATAGGCATGTTCTGATGCTCAGTTGATTAATGTTTATGGACTGCTTTGAAGCCTACTTTAGATATTATTGGAAATTTTATCTTATGAATATGATGGCTATTTTGAGGTCTTTTTTGCATACATGAAAAGGATTTTAACTACTTAAAATTGAAGGTCAAGTTTACTTACTGTTCAATGTGCTGTTCTTAGATGTGTCTTCCACTGAGTTCATCATCACTTGAATCCAGAATTTCATCTGAAGATAAGTAGTGAATTAGGTAGTTTACAAAATCTATGCTTAAAATGTAATCATTAGTTTTAGCAATCCACCTATATTTCAATGTTAGTTTGACTATTTCATTGCTGTGCTCATGGTCTTTACTGATCTTATGCCTCATTATCTTTGATCTTGAGCTTGTTAATGTATGTGAAAGCTATATACAAGATAAAACTCAATAACTATTCCCAAATTTTGTTAATCTGGAAATCCCAGTGCACTTTATTCTAATTCTTAACAAAAATGCATTAATTAAATGTAACAATCCACGTAGGAAAATACATTTGCAAATGTGGCCACTCTAAATTTTATGCCGGGATAGTAAATTAAACCCATAATCCCAAAGGATTAAAACGACAAAGGTTTTTTAATCTTGTTTATAGTACATATTCATTGCAGTTTGGTGGGGGCTTTACTCCACATTGTGGCAGGGACTCAGGCAGGACCCTCTACAGTACAGCTGTAGCATCTCAGCAAAGAGGAACTGGAGAATCTTGGATCTGTAACAGTTTTTCACACTGCTTCAGCCCCTGAAGTCACACGAATCACCCAACTAACACTCTCAGAACTAATTGGCCAGAACTAATCACAAGGCTCTGCCAGGGGACAAGGATGCCAGGAAACACATGGAATAAGCGAAATGCTTGGTGAGGTTTACTGTTGTTACCACGGAAACCATGTAGGTCTCAACTGTGTCTAGCCAGCCAGCTTTCGGAGCCCAGTAAAATAATGATAATTCCTTAGAATCACTGCTAGCAGCACAGGCCATTCTTAGACATGTTTACTAAACTCCCTCGTGTATAACACACCTTTCTTCTTCTTTATACTTTCTTTATAGCGCCATAACCTGTGTGGTTTCCCTGTGATGCAGATTCCCTGTGATAATCTGCATTACCACATGGAAAACCAAGACTTTTAGAGATCAAGTAAACAAAAAGCCAAAGCAACAATGCTAGTAAGTGGTAAAATTGTGATTTTTAAGTCGATCTTTTTAAATATGAGGCTTTCTTTTTAACATAACTGACTTAAATTTATGGAGCTTCAAAGGAGGCAAGCATAGCTACTTCCTTTTGTCAGCATCAGTTCCTTCCCTAATTAAAGCAAGTACCAGCTCTCAGCTGTAACGTTATAATAATTGATTCCTGTTCAGACTCTTAAAAGAGAATACCAATCTACCATGACTTTAGAAACAAGTTACAATGTTACCATCATTAGTTACTTAATAATTAATAAGGGGGGAAAGGGAATTAGACATGGAGCTTAATAAACTGGGGAGCATAAACCTGTTTGCTTCACAAGGAAGGTACAACTTCTCATACTCCGGGGACCACAGCACCGATCCATCAAGATTAACGTGCCTCCCTCCTCCCCTCCAGTACCAGATTGCTACAGCGAGCAGGGGTAGGCAGGCACACGCACAATAGAAATCCGAATGGTACAGGGTGAGGTGCTTGACCAAAAACGTCTGTCAGTCTACTGAGGGGGTGGGTCTGTCAAAAGCCTGCAAAAGTCTGGAAAATCGATCAGCTCTTTTGAAAAAACACCTGGCCCATCTGAAACCCAAGCTAATATAATCCCAGCGGAGCAAAGAAGCTCTCCGCATCTCTGTCTTCAGCTTCATAATGCAGCTCACCCCAAGCGTTTGCCTGCTTTCTCACCCAGGAGCAGGGGACTCATGCTCCTACCGGGGCCCACGGCAGACTGAGGTATGTACTCTGAAGGACTCAGGTTTAAGATGCAGCATAAACTCTGGACACTGGCTTTTGTTTGGCCTTCTGGGAGACGAGGTTGGGCTTTTTCGATGGCAGGACAGAGGGAGATGGGAAACCGGAAACACAGAGGCAGCTTCTATTTCCACCCGAATAAACGATGCCACACCACTGTCTCCCGTGTGCAGGTCCTCGGAATGATATCTTTGCGATCCCATGAGAGAGCCTTTTTTTCCACCGACAACATCACACATAAGAAACTGAGCTTTGGTCAGAAGATGGTGAAGTAAATGGTTCTGAAATCAAACAGTCAGTCATTAGTAGAAATTTTCAAAAGCTTCTTTGTATAAGCTAGTTTTGGGTGTGCAGTGTCCTTGCTTTCCCAAGTTCTACATCTGAAGACTGAAGTCTAATAATTTTCTAATTCCCTCACTACAAATACCTACGAGATATTATTTTGCATTAGGCTTATCCATTGAAATCTAAAACTTGAGAAATAGAAACTCAGTAGCATGCAAATATGACCATTGACTGAAATATGTTAAATTCAGATAAACTTAGCACTTTTTCTCTAGTAAAAATGTTTATAATTTTAGGCTGTGGCTGGTGTAGCTCAGTGGATTGAGCATGGGCCTATGAACCAGAGGATCGCGGTTAATTCCCAGTCAGGGTACATGCCTGGGTTGCAGGTCAGTTCCTAGCAGGGGATTCATGAGAGGCAACCATACATTGATGTTTCTCTCCCTTTCCCTCTAAAAATAAATAAATAAAATCTTTAAAAAATGTTTATAATTTTAATTTTGAAAGGTTGATATCTAAAACTATTATATTCCACTTACTTCCAGTAATTCATTAAAGATTAAATGGTTTTTAGAATGATTATTAGGGGCTGGCTTTATAATGAATCATTTCAAAACACCAATACAAAGAATCACCAAGTCATTGATTTTTTTAAACATATTTTGAGTTTACATAATATATCTTTGAAACATTTTCATGACTAAGAATGTCTGTTAATCTCTATTTTGTTTACTTGGTTTATTTATCAGACTATTTTCAGAACCCTAGTAGATGGATGTAGAAAGTTTAACATGCTGATATTCCACTTACCCAGGGACCACCTACTTAGTAACCTCAAATATCCAGAACCCAAATATAGCAGAAAAAACCCAGACCAGCTCAACTGTATAACAAAAAATATATATATTTAATTACAGAAGGAGGATCTCATTTGGAACATAAGCAGAGCCTTTTTATTCATATTTTAGATATAACTTTACTCTAGTTAGTAATGTGATTTACCAACTCAGTAAGATCAAGATAGAAACTATTAAGAGGGAGAAGGAATTTGTAGACACAGGCAGGCTCCACATTTATATTTCTTTTAGTAGCTACATATATAATTGTACCCAGAGTAAGAATTAAAGACCAAAAGTTAAAACTTGTACCTGATAGAAAGTGCAAGTCTTCCTAAAGATTTTGTAATGGGAAGCAAGTATATGCTTTTTGCTCTGAAAAGAGGTAGTATCACTGTCCTCTAAGACTGTTTGTGGGACATAATTAAAAAGAGAGTCTGCATTAGTCTGCTTAGGCTGCTATAACAAAATACCATAGGCTGGGAGGCTTAAACAACAAAAAAAATTTTCACAGCTCTGGAGGCTAGAAATTCAAGATCAAGGTACTCATAGGGTTGGTGTCTGTTGAGACCTCCCATTTGGGATTGTAGTATAATATTTAACAGAATTCTTCCCAGAAACCATCTGGGACTGAATATTTTGTCATGGGAAATTTTAAAATTATGAATTCAAATGCTCTGTTAGTTATGGCGTCATCCAAATTATGTATTTCAAAATGAGTGAGTTGTGGTAGTTTGCATTTTCTGAGGGCTTGATCTGTTTGCATCTAAGTTGTCAAAACCATGCATGTAGAATTGCTTATAAAATTCTCTATCTTTTTTTCAAGGATTTAATCTATTTATCTTTAGAGGGGAAGGAAAGGAGAGATGGAAAGAAATATCAATGTATGGTTGCATCTCATGGATCTTCTGCTGGAAACTGGCCTGCAACCTAGGCATGTGCCCTGACTGGGAATTGAACTGCAATCCTCTGATTCACAGGCCCACACTCAATCCACCGAGCTACACCAGCCAGGGCTGAATTCTCTTACTATCTTGATATTCCACATTTTATTCCTGAATTGGTGTTATGTCTTCTGTCTTTCTGCTCCTTTTTCTGTTGCCTCTTTTACTGTTTCTACTTTCTGTACACACCTCAAAAAGAATGTTGTTACAGAAAATTTAACAATAAGTTTAGAGGAAAGCAGAAAAGCTACTGAATGTACAATATCTCATTCAACAAATCTGCTTAATTTCCCAGGAGCGTAATTTAATATTCTTACTTTTTAAATATTTAAACAATAGAAAATGGGCAGTTGTTATTGAAAACAAGAATAAACTTATCAAAATGCCCTAATTTTGTTTAACTGCCTGATTTAATTTCCATTGGTTTGGGTTGGGCCTTCAGGGGACCCTAGAGAAAAAAGCAAAGAACACATAATTGGGATTTTTGTTAGGACTCAACTTCTGTCATTTATATCCTAGATGAAGTGAGAAAAAAATTCTGTGGAGGTATTTAATGCTTTAATTTAATGCTAAATCCATTGAGATCCTCTCTGACCTTTCTTCAGAACTTTGCAACTGAGACAACTGATTTGTCCCAGCCTCAGAACAATTCCTTCACTCCTCCTTGTAAACGGATATTGGCTGATGACTAGGCTGTACCCCAGGATTTGATTCTGTATTTTAACCATACTGGATTTCTCAGAAAAATAACACTATTTTCCTTAGAAATATATAACAGGAAAAAACCACCCCACACACACACATACATACTTAAACACAGTTTTAAGGATGGCAGAGTATCTATATGTGGCTTAGAAAAATATAAGTAAATTAGGAAACAAGAGACCTACTTATAAACACTATTCTATCATTTGGACTTTAAGCAAATTCTTAGAATGTTCCAGTTTCCTGTTTGTTGGAAGAACATATTCATTCACAGCCCTTAACCTCAGGGAGATGAATTGACCAAAAAAACACTTAGCACTGAGTTACATAGAAGTAAACTCAAAGATATATATATGTATATATTGATGGCATATATATATGCCATTAATTAACTTAGTTCTTTCTCATAGCCAGATATTGTAGGGTTTTTGGACAGTTTCACATGGCTAAGAAGAGCCAACTCAGTGTTTGTGTATTACTGAAAGCAATAATTTTATCGTACATCCATGCATAACATATATTCCCTTTCTTTTACACTGATAGTTACTGTATCATCAAATTTTAAGGTAGGAGCATTAAATTAATTAAAATGTGTAAATATATATGAGCCAAATAGGATACATTACATTTCAATTATTGTGAGTGGACAGTTTGCACTTAAATAATAAGATCATTTTTTCCACCAGGTTCCAAATGAAATTCATAAAGGTGGCTCCCTTTTCACCATTTGAAAGAGTAAATGCAATTTGGCTTTCTTTATTTTGATTACTTTAAATATAAGTGGGCATATCTTTGTGAGTACAATTAAATGAGGCTCAGAGACACATTCAATTTGAGAGTATAGAAAGAGTTTAGAACCTGCTTACTCTAACTTGACCACTCAAGAAAATAATCTTTATTGAACCAAACAGAGAGTGCAGCTGATAGTCTAGGGTCTTAGTATAAGAGCCAGTAGGAGATGGACATAGGGAAAGTGAGCCTGAAGACAAATCGAAGCAGATGGCAGACTTAAGAGATGATCTAGGGCTCAAGTGCTGCTACAATTAGGTGTAGATAAAAGCAGGAAGGCAATAAAGATATCAGACAGGGCAACCAAATGCTCTGACTAACTAAGCTAGAAAGTATTAGTTCAATGTCCTCCAGTCAAAGACCCCAAGACTTGTAGTTAAACAAGTGAGTGTATTGCTTGTTGCAACAAGGGAGAGTGTGTACCATGACACACAGTGGGGCAGCTGGGAAAGAGAGTGCTGGAAAGAACTTATTGCAGAATTTGGGCTTTGGCTGGGTAATTTTGGAGATAATCTAAGGTAGTGGGAATTCATCACTGTTTGGGTTTTGTCAAAAAGTGGGAACTGGTTTACAATCAAATATGTCAATAAATCTTACCTATAGTGAAAGCACACTCTAATGAAACTAAAGTTGTGATGGGTCAAGAAGTAGCCATCACTCGTATTAATCAGAAGAAGGAAATGTTTGGTCATTTTTATGATTACAGAAATGTTCATATTTTGTCTGCTTTTAGGCATGATTGCAGAGTAGTCTTGTTTCTTGTCTTTACACCTCATAGTCACAGAATGGTCCGGTCTGATGTTGATGTTCTCTAGAATTGCTGTTGTCCAACAAGAGAACACCAAGACCTACTCATGAACCCCAAGTCAGGTCAACAACAACAAGATCTAGCATCTAGTGCCAGGCCTGCTCCTGAAAGTCAGAGGCTGCTTTGCTCTTTATCAGTGGTTGATAGTCCAGGAATATAGATAGTTCCATATAAAAAAAGTGGGTTTCGTAAAGAAAAATCACACTCAAGTCTTTATTCCCTTTAAGTTTAGTAAGATATATGGAATTAAGCTTGATTTTTAGAATACATTTATTGTGAAAAAGATTAATAAAAAGTTTGCCATTTGGCTTACCCTGTTGATATGAGTGTTTCTTATCTAGTTGGAAGGGCTTTTGTACCATGAATCATATGAGGGTGTGACTGAAAACCAGACCCATGACATGGTCAAGAATGAGCTTCTGAAATTGGGCCAAACAGCATATTATATTGAAGCAAGGCTGGGCTTCTATGAAGAACATCCAAGACATTTATAAAACCAACGCCACATCGAGGATATGGATGGACACTTAAGTACACAGAAGCACAAAACAACATGCGGGAAAAGAAAAAAATAAACAAAAAAGCCTGGCTAAAAAGGTGAACCCAAAAATGCAGATTTAAAGGACATAGCCTTCTTAAATTAACTCAAAGCCCATACATAGTTGCCAGCCTCCCTTTTCCAAATTATTTCCCATAAAGGTACTTCAGTACTTCCACACACTTGTTATTCAGAATTATTTTTACTTTTATTTTATAGTAGTACTAAAAGATATGCACACTTCATAAATTGTATACTAAATTTTAACAATAAAGACAATGACCTTGTTGTCTTGCAATGAAAATCTAATTCATATATCTGAAGACTGAATGAACAGAGTTCTGTGCACATAAAATTTTTCTAATAAGTGTATCTCCACTGAGCATTATGCTGGGCTCAGTTAGTGATTAGGTAAGAACTAGCATCATGTGCTGATGTGTGTCACCCAGCTGTGTGCTAATGGCACATTAGAGATATTTTAGACTCAGCTTGAGTGTTGGATTTGGGATGTTTGTTTTATTTGTTCATGACTTTGATCTCTTCTGTTACACCAGGGAGCTGTGTGCATTGCCAAGATGTTGTGTGAGACGGGGGTGTTGTGACGTGTGTATTTACCACGGAGAGCTCTATCAGTGTCACAAACAAAGAATGAGCTCTTTGAATAGAAAAACAATACATAAACCACCTATCATAGTGCTTTGCACATGAAATATCAATTAGTTGTGTCTTGTTTTTTATTGATATTATTTTATGCTACATTTGAATCCAATTCCTGTCCCTACATGGATGCACTTCACGCCCTTTTTCACTATGCAGGAACCAAAACCTCATGCAAGCACATGAGTTTTTGATGTATACACACAAACCCTCCCGTTGTTGGTGCCCTCCTCTGAGCTCTCTAAGGCATCCAGAACACAGCCATTGTGAGGGCAGAAGTAAGATTTCCACTTGCACATGTTTTAAAAGAGTTTTCATGCAACTCCTTAAGAAATGTAAGTTTTTTCTAATGGGATTTTTTCCTTGATTTCTGCTTCTGCTGATTCATTGTTGGTATACAAAAATGCCTTCGATTTCCAGATATTGACTTTGTAACCCGCTGTTTTGCCGAATTCATTAATTAGTTCGGGCAGTTTTTGGTACCTCAGACAAAGGTTTAATCTCCAAAATATACAAAGAACTTACACAACTCCACTTTAAGAAGACAACCAACCCAATTAAAAAATGGGAAAAGGACTTGAACAGACACTTCTCCAAGGAGGACATACAGAATACCCAGAGACATATGAAGAGATGTTCAATATCCTTAGCTATCAGAGAGATGCAAATTAAAACCACAATGAGATACCACTTTACACCAGTCAGGATGGCTATCATAAACAAAGCAACCAACAACAAATGTTGGAGAGGGTGTGGGGAAAAGGGGTCCTTAGTTCACTGTTGGTGGGATTGCAGACTGGTACAACCATTATGGAAAACAGTATGGAATTTTCTCAGAAAAATAAAAATTGACCTGCCTTTTGACCCAGCAATTCCACTGCTAGGATTATATCCTAAGAATCCTAAAACATCAATTTCAAAGAACCTATGCACCACAAGGTTCATAGCAGCACAATTTACAATAGCCAAGAGTTGGAAGCAACCTAGGTGCCCATCAGTCAATGAATGGATCAAAAAACTGTGGTACATATACACAATGGAATTCTATGCTGCAGAGAGAAAGAAGGAGCTACTACCCTTTGCAACAACATGGACGGAACCGGAAAGCATTATGCTGCGTGAAATAGGCCAGGTGTTGAAAGACAAATACCGTATGATCTCACCTTTAACAGGAAGCTAAACAGCAAAACAAACAAGCAAGCAGAAAAAAAACAAAAACACTGAAATAGAGAACAGACAGACAGTGACCAGAGGGGAGAGGGAAGGGAATTTAAGGGGAGAAAAGGGGAGGGATTTGGAGGAACAAATAGGAAGGACACAGGGACGAGAACTAAGGGGGGTGGAAATGGGAGGGGAGGTGGGGAACATGGGGTGGGGGGGCTGGGATGGGAGAAATAGACAAAAAAACTGTACTTGAAAAATAACTAAATAAAATTTTAAAAATGTGAATAAATAAATAAATAAATAAAGCCAGAGTCTCAAAAAAGAAAAAAAGAAATGTAAGTTTTTTCCTTTTCTTCAAGAGTCTCTCTAGGCATAATTTAGTTTCTTTTAATGGCTCTTTAATGGCATCTGGAACATGATTTACAGTTTTCTGTTGTAATCCAGGGACTTCCTCTGGTGCCTTACAGCAACGCAGGTCATCCCAACACCGGCTGACCCCAGACGGCTGTGTTGGGTGTTTGTTTATTTGGTCTGCTCTGCATATTTAGTTCCCATTCTGGGGCTCAGACAGACACATCACTCTCACTGTTGTCCCTTTGCCTGCTTCAGACTAGTTATTGGCCTTCTCAACCCTCTTCATCAAATAAAGTTTCTTCAACTTGTTAAATTTCAAAAATCTGCCAAGGCCCTCGTTGAGGATACAGATTTCCAGGCTGCTCCCTGATGATGTAATTCAATAGCTCAGAGGCAGAACCCAGCAATGTGTGTTTTTAGTAAATGGCTCGAGTAATGGAAAATACAATACAATGAAGTAACCTGGCCAAAAAGCAGACATCTTAAATAAATTAATATTTAAAACAAATAGGACTCAAATGAGGACTTGTGCTTTTCTTTGAGAAAATGTTTTAACTCTTTAAATTATCCTTTGATGAGATTTCTGGCCAAGATGGAGGCATCGATAGACACACTGTGCCTCCTTGAACAACCAAAAGAAGGATAACAACAGTTTAAAACCAAAAACAACCAGAACCAACAGAAAGTTAACCTGTATAGAAGCCCAACAACCAAGGAGTTAAAGAAGAAACATTCATCCAGACTGGCAGAAGGGGCAGAGTCAGGCAGATGGCGGAGAGGACTGGAGACAAGTTGGTACCTGGAGAACTGGGGGCGGGGCAAGGCTGCAGCTGGCAGACCAGCGAAGTGGTGGCTGATGGAGCAGGCGGTCCCACATTCATGCAGATAAACTGGGAGGAACAGCTGGGGAGCAAGACAGACCACACAACCCAGGGCCCCAGCGCCAGAAATAAAGCCTCAAACTTCTGATTGAAAACACTGGTGGGCATTGATGTGGCAGCAGGAGAAACTCTCAGCCTCACAGGAGAGTTCATTGGAGAGATCCACAGGGTTCTAGAACATACACAAGCCCACCCACCAGGGAACAAGCACCAGAAGGGCCCAATTTGCTTGTGGGAAGAGGGAGAATTGACTACAATCTGGCAGAAAGAGAGCAAGCACCATTGTTCTGACTCAGACCCCTCCCCCACATACAGCATCACAACAAAGTGACCTGGGTTTCCTCGTCCTGGTAAACACCTAAAACTCCACCCCTTATTATGCAACAAGCACACTGAGAAAAAAAAATGGCCCAAATGAAAGGACAGATCAAAGCTCTAGAAAATACAACTAAGCAACAAAGAGGTAGCTAACCTATCAGATGCACAGTTCAAAACACTAGTGATCAGGAAGCTCACAGAACTGGTTAAATTTGGTCACAAATTAGATAAAAAAATGAATGCTATGCTAAGTGAAATAAAGGAAAATATACAGGGAACCAATGGCGATGGGAAGGAAACTGGGACTCAAATCAATAGAGTGGACCAGAAGGAAGAAACAAACAGCCAAACAGAAAAGAATGAAGAAACAAGAATTTGAAAAAATGAGGAGAGCCTTAGGAACCTCCAGGACATCTTTAAACATTTCAACATCTGAATTGTAGGGGTACCAGAAGGGGAAGAGGAACAGCCATGAGTGGAAAACTTATTTGAACAAATAATAAAAGAGAACTTCCCCAATCTGGCAAAGGCAATAGACTTCCAAAAAGTTCAGGAAGCTCAGAGAGTCCCAAAGAAGTTGTATCCAAGGAGGAACACACCAAGGCGCATCATAATTACATTAGCCAGGATTAAAATGAAGGAGAGAATCCTAGAAGCAGCAAGAGATAAGGAGACAGTTACCTACAAAGGAGTTCCCATCAGACTATCAGCTGATTTCTCAAAAGAGACCTTGCAGGCAAGAAGAGGCTGGAAAGAAGTATTCCAAATCTTGAAAGGTGAGGACCTACATCCAAGATTGCTCTATCCAGCGAAGCTTTCATTTAGAATGGAAGGGCAGATAAAGTGTGTCTCAGATAAGGTCAAGTTAAAGGAGTTCATCAACACCAAGCCCTTATTACATGAAATGTCAAAGGAACTAATCTAAGAAAAAGATAAAAAACATGTACAGTAAAATGACAGCAAACTCACAATTATTAACAACCACACCTAAAACAAAAACAACAATAAACTATGCAAACAACTAGATCAGGAGCAGAACCATAGAAATAGAGATCACATGGAGGGTTAGCAACAGGGGAGTGGGAGGAGGAAAGAGTGGGAAAAGGTACAGAGAATAAGTAGCATAGATGGTAGGTAGAAAATAGATGGGAAGGGTAAGGATAGTATGGGAAATGCAGAAGCTAAAGAACTTGTAAGTGTGACAAGTGGCTGTGAACTAAAGGTGGGAAATGTGTGTGGGAGAGGGTGTGCAGGGTGGAGGGAAGTGAAGGGGGAAAATGGGACAGTGTAATAGCATAATCAATAAAGTATATAAAAACAAACAAAAAGCAAAAAAAATTATCCTTTAAGATTATGCTACAGTTTATTTTGGAAATTATCTTTTAATATACAAACTACAAAAAATAATGTAATAGGTATTTAGGTATTGACCACCCAGAATTTTAAGAAGTTAGAATTTGCCACATTTTTTAAAAATTTTTATTTATTTCCCTTTTTATTGAATTGGTTGGGGTGACGCTGGTTAACAAAATTATATAGGTTTCAGGTGCACAATTCCACAACACATCATCTTCAGTACACTGTATTGCGTGTTCACTGCCCCAAATCAGGTCTCCTTCCAATACCATTTGTCCCCCCTTACCCTCCTCCACCTCCCTCCACCCTCCTTCCCAGCAATCCCCACTCTGTTGTCCACATCCATGAGTTTTTTCTTTTCTTATTTTTTTTTGCTCAAACCCTCCACGCCCCTCTATCAGAATTTTAAATAAAATAGTGCTAGTAAATATTATTTACTCTTTCAAATTCTTATTCCCTATTCTATTCCCAAACAAGTGTGCTTCTTTACGCAGTTTGCTTTTTAACCTTGACGTCATTCTGGTGACCTCTCCATTTGATCTAAATGGAGAAGCTAAAGAATATGAATTTTGTTCATTTCACACTGTTGTATAGTATACGCATGTGTAAATATTTTACCATTTATCTTCCTATTCCCCTGCTGTTGGACACTTGCTTCTTTCCAGTATTGTGCTCATATATTCAATGCTGCTGTGTACATCCCAGTACTGTCTCTGTGCATACACTCAAGAGTTTCCAGGGTTTATACCTAGGAGTGGTTGTCGAGTGTGCACATTCTGAACTTCACTAAAAATTGCTCAAATGCTCTCCAAAGCATTTGAGCATTGCATATATATATGCAATATATATTGAGCATATATATGCTCATATATTGCATTACATATATATGCAATATATAATGCTCATTAATGCTCATATAATGCTCATTATATATTACACATATATATGCAATTGCATATATATGTGCTATATATATATACATATATATATCACGAGTGTATGAGTTGCATTTCCCCCATAAACTCATTCATGCTATTAAGTATTAAGTATTACAATTTGAAAGATATGAAATGGTATCTTGGTATTTTAGTTTGGAGTTTTTGGTTATTGGTGAGGATGAGCATCTTCTCAAATGTTCTATGGTTATTTGAATTTTTATTCAGTGAATTGACATTTCTGATTCTTTGTGTAATAAAATCTACTGATTTTTCATCACCTTTTCCCATTATCTGTTGATTAGGATTTCTTTATAAATTTTGGATACTACCCCCATTATGCACTTTGCTATTATAATTGTTATTACCACTTACTCTTAGCTTAGAGGTGTATTACCAATGATTGAGATTTCCTGAGGAGTTACTTCAGGTAAGTGTTCTGACAGTTAGTTCTTTTCCCTGTCTGTAAGCAAAAGCATTCAACTTGAGATGATGTGAAGCCTAAAGCAGAATTTTAATTTTCATTATATAAAAAATGGAACACACATGGAAAAAATTAAAGCAATAAACTTACACTTTATTAACTTTAATTTGCTTTTTCCTAAAGCAATTGAGCTGAAAGTTGATGTCATAGTACCCTTCATATCTCTTCCTAAAATAGCTAATTTGGGAAGTTATTTTAGAGAGACTTCAGGTTTTACTGAGTCTCTCTCTCTCAGAATATAATGTATCTTTCTGTCAATGAAAGTTGGAAAGAATTAAAGGGCACATTAACATAAAAATGAAAAAAACAGTGCTAAAAAGTCAAACCTTTCTTTTGCTAATTCTGGTAGCAAAAGCAACGCTATTGATTTAGCACACTGTGTATGTTTTACTAGCAAAGGAAAGATTAAATAAACTTAAACTCTTAGATTAAAATTAGCCCTTAAAACTGCTTTCAACTTAATTTCTCTGATGCATCAAAAAAGCACAGTGCTTGGCATCTCTTTCAGTATAGAGGTAGATGGCTTTGAGTTTTGTAGATGTTGCTTTCTAAATAATTGCTATTCATTTGTTTTCTCATCTTTAGTAACCTAAAAATGCCAAAGCCCATTCATTTTATAAGATCTTCATTATTTGAAATGAAAAGATATTCAAAATATTTTAAAGGTTTTTATAAATATATACCTCTAGAATTCTTGAGAGTGTTTTAAAAATTTTAAACGAAAACACTTGTTTTTAGAATTGTGTTCTTTTCAGAGCTCCTTTTGTCATATTTTAAAAATAATATTGGCACAAAATATTCCTTCCATTTTATCAGTACAAGCTGTCCGTTGACCTAATTAACTAGAAGTGCTGTTTTCAGAATTCTTGTTTACTTGTCTATAGGTTTCATGAAGAATCCCAGTGGGCATAGTAAGCAGATGGAGTCCTACCTCCAAGACCAAACTATGTTTAAAACTTAGTAAGAGAATGAACTGGTTATCATAAAGCAACGTTGTATAAGAGAAAAAGATTGTCTCCAGGAACCTTAACCACTTTATTCTCATTCTTTCTCCTTTTAAGCATTCCTCCCAACTCCCACCCACCCCACACACAAGCAGAAGACACTCCCCCGCCTCTTCACTCCTCTCGTCCGCATATAAATATAGCGCACACACACACATGTCCTGTAACTTCACCAGTCATTTCAACTCACCTCTTGTATTAACCACCAACAAATAACAATATATTAAGCTCATTTTAAGTGAAATGTTAACTAACAATATGATATTCCTACCAGCAAAAATTTACTATTATTATAGATACTGGGAACACATTGCCTTGCTTGGCTCCTTGCTCTGGCATCCATGTAACCCAGACTTATATTCAGACTAAACTTTGATCCACAGATACAGACAGAAAATCTCCCAGGGCTTATCAAACTTTTTCCTGTAAAAGCCAGTGAGTATTTTAGGCTTTGCCACACATACAGTCTCTATTGTAACTATTTAACACTGCCATTGTAGCACAAAACAACATGGATAACATGTAAATAAGTAGGAATAGCTGTATTCCGATAAAACTTTGTATACAAAGACAGTGGGCCAGGTCTGACCCACGGGCCATAGTTTGCCAACCTTTTTCTAGACACTTGGTGATACAGTATCCAATTAGCTTTGCTCATTCATTCAAACACTTTTCATGCATTCACTTATTTACTCATTCGATATATGAATATTGAGTACCTGCTACCTGTCTATTACTTGACAAGGCTTATTACATGTTAATACAAAAATAACTGGGGCACAGTCCTTCCCCATATGTACTCAGAGTTCCGAGGAAAAGATAGGTTTGTAAAAAAATAAGTTTTTAAGATTCTTAGATTTTTTGTTGTTGCAAATGACAGTACATTTTTCCCAAACTGGCTTAAACATGAGATAGCAGGTTGGCTCATGCAAACAAAAGTGTTCAAGAGACACTTGATTCAGGGACCAAACCAGATCCATTTCTTATCTCTGCTTTTTTGGGTGGACTCCATCTTCAGCCTCCATGTGAGGGTCTCAAGAAGGTCCAGGGTCATATCAGCACCACACTCAATACCAGAGAGACCATCTGGTTCCATGACAGCATGGAGTTGTGGGTTGAAGCCCTCTTGGCTCTCATAAGCTAATTTGGGTAATGTGCCCCTCCTAAGTCAATTACTGCACCTAGAGGGATCTAATACACTAAGAAATTTACTTAAGGTCACCTTTTCAACCCTGGAAATGGAGGAAAGCTTCACCAAAGCACATAAGAAGAGTGTGGAGAAAGATGGTTTCCCTAAAGAAAACTAGGCACTGTTATCATGACATATTGGTGGTGTGTGGTCAAAACAACCAGTGTCCACCACAGTTAGAAAAGTGAGGGTGAGGAAATAGCCATGGAGCATTTTTGTCATTCTGCTAGGCTGTCATATTGGCCTTTTCTGTGTGACCGGGATATGATTTGTGCACAGGCAACCAGTAACAAAAGCCTGGTCCTTCATTCAGTTACTCAGAACAGGGAATTTGCCTTCCCAGACTCTCCAGGGGAGGGGCCACTGTCCTTGACCCTAAGTATCCACAACTAGATCAGTATATCTGCTGTAAAACCTACTTCCCTGACATAAGTTGCTTGTTGCCCAGGACCGACAGACGACCCCATAGCATTCCCTCACCCCACAGTCTGGCCACTTACTGGGATGATTTGCCACATGTTGGATGGCCTTGATTATCCAATCCAAGGACATTGTCAAATTGGCATAATTCCTGGGCATACAAGTCTGTCTGTGTCCCTGTTCTATCTCTATAGTCCTAATAAGAACAAATAAGCTAATGTATAATTTCAGGCATCTATAAAAGGAGTTTAATTGGGCAGGGAAATGTATAATTTTAGTAACCAGGAAACCACTGATGTGGCCCTGAGTCTTTCTAAGCAAATGCAACTCCTCATATTATATATACATAATCCCAATCCTACTCATAGAAATAAGACCGTCCACAAAACAATAAAATTATTACAATAACAATATAACATTAATTAAATGCACACTATGTACTGGCTTGAATTCCAAGCATCTGTATGAACTCTTCATCCTCACCACATACTAAGTGGTAGGTATGTTACCCTCAATTTATACATAAGAATCCTGGCATAGAGAGTTTGAGTGCCCTGCTTATCTGGAATAGGGCACAGGACTTGATCCCAGGCAGCTGGGTCTCACCTCTGTGTCAGGATTCTGCCACTCTGATTCATGCACAGCTCTGTCTCCACTGTGCTCTGACATCACAGCCTTGGAGTTTTGTCATCATGTACATTATGGGAAGCTCAGGATCACCGTCGAAGTAAACGCCCTTTAGTTCAAAGATCAGGGACGTATCTTGTTGTTCCAAATTCTAACATAACACTTTAATAAAATGTGTTACATCATGGCCAGATTAATTCAATTCTCTCTCATGTCTTTCTGGGCATTTTCTAAATGGGAATAACTATTCATCTATTTTTTAAAAAATTTCTAACTAAAAATTAGAATGCGATGTCTCTCTGAAATATAATAATTTGACTGAAAAGTTTTTATTGAGTGATATAACTACATTGAATATCTAAATTTATAAACTAAGTTTCTGAAAAAGGAGTATAGTGGCTCTAAAGTGGCTAAAATTCAAACTATAATTTTCAAATATAATCTTTTCTTTATCTTACTTCTATGAATTTCTTTTTGAAAAAGGCCCATAGTTGATTTCTTAGCTTAAAGGGTAATGCGATTAAAGTACCATTTACAAACGTTGTCAGAGTGTATGTGTGCACACAAGTATCTATGTGTGTGCTGTCTTCTGTGGTTTAGAAATACAAAAGATTTTTTGTTTTGCTAAAATTAAAATAACAACCTAGCAGGGCTGAGATATTCTTAATTCCCTCTGCCTTTGGATCCTAAAACAAGACTATTGAGTAATAATTCTACCCAAGCACACTGGAAATTATTGCTAATAAATAAACTCATGTTGCTTTTAGAATTACTTTGCTAGAACATGCATGTCTTTTCACTCTGAAATTAAATGCTAGAATTGCTCGATTGTATTTTACAGATCTCTCACTGTTTTCCTCTTCAGTTGGGCATCCATATGAATATTAAGCAACCATGAAACTGGAATGAATCCACCATTCATTTCTAAATGCATATAATTTCTCAAGATTCATGGGAGATGGGAAGAGTTAGTAGTAGTCCTGGCAAGGGAGTGTGGAGCTGTTTCAGTTTTAGGAATAAATCGCTTTTTATGTTTATTGCCTTTCTGTGCCTGTAATAAAAGAGATGCTTATTAAAAAAAAGTACAACAGTTCAAAAGTAAAAATTATTTTTAAAAATTGATGATCATTTCCAGATGTGACGGAAAGATGATCTAATGCATCTTTATTCAATTTCTGAGTGTGTATATTATTAAGATCTCTCCTTCTCTCCATAATGCCGACTAATTGAGAATTATACCAACTCATATGTTACATTAAAAAATACATGATAAAGTGAAATGACTCTAAGTATTTCACACATAGTACTAGTTAGTGTTTTTTAAGCTTTCTAAATGTAACAGACACTGCTCTGTGACAAACAATGATGATCTCATCTAATGCTCACAATCCTGGTACGAAATTACTATATTTTTCCTGGTGTATGGATGTGGGATTTGAGACATGGACTGGTTAAATGACTTGCCCAGGGTCACATAGGTAGTTAATAGTACACCTGGACTGACATCCTAGGTTGACCGGCCCCAGAAACCGTACACTTAACTAGGCATTGCTTTGTTTCTATAAGAAAGAACTCTATACAAAAATTAGTTGACCTAATTTACAGTTTACAGTTTCTGGAGAGTGTTTACAGTTTCACTATTTGGAGTTCATGTACTTACTTTATTCCTCTGCTGTTGATATCATTCTCCTCAGACAGTAATATCTATGATGCACGATTTTTGTCCTGGCCCTTTTGTAGTATACTGGTCACTCCTCTTCTTATATATGCCCCAGGATTTGTTTCTGCCCAATTAAAGATTGGGCAGTACAACACCTATCCAAAGTTCATAATTGATATAATAAATATGTTTCTGGAACTCAATCATCTATGTTCATTTTTATGCTGGAGAGGTCCCTGATATACGACTCAATTCCTGGACATAGTCGATTAGATCAGAGGTACTCAAATAACAGGCAAAATCATAGGTCATAAACTATCCTGGCAAAAAACATCGGAAAAGAAAAACTCAATGAAGCAAACACTCACATATTTCATTTCATGTATTTGAATTGGAGACACAGGTATAGTTAGTCTGAGAAGTGGGAAGACTATTGAACTGGTACATACACAGTTTCTTAACCAATATTTTCAAATCTTTTTTGGTCTAGTAGCTCTAAAATAATTGGGCAAAATTGTGTATCTTATATCCCACTTTAAGTTGTAATGAACAATTTCTATCATAAATTTAAATGATTATAAATGATATATTTTCTTACAAATCCTGCATTTTCTTACAAATATTACTATTTTAAAATAAAAATGATCTTTTTACAATGAAGTAGAATCCTTAGACCTAAGCAAGAGACTCCCTGTGTATCATGAAGGCAGAACATACAAACTCATTAAAAAACACCTAAGATCCTCTGTGTTACTCAGGATCTGGTCTCTAACACTCACATACAGCAACCTATAACTCTAAGCATCTGTTCTCAGTACTAACACCATTCAAGCCCCAGAGAATTCCTTTTGCACATCTCAGGACCGAGTACTCACCCAAAATGACTCTGCCTCTCAACATCATAAAAGCTTGGAGGTTGTGCTGTAACTGGAGCCCGAGCCAAACACTGCTTTTGGGAGTACAGAAGAGTTGAGTAGACAAAGTGCTTTAATAAGAGAAGGACAAATTAATTAACTCATCAAATCCATGTTCCAGATGGCCCAAATGCCACATATCCTTGCAATAACAAAGTAATATTTCCAGTAGGGTCAAATAACCACTTTCTTGCCTGTCTTTGATTTCTGGCCAAAGCAGTATTCATCATAGTTCCACATAGTAGCCAAGCATTATTTATCACAAACGAATGATTTATATCAGCCTCTTATTTGTATATATAAATAATTAGACCATTTTTTTTGCACTGGCAACTGGATGAAAATTGAACAGCAGAATTGCAAATGAATTATATATATATATTTAATAATGTTAAATGCACTATTCAAATCTGAATAATTGTGATGTAAATGTTTAATGTTCATTGCTTATTTTATTATGCTTTCTAATTTTAATTAAAATATTTTGAATATTTTATTTAAAATCTTTTAAAAACAGGAAAATATTTATTATTGTTTTTACATAATTATGAACATATTTGCAAGTTTCGTGCACTCTGACTATAATTACAATGTATTTTATTTTTAATCCTTTAGGCTATTACCATCAATAAAATTAAAATTATGCGAAAATTTTGATTTTGATGACAGAATGTTATTCCTAGATAGGGACAAAAATGAAATTTATGGAAGAACATATGATAATTTATGTATTATGTATATCCTTGTTTTTTTCATGTACGCAAACACAGCTAGTCCACCAGCAGAACACCCAATGCAAACATATAGGATGATAAATAAATTCCATCCTCACTGTTATTTTATCAACTTTGTGACATATGAAAACCAAACTTTACACATTTGTTTTTTCTGGCGCATTGACAGTACATTTTAGGGTAAAAGAGAGCATATGTTACTTAATGATTTGCTACCTTGATTCACAACTCTAAGTATTTAAGCATATACAAGGTGGGCCCCCATGTGTACTCATGGCCGGTCCCACTAATGTTCGGGCCGCCCAGTTTGAACGATAGAGAATCTAAATACTGCAGCGATTTGATGCACAGCCTCATCCACATTAAAAATTAGTCATCGTATCTTTTTGAGGAGTTAAAAACTTCACTGTTCCTTTCTTTGTACTCGAATTTCTATTTCAACTCGCTAAGTATCTTTATTTTGATGCAATATTTCTGGTCAATGGGGTTACAACATGAAGACTTGTTATGAACCATGCCATCAGTGTTTCATGGAAAAGGTATATAAAGTTAAATTAAGTTTTTATACCTGTGACTGTAAGGCTTTTACATGGTAAAGAAACTATTTTGTGAACTGGGTTTTATTAGTTATCATTAATATACAAATAATAAAATATATTAAAATTTATCATTAAAAACACAAAACTGTGTTTCCTAATTAAATGGCTGGGGAGGTTTTAATTAGTTCACGCATCTGTGGCTACATATTACTTGTTGCGAGAATGGGGCCAAGTTTCAGAATCAATTCTATTCTACATGTCTTTCTTTTAGAGTTGTAAATTTCAATAAAACTTGTTTATGTAAATAAGTAGAGGCAATAGAAGGATATTTCCATTATATTTCAAAAATATCTGCTTTCAATTTTACTGAAAAGAGAGAATTGAATTTAACAACTTCTTTCCGGCACCAATGTTCTGATCCAGCCACTCTCCCCTCTTGCTTGAGTCTAATTACAGTAGAATCTTAACTGGTGTCCCTGCCCTAACTTTGCCTACCATCAATCTAACCACATTATTATCATCTATACCACATGATACCACATCATATTATAACAGTGATAGTGAGTCTGCCCCAAGAAAAGTGGAGTCACATCATTTTCCTTCTTAAAATCTTCCTTGACTACCCTTGTCATTCGGATTAAAGCCAAAACTTACCTCGACCTTCAAAACTCTGCCTGACCTGGCCTCCTCTTACCACTCTGACCTCATTCCCTACCCAACTCTCCCTCCCCACCCCCATTTTCACCCACTTCACACCCTGGAGGGTATTATGCTAAGTGAAGTAAGTCATTCAGAGAAAGGCAAATACCGCATTAACAAAATAAATGAACAAAGTGAAGCAAACTCATAGACACAGAGAGCAGACTGACGGTTGCCAGAGGGTAGGAAGGTTGGTAGGCTGGGTAAAAAACAGAGGGAAGGGATTGAGAGGAACAAATCAGTAGTTACTGAATAGTCATGGGGGTGTAAAATACAGCGTGAGAAATATAGTCAATAATATAATAACTGTCTATGGTGACAGGTGAGTACTGGAAATATTTGGGGGGAATGCTTTTTAAAGTACATAGTTGACTAACCAATATACTATATACCTGAAAGAAATCATTTTTTTTAAAAAAAACTGTTCCCTTGGAAAGACTTTGTGTATCCTCCAGATATAATTAGTATTTGGCAATTTGAAAACTAGTGATATAGTCTATTTGAGGAATGTCACTTGCATCAAATGTCAGCAATCTTCTGACATCATGACTTGCATCCAGCCATAACCTCTTCCAGTTGCTGTGACAAGATGCAGATGCTAAAACGAAAGGATTTCCATACATCCATCCCTAATGCCCCATCATCTCCACCCTCTGATTTCTTGACCAATTCCTTGAAGGCATGTCAAGCCCAAATTTCCATTCTATTCTATCATCCAGCATGCTTTCTTTATTACATTTTTCAGCTGTAGTTTTTATAACAGATCCAGCACTATCACTTTCATACACCTAGTCAACCATTAAAGGTCAAAATATATGACACAAATAAAGGTCAGGGGTTGAAAACTACATGTTGCACAATTCACTCACCTCTGATGGAGAAAGTCTGTTTGCCCGGATTATAAAGTTTGATTTGTAGAACTAGCTTGCATTGTCTACAAAAATATAAGTGAAGTCAAATTATGGGAAATATAAATATATGTAAATGTGCCCAAATGAACCTATAGTCTATCTGCACACACAGGAGTGTGTGCGTTTGAAGAATATTGGTAACGTTATAGCCTATCAGGATGCACGGGTGGTGTTAAAGTAGGTTTGCACGCTTAGGAGAAAGAATAGTTGGGTTGGAAGTGGCAAGTGAATAGAAGACAATGATGCGGTAGCCAGACAAGGAAAGCTCAGTCACCTTAGTGCAGCTGTGGGACGAGATCCAAAGGAAGAAAACCTAAAGCTGAGGGAATGTCCGACTTACCTGATCAGTTAGTCTAAAGCCTGAAAGACCTTCCAGTTCCCTACACTAGCACGGCCTCCAAGAGGTCGCACTGTTCTATGTCCTGGAAAGAGTTCCAGCTTCCTCGATGCTACACGAACTCGCAAAATAAATTCTGGGTTTTGAAAGTAACCTGGGTCAATTTTTGTTCCTTCTGGCAAGAACACTGCTGTGTGATATTTTAAAGAATCACTTACTATGTTTTTTGTACCAAAATAACATAATTTGATTACTGTGCATTTTAAATTATAAATGTCTTAACCTAGTTTATAGAAATATAACTTTATTTTCTGAAATTTGTGTTTATGTATATAGAACAGTATCTGTAAAATATGCTGAAGATTATCCATTGTTAATTCTGGGATTATGAGATGTTTTTAATATGAATTTTTTTCTTTTTGCTATCTATATTTTTATTTATTAACTTTCAACAACTACTAAGTATGGTCAACTCTGCCTCAAAAATGAAACAAATCAGTGTCGTTTTGAAATAAAGTCACTTTTAAAAGTTACTCATAAGAAAACAAAACCCAGAAGAATTCTTTTAAAAAATATGCTTCATGGAGAAGTTATGTATTTTAAGCAAAACATTCTGACAGAATAAAATTACCCCCAGTGGACTGTGTGAGGGAGCAAGAAACTTTCCTCGACACTCAAGATTCTTTCAGTTGCTCTACTAATCAAATAGACGTGAGAAATACTAGCAAGAGAAAAGAGCCAAATTTAATACATATGTGTGAGAGCCCCGCACATACTGAGTCAGAGACCCCACATGTACCAGAGGTTCGGAGATAGAAAGGGGTGTTAGGTATATAATACATTCCAAGTTAAGGATTAGGTAATGCACCTTGGGTATGTTTAGTAAGTGAAGTTCACCCTGCCCTGTAGATAGGTCAAAAGTAGCTATCTCTAATGTATAAATGTCTCACACATTGCTGAAGTATTGCATAATTTTAAATTTTCAAAATCTTATTACAGTCCCAACAGAAAATTTATAGAGAAAAAGGTGAACTAAAATAAAAATTGCTACTAAGAAAAACTAAAGGAGTTATACCAAGTGTAATACTTTAAAGACAAATTAACTCAAGGTGCTTACAGAAGGACACATGTCAAATTACATTAAATAAACAATGATCTGTTATCTATAAAAAACATACTTAACGTGATAAAACTAGAAAATATAGAGATGCTCAAAAAGATACAAAGAGGACCCTGGCTAGTGTAGCTGAGTGGACTGAGTTCAGGCTGCAAACCAAAGGTCACCGTTGGATTCCCAGTAAGTGCACATGCCTGGGCTGTGGGCCAGGTCCCCAATGCTGGGCACACAAGAGGCAACCACACACTGATATTTCTCTCCCTCTCTTTCTCCTTCCCTTCCCTTCTTTCTAAAAATAAATAAATAAAATAAAATAAGATGAAAAGAAATTCAGATAAAAAGTCAGCAGTGCCAAATGACAGCATTAGTCAAGGTGGAATATAAGGATAAGGAACTGACTGGGACAGAGAGACACCGTGTTATGATAAAAGGCATAATTAAAAAGCATATAGAATCCAAACATTGAACCATATGGCTACTCATATAAAAAAACTATCAGAATCAACTATGATAAAATATATTTGTGCCGGGATATTTTAATATAACTTTTTTTAGCATCTCTCATATCTTCAAGGTAAATAAGGAGCATTAACTGTTAATTAATAATTAATAATACCATCAAAAATCTTAATATTATCTATTGTAAGACTGAAATGTCTGCACATTATGATGCTGATCTCTTCTGTCCACCCGAGGTACAGAACAGAACCTTTGTGATGCTTTGCCTACATGCTTCCAAGGCCACACGATACATTCAAATGTGGTGAGGCAGTAACCACTTTTATGTCGTAGCACCTACAAAAATTAGTCTGACATTTCTCTGGCCAGGCCTTCCTTTGTTTAGTTCCACTAGAAAAGGACAAAAATTTTAGAACATTAAGGAACAGAGGCCATTCAAAAAGGTTTACTACTCCTTTATTATCAAAACAAGAAAATCTTAAGAATTAACCAGATATGAGATGCACCACCTTCCAAACAGTGTGGTATTTCTTCAAAGTCCCAGCAACCTGGACACCTGACCTCAGCCAGCTTACTGGATCTTCGGGCAAACCTAGAGAGAAGGCCTTGCCTATGTCCCACTGACAGGCTTGAAGGGAATTCCCAGGCAATTATTTCAATGGAGAAATATGTTCTAGTGTTTTTATCACCTTCCCTGTGGGAGAAACCAAGGACCCCAAGTAATAGTCAATTACAGTTCTTAGATTATTTGAGGAAGTTTCAATGGCAACATCAAATCAAAATATCTGAACCTCATCTGGGTGCCAACAGACAAGATTTTTTCTAACTCTAAGGTAAGTTTCAAGGATCAAACACACACACACACACACACACACACACACACACACACACACACACAGTGGGCTAGACAAAGAGGGATTTCTCACAGGAACTGGCAATGTGTGTAATTTGTCTTCTACCCGTGTTACAGAATGGATAATTAATCTTGTGGAGAAAGAATCGGAAAGGGCACAGGAGTCTTTTTGCAACTGGGTCCTTAGTCACAACTTACTAATACCATATTCTTTCCAACAGACTGAGTAATACCATAGCACCATGATATCAGAGTCTCAATACTGAGTATTGTAGGTGGAAGAAGATGAGGATACTGATCACAACTGCAAAAGGAAAGAGACTAATTAAAAATGATTCTAAGGTTTTGAGCATAAGTTTCTGGGACAGCCCAGTATAAGAGTCAAGTTATGGAAGGGAAATGAATTCCGTTTAAAGCAAATGAAATGCCTGCTACCAGCGTGATTCACCAAAGTGAATGTCAGGCAAGCAGCCTAAAGTGTGGGAGGCGTCCAGAGGATAGATCAGAGCCAGAGAGTTATTTGGGTTTAATCCTCATAAAGACAATGATATTTGTGTATTAACTAAATGTCTTTCTAGAAAATGTAATACCCGGTTGTTGACATTATTTATCTAATTCTTTGTTGTCTGCAATTCTGTCTTAGAAAGAAAATGGTTATGTAAATTGTCATAATCTTTGTAAATACTTAAAAAGTTCTAAGTAATCATTCCTGGTAGACACTAGATCTCTCAGCTTGGTGAAAGGACCCTTGAAAAGAAGCCAAATTTAAACTTACTTTTATTTTTAGAGTATCCACATTTAAAACAGCACGTATGTCTGCACACATCTGTATATTGAAGTAGTAATGACAGAAAGGCTTTGGAAATATTTTTTAGGTTGAAGAAAAGATACAGTAGTGAATTGTATGTAAAAGTGAGTGTTCACTGATTCTTCATTTCCACTTTTATTTAAGGAGAATTGATCTCCTTCCCTGTCCATTCTACTCAGTGGCCAAAGTCCCCCCCTCTGTTCAGGAGCAGGGCAGGTGACTAGAACTGTGGTGTGGCCGCGTTTCCAGGGGGGTAACAGGGCAAGAAGTTCCCCCTGCACAGCCTGCCCATCCTGCCTCTCCCTTCGGTGCCGTCACCCTTGTTTCTCCCTCCGGATTCCCCGGCTCCGGTCTCTGAACGAACCAAGGTGGTTCCTCAAGGTGTGTCCCTGCTGCGCACAGAGGGGCTTGGAATGTGAGAGGGGAGAGACCTGTGCTTTGTGCACCAGTGGGGGAGAGAATGCGGAGGGAATATTCATACATCTTTTCAGGCCATGCTCATAGCATGTTTCCTTCTCTTATAATAAAAGATGTCAGGAATGGTTGCATTGTCTCCCCACTTACAAAATTTTTAAAGTGGGAATCATGTCTTACCCAAGTCGATTAGCGTTTCATGAATTAGTACATGAGTGAATGAGTAAACAAGTGAATGTATTGTATTTTTATTCCTGGGCAGGGGAGAGATGTTTGAATAAGGCTTTTTCAAAATAAATTTTGTCTCTTAATTCTTGATAGAATTTCAGGAAGTCATTTTAGAGATAAAAAACAGGTAATTGTCAAGTCAATTCATGTCAGGACATGAATCCAGGTCTTCTGACTCTAGTCGCCATTCTCACTATCACTCTGTGACTTCGGAAGAATGAAAACAGTTACAACGCTGAGGTTCCGGGCTGGAGAAGGAGGATGTTCAC
Source organism: Artibeus jamaicensis (assembly GCF_021234435.1). Classification (NCBI taxonomy): domain Eukaryota; kingdom Metazoa; phylum Chordata; class Mammalia; order Chiroptera; family Phyllostomidae; genus Artibeus; species Artibeus jamaicensis. The sequence continues at coordinate 29,280,712 of NW_026522046.1, read as the reverse complement.
TAAACACTCTGCATGGAGTAGACCCATAACGGCAGTGAAAGCCGGTAACCACTGCAGCTCCGTCCGCCAGCCCCCAGCTGGTGTTTCCTTTCCCTGTCGGCGGCGCCTGAGGCTGCGTGGGGTTCCACGTGGACATGTGGCTACGCGTGGCACAGGTGCTCTCCATCTTCACTGCCGAATTCCATTCTCTACTCCACGCCGCAAGGACCTCGGTTTTTTCTTGCTTGCTCCTCCGCCAATAAAAACTCTTTGCAAGACCTGTGTGAACTCTCTTAGGAACCTCCATGACTCAAGGCACCGTCAGTCTCACATCAGAGTAAGAACCGTAGCTGGTTCCAGGCTCCTAGGCCATTCCTCGCTATGAATGTTTGTAATGATAACTGCCCATTATTAAGGACCTTCTATGTGTTAAATATTTTGCTTCTTCCTTTAAATGTTTACCTATCACTACTTTCCAATGTGTGTAAGGCATTTATATTTAATAGCCATTTTACTCTCAAAGGGACCAGGACCAGAAAGGTAAGGCGACTTAGGCAGGGTCACTGACTCAGTGGGTTAGTGCTGGAGTGGCACCTCAGCCTCGGGTCTGACTGAGGCCAAAGCCTAGATTCTTCCATGGCATTAGGCACCCGGTGCAAATACTGTATCTTCGGTGAGTCCTTCTCAAAGGTCATGGCTAAAACAGCACCTGCCCCAGTCGCTCGTATTTCCTTAACCCTGCCTTGTTGTTCTTCATAACACTGGTCACCGATCAACTGACTTGTTTATTGTGTGTCTCCACTGACTAGAACTTAAGCTCCCAGAGAGCAGGGACGTAACAGTTTTGTTCGTCACAGTCTCCCTGGTGTGTAGAGCAGAGCCTGGCAAAAGTTGTTTCTTCCTTTATTTTTTAAAAATTGTATTGCTGTTCAAGTACAGTCATCTGCCTTTTTCCCCGACACTCCACCCCCCCACCCCAGCAATCCCCACCTCCCTCCCCTGACTCTGCACCCCACCTTGGTTTTGTCCATGTGTCCTTTATAGTAGTTCCTGGAAATCCTTCCCCCTTTCCCTCCATTATCTCCTCCCCCCTCCCCTCTGGGTACTGTCAGTTTGTTCTTAATAAATATTTTTTAATATATTATGAATGTATAATTCCAGAACACTTGTTCTATTACTTTCTAATACACTATTTCCTCAATATTTTCCCTGTGACAATGAAGGCAAAGTCATGAGAAAAATTTGAAAAGTGGTACCAGAGGGAATCCAGGTAACGCTGAGCAGCAGGAGGATTAACTAATGTTTGACATCACACATCTAAATATTTACGTGTTAGAGTATTCCAGCCAAATATTACGGATTTCCCAATCAACTCGAGGTGCTACAACAAAGAGTCCCCAGATCCCAGGGGCTCACAGTAGCAAACGTGTATCCTGGCGCACTTTACGTGAAGGCTGCAGGTTGGCCTCAGCGCCGCTGGGTTTGACTTGGCTCTCTGGGTCTTCACGTTCTAGGTCCCAGACTAAAGGCTGGCCACTGTCTGGGCTTGCTGTTACCATAACAGGAAGCAGACGCTCGAAGAGAAACACAGCTAATCCACAGAAGTGCATTCAATACTGTGTGTTTTCACATTCCATGAGCCAAGGCTAGTCACATGGCCAAGCCCAATGTCAGTGGGTTATACAGTACCTACAGGAAGGCAAAGCAAGGTGATTGGTAAAATGAGTAATGCAACACACTACTAGGTATTATAATTCTAGATTACTTCACTATATCGAAAATCTTTTCCTATATTCTACCTGATATTTTCCTCATCTGTTTATAGAAATGTAGAAATGACCCATTTTATGTTTTTTTATCAAGTGTTCTCCCTAAGTAAAGTACACTCCACTTGTTTCTTCTAAATGTTCTCTAGACTTTTTTCAATTTAGTTTAGACATTGTGATTTTAATATGAATTTCTAAGTTACTAACTATAATTTGATATCATTGACAAATTTAATCTTATTCAGTCAAATATGATGTAAATCCATGAAAACCAAGGTACTTGAAAAGAGCCTTTTTAATCTCATGAAATTATTTTTTATAACAAAAATCAATAGAGCATTTGAATTTTTCACTGTAAAATACCTAATTCATTAAGACAGAGAAAATACAGTCCTATTTTTAAAGCCTTCCTTAAGAATCATGACAATTCTGCTATTCCTTGAAGAAGTTTATCAATATTTCATCACGATTCTCCTCTCTGCAGGAGAACCTAAGGAACATATTCTATTAATCATGGTGATATTAAAACTATCTGTCACTTGTAGCATGCATATGCAATAAAGCAATCAGATGAAATTGATATGAGAGACACATGGCCTACATTAAAAATGTCTATTCAAAGTTCTAAAATTGCTCTTTTTTATGATAATCTCAATAAGTAAGCCTCCCAATTTGCAAGTGTAGATAAATTTGAAGATAATTTTTAAGCTCTGAATTGCAAAACAGAATAAAGAAAGGCCTAACATGGCTAAGAGGGGAAGAACTGAAAGAAATGTTTCTCAGCACTTCAAGACAGGTATGTTTATCCACTGGCTATTTTCTTGCACGTTGACTTTGAATTCTGACTAGTGGAGGCATGTGAACTTAAATCTTTTTATACGTATGAGCTTCAGTTTTTAAATGGATATCTGAAGAGTTAGGTTAAAATCATTCTGTTCCAAATGTCCCTTTCTAAAGGGGGAGGGAGTTCAAACAAGGGGAAGATCCATGGGGGAAAAAGTCAGAAATGTTACATGACAAGCATCTTTATTTGCTTGTTGGTGTCCAGTCTTCTGAACGTCCTCGCTGGTGGTTCCAGGTGGCAATGTTCCTGGTTTAAAAACTTCCACGGTCCTCAAAGGTCCTGAGAGCACATAACCTAGTGTAGCCATAAAATTTAAGCAAAAATCTATTGGATAACACACCTAGAACAATTGTACCACAAGGCCTGTCAAGATGGGATTTGTCCCAAAAACTTTACGTGTAAAATAACCCAGTTAACATAGTTGAACAGAAAGATCGAAGGAGTCAGATTAGGATGATTTAATAAAGCATTTGAACCAGCCCTGGGCTACCAACCCCTGGACTTCTTTTCATGAAATAAATAGATCAATAGTTTCCAATTTTCTTCTTTTAGTCAAACCAGTGTAACTGGGTTTCTCTTATGTGCAGCTGACCCAATTTCTGACTCAGTCCCTCCTCTGGCCATTAATAGGTTCATTAACATTAAGAAAATGAAAACAAACAAACAAAAAACTCTGAAAAGCCTACGATAACCAAATCCATTTGAGTCTGCTTAATGTGGAATTTCCCAGACTTGCTTATCAGAAGATACTTGATCATTTCCCTGTGAGCTAGCATCCTAATGCCTACACTTCCGTAGAAAACATTTAACTGGAGATCTCAGACCACAAAGAAATTTGGCATTCCGCATTTATGTAATGGGAAATGCAGAGGCTATGCACGCCCATATCCGCAGGTGCCGGTCAACCCCGTGTTCCCCAGGAAGATTTGCCACAGTCGTCACGGCTGACAGAAGCCACCATTGCTCAGAGGACACCCTCAGACTCCACACCGCTGCTGCGGTGGGCGGGGGGCAGTGACGGTGGAGGGCTTAGGCAAGAACCTCTGAAAATTATCTTTTTTCTCTGATTTGTCCAGAAGTTACTCTTTGTTGAAACCCAAGGCAAATGATGATCTTCTAATTTTTAAAGACACACAGGCAAGAGAGAATTATGTAGTCTTTCTTTGGATTTTGGTTTATGCTCCCCAGCTTCTAGTCTGACCACTCCATCAACATTCTTTTAATGGTATTTGGGCCTCTTCTCCTTTTCCCTACCCAGCGGTCCTTTCTGAGAAGTTACTCAACTCTTTCCATATATATGAAGGCGTTAACACCACCCCATTAGCCATGATTGCGTCAAAGGAATAGACTAAAGCACTAAACGTGTGGGCATGCTTTGTCCATACAAACATTTTTCACGTAAGTGTCTGCATCAAAGAGTGAAGCTTGTGATCACCATCTAGAACTTATTTCCTATTTTTAGAGTTCTATAGTGAGCACAGATGACCTTCCAAAAGAGGTAAATGCTTTGACTCTTATCCCAGCTTCTAAATGAAGAAGAACTGCATATAGAAAGATAAATGGGAAAAAATGGTGCTTTATTGTTTGTGTTTAAAAATGAATTGTACATTTATAATTTTTATTCATTTATGTTGCTGCAATAGTAGTTCTTATAAAGATAAAATTACACTTAAGCCATAAATTTTCAGTATATTTACATTCTGACATGAAATTACACTCAAAAGAGGGTGATTATCAGGGTGGTTCTGAACACAGCATGGTCCTTATTATGTGGATTGTCCTTTAAGTCAGATCAGGCTGTTAACCAAACTCAGGGGGCTCCCTTCTTGGTGTGTTCTATTAAAGAGGGAGAAGTGGGTGTCACAAAGGTACGGTAGTTTTGTTTAATTACAGCAAGTAAACAAGACAAAGGATTCATGTCAAAACTCTATCTTCCCAAAAGGAGGTTTAGCTATAAACTATTTTTTCAGTTGCTCTGCAAAATATACTGGGCTACATTTTAACATCGAGCAAGAACTACATTCAGCTAGAACCGCCCAGGCTTTGAGACCCTGGTCTTGGCTAACAGGACTGTCAGGACCATTGCCTGGTTCCAAAGGGAAAGGAGCTGCAAAGCACACGAACAGACAAAACAGTAACATCTCACTGGATGCAAATCAAACTGCAAGTACAGGTCGTTCACTAACATGGTAGTTTCTGCAGCCGTGGGAGATGGGGCCGATCACTGACACAGAAACAGGACATTGCACCAAAGCCATCAGGGATGTGAGAGAATGCACCTGGCCCAGCCTTGGCCCGGCAGGATGGTGGACTTGGAGCTTTGGTAATCAGTAATCACGGTACAGACACGGAAGAGCAGCAGAAGCTTTAGTGGGCGAGATCAGCAAAGTTGCTGCTGTGAGGTTAGTGACAAGAGGCGCTGTTGCCACCACCAGCAGAGGAAAAAAGTAAAGGGTTACAGGGTCCATTCAGAGCAATCCACGGAGCACATGTGAGGAAGCTGCAGAGGGAGAGAGTTCTTAGGAGAGGATGGATCTGTGAACTTATATTTTAAGACCATGTTTAAAAATGAATAATGCCCACCCCCCAAAGCAACAGCATGTGCAAAAAGTAAACAAAATAGATGTTGGTGGCATCAGGATCTGAAATGAGGTCCTATGGGCTGAAGGATTTGGGTAGGCAAGAGAAAAATAATTATAAGTAGGGAGAGATTTTAAAAAGTGGAGGAAACCATATGTATAATAATGCTGAGGGGTGAAGGGGGACAGAAAAAAACATAGAAACATTAAGGGTTTTCCATCACTGGAGAAACTAGGATCGAGCCATCAAAGGCATGTGTGCGCCTATAAAGCACTTTCTGCGCATTAGCACTATACTAACTAAGTCTGCAGAGGTACAAATAAATGACAGGTCCTTTCCCTTCCAGTCTTGTGGGTAGTAGCTGAGGCTAGTTATAGGACCCTGAGGAGCACGCAGGCATGAACACCGATAAAGTAGGGCAGATTACAAAGAAGGAGTAAAAATAGAAAATAAAGTCTGTCACAGTAAGGTCAGGAAACATGAACTTTAAAAGATAGGAAAGATAAAGTGTTCTTGAAATGAACATATAGGCCTTATATATAAATGGTTGGGAGCTTCTGTGTTGTTTTAAATATAGACACTCTTTTAACCCCTTTCAATCTTTGTCTGATCAAAAGCATTACTGAGCCACTTTATATCCTGGAAAACATGTATTTTTAGAAGGAAGAGGTATCTGACAAGTGGGGAAAGGTTATATTAGTAAACTTTCTAACATACAAAAAATATTGAATCTGAAAAATATAGATTGTGAGATTTCATATAACATTAAAATTATGAGGGACGAAAACTAAAATCAACACAATTATTAACATCCATGAAGAGGATGGAATGCAAAGTAAAACAAATATTTATTTTGAAAATCCTATTAGTCAAACTGAATCTCCTTCTCAAAAAGTATCTTTGATTATTTTTTTTACTATTTTAATCATTTATTTTAACGTCAGCAAACAGATTTTTCAGTCCCTTTAAAACAGGATTGCCATCAACACAGATAGTGGGGTGATGGCCAGAGGAGAGGAGGGGAGGGGGTGGTGGAGGGGCTGGCAAAGGTCGGCGGGAGTAGGGACATCTGTAATAGTGTCAACAATAAAAATAAAGTAAAAAATAAATAAAGCTGGGTTGCTCACTACCAGACTGCTGTAGTAAAATTGTTGTTCATGATTATTGAACAGTGTAAGTAAATGATAACTTCAGACATAATTATGGTATCTTTTAATGTTATGGTATAAAATATATTTCAGATTCATGACTTCCTTTGAATGTACAGTAAGTGTTTAAGTAAGCAGCTCCTAACTTCCCACTAGAAAGAGCAGGAATTAAAACCAAAGAACTCAGCCACAGGAACGTGCTTCATCTCACAATGTGTTCCTATTTATTTGGAATGCAGATATAGCCTTTCTTTGAAAACACAAGTTCATCTGTAACAACCCCTCCACTTTTTTCTTTATAAATTTCTGCTTCAAATGCTCTTTTAATAGGATTTTATTCGTGGGCATGGTGATGCTGGGGGGAAATCCACTTTTTCCTTGTCTGCAAAAATGCAGTGTTTATCATCATTTCATCATAAAAGATTTGTGGGGAATGTTTACAACATCAGAATAAAGCCCTTTGTTATTAAGAATCTTTATAATCATTGTGAAGTATAAGTCTGTATAAGTCTAGAATGATTCATCACTGAGAAGGTTCTTCTAGTGTTAGCCATTTTAGTCCAGATTACAATAGACTCTTAATTTGTTTCAATTTCATAATCCTTTTAAAGTCTTCTAGATAAATTTTTTTGATATAATTCTTCTTTATTAAATGAATACATGGAGTTGGGTTATTATGTGAGCTTATATTTTATAAGTATATGTTGTGACATTTCCTATCCTAGATGGCTTATTTTGTCAAGAATAGAAATAACATTATGTACACTGAAAAATAAATTCAAATTAATAAAGGTTTTCCAATGCTTTGGTATAATGCCTCTAAAACTGTTTTTAAAAATTACATTTTTATACGCCTGGTATAAAAGATGGTATTGTTCTAGAAAATAAAGAGAAAAGAAGCAGAAGGAAATATTTACTTTCAGTAAGCCTAGGACATGCATCTATAAGTCAGAATAACAACAATGTGAGTACGAACTTCCGAAGACTGGGAAGTTAAAAAAGTGGGAATTCAACAGGGGAGGAGGGACATCCACAGCTGCAGATCTCAGGTGAAGCTGGCAGCATCTCTCAAGCGGGTAACGTCAGTCAGCATCTCTAGGCCGAAACAGGAAAATGTGTGTGCTACCTGTGGGAGCTTCTCCGGACTGATATGGCAACAGAAAAATCAGTGTAAGCAGGCTGAACAAAGACTCTCACTGGCATGCCACATCTTCAGGAAGCATTTGGTCTGAAGCAGAGCAGAAAGTAGCGACATAAATGCAGGCCTCCCCGCAGTTGTTCATTTTGGGGAGGTGAAGGAACGAACAACGCAACAATGCAATGAACCGTCCAGTCCCATAATGATCTTCCCATAAATAACTGGTTTGGGTGAGAACCTCGCTGAAAGATAACACAGAGTCAAAAAGTACTCAACGTTGATTCTTGTCAAATACAACATCACATGAAGAAGGAAATAGGAAAAGCAAATGATGATGAATACTTACCAAAGTAAGTATCTGCCAGAGAGCAGATGACCAAAAATACTGTCATAAATTAAAAACACTTATGACAATAGTGTCATAAATTAAAAATGCTTCATAAATTAAAAACACCATATAAAACAAATACTTAAAGGCACAAAAAGTCACAGGACATACGAATATAACAAAGGACTATGAGTAGAACGAACTTAGGAAAGGAGTAGAATAGAAAGTAAACCCATCATAGAAATAAAAACTACACTGATAGAATCACAGAGGATAAAATACTGCAAGAAACATGGGGCATAATATTGAGAACAGCAAGCAAAATGGAATGGAAAGAAAGAGTTGAAGAGGACAACAGAAAATTATTACTATGGGACCACACATATACAGTTGCCCCCTGAACCACGTGGGGGCTGGGTGCAGCTGAAAATCTGCCTATAAAATTTGACTCTCAAAAAAACTTGACTACATAGTTATCCCTGGGTAATGGAGGGGGATTGATTCCAAGAGCCCCCATGGATAAAAAACCTGTGGATGCTCAAGTGCCCTGTATGACATGGTATAGACAAATGTGTCCTGTCAGCCGTCTGCATCTGTGAACTCCCAACTGCAGACTGAAGCCAATGCAGGTATTTATTTTTTTATTTATGTATGAGTGGACCTGGATGGTTCAAACCCATGTTATTCAATGGTCAACGGTACATAAATGGCTCCCTTCAAGGTGAGAATCAAAATAATAAATCATAACAAATATTTTAAAGTATAATCAAAAAAACTTTCCAGAAAAAAATTTAAAAAGATAAATATAGAGGCAGAAAAAGTACAAAATGTCCCAGGGGAAAAAATAGATGTGTAATAACTAATTTTATTATAGAGTAATAACTATATAGAATAATAAAATTGCCGTACTTCGAAGGTAATGAAAGAGTACTTCATATGTACAAGTATAAAGATCAAGTTATTTACAAAAAGTAAAACATCAGATTAGTCTCTAAAAGTTGGATAGAAACTATAGAATAGAGTAAAATAATGCCTACAATGTTCTCAAAGATAGAGAGTATGACTCAGTAATTTATACCCATCCAAATTCCTCTGCAAGAGTAAAAGCAACACACTTTAAACATTCAAGAACTCAGTATGTCATGCCTGTGAGTTCCTCTTGAAGAAACCACCCAAGAGTAAATTTCAGCCACCCAAGAAATAAATGGAAATAGTGGCACAAAAAACTGATGATGAATGTGAATTTCCTTTAACCCTAGAACTAAGACTAAGCGGTAATAGAGATTATAATTACAAAACAAAATGTAAAAGTCACCCATCCTGATAGGATTCTTTCACTTGCTTGTTCTCTGTCTGGATTAAGTAGAAGCATGCCTTCTAACTGAAAATCCTTGAACGTACTCATCCTATAGAATTTAGGTAGGCAGCTCTTACCAAAAATAAAACGATTTGTTGGTGTGTCCTGGGCACACGTTTTCAGACATGGAGCATGGTGACTGGCGTGCAGGAGGGTGAGGCAACCCCAGATAAATGAGTTTCCTAGCGCACAGGTAGCTTAGGCACCCCACACTCTCATATTAATTCTCTCCAGGGCGTAAAAATAAATAAATTGCCACTTACTAAGTCCCAAAATTGAGTGGATCACTAGTTGCATAAAATGCACTTAACATGGTTAAATACAACTGAATCTTTTATTAAAGACACATGATTTTAAGCATCCAGTATTGGAGCTCTTTAAAGTAATGTTTATATAAAGGTCACGAGGATAAATACTTGCTGACTCTGGACAAGTTAAGAATTTTCTTGGTTTTTAAAAATTAATTCACTCTCAATACATTTTTATGGAAAAAGTTTCTATTTATTTAGCCATTGCAGTTTGAATTCTAATTAAATATGTGTGTTATAATAATGACTTATATTTATCAAGCATTGCTATATGCCATGCATTATTCTAAGTGCTTTATATATGTGTATATTACCTTAATTAATGCTCTGAATTTCTTTGTGATGTAGGGGTTATTACTGAGCACATTTTTCAGATGAGGGAAATAAAGTATGTGCCACAAAAAAGGATGGTCTAAAGTAATAACTATTACTCTCTCTAAAAAAAACCTAGAGTCACATTTCACCTGTCATTTGGTGATATATTAAAGAAATTATTTAAACTGAGGTTTCAGTTGTTTTAATCATAAAATGATAATGATAAAATAATAATAATAGTCATATTTATCTTATAATGTTGCTTCAAGGATCAACTTATGTAATATACATAAAAATGCTTTATAAAGTATACCAATTTATCAATAACAATATTGATAGTAGTGAAAATTATCCATTTGGTCATCATATATGTAATTAGCGATATTATACATAGCCTTTATATCTTTAAACTCAACAGGATTATACTATTTTTCTGTAGAACTAAAAATCATTAGTTACTTCTTACAAATGGATCTAAAAATCTCTGAATTTTCCTTAGAAGGAGAGTTCAGATGAGTCTCTCAGGGGATCTTCATCTCCAAAATATAAAGGACCACTGGTAGTGGAACAAATTTCCCAACCAGAGGTTGGAGGCTGTGTATAAATCATGGAGACAGGGATTTGAGAAGCATTTGCAGACAAATTCAGATTCGCATTACTTCCATTATCTACTGGTCCCTTGAACTTTCTCTCTCTCCTAAAATAACTGCGTGATCCTAAGAACAAAGCCAAGCACAAATGATTCAGACCAGTTAATTAGACACTGTTTCTCATGGTTACAAGTTGAGTACAAAATATTCTAGCAGTCAAGATAGAGCTTTTCAAATATTCTACATATTTTAATTCCTAAAAGATTTATGAGTTTTCTTCATTGTTTTTAATAGTAATTTATTTTGCTTTTCTGCTAGAATACCATTCTCAAAAATGAAGGCGTACCCCAGATACATTTTGAATATTTCATCTTTCAGTCCTCTTTTCTACTTATTCTATTGCTTTCTTTGACTGTCATTGAAGAGAAACTCATGCTTTTCCAGAGGGAGCAACTTCAGCACATGAGGTTTCCAAAAGTATTATTAATGCAGAGTGGATTTATTGAACAGGGTGGGGAAGGGGGGAGCTGGGGGATGGCAATTCTAGCATTGCTTCTCAAGCCTGCAAGACTCAGAAATAACAAGAAATAGAGGAGGGAGACTCAAGCTCCTTTGTTCTGGGAAACCAAGCCTTGTATGGCTAATTTAATGGCAGTTTCGCTTCATCACACTTCACCTCTGCAATGTCATGATTTGAAATCTAGGTTATACAGCTTGGATCTACACCTTTCTTTCCTTCCTACTCTGGGGTATCTTATGTGGGCACGAAAAAATACCCTTCAGATGGCAGACTGTCGGGACTAGTTTCCAAAACCTTGAATTCTTTTTCCTGTCTCATGCTTTGTATTTGGAAGTGAAACCCATTTGTTGGAGCTCGTTCATTTGCTTTCCTTGGCTTAATGCAGCTCAAGTGCTATTAAGTGTTTCTGTGATGTCTGAACATGAAGGAGGAAGAAAGGTACAAGACACATTACAAGCAGAGAGGGAACAAAATTGTCACAAAATTACAGAGTCATCGTTCACATCATGCTCAACATTTTCTTCTTTGCTTTTCACCATTTACTTTCACAGCCTTTTAAGACATACTCAATTCCACCTTCACTAATTAAATCTCATTTTTAATTAAATAAAATTAATATTAACATGCCTGTCGAAGCAAAGTTGTTACCTTCATTTACTGTCCAGGAAAAACTTCCTGACCTTTTTATTTTATGACAGGTAGCAATTGCCTGAGTACTAGGCCATAAAAACTCCTAACTCTATGAAGGTAAATCATTTAAAAATCGAAATATAAAAGTTTCAGTAGATGGATTGTATTCGTATCTCTAAGTCTTCACCTCCTCTGTCATTCATACTCTGCCATATGACTTTACATGTCCTCCCTCAAAAAAAGTGGAATATGTTTTCTTACCCTTTGATTTTGAATTCTGCTTTGTAACTCTCTTTCCTTGGTGAAATGCTAGCAGTCATGGTGCATTCACGAATTCAAAAGAGAAAAAAAGCATTCAAGTGTCTGCCATTGCTCTTGTACTTCTACCAGCTGTGAACACTGCCAGGCTAGCCTGCTGGGGGTTGGAAAACACATGGACCAGTCATTCTAGCTGAGTCATTCTGGCAGAGGCCATCTTCCATCAGCCAACACCAGAACATCCTGAACGTGTGAGTGAGCCAGCTTTGATCAGTGAGCCGCCTCGCTGCTCCAGCTGACTACAGGTGCACAGGCAAACCTGGCCAAGATGATCTGCATGTGAGATAAATAAATGTGCACCATTTTATGCTTCTAAAGTAGTCATTTTCAACCTTCTTCATCTCATGGCATATGTAAACTAATTACTAAAATTCTGTGGCACACCAAAACTTATGAGTTTTATGCCCATCTGAGAAAAATAGGTATAATTTGGATTCATTCACACCAGATGGCTATTGTTGTGTTAGCTGCTGTCATTTTTTTATTTGACAATCTAAGGGAAAAGAGGTCAGTTCCCCTGACTAAACAAACAGTCAGAAATGGCATGTTTTAAAATTTCTTGTGGCACACAGGTTGAAAATCGCTGTCTTAAGGTGTCCTGATTGTTCGTTAAGCAATACTATTGTGACAACACATAGCTGATACACCTACCTGTGTACAGATACATTATATACACATATGTAAACATACAGCAGCATTATAACATAAATACTTAGAAAGGTGTTAAAGGGTAAAACATGTTCTTAAAAAGTTACGTGCAATACACACACATATACATATATGAATAAATTATACAATAGATTTAGAAACATTAAGGTTATGGTCACAGAAATAAATCACTTTTCCCAAGCCACTTTACTCCAAACCTTTTTGCCTGAAAGGAGTTTTCCCATTATTCACACCCCCTTTCAATGTGTTTGTACATTTGAATAATTTATTATTTACTTTTGACATTCTTGGCAAAATTTAGTTATCATGACTATTTAATTCCCAGGATGTTTTTATCTTAATTTTGTGCACCTAATAAATATTAGATTTGCGACAACTTTGGAATGGTGAAAATATTTTGGTTTTTGCAGGTTTTAACATTCATTGACAGATTGTCCTACGAACTGGGTTATATTTTTTAAAGCAGTGTTCCTTCATAAAATAAACATATTGAAACATTTTAATCTCATATGACAGTTTGTGAACCTGAAACATCTTTAATCTTTCAGAAATAATTAGCCTTTTACATGTTCAAAAACAGCTCTAATGGGACAAATATTTCTAAATATGTTAACTGCACCGAAGGTGAACTGAAACTTATTTTTCCTTATCTCGCCCTGTTGCCATCCATGTCAACGATACAATTTGGGAACTAGAGAGAATTAATTACAGGCACGATATAACTTGTGTTCAGTTACTGCTAAGACAGCCTAAAATGTTACCCACCACAGAAAGGGGACAACACAGAGCCCTAACAAAGCTAAGGTCATTCTGTCACGCTCTCGCACATTCAGACATATACCCGCAGAGCGAGCATCTATCCATCCCTAGAAGAACACACTTCCCCATGTAAACTCAGTGGGGGAATACATAAATTCATCCTTGTTCATCAAAGTATGTTATTGTAGTTCAGGTACCTGAGAAGAAAGCCAACCAATGCCATGGTCAAAGCCCTCCAATCTTTCTTCCCTTGTTGCCACTGTCCACGGGGCCAGGTGCTTTCCACAATAAAAATGCTCCTTGTACGCTGTAGAATGCTATACAGATGTAACCTTTTCAACTTGCTTTGGGATCATAGCGTATGAAATATAACTCTAAGGCATGTCGATTTTTGCTTATTCTGAAGGATTGCTGCCGCACTGAAACAACAGCAGAAGCATGAGTAAGTGTTGGAAATACACTTCCAGATAAGTCATTTTCAGGTGGTGGGATGAGCTGATGCACTCTCATCATCCGGTTTAAAATATGAAAAATATACTAAATGGCAGAAGTGTCCAGGATTGCAAAAACAAGGCTTAGAGAAGAGGTGTTGAGAAGGAGGGGTGGGGAATTCCATTAGTTGCAGTATTGGTAGAGTTAGACTGAAAAACACAGTTGAGCCACGAGGCAGGAAGCTGTCTGAGACCACAACAAAGAGTGCAAAAGTTCCATTGCAGTAAATCAGGCATTGCTGCCGATTTACGGGGCTTGTCTCCTGGAATTCCTTATATAATCCCAGAATGTAATTTGGTTACTTGCCCACTGAAGTAGACAGTGCCCCCTAATGGACACTTGCTTCAAAACACTCCTCACTGTGACCACCAGTGGGTTCTGCAGTCAACACAGCAAGTTTGCTGGGCACACGTGGCAAATGCTGGCAAGCCCTCACCCCCGTCACGAGACCAGCCAGCCGAGAGCCAGCCAACACTGAGTAGTTATTGTCAGAAGAGATTTTTATCAAAATCGTGCTTGCACAGTGAAATGGCCAGGACCAGGCTGAAGGTTTTGTTCTCTCAGATTTGATACTGAATGTACATTCTAGAAAGGCAACTGGTTCAGGGACTTCCAAAAGAAAATCACCATTCACAGATAAGTAAGTCCTACTGATGGGTGCCTGGCATAGTGAGAGTCAACTATACTGTATTATAAACCTCAGAGTTGCTAAGAGAATAGATCTTAATTGTTCTCACAGCAAAAGAGAAATGACCACGTGCCCTGATGGGAGTGTTAGCTAATGCTGTGATGATGATCGCACCACAATGCATAAATGCATCAAATCAGCACGGTGCTCACGTGAAACTTCCCCAGTGTTCTATGTCAATTATATCTCAATTGAAAATAAGGAGAGCAAAGATAACAGAAAGAATAGTAAGACAGATATAGGGAACGTTTTTTTCTATCATAAAAGGAAGTGAAAAAAGACTTTTAAATGTATTTTAAACAAGACTGAAATTATGTTACCTCTATCCTTAGTGATTAAGAGTGACTTAATAACACTCTATAAGTTATGAGTAACAGAAAGATTGTAAAATAAAAATAATTCCCAATAAAATGAAGCACTATATAATGTTTAGCACATAAATGACAGAGTTTAAATGTAAATCAATAGGTAGGCAGTTTATTCATATAAAAGTTAGGCTACTTCTTATCTCCACTGAATAAACATTAAACAAACATTTAAAGAATGTCCATTAGAAATGGCAGCAGGCCATTTGTGCAGTGAAATGGCATGTTCTAGGCAGACCATGTAATCCGTGACTAAGCTTGTCCACGCCTTTGAACTAGGATTGCAGCTATGGCTGCAAATAAGCTGTTTATATTTAAAATCAGTAAACCACTAAGGCATTGTCTTCATTTCAGAGTGTGTCTAGCTCAGGGATCCAGTAATTGTTCTAGTCACAGATGCAGCAAAGCATCTCCTTTCCTACGTGAAAAGCATATTTTAAACTTGTCATTCAAAGCCAGCGAGCCCTCGGGTACATAATGATACAGGTGTTAGCAAATTTCATCTTGAGATACGGAGTCATTTCAAAAAACTGTGGATATGCAAAGGCAGAAGACAAGGAGCCTTGGGTGCTCTCCTAGACAAGGGGTATATGGATGGAGAAGTTATATAAACGCAAAAACAAAGACAGCGAGACAAAGAAGGGAAATGCAATCTAGGCACCAGAACTAGACACAGCTCTGCTGTGCACGGCAGCAGCTGCTCCCAAATCTAAACTCAGGAAGAGAGCGCTCAGGGGGCCAGGGGACGGGCTAGGATGCTATTGTCATCGTACGTGTTAGCAAAAATCACCCAATCTATTAGAGGTAGAAGGTGTTTAACAGCCCAAGGGAAAAGGAAAACTAGCTAGACAATGAAGAGGAAAGATGCTCCTGAAAGGATTTATTATATTACGTTTTAAAAATTATTTTCAACTCCCAAGGAAATCAGTATTGTTGTTGCTTTGTGCAGTGAAGAGTCACTTGGATTTATTCACGTAGTTACCACTTTGCTGCTCTTTGCTCCTTTCTGCATTGCCCTGCTTCTACCCAGAATCATTCCCCTTGTGCTTGAAGAATTCCCTTTTGTATTCCTGGTAGTGCTGGCCTTCCAGGGAAAATGCTCAGAATCTTTGCGCACAAATATTTTTGTTTCACCTCTACCTTTAAAGACATTTTTCTCCAAATAAAGAATTTTAGGTTGGCAGTTACTTTCTATTTTTTTATGATTTTATTTATTTATAGTTAGAGAGAGAGGAAGGGAGGGAGAAAGAGAGGGAGAGAAACATCAATATGTGATTGCATCTCACACGCCTCCCAAGTGGCCTGCAACCCAGGCATGTGCCCTCACTGGGAATCGAACCAGCAATCCTGTTTCATTGGCTGGCAATCCACTGAGCCACATCAGCCCGGGTAGCAGTTACTTTCAATATTTGAAAGATGTCATTCCATTGCCTGACTTGCATTGATTCTTCATGAGAAGTCAGCCATTCATTTTATTGTTGATCTTAGAAAGGTTAATATCTTCTTTCCCCTCTGACTCCTCTGTTCTTTATATTTCTTCCCCGATCTTTGTATGAAATCGTTCTACTTCCAAGCAGTGGCATGATGTTTTGCTTGTTTGTTGTTCCAGTTTTTCTAGGCTTGGGTTCACTGCTCTCCGTGACTCTTTGGCTCGACTATGCTCCTTACTTTTGAAACATTCTCAGTCATTTCAGCTTTGAATATTGCTTCTTTTCCAATCACCCATTTTCCTTCTGTTTTAAAAATCACACACAAGAAGGTTTGCATGTGTCCATGTATCCTTTAGGATGTTTCTGTATTTCCCATTCTTCTCCTTTCTGAGCGTTAGTCTTTCTTATCTTTCTTGACAAGTATCTGCCCCCGCCACCCAGATGGGTCAGTCTGCTGTTACACACATCTATTGAGTTTTTATTTTAAATTACATGTTTAGTTCTACAATTTCCTTTTATAGATTTCAGATCGCTGGTTAAATTGCCCATCTTACCCTCTGTTATCTTGAACGTATTAATTACCATAAATGTAAAGTCTTAGCTTTCTATTGTAGCAGCCTGCTTCACGCACGGGGTGAAATCTATCGTCTGCCCTTTTCTATGGGACACCTTTCTTGGTACACCTGGTCATTTTTTTAATGAAATCTAGTTCTTCTGCATGAAGAATTTGAGAGGTTTTGGATGATATCTACCTCCAGGGAGCACGCCTCTTGTTTTCTGGCCGACAGCTGGGGTGCTGGCACATTGTCCCCATCTAAGTGACTTGAGGCTGGGATTCCCACACTGGAAGGTTTGAATTCTTTCTTCTAGAGTTTCAAGCAAGCACCTCTCCCAGTACAGGTTCCTTGCTAATAGTCTGGACTCTTTTACCAAGGCCTCTCCATTTGGAATATTCCTAACTTTAATTTTTGTTTCCCCAACAAAAGCAGTTGACTGCTAAAATGTTTGCTTGATTTTTACTTTTTGCTTAGCTTCCTGACTCTTGGTCTGTGTAACTTACACACCAGTAAATGCCTGGAGGGGCGATGGCCCTCTTCTCTTTGACCACTTCCAGAACACTTCCCTGTGCCTCATTTATCTTCAGAATCTTGGGCCATCAGGTTCCAGCTGCCCTCTGAGGTCTATACTTCTATTTTTGGGTCCTAAACCCTGAGAGGTTGCTGAAAATACTGCTGGTCTTGCTGCCCCTCAGCATTTGCCCTCAGATTCTTGTTCTGCCAGGCTTAGAAATTGGCACCTGCCGCCCAAACATCACAGTGTGCAGATAAATGGTGGACTCATGCCAATGAGCTTTTCATCTCTGAACATCTCGGGCCAAGTCCTGACTTCTGAGAAGGTCTATGACACCTTCAAACAGGTGTTTGTGGGTATGTGTTTGTGGGTATGTGTGTGTGCATGGTACCAAATTTCTGGTTCTTTACAAGGGAGCTTTCTTTTGCTTTAAGTTCCTTCATTGAAAGCTGAAGTTCCAAATTACACATGGGCGGTACTTATAACACAAATCAGAAATGACGGAGAAAATTGATGGCAACCCAAAGGCTGGGTAAAGGAAGGAGAAGTGTCAAATCTCCTGTCCAGTGGCGATGGCTATAATTTTTGATGCTGCCATGTTGCGTCATACCAGCTACTTGACTGATGAGTTGATTCCAGCAACTAGTCGGGTATGTCTGATTTAGATATTCATCTGCCGGAACACACAGCTTGAATAGGAAGATCTCTTACACTCCCTTCCAACATGTACTGTGTTACCTGAGGGTTATTTGATGGATTTCAGTAGCTTATTCACATGCCATATGCTAACAATTTAAAATCCTTATTGATCAAACCATGTAGCAGTAAAGTCGAAAGGAAAATCCCAATTGCCCTCTTGACTCTTAATGTTTCCTTCATGCAAGAGAGAGTTGTTTCTAAGTTATATGTCATGAGGGCATTTACTTATTGTTTTCATGAAAGCAGCTTGTGTTTTCACATAAGTGAGCACAGAGGAGCACATTTTAAGATGACAAGACTGATTCCATTTCGAAGTTTTGTGATGGAGCTATAACATGTTCCCTCAGACATCTATCACATAGTCCAGGTTCGTTATTGTTTCAAGCATTCAGTACTTTGGAAAGAAATTTCACTGAGTAATCTCTTACGCTTTGGTGACTGAAAGCCTAAAATCACCTAGTAAATGGAATGATTAATAGAACTCTAACTATGAACATGATATTGCATTTGTAAAAATATGAAATTCCTCTTAAGTTTTATCATTGCTCAGGGACCTGTCACCTACTGGAGGGTTAGCAGTGTCTCACTTTTCCTTCGTTATAGCCATTGCTAGCGCTGGCATTTCTCTGGGACACATTCATGTTTTCTTTATACCATAAATTGTTGGATTTTCCTATAATTTTTATGTAATGTTCCAAGAAGTAGAAAGATCCTTTCCAAGTAAGTCTTAACAGGAGATACAAATCAGGGCTTGGTGTTTTAAATTTGATTAAGACGTCTTCCCTTCTCCAACTCCTGTAAAAGTCAAAGTTGTCCTTTCAATTTATCATGTAATAGAATAATACTTCCTGTGCAACTGCTTATCTCAACCCCCCCCCTCCAATTCTCTCCTGCCTCAGCTTCATTTTCCAACAAAGAGAAAGTGTTTCCTTTATAACTTTCCCTTGTACTCACTTGGTATCTATTCAACATTCAAATATGATATGATCTCACCTTTAACTGGAACATAATCAACAACAGAAAAAAGCAAGCAAAATATAACCAGAGACGTTGAAATTAAGAACAATCTGATGGTAACCAGAGGGGAGGTGGGAGGAGATAATGGGTGGAAGGGTTTTCAGGAACAACTATAAAGGACACATGGACAAAAGCAAGGGAGGCGGTGGGTCGAAGCAGGGGAGGTGGGTTTAGCTGGGGTGATGGAGAGTGGTGGGAGGTAAAGGCAGTCAACTCTAACTGAACAACAATAAAATATTTTTTTAATTTAAAAATATCTAATTTATGACTAAGCATGTAAAATTATTAGGTCAAAAGTTTATTGTAACTACTATATACCTATTAGAATGGACAGAATTCAGAACACTGACAACTTCAAATGCCAGTGTGAGTGTGGAACATCAGAAACTTACTCATTGCTGGTGAAAATGCACAATGATACAGCAACTTTGGAAGACAGTTTGGCAGTTTCTTACAAAATCCAACACACTCTTATGATATGATTCGGCAATTATGCTCCTTTGTATTTAGAGTTGTTCCAAAGAAGCTGAAAGCTTCAGTAGACATAAAATCCTGTTCACAGATATTTATAGCAGCTTTAGTCACAATTGCTAAAAATTGGAAGCAACGAAGATGTCCTTCAGTAGGTAAATGGATAAATAAACTGGTACATCCAGACAATGGAATATTGTTCAGCACTAGAAAGAAATGAGCTATATAAAGACAGGGATAAATCTTAAAATGCATGTTACTAAGTGAAAGAGGACTCATACTCATCTATAATTTCAACTATATGCCATCATGGGAAAGGCAAAATCACAGAGGCAATAAAAAATCAGTGGTTGCAGGGGTGCTGGGGGCTGGGGGCTGGGGGAGATGAATCGATGGAGCACATAAAGTTTTTCAGGCAGTGAAAATACTTTGGATGATACCATGATGATGGATACATGCCACCATACACTTGTCTGAGCCCATTGTATATAGAAAACCAAGAGAGAACAGTAAGATATGAATTTGGAGTGATGATAGGTGTTAATGCATGCTTATCCTTGGTTTAAACACTACCATTCTAGTGTGATATGTAATGGGGGTATATGGGAAATCCCTGTACCTCTCTTTCAATTTTTTTATAAACCTAAAACTGCTCTTAAAAAGTCTTTCTCAAAAAGTATGTTGTACTGGCCTTCTAACTGGTATGCTACTGAGTTTGCATATTTCTAATCTTGCCTTGTACCATGTCAATTAATAGTTTTAAAACAGTAATTTTTAAAAATCCCAGCATTATGGTAGTATATATAAATTATATATGTGTATATATAATTTGTGTGTATATATATACACATATATATGCACACAAGACACCTAGAAATGTGAATAGTGAATATTCCTATGAATAAATAGTTGAGATCTTAAGAATGTGATAGAAAATCCTCAAAAACCTAAAATGAAGAGCTGATTGCAAACCAGAGTGTTATGCAGTGAGCTGATGTTGCAGGTATTTTGGGGAGCTCAGTAAGCCATACCAATGAATTTGACTTTTTAAGCCTTTGCCAGAGCTAAAAACAAAGCAAAAGGGTCCAGTCAAGACATAGAGTTAGTAAACAGATTTCAAATAAAGATGAGACCCCACTCTCCCTCATAGGGAGTGTCTTCAGTAAAAGGAGAGATGGGAGAAAATCCAATCACCATTAAAGGGAGATAACAGGCAACTTGTCCAGCAAGAGTGGAGGAGGAAGTCTGTCCAAACACCCAATAACCTCAGTGCTGTACTTGATGCAGTTCTGAGATTCAAAGTTAAACTATCTGCCAACCAAGTAATTGACATAACAACTTGTTACCATTTTAAATAGAGTGTTCATGAATAATAGATGAATAAACAAACTAGAAAAAGACTCATAGATAGAGAGAACAGAATGATGGTTGCCAGAGGGGAGAGAGCTTGGGGGGCTGAGTGAAAAAGGGAAAGGGGCTCAGGGGTACAAATTGGTAGTTACAAAACAGTCAGGAGGAGTAAGTAAAGCAGAAGAAATATACTCATTAACTATGTATGGTGCCATCTGGGTCCTGGAAATATCAGGGGGACCACTTTGTAACCTATATGATTGTGTAACCACTATTCTGTACATCTGAAACCAATACAAAATAAATTGAATATAAAATGTAATTGAAAAATAAAATTTAAAAAGAGTTAAATAAAAAGAGTGTTCATGACAGATCTCACCAATTAACATTGGAGCAAAGATCTGAAAGAAGAGAGGAATGAAGCCTTGTGACATCTGGAGAAGAATGTCAAAGGCAGGAGAACTAAGAACACAGTCCCCGGAGTGAGCCAAGGGCCTGCGGAGATTCACACCTTTCAATGAGCGCCCGCTCCCATTTCACAGTGTGCCATCCCACTTCGTGCTGTTGGGTGCATACCGAGTCAGTGGTCCATGGGACAGCAACTCGGGGAGCCAAAGAAAATATGGAAGTTGGTGACACCAGGCCAACAGAAAGAGCAGACCTGGGAGGGACATCAGGCTTCAGGTTCGGGTTGAGTATTGTCAAGAGGATACTGCTCGAGAGGCGATGTCTTCTCAAAGTGAGAGACCCAGGTGAGCACTGATGTGAGCCTCTCTGCCAGGAAGGATGTTCTAGTCAAAGACACGAAACAGAATAAGGTGTTCTGTGTATGTTTCTTAGTTGTGTATTGAACATATAGGGAAATGTGGAAAGAAAATATTTGAGTGGCTGAGACTTTTCCAAAATTAATTAAAGACATAAAGCCATAGGTTGAGGAAGATCAACATGTCTTGAACTGAAAAAATAACAAGAAATGCAAAACTAGATACATAGTTAAAATAGAAGAACACTAAAGACACTCAGAAAAACCTTTATAATTTCAAATGGTCACTCACCTTGCTTCAAAACCAGCAATCAACTTTCATTACTTAATTGAATCTTAAGGTATACAATTTTTCTCAAACTGAATCAATCCTGCCTACTTGATCTTGGGTTGTTTGTTTGGTTGGTTTTTCCATGCCCATTATGTACATCTACTCAGTTTACAGCCTTTTGAATGTCATGTGAATTGTGAACTCGATCTTCTCATTTGTCTTCTTCCCGGGTTCCCAGTTCTCTGCCATGATCACTTCAAGTCTTGCCATTGGTATAAATCACTGGGGGGGGCTCACCTCCACCTCGAGACCCCCCCGGGGACCGCCAGCGCACTCTGTGCTACACACGGTATAATGCCTGGCATTGTTCCTACTTATGAATGTGTATCTATCACCTTGCACAGCTGCTTTTTGCCTCTTAATGGAAACGTGCAATGATGTTGGTTTAAAGCTGTAGTTCCCTAATTCTTGAATCTAAAAGATTCTTAAAATTTGTGGGTAAGATAGCATTCCCAGATCTTCTCTTGGCTGGAAATACATGAAAAGCCATCATTTACTACCTATGTCATTTCATAAAAGAAAGAACATTTTTAATTATTGTTCAAGTATAGCTTTCTGTCTTCTACTCCCATCCCAGCCCACCACCCCACCAGTGCTCCCACCTCCCTCCCATTTCCACCCCTGTTAGTTTTTGTCCATGTGTCCTCCATACTCGTTCCTGTGAATCCCTCCCCTTTTTTTCCCCTGAAATTCCCTCCTCTCTCCCCTCTGGTAACAATAAAATCTATTAAGGACATAGTCTCATATAAATTTAATAAAGTTACCTTAATATAAAGCTCACAGCATTGTTCACCTTCCCCTTCCTTTACTAGAAATAACTAATAAACCCTTCGTCAGTGGTAGCCTCAGGGGCTTCCAGGCCAGCATTTAGAAATCACTGCTCTGCTGTTCCATTGCTTCCCTGACTTCCTGCTGCTAGACTTTTGGCAGAGAAAAAAGAAATTTTCGAATGATCAAGTTAAGCAATCAAACTTGAATTATCTTTATTTCCTCCCATTTTCTTATTTTCATCATGACTCTTAACTCTCTTCCTCACCTCCCATCCCCAGTCGGTCTACTGTGTTTTCCAAATTTTTAACCAAAAGTTTTCCATGTTTCTTTGTAGCAAAAGCAGATTTTATTTGCAGCTCTAGGACATATGGTTAAAGGTGAATGTCACAGCCTGGCTTCTAGCTGTCCTTGATTGTCTGTCATGTTGACCTTTATTTCTTTTTCTCTTTTACTGCAACTCTAAATTTATTTACTCATTTCCAGCACTCTTTTCTCTAGTTTGGCCTGGTTTTTACTTCTGTGCCTTTCTCAGCTGTGCTTAGATTCTTACATAACTTTAATCACTATTTCTATCCGCAGTTCTTCTCATTTCCAAAAATATTTCCCCTGTGCACTTAGAATTTGATAGTTAACTTTTTTATTAGCAAACTGATATAATTAACTATAGGATATCTTTAACATAGTTTTAAGTGAAAGAAAATCAATCGTAAATCTTACCCCCAAAGCTAACCACTGCTAACAGTTTCCTGTATTTCCTGTATTCCCTTAAGGTCCTCTACTGGATGTTGACACCTTCCCCTTTCAGTGAATACAGGAGTATATACACATATATATTATGATTTAGAGACTATTTGGGGGTCCAAGATGAAACTAATCAAAAGAGAGAATATATTTGCTTATAATACCCGCCACTATTGGTCCATTACCATCATTAGAAAATAAGAAAATACATCTAGTTATCCTATTTGAATTTTGAAGATGAAGGAACATATGACTTAAGGTCCTTGACAACCAAAATGACCATTACTGTGATCTCAACAGCTCTTTCTGAGGCTAGCAAAAGGAATACTTGGATTTAACAAACATCCTAGCAATATCCCCACCATAAAAATAATTGTCTACTGTTATGGGCTGTACCAAGATATCATCTATTACTGATTTCAGGGTCTACAGTGTATTTGACAATTTGCCTGCCTTCTTCTTAGAGAATTCTCTTCATCCCAGAGGCTTTCTGTGGGGGTCAGGTAACCACTTACTCATTCCCACTTAACTGGTTCAGAACCACTTAACTCTGCCACACACATATCTTACCAGCCCTGCTTATGGGACCAGTTGTCAGCACCATAAGTCAAAGCTGGCTTTTTCGTTTTTGATTTTTCCCAGAAATTGGACATAGAGAATGATCACCTCAGAGAGGAGGCTGAGTAGTGAAGGAGACTCAAGGTCAAAGGTCTCTGTTCAGGGTTTTAATATTGGACCACACGCAGAGACAAGTGATGGCAAAAGGTCTCGTAGTCTTCAAAAGAGAAATATTTCATTTTTCTACATCTGATGACTTTCTGATACTAAGCCCAGTCTGGTCTGTATGAAGTCCACCTCCTTTTCCCATCTTGAGTTTCTATGCGTTGAACAGCGCTCACCTTTGCTGTTGCAGAGTTACTCCCAGTGTTTTTGTTCCTTGCTGCGCAGGACTAAATGACAACACAGGAAAAGGGGTAAGAGATTCAGTCTGGATTTGAGAAAGATGAATGGAGGTTCAAGAATCTCAAGTAGTAGGCATGGCATGAGAGACCATGGGGAGAGACAAAAAAGAAAAAGAACAGAAAGGAAGAAAACTCCCTACACAGACACACTTTGCCCTGGGCAGTAAGTTCAATAAGGAAATATCCACTTTCCTCCCCAACATGCAGTTTGGTTGAATACAAAGTACAAAACTCTGTCTCCTGTTATGGGCAGCATCGCAAAGCTCAGTCTAGTTCTTTCGGCCTTAGCTGAGCTGTTACACACGGAATCTGGGCCCCCTGCTCGCTAGCTTTTTGCCTTTCTGGTTCTTCTTATTTTCCAAAGGTTGCAGTTGACCACCGACCTCTGTCTTCTGGTCCTTCAAGCAAGAAAAACTGTGGGTTCTTACCTGGCAGGGGAGATACCATAATCTCGAAGGTAGTTTTCCCAGGGTGAGGCTTATCCTTTGCACTGTGGATATGCTGACCCCTGCAATTTCCCCAAACGTGGGAAACTCAACTGCATGATTTGTGGTAGTGGGGGACTGCATTTCCGCTCTCCTCTGAACAAACAAGAAAAAAATTTGTGGATTTTCCATTCGTTTTGCCTAGAGGCACAGACTGGGGTCTGCCCTCAGGCTAAACATTTCAAAAACAGGAAACTCATCAAGTTCCTTTCCCTTCTTCCCAGTGTTATCTCCCCTTTCATTGCTGTCTGCTTTGTTTTCACACTCTTGTGCCCTGAGGTAGCTGTTTTACCTTATCAAGAGTTGAGAGTTTTTGACTTTTGGCTTTCTGAGCAGCACCATGGCAGTCTGCAAGAACAAGCATCTTATGAAAGATGAAAAACGGAGCCAAGAAGAAAGTGGTTGGTCCATAAGAAAGATTGTCAAGATGTGCAAGCACCACTATGTGCTAATAAGACATATGGGAAAAACACTAGTTACAAGAACTCAAGGAACTAAAATCGTATCTTATGGTCTCAAAGGATGTATGTTTGAAATGAGCCTTGTGGATCCACAGAATGATAAAATTACATTTAGAAAATTCAAGGTAGTTACTGCGAAGTGTTCAGAACCAAAGTTGCCAGACTAATTTCCATGGCATGGATCTTATCCGTCACAAATGTGCTCCATGGTCAAAAAATGCCTGATCATGACTGAAGCACATGTTGATGTCAAGACTATGGATGCTTATTTGCTTTGTTTAGCCTGTGTTGATTTTATTAAAAAAGCTCCCCAATGAGATTTAAAAGTCCTCTTCTGCTCAGCATCAACAGGTTGGCCAAGTCTGGAAAAAGATCATGAAAATCTTGACACAAGAAATGCAGACAAATTACTTGAAAGAGAGGTCAATACATTGATTACAAAGAGCATTGGTAAAGGCATAGAAGAGTCTTGCCAATCTCTTTGTTCACTCCATGATGTCTTTGTTAGACAATTAAAATGCTAAAAAAAAAGCCCAGCTTTGAAGTGGGAAAAGTCCTGGAGCTCCACAGTGAAGGCAGTTGTCCAGAAAAGCCACTGGCCATGGGTGCTAAAGTCGAAAAGCTGATGGAAATGAGTCCCCAGCCCAACAGTCTGTCTAAAATTCAGACATTTAATGGTGACAAATAAAAAGTCCTATAGGTGGAAAAAACTTGGTGGTGGTTTTTATTAATTCCAAGAGGGTTGGCCTGATAAGAGCTGCTGGCTCCAGCTGAAGCAGAATGCTCTGCAGCTCTCTTTAGAGTCTCACTGCTCCAGGGTTGAGTCTTTCCCTTTATGTGAACCTCAGCCAGATGCAGTCAGTGCCTCTTCGAATAATCAGTTTCAGAATATATATATATATATATATATATATATATATATATACACACACATATATATACACATATATATACACACACACATATATATATACATACACACAAACAATCACACGTGCCAGAAAGTGGCATTCTATTTCTTTCCTAAACAAAAAGCAACCTGTCTAGCTAAATATGGATCACAACTGGCATTGAATGTCACAGGGAGTAATACTGGAGAGAGAGGCACTGATATAGAACTTTCCATTTGAGTCTAACAAAGCCATACAATTTAAAAGCAATACATTTGAGCTGTAAATATGACAAACAGAAATTAACTGACTACCACATTTTAACACTGTGGCTATGGACACTTCCAAACCCTTTGGCTGTCTAGATAGAGGGCTTTCCAATAAAGAAGGAGGAAAAAAACCAGCAAAATATAAAATCCAAAGTGAAAATTTACTAATCAGGACTCGGGGAAAAAATAAAGAAGCAAAAACTGAATATAAGAAAATAATTTTATAAAGAAATTCTTGGTTCCAAGGGGTGGGCAGAATGTACAGAAACCATGGGAAGATGACACGTATCTCTAGGGTTAGCAACCACTGGGAGCCATTTGTACTTCAAGTTTGAAGGGGCAAGATCAGAGACCAGTTCTTGGAAGATGCGGAGGGTAGCTGTAGAGAGAGACTCCCTCAGAAGAGGCATGCCAAGTCTCAGCAAGCTGGAACCAATGAAGGTGGGAAAAGAAATATTCCAAGAACATTCTCCTCTTGCAGGTGCTCCCACTGGCTGAACCCAACTGGAAGCCAGAGCGGTCTGCAGCTTGTTGCTGCAGTTCACACAAAGCGGTTTCATGGGCACATTGTAATATCACGGAGGGTGATCTAGAGGGGCAACCAGGAAAACACCTCAGTGCAGACTTTATGAAAAAATTTATTGCAGATGAAAGGGGAACCAACTTCATCCTAGGGCAAAAATGAAGTGCACATATCCAAAAAATATTTGCCTTGTGAACTAACAGGGCATGTGAAAATATCTTTGGCATTCCCAGTAGGATATGGAAAGGAAAAATCTATGTGGAACAGAAGCAGAAAGCTTCTGGAGAACAGATTAAGACCTAAGTGGAAGCAAATAAAATATTTTTTAAAAATGATATAGAAGCAAAAGCAGTAACAAGAAAACTGATATGTTAGAAAATCAAATGAGTTTTAGTCAATGCAAGAACTTTAGCTGATATTGAACACTTCAAACACAAAAATTATGTATTAACATTATATTGATCAAATATAACCAATAAAATTCATAGTCAAGGTCATGCTTAAAAGTAAAAATGAGAAGTCCCCGGGGCCCCAAAATAAGAGGAAACTTAAACAGTGAGTGGGAAGCAAACACATTTTCCTCAGAGCATGTGGATTTAGTATAAGTCTAAGTGGTTGGAGCTTTAAGTGGAACTGGGCTTCGACCGAATGAAGAGAACCTGCACAGGTCATCTCATCCATTCCAGCAGGACCACACGGTCTGCCCACTGGCCTCCAGTGGACTCTCATATCCATGGGACACTGGGAAAAGAACTGTAATTTGATGGAGATGAAAAACACAAGCTTGTGGATGTGAGGTCTGAGTGTACACTGTTACCCGATGCACAGAGGGAAGCTCAGAGCAACGACATTTATTTATCTAAAAACTGGAAAGAGACTCTCAGCACTTAGGTCACTCAGCCTCCAACAGGAAAATAACTCTCACTGACAATGAATTCATTTGTACTAATTTCAGCATACACAAAGGAAATAAATTGTCAAAATCAGAGCTGGCAGCTTCAAAACTGGCAAAATTCACAACCTGTCAAAAATTTTAAACAAACTTGGAAGAGATATTGTAAAAACTGTTTTAAAATACTCAGACATAAAAGTAATATAACAAAAATTCAAGAAAAAAAAACAAAATGAGGCATAAAATAATGTATTTCATTGACAGTAAAATCTCCAGTGCATATCTAAGCAGTTATGTTGGATCTTGCTGAAGAGAAAATTGATAAAATGATAGACAAAGATAAAGAAAACACTGAGACTGGAGCACAGTCAGATAAAGGGGTGGGAATGGGAGAGATGAGATAGGAAGAATGAGATATTCCAAGTTGTATTCCTACAGTTCTAGGAGTGATTCCAGAAATGACTGGAAAAAACAATATGTGAAGAGATGATTTTGGAGAGTTTTCCAGATTTGAAGAAAGCATGGATACTCAGATTAAAAACACTTGTCAAATCCTGAGTAAAATAAATTAAAAACAAATTCACATACAGAATAGCATATCATACGGAAACTATACTACATCAAAGATAATGAGAGGCTAATACCAACTCAGAGAATACAGATCACTTCTGAGTAATAATTACCAGATTGTCAGCAGACATCTCCTGAGAAATGGTACATACCAACTCCAAATGGAGTAATATCTCCTAACTGCTGAGGAAAAGGAAGGTTATTTTTATGGCCTAACTTCAACTATCACTTAAAAGGAGAGACAAAATAACTACGTTTTTAGATACATACACCCTGTAAGAGACTTGATACTTACAGAAAGCACAATATCAGAAGAAAGTGCTTTACCAGAATGGAAATCAAATCTATAAGAGAGGAGTTTAGACATAGTATTTTTAAGGTCCTTGTCTTCTCTGGGCAGAAGATATGATGTATCTTAATATTAAATTTTGTTAATACATATGTGCACGTAACAATGTAACATCATCTTTAAAACAGTGCTTCTCAGCCGGAAGTACGTTTCTCTTCTCTGGGGCACGGCAGTGACAGGGGAGGTTTTTGGTTGCTGTAGACCAGAGGAGCGTGTGCTACTGCATCTGATGAGTGGTGATTAGCATGCCCTTCAGGAGTAGCCTACGGGGCACAGGAGGACCCTCACAACAAAGAATGGTCCAGCCCCAAAGATCATTTGTACCACTGTTAAGAAACTGCAATTCAAAAATAAAGGAGAAAGTATAACCTGGAAGCCAGTAGCGGAAAACATGAAATAAGGATGTGAGTCAAGGAAGAAACAAATCCAAAGAAGAACTTACTTCTTTGCATGTGATAAAAAAAATAAGATGATATAAATGTAATAATTACCAATATAAGCAAAATGAGCTTATTAAAAAGGCACATATTCTCAATGAATAAAAAAATAAAATTCAACTCTTTACAAATGCAGGTATACCACTTAATGGCATAAGAAGTTTTGAAAAAGAGAAATGGAAATGATATTAAATAAGGGAAAGCTAATATAACAAATAATATTACCATCAGTGAAAACGGAATTCAAAGTGATGATCATTTTTATGCACAAATATGGACATTACATGATGATATGATTATTGTGAACTCAAAGCATATTATAATATATCTATTATAGCAATATAAACTCAATATGTAAAGAAAGGGTATCAAACAGTTTTCCAAAAAACTCATAAATTCAGCAGGTAAAATAAGTAAAACTGGGAATCATTTGTACAATATGTTTAAAAGGCTTGATCTTATATAAAAAGAGAGGAATAAATGTTAAATTGCCTTCTAGTTCCACTGCCCCAATAGAAATATTGAGTATTTTACAAACATGCCTGACTCTGGCTTAAGTTAAAAAGACCTGTAACTTTCTGCATTGCAGCTGGCAAGATTTTCCTTTTTTTTTTTTTTAAGATTTTATTTATTTATTTATTTTTAGAGAGAGGAGAAAGGGAAGGAGAAGGAAAGGCAAAGAAACATCATTGTGTGGTTGCCTCTTGTGCGCCCCCTACTGGGGACCCGGCCTGCAACCCAGACATGTGCCTTGACTGGGAATCAAACCAGCAACCCCTTGGTTTGCAGGGCCCCACACAATCCACTGAGCTATACCAGCCAGGCAAGATTTTCAATTTCTGACTAAGTATAAGAACCCTGATAGAGCCTAAAACCTCCAAATACAAGAGTTTTTCCACTCTGGTATATGGAAGGTATGAGAAAGTACACACATTTATCACAATTCTGAAGGTCTCTATAAGAGCTCTATGTCTCCATAGAACCACAACAACAAAAAAAAAAATCAGCCCAGTTTTCTGGATCTTAGCCTGGGTGAGGCAAGGGCTGTCCCTTGGATTCTGAACCTCACCCTAGACACATGTCTACCACCCACGTATTCTTCACAGTTCCCTTTAACTCTCACAATTTAACTCTATGTTGCTTCATTTTACTACTAGCAATTCTTTATATTAAACTTTTCCTGTTCAAAACACTCCGTGGTTTCTGTCTCCTGACTTGATTCCAAGTAACACAGACCTGTTAGTCAGGAAACCACTTATCACTTGGGCTTTTATTTACCATCACAGAAGGAGGGAGGGAGGGGGATGGAGGGGAAGATCAGTACAGCAAAGTGAAGCTAGCATCATAATGCTAGGCTCCTGATGGACACATGCTTCCTGACTCTCACAGTGACCTATGAGGTGCACATTATTAACACCATATGACAGGTGACGAGACTTGCTCAGATTCCCCACAGCCAAAGGTGGCAGGAGTGACGCTTGGACCCTAGTGTTTGCAACTGCTGGGGGAAAGGGAAAATGCCAGGGAGGTACAAAGGGGACTAAATGGTGATGGAGAAAAATAGAATAAAGGTTAAATTTAAAAAATAAATAAAAGAATTACACAACGCTCCCAGTTGCATGCTATCTTAGACTGAAAAATAAAATTTTCTTCTTAAATATAAGGTGTTCCTCATCATATGATAATATTTCATTCTTAAATTATCTCAAATTGTAATAAATGAATTATTGGCTTAGTATATTCAGCTCATTGTAACAAAACACTGTGGACTGGTTGATTTAAACAAGAAACATCTATTTCTCGCAGTTCTGGAGGTGGAAAAGTCCAAGGGCACTGTGCCCGCCCACTCAGTCCCGAGCAAGAGCCCTTTTCCCAGCTGTGGACCGCCGCCTGCTCCCACGTCCATCCACGATGGAGAGAGCAAGCTCTGGTCTCGCTTCTTCATCTCATAAGGACACTCATTTCATCACAGGGGCTCCATCCTTAGGGCCTCATCTCAACCTAACAACATCCCAAAGACCCCACCTCCAAAGGCCGCCATGTTGAGGATAAGGTTTCCTTATGAATGGGGAGGGGACACAAACATTCGGTCCGTAGCATCACGGGAGGATTAGACACTCATCTGTCATTCATGTAGTAGTCCCCTATTTTTATATGAAGTGACTTTTAACCCAGTAGTGCTAAAGGAGACAATCAAAGGTCATCTAAATCATTGCCTAACCTTTCAGTTCGGTAGACAAATAGTTCTGTGAAGAACTGAGAGTGAAAAATTGTTCCTCTAATAAAAACTGTCATCAGTATTTCTAAGATATGTACCTAATGGCTCAGTTAGCAGTTAAAAATCCTGATAGTCTTACCATTCTTTGTATCATGCCCACAGAAAATATCTTAAGTATCCAAAGTACCATTTACATGGTATATTATAGTCAAACTTAATTTCCCATATCTGAAAATTGTCTTCAGTGATTGTTATCTTTTAATATTCAAGCTGATATTCTAATTACAGAAAATGACATTTTAATCTAGATTATCATTCAAAAGCAGCAATAAATTGTTAGGAATAACTAGAAAGAAAGAAGCTTAAATGAAAAGAAAAATGTATTAAAAGTCTCAGGTTCCCTGAACTTTATTTCTGTGAGAGTGAAATCAATGAATAATAAATGATACTAAGTGAGTAGGTATATGCAGCTCTGCCGATTCCTTTCTCAGGTGTACTCCATAATGGAAGCTTGGGTAGATTTGTAAAACTTCTTTGCACTTGCTTTCTTATCAATGAAATGAGTATACAAAAAAAACCTTCTTGAAGACTGTTGGGATAAGTGACCATAGAGATGCACATGTGGAAAGAATCACCAAATGTCTCTTCTCTGTCCCTTTTCTCGGGACCCTGGTGTAGGACATGCTCCTCTTGGTCAAGGAAAGGAAGATGAAGACGCGGAATTCAAGGAACTAGAGAACCAACAAAGGAGTCACAGGGAATCACAACTCCTGCCCCCTGGGGCTGGTGAGAAGAGTCCCAGGATAACTGCGGGATTACAACGGAAAGATGGAGGCTAGAGAAAAGATACCAGCAACAAAACCAAGCCTGGAGGCATGAATAACTGATCGAAACATAGGAAAGTAAAGAAAAGTAATAGCTATTAACTCCAAGGTTACCCAACGCTGGATGACAAAGGAGAATGAAATGAAAATAAGCCACCCAGCTCAGCAGTGAACAATACTTACAATCAGCACACCGTCTAAATACAGTGTTGTGCTAACCAAATATATTGGGATGATAAAAGGAGGCTCTAAAAGGTCTAAATCCTCACCTCCCACTAACAGGAAACTAAGAGATAATACATAAAACTTTTTTTAAAAAAATGGAAGACTAGTCATGCTTCTTGATAATGACAGAAATACTGAGTGATTCGAGCTGAAAGTCAAATCATTCTAAAATGTGTGAAGCAACAAGACAATAGCAGCCCTGACCCCACCCATTCCCATCCCCAAAGTCTCCTCCTAAGGAAACCACTTCCACTCTATTGGTATTTATTTCTGGCATTTACCACCAAAGTTAAGATTAAATCTGCAAAGAAACAGACTGTAGGTTTATCCACCTCTCACAAGGTCTTCTGGCCTGTGGCCAGCAGCTACTCCTACCTTTGTGGTGTTGTCATGGTGATACGAGGAAAGCATCTGTCACGTTGCAGACGTGGGATACAACGCAGACGCATTCCGGCTCTCCCTCCCTCCGCAGCAGTCACAGAGAGGACTTGAGAAGAAAAGTAAAGGAAGAGGGGAAAGCAGAGTTGAAGAGTCTGGACGTTCTTTCAACTTAAAAAAAAAGATCAGCAGTCTAGAATTGCCCTCTTCAAAGGAAAGAAATTCCTTTTGGCAACACCTGCAGTATTTCAAATATGTCAGACAATGGTTAACACTAACATAGTACTTAAAATTGGCCGAGCAGCATCCAAGAAAACAGACATACAGTAATTCAGTAAATACTAACAACAGTAAGTGGTGAATTTACTACTTATATCCCCCATTTTACAGAGGACAAAACTGAGACACAGAGACGAAGTGGTTTGTCTGCCCTCTCAAAACCAGTAAATGAAGAGTCAGGTTCAGAATCCACCCACTGGCTGAGACCCCACTCTTCATGACCACTCCATGAAATGAGGTCCGTAGAGACCCCTCTCTTAGACACAGAAAACTGGGCAGGGGAAGATGGGTGAGGACTCTGCCTACCAGGTATACCTACCTGTCTCTGTTGGAGGCACTATTTGGTAGACAGAGGAGGTGAGTGAGAATGAGCTGGTGGATATCAGAGTGCACGTGAGGTCAGTGCTGGGCCAAGAGCCTACTCTGAACCCAAAGTTACATGTGAAAGCCACACACCAGACCTTGCAATAGAACTCCTTCCATCAGCTGAAATGTAAGATTCCCACAGTGGGCATGCTCTGTGACCTAAAGGGGAAAGGAGACGACATCACAACCAGGGCTGGGAAGTGACTGATTTTCAGCTCAAGGAAAACTGAATCTGAGGGGCCGCCAAAGCAGAGAGTGTTCTGCAGTCAACCAGGAATGCCCGTGACGAATGTGTGTCTGCCCACGAAAAGTGAGAGGAAGAGAAGGACACCAGACAACCTAGGCACCAAAAGTGCTCTGAAAATAAGATATTGTTCATTTGCAATGAGCTTTTAGGATGTTTCAAAAAAGAAAAATAAGTGTACAAAAAGTCAAAAAATAAAAAAGGTGAGACCTCTTTCCAAGAACTTAATGATTAGGAACCAGAGCAGGGCAGGCCTTCTGCAAATCTGCTCAGAGGTTCCCATTATCAGTAAAGCTATACCAAGGCTCAAATGCTTCCCTAATCCTCATCTGAGCAGGTCCAGGCATGTTCAAAAATTCCCTGGAGTGTAACGTGAGAGTACATATGGGCACCTTCGGAATACAGCCAGGATTTTGGTATCTCACTGCAGAGCGGGTTAACCTCCCGCTCCCACCCACCTGTGCCCAGGCCCTTGGCTGCCAGCAGAGCTCCCTGGAGCTCCACCATGACTCATTCTTTGCTGAAGGGATTTCAGCTTTCAGGAAAGAGATAAGCATTAACCCTTGGCTTAGTGACTAAACTCACCTAGTGTTTCCAGAATAAAATATAAGTCACACAAGAATGGCTTATCCTAGTTGCTAACCCTAATGTCAGGTAGGAAGTTTGATTGGGTTGAAGGCCCATGCGGGCCCCCCTCTGGGACTCCTGGGTCAGTCACAGTGTGGTGTTGCCCGGGCCAGCCTTGGCATCCCACGCAGCACGATGTTGGAGGCAGGCGGGCCCTGCCTCTGCCAAGTGAGAGTAAACTCCTTCACCTTCACACTGACGTCTTTAGGGGTTACTGCTTGGTAGGAGTTCTTTATATCAGAGGAACCCAGGGAATCTACTGAGGGCTGTGTCCTCCAGAACCCGTTTCAATGGGTAATAACAAAGGGGCAAGAGATGACGTGAGCATCCTGCCAGGTCTCTGTAAAGAGAGAGGTCTAAGGAACTCACTCTGGAGCATAGATGTGATCAAAGGAATAGCAAACTACTACGGCATCTCAACATGAGTGTTTTAAGCTGTGAGACATTTTTCAAATTCCATCACTGAGTTATAAAACACAGTTTTTGACTGCTTTGAATAATTAAGAGGGTGTTTTTCCTGAAAGTCCCCATGTGTCTGGAGTAGAAACATCTGTCCAACACCTGCCAAGAGTAAGAATGCACATACCGAGGAAAACTGCTTTCATTCCTGAGCAGCAAACCTTTGATGACAGTCAACAAAATTCAAAAAAAAAGAAAACCCAGCTTCTATTTTGTCGAAATGATGTTTTTGATTTCTGGCATTACAAAAGGAATATTTAATATGTAAATTGATTCACAGCCATCCTGTTAACCGAGGCCAGCTGTACAGATGTGGACTGGACGTCATTTGTTCGCATATTGCTCTCGCTTCCCTTCCCCAGTCCCCTCCGCAGGCACCCTCACAGCAGGAAAACACATTCTCCTGGCTGCTCGGTGTCATTAAGGTGCAAAAAATGAAATGAATTCACAATTTACAGCTCCCTGGGGAAATGCTTCCCACATTGCATAGAAGAGAGATCAAACTTTTAATCTACAAAAATAAAACAAATGTACAAATCCTACAGCCTGGCAAATCTGTCTCTTATTATCTACCTGCATCAGTTAACATTGCATCAGAGAAGCAGAACCACTAAGGAGTGTGTGTATATATATAGATATGTCATGCATATAATGTATATATGTTATATACATATGAATAATTACAATTAATGGAGCTGGTTGCACAGTCTATGTGTAGCTATTGTTTCTGTGTCTGGTGCTGGAGACTGAAATCTCCAGGGAAGGGGATCAGGAAGGGAAAATGGAAGTAACACGAGGAGAGGAAGGATGAACTTGAACCTGGTAGGCTGAGCCTGATGCCACCAAGAAGGGTGAGAATCTGCAATAGACTCTCGCCCCCACTGTGCTTCTCAATCGAATGATCGGAGTGTCCTGAAGAAGCTGGCTCTTGTTATCATGGAGCTACACATGTTCTTTTCACAGAAGTGTGAGAAGCTGCTGCAGGAGAGTGGGCTGGAGCTGGCCTCGCTGTGGCCCTGCTTCTGCCCCGCGGACTCCCAGGGGCCCATAGACAAGATATATGGACAGAGTATGGCTCCTGCTGGTATTCACCTTCCAAATCCCACACAAAATAATGTCTCATAGAGCCCACACTATATGAGAACTATGTACAAAAGGGAATTTCAGAAACGTGTTTTCAGCTTGGCAAAGATGAAAACACGAAGGACTGTCACACCACCCTGAAGAAATACACCCTTATATGCCAGAGAAAGCAGGTGCAGGATAGGCACGTTACATTGTACTTACTGAAATCAGAGATACTTCAAAGTCCCTTCATGCATGAGCTATGTCCATGCAAGACACACTTGCAGATTCCAACAAAGGAGGCTGAGATACACTGACCTGGGAACGGTTCTGAACCCAGGTGTTAAACATAAAAAGCAGGAGTTGTATGTGCAGTATGGTAGTATGTCTTTAAATCACGACACAAAATATTATTAACTAGTCCCATGGGTACATTTGTTTATTTATTCAACACATACCTATTACCTGCTATGTGTCAGGTACTTTTTGAAGCACACAGGATATGACAATTTTTTAAAAAGCCCTTTGCCGAGGACTTCCGCCAAGATGGAGAAGTAGGTGGAGGGTCCACCTCGCCTCTGTGCACAACCAAATCTAAGAACAACTATTTTTAACAGCAGTCACAACCAAGCCACACAGAAAATCAACAATACGGAGTCCAAAGGACAACTAGATACTCGGCTGGAATGGTACAAGGAGCGAGACCAGAAGCGGAGCAGGTTAGCAAGAAAAAATTCCCGGGGTGGTGCGCGGTGCGCGCAGGCAACCGAGGGCTGATCGCCAGCGAGCTGGCTGCGGAGCGCATAGGGAAGAGGCGCGGTGGGTCAGTCGGTCGCGCGCATTTACGTGCGGAGAAACCAGTGAGAAGGGAAACCCGCGCGCGGTGCAGCAGGCTCGCAAAATTAGGATCAGATAAGCAAGCCCGAGGCGTTTGTGTGAGTGACTGGATGCTCTGGGCTAGCGGAGAGGAACGCCATCGCTCCCTCTCTGACCCCGCCCCCCACACACAGCGTCACAAACCAGCGACCTGGGTCGCCCCGTCCTGGTAAACAACTAAGGCTTCGCTCCGCTCACTTAACAGCAGGAATAAACCAAAAATGGCTCTAGAACAACTCAGAGCCCCAGAACCGATAGACCTAAGTGATGAAGAAATAGCCAGTCTTTCAGATGCACAGTTCAAAACACTGGTTATAAAGATTCTTACAGAACTGGTGGATTTTAGTCACAAATTAGAGAAACATATGGAAGCTAAATTAATTGAAATGAATGCTGATACAAAAGATACCAATAGTAATGGAAAGAAAATTGGGACTCAAATCAAGGGAGAGGACCAGACAGAAGAAAAAAATGATAAAACAGAAAGGAATGAAGAAATAAGAATTCAGAAAAATGAGGAGAAGATTAGGAACCTCCAGGACATCTTTAAACGTTCCAACATCCGAATTATAGGGGTACCAGAAGGGGGAAAGGCACAACCACCAGTTGAAAAATTATTTGAACAAATAATAAAGGAGAATTTCCCCAAGATGGCAAAGGAAATAGACTTCCGAGAAATCCAGGAAGCCCAGAGAGTCCCAAAGAAGTTGGACCCAAGAAGGAACACACCAAGGCACATCATAATTACATTAGCCAAGATTAAAATGAAGGAGAGAATCCTAGAAGCAGCAAGAGATAAGGGGACAGTCACCTACAAAGGAGTTCCCATCAGACTGTCAGCTGATTTCTCAAAAGAGACCTTACAGGCAAGAAGGGGC
Source organism: Artibeus jamaicensis (assembly GCF_021234435.1). Classification (NCBI taxonomy): domain Eukaryota; kingdom Metazoa; phylum Chordata; class Mammalia; order Chiroptera; family Phyllostomidae; genus Artibeus; species Artibeus jamaicensis. The sequence continues at coordinate 29,242,997 of NW_026522046.1, read as the reverse complement.
TGGACAGAGGTATTCCAAGTCATGAAAACCAAAGATCTACAACCAAGATTGCTCTACCCAGCAAAACTTTCATTTAGAATGGAAGGACAGATAAAGTGCTTCTCAGATAAGACCAAATTCAAGGAGTTCATCATCACCAAGCCCTTACTATATGAAATGTTAAAGGGACTTACCTAAGAAAAAGAAGATCAAAAAGATGAACAGTGAAAGGACAGCAAACTCACAGTTATTAAGAACCACACCTAAAACAAAAGCAAACTAAGAGGATAGCTAGATCAGGAGCAGAACCATAGAAATGAAGATCACATGGAGGGTTAGCAACAGGGGAGTGGGAGGAGGGGAAGGGGGGAGAAGGTACAGAAAATAAGTAGTACAGACAGTAGATAGAAAATAGATAGGGGGAGGGTAAGAATAGTAGGGGAAATACAGAATCTAAAGAATTTGAGACACATGTTCATGAACTAAAGGGGGAAATGGTGGGGGAGGGGTATGCAGGGTGGAGGGGAGGGGAGGGGGGAATAGAGCAAATGTAATGGCATAATCAATTTAAAAAATATGGAAAAAAATTAATAAAATATTTTTAAAAATCTTTGGCCATTTTTGAAAAAATAAAAAAATAAAAAAATAAAAATAAAAAGCCCTTTGCCCTTTGGGAACTTACATCTAGTTGAGGAGACAAACAATAAAAAGTAAATAAATAAGAAAAATCTATCATGGCTTAGATGGTGATAAGTACTACAGAGGCAAATAAAACTGGGGAAAAGAATAATGAACATCTGGGCTAATTGAAACTTTAAATGTGGAGGCCAGAGTAGGCCTTTCTAAGAAAATGGTATTTAAGTAAAGGTTTGAAGAAAATGAGAAAGTGAGCCATGTGGATATCTGGGAAGAATGTTCTAGGAAGAGAAACTAGCAAGGGCCCAACTGGGGCTTAGCAGGGAGAATAACAAGGAGATCAGCATGAAGAGGAATAAACAAGGAGGAGTCACATAAGCTATAAGTCAGATCTAGGTCAAGTAGAACCTTGTAGAACATAATACAGTCTTTGGATTTTACTGAGAGAGATGGAGGTCTCGGGAGGGTTTCAGGTAGGGACTCTATACATTAAAACATATCATGCTGGCTGCTATATTAAGATTAGAGAGTAGAGAGGTCAGAACAAAAACAAGCACCCATTAGGTGGCTACTGCAATAATCCAGGCAAAGGATGGGGTGCCGTGGGCCAGGATGGTAATGATAAGTTGTTGGGTTCTGAATCCATTTTAAAGGTAGAGCCAAGAGGATTCTCTGATACACTGGATGTGGACTGTTAGAGAAACAGGCTTCCTGGAAGATTCTAAGCAAAGTTTTTTGTTTTTTGTTTTTGTTTTTTTATATCCTGAGCCACTGAAGCAGGAGAAGTCATGAGAAGAGCAAATTCTGAGTTTTGGACTGCTTAAATCTGAGACACCTATTAGACAGCCGCATGGAGATGTCAAATGGCTTATTGATTTTTTGAAGCCAAAACCTTCTTGCACCCAAATTAAAGACAGATCTGGCTCCTGGTTGCCCTCACTTCTGAAAGACAGAGCTGCAAATGTAACTGGTTTACATGTTCAAAAGTGCCTCCCAGGCACCAAATTTGTGTTTGGAAATAAGGCAATATGGCTGCCTTTCATTTCTCTATCATCAAGTCCCTACCAGCCGTACCAGAAAGCAAATTCTACTCACCATCTTATCACATACACAAACATCGGGGAAAATGAGGTGGAGTTCAGTATATCATCTACTTGAATTAAACCTTTATTTTTCTTGTTAAAGATAATCAGTTGTCTGTCTAAATGTTTCAATATTTGAATGTATTGATGCAGCTCATTGTTTGTTTTGTTTATTAAACTTATATGGCTGAAAATGATCTGTAAGCCCTATGTCATCATTATTCTTTTATTTCACAATAATCTTCTGGGTTTGTGAACAGTAGTTTCCTGAGATATAGTTACTGAAATTCACTATAGAGACTGAATAAGGTTTTAAAACTCTAATCGGGCAAATCTAATGGGGACAGTGCTAGACTCAAATATCCTATGTTAAAGTTCTTAAAATACAGATGTTCCTGATACAGATGAATGATATGAAGAGCAAAATCCCTTTTAAAAATCAGATACTTGCATTATTTTTGTTTTCTACTATGAAGTACTTAAAATGAATTCATAAGAAGGCAATTTTTTCATTAATTGAAAGAGTCGGCTTGTCTTGTTTATCTTTTCTCTGGTTCCCAGATGCGAGGGACTGTGAGACTTACTAAATCATTAGATATTCTACATGCAATTCTCCTGCGACAGCTTTTCAAGAAGAATTAGGAAGCTTGAATATTAAATGACAACAATCCATGACAAGGATAAGGTCAGTTTCAAGGATAAAGATATTTTTGAATTGAGTGGTTTATTATACTTCCATAAAAACGATTTCAAAAATAAGGCTCTGTTATTGTGTTTCTAATTAATGAAGAAAGTCATTGTCTCTCAGGAACTTTATTTAAAAAGAGAGAAGGTGTGTACATCTTCATTCTCTCTCTCTCCCTCCCTCTCTCTCTCACACACAAACACACACACACACACACACACACACACACACCACTGAACACAATGCCAGTGGCTTTTCCATTCAGGTAAAACACACATTTTTGCAGAGAACCCATGCACAGCTGGCCGGTGGCAGTGTCCTGAGGTCTTTTCTAGAAACAGTACCTACATGTACATTCCCATTAATTTGCTCTTTAAACTGTCATCATCAATGGCCAAGGCTTTGTGTGAATATTATTAACTCACACTAGGTGCTATATTTTGAATAATAAGTCCACCTAACTGGACAATATTTCTTTTGGACTGTTAAATTTACACATATGTTTGGGAGTGATAGCTTGACTATTTTTTTTATCCACTGATCTCTGTGCACTTATTATTGAAGTCCCTAATATGTGAATAGTTCCCTAACATTTAAGAATTATTGGGGGGCAACCACTTTTTTCTCTTTACAGAGTCTCTTTACACATCTACATTTTGGTTTCAATCACTATTTAATTATAGTCTGTTTCTCCAGTTTCAAACTCATGTATCTGGCTACATGCTGTTGAATGTCCTGCAATCAGTTTGGTCTTGCCACACCCCAAACTAATTACCAGAGCTCCCAATGAAAATGCTGCTCCTATGACTACATTATTGATCTCTGTTGGTGGCCATGCCATTCACACCAGGTTGAAATCTTTGAGTCATCCTTGATGCCTTTCTTATCATTACTTTTCACATAAAATCTGTTAAGGTCTGCTATATGTTATATCAATCATTTCCTTGATTCCTCCCATCCCTTCACCTCCATGTCCAATAGACCTCAGAGGTTTTCTAATTTAAATTCCAAAACCCTTCTCAAGTTGATTCCTTTTTCTCCAAGCCTGGTCAAAGACAGCCTCGCTGCTTATGTCTCAGTCTGGACTTCTGTTCTCCCAACTTACACCATCCCCCCTTCAAAGGGATCACACCTCAGCGACACCTTAAACTCTCAAAAAAATGAAAACTTTTTAGGATAGTCTATGATGATCTCCATGACGTTATCCAGTGGCTCCTAATCTTTTTAAAGATAAGAACCCACATTTATATTATGACTCAGTACACATATATATTTAAATAACTGAAATTGTTTACCTTTGCTATGTATGGTGTTGATATCTATTCTACTCTGTTTTATTTTTGTCAGCCCACGTTGATTTGAAAAGCACAGGTCTCTTGTCAGCCTGTCTCTAAAGTTTCAGTTTGTCACTTCCCGACACACATGTGACACGGAAGTGATGTGCCAACTGTACATATGAACACGTGCACAAGGACTCTGGTCATTAAGGGCCGTTCAGAGAGGTGCAACCATTGAAGATGCTGAACTTTCATTGTTTTGAAAAAACTTAGATTTGGGGAAGTAGAAAGAAATAATAAAGACCTGCCAGGTATACTAAATAAATGTAAAACTGACAAGCAGACTGTGTATCAGTTATCGTTAGCCATGTAACAAATCACTCTAAAGCAGCTAAAGCCAACGTGATTTATTATTTCTCATGAACCCGTGAGCTGGCCAGCGGGCTCTGCTCTTCTCACCCAGACTCACTTGTATCATTGCATTCAGCCAGCAGGTCAGCAGGAAGAAAAGGCCCAAGACGGCTCGCCTCCCGTGTCTGGAGGGTGGTACCAACTCTCGGCTGTGTGCCTTGACTCCTCTCCATGTAGCCTCTCACTTTCCAGTCAGCTAGACTGGCTTCTTACATGGGAGTTTCAGGGTAGCATCCGGGAGGGCAAAAGCAAAGCTGCAGGACCTGTTAAGGCCTGAGCTCTGAATGCAGTATGTTGTCACTTTCATCCGAGCAAATCATGGAACCAATGCAAATTCAAGGAGTGGAAAACACAAAGGGTCTACCCCAGACCCTTTAGTAATCAACTTTACAGTTCTCCTAGTCTTATTGGTCATCCCTTACTTTAGTCGGGTATCTTCTTGTTCCCTCTGCTCTTCCCACTTGGCACCTATAACCTAAGAATGAAAGGCAGACTAAGTTCTTGAACATGAAGAGACACACAGGAAGGTAAGGAGGCTTTTTTAATGGCCATCTGCTGAAATATGGTTTAGATAGAGATGTTTCATGTTAAATTTTGACACCCCTAATTTAGGTGGTGAGTACCTGAGCTCTAGGACTGTACCCTGCTGTAGACCGTTTGGCTAATACTCCCCTGGAGAAAAGTAGACCTTGAGCACAGAAGCAAACACTCCCTCTTTGGAAGGATTTACCCTGATTACGCTTTCTTCATTAGACCTCCCTCATTCACACTGACTCACCCTACACTGTCATGCGTTCACAAAGATCAGTAGTTGAGCTCATTCCTGTATTAGTGTCTGTCTTAGGTCAGCCTCTAGTAAATACTGCAGTCACAGTACAGCCAAGGAAGGTTTGTGCATAGCCTGATGAAGACAGTGTTCAGCATCTGCTAATTTTGCCTATAGCTGTGATTTAAAAAAGAAAAAAAGACAGATTAAGCATAGATCTCTGTACACCGGGGACAGGGCATAAGCAACATATTTATGCTTACAAATCACCTTCACAATGGTCTGCAGGTCGTTTAATGCTCTGTGTTTCCATTCAAGTCTGTCTCATTTGCTGAAAATGCTAGATTCTCTGTTATAGAACCAGATCAGAGATACCCAGGTCCAATATGAATTTTTCCCTTTAAATCAGGTCAACTACCAACTCAGCCAGTTGAGATGCTTAACCGCTAAATAAAATATGCATTTCCCTTTTATTTAAGCAATGAGTAAGGAAGCAATTTCAGAGTTTAATACCAGTTTGAATCCGAGAACCTTTATGAATTTAGGTTTCATTTGTTCAATAAATATTTGTGGATTAGTCATGTGCAAAATAGTATGTAGTGAACACCTATTCTGTGCCAGGCACTGTTTGGAGTGTTAAAGAAATAACATTGTGTCAAACAAAGTTCCTTCCTCCCAGAGCTGGCATCCTATGAGAAAGACAATGTGGAACATATGAAAACCCACCGGTCTCTTGGGTTCCTGCCTCCCTGCACTTTCAGAGACTAGCTAGAGAATGACAAGTGCTGTAAGAGGAAGTAAAATATGCATTGGGGCTTTAAAAAACCAATGTTTTTTTTCCCAAGGGAAAATGGTTCAGGCCTTTGAACTGGACTTAAAGAATAGGTAATACTCACACCTGCAAATGAGGTGGGAAAGGCTTTCAGGAAAAGAGAAGGAGCAAAGATGAAGGTTAGAGAGTTGAACTCATGGTTCCATGTGGCTCACAGGTGGCTTCCAAGTGAGAGTAGCAGAATGGAAGGTTAGGAAGGTGAGTTGTGGCCCAAGGCCAATCCTAATATGGAGGCCTTTAAACACTGAAAAGGAAATGATCCCCCATCCATCATGAGACAGGTCTTTAAAAATACTGCAGAAATGAAAGTTCACACTTTTCCCCACAAAATTCTGATTTTTTTCCTATGGTGGCTTTTGTAATAAAGACTCTGACTCTATTTTTGGTGCTTGGTTGTAGACATCTTCTAAGTCCCACCCCTTCCTCTTCCCTTCTGCTCTTGATCTGGGCAAGCTGATAAGAAAGCTCAGATTCTTCCTCCTTCAGCATCAGTGGGAATGTTCAAACCATTCAGGAAGCCCAGCCCTGGCCCACTTCCTAACTGCCGCACAGACTTGAAGTGAATCTTCTTTGCCTGCTGTCTTAGATTCAGACCTGCCTGGAAGGTTAGCAATAAATCTCTTTATACACCTGGGGTGGGTGAGTGTCATCACCAATCTTAACATCAAACCAATATTTTGGATGGGGCCCATCCTAGAACGTTGATACCCTGTCTTTAAAAAGTAATATTTTTTGTCCTGACTAGTGTAGCTCAGTGGTTGGGTCACTGGCCTGTGAATCAAATGGTCGCTAGTCCAATTCCCCATCAGGACAGGTGCCTTGCTTGCAGACCGGTTGGGGGCCTGCGGGAGGCAACTGATTCATGTTTCTCTCTGTCTTTCTCCCTCCATTCCCCTCTGTCTGAAAACAAATACAAATAAAATCCTTAAAAAAATAAAAAGGTAATATTTTTCAAAACAATTCAGGCTTCTGCTCTGTTCTATCAATTGGAAAACTCAAACATCTGAGGCCCCATCAGAGAAGGTTTTAAGGTGCTATAGCCATTGGCATTTTAAAATGATTTTCTCTGTAGCTAAAGGATCCGCGTTTCTTGAAGTCAGGTAAAATAATTGAAAATTTTATCTTCTCTAAATACACAATAAACATTGAATGGAAGAATATCTTAGATATACTTGTTATACAGCCAGCAGATATTTTGATAAAAGTAAATCTGAAAAACATATAGTTGTATGTAGTAGAGACATGTATTTCACCAAAAATGAATGATTTGAGAAGTTCCCCCAAGTTTTCCTTTATTGAAGCCCTTATCACTCTCAGCACACTTTGTCCCCAAGGGGAACTCTTTTTTCTCTGTAGTTACTTTCTATGCATACCTAACACATGCATTCAAACAGGTGCACCGCAGGTGGTTAATTTGCCTACCAAAGTTAAAATAAACGATGAATGATGAAAATGAACTAATTAGTTCCTTATGAGCCACTTATATGCAAGCCATTCAGGAGGTATCAGGCTTTATTCTGGAATGAATTTCATGTACAAGTCATTCCTTGCAGAAAACAAACCGCATTCAAATTTCTAAAAGCTGATAATTCTAGATGATGAATAGCATTTTCTAAACTAACAAATAAAAGCTATTACGTGATTCTCATAACTAACTGCATTTGACAGTCATACTGAGAGTATTTTATCATTGATGATATGTCACATCTTTTGAGAATTTTCTGGTTCTGTGGAAGCAACCAATATCACCTTTGAAAATATGAAATATTTTTGAATTATTTTCTAACAGTGAAAACTGGAAAATAAAGTGCTATCATTTATAAACATGTTGTCCAAGAAAGGTTTTCAATTACTATTAGAAAAAAGGACATAATCAAGCTAGACAATGGAACAAGATGAATGCAGGAACTAATCAAGATATCAGATGTAAATTGATGGTTGCCAGATTGGAGGGCGTTTAGGGGGATGGATGGCAAAGGTAAAATGATTAAAAATACAAATTGCCAGTTATAAAAGTAGTTACGGAGATGTAAAGTATAGCACAGGAAATACAGTCAATAATATTGTAACAACTATATACAGTATCAGATGGGTACTAGACTTATAAGGATGATCACTTTGCAAGTAGCATAAATGTCTAATCCCTGTGTTGTACATCTGAAACTAACATAGTATTGTACATCAGTTGTAATTGAAAAGATTTTAAAAACATACCAGATGTCTCCACATATATACATATATGTTCCTGTATTAATTTTGGATGTTTTCTTTCTATAAATCTATTTATTAAATAACTATAGAGAATGAGAGCTGCTAAAAAATATGCTAATCTTGATTCCAAAATAAAATATAACCATTAAAAGAGAAGCCTAAACAATGTCACCAGAATGTGTGGTTACAACAAAATTTAGTACAGAATTGAAAGGTGAGATGCTTGACTAATCAACAGCATTGATGAAAAGGAATATTGTCAAATTACTTACCAAGTTTTTGTCAGAAGTGGCAAAAGTTGTCAAAACTAACTGAAGCCATTTGGTACAGATTGAAGACAAGACTAACACAGGGAAGCATGTAAAAAACATGCCATTTTTTTCTTCCAGTGGTAGTACTAAGTCTAATTATGAATAATTGCTATTCATTTCATGAGAAATCTATTTCGAATGTGGGCAAATTTAATAAAAAAGTAGTGATAACGCTTTGACAGAAGCTTCCTAAGTGTGGATGTGTCTGGCAAAGACACCTCAAAGAAAAGGAAAATTTGTTTAAAATAAGGCAAAAACTTATAGAAAATGAACTACTTTATAAAGGAACTAGGGTGCAAATGTGTACAACTTTTCTTATGGATAGAAATTGTAATATGGAATAAGCTATTTCTTCACAACATTTCAAATCCCTAAAGCCAGTAGTCCCTTTTGAGTCTGCTAGGAACGAACTACTTTCAACTTGTGGAAAGAGACTCAAGGTCAAATATAAACAAAGAGGGAACACTAGCCTTGTGCTTTTGCCTGTAGGCAAATTCTCAACCTTAAATTCATAAAATATTCTTTCAACAAATATGCTAAGGGCTTCAACAAATACACACCAGGTTTCATCACAGACGTTTTGAAACACATCTGGAAAACTTAATGACCAGGATCTCTGAACCAGCATATTCTCTCAGGCAAGTTCCTACAGCGGCCTCCCCTCTTTCTGCAGTGACTGTTCAGTCTCCTCAAATGGCCAAGCCTCTCTGCCTCAGGACAAACCACCTTGTTTCTCATTCCTCAAAACAATTGGAAGCCAAGAAATAGAAAATCCCTCAACTTCCTGCCACCAAATTTGGTTCTGCACCTTCCCCTGCTTGTTATGTATGCCATCACTTTTCAATTGTCTAGAATCTTAGGCTACCAATTATCCCTCTTTATCCTGTAATTTAAATAACCCTCATTCTCTCTCTCTCTCCCAGTCTCTCTCTCTCTACTAATTCTTTCCTATCAGTGTTTGTTTGATCTAAACTAAAATCCTCATTTAAAACGCATGCAGAGATACACCCTCCCCCCATTCCTTCCAAGGCCATACTTCTTTAAGTAGGTACAAAATTCTTATTTTTCAGCTTTCTTATTTCACAAGTCCACACACACTTCAATATACCATTGCCCCCTCCACATCACTGAATTTATTTTTATTAAGGACATAGGTGACTTTTATGCTAAGTGTAATCACCATTTTCATTTGTCATCTCATTCAAAAGTATTGGACATGTTTACTGCCCCCAAATCCTCATGGCTTTTGTCATATCATGCCATATATTCTCATTTTCACCCTCCTACCTTCCAGCCACATTTCCAATTCTCACTTCCCTGTCTTCACCTATTTTTAAATGCTAGACATCCTTGGAACTCATCCCAAAGCCCTTATCCTGCCCATACTTCTTTCTCTCCATCTGGTCAAACTCACTCATTCCCACAATTTCAAATGCTAGCAATATTTTAATGACATCAGAAATTATAAGTCTATCCTGACTCTTTCTTTGACTGCAGACCTGTATTTGTAGAGTTTTTTGGATGTCATGAGGGTTCTCAAACTCAGTGTGTCCAAACCAATACACAATCTTCCCTCTAAAATCTGCTCTTCATCTTCATTGCAGTAAACAGGGAGTATTTGCCCAGTATCTGACCAGTTGATCGTGAAAATGTTACAGAACACACCCGCACCCAGGGCCAAGGGAGGGTCATGATATACTATTTACTGAAAGAACCCCCCAAGTTCATTATGTCCACTGCCAGAGGAAAGGCGTCTCTCAATGCCAGAGATTTGTGAAAAGGAAAGGAAATGTTTATTTAATGCTGTACAAGCTTAAAACAGTGACCTAACGTCTTCATTAAAATATCAAAGTCCTTTTGGATACCCTCAGAAGCCCACATTGCTTCCTTCTCCCCCTGCCCTAATTCAGCGTACTGTAACTTTGGAAAAGAAGCAGGCATCCGTATTGCAGGCTGATGGCACCATTAGCCATGTTTCCATCCAGGCAGGATCTCCAATTAATCCAAAGCCATGTGGCACCTTCTCATGGCCTACTGACAAAGAGTTCTTTTCCCCTTCTTCCAGGCAAAGTCTCTCCTGCTTTCCAGGCCACGCGGCCAAAGGGAGCACCCCAAAGCTGCGTGGTCCTCTTCTACCAAAGCTGCAGGGGTCCCCACTCTGGCCAAAATTGCTTGGTTCTTCTCTCCATCAGAGCTTCAGGGGTCTGCACTCTGGCAAAACCACGTGGTACTCTGTCCCAATGGCTGCTGTGTCTGTGTTTAAATCCCCGTGCCAATCTTCTTCTGTACCCTCATTTCCGACTCATCCTACAATCATTTACATCTGCCAGCATTACTGTATTATTCCAAGTTTACTGGGCTGTCATTGTGAGTGTGGGCAGCTGTGGCCTCATGTTATGGAGCAAATCTTCTCTAAGCTCCCACGCAGGTGCTGTAACTTGGGGGACCTACCCCCAGTTGCATCTTGTTGGTAGGGAGTCCCTTTCCATCCCCCTGCCTCAGAGCATGGCCACAGCTATTTAACATATTTATGCAACCAGTTAATGGTAATAAATATGTTAAATGACCAAGCCATAGGTTAGATGCAAAGCTGTTGCTGTACAAAACAGCTCTCAATGACCCTGCTTCATTTATCCCTTCCCCCAACTGACACCTGTAGAGGAGAAAGAGATAAGAACATCTTATATGTCTTTCCAATATTTCCTGGACACCCTGACTTCTGGACCCCATTCCAAATCCCTTTTTGGGGCCCCCCTCTTAGCTGCACCTTGTATCAAAAATACACTAGATGTTGGCCCTGTCCTCTCAATCCTACCTCCCAATCATCACAAATGTGTCATTTCTGTCCAGTGTCACAAGTTTAGGCCAAGTCACCATTGTCTTTTTCATAAAGATCCTTATCGACCCTTCCTGGAGACACTTGTTTTTCTCAAGTTCTTTTTTCACACTGAAACTAAAGCTTTACCCCCTCTTAATATACATATTTCTTTAAGATATTGTCTTTCATAAACCCATCAGTATTTTTTAGTTTTATTTACTTTTATTTTATTGATTATGCCATTACAGTTGTTCTATTCCCCCCTTCATTCCCCTCTACCCTGCACCCCCACCCCCGCTATTCCCCCCTTTAGTTTATGACCATGTGTCTCAAGTTCTCTAGATTCTATATTTCCCATACTATTCTTGCCCTCCCTCCTATCTATTTTCTACCTACTGTCTATGCTACTTATTTTCTGTACCTTCTCCCCCTTCTCCTCCCACTCCCCTGTTGCTAACCCTCCATGAGGTCTTCATTTCTACAGACTGAAGATCCCATCAGTAGTTTTGAAACCAGAAGATACCGGTGTTCGGGCTGCCTGTCACTACCAAACCCAATAAGCAATGACAGCGATTGAATATTTATGGGCACTTTATTCAGATGGCCAGCTATCTGAGAGGATGGTGGGTCCATACCCTAACATACTAGGGTACGCATTCTCTTTCTAGGCCTTCTCTTGCCTTCTCTTTATAGGCCAGACTTTTTATACCAGAGAATAAATAAGGTGTGGTGAGAGCTTTGAGATTCAGAGAGGGCTGGGTGGAAGAAAGCACAACATTTCTGCCCTTGGCAGTTAGCTGTTCCCAGGGGCAGGTGGTCCTCTGTCTCTCCCTGGAACACAAAGGCCAGGATGCCTCCCATTGTCCCCAGGCAGTAATCCTTAGCAGTGCCCCAGGTGGTCAGCTATTATCCCAGGAGCCCAGTTGGGCCTTATCTAGAGTTTCTGAAACAAAAGCTTTAACATATACATTACTTGCTAGACTTGTAACTTTTTACCTTAAACTAAAATTTTCCAACTCTTGAGTCCCCTATCAGTTTCACCTTACTTTTAGGATAAAGGCAAATGTCTTAATCTGGCCAAAAAGGTCCATCAGGATCTGACCCTTGACTGCCTTTCTCACCCTTCCCACACCACCTTTCTCTTTGCCTACCTCACTCCAGCACCCAGGAGACCCTCCTGCCTCAGGGCCTTCGCACCTGCTGCTGCTTCTGCGTGGAGCCCTTTCCCCACCTCTCTCATTTCTAACCAGATCTTCACAGAAATCCTATCTCTTATATAACCATCAGCAATTTGCCAAGTCACTCTTTGTCTCCTTTCCTTATCTGTAAAGTGGGAGTGGACATGAAGATAAGGAGCATTAATACAAGTAAAACAGTTACAATGGTGCCTGGGATAAGTGCTCAATGTATGTTAGTATCATCCTTTTTATTATAGTTACTATCAATGCCACACTTATCTTGTTCTTTAGGAAGGCCTTCTCTGATTCCCCTCTCTATATCAGATCCTTCCAGTACATGATTTTGTAACATTCTAAACTCTTCCTTCACTAGATTTAACTCAACTATGATTAATTGAATATTTATACATTCCCTACAACTCCAAGCACCAGGAGGGTGATATCACATTGCCTTGTTTGTTATAGGGAACTGATCAGCACAGCAATGGTGAATGTAGCCCAGTGATTGATCTGGAAAACTGATCAATGTGAGGTGGCACACAGGAGCCAGGTGTGCAGATGGGCTTTCCCCTGGGGAATCAGGCCTGCATTGTACCTGGCTACTATGAGACTTGCTTTTGCTAAAACTCCCTCACCCTGAGCTAAGACTGCAGATGTTTAACATGTTATCTCTGAAGCAACTCCCTAAAGTCTGTGCTAAGATGTCCCAAGGACGAAATGTAAGCAAATCACTCATTTTTATCTTTCCCTTTGTAACTTTTTCTCCTTTTTTATCTATAAGAAGTAATTACTTAACTAAATCTAGAAATAATGAGAACCTTCTTTGATGAAATGTGACTGGAAACCAATAAAAGGCTGTCCAGTAAAGGGTCGATGCGCTCTCCTGGTTGGGAGAGTAGCCGAGGCACCCATAGGTGCTCTCCCCTTGAGAGAGTGGCTATGCCGTCCCTTTTCCTCCACAGAACTCAGTAGTCCTTGTGAAGTTGTGTACCTCATCCGCAACACGCAGACTCCAGAGGGCCAGAGTCTACATCAGTTCATCACTGTATGGTCAAGGCCAGTTCATTTCTAGCACTTGGTAGGTCCATAATATACAATGCTGAATGAACGAGTGAATGAATAAATAAATCACACTCCATAACTTATTTTTTGTCTCAAACATCTCGGAGCACTCCTAGCCTATTGCTACAATGGATTCAACCCTTTCAGCTAGTGCCAGAAGAAGTAATTCACCCCCTTGGGCCCTGAAATAGATTGAATTATATCCCAACATGGCATGATAAAGTCAACCCTAGTACCTATGGGTGTGACTTTACTTGGGAATATGGTCTTTGCAGATGTAATTAAGTATAAGACTAGATCATTAAAATGGGTGCTAATCCAATAAGACTGTCATCTCCATACAAGGAAAAATTGGACACACACAGACACATGCAGGAGACCACCAAGTGAAGACACACACATAGAGGAAGGATGGGGAAAAGGACCAGCTGCAGATAAAGGCAGACATTGGAGTTATGTTCCCAAAAGTCCAGGGATGCCTAGGGCTACTGGACGTTTGAAGAGGAAAAGAAGAATCCTCCCAGAGACTGTGGAGGGAGCATAGTCCCCCAACGCTTTGACTTCTGTCCTTTAGAACTGTGAAAGAATATACTTCTATTGTTTTGGGCCAGCCAGTTTGGAGTGCATTGTTACCACATTCCTGAGGAACTAACACAGATTCTTTCAGACAAAAAAAATTTAATTCAGAGGCAGATACACTGAGAGCCTGGACAAGTAGACAAACAGCAGAATCATTTCTGTCTGCCCTCTGCAGCCTTTCTTGCCTTTTTTTTTCATTATACACAGGACTCCCTGCACCAGAAGCCTAGGCTCTCTGATAAATGAGCCAGATTAGGTGCCCTCCAGGTCCCGCACCTGGATCACCAAGCACCCAGGGCTTTCCAGACAGGAGGACAGTCCTGGTGGTTCCCGGGGTCATGTCCAATCAATAGGTAAAGTAAGATTGACTCTACATAGGCCATTTTCAGTAGGTGATTTTGACTACTGTTTGCTCCTTAGCTAAAAAAGAAACGTGCCCTTGCAATGCATTCAGCACAGCTGATTGTGGAATAACTAATTCAATATTAGAAGCATTCTTTCTTTCTGCCAGTCAGAAAACCATGATTAGTCTGAAAAGGCTTAAAAGGCCAGCTCAAAGAATGTGTTTTTAAAAGCATGCAGCAATAATATACATTTAGTCAATTGGTGGAAAGTATTTGTCCTGTCAGCTTTTGTATGCTCAGTGATTACTGAACTGCCAACATTATTTTTCTCGCCAGTTCACATGACTGCTTAATAACCTCTTATCCATTTGCATTTTTCGGTGACTTTCCAGGGGTGCCACTGGGAAGCTTTAAAATTACACAAAAGTGGAAGGCTGGAGAACTCTATTGAGGCTTCCTCTCTTGTTTTGAATTATTGGAGCCACAGTCTTATTACTACTGATAGTCCTTAATTCAAGTATAATCAGAGTCTTTTGTTCAATATGAATAACACTGTAGTATAGATATTTTGATAGCCTTGGAACAAGAACATTGAGAAATGTAATGTTATTTCTACCCCTCAAAAAAAGAACATTAGAAATACTGTCATGCTGCCTCTCACAATAATTTTAATAAAATTTTATAGTATTTTCATCATTAAAAGAACAAAACCGTGGCTGTGTATAGTTCAAAATTCAGAAAAATCTTTTAAATGAACTTTGAATTAAGAAAATAGAGGAGTTGGCAAAAGTAAGTTTACAATTGTAAGTATTTGAAACATAGTTTATTTTTGTATTATTGTTTACTAATTATTGTATTATTTATTTGTATAACAACTGCAAACCTAATTTACTCACCCCTGTGTATAATGATAGTAACTGAATTAACTTCAGAACTCAAAATCTCTAGAAGGTTTGGCAAAAAAATACATTTTCATCCTAAGAAAACTAATAACATGAATCACTTTTATCGGTATTTTCTTCATAGGTCAAAATATATCGTTATCTCCCTCAAAACATAGGGTTCTAAAATGTAGAAGTAAGCACACTTATTCTCTATGAAAACATAAGACAACCTTAGAAATATAAAATCAGTTCCCCATTTACATAAAATTTGGTCGGTCTTGAAACGCATGATCGAGTCCACAAAAGGACGTGGCTGTTTGGATTAGGTGACTACGTTCGTGAAAGCAGGAGTCGCACCAAAGGAGTCTACCAATTCACACAATTAGCCATTTCAGCAATTATCAGTATGGTGGTTCCAAACCACATATCTTTGACCCATGGGAGGCCATTAATTTATTAAAACATATCTAAAATCTGCATCCTAGCATTGTCTGTAGTTGAAGTAGTTACACAGATAATTTTTCAAATGTAAATAGAACACTATGAGATTAAAATAAGAATGTTCTTCAAAAAAATCACTGAATTCATAATAGTTTTTAGTAGTAGTTTTAAATTTATTTTTTCAGTCCTCAGATTAAAAAAGCAGTTATTGTCATGCAATTGTACTAGAATATCTCAAAACTACCTATAGTCAAAAATAGGGACCAATGATTGGATGCTTATGATCTTTCAGGAATTGTGTTATATACTTATCTTATTCAATTTGCACAGCAATCCTTTGTAGATTTAATAAATTCCAACTTATTGGATACAGCCAGAAAAATTTTCCTCTCAAAGTCATACTTCACAAAATGAAACCAAGAATTCTGAACTAAGACCATCAAAACCCCTGTCTTACACTGTTGAATAAAGTCTTCGGTGTGTTGGAGCTACATATATGGGCTGTGTCAACTATTACATAACCAGCAACTTTGCAAACCAGTTGTTAAAATCTGGTGATTTGAAGTTGGCCATTATGGGCATACTTGCAGCACAGAATTCTACAAGAACCAAATATAAGGGCTTCTTCCCCAAGCTCCAGAGAGTTAGTTTAACTGCACACCACTGAATATAGCAAAAGAATTTGGGTATTATTTCACTTTCATTTTGGTTCAAATCATTCAGAATAATCTGTCCTTTCAAAAGTCTGTTAAAATGGGGATCTGAAAGGGGTTATAGGCACATTTGAAAAGTAAAGAGTTTACTGGTGGTGGGAACTCCAAATGTGTTTTCTGCTTTCCAGTATGCAGAGGGCTTTGAAAGCACATATCTGCCTTTTCACAATGTCCAGCATTCAACCTCCAAAGCCAATAGAGTAAAACAACATTTTATTCCTCCCTGAGGTTTCTAATCTCCAAGTAACCATAAGCCATAAAAACTACCCTCATACACTATATTTTCAAAAATTTTACTACTCTGTATTTATCCCCCAAGTACAAAAGTTTTTTTTTCCCCTCAACCATAAAATATGTGATATGGGTCAAAGTTTAGAGTAGATATTAGAGGTTGTTCATTTTCTCTGCTGCATATTTGGTTACATGGCTGCATTCCGCTCAGTTCTTCATGAGAAACAGAAAAGTTAAAAATAACCTGCTGATGCAGTCAATGTCACTGCAATATCAGCATTTTAAAATCTTCCCAAAAGACCCTCCCTTAGTCAACTCAAGCTTTGCCTTATAGACATGCTTCTTGTCAAAAGGACGATGTTAAGCTATGGCTTCCTGCTACAGTAAATTCCTGAGAACTGTTTTGGTATTAAAATGAGATGCACCATGTGCTCGCTCATCCAGATGAAGGGACATGCTCATCACAGCTCAGTGGGTTGGGTAAGATGCATCCTGTCTGTCAAAGTCCCCAACATCCACTCTCTGTGATGGTTTTCATAATGCACAAGCAACTTTTCATTATTAGTGAAAACCAGCTTTAGCACAAATAAAAACTGCAGAAAACCACCCACTCATCAATGAGCCATATTCTTCAGCAGTTTTGTTGTTAAATAATAACTCGCCTGTAAGTGCAAAAGAAAGACATTATAGAAGTTGAAGTGTTTATTTAATGAGAGTACAGAAGAAATAACTTCTATAAAAACTCCTTTAATAAGAATGAAGAAGTGATCAATATATTCTTAAAACTTGCTTTAATAAATAATACTTTCATTTCCTAACCACCACAAGTTTTTTTAGCCCATAAATTTATGACATTAACAGCTACTGTTTATGACTTAATATAATTTTAGCAAGACCCCCAATGTCAGCCATTATGGATTTAACTAATCCTGGATTATACCTCCTTCCGTAAAAACTAGAAAACTGACCAAAGCATATCATTGTTTTTCATATGCTAAACGATAAGCATCACAGGGCTTGGAGAAAGGAAATAAAGGAGAGGAGTCCCACAACTGACTCAGATGACTCATGTGGTCACTTTAAGAACCAAGGAGTGTAAGGCAGAAATTAAGCCAAGCACGGTAGTTCCATTGAGATTAGGAGACAGGGATCCAAAGTGAGTGAAGTGAAGTCATCCCCAATTTGAGGGGCAAGAGAGAGCCACAAAGAGAAAGAGCCCCAGAAATCAACTTTAGTCCCCTTACATTTCTGGTTGAACACTAAGTTGCACGTGTATGGGGTGAAGTTACATGGAACCAGACGAAGAAGAGCTATTGAGTAGAGAACAATTACCTGAGGCCATAACCAGACTAATCACCAGAACTAGCATAACACTGAAAAATATTCTGACCAGCTACAGTGGAAAGTCTTTCTTAAACACGTGGGACATTCAAAATAGACTCCAGAAAGATGACAGCTGAGGAGTAGGGCTCATTCAGCAAAATCTACTTTCAACTTTTCATAACAGAGCTTGAAAGAGCCTCAGTGGGATCAAGCTGGTCTTGAAATATGCTAAACCTCTGACATAAAATTCAACAATTTAAAGAAAGGAAACAACATCCAGACCTTCACAAGCATAACGTGCACATTATCTGGGATCCAATGAAAACTTTTTAGGCATGCAAAGAAGGAGAAGGACAATCAGAAGAAAGATCAGTCAATAAAAACAGAACTGGAAATTACAAAGGTGATTCCATTATCAGGCAAGGGCCCGGGTAAAAAAGCATAATAGTATATTTATGTTCAAAGGTTTAAACATGAGTATAATGAGAAAACAAGTAGAAATTCTCAATAAATAAATGTAAATCGTACAATGGAACCACATGAAAATTCTGCAGCTAAAAATGTAGTGTGATGAAATAAAAAATTCACTGCATGGGCTTCACAGAAGATTAACTATAACATGAGAAAATACAGTGAATTTCAAGATCAGAAAGTGCAAACAACACAAACAGAAGCTCTAGAAGGGAAAAAAAGCTTCAAAAATGAACCGAGTTTCAGTGATCTCTGTAACAACATTAAACAGTCTGATAAACACGTCGTTGGAGTCCCAGAAAAGTATAAGAGACAGGGTGGGGCACAAAAAATTTGAAGCAACAATAGACAAGAACTTTCAAAATTTGATTTGAAATACAAACATAGTTCCAAGAAGCTCACGAGCCAAGAGCAGAATAAACATAAGCAGAATCACATCAAGACACATCATAATCAAGTTGCTGACGAGGCATAGTAAAAAAATCTTTAAATCCTTAAAGCCACCGAGGGGAAAAAGAGACCCTACATAATATAGAGGAAAATGATTAAATAACCTTAGACTGTCATCAGAAACAAGCCAGAAAACAAAAATGGTAACATTAAATTGCTGGAAGAAATGTCAGCTTAGGATTCTGCATCTGAAAAAAAATTCATTAAAATTGAAAATGAAATATTGTCATACAAATAAAAGCTGACATAACTTGTTACCAGTAACCTTCCCTACAAGAAATGCTAAGGGAAGTTCTTTGGACTGGAAGGAAAGCTGCCAAGTATAAATTTGTGTCTTTATGTAGAAAAGAACATTTCAAGTAGTAAACATGTGGGTAAGTATAATTTATTTTCCCTGGTTTTAAAATTTCTTTAAAAGATAGTTGACT
Organism: Artibeus jamaicensis; assembly: GCF_021234435.1. Taxonomy (NCBI): domain Eukaryota; kingdom Metazoa; phylum Chordata; class Mammalia; order Chiroptera; family Phyllostomidae; genus Artibeus; species Artibeus jamaicensis. The sequence goes on along the minus strand of NW_026522046.1, from coordinate 29,223,885 downwards.
CTTTAAAGTGCAATTCATAGTGAAATATTGTGGAGTATATAAAAATGTGGAAGTAAAATATGATAACAAAAGAACAAAGCATAGGAGAGAATAAGTGAAAGTATAATGCTGTAAGTTTCCTAAATTATATATGAAGGTATATAATAATATTCCTGTAGGTAGATTATAACAAACTACAGATGTTTAATATAAATCCTCAGTTACCATTTAAAAATTTATAGATAGTTGTAGCTAAGGTCCAATGGAGAATATAAAATAAAGTATTAGAAAATAATAAATCCAAAGCGAAGTTTTTATGAAATAAGAGAAAAACAAGAAGATGGTAGACAAATGCAAATATATCAGTAATTTCATAGAAATGGACTAACTACACAAATTAAAATGTAGAAATTGATAGCTGAATTAGAATCAACAGCAAGATCCAACTTACTTGAAATATAAAAACACAGGTAGAATAAAAGTAAATGATTGAAAAAGACAGTTGGCATCCCTTGTTTTATTGGATTACTCTTTGATCCACTTCACAAACACTATGTTTTTCTCCAGTGGAAGGTTTCTGGCAACCCTGGGTGGGGCCAGTCTGTCGGCACCATTTTCCCAGCAGCACTTGCTCATTCTGTGACTTTGTGTCACATCTTGGTAATTTTCTCAACATTTCACATTTTTTCATTATTATTATAGCATTTGTTATGATGATCTGTGCTCAGTGATTTTTAATGTTATTACTGTAATTGTTTCGAGGCACCACAAGCCATCCCTATATAAGACAGTGAACTTAATAAATAAATGTGTGTGATTGGACTGCTCCATGAACTGGCCATTCCACAATCTCTCTCCTTCTCCTCAGGCACCCCTACTCCCTGGGACACAACGATATTGAAATCATGTCAGTTAATAACCTTACCATGGCCTCTAAATGTTCAAATAAAAGAAACAATTTCATAGTTTTTACTTAAGTAAAAAACTAGGAATGGTTAAGCTTAGTAAGGAAGTCATGTTGGAATATAGGCCTCTTGCACCAAACATTAGTCAAGTTGTGAATGCAAAGAAAAAGTGGCTGAAAGCAATTAAAACTGCTACTCAATGAACACATGAATAAGAAAGCAAAATAGCCTTATTGATAATATTGAGAAATAGTTGTCTGAATAGAAGATCAAACCAGCCACAATAATACCTTAAGCCAAAGTCTAATCCAGAAAAGGGCCTAACACTCTTCAGTTCTATAAAGGTTGAAAGAGGTGAGGAAGCTGAAGAAGAAAAATTTGAGGTTAGCACAGGTAGGTTCACTAGCCTTAAGAAGTCATCTCCATGGCATAAAAGTACAAAAATATGAAACAGCAAGTGCTGATGTAGAAGTTGTGACAAGTTATCCATTAGTTCTAGCTAAGGTAACAAACATGGCTACTAGAGAAACAATATTTAGTGTAAATGAAACAGCCTTATATTAGAAGAAGATGCCATCTAGAACTCTCATGGCTACAGAGGAAAAGTCAAAGCCAGGCTTCAAAACTTCGAAGGACAAGCTGACTTGATTGTTAGAGACCAAGGCAGCTGGTAAGTTTAAGTTGAAGGCAATGTTCATTGACCATTTCAAAAATTTTAGGGCCCTTAAAAATTATGCTAATTCTACTTTTCTCATGTTCTATAAACAGAACAACAAAACCTGAATGACAGCACAACTGTTTACAACTGTTGAGACCTACTGCTCAGAGAAAAGATTTCTTTCCAAATGTTGCTGTTCATTGAGAGTGTACTTGGTCATTCAGGAGCTCTGATGAAGATTGATGTTATTTTTATGTCTGCTAATACAACATCCATTTTGTAGCCCATGGATCAAAGAGAATTTTAACTTTCAATTCTTAATATTTAAGAAATATATTTCATTGAATGATTTGTTTTTTGGGTGTTGAGTCTTACAAGGTCTTTATAAATTGTTAGTTATATCATTGGCAAATATGTTCTCCCATTCAGGGGGTTGTTTTTCTATCTTGTTGGTGGTTTCCTTTGCTGTGCAGAAATATTTTAGTCTGATGTAGTCCCATTTGTTTACTGCTTCTTTTGTTTTCCTTACCTGAGGAGATACATAAAAAATATTACTAAGAGAAATGCCCAAGATTTTATTGCCTCTGTTTACTTCTAGATGTTTTAAGGTTACTGTTCGTAGAAATGCACGTTGGTACAGCGAATATGGGAAACGCTATGGAGGTCTCTCAAAAAGCTAAATATGAAACTGCCTTATGACTCAGCAATTCCACTTTTGGGTATATATCCAAAGAAACCCAAAACACTTATTTGAAAGAGCATATGCACCCCTATGTTCATTGCAATGTTATTTACAATAGCTAAGCTACAGAAACAACACAAGTGCCCATCAATATATGGGTAGGTAAAAAAGTTGTGGGACATATATGCAATAGAATATTACTTGACCATAAAAAAGAACAAAATCTTATTACTTATGACAGCATAAATGGACCTGGAGGGTATTATGCTCAGTGAAATAAGTTAGTCAAAGAAAGACAAATACCACATGGCTTTACTTACATATGAAATCTAAACAACAATATAAATAAACAAACAAAACAAATAGACTCATCAACACAGAGAACAGACTGATAGTTGCCTAGAAGAAGGGGTTGGGGACTGGATAAAAAAGGTGAAGAGATTGAGATATACATACCGGTAGTTACAAAATAGTCATGGGCATGTAAAGTACAGCATAGGGAATATAGTCAATAATGTTGGAATAACTATATATGGTTCCTGGTGGGTACTAGAAATATCAGGGAGAATACTCTGTAAAGTATATGGTTGTCTAACCACTATGCTGTACACCTGAAACCAATTTAAAATAATATTGAATATAAACTGTAGTTGAGAAAAAAAATAAAAGACAAAATATATTTCATAAGGCTATAGTTGCCATCAGCAGTGATTCTTCTGACAGATCTTGACAGAGTAAATTGAATTTTTTTGGAAAAAATTTACCATTCTAGGTGCCGTTAAGAACATCTGTGATTCATGGAAAGAGGTCCAAATACCAACATTAACTGGAGTTTGGAAGAAGTTGATTCCAACTCTTCTGGATGACTTTGATGGGTTTAAACCTCAATGGAGGTAGTAACTGCAGATGTGGTAGAAATAACCACAGAGCTACAATTGAAAAAGGAGTCTAAAGATGTAGCTGAATCACTGCAATCTCATGACAAAACTTAAGTGAACAAGAAGTTGGTTCTTATGGATAAGCAAAAAAAAAAGTGGTTTCTTGAGGTGGAAATGACTCCTGATGAAGATGCTGTGAAGATTGTTAAAATGACAAGAAACGATTTAAAATTGTTTTACAACAGAAACTTAGTTTATAAAACTACAGCAGAGTCTGAGAGGATAAATTCCAATTTTGAAAGAAATTCTACTATGGGTAAAATGCTATTACACAGCATCACATGCCACAGAGAAATCATTCACCAAAAGAAATGTCAATCGATATGGCAAACTTCACTGTCATCTGATGTCAAGAAATTGCCACAGCCACCCAGCCTTCACAGCCAGCACCCTAATGAGTCAGCAGTGTGGCCATCAGCATCAAGGCAAGACCCTCCACCTACGGGAAGTATGACTTGCTAAAGGCTCAGATGGCAGTTAGCATTTTTAAGCAATAAATTATTCTTTAATTAAGGTATATACATTTTTATACAATACTATTGCACACTTAATAGACCAAGGATAGCATGAAAATAACTTTTACATGCACTGGAAAGCTAACACATTTATAACTTGTTTTATTGTGATATTCATTTACAGTGATGGTTTGGGACCAAACCCACAATATCTTCGAGGTACGTTTGTGAAGGACATCTGTGAAACCCTGCCACAAACATTGTAGTTAATGGTAAAAGACAGAACACTGTTCCCATAAAATTAAGGACAATGCTTGCCCCCACCGCTTTTATTCAACAACATAATAGCTAATGCAAAAAGGCAGAAAAAGAAAAATAGGCATATAGATTGTTTAAAAAAAAGGTACAACTATCTTTATTGTCAAATAAGATTGTACAGATAATTCTAAGGGATCTGTAAGAAATTTACTAGAAGTTGTTAGTGATTTTAGCAAAGCCATATGATACAAGGTCAATATAAAAAATTATAAATAAATATATAAATTAGCAATAGAAAACTGAAAAATAAAATTTTAATTGTACTATTTACAATTACATCAAAAAAAACAAAAACACTTAGAAATAAATGTAACTATACATGTGCAAGGTCTCCACATTTAAAACTACAAAACATTTCTGAGAGCAGTTTACATACTAAATAAATGAAGAGCTATACCATGTTCATGAAGTTAAAGACTCATTATTGTTTTAGGAAGTTGATTTTAGCCAAATTGATTTTAGATTTGAAGCATTCTTAATCAAAATTTCAGAGGCTCTTCTGTAGAAATTGACGAGCTGATTTTAAAATTTTTATGGAAATCCAAAGGAGTGAAAATGTCAAAGAAACTTGAAAAAAAAACAAATCAGAAAAATACTACCACCTGGTTTCAAGATTTGCTATAGAACTACATTTGCTATAAAACAGTGTAATACTAGCATCCAATTAGAGAAGTATAGCAATGGAACAGAATGAAGTGTCTAAAATAAACCAAGTATTATATAATCAATTGATTTTTTTTTTACATAGAGTCCAAAGTGATTCAGTGGGTGAAAAAAGTATTTTTATCCAGTGCTGTTAGAACAACTAACATTCATTTGGAAAAGGTCACCTTCAATGCCCACCTCAACTATAAACAAACAGTCATGGACACGGACAGCCGTCTGGCGACTGCAGGAGGGCGGGGAGTTGGGAGAGGGTGCAAGGGGGCTAAATGGTCATGGAAACAACACAAGGAAAATAAACTGTTAAAATAACAATTCTAAAATAAAATAGATCACAGACCTAATCATAAAGGCTAAAGTATAAAACACCAAAAAACAAATATAGGAAAATACTAGCATTTTTTTTGGAATGCTAGTAGGAGAAAATTTCTTTCAAAGAATCTAGAAAGCAATAATCATTCAAAAAATACTTAAATGTTCTTCATCAAAATTAAAAATTTCTATTTTTTCATAAATAGAGTTTATAAAACAGAGAAAACCACAGCTTGATAGAAAATATTTGCAATACATACATCAACCAAGGACTTATATCCAGAATATATAAAGAATAATTGCACCTCAATAACAAAAAAAGAAATAACCCAATAAGCAATGAGCAAAATACTTTAACAGCTACTTTCAAAGAAAAATATACAAATGCACCATAAGCTCATAAAACATGTTCAACATCATTAATTACAAGGAAATATAAATTAAAACTATAATGAAATACTAGAAAACACCCACTAAATTTAATAAAATTAAAATGAGTAAGAGTATAAAATTTTGGCAAGGATGTGAAGCTGCTAAAATTCTCACAAACAACCAGTTTGAGATTAGTCTGGCAGTTTATCATAAAATTAAACAAATCTACTCAGTAACATAGCTGCCCACTTCTCAACATTTACCCAAGAGAAATAAAAACACATACACATAAGAAATGTTCTGTTGGAATGTTTATGGCAACATCATTCCTAATAGCCAAAATCTGGAAATAACAAAAATGTCCATCAACAACAGAATGGACAATTTGTGGTATATTTGTGAAGTGAAATGCTATTCAGCAATAAAAAGAGACAGACTACTGGCACACATGAATATAGATAAACTTCAAAATCATTAGGATTAGCAAACGAAGCCAGACACAAAAGAATACATACTGTATGCTATACTAAGCTCTCAAAGAAATAAAATTAATTTATGATTAAAAAAACAGAACACCATTGTATGGTAGATGGGCCATTAACTGACTAGGAAGAGGAATAAAGAAACTCTTTGGGTTAATGAAAATGTTCTGTATCTTTATGAAGTAGATGTCACTTGCTATACACTTAAATATTTAGATCTCTATGTATGTAAACATACCTTGATAGTCTAATTCTACTAAGATTTTTTTAACACCTCTCTTTGCAACAAGCACATGGAAGGTATGTGGACAAATAATCAGAAGGACATACCTACTCTAACGTCATTGATGGCTCTATGAGGAACAAACATTTAAACAACTCACAGATGCAACACAAATTAGTGCTGTAGAGGTTAAAGACTGAGTGCTCTTGGAGCAAGGTCCAAAAATTATTTATTCAACTCAGAGGATAAGTCAAGAACCATCTTTTATTTCAAAGAAACCATAAACAATGTTATAAATGGAGCCCCTTTACAATGAAGCTAGGGCTGCCACATCAGAGGCACATGCCTTTCCCGTCATGTACTTCAAACCTTTGAAGGCAAAATACAGGGCAAAACGACCTTCAGGCTGAACCTGAGCAGCCCATCACCTTGCAAAAAGAATTGTTTGCAAAGATAACAAGAAAGCAGTCATCACCACTACGGGACTGATGGTTACTGGACTGAAAATTAAAGGTATTGTTTAGAATTAACATTGCCATGTTATGTTCTTTGTACCAATAGAAATGCCTTCCCTCTGTTGCTGTAATTGTTCCCTCGCCCTTTCTCTTAAATACCCATTGCTTTTGTTTCCCAATCAGAATATATTTGGACTTCTGCCTGAATCGGTGCTCCATGAACAGCTATTCTCACTGATCTCAATTAATGCTTGTTGCCTATCATTTTGAAAGGCTTTTTAAAAAAAATTGAGTGAACAAAACAAATACTTATTGAGCACCTGTAACAAACTATGTACTAGAAATAAAAATGAATAATTAAAATGTACTTTGTTAATAACAAATAACATGTATTGAGTACCTACAATGTGCAGGCACTGACCCTACTAAGCATCATCTCATTAGAGCACAGTCATTAAAAGACAAGCAGATTTGGGTTCCAGCTCAGGCTTCGTCACTTGCTAGCTATCTAAACTTGAAAACTTATTAACCCCCCAAAAAACATAAAATTCTACATGTGAAGTGATTATAATAATCAAAGTAACTATTTTGTTGTAAGTTTGTAAAGATTAACTAAAAAAGACATATCAAGACATGGTCCAAGTCTTGAATAACTCACCAAAGGGTGGCCTATAGCAAATCATTTGATTACAGTATATTTAATAATATATTACTGGTGTTGTGAAAATACAGAATGTAAACAATTTTATCCGAGGGGAAGGATCCCTCAGAACGATGCTCAGAGGGATCTTACATAAAAACAGGATTTTTCAAGAGAACTAGGAAATATGTAAACTCCAGGCAGAGGAAACATCAAATACAATCTGAAAGGCAAAATATATTTTAAAAATTGTAATTGCTGAGATGTACAGCACAAGACAGAAAAGGCAGGAGGAACAGGTCAGAGGGAGCAGGTTTAGCAGAAGATTTTATATTGCATGTGAAGAAGTTTGAGCTTGATTCTGCAGGCTCTTAGGAACCTTGAAGGGTTTTAAGAGATAGCTATTTTTCATTTCAGAATCTCTGGTAGCTCAATAGAAATTTTATTGGGAAACAGCAAGTCGTCGGGAAGAACGGTTAGGAGTTGCCATAAAATCTCAGGCAAGAGACGATAATAAGGAGTGAACTAGGATAAATGTAAAGGGTTGGAGATGAGGGGAAAGATGTAAGAAATTCTAAGGAAGTAAAACAGGCAAGATAAAGGTGAGTGATGAGACGTGAGGGGTGAGGAAGATGACACTCAGATCTGCTCCTTGGGTGATGATACTGTGATAAGAACTATAAAAGAGGGAATGAGTTTCACTTTTGGCAAGTTAATTCTGAAATACCCGTACAAATCCAAAGTAAATATGTGTAACACCAGTGACTCTGCATGTGGAGCTTAGAGGAGAGTTAGGAAAGAAGGATGTGAATTGAAAAGTCATCAAATACATGGAAGCAGATGCATTCAAACAGCTGAGATAGTCTGGGGAGAAAATAGAAAATACAGACTGCGGTGAGCCAGCGTATAACCCCAGGACACTAATCACAACAACTGGAGAATGAAGAAACTAGAAGGAAGGCAGAGAGGAATATAAAGAAGTCAGAAGTAAACAGGGAGAAAACATCACAGGAAAAAAATGGGCCAGAATATTGGCCTTTGAGCAGAGAAAGGAGAAAGTGTGTATTAGGTAGAACAAAAGCCTGAACCTTCTATGCTGTCTTAAGAAAATTATACACACATATGCACACACATATGCACACACACAAATGTAGTATGAAGAGTATTAAGAGGTTGGGACCAACTCAGGGATGGTCTTGAAATCAGAACCTTTAAGTTCATATTTTATTCTTTAGTGTTGGGAAACTCCCCCCACCCCACCATCTTCACTGAGCTGTAATCGACAAATAAAAATTATATAAATTTATGGTATACACATGATGAAGCCAAATGTGTATACACAGCATGAAAGTATTAAAATTCTTTTAGGAGAGAAGTTACATACTTGGCTATTTATTTCAGAAATAAAACTCTAACTTCTGAGTGAAAGAAAAAGCATTTGGGAAGCAATTGCGAAGTATGATAGAGGAGGGTGGGAGCCTGCGTTAGAGGATGGGGAAGTAAAAATAAGCCACGTCCTTGCCCTGGGAGAGTGTGGGGTGAGAGGTGTCACCAGTGACTCAGGCAGGAAACATCTCTTAGCAGGACCTGGTTCCCGGAGGTGAGAACTGAGAACATCTGGGCCCACATGACTGAGATAAGTCTGTAGACCACCTATGTCAACATGACATCATTCTTTCTTCCGGAGAACTTCCAAAGATAAGAGTGTAAGCCAAGAAATAATTCCACCAATTGTTTCAGATAATTCCTACAGATAAAGTTATGAAAGATAAGGGTCTGTCCACCTGAGCAAACAGCCCACTTAACAAACTGAAGTTTGCTTATCATGAAGACTTTCTTTAGGACCTGTGTTCAGTCCCAATTAGCTCCAGTATAAGGGGCAACTCTTAAACTACTTTCTGCAGCCCAAGTCTGTAAACATTCCTCTTCTGAGACTCTGCTAAGACTGTCAAGGTCATGTTCTCCCTTACTGAGCCAACTTCCAGTTGTTCTGCTTTATTAATAGATTCCCCGGTGAAAATCTGGGGAGTTCGATGGAGGGAATGTGGTGAGCACAGTGTGGGACATGTGAATTTGAAAGCTCTGCGGGACTTCCGCAGGCACTACGAGGTTCACACAAGAGCTAAGGAGTTGGTAGAGAGAAAGATGACATTTGATAAAGCTTTCAGTATACCAAGAGAATATCATGAAAAGGGACAAAATACGAGTTCAGGTCAAAATGTTGTAAACTGATAATGATTATATTTTTTTCTAACTTCCACCATCAGACTTAACAACCACTTTTTCCTTCTGTTGATTCTCCACTGCATGAAGCCCTGCCTCACCAAACTCATTATCAGCTCCATGATTTTGCTTATGCTGCTTTTCCTACCTGGAATAGTTTCTCCTTCCTTTCAGCACTTCTAATCTGTCAGTATTAGCAGCTCCTTGCCAGCCCCCGCAGCCTCCCAAAGGTGGCTCTAATTCCCCGTGTTGGTCCCTTCTCTCCTCTCTGCTGCAGCCTTGCCCTCCCATCCATTCACATGTTTGGCTCGTATCCCTGAGCATGCTAGAATCACTTGGAAGACAGTGATCAATGGTTACACCTTGCTATTGCTCCCAGCCCCTAATTTATCTCTGAACTTGTTGTAAACCTTCAATGTATATATTTAAATATATTAATTTGAACTCAGGTAAATTAAGAGGAAATCGAAATGTCTCACTATCAAAAAAAGATGTTTAATTAGCAATTAGCTAGTTAACAAACATGAGCTTCGCTGTACATTTGCTACATGCAAATTTAAATACAGTAATGAGAGATTAGGAAAGAATGAGAAGGAAACCAGAAAATTTATTTGAGGTGAAATCTAAAACATGCAATTTTTCAGATGTGTTTCCAAAATGTGGATATGTACTATTTTCATCAAAAATGCATCTGGAAACATTACACACCTCCATGTATGTGTGGAAGCCTATGGATCCAAGTATGTACAGCAGTTAGCTGACGTAGTGAAGGCAGGAGGAAGTATTACAGGCATTTTTCTCTTTATTTTGATTTTACTTATTTAGTGAATTTATTCTAAAACAAACTATTATTTGTTGGACAATATAAAAGACTGAAATTTTTTTTTTAAATATTAGTGTTCCATGACTGAGTTTTCATATAATGTGCTGGAAAGATGCTAACACAAAAATTCACCCTCAAGAGAAAATAGTGAAAAACATGCATTTACTCATTTGAACAAGACTGAGCAGTTAACTTCCTGTTCTGTGTATTACGCCAGACTTTTTATTGCTGGAGGGATAAACCCGGATGCTAATTAGAATGATGGATTGAACCTATTCACTCTCCTCCACTGCCTTATTGTACTGATACAAACCGGGAAATCATTTTTATTGGAGGTCTTGCTGATCAAATAAGGACAAGGTTTGAATAAAAAATGAGAACTTCAGCTTTAGAATTTAATACTCTTACTGATTATTTTATATCCTGCATGGTCAAGTCCCTGAGGTAGGTCAGTAAGACAGAATGGGGTTGGGACCTGAGGTGAGGGCATGCCCGCTTCGCCTTGGTGCTGGGCTGGCTGGTGCAGCTCTCTCCACCTCTGCGTCAGACACTGACAGGCCCAGCAATTACCAAATATGAACTTGGGCACAATTAAAACGGGGACTTTTGCCCCCGAGTAGAAACATCTCCTTCAGCATCTCCCTTCCCCTTTCTGAACAATTTATTCTCTAGGAAGTATCTTGGATGAGCCTGACTAATTTTGAAGCAGTCTCTACAATCCTTTAATCACTTTAGGAAGCAGACCAAGAGGGAGGCATTTGCAAAAGAAGAAAATGGAAAAAGCAGGCCTGGTGACAGAATGTATTAGGCTGGTGTCCTGCAGTTGAAGAAGCCGCATCCCACACGCCCCTGACCCTCAAGAGCAAATTCCCTGTTCTAGATCCACCAGGTCAGATGGCTCACTGGTTTCTCCATCTACTTTTTGACTGACTTGACCATTAACATCAAGTCCATAGAGTAAAATAAATGCGTACATATAGATGTTGTCATATTGGATAGGGACTCTGTGTTTTTATGGTTTATTTCTTATCTTTATTAACACCACTGTATTTTTTTATTTTAGGAATACAATTGTGTGTACTTATAAAAATGTGTGCCTCAAGCCGTAACCAAAACAGAAAAGCTATTAGCAGAAAATTAGAAATAGGTATTTATGTGACACTAAATTTTTACTCTCTGTTTTATGTCAGTCTGGTTTGCCTCATGGCAAAATAATCCCTAATGAAACCTTACTGTAATATAAATGTTAGCAAAATGGACTGTCTTAGTCAATCAGTGCGTAGAGGAAGTTAATCAAATCCAATTCCTTTCTCTAATGAACTGCTTCATGCACTGCTAGCTCACACATCCAGCCCTAAGTGAGGCTGAGCAGGTCATTGGGAGAAACCCATGGACAGCTATGGTAATGGTCTCACTTTGTGCTGGAAGCCCTTGGAGTTAAGAGGCACATGAATTGGCCAAGGGGGAAATCCACATACTTGGTAACTTCAGAAAAAGTTCAACTATGAAGTATCTAATTGTAAGTACATAACAGCATAAAATAATTATCTGCCAGTGAAAAACCAGCAGACTGAAAATACATTTCAGGACATTTTGGAAATTCCATGTAAACATTTTGTATACCCTAACAACACCCGGTCAGCCCAACTCCTTTAATTGTCCACATGGGGAATCGTTAGGAAATAAGCTTTCAATGCTAACTCTGGTTCTGCTAACAAAATGTGTGATCTTAGGCAAGCATTTAACATCGTGAGGCCTCAGTTTTCTCATCTCTAAAATAGGAGTAACAATACACATAATAGTGTTTTTAGAGGATCAAAGAAGTACTCACACACAAATAGACATCATATATATTTACTAGCATATCTTGTGTTTTTATAATAGATGAAATACATGTCTTTGATGATTGCTGTCATTTCACAACATTCTAAGTCGTTGCCAATGAACGCCCTTAGGTCTTCCCTCTGTTTATCTCTCAGGACCAGTTTCCCCAATGTTCCTGCCTCCCCTGCTGCACATTCCAAGGATTCCACTTGTTTTGCCTTCTTTTCTGAAAGCCTGGTCTCTCTGAGGCTGCCTCTGCCCTGTTCACCTTGCTGACACTCTAGACAGACAGCGGGGCTGTGAGGAGAGTCCAAAAGTAATCTCCCGATTCCTACAAGGTCCTGGGTATTTTTTTTCCTTTTTCTTTAGTGCTTAGAGGAAACAGACAATGAATAACAAAGGAAGATAAAGTGGAAGAAATCACAAAATATAAGAACACCTCTCAAAATCCAGTTAAATGGCCAGGGGTGAGAAGAAGGTACTTTGCATTTCCAAACCCAATTTACTTAGAAGCAGTCTTTTCCAACACTGTCCACGCTCAAACTCACGCATGCACACGCAAATTTCAAAATCAAATTTCCCATTTCCTTCATTTTCATCACAGTAGCATTTGAGCCTCTGTCACTTTATCATGGTTGCAAATATTGTTTGATGCTCACTGCTGCATAGAAATTAAGGTAGCTACAAGACCCACAGTAGATCCTATTATTTGATGTTTTAATAGAAAGCATATGCATATTATACATTTGATTTTTTTGATGTCTGTATTTCCATATAACTGTCTTTCTTTGGAATTCTATGTATGGACCTTATGTATGTAAGACATCATGTATTTAGTTGTTATACCACTTAACTCCTGCATTGTTTTGTGTACTTGGATTCAGTCTGTTTGCTTCACCTTGGATATGATATGCTGACCCATTGGCTGTGAAATGAGAATGACAGTGGCTCCCACATGTCATAATGACACAGAGGCTCTCCTTCACCAGTGAAGTTTGCAGCTAGGGAAAAATAAGTAATTAAAAAGCCTCTCTAAGACCTCACCATTTAATCTTAAGAACCGTTGTTCTAGGGAGAAAGAGAAGGATACACTGATCCGTGAAATAATGAACTAAGCACAGGAGTATAAGAGGCTGAGTACATCCTCTGGGCCCCGAACACAAAGACACAGCCCGGAGTCTTCTAACTGTACTGCCCACTGTTGCAGCATCTGCTGCACTATTGACGAGAAGCACCATGGAGTCTGTCGGCCTCCCTCTGGGCGGGGCCTGCCCTAACTCGTGCTTAGGTGCCGCTTCCCAAGTTCACACAAATAGAGTGCCTTCCTTTGTTTTGAGCACAAAATGACAGCTGCATGTAGTCACCATGCTCTACAGAAAAAAATCTCTCATCTTTATAAAAAATCAGAGGATCTGAGATGATTTTCTATTATGTTGCAAAATTGACTCAAACATTATTAATATCTTTATATTCAAGGTGTAGCAGCAAAGCTTTAGAAGGAATTTCCTCACAATTATTGCAGCAGAATAAAAATTCACTGTTTTTCTCTTAAAGAGCTTGCTAATGTATGAGCAGCATTACATGCCATTTTTCAGAATCAAAAAATGTCTGCTTATAGAGAATCTTTAACTTGTGGATCTCAAGGTACCCATCTAAATACTCATCCAGGTGCCTCTAAATTTGGACCAAATCTAGAGTGTCCTAAGAAGACCAAACTAACCATCATAATTGTCTTAATGAATGGTGAGCATTTTCTCAGATGTCCACAGCTGTAGACCTCATGCCTGGTAAAAACTCAGGGGAAAAATAACCTCGGTTTGCTGGGATGATAACTGAGCAATCAATTTAGTAAACTAATTACTAATTTTTTAGCCCTGGCCGGGTGACTCAACCACTGAGAGCATCGTCCCCTGTTCCAAAAGGTTGCAGATTTGATCCCTGGTCAGGAAACAACCAATCAATGTTTTTCTCTCTCTCATCCATGTTTTTTCTCTCTCTCTCCCTCCCTCTCTCTCTTTCTTCTCTCTAAAATTAATAAATCATATATTCAAGTAAGAATTTAAATAAATAAATTAAGAACATTTTCTGTTCTAACATTTTCTATTCTTTTGTATCCAAAAATAGAGATTATAATGTAATACCTGGATTTAGGAAAGGTGAACTAGGAGAGGGCTAAGTGATTACTGAATACTAATAAAGGAGGGACAGGATTAACACAGATAACGCTCAAGAAGTTATACCTTCTTAATGTCTGATTTATTGTATCCCCCTTAAAGCTTTGCATAGGATTAGGGAATAATATTTTGAGTCCATTACAAAAAGCACATCATGAAGTTTTGAAAGCAGATTAAATTTTTAGCCAGTAGACCTAGCTCTTGGCATGAGATTCAGTAGTACTGCTCCATTGGTCATGCGTAACTGGTGAAGCTCATGGAAGTTAGAAGGGCACAAGTATCAGTTAAAACACTTTTGGTTGTATGTGGTGGGGTGAGGGGTATGAAACAAAATTTTCCTACCACCTCCTAAATTATTCTAGCTGGGAACAATCAAATTAACATGAGACAGATCAACGGGAGGAAATAAAGAAAATTTAATACAGCTATACATGCTGGGGTGCCATAAGAACATGAGACCCAAAGACACATTGGGCAGTGAGGTTTTTATGCCATTTTGGACAAAAAAGGGGGGGACAGTAGCCTGGGATTCCAAAGGGAAAGTAGGAAATTTGCAGTAGATGAGGAAGAGCAAAAGTGGTAAGCAAATTCTTGCTGGGCCACCCAGAAACAGTGGAACATAGAAGGATGTTCAACAAACGGGCATCTCCTTTTTTTCCAAGGTGACGCTAAGGTGATGTTTCTTAACTTTAAGCAAGTTTTTCTATCTGAGTTCCGTAAGCAAGTAAGGAGGAGGGTCAAAGTTTCTTTCTGAGTCTTATGTTTCTTAATGAGCAGCCTAAAATTAATATCCCAAGAGGCATATTTTTGAGTGGCAAAACTTTTCCCCTCAGGGATAAAATATCTAATCCAATTGCATTAAGCACAAAAGAGAACTTAGGGGCTCCTAGAAGCTTGAATAACTGAAGGGTCCAAGCAAGCGGGACACCAGGGTGCACAAAATGGTGAAAGGACCCATCTCACTTGTCTTCTGACCTCTGGTTTGGCTTTACTCCTACATTATGAAGTTAGCACAGCTGTCAGAGATCTGGGCCTTCATCTTTTCACGTTTATTTACATCTAGCAGAAAATGGCATTCTTCTCCAAGAGAAGGCAGATTATCCAGACCGTGTCTCATGGGGTCATGTGACTGTTTCTCCCTCAGCTAATCACTGTGGCCAGGGGATGTATAGGGATAGATCTCACCCTTACCCTTAGAGCCAGGAGGGGCATTAGATCAGGAACAGTGCCTGGAATAAGTTATCCCGCCAGAGGAAATTCACCTTAGAGAAAGGTGAATGGATGCTGACTGCAAGTCACTTATAACACAGAATGTTTACGTATTCAATAACTGTAACTTCAAAACATCTCTCTGTTGGAATCTTTGCTACTAACCATGTATGAAGTCAAAGAGCTTAAGCAAGGATTAGGGAAAAGCTCATTTCTTTGGGTGACTAACAATGGTGAAATCAATAGAATCTTACATGAATTTTTCTTGACCCTACTGGATGACAGTGTGAGTTTTATAACCCAATTTTGCATCACATGTTACTTTCTGACCCTTATACTAGTAGATCACCCAAACTTTTGTCTGCATCACTTAGATATCATATCAAATGATTAATTTTTGCACTTGAATGTGTGTGTTTGTGTGCAAGAAGGAGGGTGGGAATTGAGAGCAATGCATAAAATTTGAACTTCAAATCTGCCATTTCCTTAATACTCCCTTTAATTATTATGACTCCCATTTATTATTATTACTCTCATTTATCATTAGTACTCTCATTTTGGCACTATTAACACCTTAAAATAACATTTAAAGAAAAGTTGGTTTACATCTAAAATTCTTTAAGAATTTTATAATACAGTAAATATAAAAAGCAAAAATATTAACAATATACTTCTTTTTAAATAATATGATTTTATGATTATCTTTTAGTAGAATTTATAACTTATACATTTCCTACCTTTCCGAGTTACTTGATTTTACCAATTAAATTCCTACAATTGACCCGTTAGGTGACGGCCTACCTGAAAGAGAGGGAAATCTGAAACCTCTGCCGTCCAGCGTGCTCCATTACCCAGCATCCCCCGCTAGACCTTTGGGCAAATGTTGGAGGACAGGTAATAGGGCCAAAATATATAGTTTTGGGGATTTCGGCAGAAACTGATAGAAAATAAGAAGAAAAAGATGCTCGTTCTAAGGCTCATCTAATATTTTAAATAAGGCAAAAACCAAAGATGAACAGGGCTGAATGCCAGAGCAAAAGTGATAGAAGAAGCATATCAGATGGAAGTAATTCCAATTCCAAAACGCAGGTGAGAGCCAGCGCTAGAGGAGAGGAGGAAATGGGGAGCAAAAGCTTCAAAGGAAGCAGAAATGGTAAAAAAGCAGTAGTGGTTTTAAATTACATTTACTGTGCACTTATGAAATACTAGAATGATCTCATTTACTCTCATCAACCAAGAAAGGATAATATTATTCCCAGTTTATGGAGAAGGGAACTGGGAAGGTGTTGGGAGAGCAGAAAACTAGCTTGTGAAAAAAATCGTAAAAAGTGACATTGTCACGACTTGTTCCAGAATCTTTTACTTCCAGGCTCAAAACGTGTCCCGTGACACTCGGCCTGCTTTGAAAATCAATTTCTCACTAAGTGTATTCATTAGCTTGAGTATACGTTTAGCAATGCTCATCAATAGTCAAACTTCCATGCTTAACTTAGCCGTAAAAAAAGAATAAAAAGTAGCAGAGAGCACAAAGTACAGCACCAGCTGATACTCCATTAACTCCTCTTTTACTTATGATGCTTCCACGTTCAGACGCAATGCCAGGAGTAAATACCACTGAAGCTGAATAGCTGCTCTTTATTGAATCAGAGTCCCCCTCCCCTTAAGCTAATATTAAAACCAAAATTGCAGTTATATTAGTTGGGTGATAAATATATTGATACACTTCGGGTCATTTCCAGGAAGAGCATTCCTGGGCCAAATTGATGTTTTTTCCTGAGTAAAGCCATGATGTGTGAAAAAGTGAACCTATCTTCCTATTGCTAACTTATTAAGAAAAAATCTGCATGGGACCAATGTACACACTGAGCATTTTAATGTGTGAAGAATAGATACTTCTGACTTTCCTTAAAGATGGCGGACTTAACAAATTGCATGTACTTCTCTTCCCTTCCAAAATCTAACTGAAGTAAAAATAAAAAAGATGTTAGTTAGAGAGCAGTAGAAACTACCCTAATGGGCAAAAATTTTGTGAAATTCCTGGAGGAAAGTTGGAAGCAGTAAGAGAGGGAGTCAGTATTTAGCGGATGCACACACATGCACAGGCAATCCAAAACAAACAGAGGGGACCACTGGGAAGATTAAAGCCATGCATTCCAAGAGTGCCCAGAGAAACTCCAGAGGAAGTTCCCCAGGAGCCAGAGGAAGTCATCCAAGAGCAGGTGTCAAAAGGCAAATAATGGTTGTTGGAAGACTGTAGGAATACCAAAGCAGTGGTGTCTTGCCACCCCACCTCACTTTCCACAGTGTGAAATACCTGGGTCATTTATCTCCAGGCCAAAAATAGGAGGTTCTTTTAGAAGGAGCATTGGCTTTGTGGTGAGGTGCGTGATGTCCTTCTTTCATAGGTGCTCGAGAGAGAATAACAGAGCAGAGCCTAAGATAATTATATGCCTCTGCAATGGAGAGAGAAAAAAGGAATATCTTCTTCCAAAAGTGAAATAAATGCAAACATAAAATAAATTCAGTTACAGAACAAAATTTAAACAATGAAAACACTTAAGTGGCTGTTCTTCCAAGTTTATATTGAATAAATCCAATAAATTGAATGCAGAACTCCAGTTTGTCACACTCTCAAAATACAATACAAGCCACCTCACAAAGCTTTTATGAATTATTTCATGGGGAAACTGAGAAAACATACATTACACATCTCATAGGAATAACTCAATAATAGTCACACTTTATATTTAATTGTTCAACACCCTTCCTTTCTTTCTTTTCCAGCTGCAAAAATATCAAATGTTCTCTTTCTCTTGTATTACGTCTGTGCCTACAGGGTTCTTGTTGATTCCAAAATGTTCTTTCTCTTTACTTTCTTTGTAAGTAACTGTCCTAGTTCAATATGTTTGAGTTCGAGCAATCAAACACACAAGCTGTTCCCAAGTTTTCATAACCCCATAATTAATCATATATCTTTACCTACCAATTTTTTGTAATGTTATCTTATATATAGTTTAATTAAACCATTTCTATCCAGATTGCTACTAACCATCACTCTTACACATCACATATCTTCCCATTAAATTGAATTGAATAAGTTGAAAGCAGAAATAAATTTATTTATTTCCCTATAAACTGAGTCCACATTTGCCTTTTCAACAACTCTCCCTTCTCTGCAGTATTTCCCATTACACAGGCTAATTACCTTCGAATACATTTAACCATTCACTCTGCAGTACAAAAGGAAATGTAATACAAATTGGCTTCTTGAACGACAAGAATAAGGCAAGTCTCTTGAGTTCATATGACTTCTCCCTGTAAATCTTCCCTTCCCATGGTCTCACTGATACGTGCCCAGTCCTGAGACACCCTGCATCTAACCTGTCATGCAGTTGTACTGAGTAAAGAGGCTTTGGAAGAGTTTCCCAGAATGCCAAGAAAGTAGTCAACATGCCATCCATGGTAGCAAATAAATCACGAATGCCAATATGTCCAATCCAATTAGAACTTTTTCAGAACAGCAGCTGGAAAAGTTCATTTCCTTGAGAGGTCGAATGGCATTTTCAATGGCAAGATCAGCCTCTGTGATTCCAGGACACTGATAGAAGCGTGAAACCCAATTTGTTTGTCTTGGCTAATTAAATTCTACCTGTGACAATAAGTGCCACCACTGCTTGTCTACAAATTAGAAATGTTAATTATATGAGAATATTCAGTGTTAACATGCTTGGGAAGTCTATTATTACAGCCATGTTTTTAAGGACTTGACTCAAAGTCACTTTGAACTGACAAGTTATAACTATTCTGCCGGAATGCCAATGAGTCCTGAGTAGCCAGACCCTGAGCAGTTACCTAGTTACCTTCTATTGCCTAGTTTCAGCCTGACATGTTAGCTGTAGTTTTCATAAACTATGCACCATTGGAAAAATGCACGAAGTATAGAACAGCAGAAACACATGCCAAAGATGGTATGCAGAAAATCATGAGAAAGAAAAATAAATTTAAATTAATACCAAGACTAAGAGAAAAAAAAAGCAAATACAGAAAGGTCATAAAGATACATGCATAACTTACAAAATGTAATTTTATGCTATCCGTTTTCAAATGAAAAGAAGGCCCATTTCATGTTTCCAACAGACACTTTTTGTTCCTATCTGAGATCTATTCCTCTCTCCTCTTTATTACCAAACTCTCTTTTATTCAGTTAACTTCGTAGCTTGGAAGTAAATTCTGATTATTCTAAATCATTCGTGTAAATTCATTCTTCCTGCTAGTAGGTTTTTGGTAGTTGTTGTTCACACTGTGTGCCTAACCTGGTTTGGGCCAATGACAGGGTAGGGGATGAATAGGGGGATGTTTCTTTGAAATTAACAAAAATATGCTGAGGGAGTTTGGCATGTTTTATTCTTCTGAATGTTACTGCATAAGGATTTGACTCCTGGTGAACCATCTAACAACCATGAGTGAGGCTCATCTGATAACAAACTTGGGATTGAAGGTGGCAGAGCTGGGGAAAAATGAGGTCACATTGCCATGGATGTCACTGCGCTGCTGAATTAATCATACTCTAAACTAATCCATCTCCTGACATCTCGTTATCTGAAATGATACCTTTACTAATTTTTTAGTAACTGGAGATAGTGTGGCAGGTAACACACATTGCCTATGAGATAAAAGTATCAGTTCTTTGGGAGAAGCAAATCTCCTTAGTAATTAATAGAAAATTTGCTTAAGAACATTTTCATAGGGAACATCACAGGGAAGGCAATGAGTGTTGGGCTGGACAATATCCTCAAATGATATTCCTGTAACAATTATAGAGAAAGCTTTCATAAGAATTTTATGAGGACATAGCACCAAAAAGCAATTAATTATATGAGAGCAAACCACTAGGGCTGCACATTCTAAACGATGCTATAGTTTTATGCTGCTGACTTTATTTCAAAACAATTCTAACTCGTTTATGGAGTTTTCCCAAAGAATTCATCAGAGGTTAAATGTGTTAAGTGTAGATGTTCTGCCAAAAAAAAAAAAAAAGGAGGGAAGGAAGGAAGGAAGGAAGGAAGGAAGGAAGGAAGGAAGGGAGGGAGGAGGGAGGGAGGAGGGAGGGAGGGGGGGAGGGAGGAGGAGAGAGGAAGGAAAGAAGGAAGGGAGGGAGGGAGGGGGGGGGGGGGGGAGGGGAATGCAGAATGGTCAGATAAGTTTCAGAAGTGCCAGGATAACAAAGTGGATTTCTCAAAGGTTCTTGGTTTGCTAAGGTGTGTTAAGAATGTTCAAGAGAATCACATGACATACAGCATTTCCTCCCTTATCTGAAACCAAAGCTCTCTTTACTCTTAGAGCATTTAGGGGAAATATTTTTCTGTATTCTTATCACATAGACTATACAAGATATAAAATTCTGTATATTCTCCTGTGTAGATTACACAATACAAAACTGAGCAAAGGATGCACTGGACATCTTCAAAACCACCACAGGCATCTTTGCTCTGTACCAGGCTTCTGATCAAGGTGCAGCCAGCCGTGCAGATGCTGGTTTCCCACCTGCCCCTCACACATGCCTCCTATACCTTCATCCTTGTTTAGGGGGATAGTGTGACTGATGCTCATTTTGTGGAAAACTAGGAGCCTGGTAGAAACTATGTTGGATAAACATCCCATGTGCACTGGCTTTGGATCTAGAGGACTGGCAGAAAGTAAATATTAGCAACATTTGTTGCTACTGTCCTTACCCAAACTCTTAACTCCAGCAGCAAAGGTTTGTTTGGATTTTATTCGGGACACTTGGGACACTCTCATTTTCTTCCTGCAGTTGAAGCCTGATTAACTTCCTTACTGGTATTATCAGTATCTAGTAAGAACTCTTAAGAATGAATGTTATAAACTGGAAACTATTTATAAAAAGAAATTCCTAAGAAACTTTTATCAGATCATTAAATTTAAAAATTTTAATCATGAGCTAGACGGGAGAAAAAATAATTATAAACTTATTTTTTGTGAACACCCCAGACAAATCTGAAAATGAGATAGTTAAGCAGATTATATAATGTGGAATGTTAGTATGATTCCCCTTGTATCTCACTGTGTCTCGCACCCCCCTGATGTGAGCTGAGTAAAAAGTAATGCACTGTAAAAAGAAAAAAAAGAAAGATAATACATTGTTGAGACTGGTTAGAGACTAGTCAGTTACTCTGAAAATATAATGAATATTATGGTTCCCAAAGAGCTGCAATCACTTATCCGCTGTCTTGAAATTTTTTTCTTTTTTTAATTCATCTGAGAAAAAAATAATTGGTTTGTTTCTCTGAGTTCCCCACCGGACCCTGAGCTTGTTCCTAGGGCCCGAATTGCTCCATTCAGTAAGCACTGACCGAGCTCACACTTCGAGTCAGGTGCTACAACACGTGCCAGAGCCATGACGAAGCTGAAAAAGACGTGGTCATAGGCCAGGTGCTGAAAGACAAATACCATATGATCCCACCTTTAACAGGAAGCTAAACAACAAAACAAACAAGCAAGCAGAAAAAAAAAAGACACTGAAATAGAGAACAAGGGGATAGTGACCAGAGGGGAGAAGGAAGGGAAGTTAAGGGGAAAAAGGGGGAGGGATTTGGAGGAACAAATAGGAAGGACACAGGGACGAGAACTAAGGGGGGTGGAAAAGGGAGGGAGGTGGGGAGCAAGGGGCAGGGGAGGCTGGGATGGGAAAATTAGACAAAAAAGTGTACTTGAAAAATAACTAAATAAATTAGAAAAAAAAAGACGTGGTCCCTGATTTCAAGAAGCTCAGAGTCATATGAATCTGACAATTTGTCTGCCAGAGACTGCTGGGTACTTAACTGTCGATGATAATAAGAACAGAGAGTGGAAAAATACCTATCAGTAATTATTAATCAATAGTAATTACAGCAAAGAGGAGTTGATTCTTATAGTTCGTGTGAGACATTCACTTCAAGTAATGAAGCTAATACCCAGAGGTTGTTCACAGAGAACATCAAGACAACTGGACAGCTGGCCGATTTGATCATTTACACAAGAAACTGTTCCAATGTGATGATTCTGATGCTATGTCATTTGCATTCACACTTATCAATTGAAATAATGTTTGATTTGAAAAATAAATGTTCAGTGTATACTATATTTAAACCATGTGGTGTAGGAATGAGAGTGGAAAAGAAGGAGAGAAGGTCAAGGGAAGAGGAATAAACACAAAAGTGAAAGGGAAGCACCTGAGGGCTCCTGAAATTTATAAAACAATGGGGGGATTAACATGCAAACAGCTGATTTTAATAGAAAACCACATCAGAAGGATAAAGAACAAAATTGTAAGAAAACAGAATGGGGAAGGGGCAATTAAGAAGGTTTTATAGGTCCCTGGCTGGTGTAGCTCAGTGGATTGAGCACGGGCCTGTAAAGCACAAGTCACCGGTTCAATTCCCAGTCAGGGCACATGCCTGGGTTGCAGGCCAGTTCCCCAGTAGGGAACACATGAGGGGCAACCACACATTGATATTTCTCTCCCACTCTTTCTACTTCCCTTCCCCTCTCTCTAAAAGTAAATAAATAAAATATTTTTTTAAAAAGAAGGTTTTATGGGGTAAGTAGCATTTTGACTAGCACTGGAAGTATGATTTTATCACTGGTTAAACAGGAGAAATGCGTCCATCATCACAAACACTCCTCCAGCTTTAGGCTTTAATCCGACTCTTCTAAACCCCTGCTTTGCCATCATTCTGGGCAGACATCATCCTTGTTCCATGGACTGAGTCTTGAATTTATGACACAAAGGTACATCTAAGGTCGTCAGGGAGAAAGTTGTATTTAATAACAAATTTTCGAGGTTGTAATGGGATTTGGAGAAAATCCACCTGTCATAAGGGTTATTTGGCTCTATATTTATATCACTTTATTGACACTTAGATCATGAACTCATTCTATATAACTCAAAAATAGAATCCATATATCAAAATTATAGCTAAAAGGTACACAAGCCAGCATATAACCATCCTAGCTTGAATTAAAAAATGAGAAAACAGAGGCCTAACGATGTTAAGGGAATTGCTGAAGGTCACATTGGAATTTTTGCAGAAGAAATGGTGCTAGACATTGGGAGTAGAGTAGACCACACTGTTTTCTGTCCGTCACACTACTTTCCTGGACTGGCTGGGACTCACCACTGATTAGAGAAGGGCTGTCGTCACGACACGAGTTCCACAGGGAGCATCTTGTTTGGGTGTTTTACTGACATTCTGTATCTAGAACTCGCCCTTGGTGTGATGCAGCGGAAGCTGGTGTTTTTCTCTAGCAACTTCCCATGTAAACCGCTGTTGTCTTTTTTCAACCACAACTTATGTATATTTGCTTGTCAAAAGGAATGTGTTGTATGCACAAATTAGCATCTGTCTTGTTCGTGCTGAATCTGTGTAGTCGTATTATAATGAGAGAAATGACTCATAAGTGTTCTGTTTTTTCAATTTGATAAATGGAAAGGCAGTGGCAGATTGCAGTGACGAAGGCACGGCCCAGGAGGAGGCGTAACTGCGGCAACCTCGTATGGTCCTCGTGGGGAGAGGAGCTGCATCTGTTTCTTCCTGAAGCTTGTTTGAGGGATGATGACACTCAGGAGAGAAACACCAACCCAGGAATTCATGTATTTTATGAACCAAACCAAACAAAAAAGCAATCAGCATGTTCTTGGAGGGAAAAAAGTGATTTTTAGTTTCTCTAGTTGGTGGTGTACACTTTGAGAAAAAAACAAGTGGACCAAATGATCCTAAGTTTAAGCTATTTAGTCCATTTTCTGACTAATTTATATGCTTAAATATTAACAGCCTCTCAAGTGTACTCATCTCATTCCCATATTTAATGTTTATAATTCTCACTTAATTTTAGCATGCAATAAAAACATTTATGTCTGATATGTTAATGCACAGTACTGATGCAGAGAAAATTCATGAGCAAATGACTTTGTAGCTAAGGGTAGAATTATAATAGTTTCCATAAATATTACGAGATCATTTTTAGTGTTAGGCATTGCAGGCCAGTGACAGAAGGGAGATAAGACTGTAGCAGAAAGCACGGCAAGAGGCCAGAAAAATACACTGTCAGTAGAGAGCTTTGTAAACATAAAAACTGAGGGTCAAGATGCTGAAGAAATAGTAACATCCCTTATGTGTTGTATGAACATTTCTAATTAATTCTCTATACTTTAATGCTCTAATATAGCATGAATAATTTAAAACTCTACATGTTCGAGTGGAACTACAGTTTGTTCTCTGAATGAGTGAACTGTGTGACCTGATTGTGAAAAATAACTTACTGCGATCTTAGACTGCGTTACTGAGAGTGTAATATTCAGACCGAAAGAAATCAAAAGTACTCAAAGCATATCAGGAAAGTCAAAGCTCTTCTTTCTAGAAGAATGTCATCCAATAAAAGTTAAAGGAATAAAATTGGAAATGTTGCAAATGCCAATGTCATAGCCAATGAAAGCGAGATCAGCAATGGACAGTAAAACCATAGGTATAAATTGCTGATGAACCCTGCAATTTGTGGATTAATCACAAAGCTGAAGATTGGCCTTTATAATGGAGAGTCTGGAAGCACTATCTTAACTAAGTGATCAAAACATTTGCCACCTATAGTAGGAAAAATGGATGCCATGCATCTCTGAATGTGATAGAATGATATGACACATTACCTATGTAGTATTCTTTTTAAAATGTTTAACCAGAATCTATTAATAAAAAAACAGGCCAACCCAGACTGTGGAACATTCTGTAAGACAACAAACATATTTCTTCAAAAATGCCATTGTGATCAAGGAAAGGGAAAGGGGAGGGGACTTTAAAAAGATTAAAGGGACAGAAACTCCAAATGCAAAGCATGATCCTTGATTGGGTCCTGAGGCAGGCAGATAAAAAAAGAAATACCTATAAAGAGTGATTGGGAACAATTGGGGGTAATTGAGTTTGACTATGTATTATCATTACTGTGTCAAATAATTGTTGAATGTGCTGATGGTATAGTGGTTACATGGGTCATTACAAAAACATATGCTCATGTATTTAGGGGCAAAGTGTTATAATGTCAGCAACTCAATACCAAAGTTTCAGGTAAAAAAAATCATTCACACATATGGAGGGAAATAAAGCAAACAATTTGTGAATTCACGTGAACAGTATGGAAATAGTCAATGGAGTGTTCCTTCAACATTTCTCTAAGGTCAATATTTTCTTTTAAAAATTGGGATAGCAAGAGTACATGAGGAGTACTGAGTTCAGATCCTTGACACCACATCTTAGAGGAAACCACTGTGTCCCAGAGAATGGTGAGAGGGTCAGGTATCAGGACAGTAGGGGATGCGGAAGCAATATCATAAAACACTGGGACCTGTTCACAGGCAGAAGCAACAGCTATTTTTCTGGATCTAAAAGTCCGGTCACCCAGAAGGTGGAATAGATGTTTTCCGGTCTTTCTTCTGAAAGAATGCCTCAGACAAATGACTGACTGTAACAAGCACCCGTGGGCGAGAGATCAGTGGAGAAGACCACTTGGTGCCCCTTTGACACTAAGAGTCCACGGTGGAACCCAGTAACTGGTCTCTTACATAGTCGTCTGGGAACGTAGCCCGTCTACTAGATAACAACCCCTACAGTTTGCTTCAGTGCTTTTGACTGACACATACAAATCCGAAGCAATTTATTTTTATTAAAAACATGGATTTAAAGAGCAGCACATCCATTGTATGCTAGACATTTCGAGAAGCGTTAGGATTCCAGCAGTGATGAGAATGATGCGACCCCTGCCCTCATGGCTTTTTGTTCAGCCCACAGCTTTGGGAAACCAGGAATACTAGGACAGAAATTTTCATCCACTTCACAGGAGTGTTCTCCTGTGCTTAACGAAGAACTATGAAGGTTATCCTGAAAAGCCAGATCTTGTGTGGGAAAATATTTATAATGCAGTGTTTTGTCCCATTATCTAGGGACATTTTTAAGGAACATGTCTCAATATACCATATTTTAGGAAGAGAAACACCATCCCCATTTACTTTTAATGTATGATACTCATTTTTTATGATTTGGCATGTGACTATTTTCTAAATTTATGTTAATGTGAATTAATGTGGTTTTAATCATTCCTTTAGAATTTTGCAATATACACTTTAAGATAACTGAATGATCCCTGCAAAAGTAAAGTTGATAATTACTTTCTGTAGTTATATGTTCAAAAACCAAGTACATGCTGAATGTTGGTGAATTAAAAGAATAGGCTTTCTTTAATGGCTTTGTTTATTCTTCTGGCTGGACAAGAAGGGTTTCTGGTGGTTCCCGTGCAGAATCTGCATAAGGCTCGAGCAAATCTGTTGTGCAGAGGGCTCTGTGCCAGAAGAGCTGGGTCTAGTGGACCAATAGAGGTAGGAATTTTTTTAGGAAGCCTTTCATGTTGGCAGAAGGAGTTTCAAACTGTGGAGGGGAAAGTGGTGAAGAAGCCCTGAGCATATTAGAATCAAAGATCATGGTAAACCATCAACTAATCATATGAAACAAAATCAGTCAGAGCAGGTCCGGATTAAAGGTTTGGAAGTTTATAAACAGGCTTTCACATGAATCAATTTATTTGTTAAACCTGACATCTTAAGAAAATGAAGTCACAGAAACCATACCATCTTTTTATGCCAAATTCAATTTTTATACACTTCCAGAGAAGTCCAGACACGTAACTATAAACTTAGCAAAATTTACCTTTGATGTTCATATTTAGACCAAGGTATCTTGCATTTTCCCACAAAAGCAAACTGGTTTCTTCAAGTCTGTGTTGGCATCTTATGTTGGTGATACCTGGCCCTGGTCCTCCCTCCTCAAACTCATGAAAATGATCACTTATTCACGCTTAACTACTGAAGTCAATAGCATAGGGATCTCGGGAAACATCAGCCAGTCCCCTAGCATAAGTAAGCAGAATGTGGAACTACAATAATGTATGACTCTAAGGCTTCACTTTATTATTTATCAGTTAGGATGATTTCATAACTGAAAATTACTTAAGAAATAAAGTGACATTATCAAGCACAGCAAGAAATCAGAGTTAGTTCCAGTTAAGTGTCCTAGGACTGGTTAAGTTTTGGTCCACTGCCACTCTCAGAGACTTGCCTATTTTCACCTCAAATTTGCCTCCTATAGCAGCAAACAGTATATCAATGGAATAAAACTTCCGTAGCATTTTGATGTGGGTGGGAGATATACCTCTCATATTCTCCCTAGTATTTTATGTAGAACTTCAGGCAGTAAAGTCCAATGGACAGAAGAGAAAAAAGTAAAAGTAGTGCCCCCTACTGAAGGTCAAGCACTGTAATAAAATATTACTACATTGCCTCACTTTTCCTCATAATTATCTAATATGGTAATAATAATTACCCTAATTTCACAGTTGCAGAAATGGAGGCCTATGAAGTCAAATGCCCACAATGACAAATCTATTAAGGGGACGAGCTAGGCTTGGCACCTGGCCATCTGATTCCAAAAATAGAAATTGGGAGTCCTGCTCAGATTGTAGCTCATCTGTGACACTAGACACTTTGATAAACTTAGTGAACTTGAGCTGTTCCCTGTTGCCATACATTTCCCTCTGGAGTCAACTTGTCAGTCAGCAGACACCATCCAATGGGAAGGCAGTCTTTCTGTTCAGTTCAGCCTGTTGCCTAGCTCCACTTGGAGCCAGGACTGGACTGGAGGAGACCAAGTGATGCATCAGAGTCCTCCATCTGTGCACATTCAGACAAAACGTGCTGGCCAGGACAGCTCTGTGTTTGGGCACTTGCTTGTTCACGCTAGAGTCAGGGCAATTGCCCTAGAGTGTGGGCTGCAAAACAGTCGATGCTGTGCTCTGTTGGCCACTGTGGAATCTGACTTCTGAGAGCAAAATCTTCCCCTTAGTGCTGCTATGTGAGTGTGCTTCCAACAATGAACTATCTTCCCCTTACAGAGGTCTGATTTCCCCAAATTACTTACAGGATTCCAATTTTAACATATTAATTTTCCAACATGTGATAATCTGCACATCTTTAAAGGATGTTTAACATGTGTTTGAATGGTTTGTGGCACCTAAAATAATAAACATCTAAAGATGTCCATGTCCTCACTCCCAGAACCAGTGACTATGTCACCTTGTATGGCAAAGAGGAATGAAGATTATAGACTGAATGTTAATCCGCTGACCTTAAAATAAGGAGATTGTTCTGGATTATCTGGGGGGACCAAAGCAGTCACAAGGGTCCTTGAATGCAGGAGAGGAAGCAGAAGAAAAAGTCAGAGTGATGTGATGAGGAAAGAACTCATCTCACCGTTGCTGCCTTTGAAGATGGAGAAGAAAGACTGCCAGCCACAGAAGGCGGGCAGCCTCCAGAAGTTCAAGGAAATGGATTTGCCTCTAGAGCCTCCAAAAGAAACACAGCCCTGTCATTACGTTTTTTGACACCAGCTGACCGCTGGCAGACTTTTCTAGCCTACAGAACTGTGAGACAATAAAATTGTGGTGTTTTAAGCCATTGAGTTTGTGGTCATTTGTACAGTAGCCCTAAGAAAATAATACACTGCTAAAGGATGTTTTCCTCCCCAAAAAGATAAGTTATTGAGTGAATATTTGAAGATCTATGACTTTGTGAACTCAAAGTTGCACCTGGGCCAAACGACATCACAGTGAGAAATAAGAATGCTTGTGCCAAAGGTGGGGACAGTGACAAAGCACAGTCCGGGCTGGGATAGCACTTCACGGCTGAACGAAGAGGAAAGAGCAGGGCCTTCCGTATCATGTCAGCTGTTTCAGTTACCCGAGGAAGTGCTACAGTGCACGTGGACTAGTTATTTTTAAAGTATGGAAGTAACGAATCCAGGTTTTAGAGGGGCGTGTGCTTGTGAGACAAAAAAAGATGACAGAAAACCACCACAGGAAAAATACAATTTTTTAGTATCTTTGCAAACCTTCACTCTATGTACTGTATCTATGTGATATAGAAAATATTACAATGTCAATTTCCAAGTTTCTTGGGGAGTATTTATAATTCATAATGCAAAGCTAACAAGACTAACACAGAATTTAGTGTACCTTAAAATGCTAAAATTAAACAAATATTAATTTTTAGTTAGCCAAGAAACAATTTTAACATACTGATATATGTGTCAGAGTATAAACATACCTTTCTTCCATTTCTCAAAAAATAATAATACATATATACATTAACACAGACATATAATTATATTGTAAGATAAAAGGTAGAAAAAGAAATACAAAAGATACAAATAACCATAAATGGATACAATACAATGAACAACTCTACTAACTATACATAGCCTTTTTTGAAAGATATTCTGCAGCTAGGTACCAAATCTATCCCTATTTTAAGATTAGTAAAATCTGATGCAGAATATTCAAGTCCGAATGACTCAGACAAATTGCTTAAAGTAAGAAAAGCTTCTTTAGATGGTCACAGCCATGCACCTGGTACTGTTCTCAATGTTTTATATCTACATATTATTTCCCATTTTACAGGTGAGAAAACAGAGACACAGGAAGGTTAGGTGTCTTCTCCAAAGTCCCAGCTTAGTAAGTACAAGAGTTATGAGCAAACCCCACACACCCTGGCTCCATAGTCCACCGTTTAACCACTGTGTACACAAATTCTCTGCAGTAATTCTCTTTGAAGTGTATGCTGAGGCTTTCTTTATGAATCTGTTTTAAACCAGAGTCTGATACACTGTCTAATAGGGAACCTTAGAACTCATCATTTTAATGGATCTGTATTAATATGATAATATCTGGGGGAGGGGTGTTCAAACAAGAAAGGATCTCTAGTGAAGTCGTGAAGAGCAATTGCAAGTGCTGGAGGCTCATCGTGACTCCTGCTGTGACTTTAGTGTGAAGATCTCAAGGCTCAAGTCATTTATCCCAAAATTCCTAAAGGTTAGAGAACCGTCTCATTAATTTTCTTTGTGCTGAATAATTATTACATGAAATTGTGGTTGCTTGTTTTGTTCACAACTTATTAAAACAAAGCTATTTTGCATGTGCTTTTCTTTTCATTTAGTTCTCTTTTTAATTGTATTTTTTAATTTTTATTAAATGTATTGGGGCAGCATTGGTTGATAGGATCACATAGGTTTCAAGTGTACATTTCTGATACGATATTTGCATGTTGCACTGTGTGCCCACCACCCCATTAAGCCATCTTCCATCACCACTTATTAGGCCCCCTCCACCCATCACCAAGGGTTCGTTTTCATTTGGTTCTTAGTGTCTTTGAATTGCCCTCCAAACACATCTTTAGATTCTGAGAATTGGACAGTTGACTAACTGACAAAATATGTGAAGGAGAATTTGGAATAAGAAATTTTCTAGGCTTTTATTTCTCCACTTCAGATTGGTACTATTTCTATCTGTTTCAATTTCTCAGACTTGTTACAGTGTTGCAGTATTTTGGCCAAGTGATAATAGAGCTTTTCTGGAAGAACTGGAGGAAAAGAACCCATGTTTCTCCACGTGGCACTTTGTGATTAACTGCTGTTCAGTGAAGTACAGCAGGGAGGTAGTCCTGCCTGTGCAGAGGCCTGGACTGACACCTGGGTTTGGTGTGAGGTTATTTTGTAATGATTTCCTTTCTCATCATGGGAAGAAATCCAACCCTTTCATTCTCAACTTAACCTGAATTTTTAGATTAGAAGATATGAGTTTCATTCTCAGCTTCTAATTTACTATGAAAGAACAATATGGACATGGTAAACACTACCACTGAGCTTGAATGAGAATAAGAACCCCCAATGACTAGGCTCTTGGCACCTATGTCTTTATTTCATTCTCAAGCAATCTTATTTTGTAGCTATACAAACAAACTTAGAGACTGAGAAATGTGCCCAAGCCGAAGTGGGCAGTGAGATGGAGCTCCTATCAGGTGGGCTCTGACTGAATCCTTCAAGTTCATATACATGTCAGGCATTGTCAGACAAGAGTCAGGTAAAGTAGAGCAAAAGTAGAATTGGGTACAGTGCTTTGAGTTTCCATCGGAATTCAAATTTTGTTCTTCTCCTCACTTGTGTGACATTGAATTTAACTGACTCAGCCTCAACTTTCTTACTTATGAAAAAATATTACCTTCTTTGCAGTTTTTGTGAGAATATTAGGGATAATTTGTATGAAATGCCTGATATGGTGCCTGATATGCAGTAGCTACAAATAGTGCATACCTAATACTAATTTGCAAACTGCTTTTCATTTCCTTCCATATCTGTAAAATATTCAGTAAGAAAAAAGTCTGCCTCCTTCATATCTTTGTGAGGAAGAGCTGTCAGTGAATTGTTAAATACATGTGTCGAGTTGCAGAGGTACCCTGATCAGTTATCTTTGTAGCAAAATGGGCAAAGTAATTTAAGGACACTATAAAGAATGAATCATGTAAGCCATGTCAGTGTAGAAGGGCTCATGCCAAGAACATACAGCAGTAGGAGACAAGGGTAACCCACTGGTAGGGATAGTCTGCCTGGGTTCACATTGGCTCGGGTGTGTGGGCTGAAATAAACCTGGAGACTGAAATTTCCCAGAATCCCCAAGGTGGTGGGGGTTCAGATTGATGGTGTAAGGCTGACTCCTGGGAAGCCACAGTCACCCTCCTAGGCTTTCCAGGTAGAAGGGCCAAGTTCTCAAAAGACTGCACCAATTTACAGCCCAACTAGTGGCCCATGGGACTGCCTATTTTACCAAATTCTATCAACCTGAGAAAGATTTTCCTCAAAGAATTAACTTTTTAGATTTCTTATCAAGCGAAGGTTAAAATTAGAAGATAAGACTGACACTTCCCTCCAATGAACTAAAAAATTAGCTGGTCTGAGATCTCAAAGACTTGAGCAAGCAGGGATGTCAAAACCAAATAACTAAATAAATCTCGATAGCAAGGCTACCACCACAAAGCAAAGCTGCAGCTGCTGTGACTATCATTTGTACTTGAGAAGGCTTCTGATAATAAAAAAGAAAGAAAAATCAGGATTTGTTGCTGCATTTCTCCTTAGCCTTAAAGTAACCTTGAGTGCTATGGAGATGCCTTCTTAAAAACTTGGATTTCAAGGCCCCACCCCACAGATTCTGCCTTCAATAGGTCCATGGTAGACAGGCTGGGAACCTGCAGTTTTAACAAGATCCCAGGTGGTTCCGAGGCTGGTAGTTTTCAGTGCACAGTTGAGAAACCTTGGCCTCCTGGTCTCAACTCTGACTACACATTGAATCAACAAGGAGAGATATTAAAATCTCAACTTGCAAAGTGATAAAAATGGGATTATTAAAATGTTTTTAAACTGAATAAAATGCTTTAGGAGCATCCAGGACCTCGCAGTGCATCAATTCCACAGTATTCACATTTCAGTTATGAGAAAGTCATGCTACACATAAAATTTTAGATATCCAGATTTTATGACATCCTCTACTTTTTATTTCCCTGGAACAAGAAAAGGAACAGAGTAAAATCTGAATATATGTATTTGTTTATATGTAAGTGTATTTATTTTTATTGTTTTTCTGATAGAGACTCTCTCTTTTCTCAATTAGGGTAAAAATTTATTGTCGTTGTAGTTGAGGTATGTGTCCCTAAGTTGGAAGCTAGGAAAAGGTTTTAAATTTTGATAAACATGGATGCCTCTTTTCTAGTATTAAAATTAGTGATTGTTCACTTAATTATTTTAGCAACCTACTTGCAGAAGGCTTAACACTTCAAGGTTAAACCTTACTTCATTGACAGTTATCTCTTTAATAAGTGGTCCATAAAACATTGAAAATAATTTTTATAAGTGATAAATTTTGTTTCTTACCACCGTCCGCTGCTGTACAGGTTAATGACAAGCTTGTCATTTCTCCCAGAGTTTCATTAGGTGGATATTGCCTGAAAGGTATTTACCAGCACTGACCTGTTTACAGAATCAATAGTGATAATAAGGAGCTGTTTTCTTCTGAGAGTGGAGGTAAAATATGGATGTTATTTTTTTTTTGTCACATCCCTTGAATCAATGATCTGGGTCTTCCCGAACCAGCCAGCTATGCCATCGGTCACCCACAGGCAGGCAGGGACGTTGGTAACCGACACCAAACTGCAGAGATTAAGGTGATAGACAGACAAGCAGGTAACATTTTCAGCGTGTTTCTGAAAAATAATATTTTATGGCCACCAGATAGGAAAATAGTTATTTTAAGCAGGTCGTGATGAACAATAAAACGTGTCACCTCGTCGTTACTTCCAAAAACAAATGTTAAAAGGGAAAGCATTTCATTATGTAAGACAGTGATTTCACTAAGAGGATTTCGGTTTGAAACTGGCTATTCCTATAGCAAAGCCCCAAGTGTTTTTGTCTTGTCTTTGACTGGCATTCACTTGGAGGCCTCTCGTTCTGTTCAGTGATTTTAAAAACTTGACTCATTAAACAAAAACCTGAAGCTTAAAGGAGATGATAAACCTAAGCTGAGTTTGTATTTTACCTGCATATTTATGAGCTCAACACAGAGAAGCATACTCATATATTGTCATATTAGCTAATATGAAGTGAGTTTCTCACTTAAAAAGAAAAACACAATGAAAAGCGTTACATTTAGAGACACTTTGTCTTGGTTGGTTTGGAAACTTACAGTATCCAAATTCCCCTATGATGCAAGATGGGGACTTTCTATTACAGCTTTATCCCCATGACTTGGAACAGAGCCGACTGGGAGTAAGCACTCAGTAAATACCTACTGAATGAGATAAACAGACTCTAATACCAAGAATTTACCACATTTTAATAAAATGCTACCTTTGTGTCAAAAGGGGAGAAAACAATGACGTATTTGCAAAACGAGCGGGAAGTAGAAAGCCAGGTGTTGCAAGCTGAGGGAAAACTATGGGTAAAAGGACTCTGATAGAAAGCTTTAAAGATCTCTAGGGGAACAAAAACATCAGTAGAAAAAGAAAATTCATCATAGTTTATAATAGCATTTAATTGTTCATCGTCAGGCCAGTGTAAACACTAGCTATTGGTCTAAGTAAAATTACAGTGTGGCAATTAGAAGAGCAGATGATGAGAAGGTTTGGGGAGACGTCACTTTTCACCTTGCATGACAGAAAGCCGATAAAGCCTAAAACCAAAAGTCAAGAAGTAGCAATAGAAGCATGAAATTTAAAAAGTGGCAATAAATCCCCAAATAATTAGCTCAAAGAAATGAAATAGTTGCTTGTGAGGAGGGCAATGGTGAAACTGCCTGTGTGTGTGTGTGTTGCACTTCAAACTTCAGCTCTTCAGAAAGCCAGCAGGTGTATCACATCAAAGCTGGTGGACTAAGCTATACCCCACGACTTTGTCGTTGATTATCTCATAGTCATATGACCTATGGATACGCTAAGGTACTAAGGAATCAACACCAAATCTAGAGCATGCCCCTATCCACAGCCTTCCTATGTGTAGCTTGCTCTACAGCCATACTGATGTTAAATGTGACAAGATCATAGACTTTACTATAAAAATGTATCAGCTAATTACAAAATAGTAGACTCTGGATTACAGCTGGGGACCTAAAGATCTAATTTAACCCTCTCACTTTGCCATTGAGGAAACCTGGGGGACCAAGGAGAGATGTTTTTTAAGACCAGGATTAGAAAACAGTCTATTAATTCTTGTGTATTTTTTCCATACTCCTTGATGGATTTAATTTGGAATGCGATTTGTTCAAGATCCACAGCTGTGAACTGAATTGTGTCTCCACAAAATTCATATGTTGAAGCCATAACTCCCTGCATAATGAGAAAGAAAATGGGGCTTTGAGGACATAATTAGGTTTATATAAGGGCATGTGGCTGGGGCCTCAGATGGGATTAGTGCCCTTATAAGAAGAGAAACCAAAAAGCTCACTTTCTTCTTCTCTCTCCCTTTTTCTTTCTTTCTCTCTCCCTCTCTCTCTCTCTCTTTCTCCCTCCTCCCCAACTCCTCTCTGCCATGTGATGATACAGCAAAAAATGGCCCTCTGCAAGCTAGGGAGAGAGCCTGAGAGGTCCTGCCTCAGAGAACATGGATGGAAAGGCTTGCTTCAAAGAGCAAATCTCAGCATGTTCACTTTAGCCTATTTGAATTGACTACGGAGATAGGGAAGATCCAAGCAAAAATGTATTTGGATTTCCTGTTGTGCCTCGTGTCTGGGTTGTTCAACAAGAATTTATTTGCCACAGGTTGTCTTTCTATGAATTTCTTACATTCCCTTTGAAATTCCAGACCTCAAACCCCCTTCTTCTTTGTCCAAAACGTCACTCAGCAGCCCAATGTGTCTTCAAAACTCATGTTCATGGTTCCCCCAATGTACATCTGCAATAAATTTTGGACATTTTGTCCTGTTAATGTTTCTCATGTTCATTTGATTATTAACTCAGCTAAAAGAAGTTGTTGGGAGGAAAGTTACTTTTGTACCCCCACAAGGCCTTGACAAAAATTGAAATGAATAATGACTTTATATAATTCATGATGGATTTTTGAACAATTCCTACTCTGGCCTTTAATAGGCCACATTTTTAGTCACTTATTTTTATCCTTTGAGGCCTCGATTCATTCACAGTCAAATCAAAATTGAATAACAAAAACAATTTTCAATAAATCAGTCATTTGTTCAAACTTTAATTATAATCTTCTAAGATCAGCTTTTCTCTATGCTTTGTAACTAACAGTGGTTACCTATGGATGCCCCTTGCTTTTAATACCCATCTTCCTGAAATTCTGAAACAACATATAATACCCCTAATGCGATCTGAATAAGTACTGTTTCACTTTAAATGCTTTTAGAAATATATTTCCAATTACATGCAAAAAAGTAAAAAACGTCCACACAGATACAAATAGCCTGAACAGCTTCCTATTTCATACATTTAAGTGTGAACTACAGAAAAATTCCAATGGATAATGTTTCCAGCAGTAGTAGATAGAAACTTTTCAACATTTACCTTGAGAACAATGTTCTGAAATACTTAAGTATAATTTCAAATTATAAAATGACATGTAATAGGAAGACAGTTTTAACCTGCACTATAGACTGATGCCTTTTAAAATTCATCAGGGGTTCCATCTTGAACTACCTCGAAGTCAGAGGATGACCACTTCGAAGGGCACACTTGGCTGTGAACAGGGCACTTTACAACCATCATCCTCTGGAGATGGAAGAGACCTTTAAAGTTACACCAACCCATTTCACAGAAGAGGATATCAATCCCTAGACTATGAGAAATACGCTATTTCTATTTTGTATATAAAAGAATATTTGTGAAATGACTGTGAAGTTGATAGCAAAAAGGCTTGGAAGAGTGGTTAGGGCAACTCACTGATTCAGTTAACAAATAAATTGCATTAGAGAGATATTAAAATGTTTCTCAAAATACGTATTGCATTTGCATTGACAATTTACTATTTTTAATGTTGAAGTCCAGATCTGCTAATCTGTTGCATACCACACAATTTCTCAATCAACCATCCAGATTAACTGTTTGAAATCCTATGACACTTAGCTCTATCAACATACAACAGAGATTTTAAAGGGCACTACAATGGAAGCCTGCAGGCCTAAAGCACAGACTGATTTCTGTCAACAATTCCCATGGGCAGGTGATTGAACACAGCTCTGCCTCACTTCCTTTTCTGTAAAGCGAAGGAGTGAGTCTAAAGAGCTCTGAAATCCCTTCCAAATTTTACATTCTATCACTCCATTATTTTTATCTCTACTTTTTAAAAAACCACATTGTGTGTGTCTGTCAACATACATATATGTCATCCCTTTTTATGTTTTTATTCCTGAAATCCTGCTGTTTCTGCAAAAAGAGTAGCAATCATTTAAAGAAGAAATTAATTCAAAGTAAAGGACTCAGCTTCTCAGAGATGCGATTTTGCAATCATGCGCCGCCCTGCTTGTTTTCACGTTCACATTAAACAGCTGAAGCGCAGCCAACAGCAATGCCAGCACTAGAAGAGGAATGTGAAGAAATTAAGGAAATGTGCAATAGATTGCATGTCTTAAAACTCACTATGAAAGTATGTTACATCTCAAGAAAACTGTTATTTTTTTTAATCTGATGTTGCCTTGTTGCCATATGGTCTGTATCTGGCACTTGACGATAGCAGGCAGTCCGCTCCTTATCATTATTACAGGGAACAGCAGGATGTAAATGGCATGACCTGAACCAGCTGGGCACGAAGGTGTTAACTCCCTCAGCACTTAACTAGAACGCACACCATATGCATGCGTGTAATTAGCCTTATGCTTTCTACATCCCGATCTTGAGTCTTTTTCTTCTTTTTAAAAGATGTTATACTTTAGTTTTGTGTTTTTGCAATGATTTTTTTTTCAGTTGAGAAATCCTAGTTATTTTTTTTCAGTCATCACCCTCTTATCTGAGTTCATCACTAGGAGAGAAAAATTGCTCCACATTATCTTGAGAAACATTTGGATGAGCTATCAGTCATCAACTGAAATTAACTTGAACATGTCTCCAATGAAATGAAGAACATTTAGGTCTGCCAGCTGGAAGGCATTTACAGTTTCATTTTTCCAACTTCCTCAGAAAATCTTTCCTGTGCACATCTGTGAAGGTTTCATAATGATTAGAGTAATGGGAGCTTTGTGTGGCACTCGGGCACTCAGAGCCGTTTAAACCATCCTGAAGTGTCAGAAACCCACCCAAAAATTAAGAGCAAGAAGCTTTACAATTCACACATTGCAGCTCTGCCCTCTGGCTTATGATTGATTTAAAGGCTACTGCCAACTTTCTAAAAGGCAGCTGAGCACATGCAAAACCTCCTCAGTGCGGTTTTTGTTCATTAGCCCTAAAAACTGAGAGGACCCTTCAAATCACCTGGCCCAACCCTATAATATTACAATTTCATGTACCCACCTTGTGACAATGTGAGGACCAAGCTCCCTTCTCCAAGTACAGTGAGGTTTCTGCTGTATCAGAGGGCTTTCCTTGTTCTTTCAAAATTATAAATCTATGAATTGTGTCAATAGATTGTTTTCATGTGTCAAGACTTTCATGAGTCGTGATTATAAACCAAAGGTGATATGGAAAGCAGTGTAAATATATTTTACCCGCACAGGACAATTACCTTTGGTCACTGTGAAAACTGCATTTGTCCTGTGGTAGACAGACTTTCTGGTGCACATATAGGAAGATTGCTGCAAGCCATGATCCGCGATTTTCAAAATATTGTAAAAAATAAGAAGATTAGTATTTGATAGCATTAATTGTGGCAATATTCTTTTGAAATTAGTTTCTGTTTAACAAAAAGAGGAATTTAGCATCACCTATTAAAATCAGATTGTAAAGATTGCGAAGAGCCTCAAACCTTAATGTATTCTCTGCCCCATTTCTAGAAATTCTTATACTTAAACTATTCCAGATGCATAAGAATCTCCTATGTTTTTCAATAGGTTTTCTAAATGGCTTTTGCGGGGGTGGATTTCTAAAACCTAATGAAGCTTTATAACACGATGAAATCATCTCTGGACTCAAATCCCACCTCTGTCATTTACTGACCATGTGATGTCAGGGAAAGCTCTCTAACCTTCCATTTTCCCCCAAAGAATGGTAAGATGTAAACAGCCAGCTCAAAAGCTGTGATGAAGGTTACTGATAACACCCCAGCTTGGAACCTAGCACCAGAGCTGCTCAAAAAAATGGTAATTCCCCATTCACTGCTCAAAAATCTTTTTTTAAACCCATCATCTGATCATTTGCTGAGCATATAGGAATCACAACACCAGAATCCTGCTGCTTCACAACACCTTGGGAAAGCAAAAGAAATATTACACGCGGTGCTGCCCTCAGAGTTAGGAAGACAAGGCATCTGTATTATTGAACGAAGCAACCGATACAGGCAGCATGACTATAACCAAGGGGATAGAGCAGATGCCAGATGGAAGAGTGCTATCTAACCACAGGTTGGATTAGTCAGGAAGACTGGAAAGACATCTAGACTGATCTTTACAAAATGAACAGAATTAAACAATGTTCACGAAAGTACAGCAAAGAGGACTGGTTTGGGGCAGAGAGAGAGAGAAAAAGCCTACTGAGCTAATAAACCCATGGAATCTGAGCGGTTGCTATTCTCAGCCTAACTGGAGAGGAAGTTCACAGAGAACATACACAGGCATTGCTGTGAAAAGCCCTCACGGAGGATATGGGGGAGTCATATCCTGGATCATCCTGATTTCAAATAGTTCCCCATTTTCACTCATGAACTAGAAATTGTAAAAATTTGGCCCCGACTACATTCCCCCCATCCCACTAAAAATTTTCACCCTCAGTGTGTACCCTCATATATCATTGATGGTAATGCAAATGGTACGGCCACCGCAGAAAGTGGTTTAAGATTTTTTATTTCTGTGTGCAACTCCCGTTTAACCCAGCAACTGTAAGTCATGACAAAATGTCACAACATGTGTAATGAAATTTTCCTCCAAAGGGACTGCATGGACAGATAAAATCAAAATTTACCATTTACCACATTAAACACCTGGCACTTTTTAATCCCCCTCAGCATATGAAAATCCCTGGAAAGGCAGCTTTAAGTTGTTACCGGTTTAACTATCTTCTTAATCTCTTCCATCATGGTTTTCCTTGATGCAGCCATTAATATTGTATAGAACTCGTGTACTGCAGAGCACATCTGGGGACATATATGGCAAACACAGAGCAGTATTTCACATGTCTAACAAAACTCGCCTCTAAAGTAAAAAGCACAGACCTACAGGTGCAAGGAGGTCTCCGAGGCAGCTCCAAGTAAAACAGAGGGCACAAGGCAAATGCACCCGAGTCTGTAAATGAGCTTCCCTCAGTTCCGCACCCACACTGCCGTTCCCTGGGGGTGTGCAGAAAGGAGACCAAACAACAGCATGCAGACAACCACAAGAGCAGAGCACAGTGAGACTGGATGCAGACAGGGAAAACAGGTCTGTATAAAACAGGAAACTTGGAGGGCATATTACTTACTGTATTAAAGCCCCATGAATTTTATTAATACTGTTCAGAGTAACTTTTTCAGAGGAGGTCACGTTCAATATATCAACTCCAAGTATATAAAGAAATGTAAAATATACATCAGAACAAATTCTTTGAAATACTAACAGTTAAAAGTGTTAATGCTTAAGAAAATTCATCTTTAGGGGATACCTTAATCACAAATGATGGGAGAAAGTTCCTAAAAAATGTATGGTGATTATCTTATCCTGGGAAGATGAACTGTGGGAATCATGCTAAATATGTACTGACTTAGACCCTGAATATAATTAGTTTAGAATGTACAGTTTTAAATAAATGAGTTAGAGAAAACTCTGCACTCATCCACAGATGCTAACAGAAATACTTTACTTCCTGGGCTATTAAACTAATCTGCACTAAATGAGGCAGTTTCTCCAGTAAAAAGTAGCTTACCCCTCTTCTCTCCCACTTCTAATGAATTAGATGTAGAATACAGCTGTCAGGTTCAGCAAACAAGAGCGCGTGATGCCCAGTCAAACTGGAATGTCCCTGAAATTCTCTGCAGGCCTCATTTAGCTGGGTGTCATGTGCTTCTAACAGGTAACTCTACTTCAGGTATAAAATATGCTATGGATACGAAGAACTGTAAGGAAATGAGTCTCCAAGTTCATAAGACACCTTGGGGGAGATGAATAAGTTATTGAATGTTTTAACACAGAAATAAGGAAAACAGATTCTAGCATTGCTAAACCCTGGTCACTGATAAAGGCTTAGCACAATTTTTTTTTTCAGGTGACACAGTAAAACCAAACTTTATTGTGTCCTCAGGACAGGAATCTTTGCCAAAGTTCCAGCAATGACCGAGCAGTGGTCTTGGAGAAATGACTACCTCTGCCTCAATTTCTATTGACAGCCAACTTGGGTGAGGGGGTTCAGTTAGGAAAATCCCTGGGAACATAGGTGAGGTTGTAGGACTGCCTTCTCCTTCATTACAATATACTCCTGTTTTGAGAACCTGGGCGTATGACCACTGAGTTTCCCCATTTAGATGTGTGGAGTTGGGTGGAAACAATTAGATGTTCCCATGAGCCTGGATATAGACTATGACTAAAACTGAGTAAAAGCCCCTGGAGTAACCAAAGCCACAGAGTCTGCAGTCCAGGTGAAAACAAATGACCACATGGGTCCATCTGACACCATGGACCCCAGGAGTCTGCCTAGATACTTGAATCTAGATACTAGATACTTGAATAGAATCATGCTCTTGGGAAAATTACCTCAGTGGCCTCATCTGTAAAATGAATGTAGTAATGCCACTTATCTCATGAGGTTGTCATGAAGATTTAATATAGACCTAGAACAGTGCCTGTCCATAATGAGCTTTCAAAGAATGCCACTCACCTTCCCAATAAGATCGTCCTCTATTTTATTCTCTGTTCACCTTGCATCTTTTTTGCAAGATTGAACTCACTAAAATGTTTTCTATTCCTGTGTCCCGAGACATCTATAATATAGCTTCAGGAGAATTTTCACAGACAATGATTTAGTTTTTCAAATATTTTAAAAATGTTGTATTTATTTATTTTTAGAGAGAGCAGAGGGAGGGAGAAAGAGAAGGAGAGAAACATTGATGTGACAGAGAAATATCAATTGGTTGCCTCTTGTACACTGGCCAACCAAGGACTGAACCCACAACCCAGGAATGTGCCCTGATCAGGGATGGGACCAGTGACCTTTCATTTGAGAGATGATGCCCAACCAACTGAGCCGCACCTGGCAGGGCAGGCTTCCAAATATTTTTAAAGCCTCAGATATTTATAGTTCAATGTCCTCACTAAATAGAGACTGCATCTTTCCTTCAAGTCATGTTGGTTAGAAAACTAGCCCCTGTACTCACAGACCTGAAGAAGACACCAAATAAAAGGGTAGATCACTCTAGATTGATAGGCAGCAGTTTTAATAAGAAAGAGAACTTAGGAGATTTGTCTGGGGTGGCTGGATCTCCCCACCCATCTCTAGAATCTTAGAAGTTTGTATAGAAGCCTTAACAGTTTTCAGTCAGGTATACAGTGAAAAGGTTCTCACCAACACATCACTCTCCCAAGATTGTTTCATTGAAACAGCTCCTAGTGTGGGAACAGTGGGAAGAGCATATATTTCAAGGGCAGGGGGAGGGGTGTGAAGCCTCTTGTGGGGCTCCAGCTTGCAGACCAACTGTTGGTTATGCCCTCTTGATTACCTCGTACAATGAGCTGGAACAACCCCATAGCCCAGAAGGGTTTCCAAGTTAGTTGTCAAGTTAGAATCTGGAATAGAATGATGATTTGGACTGCCATGAATTCTCAGGTGCACTGAGATGCACTGGCCTCTCTGCAGGCTGTGTGAGTCAGAGATGGTCTTTGGGTGAACCATGGATGCCCACTTCGTGAGTGGAATGCCTCTGCTCCCTTCCCTCCCACCATATTTCCCCTCTGGGCTGGAAGGGCTGAGTTAAATCAACCTGGGTGGGGTGAATGTCAGGAAGAGAGCAGATGGTTTTTTATGCTGTTGCTTATTTTACCCTGAAGTATATTTTATGGATTATGCTATTGTGGTTGTCTCATTTATTTTCTCCCCTTTACTCCCCTCTGCCCTCCACCACCCCTCCCACCAGCATCCCCCATGCCTTAGTTCATGTCCATGAGTCATACATATAAGTTCTTTAGCTTCTCCATTTCCTGTACTGTTCTAAACCTCCCCCTGTCTATTTTGTACCTATCATTTATGTTTCTTATTCCCTGTACCTTTCCCCCCATTCTTCTCTCATACACTCCCTGATGACAACTCTCCATGTGATCTCCATTTCTGTGTTTCCATTCCTGTTCTAATTGTTCGCTTAGTTTGTTTTTGTTTTTGTTTTTTGGGTTCAGTCATTGATAGTTGTGAATTTGTTGTTCATAGTTTTGATCACCTTTTTTTCAGATAATTCTCTTTAACATTTCATATAATAAGGGGCTTGGTGATGATGAACTCCTTTAATTTTACTTAATCTGGGAAGCCATTTATTTGTCCTTCTATTCTAAATGATAGCTTTGCTGGATAGAGTAATCTTGGATGTAGGTCCTTGCCTTTCATGACTTGGAATACTTCTTTCCAGCCCCTTCTTGCCTGCAAGGTCTCTTTTAAGAAATCCGCTGATAGTCTTATGGGAACTCCTTTGTACATAACTGTCTCCTTTTCTCTTGCTACTTTTAAGATTCTCTCCTTGTCTTTAATCTTGGGTAATGTAATTATGATGCCTTTGTGTGTGTTTCCTTGGCTTCACCTTCTTTGGAGCTCTCTGAACTTCCTGGACTTCCTAGAAGTCTATTTTCTTTGCCAGATTGGGGAAATTCTTTCATTGTTTTTTCAAATGTTTTCCATTTCTTGCTCTTTCTTTTTATTTATTTTTTATTTTTTTTATTTTTGGCATCCTTATGAGTTGGGTGTTGGAATGTTTAAAGCTGTCCCAGAGGTTCCTAAGCCTCTCATTGTTTTGAATTCTTGTTTCTTCATTCTGTTCTGGTGGAATGTTTATTTCTTCCTTCTGTTCCAAATCATTGATTTGAGTCTTGGTTTCCTTCCCTTCATAGTTGGTTCTCTGTATATTTTTTCTTAAGTTCACTTTGCATCACCTTCACTTTTTCCTCTATTTCCCAACCATACACAACCATTTTTGTGAGCATCCTAATTATCAGTGTTTTGAAGTTTGATTCTGATATGTTGGCTATGTCTTCATTGCTTAGTTGTATTTTTCATGAAGCTTTGATCTGTTCTTTCATTTGGGCCATATTTCTTTGTCACACCCGTCTGGATGAATGTTTCTTCTTTAACTCTTTGGTTGTTGAAATTCCATAAAGTGTGATTTTCTGGAAGTTCTGACTGTTTTTTGTTTTTAAATTTGTTGCTGTCCTCTGTGAGGGTGGGCTGGGGTAGGAGTAAAGGGCAGAAAACTGCACTTAAACAACAATTAAAATTTAAAAATAAAAAAAAATATTGGTGTCCTTCTTTTGGTTGTGTGAGAAAGCGAAGTGTATCTACGTATGCCACCATCTTGGCCAAAAGTCTTTATGTTGTTGCTTAATGCAGGGCATTTAAGAAGGACTCTTACAAATTATCTAGTCTCACTTAGTATTTAGTTGGCACACCCCTTTAAGTTGGAGAAATAGTAGGTACTGTGACTTTTATTCATTCCCTATTTCTGAGATGCCTTTTATTAAACATTGCCTGACATTGTTGTGGTTGGA
This sequence comes from Artibeus jamaicensis, assembly GCF_021234435.1. Taxonomy (NCBI): domain Eukaryota; kingdom Metazoa; phylum Chordata; class Mammalia; order Chiroptera; family Phyllostomidae; genus Artibeus; species Artibeus jamaicensis. The sequence continues at coordinate 29,179,273 of NW_026522046.1, read as the reverse complement.
AATCAGGTTCTTCCTTGAGACCACGAGGAAAGCATTTCAAGGATCCGTGCACAGGAGACTGTGATAAGGCAAGATGGTTTTTTCAGGGGGAAATCTGCCCCTGGGTTTCCAATTTCCCATCTTCCTTCTTCCTACCATGGAGAAAGCCCAACCATGTCTTCAGCAAGGCCAAAGCAAAGGCCAGTGTCTAGTTTCTGCTTCCTATTAAAACTTAGTCTAGTCCAGCTATAGATGGCTGCCAAGTGGTCTCAGACCCCATCCAGTTAGCTTAGCTCATGTTCTTGGCTGTGCTGCTGTATCCAGACAGGTTTTGGAGTCCATGCACCTTCCAGCCATGCTACTGCTAAGGCCATATGGCTATGGAGTGAGAATGTGTGAGTGCATGAGTTGAGTGTAGGTCACAGAATGAGGGTGAGAGAGAGTGTTTCTTCATCCCCCTGGGATTATATTATCTTGGGATGGACCAGGTACATTTTCAAAGTAACCACTCAACTTTCCAAGCTTTCGAGGGCTTTTGATAAGTTCATTCCCCATTTAGACTCTGTTGTCAAGTATTTCAGCCTGAAAGACCCCCCCAACAATCTGTACTTGACTTTGGAAGGAAGTGTTAATCCCCTTGATGGAGCAATGTTTTGATCCCCTGGTGTATGTGAAGCTATAACTTCCTGGCTAAGCAAACAAGCCTTATGCTCCCCAGTTTATTAAACTCAATGTCAAATTCCCTTCGCTCTCTTTCTTATTAAGAGCTAGTTAACTACCTATGGAACTGTAACAGGGGGGGCTAAGAGGGGGGCCCAAAAAAAGAATTTGGAATGGGGTCCAGAACTCAAGGTGTCCAGGAAATATTAAGATGTCCTCACCACCCCCCACCCAAGTGTCAGTTGGGGGAAGGGACAAATGGAGCAGGGCCATTGAAAGCTGTTTTGCATAGCAACAGTTTCACAGCTAACCTCTGAAATGGTCATTTAATATATCTATAATCTTTAACTAGTTTCATAGATATGTTAAATAGCTGTGGCCATGCTTTGAGCCAGGGAGAAGTGAGTGACTTCTGCCCAGGATGCAACTGGGGGCTGGTCCCCTGAGTTACAGCACCTGCATGAGAGCTTGGAATTGATTGGCTCCACACCATGGGGCCACACCTGCCCAGACTCACTATGGCAGCCCAGTAAAGCTGGGAGGATGCGGGAGCACCTGGCAGGTGGGAGTAGTCGGAAATGGGGTGCAAAAGAGGACTGGCTTGGGAATTTAAACGCAGACTCAGCAGCCATGAGAGAGAGAGAGCCATGCGGTTTTGGCAAAGTGAGGACCTCCTCTTGGCCATGTGAGGAGTACCATGTAGCTTTGCCAGAGTGGGGACCCCTGCAGCCAGGTAGAGAAGAGAGCCATGAGTTTTTGGCAGAGTTCAGACCCCTGCAGCATTGGTAGAAGAGGCCCATGCAGCTTTGGGGTGCTCCCTTGGCCATGTGGCCTGGGAAGCAGGAGAGACTTTGCCTACAAAAATGGGTACAAAGAACTCTTGCCAGTGGACCATGAGAAGGTGCCACATGACTTTTGATTAATTGGAGACCCTGCCTGGACAGCAACCCACCGGATGATGGCAGCAACCTGAAACACAGACGTGTGTTTCTTTTCCTGAGTTACGGTATCCCAAATTAGGGCGGGGGGAAGGAAGCACTATGGGCATCTGTGGTTATCCTAAAGGACTTCGATATATTAATGGGGACATTGAGTCACTACTTTAAGTCTGTATTGTTTTAAATAAACCTTTCCTTTCCATTTCACAAATCTCTGGCATTGAGAGATGTCTTTCCTCTGGCGGCGGAAAGACAGATGAGCCCAGTAGATATTAGTATACCATCCTTGGGAGAGGCCCCTATTTTCCGTAACAGTTTTTGGCATCCCTGGGTGGGCCCCCCCCACTTGAAACTCTGTTCTGTAACAGTACCAATATCTTTTGAAAACTAATTAGAAGTAGTTGAATGATTTAGTGGAGATCTCACCATCCTTTTTTCCCCTCTCCTACTCTCACTTTTCTGTAGTCAAAGTTCTAAAATTGAGACTTCAGCATCAGTGCACCTCTTTGACACAGAAGGTCAAGCCCTTACCCAACCTATCGCAGCACTCCATTATTCCTTTAGATTGCCAGTTTTCTTAATTAACACCTCGTCTGTGTTTACTGCAAAAGTTCAGAGTTGGGAGCAAACACCAAAAACATAGCTTCTTTCATGTGAATTTGCCACATTCAAAACAGAAATGTTTTAAACCTAAGACATCAGTCTAATAATGTCTTGAAAATGCACTGGAAGTTATTCCTTCTAATAATGTAATTATTAAATATCCTCATTATACTAGACAGAATGACTTTGATTATTTTTCATTGCTAGTAATTTACATAGAAAAAAGGCAAGTAAACAAATGCCTGTGGTATTGTTAAAATGAGGAGCTTCAAAGGTAAGACGGATACTGCTGTTGTTAATACTTACAAGCTACCTAAATGAATGTTCATTAGGCAGAAAGAGGTTGCACATCTAACATATTCTCCCAGTATTAAAAAATAGTTATATGCTTTCTTTGAGCCACCAATACAATAAATTTCAATAGCACATTATGTGAAAGGTATTCAAATAGCAGCCAGGGAAGAGATGGGAGGAGCATTTTCTTTTTTGCTGTTGGTGTCTGCCCTCAGGGTATTCACACCTGTGTATAGACCCTTTAACGCTGCAGTATTCATAACATGCCATGTGTCTCATAGGCATTAAGATATTAATAGCTGTCTAATCCTTCTAATTAGCTTGATTGATTGGTGGGGGTCAGAGCAACATCAGGAGTCTGGCAATGTTACTTGGAGACTGACACTTTATTGTTTTGTTTATTGCTTATTAATTGCTGTTAACTATCATGTCAGAGTGATCTATTTTAAGAAAGCATCTACCATTAGTGTACTTTGTCTGTACACAAGGCTTTTGTTTTCTTTTGTGTGAGTTTTTTATTTGCTCATATACAACACAACAGATATTTCAGATCCAGTGGCAAGAATGTAGTGTCTGGGAACAGTTTTGAGTTGTAGAACAAATATATTTCTGTCTTGCAAAATCATATATTAGTAACATTGTGTCAAAGCAAAATTATGACAGTTATAGAATGACCTTTGCTGGGTTTTATTCACTAGAATAGAAATTTTCTTATAAGGAATTCAAAGCATACCATGTTTACAAACCTTGATATACATGAGAGTAAGTGTCATCTTCATTCTTTCTCAGAAGCAAGGAAGTCTTTTATGAATAAGTCATTTTAATGATTCATAATTTTACTGAATCAAAAATTGGTTTCCATTCTATAATTACAGGAGATAGTTGTCAAGGATTCTTCTTGACTGAAAAAGAAGGAAGCGAATCAACCATGTTTAAATCTACTGATAATAAGAGTAAATATACCTAGAATAACACAATGACTGGAAAACCACCCTAAATTTTTAATTAATTCTTGTGAATTATTGGTATTTTTGTAGAATATCAGGTGTATCTGATTCCTTGTGAGAGACTGAATACATACACAGACAAGTGTCAGACCACATATTAAAGTTAAGCCCTGACACCACCTGCAGCAAACCAGCCTTTTGTAGCAATAGACCCCAAACAGTCAGGACTTGATTAATAACCGGCACTTCCCCAATGCTTGACCCCATTTCTATCTTAGGACCAATGAAGTAAAACCAAACATGCTCTTCTAACCAATCTGATAGGATGCCCCATTCCTAGTTAGCTGACACCAGCTTCCCAGTGCCAACATATCTCCAATCACAGTATCCATAATGTCTTTCCTTTTCTTACTATTAAGATTTTCCCCTCCCTTACCTGCCTTAGAGTTTCCTGCCAAAATGCAAATGATGGTGGCTGATTCTCTTGTTATACAACAAGGTCTGAAAGAGTAGCCCGTACTTTTTTCTCTTTTAAGTAGTGTTCACTTATTTTCACATTTTGTAGTAAGTTATATTTTCCTAAGCCATATTCTTAAAATTGATAATTTTTCTATTAATACATTTTAATATGACTCTTTGGACCACCTCCATATTATCAGTTGCAACTTCCTAAAAAACAGGACCCCATATTATCCATAATTTGCCAAATATGAGAGTGATTTTTTACCCCAATTAAACTATTATTTTAAAAAGAATACCCCTAATATATTGAGTATGATGTATTTAACAGCATTTTAAATATAGCAAAATCCCTAATTAATAATGTGTCTAACTTATAAGCACAACTGCTCTGGGTGTGGTAACTAATATATTAATTACTACAGGAAAGTCACGAGTACGTGACACATCCACTCCCATGCTTTACCTAAGATTAAAGAATATGAAAATAATATTAAGTAAGAAGAAACCTACCAAGGCCACAATGGTCAAAGTTGAAGCCATCTATCAGCCTCAGGAGCTCTGTCTTTCTATTTGATTCTGTATTTAAATAAACCACCAAGTGCGTTAGTACAGAATACTGGAGCTCAGGAATATACCCAGCTCCTATCTAATCCATTCATGCTGTTAACATGTCCCTTAACAGATCCCCCAGTAACACCAACACTCTTAAAAATACATTACAAACTTCATTGGCATCAAGAATATCATACATTCACCTGCTGATTTTCCAACTTAATTGCCATGAATTTATTTTCTAATTTGATATATTTGAGCTTAATATATTTAAGTATTGGATTTTCTTATTTGCAGGAAATCAAATGCTTTAAACTATATTCAGTGCTATAGTCAACAATTATTCTAAGTGCTATGAACAAATTTTAATTTAGTAAAGTTCATTTTTTCTTAAGAAAAACCTAAAACTGCACAGCTAATCCCATCTGCTCAGAGAAAACATTCATATGAAGCATCAATATTATTTCCCTGAAACTTCATAGCATAATTATAATATGAAATATTTAGTCCTCTATGAAAATGAAAATCATAGTGAAGGTCCTTTTGGAGCTACCAGAGGGTTAAGGGAAACACAAACCTCTGTTACATTAACTCCATCCCACTTTTAATGCACTGCCATCCCGTGCTCCTTTCCACTTCCTAGATGGTTTTATTGGGGGGGGGGGGACTATAAACAGTCAGTGGAGTGTTGTAGCCACAAGTCCCAAACATATGTTTGATTGTTTCCAAATCTTATTTTAAAAATAAGCAAAATAAAATAAAACATTTTAAATAAAATTTATTTATCTTAGCTTTTCTCAGTCAAACTTGGGTAAGGCCAATGGAAACTGTGGCTAAAAACAAACAAAAACATTTAACATCATAGTGAGTTCTTGGAAGAGCATGTGTTAAGAAAGAATTTGCACTATCTCCTATGAAGTCTTTCTCTAAAAGCTTCTGGAAATAGTTTTCCACCAAAATGAGGGAGTTAGCTGATAAGGAGGAGGAGGAAAGACATAGGATACATATCATCGAAGATCCACATACCTGGAGATTGCAAAAAGCAATCTCCACAATGATGGTGAGGGAGATGCCAGGATGGTATCTATGAATCTATGACACAGGTGTTCGGAGAAACCTAGGAGCCCCAGTGAGGAATTTCTCAGAGGGAAAAAGAGAAAAATAAAGAATATGTGAGACAATGAACATCTTGAGTGATGATTTAGAACAGAGGTCTACAAATTACAGCCCAAGAATCAAGTTTACAGTAGCAGGATTGAGTAGTTGCAACAGAAACCACAAGGTCTGAAGGACAAAAGCCCATAATATTTATAGCTCTTCATGTGAAAAGTTTGCCAAAAAGGTCTGAGATTGGATTAACAATAAGTACATTAGGCAATGAAGAAGAAGATAAGGAAATGATAATTTACTCTAATGAAAACAAATAGTTGTATAGAAAAAATAATAGTTAAACTACATGGCTTAGCTGTGAATTGCATTCCATAGTTAGAGTAATATAAGGTGGAATATTCATCTAAGCAAAACTCCATTTGGGGAGAATGGTGAGAAATGGGGAAGAGAAGAGAGCTCAATCCTTGTCATTCATACAGGAAATTCAAAAATAATGGTTAAAACAGAAAAATCAAGGAATAACAATTAAAAGTATGTTGTTTAGACACATGATACCAAGTGAGGCAGTAAAGGAGGTGAAGGGGTTACATATGGGGAAGAGAGAAGAAAGAAAAAGAGTTGACGTTATTTTGTTAACAAACCTTGTACAACTCTGACTCTTAAATTATGTGCATATATAATTTTGAAAAAAATAAATTGAAACTAAAACCGAAATAATTGGGGTCTGGCATAATATAAAAACCACTCATAAAACAACAGTCATTTCAGAAAGGTTTCAGGCCTCGACAATGTGCTGCCCATGTGTATTCAATTCTACCACTAATACTCAGGAAAATTATCCAAAATAACTAATTCACATGATCTTTGTGCCCTAATGAAAAACATTTACTTATCTGTGTAATGAATTCCCACTGATTCCATGGGACTTTCAATATGATAGTTATTACTAGAATTATTTCTCCAGGAAGTCTCAGATAATGCTGGAAATTACTTGTGTTGACACTATAAGTTAATGTTTCTGTTTAACTTCTCCACCTATAAATTGAAAAAAAAGAAAGGAGAAAGAAAGACTCTAAGATTATTAAATAAGAATTCTTTGGTGGTAGGTAAAAAGAAATTTTAAATAAATAAGTGGAACAACAAATTGATGTTTTTTCCTTCTCTCCCTTCTATCAAAAAATCAATACATAATTTAGTAAAACATCATTTTAAAATATTATATATAAACAGTATGCTTGTTATAGGCTAAGAAACTTATTTCTGTAGCTATTCTCATTCCCTCCTGACATTTAACAGATGCATACACTACTCTGTACAACTAGACAGAGTGTTAAGCTCCAACCAAAGCTTTTTTGTTTTCTGAAAAGTACTTTGCAATTTAGAACGCTCTTGCCCATAATGACTGCAGCTATTTGGCTTACAGTTAATGCTTTTAATTTTTACTTTGATAAGTAAATAATATCTGTGTCATTAAGACTGCCTTCAAGGAAAAGGAAAGACATTCCTATGCATGATCAGGGGCATTGCACAACACTGAGCTTCTCTTTAATCTGTGTATGTATAATTCAAAATACCACTTTATTTTATGTTCCCTAACTCCTCTAGCAATAATCTGGCCTTTTCATATTACATCTAAGACTTGATTCATTAACTATGAGATCACTACTATTTGGGTGCCTGCATTCTAGAATGTAAGAGTGATAGAATACAATGAGTCTTGTGTTGAAAAACTTTTACAAGCACCCAGGAATGCATATAATATGAAAGAGGAGATGAGCTCATGCATAAAATGTATCAGTGTGAACTGAGGTATTGAAAATCAGTATGCCTTGATGTCAGATAAAGATCTTTAGCTCTCTTGACTCTATAAATGTACAGCCTGAAAGATTGAATGATGTGGTTACAGTCATCTGAAGTATAAATTTTCTAACTTTTAATACCTTTTGTCCAAAGTGACTGATGTCATCAAAAGAAAACATGAGAAACAGTGTGCTTTTTAAAGTATATTTTGTATTTTTCTCAGTGGATTTTTAACTGTATCTACAGAGGATCAGCATATTAGGATGAAAAATTCATCAATTGGAAATTTTTTGCTGCATTACACCAAAAAGACAGATGGAGGATGAAAATATAAATTCTAAAGAGTCACAGAAAATGTTTCATGTTTAATGTTTTATTTCTTCTTGTCCCAACCCTTTCTGCATCCCTGGACTCCCAGTTAATACTTTGTACCCTCTCTTTCTTTGAGGCTTCAAACTTTCTACAAGTTGTATTGTCATTTATCCTTGAGCAGTTTGACAAAATTCTTTGCGTCTTCTTTCCAGTCTATCATTCCACTTACCAAGACTGTTTTTTTTAAGTATAATTATTGATTATATTATTACAGTTGTCCCATTTTTTTCTCCCTTTTACCCACCTCTGCCCTTCACACCCCCCCCCCATTGAGCATCCTCCCCTCAATTCATGTCCATGGGTCATACATATAAGTCCTTTGGCTTCTCCATTTCCTATACTATTCTTTACCTCTCCCTGTATATTTTGTACCTACCAATTATGTTTCTTATTCCCTGTACCTTTTCCCCCATTCTCCTCCCTCCCCTGCCATGCTAATAACCCTGCATGTGGTCTCCATTTCTGTGATTCTGTTTCTGTTCTAGCTGTTTGCTTAGTTTGTTTTTGTTTTTTAGGTTCAGTGTTGATAGTTGTGAATTTGTCGTCATTTTACTGTTCATAGTTTTTATCATCTTCTTTTTCTTAGATTAGTCCCTTTAACATTTCATATAGTAAGGGCTTGGTGATGATGAACTCCTTTAGTTTTACCTTATCTGAGAAGCTCTTTATCTTGAATGTAGGTCCTTGCCTTCCATGACTTGGAATACTTCTTCCCAGCCCCTTCTTGCCTGTATGGTTTCTTTTGTGAAATCAGCTGATAATCTTATAAGAACTCCCTTGTAGGTAACTGTCTCCTTTTTTCTCGCTGATTTTAAGATTCTTTCCTTATCTTTAATCTTGGGTAATGTAATTATGATGTGCTTTGGTGTGTGTTTTATTGGGTCCAACTTCTTTAAGACTCTGAGCTTCTTGGACTTCCTGGAAGTCTATTTCCTTTGCCAGATTGGGGAAATTTTCCTTCATTGTTTTTTCAAATAAATTTCTCTTCTTGATCTTCCTTTTCTCCTTCTTGCACCCTTGTGATTTAAATGTTGGAACTTTTAAAGTTGTCCTAGAGATTCCTAAGCCTCTCTTCATTTTTATGAATTCTTGTTTCTTTATTCTATTCTGGTCAAAGGTTTATTTCTTCCTTCTGTTCCACAGTGTTGATTTGAGTCCCAGTTTCTTTCCCTTCACTGTTGATTTTCTGTATATTTTCCTTTATTTTACTTTGTATAGCCTTCAGTTCCATTACTTTGTATCTGTACTCAATCATTTCTGTCGCATTCTGATTACCAGTGTTTTGAAATCTGCATCTGATAGGTTGGTTATCTCCTCATGGCTTAGTTCTTTTTCTGGAGTTTTGATCTGTTCTTTCATTTGGGCCATATTTCTTTGTCTTAACAAACCTTTTACATTGCAAGGAGTGGGACCTTGGGTGTTCCCCAGGGTGGGACAACCCACTTTGCTGCATTGTGGCACTGTATGTAGGGAGGGGTCAGAGAGGGAACAATGATGCTTGGCTGGTTCTTGCCCCACTTCCTCAGCTACCCACACGAGCATTGGTTCCCTTTGGTCCTGATTCCTCGGTGAGTAAGTATGTATACATTCTAGGACCCTGTGGGACCCCCAGTGGACTCGTCTATGACACTGGGAGTTTCTCCTGCTGCCTCAGCACATACAGGTTTTTATAGCCAGAGGTTTTGAGGCTTTATTTCGCTGCACTGGAACCCTGGGGTGCACAGTCTGTGTGGCTCCCAGTGTCCTCCCGGCTTATCCACACACCAATGTGGGACTGCCCAGTCTGCCAGCTGCCACCTTGCAGCACTTCCTCTCTGCCCTGGCTGCCTGTCACTGCACCCCACCAGTCTGGATGAATGTTTCTTCTTTAACCACTTGGTTGTCAGAATTCCATACAGTTTGATTTTCTGGCAGTTCTGGTTGGGGTGTTTTGTTTGTTTGTTTTTAAATTTGTTGTCCTTTTGGTTGTGCAAGGAGGCAGAGCACATCTACTTACACCTCCATCATGGCTGGAAGTTGCACCAAGACTGCCACTGCTGAAATGTCTCCTTATATCTTCCCCGTATCTTCCCACTCAGAGAACACACCACTTTCATATTTAGATTAGAAAAGGAAAACAAGCCAAAATAGTTCAAACCAACCAACACCCTTCTTTCGAGAGGAGGTTGCATGACTCCACACGTGAGTTACCTAACTTGCCCAATTTTGAAATTCCTATAATTTCACCTGAATCACCTAATGTTGAGGTTTGATCTCAACATCTTTTTCTTTCTTGGGGAGCTCCATTTTTTCTTCTTGGTTTCCTCATTTGGCTTTTAATTCATTAACTTATTTATCGATCTATCTAATCTCTGGCTCCTGTGTGGTCCCTGGTACCTCACCTTGTCAACAAAACCTCCTGTTTATTAATTGTGTATTTAATAAATACTAACTGATTGCTTCCTTTAAGATATGATAAAGAATTCTTAAAAATCAAACACAGCTCCAAGGATCTTATAGAATAGTAAAGATAAAATTTGCACATGTAAGACTGAGATACAAATATACAAACCAAAATAGAGATGAGGAAATGTGCACTGTTAGTTAAGAAGAATTACTAGGATAAGAGAAAATTTTAGACATAGAATAAGAAAACATTTCCAAGGGAAAAATGAAGATGGATAGAATTTGAAAACCCAAAATATGTTGCACAGGGGGAAGGGGTTCAAAAATGAAAGCATTCCAGACAAAAAAAATAAGATGAATTATGTCGGGCATAGGAACCTGCTATAAGCCCTGACCAATGTGGCTCAGTGGGTTAGACATCCTCCCACAAAGCAAAATGCCGCTGACTTGATGGCAGTCAGGGTGCAAGCGAGAGGCAACGAACCAATGTTTCTCTCACACATCAATGTTTCTCTTTCACTCTTTCTCCTTCCCTTACCTTCTTTCTGAAAATTAATAAATAAAATACTTTCTAAAAATCTGATATAAAATATTTATATTTGATTAGAGTTCAGTCTGAAGGAAAAGAAGAGCAGTAAATATAAAAAAGTAGCTGCTCTATTTTATTATTGCTTTCTTGGTTTAAAAGAATTAAAGTATCTGCATAAGAAACAGGAACATTGTTTTGTCATGTAAAATAAATGTTAGTACAAACTGGTATTTGGCTAGCACTGTAGAATATGTTTGTAATCCACATGATGATACTTAGGAAGTGATTTAACAGCAATGCCCACTTTTGAAGTCTCCTGGAGATGTTCAGTGGGGTTAACCAGGGAAGAGCCAGGGCTCTTCACAAAGAAGGGACCTATTTTCACTTGACTCCAAATGAAACAGATTCTATTTCATGCTCACAGCCCTTAATAACCTCTTCTACCTATTCACTCAATGAGAGCATTTCCAGAAGCAGTGATGAGGTTTTGACATGTAAAAAAGACTAAGAACAAAGTAAAGAGTTCACATGTGGTGATAAGTGTTCCAGGGAGAGAGCTCAAGATACACAAAGGCTTAGCGGTGGGAGGGAGAATGGCACTCTCAAGGAAATGAAAGTCTGTAGGTGACACAGAGAAAGCAAGGGGCAGTGTGTGCCCACATAAAGCAGATCCGAATAGGGCCTTGGCCAGGCTCGGGCTTTTAAACAACATCTGAGGATCCATGAGAAACCAGGAGAGAGTTTGAAGGAAGGGAATGACATAATTATAATTGAGGTTTTGAAGGCCACACCTTGGCTGCAGTAGAGTGAAGTAAGTGGAGCAAGACTGGATGCAGACCAGTTCAGAGATAGGGCAGTAATCTAGCAGAGAGGTGGTGGTTCTTGGACCAGGCTGTGGCAGTAGAGATGAAACAAAGTATATGGATTAAAGCCCTTCGATGTAGTAAGAAAGAAGGGAAGAGAGGGTGGGAGACAAGGAAGGAGGAGAAAGAAGAAAGGGAGGAAGGGAGGGAGGAAGGAAGGGAGGAAGGGAAGGAGGAAAGGAGGGAGAAATGAAGGATAGTTGGTGTGAATTTTGTTGCTGGCAGCCAGAAACCTTGACTAAAACAAGAATAAATAAGAAATGACCCCAATGTTCACAGCAGCACAATTTACAATAGCCAAGAGCTGGAAGCAACCTAGGTGCCCATCGGTAAATGAATGGATCAAAAAATTATGGTACATATACACAATGGAATTCTATGCAGCAGAAAGAAAGAAGGAGCTCCTGCCCTTTGCAACAGCATGGATGGAACTGGAAAGTATTATACTGAGTGAAATAAGCCAGATGTTGAAAGACAAATACTATATGATCTCCCCTTTAATAGGAAGCTAAACAACAAAACAAACAAGCAACCAAAATAAAAACAATGACACTGAAATAGAGAGCAAGGGGACAGTGACCAGAGGGGAGAGGGAAGGGAATTTCAGAGGAAAAAGGGAAAGTAAGTATAAAGGAACTAGTGTAAAGGACACATGGACAACAACTAAGGGGGGTAGAAATGGGAGGGAGGTGGAAAGCACTGGGCGGGGGGATGGGCTGGGATGGGAGTAAAAAACAAAACTGTACTTGAACAATAATTAAATAAATTTTAAAAAAGAAATGAATAACAGTTGAATGCATAATTAGATGACAAGGATTTATACTTGGCTTAAATCTGTATATTCTCCAGCAACATCCATCAGATCTGGAGTCAGGTTAAAGACAGAAAGCTACCATTGAGTGCCTACAGCATGTATTATTATGAGAACATTTTTTATGTACCTTCTCATTTAAACCGTGTAATCATACTGGGGGAGGTATTACTTTCTTCCTATGTTAGAGTAGGTGTTAGGTTTAGAAAAGTTAAATCACTTGTTTGAAAATAAAAAACTAGTTAATAGCAGCATTGAAATTTGATTCAAATCTGCCTGACTTCAGTAATTATGTGATTTCTTTCTTTAAAATTTTTTCAAAATTGTTAGTTACAGTTGACATACAATACTATATTTGGATCAGGTGTACAATATACTGATTAGACATGTATATAACTTAGGAAGTGATCACCCCAATAAGATTAGTACTCACCTGACACCATACATAGTTATTACAATATCACTGACTGTGTTGTACTTTATATCCCCATGAACCATTTGCTTTCTATGAAACTCCACTGGGCAAAGTAAGAAGCCTGAGCTTGAAGACTGTAAAAGCAGATGTGATGAAAGGTCAAAGGGCCATAGTAGTGTAAGGGCAAACTCTCCATGGGGTCCAGTCTAGGTAGAAGTGAAAATGTCATCAGGAGATAAATTGGAAAATAATGCTGTGTTTGGGGACCAAACACCATACTTAATGCAAACAGCACATGCAGTACAAGAGGAGAAAAGTTAGAGTTAAGGCTTAGAATCCTGGAGATGGAAAAATTAAGAGTAATAAAAATGTCCTTCAAGTGGTGAAGAGTTGAATATATGAATACTCAAAATATATGGAATTTTACAAGCTTTCAAAAACAGATGTCCCAAGTATAGCACAGACTTACACTTAGTCACAGATTGTTGGCAATAAATCAAGAGAAATAGGCCAGGAATCACAGAGTGCCTCGTAGCTTCATGACAATAAGAAACAGGTCTGGTGTGGTGAACTCATGGTTTACATGCAAAAATATGAAATGTGAAGGACAGCTTACTAATGGTGTGGACAAGCACAGCTGTCTTTCAAATTTGATTCCTTTACACTTTAATTCATAAACTCATATACCTATATGATTTCTGTTTTGTTTTGCTTTGCTGTGCTTTAGTTCTTGCATGATTGACACCTCTTACAAACGCCTCATAATTGTCATGGTTTGGCAAACACTGGCCACATTATTCTTTCAGCCAATTTCTAGAAGCTGAGAGAAATTTATTCTGAATTTTCCTCTCAATTTCTTCCTCATTTTTCTCTTTCTTCAAATTTTATACAAATAAAAATGTGAATAGAGAAATAAAAGGGAATATAGAAAATTTCTTCTCTTTAAAGGTAACAGTGTCAGGAAAGGGGCATGTGACTACTTACTACTGTTGGTGAGTCTTAATTTTAGGGTTAAGTCCTTCCTAAGTTAGAGTCAAACCACAAGACATGTCCATCATTTGTTTCATTTTGTGTCTAGTCAAAGTGTCAGTAAGTTGGCCTGTCATGTGTGTCTTGGTGGAGAAGTAGGTTGGCACTTCCCAGCCTCATATAATTAATTCTCCATAGAAGGTGTGACGAATGATCTCAAACCTGTAGATAATAAAGAGGCCACTACTTTGAGCCTGTAAACCATGCCAAGAAACTAAGCCATCTGGTGAGAATTTATGAGAATTCCTACAGTAATATTGCTGTATTTTCCCATGTTTGAAATAAATATTGTCTCTCTGTGTACTTAAATATCTTCCATGTATAAAAAGGGTTGCTCCATACTACACGGATCTATATTCACGTACTTACTATGTTTAGGTTTGTTTCCATGGTCAATAGAGTAAGATTTTGATTCTTTTTATTCCTGCCTACCTTCAAGAAAGAAACAAAAAGGTAATGATTAAGGAATCAAGCAAATATATTTTGTTTTCCTCTAGTGTTTAAAGCAAAGCCCAGGAGAAACACTTTTGTAAGTGGAGTCCTTGTATTTAAATAATTGGATCCTCCGTGACTTCATAAGTGGGTATTTTTGAGAAAGACTCACATTTTTAGGCAGAAAATTGTGGCCAAAAGTCTAATATTTTGAAGGCATCTCCATCAACTAGAAATACTCAGAGGCAAAGAAATTACTAGAATACCATGTTGTAGTGAATTAAAAAGCAAATGCTATAAATCTGTGTCTTTTAATACAAATTAAAAGCAAATAAAAGAGGTCCCTTTTACCAGATCATCTAAATCTTTGACACTTAACATATATTTGTGAGTATAAATTAAAGTAATCAAATATTTTAGTGTTTTTTTTCTGAATAGACATCCAGAACCCCCTATGGATTTCACTGATGAACACTAAAGAATATAAGAGGGAACATTAAGCAGTATGACTTTTTAACACAATAAACTAGCAAATTTTTTCAATTAGTCATTTCAGTAATATAATATTCCACTTCAAGTTTCTCCTACCCTTGGAAACTAGTGAAAGAATTTGAGAAGCTGCCCTTCTTGATCTAAGTCACAGCAGGTGAAGACAGGAGTTATAATTAAATTGACCATCCTTGAGTTGGCAGTTATACAAGCTCCCGAAGGCAACCTGGGATCATTCCTAGTGCCTGGGGCATCTCCGCACTAGTACTCAGGGTTTATTTCCAGGGGGCGTGGCAGGAGAACTGGGACTAGTACTGGGAGTCCCCAAGGCAATAACACAGACAGAAATGCCTGGGTGGTCCCAGTGGGATCTAGCTCAGCAGCAAAGGCTCTGTGCTGGGAAGACGCCCTTTAACTGCCTGAATCCACTGCTTCTTGGGCCCCCTGGACACTGAGCCCTATGGGAGGAGTCCAGGGGTCACCACAGAAGCCTACTAGAAAAGATCAAATTGGTCAAATTCATATTAAAATCAAGTCTTTCACAAAGCCATGTTTAAATTGGCTAAAAGAAATGTCTGATGTATTGTAATATTAGCATTTATTCAGTCAGATTACTGTAAGGTCAGAAACTGGGTTTCATTCATTTTATATTCTCAGTAACTAGCACAGAGCCTAGAACACAATAGGTGCTCCATCATCATTATTTGCTGGCAGAGCAATTATTAAAGGCATTTTACCAAATTCCTAAATACGATATTCTGCCCCATACCATTGGGCAGAATGGTATGGAGCAGAATATCCCAATACTTAGTTAATACTGCACCATTATTAACTAAGATATTAATGCATATACAGTTTAACAAAAATGTAATATTTGATTCTGATACCCCCCAAAACCTTATTTATAGAATTGCCTCTATTTGGCCTTTGTCATTTGTAAAAATGGCAATTCTGTGTGGTTCAATTTCATAACTTAATTTGGTTTAATGCCATTTGTATTTTTCAAGACATTTTCTTTATAGAGGAAGAAAATATTCTCCTCTGTCCTCTGGCAGGGGTGTCCAGCCTTTTGGTATCTCTGGGCCACACTGGGAGAAGAGTTTGCTCAGGCCACACATTCAATACATGAACACTAATGAGAACTGAAGAGCAAAAAAAATGTTTTAAGTAAATGTATGATTTTGTGTTGGGCCGCATTCATAGGCACCCTGGGCCACATGTGGCCCTTGGGCCAGGGGTTGGACACCCGTCTCCAGTTGTCCCTAAGAAGTAAACTGACATAAGACAGATTAACAGGAAGAAAGCAAATGAAATTTAATGAAATTACAAATTTCAATGAAATTACAAATTTCATTAAATTTCTATATGTACCTGGGAACCTTCCCAAGGGAGTGAGACCCAAAGAAATAACAAGAGCAGGAAGTTTTTTTTTACCTCTTAGACAGATATGTAATAATTTGGAGTTTGAGCTAAGGAGAGTCAATGACCAAAGAGTACCTAGGAAGATAGGGTTGGTTTAACAAGGTTTGTACTGATTCCTCAGCCCCAAATTCCCCTTCTCTGGTGGGAAGAATGTTTTTCTTCCTTCTGGTACAGTAAGGCTATATTTCACTTGAGAGTCTTGGTCTTGATCTCAGGAAGAAAAAAGGGGGATCAGACTGTCTTTCTTGAACCCACTCCTTCTTAAGTGCCTTTAATTTAAAATAATCAATATAACAAAGTGGCATATTTTAGGTCTTCTTCACCATGTATACTATCTAGTTTTTAATATGATGTAGGTTATGAGAAGTGTGTTCATGTTACAATGAAACCCGGAAAGGCTAAGTGCCTTCCCAAGGTTTCTTAGATCACTGACAGGGTCAAGGTTAAAATCAGCTCTCTTGCCTCAGTTAGTTCATTCCACCATCCTTGTCAAAAGGGTTACATCTTGTCTAGAAGCAATACAAAATTATTTTCCTCCTTTTCAGATATGATTCTCCTCTAAAGATGATCAGTTTCTGTGTTGATCAAGTTGGAAAGGATGCCTGCCATTTTGAGAGCTGATGGATCAACATGCAGTTTGAACACTGAAAATGCATATTTTAATACAGAGCAATAGGGAGTGAAGCATTATAACCAAATCATTATGTAAACTATTTAACAGACTAAAATCCACAAATCACGATGTACTCTATAATCACCTCTACTAAAAACTGGAATCATTTTTAAAGAAGTTACCAAGACAGGTGTTTTGGTATTATCCATCTAAACACCTGTTAGTTTTTCAAAAATAGCATTATAAAAGATTTTCTGCACCCATCCACTGGGAAATTTTCAACTGCACAATTTTACTTTTTGCCCATAGGCAACCTGAGCAAATTTACATAAACTATTCCTCCAAGCCACTAATCATTTAAACATTTTTTGCAGAAGAATCACTGTTACTCTTTTCTCTCTTTTTTTAGAGTATATTCATATGGAACAATTAATGTCAATAGACTCTTTTTTCAGAAATACATTTAATTTTTAAATAAAGATAACAGTTATTTTCTTGTAAAAATCTGAGGAAAGCCCACGGTGGAAAACATAGCCTGACACAAGGAAAACAAAAATCTGAATAAAATATTTTAGGATAAAAAATTCAGACAATCTAGAACTAACGAGCATTTCTTTAAATTTTATTTGTTCCAAGCTATCTTTACTCCCCAAAGGTTTCAATTAGTAATTATTTGAAGTAAATTCTTCCAAACCTCAAATTCAGATTTTAATTTATGATAGCATTTTAACAAATGCTATCAAATTCTAACCTAACATTTTCAAGCAGGGTAATCCTATGGATACTCAAAATCAAATTTTTATATTGTGTTCTTAGGGGCAAAATTGAAATATACATAGCAGGCCCTAAAAATACCTTGCAGTTCATTACATTTTTCTTCCCCATAATCTTTTTTATTTAGTTATTTTTCAAGTACAGTTTTCTGTCTATTTCTCCCATCCCAGCCCACCTCACCCCATGCTCCCCACCTCTCCCCCATTTCCACCCCCCTTAATTCTTGTCCCTGCGTCCTTCATACTTGTTCCTCCAAATCCCTCCCCTTTTCTCTTCCCCATAATCTTAAAGTACAGTGTGTCTTCTGGGAATGCTATCCCTGCTGGGCAATTATATTTCCAGAGGACATTTCTAGAGGTAACTCTTCTTAAGTAGCAGACAGTATTCTGGGTCTGTGGGTGGAAGAGGAAGGGAGGGGAGAAACAAGAACACTCTCAGCAGACCTGAGGTTTGATTCACTGGGCATACTTGAGTAAAAGACCCGGTGCAAACATGAACTTGAAAAGAATTTCAGGTCTGAAGAACAGCAGCATGAAACTGCAGTGGCTTCCTCCTTCCTGAACCAGAAGAGACTGGAGAAAGTAGAGAGGTTGCCGAGTGGGCGGATGGGCAGGGAAACGACTTCTGAGTGCACTTCTGTGTACACTGCGGCAATGACCTGGACTTTGGCCACTGTCTTGGAGCCTGAATTGTTCATACAAAAGTAACTGTTTTCCTTGTTCACACACACAAAAAACAGTGTTCTAACTGGCCTGTCCTTCACAGCTCAGCTTGTTTCCTGCTGAAATATTGTCACAGATGCCCCCATCAGGAGTGGACTCCTGCTCATTTATAAGCAATCCTCATGGAATCTCTAAAATGTCAGAATTACCTGCAAACAGTACACCACACTAATAACTATGTGCTTGTAGAAAAAAAGTCTATGACTGGTGCTCAGTCTCAATGCCCCTTGTGATGCCTGACACTGGAATTAACATGATATCCTGATTTGGGGGGACCTGTGTTATCAGTTTCATTGCCATTCTTTTCAGGGTCTTCCTTTCCAAAGACAAGCTTATCAATCAGCACCCCCCTAAAGAGACATCTCTTGCTTCCTAAGTACAGCATACCTTACAGCAACTAATCATCTGTGTGTGTTAGTTTCATTTATCAACACATACTGGCTGAGAATCCATTACACATACATTAGACCTATTTTAGTCAATGGGGATACAAAAATATAAAAGAAAGACTAGGCCCCTGCCCGCACAGAGGTTGTATTCTAGCAGAAAGGGACAGATAATAATCAGGAGAAGAAAATAAATAAGATGATTTCAGAGACTGTAATTGTCATTTAATTTATCATGAGCTATGATTTCTAAGCAATCATTTGCATGCTAAGAAAAAAATATAACCCAGAACTTATTTTCATAGGTAATTAAATTTTATGGATACTAAATTTCAAAACTAACAAGGCTGACCTGTTACAGTGTGTAGACACCTACTTAAATTTGTCCTTTTCCATTTTACAGTTTTCTTTTTATATTTGGGGTTATTAGTTGCTTTTTCTAGTCACAGACATTTTGCTAGGCTCCTAAAAAGAGCCTATAGCCTTGATACTGTGTTCATAGGTCCCAGTAAATGAGCAGACCCCCTGGTAAGCTGTGTAAAGTGCTCCATTTCATGTGGAGGGTGATGGAAAGCTACCAGGAGAACTCAACACGCAGGATGCATTCTCCCATTAGCTTCCTGGGCTCAACCCAGAGGTTATTTCTAACTCAGGGACTAATCAGAAATTTCAGGGTGGTTGGTGATTAATGAATCAAAGAGAAGCACATGTATAGAAAGCCCCTGGTGGGATCTATTCCTATGAAAATTACTGCAATATGCATTCATAATGACTTTTTTTAAAGTGCTCTTTCTCTCGGAGGCGATTAGGTGTTGAAAGCTTAAAAATAGTTGCATGCTGAGCTGTTGCTTCAGGAAGTCAGGACAGTTAATGATGTTGCACAGGAAATGTGATGGCTTGTCATGGGGCTGCCAATGGGGGCATTTATTTTCAGCTGTTCCCCTAATCAGGAAGCTATAGGTCTCACAAAAATTGATTTTAATTCACTACTTATCAAAACAGAACTCAGAGAGCAAAAAGGGCAGACGCCCAGGAAGAAATACAGGCAGCTTAAAAGGCCACAGTTTAGTTCAGAAGGACAGCCCTGCTTTTTGTTTTTAGAGTCACACTAGTTTGGTCATGCCTGTGAGACCCTGGCCAAGTTAATCAATGTCTCTGAGACTCATTTGCATATCTTGAAAATGGAATAATTTTCATACCTAACTCGTGGATTTGTGATCATTAAGTAAAGTGACACAGGTCTGCACCAGTAGCTCAATAAATAGTAGCTGTTTTCAGACAGAGAAGCTTCACTGAGCAGGAGAATGAAGTCTTTGGGGAACTAAGGAACAAGCAGGTAGTTGGCATTTTGTAGAGTATATTATTTAAACATTCCAACATCAAAACTTGGTATTTGAAGGAAATTTTGAGTAATAATGTAGGACTTGACAGTTTTTATGCTTAGTCATTAAAATTATAAAAAATAAAAGAAAGTAAACTTCCAAATATGCTCATTTCAGAACAGCTTGGGATAACACACATTAGAAACTCAAAAGTGGCTTACGTTTAACAAAATCAAAAAAATGAAGTGTAGGGTTTTTTTTTACATCAGTTCTTTATAGGGGAGAAACTGAAAACAGTCATTCTCACAGTCAAGATGTCAGAAACCCCATGTGTAGACATTAGTTCATAGGAGTGTAACATGCACCCAGTTCTCACTCATCCTCTGCTGATTCTTATGATGTATGCTTCAAGTTTTGATTGAAATATCCCTCCAGGTCATTGGCATTGATAGAAACTTTGCCTGAAGAAAGCCTTACTGGTGCTCAGATCACTCTGGCATCAACCACACGACTTTCTAGCTGACTGTATTGCAATCACTTTATACTTCTACACTTGTCACCCTGTCTTGACTGTTCATTTTGCTATAAGAAAACTGACATCTAGTAAAAGACCAATATTCAACAACAACCTAGTAGCAGGGTCTTGATAGAACTCCGGGCTTGTCATGGTTTTTTTGAGGACTCTACCTCCCTTCCCTGATTAAGTCCAGGGCAGGGAAGCTATCCTGAACAAATCAGTGGTGGGTTCTCCTTTGGACAAGCCTGACTCCAGGAATGCAATCAGGCTAGAACACAATGTCAAGATACACGGGAAAATCATGGCTCTTGGGAGGCATACTGCATGCAAAGCATCATAAACCAAACTTACCTGAAAATGAGCATGTCCTTTCAGAAAGGTTCCAGGAAGCCACCCAGACATTTGTGTACATTTTTTTATGTATCAGCTGCTGCATGGGTATTTTGAGAAACACATTGGAAAGTCACAGCAGGAATCTGGCTTTTGTGTTTCAGAAGTGCCAGCTTTATTGCAGCTCAAACAGAAATAAAAAGGAAACGACATCATTACCTGGCAGGTTGCTCAGTGTGGTTCCAGCAGGGAGGCTGACGTTTCTAGCTCCAACATGCTGGCCTCCCCAGCCTTGTGGGAGGAGAAACGCTGTCTTGGCAGAACCCGAACCAAATACAAACCTCGGTCTCAACATTTTCATGCCATTTTTACCAGGGAAGGGGCTTTCCTTGGAACATCTTGGATTACTGAGGACACATGTACTTCCTCTTTAGAGAGACAAAACATTCTTTTATTGGATGACCCCAAGAACCCTTTTCCCTTCGACTGGGTGAGAGGAGGAGAGAAAAGGAACTCGAGCAGACAGGTGTCCTCACCGAGCTACATAATGCTTCATAAGCTCTTAACTGGGACTTACAGAGAGTGCTCCCAACTGTTAGTTCAAGGTTTGTAGCTAGCTGAGAAATCGTTGAAATGTACAAAATAAACGGGAAAAAAAACAGCATGGAAGGAAATTCTAGGTCATGGTTTTAGAAATTGCTGGACACCCCCTCAAAAAAAATGTTTCTTCCAGAGGATGGGAACAATTTCAATGTTCAGTTTTCTATACCACTGGATTTGGGGGCACAAGACCTGCATCTTTGTTGCAAATGGCTTCAATGAAGAGGGTTTCATTCTAGATCCTAAGATATGCAAATACATTGAATGGTATGGAATCAAACCAAAGACCAGTAATCCCAGCTTGTTAGCTCAGTGAAACTTCGACTGCACTCTCTCCTTGTCATAGTGAGTAGAAAAAAATTTGAATTTAGATAAGAGACAGGAGAGAAACTGATAGCACAGCAAGAGTACATTAAATTTTAAGACAGCCCTAAAATACCTCAAAGAAACCCGAGGGGAAGCACCACAGTCCCTGTTGGAGAAGGTCGGCGTGAGTGAGCTGAAGGCACCCGGCCGGGGTATTTCGGCGCCAGGCCTGGGAGTCCCGAGCATTCTGTGAACTGTCATCTTCCCGTTACTCAATGTGGAGCTTATGATTTGTCCAAACTGAAATGTCGTTGTCACTCTGCAACTCTTTCTTCCACTCCCTGCGATCACCTAACTTTAATTTTCTAGCCACCTCTCAGACCTCAGCTCAAACATAACTTCCTCGGAGAGCCGTCCTGATTTGATCTCCGTGAAATCGAGTCTCCCTGTAATAGCCCCATAGAGTAACAGGTCACGGTTGATTTTATATTCATAGGAGTGTGGCGTTAATGGCTGTCTCCCACAGTCTCCTTAGAGCTCAGCCCAGAGCCTGGCTTGGTAGCAGGTCTTCAACAGGTGTTGGTCAATGAATGAATAAGTGTGGTAATGAACAAACAAAAAATAAAGGAAGGATAGAATGGAGGCATTGAAGTAACTGTAGCACCTACTCAGAGGCAGGAGAAGCCAACAGTCTTGACGATATTTTAGACATAAAACAGACTGCCCTATCTTAATATTCATAATTTATGTATAAAATTCAGTAAAATTACTTTCTCCTCCCTTTCTTCATAGAACTTCTGAGGTGTGTTGCCATGTTTCTGCCCATCAACATTAAGCATATTGTTCACCATTCAAGTGCCCCCATGCTATATTAAGACATTTAAGCCATGTCTGACATGTGGAATAGCTATTCTGCAGTTGGCTCTGGTTGCTCCCTGAGAGCGAGACTTCAGAGAAGGGAGGCTGCTGAAGCAGACCCGGGGTTCCCCACTTTCTCCCGTGGTGTGTCAGCCACGAGGAGCGCTCCTACTGCTCCCTGTTCACTGAACGCCCCAGGGACACCACACAGGTGCTCTTCCTGGTCCTGCACTAGCTTCCTTTTTTTCTGGGCATTTCTAAAACGATCTGACTATAGAACGGTAATGTCTGTATTTCTGCAGTTATGGGTTCAGGCAAAAACTAATCATTGCCAAAAACTCAAAGTTACACACTAAAAGCAAACTGTAAAACTCAATTATTTCTGCCCTCACATTTCCTTTTCCCCCTGCAACTTAGGGCTTTACATCCTCTGCAAGCAAAAGTATACTTCAAGGACAGTCATGGGGAGCAATCTGATACCATAGAATTCCAGTGTCACTCGTGAAAATAGACATGGCTGAATCCATGAGTCAGCAGTGAAATGTATATGTAAATGGCCTAACTCTTGAAAAAAGAACTACTGGCATACCACTTGTAATGGGGGCTGATTCCATGTTCATTTCAATGAACTACCCAATCCAAATTTTGTTTTTGGGTCTGTTTTCAAAAATGCCTGTAAAATAAAGGGCATACTATTACGACTCTCAATTTTTTCAGACATATGCAACTTCGTTTTATAAATAATCATACAGTTTGCAGTATTTGGAGTCAATAGCTTCATGTCTGATTTCTACTCTGGAGGGTTGTATGGCTTTTGAAATAGAACTTAATATCTCAGTAACTAAGTTTTATATTCTGTAGAACTAAGGGACTATACAGTGTACATAAAGGTCCCTTCCAGTTTTGATATTTAATATTAAATGATTACAATAATATTTTACCTCTATGAGAGCCAGGCATTCTGCTTAGCATCTAACATATTTTACCTTGTGCAGTCTTCCCAACCAACATGGGAGGTAGGTACTATTAGTATTGAAATTTTACAAATAAGAGAGGGAGGCAGAGAGGGGTTGTATAACTTTTCTAAGATTATCCAAAAGGAAGCAGTGGAGCTGGGACAGAAGTCCACGTCTGACTTGAATGACAGTGTTCTTCACCATGTCTGAATCAGAGGCCGGGAGAGTGGCGATACATTAACACAAATGCTAAATTCAGATACTGGACAAAGTCTCATAGTAACTATTTATGAATTAGTATAAATTATTCAGCCATATAGAAACAAGAATATTTATGTCTCCAGCTCTGCATGGCCTTTAAGCTATACACCTAAGTATACTGGCTCATGTCGGCCTATGCACACACAGGACTCAGTGAAGCATATCTACCTACTGTAAATCTATCTTAAACCGCATGATGATTTTTGATAGAACAACTCTTATGTAAAATTAATGTGTTTGAAATTGAATTTGTGTAGCCATAATGGTACTTTTCATTCCAAAACACACACATACAAAGTCACTGGCCTAAAATTGTTTAACCCACTTTCTCTTTTTTTAATTGAATTTTTGTTCAAGTACAGTTTTCTGTCTTTTACTCCCATCCCAGCCCTCCCACCCAGCTCTCCCCCCTCCCATTTCCACCGCCATAGTTTTTGTCCATGTGTCCTTTATACTTGTTCCTGTAAACCCTTCCCCATTTCCCCTGAAATTCCCTCCCCTCTCCCCTCTGTAACCCACTTTCTTATTACCAAAAAAATTTTCTTTTAAGATTATTTTTGTTAAGGCAACAATAGAGGAGAATCAAAAAAAAACAAAGAAGTGACAGACACAGAAGGAACATGGAAATGGCAATCAGAGTACTTAGATTCGACCCTCAACACATGTGGCCCTAAACAGGTCTCCTGCAGTTTCCCCATCTGTGTCATGAGGATAATGGTGACATCTACCTCAGTGGGTTTGAGTCTTATTAAAAAGTCTATGAGTATTATTAATAAAGATAAATGTGATATTGGAAAAGATATATGTGAAAAGTTGCTAAGAGAGTAAATCTTAAAACTTCTCATCGTGAGGAAAGAAAAGAAAAAAGTACTGGGTTAAATGAGCATATTTCACTGTGTTGGTTTATCTTTATTTTTTAATTATTAAGATGGCTTACTATTAAAATACTGCACATTCTGACTATAAGCACGTATTAAAAGGTTTAAAGAAAATCATTTCAGTAGAATCAACAAAAGTCTTGACATGAGATCAATGTACTTCCTTCTAACCTAGTCATCTTGAAAGAGGAGGATCTTCTCAAAGGTGCATGTTTAGTTTGGGTCTTAGAGATGCCCTCCAACCACTCTCACCCAGAGGCAAGTTAATTCATGCTTTGCACAAGCTCATTTTTCTGTTCATGCAACTCCTTTTAGGGGAATTGAATGTGATCACCTTTATATATTAAAAAGATATTCAATTTGATAAGAATCAATGAAACAGGATACTGAAATAAAATCTGAATGATCCTTATTTTTATCCCTGGCTCATCAATTTTGAATAGTCACCGTAATCTATAAAAGTGTTGTAAGTACTTGAGAGAGGTAAATAATATACTAAAAACATATTACCTATAATAACTGAATTTCAGAAGGAAAGTTTTATAAAATGAATGGGTCAGGAACTATATTTGGAGATAACGCAAAGTTTCTTTTTTTCAAAACTAATGAAGGCCAAATGAACTCCAAGTTGGATACATAAAAAAGGAAATTTAAATCTAGATACATCAAAATGATACCAATGAAAACAACATAAAGAAATCTTAAAAGTAGCTATGATAGACAGAATTCTGAGATGGCTCCCAAGATTCCTACCCCCTGGTATACATACTCTGTATAATTCTCTCTTCTTCAGTGAGACCTGTGAATATGATAAAATAAGCCTCCCTTTATCAGAGTACATTACATGGCAATGGTGAAAGTAAAGTCACGTCTCTGGTTATGTGAGATTATACGGTCCACTGCTGGCAGACTGGAGAGAGGTTCTCCTGCTGTATGTGAAGAAGCGAGCTGCCATACTGTGAGGTGGCTGTAGGTTTATGCCATTATAGCTTCCTGGAACTGAGAGCAGTCCAAGCCAATAGCCAGCAAGAGAACAGAGACCTCAGCCCTACTGCTACAGGGAGTTGACCTTAACCAACCTAAATGACCTTGACATAGAATCCTGATACTCAGATGAGACTGCATCCCCAGCTAACCCTTTACACCCTTGTGAAACCCTGAGCAGAAGACTAAGCTAAACCTTATTTGACCCTGACCCACAAGAACTGTGAGATAACAGATGTGTCATTCTAAGGTAATAAGTTTGTGGGTATTTGTTACACAGCAATTGCAACTGATAAGTAAAAAAGAAAATAAAAGATTACCTTTAAAGAAACAATTAGACTTGATAACTATCTCCTTCTGAGAAATAAAAGCCAGAAGACACTAAAAGTGCAAAGAAAAAAAAAAGTAACTGCAAAAAAGGACCTTTATACTGAGGGAAAATATACTTAAAGAATGAATCTAAACTGAGAATATATCCAAACATACAAAAACAGAAAATTTGTGATGAGGACACCCACATTAAAGGAAATTTTAAAAGATATTAATAGGTCAGAAAACAAATGATCCCATTCAGAAGTTAAAAGAGACAAGAAGGAATGAAGACCGGATGAGAAGGTAAACATGCAGGTATAGACGACTGGTCAACCAAGGACGCATGTGGAACTCTGCAGGGTTTAACTCTACTGTAAAATGGCTCTAAACTCACATTAGTGTGCCTTTCCATATTGTAGCTTACAATTTAAAGGGTTTAAAAGGCAAAATGAAGAAAAACAAATAAAAATTAAAAAGATAAAGTTTGCTAAATTTGCAAACAGGTATTCCTAAAAGGCTTATAGACTAAAAATATTGAACATTTATGCTTTAAATATGACAAAACTAGCATTTTCATTTCCCAGTGAGCCTGTAAAAATTGGTGAGAAAATCATGAATTTCCAACAAATGCAAGAACAAAGAACATAAATAAAGAAACCTCGGAAAACATGTGACTAGTGAGTGAGACTACATTCAGTGACACCAGTCATCCCAAACACAAAAATTACAAATAACAATGAAGTAAGCCATTTGTGCTGTGTAAATTAAGTAAATGAATAAGTTAATAAATCTTATTGCTTTTACTTTAAATTTCTGGTATTTATTTTGTAGGAGACCTAATACACAGGGGAAAAAATTAGGCTGAAAGAAATGTGTCGAATCATAGTGGTGGTTGTGCTGCAGTGAGGTGATTTTAAAACATTTTTCCTTTTTCCACCTCAATATTTCATATTTATTTTAGCATTTTATTTATACTTATTTCATATTTTAATCTTCTGAAGATATTATAAAGTGAATTTCTCTAAGTCAAATTAATATAAACTTGAAGCTTTTTTAGAACAAGTGTGTTTTCAAATATCTTAATTTTAAATATGTATTACTATTTCTAATTGGAATCATTAATTTAAAATCTTATTTGTAGTCCTACTTCACAAATAGCAACCAAAAAATATAACTCCTTTTTACTTTGTTTTCATTTCCATAGAGATGAGAAGTTTGGAAAATTCTTGTGCTACACTCCAGCGATTAATTCCCTGAGTAAGTAAAATGCTTTTAGAAAGTCAAAATTCAGTTTAATATAATGAAATTTATAAAATTTCTATTTTAATGTTTCTGGATTTTGTGCACTGCTTAGAAAGTCTTTTGCTTAAGGATTATTTTCTTTAAATTCTTCTATATTTTATGGTATTTTTATGGTTCCAATTTATTTTTACATTTAAATTAGACCCACCTGAAATTGGATGGAAAAAGTTAGTATAGATCTACCTTTATTTTTTCCAATTTTCTTAACACACTTTTTTGAATAATCCATCATACCCCTTACTTAAAATTTGTACTTCATTATAAACTAAATTTCCATATATATTCATGTCTATTTCTTGACTCAGTCTTGTTTCATCTATCTCTATGGTTATTCTTGGGCTCATACCAAAGGGTTCATTCCCTGCAGCCTGATGTACTGGTTACCAGCACAGACTCTGGAGCCAGAGTCCCTGGGTTTAAAGGCTGGTTCTTCCCCTTAAAGCTTTGAGGTCTTGAGCAAATTACTTGACCTCTCTGTGCCTTGGTTTTCTTATTTGTAAAATAAGGATAGTTAAAAGGAGAATTGCATAATAATATTTACTATATATAAAGCTTTTATAACCATGTATGGCACATAATAAACTTTATCAAATGCTTATTAAATAAAATCAACATATTTTAATGTCATATAATTAATGCTTTCTTCTGTATTATTTTCTGAATTTTCCTAGATATTATTCTACATTTATTTTCCATGTGATAATCACAGATCAATATACTGCATTTTATTAGGTTTATACTCAACTTATGGATTAATTTATGTACTGTTATTATTTTTATAGTAATATCTTTCTCTCCAAGAAGTGCATATTTTTACATATGGTCAAATTGTCTTGGTTTGCAGAAGCAATTTAAAGTTATTTTCTCCTACATTTTAAAAAGTTTTGTAAGGTTTATTGATATTTCAGTTCACTGGTTGTTATTATAAATGTAATCCTTTCATTATGTTTTATGTTTTTATATGTTGTACAACTATCATTTTTTGCATATTAACATTGTAGACAGCTACTGTAAGTTCTTACCTATATCTTCTGCTATTTTGTCAGTTGATCATATATGTATATACATTGCACAAAATATCCCCCAATGTGACTATATTTGGAGATGGGGCCTTTGGGAGGATATTAGGTTTAGATGAGGGCATGAGTGTGGACCTCACGATAAGATTATGCCCTTATAAAATGAGACATCAGACAGCTTGTTCCTCTCGGTCTCCACCATGTGAGGACACAGCAAGAAGGCGGTCATCTGCGATCCAGGAAGAGAGTCCTGTCTGGAACCAAATGCTGTTGGCACCCGGATCTCAGACTTCAACCTCCACAAGAGTGAGAAAATAGATTTCTGTTCTTCAGTCTACCCACTCTATGATATTTTGTTATGGCAACCTGAATGGACAAAGATGTTAGTCAAATCATCTACAAATACTCTTGTAGATGTAAATTGATTCTCTCTTTCCAATGTTTATATTTCATCATTTTCTCATTTAATTGTGTTAGCAAGTACTTTCAGAAAATATTAAGTATTAGTGATAGATTTGCTCTAATACTTTACCATTAAACATGATGTTTAAGAATTAGTTCCCAGTTTCTGTGTAATATAACCAATAATAATGGTGATAATAGCTAATGCTTACTGAATGCTAAGTGTGTTGTGTCTTTCATATATAGTGATTGAATTAATCCTCACATTAACTCTCTGCACTTAGCAGTATCTGAGGCATAGAAAAGTCATGCAAAGTGTCCAAGGTCACACATACTCCTCCTATAAGTAGTCTTGCCCTAATAACAACAATTTTGTTCATTGTTTTATGTATATCTCATCACTATTTGTGCTTCTAGAGGGTTGCAGCTCTTAAGTCAAAGCTTGGAATACATTAGACATTCAGGAAGTATTTGCTTGGAGGAAGAATGAAGGAGCTGGTTTCTGAGGAAACAATGGACTCTGTTGTGGGTATGATGAGGTGAGTTGCCTGCAGAAATTCTGAGGGCACTGTCCTATAGACAGTTAAACTAATACATCTTGAGCTGGGGAAGCATCTTAGCTAAAACTGAAATTTGGAGTCACAGATTCCAGTTTAATTACGACTTTTCTTCCACTGCCCAATATAATTTTAGATTTTATTATTAAAGGGGTGGAAATACCAGTCAATAGAGAACTCCACTTAGTAGGGGCGTTGAAGTCAGGAGAGTGGTGGACAGACACATAAAGGCTGTGGAGTAAGCAAAGGGAGAGGATCCTGGTGTGACCAGGACTGAGGATGGGGCTAAGCCATGTGCCTGGGAAATGGGGAGGGGTGATTTCATGCCAACATATTTTCTCAAGGAAAATTGTACATATTTTGAAACTGTGCTAGTCTGAACAAGAATAAAAGTCTAAAAAAGAAACTCTCAGCTCCACAGACACACTCTATTATCTTAGTCTTCCCTTCAGTGATTTTTACTGTTTTTCCCACTGTTGATATTACTTAATCTACAGTAAGTGCCCTTGCCTATTGTTTTATTTCCTACTACTTTACCTAAATTTGTCCCTGGTGTCTTTAGTATGCCTTCTTTGACACAGATAGCCTATTCATATTTTAAAACCACTCATTTGTCAAAGTAAAACATGAAAAATATCTGGCATGACATAGAGTTGCATGCTTACTAAGGGGACCCATTTTAATGAGAGTAACCAATGTGAGGTGCCAGCCAGATGTCAGGTGCTGGGAAGTCAAGGGGAGTACAGGTGAGGAAAGCAGGCGAGCTGGCAGAGTAAACAGGGAGAAGCAGGGCCCCAGCACTTGTATCGATCTCTGCTTCCCCCTGTCCACAATAAACCTCATTACCGTGGCCTCCCTCGAATTCCCAGAGAACACGTTTGTCCAGAGCTTCGTCTAAAAACAGCTTAGGGTTAAGAGAGTTCCAATGTAAAAGTCTAAGATTAAAAAATAATCAAAATCTGAACAAACTGCCTTCCACACTTATACTCATAATGTTGTTGTGTTTGTTGGTTTGGTGGGTGTTTGAGAGGATTTTTGCTGAAAACAATAGAAACCCCAATTAAGACTGTGTTAAGCAGTCAGAAAATTTTTGTTTTATAAGAAGTCTAGAGGTTAATTTAGCAGCCTGGTGATGCTACAAGCTCTTTCCATTTTTCTGCTCTGCTGGACTTGCTTTCCCTTCTCTCTGAGGCTGAACCACATCATGGTCATGGCTGGTAGCCAGCAAGAACTGGGGCAAGGGGCTTCCTTAATCAGATACTGCAGGAGGCAAGAAAAGCTTCTCCCCCAGTTAGAGAATATAAGATGTTCATTTTGCTGAATTGGGCAAACCTAAAACATGTGCTCCAATAAAAACCATTAGGTGCATCCCACATGTTCATCCTGATTTAGACTAATCTGGATCTAGCCCTAGGGTTTTCAATGGGGAAAATACGTAAAAAGAGGGGTTTCTCTTTGAGAAAAGATAAAAAGGGAAAATTGAAGCTAAATAGGAAACAGACCAGGTTCTTTACATCCCACAAGAAAATGAGGTAACAGGAACAGGCAGAGAGCTTACTGTGATTTTCCAATCCAGTCTTTTCTATCAGGTCATTGCTGTATCATTTATTTAATTATATACTAACATATCATATCATATCATATTCATAGCTGGAATATTTTTATGAAAATAATTGTTTTGCTATAAAACCACATTACATCTTAAAGTCATGAGAAAGAAAAACAAACTACTACTAAGGTTCTAGTGAGGTTTAATGTGAAAGTCACATCTAGCAATCAAATAACTTTGATTATTTGATACACATAATTCTGCAGTACAAAAGATAGAAAAATCATTAAAACTGTCACTATTCTCTGAGTCAATTAATGGCATGTTTTGTTTATTTAAATATTTCTGGTAGCATCTATACTCTATCGGTAGCTTTTTAAATGATGTTAGCACTGCAATGTTTTTAGCCAATGAAATCTGGCATGAAATGCTAATATATAAAACAAGCAAAAAACGGGATTGCTCTGACTAATGCAACAGTTCCACCTGCTCTGTCTGTTCCATGTTCATTCTCAGCCCTGCCATGGAGGAACTGTGTGTGTGGCAGGGGTTACAGCTCAGAACAATTGCCCTATGTTATCACCAAATACCATGGAAGGTGAAAAGAGCAGAGGGCTCTTGGAGTTAAAATGACATTGCCCAGAATGCTAATTTTTCTATGAAGACTCAGATTTACAGTCTTCCTAATATTAACTTTACATTTGATTATTAAACATGTGGAAAACTAGTCAACAGAGAATTTCATTTAGTAGAACATCATACAAATATCAAGAGGAAGCTGCACTGTGAACAAAATAGAATGTCAAATGATGGTCACAAAATGATAAAGAAGTATGAATAAACTTAGTACTGAAAATAGTAATTCTTTTACAAATGCATCACTCTATACTCTTTTGTATGGAAGGTTATGTCTTTGTTTCCGCATCTCCTCACTGTGTGTTGCAGATCAAATTTCTTCGCATTTAATGAAGATTTTGCTCACACACCTGCTATTACTAAATCAATACCACAGAGCACAATGCATTATAAGTAAACATGCCAGTGTGTGGTTAGTGCTGTAGAAAATTCCAAATAAGTCATTTGTTGGGATCATCATAACTCCTCTTTAACGTGATGAAGAGAGTGGTTTATCCTTCTGTTCAGGTATTGTGTGTGTGGAAGCTGGGAAGATCCTTTAGGTTTGTAACGACTTCAGGACGCAGGTCAGAACCTTGCCCTGCCCCCATCCCACTGACCAGTCTTTGGATCTGGCTGTGCCCAGGGAGGAGGGTGGCACCCAGCCTTGGAATAGACAAGCCCTCTTGCTGACGACATTCGTAGGGAGAGGTGAGCTGGCAGCATCCAACCTTTCCCACAGCTGGAGTGATGAGCACCTCAGTCCTGAAGGAGATCAGCAATGCACCACAGACAGAATGAGCTTCACCCCAACACTTTCCCCTGGAAATTCACAGTTGGAGAGAAATAAGGAAGCAGGTATTTATCCTGCCATCTTGAAAAGAATGACAGACTAACCCCATAGCATTAATAGATGAGAGGAGGTTCTTCTGTAAAGAATGAATGCAAAAGGAATGAGAGAGCTGGAAAGTCAACTTCATAACTTCTAACTGAAAAATTGATGCAGACAATCATCATCATCATAGATGCCAAAACTATTAGGGTGCATGCTGAGGAAAAGTTTATAGTGACAGGATGGGGGTGTCGTCCCCAGACATTCTGCCCAATTCAGGACATTAGCTGCTCCCTAAACTAGGTAAAATAAAGCATGCTTGCCATTTATGAAGTATTTTGAAGCAAAAAAAAGACTTTGACTTTACATCTAAATTTAAATTCATTACTGTAAGAGAAACGAGTTAAACTACAACATGGAAAGACAAACAGTTTAACCCAGAACATGAGAACTTGGATGGGTCAATAGACCCAGTTTCTTCAATATGCTAATGTCTTAAAAAAATAAGGGGGTATAGCAGGGAAGGGGAAGACGGACTTAAGTAGCAACCACAAACAATGGGCAAACTATTTTGCTTAGATCCTCATTTAAACAAACTATAAAAATTATTTTTATAACAATTAATGAAAGTTGGACATGGGTGGGTATTAAATAATATTAAATAGTTATTTATTAATTTTATTAGATGTGATATTGCCATGTGGAAATATTTTTAAATGTCCTTGTTTTTTTGGAAACAAATGTTAAAATATTTAGGAGCAAAACAATATGATGTTGTGTTGGGAACTGCCCTGCCTGGTTTCAGAAGCTGTAACCCCCCATCCCCCCACCATGGCTAAGGCTGAGTGAGCAACCTTCAGACCAGAAACCACTGAAACGAAGCTTATCTCCCTGGCAGGGGCATCACTTCTGCTCCTTTTACTTCAGTCATAACTGGCCCCCAATGCTTGATCGGTTAGCCAATGACAGGTAAGATTCCCCAAGGGGGAAATGACCTAAAATAGGCATGATCTCAGGGAGGCCCCAAGGAAGGACTTGGAGGGCTATAGCAAAAGGGGGTGATGGACCCTCGCCCCTCAGCTTCGACATAGCCTGAGTCCTCATTCTGTCTGAAAGAACTCTCCTAATCTCTTGGCTGCCTTACTTCCCCTGCCTGACTCAAGCCTGAAACAATGACAGAGGGTGGTGTAGCCCTGTGCTGGAACAGGCAGGCTCCCAAGACTGGGCCTGAGAAAGAATACATAAAATCCTGTGAAATCTGCTTTGTTCAGAATGCTCTCAACTAAATAATATAGGTCCAAGCAAGAAGTGAGTTTGTTCTCCAAAGTTTTGTAGCCCTTTAGCTATCTGACCCTGATTCAAAATAGGCCCTCAGAGTTCTTTGTTATCTATTGTTTGATCCTTACTGCCTGACAATGATTAAGGAGCTGTACCTGTATTCCTATGCAAAATGAACCCAATAAAATCCCATTGAGAAAAAGGCTCCTGGCCCTTCTCCTTTGAGAGATCGGCCACCTTTCCTCCCCAAGCAGATCATGTCTTAGTAGACTTGGTAGACTTGGTAGACTTGGTGGAGCCCCCCACCCACAATGTTGCATATTTGTTTTAAACTACTTCCATTAAAAAGGAGAAAGGTAGGGTGAGGTAGCAGGATCTAGAAAAGAGATTAAACAAATACAGCTGGAGGTTGTGTACTCAGTACAGGTGTACAGGGGACTATTGGCTCTACTTTTTTGCATACTTTGAATTTTTTATAATATATTTTAAGGAAAAAAAACTATTTCCCAAGTTTCATGACGTTTTTCTATCCCACTTTGGGAAAATTGGAGACTTTAGTCTATACTGTGTTTGAGAACGTGTGCAGGATGGTTCAATTATAGATATAACACACATTCTGAACTTATTCATACTTAAATAAGAAGCATGTGGTAGTCTAGAACTCTCACTATGTGAAAAGAAAGGCATACTCATTATTCCATCCTTGATGCATATGTCAGTGATCCAGTGATGCTGATGTTGTGTAAAACACAGAGCAAATGATGGAAGATTATATTTCCTTTAATGAAGTGCCATTATCCTGTTTGTGAAAAAGAGGTTATATCTCAGACTTCTAGCCCCAAAAGGAAACTGCCCAGCATCCTTAATATTTTAGTCCAGGCTGCTTTTTAATTGAAACTCTCATTAGAATATGCAGAGGAAAATAGTTACTTTCATAATCCACTATTGCATGTCAGTTTCCAAGAATGAATCCTGTGACTATATATTCATACTAATTTCTACAAATCTAGAGTCAGGGTCAAGTTGTAGACTGAGGTTAACATGTTTGAGTAGTTTGATCGAATTTTTAGAGAGGGTGTTATAGTACTGACTAGACACTTCACTGACTTCACATTTGGAGAGAGAGTGTGGAGGGCGAAGGATGTCGTCGTTAGAGTCCCAGGATTGCACGGAGGGCAGTTTCAGACTCCCGGTGTGATGAAACTTGGACACAATAAGCTCTTTTGTTACCATAGTGTTCACAATAATGAAAAGAACTTCGAATCTTGGCAATGTCCTCTACAGACCAAGGATATGTGGGGAAGCCTTATCACCCCTCTTCCCATCTGTCTGCATTTTGGCGAGGTTTGTACCCTTCAACAAATACTGTCACCTGAAGCACACACCTCCTCTCCAGCACTGGATTTTTGTGTTTCTGTCTCAATTATACCACTTGCGGTGGGCTTGTAGCCCTAATAAATAAGGTTTAGTGAGACAGTCCTTAACTGTTTTGAGGTTACAGACACTTTTAGGTATCTATAGTCAGGGTTCTAGTTGCAAGCAACAAAAGCCAGTTCTGCCAAATTTCATCAGAAGATTGATTCATTAAAGGGATATTGAGTTAGTAACAGAATATCTGGGCAGGGGAAGAATCATCTTTGGGTGAGGCAAGCAGGAACTATCCCAAATCCTTTCTTAAGATCAGTGCCAGGAAGGGACGTACTGCTGTTGGTCTGATTCCTCCACTGCCTGGGGACTCACTGGTGCTGGGACGGCCACCACCAGGAAGTTCTGCATGTGCCTCCCCAGTGCCTGCATTCCTACTTCACAGTCCCAATCCAGGAAGAGAAGAAGTAAAGGGACAAGTGTGCACACATACATCCCAGACGCTCAAGGGAAAGTGGAGACGTGTCTGTCTGGTATTTTCAGGTTCAACAGTGGGAGATGAGCAAGGCCATCAGTTCCTAGGCAGATGAAGAAAAATTAAAAGGATACATTCCCTATATAAAAGATTATATGAATTTAGATTCTTCTCAGAAAAACATATATACACACAACCTTTTTAATTCATTTCTGAAGCCTCTCGAACCTTGGAGACCCATCCATCAGATTGTGAGAGAGAAAGCAGATCCTGGGGGTGGTTGCTGTCATTGCTCTTTGAGAACACAGATCCTGATACACAATATAAAACCTATAAAACCAGTTCTAATTTTCTAAGCCAAATACTTAGACATTAATATATCAGGTTAAGTTCTAGATGAAGAGTGTGGGTATGGCTATGTGTTTAAAATGAGATTAATTTATATGTATAACCTCTTTCCATATGAGTTTTATGTCCATAAAATTCTCAATTACCATCATGTTAATGAAAGTAAGTTTTTAACATTATCCATGCAATTGAATATAACTCAGAGACCCATGTGCCTTGTTCCCAGCTGTGAGTCATATATATAAGCAATCAAGTTATAAAAACTAACCTCAAATGCATTTCTATGGCTTGGTTGCATCTCTCAAGAAATATTAAGGGGGATCTAATTTGCAGTCTATGGCAATACTTGTTAAAAATCTCCTCTCCTTTCCTTCCTTCCCTCAGTCTCTCGTATTCCTTAGATTCTCTGGAGTTGTGCTGTCCAATGAAGTAGCCACAAACGATATGGGCTGTTATTTAAATTTAAATTAATTGAAAATAAAAAGTTTTAAGAATAAAAATAGCTTCACAATAGCTACATTCAAGTGCTTAACAACCACAGGTAGCTAGCTAGTAGCTATTTTACTGAACAGTCCAGACAGTGGAACAGTCCATGACCAATTCCACATTTGCAGAATGTTTTCTTGGAGAATGCAGCTCTCCCTACCCAAACCACCAAACTCCTTCCTGCACCCACCCAAGTGTCTGTCTGCCACACCCAACTCTTTGAAATGAGGCACAGGGCACTCTGTTCCTACCTTTCCTCTCTTTTCCCACTTGTCTGATCACTTCCTTCTTTCCCGATAGTTTTTTCCTAATTCGACATCACAAATAGATCTAGGAACTGATCTGACAGACAGAAAGTTCTCTAGGAGAAATATAAGAATGGCGTCAGGCAGAAAATATTTATCTGTAAGATATCTGTCACAATCACATTAATAAAATAATCTCTATTATTTACTAAATGTCTTCTGATGCACTCATCACTTCTGATGCTCTGAACAACCCTTCAGAAGGAAAATTATTTTAATTTCATTTAAAAAACCTGAGGCCCGGTCAACTTAAATCTTTTCCTCACAGATATACAGCTATTGAAGGCCAGAGGTAGGTTCATTATTTCCTAATTATAATGCTCACATTCCCTCTGCTCTGCCCACTGACAGTTTCTCTCTGAAGGTATAAAAATGGACATCCCCATGGCAACACAAGCAGACAAGAGTAAAACTCTCAAAGATTTCCCTTCGATGAGCTAAGTGAGAAGCCTCTGTCACAAATATCTGTTTGAATAAACTCTTCGAGGAAAGAAAAACCTATTTGATTATGTCCCAGTAGAGTCTGACCATGGGCATTTTAAAAATTCAAAATTCACTATAAAAATGGGTAAGAAATGCTTTCCATTTTGGACTTCAACTTCACTTGCTAACTCTTCTAATTTGGCCTTAAAAATAAGCTTAAAATAAATGTATAATCAAATAAGCAGATGGAAAAATGCCAGTTTTACCCTCATTACTGAGAGTTTATGCAAAACCATCTGATTTTAATGTTCCAACTTGATTTACCTCATGTTTTAAAAATTTGTACAGCCAGTGAGAAATAAACGCAAGATGAAGAGAGCATTACCTCTGGGGCTCAACATAAGAAATTCAAATGTGGGCAATGCCAGTTTGCTGTAAAACTCAAGGTGAGAAATGTTTTAATTCTACAAGCAGAAGCAAAAATGCATGTATTTCCCCTTCAAAGATCCATCTATTTCCCCTGCAAAAATTATGTTAAGAAAAATAATTTCTTAGCATACTTTCCTCTTCTGGAATTTAAAGAGAACTTAGTTTAGAAAAAATAATAATACATTTAGAAGAAAAAAGGGGAAGATGTACTTTGCTAATATTTCCATTTTCCTTTCCCCAGTTCTTCATCACATTGCCATTTTGCCAAGAGTAAAATTGTTTTTTTAAGGTGCAAATTGGATCAAATTCTAGCCCAGAATATTGGTAGTTATCTCTTACTGGTTCAGGAAGTGTATGTGTATCTTCAGGCAGAATTTTTAACACACGTTATTTAATCAAGGAATACAACTGCTGCAGGTGAAGTGAATTTGGGGAATTATATTTGCTAGTGTTTGAGAATTCTTTACAAGCACCTATGTGGTTTCAAATATTAATAAGAACTGTTAAATGAGGATAATACACTTTCCAAGTATTCTATCTTCTATAGTGAAGAAAGTACAGGTTTTATTTTACTGAATCTTGATGAACTAAAGAGTGAGTTTATCCTATCCTACTATTAAATGTGGATATCTTGGCATTATCACAGAGCCAAGATAAGAGAAAGAGACTTTAAGCACAATGAAAAGAGATCGTCACAGCTACTTCCGGGGTAGACATAAACCTCAGGTATCATCGCATCTCTAGCTTTCTTTTCATAGCTATTTTCTATTTTTTTCACCTAAGAATCTGAAATATTTCCCAACTCTACTACCTTGGTTTTGCACTTAGCAAAGCATTAAATTCCTCAGGATATGTCAACAAGCTTTTTTAATTACTTTAGAAACTATAGAAATGGTTCCAATAGTGTTCTAGAATTAGAAATAATAGGATGTTATTTATAAGGAGAAATAATAGGATTAAATTAGAAATAATAAGATGTGATTTCTTTGGAATAGGATGTTATTTCAAACTCTAAGTTCATTCACTTCTTTAATCTCATCCCCTTTGCAGGTCCTACTCAAATGTCACCTACTCTCTTCCCTGACACCCATATTCAAAGTGACATCTCCTTCCCTTCTACTTGCCGCCACTATTTATACCAAGTCTGATAAACTCACAAAGAAAGAGACTTTGATCCAAGCTAGCAGCATAAAAACTGACCAGAAAGCTAGCGATGTCACGGCTCAGCAGAGTCAGCCCAAGCGACCAAGTTAGCCGCAGGAGTCAACAGTTACTTTATCAATTTCCATCACTGGGTCACTCTGGAATACAGTCCAGTGGGCATGACTTGGTTCACAAGACCAATCCTTAGCTAGCTAAGTGCAGAACGCCTTGATTTACAGCCTTCCCATGGCTGCCAGTAAAAGACAATCCCTGAGCAGTGTGACTCAGTTAGCTGAGTGTCATCCCACAGGGCACGGAGTCACCGGTTCTTTTCTGGGTCAGGGCACATGTCTGGATTGCAGATTCAGTCCCCCCTCAGGGAGTATACAGGAGGCAACCAATCCATGTTACTCTCTCACATTGGTGTTTGTCTCCTTCTCTTTCTCCCTCCCTTCCTCTCTCCCTAAAAATAAATTAATTAATTAAAAATTTTAAAAGATAACTCCAAAACGAGAATTGAAGAAACCACTGTCCTTAATTAAGGCAGGGGAAGCTCACAGTGGGTCACATGCCCTGCGTCATTTATTTGGCGGTCCATCTGTCTCTGCCCAGCAGTGCCCCCTGCTTTTCATCCCCGGAGGTTGGTGCATTTTATCATGTACCTTTCGATGCATTTATTTACGTTTCATCTTTCGTACTAAGTTGTTAGCACCTCAAAGACAAAAAGAGCATGCCTTTAAATCACCTACAGTGCCTTGTGCAGAGCAAACTCAAAAAGTTTGTTAATTTATAATGAGTTCTAATTTCTTAAAGGTTTGTTTTACATCAAAGTCAAATCACTTTTTAGGTTTTTCAATCATTGATTTTGGAAATTTCTTAAACACCAGTGTTTTTAATATTTGGAGCTGCTTGTTCTTTCAGTGGTATCTGGAATTTCCCTTGGCAAGAGAAGCCGCTGGAGTAGTTGCTGAGTACGGAAAGAATGTGTCAACAAATGGAGAGCTTAGCACTCACATGGGGCTTATGTAAATCTTTAATATTTACTTCACACTCTGAAGATACCAGTCATTGCCAAGTAATGAAACCATGCCCAACAAAGTGTAGGATCTGGACTCCAAGAGCCAAATAATGTCTGACCACTGTCAATTCTCCACGGAAAAACCGAGAATGAGACCAGGGTTATAACCGTCTCTCCTGAACAAAAGGCCCTGAACACGTGGTTCTCAGCCACTCGGGGCCCCGAGGCACATTCCCCAGGGCCCAGCCGCCCGGACAAACAGTGCTCTGCAAGGCAAGTGACAAACACACGCTGCCTGCCCTTCCCACTCGCTGGCTCCTTCACCCTGGGTATTATTCTCTCCCTTTGGCCTTCAGTTTTTTCTCTCCTGCTAAATAAAGATGGTAGGTCAGAGCATTTCTCTGGTCCCCCCCAATTCTACTGTCCTCTGAATCTATGTGTCTATGCCTCTCATCTTCACATGAGCAGCAAAGTATCCCTTATACCTCATAGTAATAAAATGGCTAACACTTAATCCATACCGTGAACTAGGCTGACAGTTTTACATAGTAGCTGTTATTATTTGCCGCAATCTCACATAGCTATGAATTATCTAGGTGAAGTTTATGTGAAATTAATTTTCTAGGTGAAAAAAAACCCTAAAATCTATACATGAAAAAAAACTGAGTTTGCAACTAACTAGCAATTTACCTAAGATCACAAAACTGAAATGTTCTACAGTCAGGATGCCATCTCACTCCAGAATCTGAACTATTCATTGCTCTAATATACAGCCTTGCAAGTGTCCCCTGTCACCCTACACTGGCCACATTAAATCAGCAGACGAGAGAATGACTGCCTAAGCTCCTGACTGGGGCAGCATTTCCAAGCATTGAGCACAGGTCAATCAAATATTACCAAGAATTTTAATACAGAACATCGATCTCTTTTTGCCAAAGTACATTACCATTTCCCTGAGCTAATGCCTTTGCTCATCACTACCATATCCGAATGAATGGGCCGTGAAAAAAGAGTAGATGAGAAACCAACGTGAAGCCCACCAGCACGCAGGGGACGTCTGTGTCCATGGATTGCGTCCTTCTGGAACGAGGCAGAAGATTTCAGTCTCAGTCACTTGGTTTTTACAGGTGATATGTCTGGAAGGAAAGATCAAATCTAGGTTTGATCGTACTTTTGGCTGAAGTATGGCTTTATCTCAAACAAAAATGTACATGAGGAACCAACACCCCCATTTTCTCAATGCTGCCCACAGTTCCTCCTTTCCGTAACGCTCTTCCCTCTTAGGCTCCATGCACCTCACCCTCTCTTCTGTTTAAAACTCGTTCCTGAAAACCTTTGAGATGCATAAATGTCTTGAGGTGTGCAAAAATGGAAACAGTTCAGTGGTTTGGGTTCTGAGACCATCTGTATTAACATGGCTTAATTAAGAATATAGATGAGTTATGTCAACATGAATTAGTTGTTTGTTCCAGGAAACTTTCTGTGGAAAGATATAGCTGTAAACCAGTACAAAATGAAGGAAGGAAGGAAAGAGGGAAGGAAGGAAGGAAGGAAGGAAGGAAGGAAGGAAGGAAGGAAGGAAGGAAGGAAGGAAGGAAGGAAGGACTTTGCTGTTTGCTTCAAGAAATTTCCACAGATCAGTTAAAAGAGTATCAAGAACAGTTCACTTGCCTTGACAAACACTTGCTTATTATGCCAAGTTTTTCATTTTGATCAAGAATTGTTTCAAGACCTTTACTTCAGTTTCCAGTAATTCCAAACTATTATATCACCGACTTTGTGAAATGCAAATCAATTTCCTATCTTGAAAGACCTACCTCATACCACCCAAGCTCCAATCCCAAAGCCCTAATTATTAGGGCTGATTATTTCTTCTGAGGAACTGGTAAGACTGTGGCCTCCCTCACTGCAGTGAGTTCTAACAAACTTAGTGTTGCTTTATTAACAGGGTGTCAGATGATGTGGGGAGGAACCCTATAGCACTACACGTCAGATGGTATAACCTATGCTTCTCTAGGTCCCAGGAGCCTGGGAATAAAACTTTAAAGTAGTAATATTTTTATTTAGTGGCAAAAAACAGAAACAAATATGGCCATCTGGTCATAACTGAGGAACATCAAGTTTTCCAAAACTGTTCATTTGTTTCTAGAAAACCCAAGGGGTATTTCAAACGTATCTGTGTACTGTACAGCTGAGAGTTTCCTACATATCGGACTGTGAAACTCCTGTTAAGGAAATCTAAGGGTCTCATATTGCTCCTGGAAAATTTTTATCCTCTTCATTTGCTATCTCTTTGTTAAAAAGAAAGAACATAGATGCGTTCTGTGATTGTATCTTCATGCCCTACTATTAAACTCTTATCAATTAAATATATTGTATTATATTTTATATACAATTCAATTTAATTTGTTGTATATTTAATTCCCATGAGCTGTTTCTGATTCTCTTTCACAGCATTCTCTCATATCTTTGAGATCGCCGATAATAGCTTTTTGAGTGTTCTCTACTCTCCATGTAGTATTTCTTTCATCTAGCTACGGTTTTTTAAGAAACTTATTTCTTTCCTTCGTTTGGAAGCTATTTCCTCTATGTCATCGATCTCACCCATGAACCTGCATTGGAATTATCGGAAAGGCTTATTATTAAAGCACAGATTTCACAGCCCCACCCCAGAGTTCCTACTTCAGTAGGTGTGGGGTGGGGGCCCGAATTAGTATTTCTAACAACGTCTCCAGGGGCTACTGATGCTGCTTGTCCAGAGACCCACCTTTGAGAAAGACTACTTGGGGTTACATGGGGTGATATGCCTTGGAGACTAACGCTGGCTCATTTGCATAAAGATTAGGGACCTGCCTGCTGCTGGTTTCTCTGCTCAGACCCTTTCTTCCCAGGAAGCCTGGGGCCTCAGTTTTACCAAATCCCACAGTTCAGTACGTTGTGGGTTAGGCTCAGGAAGGACTCAGGATGATAGTGACATAAAATATGTCAAAATAATCCACATCTTGGTCTAAAAAATTGTTGTGCAAATAAAACATGTAACACATGCCATATATAACACTATTATGAATCCAAAATGTGTGCTTTCAAAATAGGCAGTTTTGTAGAAAAGAGCAGAGAATAAATGACCAAGAAGTTTCCAGAAAATGTTCAAAATTTAGGATGTCACTGACTTTAGCTACTGTGATATAAAAGAATAAGCAAATTTCACAAAGTGCCCTGATTGTTCTTTATTAGCTATTGAAATCCCCCCCGGTGATCAGTGGCAGTTTGAAAGCTGACTGTCGTTCTGAGTGAGAATGGCACTGGGCACTCAGGAAATGATGTATTAGCGGCAGAAAAAGGGCACTGGGTATGTGCTTTAAGAGTCGACCTCATAAAGGACAGTATGATTTATAGTTTTCTCTTCTTGCCGGCTCCAATTCTCTCGCAAATCCTGAACTCTGCCGTAATCAAAAATCAGACAAACAGCTCTGTCTAGTGGTAAATATAATCACTGCAGCCAAAGTCAAGAACAGTCCCGAAGTCAGACCCTTTAAAAAATCTGTTAGGAGGAGCTTGGCCAGCAGCCTGACTGGAGGTGGCCGTTTTCCCTGGGGCCCAGAAGACACGATAGATAAACACTCGGAGCCACCAGTCACCTCGTGTTCATTTGGGATTTTCTCGGCAGTTAATAGAGACACGAACGGAACCCAGCCCAGCAGTTTAATTTAAAAGGAAAATATTTTTATTTGTGAAATAATTCTGTCCAAATCTTAAGTTCACACCTTAGCCTGTTCTTACCTTTACTCACCTTTCTTTTCTTACCCCTCCCCTCTCCTACCTTGAAGAAAGATCTGGAATTGAACTGCAAGTCAGAATCTCGGCCCTCTCCATGTGGCAGAGAGCTGG
The DNA here is from genome assembly GCF_021234435.1 of Artibeus jamaicensis. Taxonomy (NCBI): domain Eukaryota; kingdom Metazoa; phylum Chordata; class Mammalia; order Chiroptera; family Phyllostomidae; genus Artibeus; species Artibeus jamaicensis. The sequence goes on along the minus strand of NW_026522046.1, from coordinate 29,135,928 downwards.
GATGTCCTCTTTTGGCAAGTGTGGCCACAACACCCCCCAGGACGTGAGCAGACCTCCCCATGGGGAGACGGAGCAACAGAGGCTCTCTGCTCCTGGCCCCCCCCTCCACAGCTTTCAGAAAAAAGGGGGCTTTTTCTTGGAAGCACTGGTACATTGGCCAAAACCTTATTATTTGCTGTATCCTTCCAAAAATAACATGAAGTATCTTACAATATATTATATTAAAGAAGAGTAAATAAAATCAAGTTAAAATAATAAAACACGGGAGATGAGAAATCCAACTCTGAACTAAGATCGGGGTCTGTGTTATTTCTGGGCCTGATGTAGAGAAGATACATGCTGAATTGAATTAAAATGGATTCGTCATGAAGGATGAGAACTTGGTTGCTTCTTAATGCATAACAGCTACAAGATAATAAGCCTGTGGTTGTACCCCCCCAACGTAAAGTGTTCAGAGGGCTAAAATATCACATGTGTTTGCTAAAGATAATATGCAAAATTGTAACTAATGTTGAAAAAGCCAATTATAAAAGTACGGTTTAACATATACCAAGAAATATTCCAGTAGGAAAAGAATACTACTTTCTGGAAATAAATGTAATAATATTCTTGTTGTTAAAAATCACAGTGCCAAAATATATAAAGAAGTATAAAAAATACCCATAATGCAAGATTTATAGATAAACGCTATTAACATTTAGTGTTATAGATAAGCACTATTAACACTTAGTGTAAAACTTTTAAGATTTTTTTCCTTATGGGGAAAAAAGCTATTTGTATTCTGAGGAGAGCAGTTATTCTTTCGTGTGCATTAATATTATGCATATGGGCAAAGATTCGTGGTGAACAAAAGCTTTTTATTTTCAGTGCAATTTAAAACAGATTATATCTGAAATGTATCAAAGGAATGATACATTTGTGGAGACAATCCATATTATGAAGTCAAAAGGAAAATTTAGAGCACCCCAAAATGGTAATGATACACATGCTGTAAGGGAAAGTGATATGTTCTAGCAAACGTTCCCTCGACGGCAATATTCTAAGTTTTTAAGTTATGCGATGACTGTGGTATAAGCAGCAAACCGTGAAGTCTAACAATCCTGAGCATGATTTAGTGTCATAATCAAATAAAACCCACTCGAGACTAATGCAACACGTATTTAATGTTATGCAAAATCACTGTAGTATTACACAGCAATTTGGCATAAATGGCAAGTGATTACGTAAATGACTGAAATTAGCATGACTGTCACACAGCCAAATTAAGCATTTCTGGGGTCAGCTGGGGTGAGGATAACAAGACAGACAAAAAGGCTGCTTTAACACCATGCCAAAGAACACCCAGCAGCTGGGTCTCCCTCATTGTCTGGTGACAGACAGCACAGGACTGAAGAGGAAAAGACCAACGGTGGAGGGTCCTACAAAGCAAACAGGGAAGGACAGGGTGGAGCTCACAGTCACATTCTTTTGTTTGTTCTCTGGAGCTTTCTAGAAAATTCAAGCCAATTTGACTTTCCCTATTCAGTAAAGGGTAGGACCCCCAGACTCCTGGACTTACAGACAGAGAAGTCTTTGAAGTCGGTATCTGCCCTTACCGTGGCCAGCACCCCCGAGCAGAGCCGAGCACACTGTCTGAAACATCAGCTGTTTCTTCCAGCTCACGTATAAACAGCCCTGGGACAGTCAGTGGGTACCTCGTGTGTTCGGGCTTCGACACAGCAAGAGCACCGCTCACTGGGGTTCCTGAGGAGGGCGTTTCAAAGAACAAAGACAGCATAGAAATTAGAGTAAAAAAAGAGAAAACAAAATTTCACCTTCATCGGCAATTTGTTCAGAGCTAGGTCTACCTATTAAAGCATCATAAAACAAAAAGGAATGTGAAATTTGAAGTAAGACTTTTAAAATTCCAGATCATGGTTGTACGCTAGCTGTGTGAGCTAGGTCAATTACTTAACCTCTCTGAGTCTTAGTTTCTTTATTTGGAAAAAAAGAAAGAGGAGTATACCTACCTGATTCACAGGAATGTTTAGAGACTAAACTGGTTATCACATATCACGCTTTTCGCATGCTTCTGCCAGAGAACCCGTCTTAGCGCGGGCTGCTGTGACAGAACACAGTACACTCGGTGGCTGAGACCACAAACTCTACTCCTCATGGTCTGGAGACTGGGGACTCCCAAGATCGGGGATCCCCCAGATTCTGAGCCAGGTGAGAGCCCCCTTCCTGGTTTACCAGCAGCCACCTTCTCATTGTGTCCTCACGTGGCAGAAACCAGAGAGAGAAAGTAAGCTCTCTCGTGTCTCCTCTTACTGGAAGGGCCCTAATCCCATTTGTGAGGGCTCCACCCCATGACCTAATTACCTCCCAAAGGCCCATCTCCAGACACCATCACACTGAGGACTGGGCTGCAACATATGAATCCCGAGGGGACTCCAACATTCGGTCCGTAGGACCCAGCAGCCGCTGAGAGCGCGCTCATGCCTGTGGACACTCTGGGGGCAGAGCCCGTCCCGAGGGACCCAACATAGGTGCAAAATCTGAGGTTTGAACTTTAACTTCATTAGTTGTGCACACATTATATATTATTCTTTATGCATGTAGCTTAATATAAAAATAAGTGTTTTAAATATATACATCAAGTAAAATTGGTACTATGAAGGTTTACCTTCTGGTTTAGTGTTTGAGAAGGTCCAAATTTCTGTACAAGCACAAACACAGCGCACCTGGAGCCGCCTAAATGCACGGTAAGTGCTCCCTAACCCTTCGCCTCTCATCCTCTCTTGGCTCAGAAACCAAAAGCAGCCCTCCTTCACCTTCAACAGGAACAAGTGTTCCTCCTCCTGCTTAAAATGCATGGGTGAAAAAGTGAACCAGCTACCAGCTCGTTGTCAATCAAGAGTGATTTGGGCCAATAGGGGACAATGTCTGGAGGCCTTTTTGGTTGTCACAACTAGGGAAATGGGGACATAGCATCTAATTAATGATAGAAGCCAGGGAAGCTGCTAAATATCCTGCAATGCACTGGACAGCCCCCACAACAAAGAATGATTTGGCCTAAAATGCCAGGGGTGCTGAGGTTGAGAAATGCTGAGCTCCAGGTGACTGTCCCCACTCTGCCCTTCGCCCGCTGAGACCCAGGCAAGCTGAGGCATGCTGGAGAGCTTTATGCTTTGCCAAGTTGTAGGCAGTCATGCTTCATGGGACCTAAATTTAAACTTAAGCTGTTATTTAAGAAAAAAACTGGTTCAGAGTCTTTACTAGATTCTGATTTTGTTCAGAAATGAAAAGCCTACCTATCCATGAAATTTAAAACAGAACTCTGCCAAATAGTCAAAGACATAACTTTCTTCATCCTGTGTTTTATATTCCCCTGCAGAGTACTGAAAAACCTGTAGGCTAATCCATTTGTGTTCTCAGGGTGCCAGGTATTCTAACCTTTTAAGCTTCCTGCAAAAAGTATCAAATATAAAAACACTCAGTCTGATGCCAATTCTTGATTCAGGAAGACGCACATCCATAGACTCTTGAGGGAACTGAAATCACGCTGTTCACCCTCAGACGTGAAGTGGGATCTGGCATTTAAACAACACGGTTGCTGGAGAGTGAACTTCTGAGCATATCCACCCCTCCCACACCCCTGTCTTCTCAGCCTGGCTTTTGAGATCAGCTCATTGACATCATCCCCATGCTGGAGGTGTTTGGAAGCCCTAGCATCAATGGGACCTGGCCTGAGCCATGTTTCAGAAATGAGAATAGCCTCCAGGGAGAAAGGGATGGGAAAACTAATAAGAGTAAGATAAGTCTAAATAAAAATTAAGCATATAGACAATTACGTGATGAAAATGATAAAATGTATATTCAAGTCTACAATTTATAGTTTTATCAACTGAAGGATGCTACGACCCAGGCCCCCCACATGTGCCTGAGTATGGATAATTTTCGTTTCTAAAATCCAGACTGACTTGCCAGTTTGGCTCCTCTCACCTTTGGACACAGCAAACACTCAGCCTGATGGCCAGCAGGTAGAAACCAAGAAAGAAAGCCTTTGGAACCCAGTGTAAGCTACCAATGGCCAGGAAAGTTGGGTCAATGAATGGAATACTTGTGCTTTTCACAGAAGAGCTTTGTTCTGATAGAAACTGTTTTTTTCTCCAGTCCTAAGAACTCCTAGTTTCATTTTACAGAGTTCAGAAACAAGAACTACCCTTAGAACGGGGCAGAAGGACCCCTGTCCTGATTTCCATGTTCTAGAGGCATCCAGTCTGGCTCTCCTTCCTCTAGGGAGGAGACCAAACTGACTGTTAGAACTTTGAAGACTGCTCGTTTTTTGGGAGGGACATAGGCCAAGGCCAAGGGGCAGTGAGTCAGCTCCCCAAATACTGCCATGTCTGGCTCACTCCAAGAAGCCCAAGAATCCTAATGTAAACCTGGCCTTCAAGGCTGTTGAGAAGGTATTTTGTCAAAATAGGCAGAGAGAACATTTTATGTAACAATTTGGTAGCTTGATTTGTGAGTTTAAAAATATTTAACAATGGGCTATGTGCTCTTCCTTTTGATCTCTCCCCCCAAATTCCGCATATAAAACGCTGTGAGAGTTGTTTTCACCGTGCTTCTGGCTCTCCCACTCCTACCACCACCTCCTTCACCTTGTCTGGTTCAGCAGCGGTGAACTCCACTGTACCTCAACTACGTTTCCCCTTCCTTCGGAGTTTAAGTGATGCCATGTATTTCCATTCTCTGGGCATTTTTCATCCACAGTCTGCTCTCTGAAAATCTGCTGAGCATCTCTGTCTCCAGGCAACTTCTCCAACCGGCTTCAAACCTGTACTGTTGAAGGTGCTGCCTTGTGACCCATGCCTTCCTCTTCCCACCCACCTCTGTCCCGGACGCCCACCCGCATGCTTTCTTGCTCCCTCCCCCATAACTCCTGTCATAAAGTCTGACTCATTGCAGGCCCTTTGTGTGTTCCGTTCTGGCCTCGTCTATTGCAACTCCCTGCCAATTTCTTGCAATCTTTGTCTGCTCCGCCACTCAGCACACTTTCTGGCTGCTTCCCCATTATCGTTCTTTAGCAATTTCAATTGCTTTTTCCAGAGAGCATTTCCCTCCTCCCTTTGCCTCTTGTACTTTCATAGGAAAGAGGGAATTAATTGTTTTATTCCCAATTTTGGCCTTTTTTCTTCTTATACCTCTCAGATATTGAGTCTCCACTTCATTGGAGGGAACACTTACAATAAAAATTGTTTTTACTCTAAAACTGACTCAGTTACAACTGCTTTTAAAACTGCAGTATTGCCATATTCACCGGTGATTTTCCAAACATTGCTTTACTTTCATTTCCTCTTAACTTAGTATTTTTTTCTTTGATGAAAGTTGCCAAACAGCTTTAAAAAGCAACTGGAGATATACCAAAGATTGACTTTTGCCTCTGGCTATTTTACATATCTAAATATGAGTTGCTGAGATGACTAAGGAGCTTCCTTGTTTTTGTGCTTAAATTATTTTATTTCACAGGTAAGGTTATTGTTTATTCGGGTTGATGAAATCACATGAGACTTTTTGAAAATTTATCTTGGAATTTCAAGATAACTGTGCCGGAAAGAACTTTAGAGATTATCCAGCTCCAATCTCCTACTTACAAGTAAGAAAACTTGGAACAGAGAATTTACATGGTTTGACAAATAATAAATAATAACCATTACATATAGCTTATGTATTGTAGACCTCATGTAATACTTAAAGCAAATCTGTTGTATAATAAATATACTATTGTTTGGTGAAACTTTAGAAACATTCCAATTAAAGTTAGCAATGAGGCAATAGTGCTTATTACTACTGTTACCCTTCTATGTTGTTCTACAGGGCCTAGCCCACTCAATAAGATAAGAAAAGTATTTTATATATAAGAAAGGAACACCTATAAAATAGTTTTTGAGATCCATGAAATGAATGATTGTCAAATTTGAACCACATAAAAAGTAAAACTTTTCTATTTAAGAAAAAAACGACAACATAAAGTTCGTAAACAATGTGAGAGAAGGGGATATTTTGGAGCTCGTGGGGAGCCAAAAATCTACCACATACAAGTCAGTTAAAGAGAATAAAATACCCAAGAAAAAAATTTAAAAATACAAATAACTAATATACAGAGGAAGAAATTCAAATAGTCAATTAAAGATACACAAAACTTTAGTTCTTTCTAAGACTTCATTAATATTTATTTTCTCTGTCATTCGCATGAGGGTTTTTTGTTTGGTTGGTTTGGTTTTGGTTGTTTTTAATTTAGTGGTTACTACCTTAAAGTTGCTGGGTTAATAGGTAATATTCTGACTGTGGTCCCACACTGCTTACCAACGTTTCTGGGACCAATTTTAATGCGTGGAGGTGCAGAGTTTTCTGCACCATCAAGGAACTCAATTCTCATACTTTCTACCAGATAGTATCATCAGATTCCATAGGATGAGGACTCAGTGTTACAAGACAGACATCACACCACCACTTCAAACATGAGTCCCAGGTCCAGGTGGTTGTCTGTGCTCATTCTGACTAACTGGCTATAGATGGCAGATTCCAGTGACTCCCACTTAGGGTGTATTTAATTTGCTACAGCAGCGCACAGAACTCACAGGAATATCTCACTTACCAGATCACTAGTTTATTGTAAAAGTTTGTATATGAGGAAGAGCCTAATGGAAGAGATGCACAGGGCAAGGTAAGGGGAAATGGTGCAGAGCTTCCCTACTCTCTCTGAGTGGGCTGCTCTCCCAAGATCTCCAACCTGGAAGCTCTCTGAGCTCGTCCTTTTGAGTTTTTACAGAGGCTTCATTACATGGGTATGATGATTAAACCATTGTCCATCAATTCGAACTCCAGGCCCTCTCCTCTCCCTGGTGGTCAGGGGGTGGGAATGAAACTCTCAACACTCTAGTCACATGGTTAGTTCTCCTGGCAACCAGCCCCATCTTTGTGTGCTTTCTAAAAGTCACCTCATTAACATAAACCCAGTGTGGTGGAAAGGGGCTTGTTATACATAATAAGACACTTGTTTCACATTTATGACTCTGAAGCCATTTCAGGAACTGAGGACAAGAGACCAAATATTATAACAAAGATTTTCCCATTGCTCTTATCTCTGAGGACATTCCAAAGATTTGAGGAGGTGTGAGCCAGGAACCGTGGACAAATATGAAAAAATATATATTAATATCTAAATGATCAAATATAATTTTTATAAATCCCAATATTGTATATAAAAAAGACCATACTCTTAATCAAAATTTTCCCCTGAAGCTTTTTAGTTAACTAAAAAGTTTTCAAGGACTTTATGTCTAAATGCCTTATTTAACTCTCTCCTACATTTACAATCTCAAAGCAGTTGGCTATTCCTATAATTCGAGGCCATGAACTCCCTCTATTCACGAGGATGCTTCACCTACCTCGTCTCCTGTTTAACATACCTTGCTGAATGGAACCAACAGCACTCAGCCCACACAATGTTGCATTTTCCAGGCACTTTCTTGTATTTGCTAGTCTTCTATGTCACTGAAGATGATAGTGTTAACATATTTGTCACTAGAACATAGACCATTAACTTTCCATCCTACAGGAAATATTTCTTTGCAACCTATTAACTGACAGAACAGCCGATCACAAGTATTTTTGGTTTTGTCATGGCAACATCCTTCCTCCAATACCAAGTTTTGTAGTCGGGGTAACAAGTCATGCTGTCTTAACAAATTCACCTTGTGGTCCTGAGAAGGTATATTTCTCACTCACACAGTGTCTGCTGTGAGTTTCACAGTTACCAAGACCAACGGTCTCAGGCATCTAGCTTCTCGTGACACCATCTGAACACACAGCCCTGCTTATCATACAATCAGTAAAGAGGTGGAGCTGGAAGTTCATGTACTGATTCATCAAAGGCTCAGCTCAGAAGTATCACCAGTCATTTCTGCTCACAGATCAGAGCCGGTTTCATAGGATGTGGCTATTCATGAGCACTCAGTGACTCTTCATAAAAAATGACCCTTTATAACAAATGTATTATAATACCCTCCTAATTCAACTAAAGGGCATAGTCTTGATAATGTCATCTGCCTACACATATAACATCTGTATTGGTCTCCCACGGCTGCCCTAACAAAATACCACAGACTGGGTGGCTTAAACAACAGAAATTTATCTCACATTTCCAGGGGCTGGAAATCCAGGATCAAACGGTCAGCAGGTTTGGTTTCCCCTGAGACCTCTGTCTTGGGCTTGCAAGTGGTCGTTTTCTCGCTGTGCCTTTCTGTGGCTTTTTCTCTGTGCGTGCACATCACTGGTATCACTTCCTCTCAGAAGAACACCAGTCGTATTGGATTAGGGCCCCACCCTTAAAACCTCATTGAACCTTAAGCACCTTGCTAAAGGCTCTAACCCCAAATGTAATCACACTAAGGGATGTGCTGGGTGCTAGGACTTCAACACATAAAATTTAGGGGAACACAATGTAGTGCACTTTTACAATATAAAAGTAATCAGTATGATAGCCTAACTATAATTGGAAAGAAAAATAAAAGGGAGTAAAATTTGTATTTTTTCAATAAATCCTTGAGCATCACTGCAGTGCAGATATATGGAAATGGTCAGACACTTGCATTTATTTGTAATAAAAACATTTACATGATCAGAAGCCAGCTCTGTGGTCAGAGGTAAGAAGGAGCTGTGGCTTTGGTAACTTTAGAGTAAAATTTACTAAGGTAAAGAGTAATAGATCAGAATTGTTTGTATGAGAGAAAAATAATATTGGCTAAAGCAGGGATAATGCCAAAATTAATTACACACTGTCAAACTAGATAAAAAATGAGTAAATAACATCTTTTGACACATGAGTTAGAAATAAATGTTTTTGTTTATAAATAAATACTAATGTATAAATGTAGAGTTAAACTAGTCCTTTTGGTATGACATGGGATAAAGTAGCACAAAAATATTATCATTTCTCCTGAAATTTCTCCACATGTTGAAGCGCACATTTAATCTCAGAATTTATGAAGACTCTAGAAATAATAGTCTCTGGTAGGTGCTGGAGAATCAAGCAGGTTTTAAAAAAAACTTCAATGTCAGAGACTAATGAGAACTAGTTCACTAAGCCTGTGGAGACAGTAATCAGAGTCATGTTGAAAAGCAAAAGGCAGCCTGGAAACAGAAACTAATTTCATTTTGTAATTTTCAAAATACGTTTATCATTTTGCCACGCAAAGCCTAAAAACTACATAGAGTGTACCCTGACTGGTGTAGCTCAGTGGATTGAGCACAGGCCTGTGAACCAAAAGATCGCGGTTCGATTCCTCATCAGGGCACGTGCCTGGGTTGCAGGCCAGTTCCCAGCAGGTGCCAGTTCCCAGCAGGGGATGCACCAGAAGCAACCATACATTGGTATTTCTCTCCTTCTCACCTTCCCTTCTAAAGATAAATAAATAAAATTTTTAAAAAACTACATAGAATGCTATAATATGAAACTTTTAAAAGAAACAACATATTAATAAATTTTAGTGAGATTCTCATGTTTTGTGTGATTCTATTAGTTAAATAATACTTGGTTATCTCTTATTTTTCTCAATCATTTAACTAATGTTTGGTTAATCTCCTATTTTCCCTATTGCACATGAAAGTCACAGATGACAAAATGGTCCAGATTTCTGATTTTGGAGATTTACATGACATGAGCACTGTCCATAAATTGATTTTCTTTTTTTTTTAAATTTTTTTATTGATTATGCTGTTACAGTTGTTCTATTCCCCCTTTCATTCCCCTCCACCCAATGCCCCATCCCCACCATTATCCCCCCTTTAGTTTATGTCCATGTGTCTCAAGTCCTTTAGATTCTATATTTCCCATGCTATTCTTGCCCCCCCTTCTATTTTCTATCTACTGTCTATGCTACTTATTTTCTGTACCTTCTCCCCTCTTCTCCTCCTCCCACTCCCCTGTTGCTAACCCTCCTTGAGATCTTCATTTCTATGTTTCCACTCCTGATCTAGCTGTCCTTTTAGTTTGCTTTCATTTTAGGTGCAACATAAATTGATTTTCTGAAATGGTGAGTAATTCTTGGTGAAGTTACAAACAAGGTATAATTTCCACTGAGTTAACGTGGTGGTTGTATTCTTAAAAATTTCAGTGTATAATAAAGTTTTGTGGGGAAAAATAGTATTAATATGTAAAGTAGATTATTCCCTTCTATAATTCTAAATGGGTGTTTCACCCATGTGAATGTCTACCTGGGGTATTTGAAAGTCATTTAGGCCATAGAATGTCCAAGACCATTCTGCACATCCTAGGATATTTACCATGGCTGGCTCACACCCACTAAATCTCAGAAGCTCCTCTGATCTGTGACAAGCAAAAATACTGCCATCAATTTCCAAAATACCCCTTAGGGGGCAGTATAACCCTATTGAGAACCAGTGTTCCATTTCTACTGGGATACTGCTTTCTAGATCTCTGTAATTATCTCTCTTTCCTCTATTCTTCCTGCCAAGATCATTCCACTCCCCTACCCCCTCTCCCCCCACAATGCTGCAGAACAGAACTTATGTCTCAAGCCTCAGAACCCTCTAATCCACTGCACACTCACTCCAGACATCTTTCTACAATATAAATGTGGACTTCTGATCAAGAAAGGTGGTGTGTGATTTCACACAAAAGCCCACCCTTTTCCTCCAACCTCCAGCCTCTACCCCCAAAGAGCAAAGATATAGTACAAGAAAATATGCAAACACACAGTCCTCCTCCCCAACAAATGGCTCCATCAGGGTGGAAAAAATAGAACAAAGATACAAGAATGTAAACAGTGGCTCTGAGATATATACAACAGATGGAGAATTTTTGCCTCGGCTATGATAGCTGGACTGGGAGTCCCAGGCGTTTTGGGGAAAGTGAGCACAGAGACCTGCTGTCCCCGGGCTGATTGTCCTGCTGTGGGGCCTCTCTGTTCAGTAACCAGAGCTGGTGCTGCTGCCTCTGTAGCAGCTTTTCGAGAGTCATTGCCTAAAGTAGCCAGGAAGGAGCAACAAGAGCTAGGCCAGATTTTTCACTGCGCGGGAAATGGAACCGCAATATCTCTTCAAACAAAAGTGCTGACCTGCCAACATGAAACTGTTTTCTAATGGGAGACCCTACTGAGACAAATGGAAGCAACGGTAAATCTATGGAAGACACCAAGATGTAAGAAGATGACTGGCAAAGGGGGAGGTAAATAGGGAGACACGAAAAATTTCTGCACAAGATACCCTTGCAAACTAAAATTTTAGAGCACATAAAGATACCAAATTTAAAAATAACCAAAATGATTTAAAACTACACAGCAAATGGGAAGACTTAATTCCAAGTAAATGCAAAAATAGAAATGTCTTTCCGAAAAACAAACGTCCTTAAAGTCCTCAAAAATGTTTTAAAGAAATAACATTTCACAAAAAGCCAAAATAAAACAAGTAGCTATGCCCTGAGAGGTTTTGAAAAAGCATTATGGAGACAAAAAAGGAGGAGGAGCTATGAATGAGAATGAAGGTGGCAATTACAAACACTAGAAATTAAAAGTTTAACCATTATTATGAGAAAATTAATACATGAGATAAATCCTAGCCAAAAGGAGCATTAATAAAGTAGAAAAGAGTACAGAAAAATTGAACCAGAACTTTCATAAAGACATAAAGAGATTTTTTTATATGAAAAAGGTTTAAGAGCCCTGGAGGATTAGTGTTACGCTCCAATGTAAAGCTAATCAGATTTCCAGACTTGAAAAGTAGTGAGAAAGAATAAGGAGTGACAGCTGAAAATAAAAGGCTAATAATCGTCTTGAGTTGCAGAAAAATGTAATGCTCACACATAATGTGCACGATGACTCCTGAGTAGCACAGGTAGAGTGAAGTCACACCTGAACACACCCAGTGCAAAGACAGCAGGGACAGCAATGAGACAGACAGAAAGCACCCCCACCCAAAGGAGCAGTTTGTACATGGGCACTCGATGGTGCCCAGAGGGGGTGGTACAAATCAGCCTGTTATTTCCAGCTTTAAAAGTTTAGCAATAGTCTCTTAAAAGAGGAACTCCCACTCCATATTTTAATATTTATGTATTAGAGATTTTTGAAGATTGAAAGAACTGAAAATAAATTGTACTCTTGCTTTTCTATAGCCTCCCTATAATATTCACTATGAGAGTCTTTTAAATACTTTATGAAATAGCCATTTTACGATTTTTCATACCCTGTGAGCCATTTGAGGGACTATCTCCCATTTTTATGGATAAAGAACATGGGAGTCGCAATGTCCGCGCTCAATGGAAAGATGGGCCCAGGGGCATCTCTTAACACCGTGTGAAAGAAGAAAACCCAGTCCGTGTTTTGTGAAAGGCTTTTGTAATTTCTAGGAAAGAGAGAAGGACAATCTACATGAAGAAATCTTAAGTCCCAACTAAAATAAGTAGAGCATCCAATTAATCATGGTTTATTTCTCATTTGATAAAAGGGATTTCAGCCAAAGCCCCTCTCGGGAGAACCGCGGCTGCAGCAATGGCCGTTCCCGGGAGGAAGGCATTTGATTTGGGTCCTGGGAGACAGAGTATCAGGTTTTCCACAGAGAAATTTTAAAATAAAATACAGAAATTTGCCAAACATGTATTTTAGTATTGAAACTGATAAAGGAATCATGAAAAAATTAAAATTCAGAAATCCCAACATGTAATAATTAAACACATGATGTCACTTAAAAGAAGCAATTACATTTTTAAAAGACGTGGAGATGAGAGTGTGTCCACTGTAAACCTCATAGGAACACAAGTAAAGGCTAAAAGAAATGATGCACAAGTAGTTTTTTAAAGATTTAATTATCCAAAAAGATAAAATCATACTAAAACTGTCACCATCCATGACGAAAAATTAATCCTAAAAGCTAAAACAAATAATTGATTTCTTTTAAATGGAACAAAAATTAAATTAACAGTGAACATTGAAACTGTACTACTAAACTAGGCAAGAGCAATACAAAAAAGAACATTATAGACAGACTACCTTCATGAAGATAGCAAATGATTGAATCCAGTGTTTTTTTAAAATGAACAAAAATGATTTCACCCAAGGAAAGCGCAGATGGTTTGTCTTCCAGAAGTCTATCAAATTTAATATACCCCACCAACAGAATAAAAGAGAAATAGCACAAACCTCTCAATAGTTGCTCACACATGACAACTCAAAACCAAAAAGTATTTGGTAAATAGTGCTCACTTTGTTATTAAGACAAAATAAAACAAACTAACAAAACCATTAGCAAACTAAACCTGGACCGGAAGTTTCCTGACCTGATGTATTACTCGGGACCCTGCCAGTTCTGTTAAAGGAATTTAACTCAGAGAACCAGTTGCAAAGGTGTGGAGAGAGCTAATAGGTCAAAAGGTGAGAGAAATTAGTGAAGCAAGAAGCCATCACATCCCTAGTGGAGGGATAAAACAAGGGAGGTGGTGTAAGTAGAGCCCAAGACCTGAGGCCACCGGGCAGCTGGATATACACAGACACTATCCAGTCCAGGCTAGGACCATGAAATGAGGGACCATCTAATACGAAAGAGTGTCAGGAGGGAGAGGAAACTCTTGTGCACCAAGAGAAGGAAGGGAACTCTTGACTCCTTTGTTCCTTCCACTCCAGTCTCCTGAAATTGCATTCTATCAGCCAAAAATACCTAAAAGCCATTTGGGGGTATCTGGAAGATGCTTATAGAAAATGGAAGAAATCTGAGGGAAAGACACACATGACCATCACACCTGATATCTATCAACAACCTAAACAAACTTTAAAGGCGTTGCCTTAATGTCAGAAACGAGACAAGAATACAACATCATCACTTTCATTCAACATCCTATTGAAAAACCTAAAAAAAAACAAATGAAAAGATAACAATAGGAGAGGAATATATAAAATAATCCTCATCTGCTGACAATATGGTTGTCTGCAATAGAAAATTCAGGACAGTTCCCTGACCTATCATTCAAATGAACAAAACAGTTCAGAAGGGTTGCTGAATAAAATCAGCAAGCAAAAATAGCCTTTCTGTTTTTATTAATGAATAATTAGAAAACATAACAGAAAAAGATACTATGCTCTATAGCAATAAAATATACAAGGTATCCAAAAATAATATTACCTGTGCAAGATCTTTATGGAGATATTCAGAAACCATTATTGAAGATCTGAATAAAAGAACAGTAATACTATATTTAGGGATGGCAAGGCTCACAATAAGAAAAAATGTCAAATTTTCCAAAATTAATAAATTAATTTAATGTAGTTCCTATCTAAATCCCAACAGGGTTTCTCACCAAAGGGAAAGAGGAGAAGATCATCAAACAATGGAGGCGGTCATCAAACAATGTGACTGCCAGTTTGCCTGAGAGCTGAGCGCCATGAGCGGGGGCTCCTCGGCCCCTACCCTGTCCTTGGAATGTACGTCATGCCCACTATCTCACAGCCAGAGCCATTTCCACAGATGCAGCCTTGAGAGAGCAAAATGTTGTTCAGGCCATCTGGACTGTATCTGCGACTGAACCCAGTTAAGGCCTCCTTATAAACTTTTAAGATTAAATTATTTTTAAGGCATATTTGTAAGGCAGGTGCAAAAACCTGCCCGTCTTGTGGAGCTCAACGCAGGTCTCATATATAAGTTCCCTGATTAGTAACCTCACCATCTACCAGACTGGAGTGCTCTGGCTCTTCTTCAGTCTCCCGCTGCCCCCCACGTAAGAACAAGGACTAAAAAAATAAATATTAACAGGGGCAAGCTAACAGGCCAGGAACAGACTAGAATCCAGAAACAGACATAGAAATGTCTGACTTGTTATATGTGAGAGGTGGCATTGCAAATAATTCAATAAATGGGCAAGGACAATTGGGAAAAATGAAATCATATGCCTACCTTATGCCATACACCAAAATAAGGATTAAAAGACAAAATGTTAAAAACAAAACTTTTTAACATTTAAAAGAGAATATTGACATGTTTATGGTCTTGTTATAATGAAGAATTCCTCAGACAAGACAAAAATTGCACAAATCATAAAGGAAGTTATTGAGAAATTTGATATTAACCAAAATGTCAACACAGCAAAAAACTAAAACATAGTACTTGCCCTTGTCCATGTATGATGCATGTATGTACTTTGGCTGATCCCTTCACCGTCTTTCATCCAGTTCCCCCTCCCCACTCCCCTCTGACAGCTGTCAGTCAGTTCTCTTATCTATGGCTCTGTTTCTATTTTTTTCTTCAGTTTATCATGTTCATTAGATTACACATATAAGTGAGATCATACCGTATCTGTCTTTCACTGACCACCATATTTCACTTAGCATAATAGTCTCCAGACCCATCCATGCTGTCCCCCAAAATAATGCATGACCCGTAGACGTGGATAATGGTGTAGGGATTGCCTGAGGGGGGAGGGGTCTGGGGGGAGGCAGGCAAAGGTGGAAAAGTGGGGACAACTGTGTAATAACATTAACAGTAAAATATAGTTTAAAAAAAGAAAAATTATTTCCACTAACTTGTGACGTGTATTTAAAAGTATCTTAGGATTGATATAATTTTAAACACTATGTGATAAAGTCAATTTAGCAATATTTTAAATGTTTTTGTATTGTATCCCTGTTAAAAAATGCTTTCTTGCATGAGCTTTTTAAGATAATCACCTAAATTTTCTCCTAAAAATTAAAAACTTTTCCTCTTCACATTTAAGTATTTCTCTGCGTGGAACTGATCTTTGTGGATGTTATGTGGTATGCATCCAATGTAAAGTCTGCCCTCGGGATGACCAATTATCTCAGGATAATTTTTTTAAAACTGCACTTTTCTTTAAATGAATGAATTTCAATACTGACTCTAAAATATAAAACATTTTCATAATTTTTAAAAGGTATTTGCAACATCTATTGAGAAAGGAGTGATACCTAGAATAAATTTTAAAATTTCTAATTAATAAAGACAATATTAATAACAGCCCTGACTGGTGAGGTGTAGTGGGTTGGGTATATTGTCCTGTAAAACAAAAAGTCGCTGGTTCCGTTCCTGGTCAGGGCATGTGCTGGGCTGCAGGCCAGGTCCCCAGCTGGGGGTGTGCGAGAGGCAGCCCACAGATGCTTACCTCACACATTGATGTGTCTCTCCCTCTCTCTCCCTTGTCTCGACAAATTAATAAATAAATAAAATCATTTTAAAAATAATATTAATAACAACATTTTTAAAAGGCTGAGAACTGAAACAAACACTAATCGCAGAACAGACATTTAAATGGCCAACAACCATGTAAAGAGATCAAACTGACAATGATCAGAAGAATGAAAATTAAAACAGTAAGATAGCATTTCCCACCCACCAAATTAATAAAAAATGTTACAATGTACCAATACCAAGTTTTGGAGAGTACAATATCTTGAGAAATAATCATACGACTCTAAAATTGGTACAAATACCTTGCGGAGCATTTTGGCAATACTTAATAAAATTGGTGTGCATGTCTGTGTATGTTCGTTACTGTCATAATAAAGCTACGTAACAGACAACCCCAACAGCCAGTGGTGTAAAGCAGTAATTATCCTCATGCTCACAGCTCAGTGGGGGAGTGGATGAATGTTCTGGTGTTCATATAATGACTTCCTATGTGACAGTTTAAGAGAATGAATTAAAGCTAGACATGTCAGCATAAATCAATGTATAGCATATAATGTGGAGGAAAATAATCAAGGCACAAAAAATAACATTTAGTATCATATCATTTATATTTTCCAAAATTTTAAATTCAGGCCAAATGTCACAAAAGCATTTTCATGGCCTTGTGTGTTTAATTACAATAGCCCGTCAAAGAAGTAGATTAACTGACACAGAAACATCACTTCCAGAAAAAATTATTTTGAGAAGGTCCTTGGGTATTCTGATGGTTTCCAATTCCACATGTAGTCCCTCTAGGCAGTTAATCTGCAGCATATTTTATGTCACTCTTTAGGCATCTGTCCTAGAACCTGTAGGCAGCTAACAGTCTGTTTGCTTTTAGAAAGACCTAAGTAATAGTTTGAGGTCATGCTGGGAAAACTCAGAGCCAATAAATTGCAGTCCCGCTGTACTTATGTCATGGCCTCCAGATGATTGTGCTGGACCGAGGTGCCCATTTACGGTCCAACTGTACAGCAGACACATGAGAAAGCACCACAGACCTAAAAATACCCACACTGTTATATGTTTTCTTATGACACGGCCACCACACTTGGAAGAATCAACTATATTAATTTGCAAAGAGGAGACCACTTGGGTTGAGACAAAAACTGGGTGTGCCCAGCAGTGTCAGGCTGCTACCAGATGGAAAGCTGTGCTTGGCTTCAGAAAAATAACTGTCAGGAGAGAGCAGAGTCCCAGCCACAGACTGAGGTTCAGGGGCAGAGCTCAAAGCCCTCATGATGAAGGAGATGTCAAGACAAAAGCCAGGACACAGAAGAAGAAGGAATGGAACACCAGCATGTCTGTCAGGCAGGGGCTGGGCACAGGGATGGAAGCATTCGGGCATCACTCAGCTGTTCCACAGTCCTGGACTGAAGACCTACTGTGCGCCAGGCTCTGTGCTGGCTGTGGGGCCCAAAGACCTGTTCCCTTTTTCCATCTAGGCCTAAGAATTCCTGTACTTGCATATTCAGGCAAAATGAAAGTCTACAAGTTACGGGTAGAGAGATTATGTCTGGTGAATAAAACGTTATAATTGGAGATTAGAGAAAAGAATTGAGTGTCGTATCTTTGCAACTTTGGTACTACTTGACTTTATTACTATAAGCTCTTATTACTTTGATATTAATTTATAATCATATTTCTTCAACCTAAATAAAATGATTGCTCTACAGTCAGCTTTACAGAGGTATAAACTAAAGCACAAAGACATTAAGTTCCTATACAAATTTATGTGTCAAATTAGTGCTAGAGCCAATGGTAGAATTTAAGTCTTTTGTGTTCCAATTAACATTTTTGTTTTATTTATGCTCCACCTTCTGATCAAAGTATATAAGGTAAATCATACTCAATTAGATGTGACCAGGATTCTAAGAAACTTTATCATAAATTCTGAGACTTAATAAACTACATGGTCTTTAAGTTTGACAAATTATTTTAAGGCTTTAATAGTTACATTTATATCTGAACTCTATAAATATTCTAAAGCATGGAAATATCACAGACCCAAAATTACAGAAATGTATTAAGACTGGATAGACAGCTTTGATTTTATAAGAAAAACTTAAACAATATCAATGTCTGTTTCACTAAACATTTTTCCAAGTTGCTACAAGAATTGTCTTTAAAATGTCAGAAACAAGCCTAACTTACGAAGCCTTGATACCCAGCTGAGATTTCTCATCTTTTATTCCTGTCTTATCCTTCCCAGGCCACATCAGCCTTCACACTCTCCCACTCCACTTTCCACTCCACTTCCTCCGCTGATTTCAATCAATAGCCATCACACTCAAGGAAACTGGCCCAGATTAGGCTCTCAGTAATAGCTATTGATCTGGGATTCTCATTTCTGCTTGAACTTTATATGTCTTTAGACTTAATTCATCTACTCTTTTATCTAATCTTACTTCTTGATTATTACATTTAGTCAAATGAAATTATAATTTTGATAATCCATATTTGACATCCACGAAAATGTCATTACATTTTTATTTCATTTAATATTGATCAAAATTAAATGGAGACACTGCACGTGAGCAGAATGCACAGTGGCAATCAGGGGAACTCCCAGCAGAGAGCAACATCGGAGGAGCGTGGCAGGAGGCAACAGGTGGGAAATCTGGTGAGCAGATGAGGTTCATCAGTTTTAAGGGTCCAGTAACAGGAAATAGAATGGGAAGAAGTCAAGAAAGGCAGGGTGTCAAAGAGATCCAGTAGCAATTATGTAAGAGTATAATACAGAGAATGATGATTGCCAATGTTGGCTGCCTACCCAGCATCCATGTGCACCTCTCTTTCCTTGAAAAAAGAAGAAGGGAAAGAAAGAAGAGAAAAGGGAGGGAAAGCAAGAGGAGAGTAAAGAGGGAGAGACAGAGAAGGAGAAAGGAGGAAAAAGAAGAAAAGAGTGCTATTTTAATATTAATGTCCCCAGTGAAATGATTTTGTTGCCCGGCCTCTGTTTTAGGTAAGAATGGTTGTATGGCATCCTTCTCTGTGCAGAAACTGCATTAAAGACTTCAATTTTTACCTTCCTTATGGCCACGGGGTTTGCCGTGTGCATTGGCTATGCTCTCCTACTTTAAGTCTGAGCTCATATATGTGATTTGCTTTGGCCAATAGGATGACCTTTGCCAATTCTCAGCATTAATCTTGAGATGCTTTGCATATTTCTGCTTACTTAATCTTGCATTTCTGCTCTGCCTCAAATAGTTAACTAGTGCCAGGAAGAGGAAAAGAACCCAATGATGAAGAGCTGCCCCAGATAAGAAGCCCAAGCCAAGCCCAGCTTAGTGCAGTCTAGAGGAGAGCCTCCAGTTAACATGCAGATGCATAAGTGAGCTCAGCAGAACTCAGCAGAACCACCCAAGTGAGCAGCACCCACCACATAATATACAGGTGGTTATTGTGTATACCATTAAAGTTTTGTACTTACTTGTTATGCACCAAAACTGACACACTAATCAATGAAACATATTCATGTGTAATGGGAGAGGGAGGAAAGTCATTGAGAAAGCTTTTGCTTCCCTAAAATATCAATACTCCATCTACTCTTTCTCCTTCTCCCTGCCTTAAGCTCAGACTGAACGTACACAAGTAAAACATACAGTTTTGATCAAGTGTATATACAAAAAGATGCTAAAGAGGATAGAGCAAGAACACAGAAATGTTCTGGATCTCTGGTGGCATTGTTAAGCAATGTACCAGTCCTAGATTTGGGAACTCTGGGTTTCTTGTTATTTGGAATATGTGAGATATAATATAAATTCCTATTTTTAAGCCATGATTTTCAGAACTCCATTATATGGAGCCAAAAATTATCCTTGATACAAGAACCAAAGTATAACTCAATTTGTAGAATTGGGCATATGGTAAAAACAAATGCTAAGAGACCAGCCAGTGGAAATAAAGAGCAAAATCTGAATAGAACATGAAGCAGAGCTGAGTACCACCCAAGCCACTGCTGGAGCCCAGACACTGTCCTAGAATTCACCGCTTCCAGTTTGCAGTGACAGGATTGGGCCAGGATGAAGAAAGCAGTTGAGTGAAAATGTGTAGAATCCTACATAGATAGGGACTCAGATAAATAATCCCACTGACATTGTGAGGTGTAATCTGCCCACTGGCCACACGGTTTAGGCCTAGACTCTTTGGGGGCTTCAGGCTGTTACTTTTCCTTTTTAAAATACATTTTATTACTCTTTACTTTCTAATACTTTTTCTTTGTCTCTGTTGATAACCATGCTTTTTAGAACTGACATTGCTTTCACAATATTCCTTTTTTAACTACCAGTCTTAACATCCATCAAACACATCCCATTGGGCTATAAAATATAGACACTTACAGATGAAATTTAAGTTTTTAAAGCATGGCACAGAATCTCTTTATAACAAATGGTAAAAAGGGCCTAATATAGCAATCAAAGGAAAAATTTTATTTAAAACCAGCTGAAATTTTAAATAAAACCTTTTTACAATGTATAGTACAAAGAAATAACTGTGAGAATCTTAAAGAAGTCTTAAGAAACCACCAGTGTGGCAAAACTGTGTGAAAATAGAAGTCAAATATGGAAAAACAGCTGAGAAATGCCACCGTGTAAAGCTTTTCGCGCCCCCCTTGCTGGGGTCCTCTCCTGGGCCTGGACCATTCTGAGCTACTGGATTCGTAGCTCTGAGTTTCCAGTGCTCTTCCAACTGCCGGGCGGTTTCATGTCACCTCTAAACATGGTTATGTACAGAAACATAGGATTGATGTCCACGCCCTTTTGTTGTTGTTCAAATGAAGTGTTGGAATTTCACCAACACAGAAAGAAAATTTATTGAATAACCTATGTATTAGCATTTCAGCCATGGAAAGTTAAATCAAAATAACATGGGGGAAGGAATTCGGTAAAGTACAACTGAACTATTCTTATATCCTTCAAACTTTGGGGCCTGTGAGGATAGTAATACGATAACTGTAAGATAACTTCAGTGGATATATTAATAGAATTGCATTTAATTTCTATACAGTTAAATGAATATATCAGTTAGTGGTGGGTTTTGTTTTTGTTTTGTTTTGGGCTTCAGGCCAGGTAAAAAAATTTACCAACTTCAGGGGGCTGGGGAAGAAATAGGAGTATACTAGAAGTCTATAGGGACAGCTCAAGAAATTAAAGAAAAAGCTGTAGAACAGACTTCAGGAAGGACATGAACCTGGGAGGCTCCAGGGATCTTAGTAGCAGTAAATCACAGGCTGTTTTGAGAGTATCAGCATCAAGAATAAATCAGTCTCAACTAATTTTTGTCCAGGAGAGCCTCTGATGACTAGAGGAAGACTAAAGTACTAACAGAGTGTGGCCGTTTCCCAAAGAAAATTTAAATGCTATTGTGAAAGAAACAGGCCGTGCATATTGGACAAAGCCAAGAAATGTTCACTATAATGGTAACGTGCAAAGTCCCAGGTTCCATTTCCCTGGGAAGAATAAGACATCAGTAAGGAGAATTAAGTGTTACAAAAAGGCCCAAGGTCAAAACAGAGCTTGCATTCTATTCAACAGACTCATCTACCTTGTTGCTTTTAATATAAAGGATAAGAGGTAAGATAGATAAGAGAATTCCCACTTTCTAAATTAATATAAACCATTTTTAAAGAGTAAAGGGCCAAAAGTTAAGTTTCCACAATGGTTCTTTTTGAAAAGTAAAAGACCATGTTTTAAACCTTTTGTCCTGCGGACACAGATGGCCATATATCTTTCACGATGGAAATGGTTAGTTTTATTACTACATCTTTACTATGAGGCTATTTGAGAACTTTTATTCTTCATAAGCATAAGATAAAATGCAAAGTGAGTCACACTTTTTAAAAGCAAAGTTATTATTTCATTACATTAAACTAATGGGAGAACATTTAATGAAGAGATTAGCACAGTTAAAATCAACTAATAATTGTTTAATAGTCTTCAAGATCCGGTTCAGTATTTCCATCTAATAACAGTGATGTATTAAATGCCAAGTGAATTAACCATGTTAAAGGTGTTGGATTAAATGCCAAAACAATTAACATGACCTTTCTTGTCAAAAAACTGTGGGTCTGTGAAAGAAGAGGATTTGAAAATACTTTTCTGCACATACTTCAATAAGTAACTATTTTATTGAAGTAATGAAGTAACGATTTTCAGTAATTATCTCAACTTCTCTCCATGTCCACCTTCTCCTCAAGAGCAATATTATAAAAGAAGTTAAATGCTTTGATGGAGGAAGATTAAACATTCCTCTAAATGAGAGAATTGTATTAACAATAAAAAACTTTTTGGAACAAGTACTTATCTTTTTATATACAAAATATATATGTCGACTATAGCATAGCTTGAAATTCTGATACAGATGGACAAACTTTCAAGCAAGAGGGGAGCATCCACCAGAAGCCTCTTTTTCGGGAGACTTTTGAAAGCTAGCCCATCCTAAAGGGGGCAAAACTGAAGTAAAAATTATCTGGAATGTGGTAGGCATGATTTTAAGACAGCTCGTGAAGACACCCTGCCTTAATCCTCAGACCTATGAATATGATGAACAAGTTTGTCAGTGCTTATGTTATCTTACACAGCAAAAAGATTTTGCAGAAGTACTTAAAGTTATGAATCAGTTGACTGAGTCAATCAAAACTGAGTTTATAACTGATGGGCCTAATCTAATCACATAAGCCCTTTAAAAGTAGAAAAGTTTGCCCAGCTGGTGGTAGGAGAGGAAGTCAGAGAGATTCAAGGCACAAGAAGGATTTGAAGCACCACTGCTCACTGCGAAGAATGAGGGGACCACATTCAGGGTCTAGAGAGAGACCTCTAGGAATGAGAATCCCAGATGACAGGCACCAAGGAAATGTGGACCTTTGTCCTGCAGTCACAGGGAACTAAATTCTGCCCATATTCTGAATGATCCTGGAAACAGATTCTTCCTCAGAGCATCCAGATAAAAAGGCCAGTCTGGCTGACACTTTAGTTCAGCCATGTGAGATCTAGGCAGAGAGCCCAGTCTAGATTGCCTGGACTTCCATCTACAGAACCATGAAAGAATGAATGAGTGCTGTTTTTAGTTACTAAATTTGTGGTATTTGTTATGTAGCAATGGAAACTTTTTGTGGACCCAAGATGAAAGCATTTTTCATTTAAGGAGGAGCAAAGCCCAACTGCCTCTGGACTCATGTTTGAGTCCCATGGAGAAGAGGAAAATATTTTGTGTAAGATACTGAGGATGCCATTACAGGGCCTAGATGGGTGTATTTAGACAAAAAGCTGACTGCATACAGTTTTCTACAAAATAATCCAGGAAAAAAAAAGTTGGGCGGAAGTAAAATGGCATTACCGCAATTTTGATAGCTGTCAAATATATGTTTAAAACTTCCATATTTTTCTTGTGATAGCATATATATTTCTATATGATATCATGTTTCCCTATAATAACATATATATTTAAATACATAGTATTGGTAAATATATAATATGCATTTAAAATTTCCAAAGAAAAACACTGAGAAACACCAGAGGAATACAAATAATAATTATATGAAAGACAGAAAATAATTCCCTTCCCTTGACTGGAAGTTCAAAGCACAATCTAACACAGGAGAAAGGGAGACCTGCTGGAAATAAAGTGGAAACGCTTAAGTGCCCCATTCTCCCCAACTGTTAGCTAGCTCTGGGAGAATGGTAAGAGCAATGGGCCACAGCACACAGGCAGGACAGTGCCTGACGGTGGTGCTAAGGATGAAACAGCAGAAACTCGGGCGGCTACTTGTACCCGAGAGGAAGACAGAACTGTGTGCAGTTCCCGGCATATCATGCCCTTACATTACCTGCTGCCTCTTCTCCATAATTACTCAAGATAGGCTGAGGTTACAGCATGGCACTTACACTCACAGGGTAAAAAGAAATTCCAAATGCTAAGGTAAGCATTTGTTAAAGGAAAGCTACCACTACAAAGGGAAGAAATAATAAAAAATGAGAGCAGAAATAAATGAAATAGTCTCAAATAACAATATGAAAGATCAATGAATCCAAGAGCTGGTTCTTTGAAAAGATAAGCAAGACTGACAAACTTTTAACCACACTCATCAAGAAAAAAAGAGAGAGGACCCAAAGAAATATAATCAGAAATTAAAGGAGAAATAACAACTGACCAAAGAAATACAAAGGATTGTAAGAAAATATTATGAACAATTACATACCAAGAAACTGGACAGCCTGCATGAAATGGATAAATTCCTAGAAACATACAATCTTCCAAAACTAAACCAGGAAGAATCGAAGAATCTGAGTAGAGAGATGACACCTAATAGAAATGAAACAGTAATTAAAAAAATCCCAACAAACAAAAGCCCTAGACCAGATGGTTTCACATCTGGTGATGTGAAAATGTTTCTGAGAAGAAATAACACCTCTCCTCAAACTATTTCAAAATATTGAAGAGGAGGGAGGGCTCCTAAACTCATGTTATCAGGCTAGCATTATCCTAGTTTCAGAACCAGATAGGGACACTACAGAGAGAGAAAATTATAGGCCAATATCCCTGAAGAACATAGATGCTAAAGTCCTCAACAATATATTAGCGAACTGAATACAGCAATGCATCAAAAAGATCAGGTAACATCTCATCAGGTGGGATGTACTCCAGGAAGGCAAAGTTGGTACAACATTCGCAAATGAATGAATGCAATTCACTGCATGAACAAAATGAAGGATAAGAGACAACATGATCAATAGATGCAGAAAAGACATTTGATAAAATATGTGGTTCAGCTGGTTGGACGTCATCTCACAAAGTGAAAGGTGGCCAGGTCAATTCCTGGTCAGGGCATACGCCTGGGTTGCAGGCTCGGTTCTTGGTTGAGCATGTACAAGAGGCAATTGATTGATGTTTCTCTCACTCTCTTTCTCTCTCCTTTCTGCTCTCTCTAAAAATAAATAAATAAAATCTTTTAAAAAATTAAAACATGCAATGATGAATCTCATAAATATAATGTTAGCAAAAAATAGATACTATATGATTCCATTAATATACAGATCAAAAACAGGCAAAACTAATTTATATGTTAGAAATCAGAATAATAGTTTTTTCTTAGGAAAGGGATTAGAACTGGAATAGGGCTCACGGGTTTCTGGGATGCTGGTAATGCTTGGTCTTGATTTGGGTATAAAAATTCATCAAGTTGAAGAACTGTTAAAACCCAACAGTAAGCAAACACTTAATTAAAAAATGGGCCAAGCATCTTATAAAACATCTCACCAGCAAAGTTACATGGTTGGCAAATCAACATAGGAAAAGACATTCCGTGTCATATGTCATCACGGAATTGCAAATTAAAGCAACAACAAGATACCATTAAAACCTATTAGAATGCCCCAAATCCAGAGCAATGTGCCATGGCCACTTGGAAGATAGTTTGGAGATTTCTTACAAAACTAAATACATTTGGCAATTGTGCTTCTTGGTATTTACTCAAAGAAACTGAAAATATACCCACACAAAAACTAGCACAAAGATGTTTCGAGCAACTTTACTCATGATTACCAAAATTTGAAAGCAGTCAGGATGTATGTACCCCAGAATGTGAATAGATAAATATGTGTGGTAGAGAACCTGAATAGACATTTCTCTCAAGAGGACATGCAGATGGCCAACAGACGTATGAAAAGATGCTTAATATCACTAACCATTGTAGAAATACAAATCAAAACCACAATGCGCTATCACCTCACATCTGTCAAGAGGGCTATTATCAATAAACCAACAGACAATGAGTGCTGGTGAGGATGTGAAGAAAACACTGTTGCACACGTGCTGTTGGTGGGAATGTCAATTAGTGTGATCACTGTGGAAAACAGTATGGAGTTTTCTCAAAAAAACTGAACTAAACTAAAATTAGAGTTGCTGTCCAATCCAGCAGTTCCACTTCTGTGTATTTATCTGAAGAAAATAAAAAACATTAATTGTTTTGTTTATGTACCCTCTTGTTCACTGCAGCCTTACTAGTAATAGCCAAGATATGGAGGCAACCCAGATGTCCACCAATACTTAAATGGATAAAGAATATGTGGTATATGTCTAAAATGAAATATTATTCAACAATAAAAAGAATGACATCTTGCCACTTGGGAAAACATGAATGGACGTAGAAGATATTATGCCAAGTGAAATTAGCCCGACAGCACAAGACAAGTAACATATGACTTCACTTCCATGTGAAATATTAAAAAAAATAATAATAAATGAATAAACAAAATAAAACAGAAATAGATCCAACAAGCTAATCACTGCTAAAGGCGAGAGATGGAGATGGGAATAAGAAATTATTTTTAAAATGTTCTTCAATCACTGAATAAATACCCTGTGGTCTACCCAGACAATATAATATTCAGGGCTAAAATGAAATGAGTTATCAAATCATGAAAAGACATGGAGAAATCTTAAATGCAGATGACTAAGTGGAAGAAGCCAATCTAAAAATGCTCCATCTTGTATGATTCACTGTATGACATTCTGGGAAAGCCAAAACTGTGGAAACAATGAAAAGATCAGTGGTTGCTGGGTTGGGCCGACAAATAAGCAGAGCTCAGAGAAGTTTTAGGTCCATGGTAACAGTCTGTACAAGGTTATAATGATGGATATGTGTCACTGTACTTTGTCCAAACTCATAGGACATACAGGAATGAACCATGGATTTTAGGTTGTGATGTTGTAGAGGTGTGTGCACCACTCTGGTGAGTGGTGTTGATAATCGGGGAGGTGCACATGTGTGAGGACAGGCACATGGGAGAAGTCTCTGCACCTTCCTCTCCATTTTGTTTTAATCCTATGACTTCTCTAAAGTAATAGTCATTTGAAAAATCAAGTTGTATATTTATAATTTTGCACCTCAAAATCAAAAAAATTTTCAAGAATTTAGGAAACCCCTAAAAATAGAACTTACTGTATTATTAAAATGCAGACTTTTTTTATGGATGAAGATGAAGCCCAAAAATAAATTAAAGAAAACACCGGGGAATAAAAACAATGGCAAATACAGTACAAGCATGATATGAAAAAAATAAGTCCAAACTTCCTAACAATAAAAAAATTGAATGGTTTAAATATAGTACATGTTTAAATAATAAATACTAAGGCCATTTAAAGTAATCTTTTGGAAGGAACTTAGGTAACTAAAACTCGAAAGCTTTGAGTCATTATTTGATAGACACCGATATGTTTTCTGTTGAGTATAAAATTATATTTATTCATTAGATTAAAGTCTCTTCCTCTCTGCTTAATTTTTAAAGATTACCAGAAATACAAATGTCTTAAATTTACCTTTTTTAAAATTTATTTTAATTGTTCAGTTATAGTTTTCTGTCTTTTACTCCCATCCCAGCCACCCCCCTGTGCCCCCCACCTCCCTCCCATTTTCACCCCCCCTTAGTTGTTGTCCATGTGTCCTTTATACTAGTTCCTGTAAATCCTTCCTCTTTTCCCCTGAAATTCCCTCCCCTCTCCCCTCTGGTCACTGTCAGCCTGTTCTTTTTTGAGTGTCTTTGGTTATATTTTGCTTGCTTATTTATTTTGTTGTTTAGGTTTCTGTTAAAGATGAGATCATATGGTATTTGTCTTTCAACACCTGACTTATTTCACTCAGCATAATGCTCACCAGTTCCATCCATGCTGTTGTGAAGGGTAGGAGCTCCTTCTTTCTTTCTGCTGCACAGTATTTTATTGTGTAAATGTACTAAGGTTTTTTTGATCCATGGGTTTACTGATGGGTATCTAGGTTGCTTCCAACACTTGGCTATTGTAAATTGTGCTGCTATGAACATTGCGGTGCATAGGTTCTTTTGGATTGGTGTTTCAGGGTTCTTAGGATATACTCCTACCAGTGGAGTTGCTGGGTCAAAAGGCAGATCCATTTTTAGTTTTCTGAGGAAATTCCACACTATTTTCCACAGTGGTTGTACGAGTCTGCAATCCCACCAACAATGGACTAGGGTCCCCTCTTCTCCACAACCTCTCCAATACTTGTTGTTTGTTGCTTTGTTTATAATGGATATTCTGACCGGTGTAAAGTGGTATTTCATTGTGCTTTTAATTTGCATCTCTCTGATAGCTAGTGATATTGAGCATTTTTTCATTTGTCTCTGGATCCTCTGTATATCCTCCTTAGAGAAGTGTCTGTTCAAATCCTTTGCCCACTTTGAATTGGGTTGGTTGTCTTCTTAGAGGGGAGTTGTATAAGTTCTTTGTATATTTTGGAAATTAAACCCTAACTTTAAAAAGACAGAAATTTTCAGGTACAGTTCAGTTTTTTAAATTTAGATTATGGGACTTATATAAGACAAACAAAATGAAATAAAATATGAAAAATGAAAATGAAAAAATCTGTGACAGATAAATATTAACAAAAAGAAATATGATGTATTAACATTTAATAGCAAAATCTCCTTCCAAAAAATTAAAAAGGACAAAGGCTAATACTTTAGATTATAGGGAAGTAATTCACCAAGAAGGATAAACAGACAAGTTATCTATTCATAAATCAATAGAAAGATTGACAAGACCATAATCATGTGAGGAAATTTTAATATGGACTCTTTCAAGTAGAAAGTACATATACTAATGGAAAACAAATGGAAAATTTATAAAATGTTATTAGTTTAATTTCAAGTCTTGTAAAAATAAAATGAAAAAACACCATACTAAAGATGAATACCCAAATCATCACATAGAGATGTGTATATATTAGTCACGAATGAACAACCCATCACTATAGCAATTGCATGTTTTTCTGTCATAACTTCAATCTGGTTTATTAAAGAGTAAAATTAAACAAGACCACAATTAAGATCTTATTATTGTTTAGGGATGTCTGTGTGAAAGAAAATATGAATGAATAGAAATATGACCTAAGTCACACCTTTTTTTTAAAAGTAGCCTGTAAGAGAATATTGGACTACATTGGTTTGCATATCAATCTTAGAAATCTCTAAATTCAAGTTTTACCATGTGAACTCAGGCAGCAGAGAGGAATCTCCGTATTACACTATGAAGATTATTCAGGCACAATAGATGCTAATGTCAGTTCATTCACACATTATCCAGTCTCAGTGCACATAACTGCTCTGGCAGTACATATGTGAAACTTGTAGTACCACCACCAACATGGACTCTTTACCTTCTCAGTGTAAAGAGTAGATATGATAAACACTCTTGCAAATGGAAACAATATAAGCTACAGCATTTGGAACAGTGTGCCTTGAGGCTAACTCTATACTGACAGAATAGTACTATAATTCTCTTGCTTTGCCAAGAAACATTGCCTCGTATTAAATGGGAATTGAGTCTAAGTTTGGTCTCCTTTTTGAGGCAAGAGGCAAGAAAGAGTCTTATAAGAAATTTCCCCAACAAAAACCCAGTTGCTCATAAATGGAGCCCTTGTTTAAGATAATAAACCACGTATTCATTTTCACAGAACATGTTTTCAATTGGGGAGAAAATCTAGAACTGTATGTTCTAAAACCAGTTTATAAATTTCTGACAAGACATTCATCTTTGCCTAGCCTTTATCTTTTTCTCCCAAGAATACAGTATGTTTGATTCACAACCTTATAGGAATTTTAATAGCCAATTAATGATGAATCACTGAAATTTTCACCCCTACCCACACCACATCACCGAGTGTGTGTGCACATACACACAAGCAGTGGTATGAGGGTTAATGTCAGAGAGCACTCTCAGTGGAGGAAGAAAAAGCTCTGATTTGTGATGTTTTCTGATTTCCATGGTACAAATACTCCCTTCATAATTTCAAGCTACCAGCATGATTCCTAAGAATTTAACAATCCACTCTGACAAGCCAGTGCAAGCCAGTGCTCGCACTAGGTGGGGGGAAGGAAAGGCTCGTGAACCATCAAAATTTAATTGGTGGCAGTGTCTGTATCTTGCTATTCTGAGTACGTACTTTAGGATAAATGACTTACGGTCAGTGTAATCTTTGATGTTCTACTCAATTACATTTGTACTTAGGCAAAAATTCTGCAGCAGAGCCTCAGTGAAAAAATGGTTGAATATAATAGTGAGAGGGAAAAAATCATAGCAGCAGTAATAGGTAATCCTGCAGAATAAAAGCAGATTTTTAAAGAAATATGAAAGGGCTTTTTACAGCAAAGCCTAAAGACAATAAGTAAGTCTTTGTGTTGGTTTGTTTCTTCTTTTTAAATGTGAGGTAGGTAATAATCATTACCTTCATGCTCTGTTCAGCCCCGAGAAGAGCTTTTCAGGCTGTATTTCAGATATGCAACATTAAAGTCACGCTGAGAGCTTCCCCTTTTAAAGCAGACAACAGCCTTTATAGATGGGAGGAGATGGCATTCAGCTGTACGCTGGCCTGTGTGACTCCGAAAAGCTTTGTATGATTTTCAAATAGGAGAAATGATCTCACTGACATTTTCTTCCAACCTAGAAGTAGGCTCATTTTAATTGGGAAACTAGAGGCCATGAAGCCTTATTTTTCCCCTAAGTTATGGTGCCATCTAATTGCTATTCAGATGTTTGAAATAAGACATCATGTGTCCAAACAGTGGTAAATTTTGTTCGAATCAGTTTTACGCATTATACCAAACAGCAAACACACACATACATATGCACAGAAAATAGTATTTTTTTTACTCCCAACATTAACTCTCCAAAGAAGCTGTAGTTCTTAAATAAAGAATTTGAAGAATGAAAGGAATCCAGATGATGCATCAGACAGTGATCAACACTGGCAGTTCAACTGACACCCCACGGACTTCCGGTAATTAGCACAGGGTTGCACCTGTGAGAAGAGCACGCAGCAAGCTGGGGTGATAACCAATGAAACGACACCACTCACTGAACACCAACACATACGAATTCACCTGAGGTTTTTTAGATTGTGTTTTATAAAGTTAATTAATGAAGGTTACATATCACCAGTAAGAATATTTCACGCTGTTGGTAATATTAATTATCTAAATGAAAGAAAATAGCTTACAGGTAATGGGTGTCCATCTTTTGTTTCACTGGGCCCTTTCATTCAACTAGTTTGAATGGCAGGTCATTCATTTTGTTATTCAAACAAGAATATACAAGACTAAATATAGCATCATAATGTCAAATATATGAAAATATGAACATCATAATAATAGTGTCGCATTAAAAAATGGTATTTACTTAATACTCTCGAAACTGTTATCTTTTCCTAAGTAAATGTGGACTTTGTCTCTGGACTTTCAAAATTTAATGGATATTGACATGAACCTTTTTGACAGTCCAATTCTGACATGGTAAACTTCTAACATATATAAAATAGCTTGTTGTTTAATACATTTATTTCCTGTGATCAATAGAAGGAGAAATGAAGTCTAACCCTACTGTGCTGTATATAACCCAGCCTCAGCCCCAGAGTAACATCTGTCTGAGATGCACAATACAAACTTGCAAAAAGATACACCAATAAAATCCATTCCCTAGATAAGCCTCTGTAAAGACAGTAAACAAAATTCATTTCTACGCACTCAGCAAACATGACGGTTAACCTGTCTTGTTATATAAAACTTTACTACTTGAGGTACTTTCAGGCTAACACAGATCTTCTTTTAAAGTCCAAACAGTCTTAGAAATTTATATTTAAATCAGATTTAAAGTATTTTTTATTGATTCTAGGGAGAGGAGAAGGGAAAGAGAAGGAGAAGGAGAAAATAATCCACGTGGGGGAGAAACACAGATTGGATTGCTGGGGACTGATCCATAGCCCAAGTATGTGCCATCACCTGGAATTGAACCAACGACCTTTTGGGTTGCAGGATGGTGCCCAACCAAGTGATCCACATGCATCAGGGCTAAATCAGATTGTTTTCTACAAAAATGTGATTGGGAAGAGTTTCAGATAACAAAGATTTCGTTTGAGAGGTTTGAAGAGTCTGGCTAGGGAACAAATACTGAATAGTGGAGCCAAGATGCCTTCGATGGAAAAGGCAGGTAAAAAGTCTACAGACGACCCTTGAACAATGCAGGGGTTAGGTGTGTTGACCCCAGTGCAGTTGAAAAAGCATGAATATCTCTTGACTACCCATAAGCTTAGTTGTGCCCTACTATCTGCAGGAGATTGGTCCCAGGACCCCGTGGACACCAAAATCCATGAGTGTTTGAGTCCTCTACATGAAACGGCATAGATCAATTCACACATTCAGCCCTCTGCATCTCTGGATTCCCAACCATCGATCAAAAACATTTCTGTTATTTGTTGAAGAAGAAATAGAAGTGGGGGGATAATGGTGGCAGGAAGAGGAAGGGACTAGTCAAAGAACATGTATGAATGACCCATGGACATGGACGACAGTGTGGGGATTGGCTGTGGGACCGTGGGGGGTAAGGTGGTGGTGGGTGGAGGAGGGAAAGGGGGAAAATTGGGACAACTGTAATAGAATAACAATAAAAAGAAAAAAAATACATGTAGAAGAGGACCTGTGCAGTTCAAACTTGTGTTATTCGGAGGTCAACTGTATAGTTACAAACCTAAGAAAGTACTGGAGAGAGTCCCGAATATGTCGAAAAGAAGTATAAATAGGAAGGAAGGTAGGATACAAAAGATACTGGTGAGTAGAGTAGATTTGCCTAGGACCACTGTTTTACCCAGGAAAAGAGAAAAAATACCTCTCAAGAGTGAATATCACTCTCACTTTCTCTCTGTGGACTAGCCCTCCTCCTTCCAAACTTCTGTTCAGTTGTTCGCTTGTCTGTCATTTATGCAGAGTCCTGTGTTTATACATTACAGGAGAAGTTAAATGGCTTTTAGGGGGACTGGTTAAGCAGCAAATCATCATTTAGAGCTCTGCTATAAAGGAAAATGTATATCAAGTACCACAAAACATGAACTTGATGTGTTCTAAGAAATTCATGTGAGAAACATAGAATCTTTAAACATTATTTTCCTTTTTAAATCTGATATTTTTCCTTCTTGATTCTTACCTAATACTATTGCCAGAAAAGAATGGTTTTGGGGGGAGGGAGGGTGAAACTGAAGCAGGAAAAAATTATTTTGCAGCATGGATCACTTTTGGGGCTCTATGAGCTGAGATATAGAGATGCAGAGAAAAACAAAACAAATAAACAAAAAACTTGGTGTAGTATAAAATTCAAAGGTCTACTGAAGACCCAACAGGAACTCAATTATGTTTTTGGACAAACCTGATTAACTCAGGAGTTAAAGGTGAAGTAGTGATAGTCTCCCAGCTCTTCATTTGGGAGGCGCTGCTCTACAGAGAAGAGCAAAGAACATCTGCGGGGAGGGAGGAAGCTAGCTGGTGAGTCCAAGGAGGAGGTACTATGGGGAGGGGTGGGAAAGGTGCAGATTTCTGCCTGATGCGCTGACCTAGACAGGGCAATAGAATCACACAGAGCAGAGCAGAGGTGAGAGGATTTTTACACACATATTTCTTAAAGTAATTCAATACTAGCATTAGGACTTTAAAGAATCTTGTTCTTGCAGGGAATAAGAAACTGAATCATAAAAATATGCACTTCACACCCTGAGCTAGGCAGGACTCTTATTTTAGACCGATTGTATATCCCTGAGTTTATCTCCATTTATAGGCAGGAGAACATACTGAATTAAGTCATTACCAAGACACACCCACAGCAGCATAAAGCCATAAAAATTCCTTCTGAGGAAAGTAACCAGGTCCTTTGACATTTCTGTTGTTGGATGTTGTGCCGGATTAGATTGCAAAGATTACATAATCTCTCTGAGGGCTGCGGGCTTTCATCCTCTGAGCTGGCATAGAAACAGTTATGCACTGTCAAACAAAGCTGGAACAAATATGTGGGTATGTTCTATCACTTCATTTATACCACAAATCCTTGGCTTTTAAAAAATGAACTTGATTTATCCTTCCTCCAAGTAATGTCCTCCAAGGAGTGTTCTCTCATGACCTGAGACTGGGGGAAGTAGGCTCTGATTTCAAAAATGTTTAATCTCTTGAAAGAAGAATTCTTCAACAAGATCGGAATTGTAGAATATCAGAGTTCAATAGGTCTTGGGAGTTTTTTCAGTACAAGCCCCACTGTTTACATGTGAACCTACTGAAAACCAGAAAATTACTTCTCCAAGATCAAATGTGTAGCCAGTGGAAGAGTATAAACTAGATCTACTCCTTTTGCATCTTCGGTTTAGAAATATTTGTATACTAAAATTAAAATAGTTAAGCTCAAGCAATGGTGTTATAATGTCAAACCTGGCTATGCAATAGAATTGCCAAAAGGATATTTTTACAGTGCAATTCCCAGATCATATCCTAGACAATTCAATCGAAATCTCTAGGTGGAGAGACCTGGCTTCTAAAATATTTTTAAAGTCTCCCAGGAAAATACAAGGTGGAATCAGTTTGAAAACTACTAGTTTAGAGAAAGAGACAGTACCATCTTTGGCTAGAATGCCCATATAGCCTTCTGCTCCCAGCATGCCCTTGTAACCTGATGTCCCAGGTCTGATTAACGGAGGCCCTTTTCACTCTCAAATGTGTCCCAGTGTATATGACAAGCTACACACTCTCTCTAATCAATGTGACTTGTAAGCACTGAAATAACATCTCTGGTGGCAAAGGCAAAATTCCCACAAAGTGTTAATAAGCGAAAGCCAGGGCTCATGATGCCTTGCAAGAACAGACCTGTTCAACTTCTCTGGAGCTCTCCCCTGAAAAAAGAGACATTTTCATATCCACAATGACTTTTGGCTTCCAGATCTTAAGGTGACAGTGTGTCCAGTTTGTGAAGGAACTTGGGAAGAAATTTGCTTCACCTTAGTGGGTTCCCTATTTCCCTGGTCAAGAAATAGCAATTTACTAATGTTGTATGTGTGAGGGGCAAACATTCCAGATACAAAACAAGTTTTAGAGGAAAATGACACGGCCAGTAATGTAACCAACAAACTCATGTACACAAGCAAAGGGGTTACTCAGTTCCGGAACATTTCACATTTCCATCGCGGGTTTTTGCTGCTGTGGTTGTTGTTCCTTATTTTCGTCCAGACATTTTTAGTTGCAAATAGCAAAAAAAATTAACTAGCTTAGGTAAAACAGGAAAAAAAATTATTGGCTTGTATAGCTGGGAAGGGAAAGAGTGGCCCCTGCATCAAGTTTAAATATGGCCAGGACCAGATCACTAAGACCCTTTGTCTCATGTTATCAGCTATGTCTCCAATCTGAGCAGGCATAGCTGCCCCCATTTTCTCTTAACATTGGCAGACTCCATTCACATAATGAGAAGGGTAGTTGCCAGTGGCCTCAGATTCATATCCTTCCAGCAACAGGATAACAAAGCAAGAGAAAAAAGTTTTCTCTTGTTTCAATAGAAATATCCTAAGGAGTCTGATTGGCTGGCTGATGTCATAAAGTCACTTCAGAACTAAATGGTATATCCAGGGAAATGGACACTCCTATTGGACAAAACTTCAGTCTCTTTTTTTGTCCACGAATATTGGGGTGGGTAGAGAAAGGGCCCATTGCCTGAAGTTGGGAGGAGCACCTGGGACCACTCGCTATGGGGCTAAAAATAGTAACTGTCACATGACTATGTCAATATCCTTGTAGATCCTCACAAAGTACATGCTTCATTTCAATAGGTCAGCAGAAAATCTCACAAAAGCTTTTGGGGAAGATTTGCTTGCTTTAAAATGGAAAGTAAGAGGGTATGCTGTGTGTAAAGTGTAAAGTTATTCTCCTAACTGCATTATTCCAAGTTCACGATGTAATGACCTTTTTATCCTATAAGCACCTACACTTCCATTGGGAAGGTGCTTTTAGAAACAGTTACCAGTGAAAGAAAACTATTGGAGTCTGTCTCTTATTCTACTAGAACCCTGAGTGCAGATGGAGGGCAGGAAAATTGCACAGGAAGTTCAGAAAAGAATGAAACCCAGACTCAGAATGCTCTATCTAACCCTTCCCTGACCCCTAAAAATAAACACTTGCCAATTGACACTTCAGTGCTTTATATTCAAGTATCAAGTGATAGCAAGAGTTTGTGGATTATTGAAATGGAGCCTGAAGAAAATGGAAGAGGCATGAGTTTCGGTAGTTAATTATCTGATTCATTTTGCAATATATTTCTTAGCGCTTTGTCTTCAAGTCAGGACTACATTCAAATGTGAAAAGAAATAAATATTGATTCAACACAGATGGTGAGCATTTTAATATTACAGGTCCAATGCAAGCCCATGAGCTCCCCCACTCCAGTATAATCTCTATTTATACCAAATGTTTTAATGCATTCAGTCCTGCTCCAGAAATGCACTTTCAGCACATTGGAAATATGAAATAGTGTGAGTCCATAATTAATTCACAGAGAAGGAAACTGGAGCATTAAGAAGCCAGGCTTTTTCTGGGAATTCCAGTAAATTATTATGGAAGTTATAAACTGAAGACGGCTATGTACCGGTCAGTGTAATCACAACAGTCAGAGAAGGACTCAACTACTAATTACTCATTCCCATGCTTTGGGGGCAGACAGTGATTCTTTAGACCAAGATTTCTCCAAGCTGAGATGTTAGTGAAAATGTACTTTACTGAGCATCACTGCATCCTTGCTGACTTAGAATCTCTCGAGAAAGAGACTGTCCAGAAACCTTTATTTTGTTATGTACACTAGGTAATTCTTAAACAAGCTAAACTTTAATAACTACTTGCTTTAATATTTGTTAATTATAAGTATAATATTTACTAGCTCCACAAGAACTGTTTTCCCTTTGCACTTGAATGTTATTGACATATAATATATAATTCTAACCAAGAACGCATAACCAGAATATATTAAAAGCTTCTGCAAACCAATATGAAAGAAAGATGACTACAGAAGAAAAATGGACAAAAGACTTGAACAGGAAATTTAATTTTAAAAAATACGTCCAAATGGTCAGTAAACAGAAAAAAGGGAGATTCTCAACCTCATTAGTAATCTGGGAAATACAAACTGAAGGCGCAATGAGTTCTCACTGGGTACTTATCACAATAGCTAAAATAAAAACAAAGTTCGCATGCTTTGCTGATATGAATATAAATTTGTCAGCAGTTTGCAAAAATCACTTGGCATTAACTAGCAAAGTTGAACATATACATACATATCCTGTTATGAGCAATTTCACTCTGGTCTAGGTCTGTCTTGAACATATGCTTCAGGATACAAGTTCCATTATTCACAATAGTCAAATACTGAAAACAGCTCAAGCATCAGTTAGAAGTAAATGGATGGGTAGGTCAGATTGTCTTCATTCAAATGAATATCAAAAAGTAAGGAATATGAAAAGCTATAGAAACAATTAAGATTACATGTACTAAAACTCCAAAGACAGAAGCGTCCTTTCTAGGGAAGATTTGATCGTGGCCACTGGCTATTTTCTTCTTGGGGGGCATTTGCCAGCTCCTGGTAGGAGCGGAGAATGAAGCCTGATTCAGAGAGACTCTCTGAGAAAAGACACAAACAGAGAAAGAAACCAGGAAAGGCTTGGTTGTCCCATGTGGCTCCTGCAACAGGTTGAAGACCACAGACGTCCGAGTTTTAGGAGAGGATATTGACTGTTAGGATCTATCCAACCTGAACATGTTTTTGTATTTTTGCACGATGTTTTTTGCTTTGTCAGACTCTGTTCGCTAATATTTTTTAATGTTTTTGAATGCATGCTTTTGAATGAGATTGTCCTGTAATTTTCTTTCATTATAATATCCTAGTCTGGTTTTAGTTTCAAAATTCACGAGTCTCATAAAACAAATTGGAGAGCGTTCACTCTTGTTATGGTCTCTGGAAAAGTTTTAAAGCATTGCAATTGAACTCCTTCATGAAGCCTTTTTTACTCAGTAGTAAAAGTGGCAATGCCTACTATTTTCTTTGTGAAGATATTTTAAACTACTGCTTTAATGTTTTCATAGTTATGTGAGTACTGAGATTTATTATTCCTGATTGAATTTTGCCAAGTTCTATTTTCTGGGAAATTTTTCCTTTCATCTATGGTTCTCCATTCATGGAATTAGATTTGTTCACAGAAATCTCTTTTTGTGTTTTAAAATACTTATCATTCCTCCACTGATAGCCCTTTTCTCTGACTTGCCTTTTTATTATAGATGTTTATAAACATAGACAAAAGTGTAAGACATTAGTATGTCTTGGAGACATTTGCCTAAACCAGGATAGTCAGTCACCTTAGAACATTTCTTTTGCTTTGATCTTCTTCAGTCTCTTTGCTCCTGAAATCCCTTGGAGAGGGCACACGCTGGGCCCCCTTTTTTCACCCAAGATGACAGCGTCTGTCTTCCAAGGGACTTTGGTCTCTTCCCTCTTTCTTCTTTTGCAAGTTTAACTTTGTAATTCCAGTTTTTCTTTGTACAGTTTTTAAAAGTACATATGCTATTTTAAGTCATTTAATTGTTCATCTTAAGATTTCAACATGCAAAATTTTTCTGTATTTTAAACCTCTTCCAAAATATTTTACCTTTAATGCCTATCATTTTCCCTTCATCTTACACATTACTTTTACTGAATATTTATGTTCTATCTTAATTTAACTACACAAATCAAGTATTATTTATACCATCAAATTATTTCTTCTGGGCTTACCCATAGAGTTCCAAAGTCCCTTGTTCATCAGTCCTTGCTTCCAAGAATTTCTTCTTGGACAATCTAGTCTCTCCTTCAAGAGTATCATACCCAGAACTTCGGCTTTAGTGAGACATACTTTGGGTGTTGTATTCATTTTCTAGGGCTGTTGTAACAAATCACCACAAATGTGTTGACTTAAAACACTGGAAATGTACACTCTCACAGTTGCTGAGGCCACAAGTTTAAAATCAAGGTGTCGGCAGGGCCAAACTCTCTTCAAAGACGAAAGGGGAGAATCTTTATTTGCCTGTCCCAATCTCCAAAGGCTTGTGGCATCCCCTGGTTTGCAGCAACATAACTGATTCCCAGCCTCCATCCTTAGATATCATCTCCCTAAGTCTGTGTTTCTCTTCTTATGAGGACACCAGTCATTGGATTTGAAGCCTATCTGAAATCCAGGATACTTTCTTCTTGAGATCCTCATCTAGTTACATGCAGAAAGACCTATTTTTAAATAAGGTCACATTTTGAGGTTCCAGGTGGACATGAATTTCAGGGAGACGGTATTCAATCCTCTACACACACCATACGATTCACTCTTTTGTAGGCAATAAAATGTAAAATACAATGGTTTTAGGATATTCAGAATTTTATGACCATGACAATTAATTTTATAACATTTTATCACCCCCCTATTCTCAAGCATGTTGTCTAAGTTTTCCTTCAGTGAGTACCTAGTAGCTGCACATTTTTCAGGTTTTTACATCTGAAAGCATCTTTATCTTGTATTTATTCCTAAGAATTTCGCAAAGGTTACAATTCTGGAGTAACTATTTTTCCCCCTCAATAATTAAATAAATTATCCCACCATTCTCTGGATCTGTTATTAAGTCTGCTATTCATCTAACTGCCATTTTTATAGCACCTGTCTTTCTGTTTTTAAAATCTTCTTTTTACTTTCATATTTCTGTAGAGCCAACATGATGTATCCAAGTATGATTGGAATTTGTTATAATTAATTACTGGATCTTTAAATTTCTGTATTTCATCACATCTAGGAAATGATCAGCCATTATCTTTTTCCATGTGACTTCTTTTCATTATTTCTACTCTGTCCTTCAGGAGATTAACATCGGGGGGAAATTGACATCTGGTTAGCTTAGGAGATTTCTGTGTCTGGTCCCTGTTTTAGTGGAGGTGCTCTCTGGGACACCACTATGACCAGCAGTCAGCCAACTGACAGACACATACAATTAGACGCCAGGGAGGCTGTGGCAAAACAATTTCCTCAGTAAGAAGCCTTTTCCATGCCACTGAGGGAAATCTCAAAGCCCATGCTTTACTGAGAGTGGTGGATACGTTAGGCTATCATTTCAGATTAGGGACTGCATTGCTATATCATAAATAAAGAGAAGTGTATTCATTATTAAAGATGACTGCATATAATTGTTCAGCCTCTAGATAAATATTAGGGTTTGGCAACTGATCTGTATTGATTATTCCCCTAAACATTTTAGAGACAAATTGCTACAGAAATCTGATCAATCATACTTTGCTCTTTTCAAAGAAAACACACAATATTAATTGAGCAATTACTGTAGCCAATATCCCAGTAAATAATTCCAGTTAATTGCTGCCAGTTAATTATGGTTTTGACAATATTTCTCTTTCAGTGAGCAAAACCCAGGCTCAGATAAGAAATTATCATATTCATGATGCCAGAAATGAATGCCTAAAATAGATGATTAAAATAAACGACTGCAAATCCAACTGTCTAAATGGAAGTTATGTCTTTGTCATAAACCTTACTCAGGATATTTGGAAACTATAATTTGAAAAGCAGAAATCAAATGCACCCCAGGACAATGGTCCATTCATCAGAATGTTTCTTTAATTTGTTCTCCCAAAGTAATAAAAGATATTTACATATGTTTGGCAGAGGTTAGTGCTGTATTAACGTGTTTTTTTCTTCTGTATTTCCCTTCCCCCTTTCCAAGAAGGTAGACAGGCTCTTTCTAATATCTTTCCCTCAGTGCGGCGGTCATTGCCAGGCCTGACCACAGAAAGTCCTAAAGTGGACTTAAATGGGAAACTCAGATAAAGAGAGAAAGTCACCATGCTGGCAAAGCAATAATTTCAAGGCCTGAAACACAGACTTTATCTGGTTCACATGGCTTCCTAAAGGGGTTGAAGTATTGCCTTTCATAGTTACATGTTATTTCTGGGTGCCAATGTGGCTGGAAATATAAAAGGCCGTGTCCCTACCACCAAACTAGAGAACACTTCCCTTTTCAGGGGTTGTTGAGACCCCAGAGACTAGCTGTGCATCTGTCAGATATGAGGGAGGCCGTGAGGAGCTGATCCTACACCTGTATCCTTGTCTTTGTGTGTTTATGCTTTGCTTTTATTGTTCTTCAGAGTGAACAGAGTTCAAGTTATAGTTCTTATCTGTCCTCAAACCTGAACCAGAGTCCATGGGGGTATTTGTAGGGCTCTAAGCAAAAGCTGTTCAAAGATCACCTTTCATTAAAGTCTGTAACTCATCAGATAGGCTAGTTCTGGAGTCCCATTGAAGGTGTGCGTGTGAGTCTGTCTGTGTTAAGGAGTGGGAAATGGATTTGGTGGGGTAGTTTGGAAGGAGAGCAATATCTAAAAGATTTACTTTCTGCTCCCTGGAAAAGCCCCAGGGCCAGTAGCAAACCCACAGAACAGTTGTGTTCAACACGTGGCACTAAAGCACAGAACAACTGACTTTCAAGGCTCCTTGGGCGCTGGGGTCACGAGGGTATCAGCAGCAACTACAATGGTGACCAGACATTCGAAACTCTGCCTTTGTTTCCTAAACACTAAATACAGCTCTGGATTTGTGTGCAAGGGGAGAGAGTGACAGTCAGGACTGATACCACATTTCTCAAAATGGAGAAACCAGGCTAGGGGCTAAGTTGATTTAAAGTACACAAAGTATTCCCCTGACTGGCGTGGCTCAGTTGCTTGTCATCCTGCAAACCAAGAGGTCTCCAGTTCAACCCCTGGTTGCGGGCGCTGTGCTCCCCACCCCCATTTGGGACAGTTCAGGAGGCAGTTGGTCACATTGATATTTCTTTCCCTCTCTTTCTCCCTCCCTTCTACTCTCTCCAAAATAAAATAAAAATATTTTAAAATAATAATAAAGAAAATAAAGTATTGTATTATTTCTTACAGACCTGTGTGGCTTAAGAATACTTACTGTATACTATAAATATTTATAATTCATCTTTCAAAAGGACAAAAGTTCAAAAATATTATTTGTATACACACAAGGATATATTTCCCTACATATATGTGTGTGTGGGTATGTGGACTATTTTTACATTTTTTTTCAGGGCATCAGATCAAGTATGATCTTCACCTCTATGATTTTAATTCTCTTATCTGCCTACCTTTTCCTCTTTCTTTGAAGTGGAATCTTTACAAACTCCTTGCAGATGTGCTTTATCCACCCTGCCCTTCACCTCCACCTCCTTCACCTCAAGAACCGTGGCCAGCTGGCCCCACTGTCCTCATCTTTGCTGAGGGACAAGTCAGATCGCTATGTCTCCTCCTCTGTGTGATTTTCTTTTCTTTTGAAGGGCTATACTTTCTTTTTCTGCCTTAAAACTTTAAATATTTAACTTGAGGGTTGAAAAAATGTTCCTTTTGCAGGAAGCTTAGTAATAAAAATTATAAAATAAAAATGTACAGTTTGTTGTATTTGTACATAGAGGGATAAAAATGTTTTCAGCACAGTAGAGCTGTGAAACTGCTTCTCGGAAGAAGGCGGGAGAGTAGGAACTGCTGAAGGTGTGAAAAAGAAATGGATGATTGAAGAGCCAGTTCCTTCAGGAAGCCAGAGGAAAGGGCACCAAAGGTACCTGGAAGAAGAAAAGACATTTAAATTTGGAATGAGGAAGAGATAATTACTAAATACACAGACAATGTGATGTAAAGTTGAAAGAAGTTAATGAATTCCTATCACTTGCTTCATTGTTCTTGGTAGAGTCAGGGATATTGTCGCTGGCTGAAAATAAGATTGCACAATAGCTGAGAGAGCGGGAAAAGTTTGAAATAACTGCCCTTGGAAATTACAGAGAAGTAACAATAATCATAATAATAACCACAACGATAAAAGTAATAATGGCAATGTAATGTATTTGTAATGTTCTCTTTTGTGTCTCCAATAAACCTCAGCTGTCACAGACTCCCACTTCCCCCAGTTGGGTTCCCATGTAGGCTCTTTGTTCTCTCTGCCACAAGCCTGTCGGCCTTATTTGTTTTGGTCTTCCATGCGTTGGTTCCTCTGTACTGTCCCCCACTCTTACTTTTCTCCTCCGCTCACAGAGCTAAGTTCCACTGTTTCTTTTTGACCACAAGAGCTTCCTTTTTGTTTTCCACTACACCTCACATGTGATTCACCTTCACTTTCTCCCACATGCATTCCAAAGTCTGTCATTAATCTTTATTAATCCTTGAAGCTGAAACTACTGTTTGACCTCTCCTTTTCAAGACTCAAGTAGCTTCTCTCTACTCATGGGGTAGCTGTTAGCATCTCAGTTCTTTCATGTTACCTTGTATTTTACATTCCTAAAGCCAAACCAGACCTTCCCACTGCCTCCTCTCTTCCCAGGGTCACCATGAGCATTTACAAAACTAGACCT
Source organism: Artibeus jamaicensis (assembly GCF_021234435.1). Lineage (NCBI taxonomy): Eukaryota > Metazoa > Chordata > Mammalia > Chiroptera > Phyllostomidae > Artibeus > Artibeus jamaicensis. The sequence goes on along the minus strand of NW_026522046.1, from coordinate 29,092,420 downwards.
CTTTTCTCAGAAGCTACCACCATCTCACCCCTTAAAGACGACACTGGAATATAACTTTCAGCTATCCCAAAGGCTCAGTACTTGACAGCTATGTAATTTCTTAAGCCACAGTAAAAGAACATGTAACCTTAAACCTTTTCTGCCCTAAAATGATCTCTCTCTTGCTCTTCTGCCCTTGACCCAGTTATGTTATTCAAACTGGTCTCCCACTTTTTCTGAGACTAGTGATTTCTTTAAACAGACTCTAGCAGCGCCCATATTCAGCCTTCCCTTCCCAAGATAAAGAACAATCTTCACCCTTGGATGACTAAATGAATTGCCTCACAAATGCTCTAGCATATTGTAATTCCATCACTCCCTAGACCAGAAGGGGAAAATATGAATCCAGACTGCAGCCCATCGTGTTGGCTGCCTGCTGCCTTTGCCGACAGACTTCTTTCCCAGAGCCTGTGGCAGATTAAAGATAGCCTCACATTCTCTGGCATTCCCCTTGTCAAAAGGTTGGATTTATATCCTTGTCCCTTGAATGTGGGAGGGTCTGTGACAGCTGCAACTGTGGCAGGAGCGGCACTGTGTCTGTTTCTGGGTCTAGGCTTCAGAGACTCACGGCTTCCACTTTCTCTCCTAGAAGACTCACGCTTGGCCCCCTGCACCACTGGGTACAAAAGGCGGTCAGCCTGGCAGAGAGATGGAGTGGAAAGGCTGGAGGCTGCACTGAGGAGAAGGACCCAAGGCAGACCTGTCAGTAAAGCCTGTAGTCTGGATCAGGCACCAGCTGCATCACGCCAAGTCCCCAACTCAAGACCAAGTGCAACAGAAGAGTCACCTAGCTGCGGCTTGCCCAAATTCCCAAACCACAAAGTCGTGTGACATATGATGATGGTATTACATATGACACAGAGTTTGGGGGTAATCTGTGATGCAGTAATAAAGCAACAAGATCTGTCTGGGCACACCCAGTGGACCACTGCTCATGTGCAAAGAGATAAAGCTCATATGTTTTCCAGTGACCTTAGATTATGGTATTTTCCCCATTGCACAGATAGAAAACATAGGAATGACACTGCTGAGTCAGTGTGGAGTGAGGTATGGAGTCAGTATGGGCTGTGGAGGCAGACGGCCTGGCACCGAAGCCCACCTTTGTCCTCACCAGGTATGTCATCTTTTCGCTGACTTCCTCCAAACGAGTGTCTCACACTGAGTTGCAGAACATTCAAAGAAGGGATCTGGGGACCACCGAGCCCAGCGCTTGTCGAACCAAGCTCTTGGGAGCCCCGTCAAAGGGAGGGAGGAAGGGAAGTGGGTGGAGCCCAACCTGCCCCTCACTCTGTTGATCAGAGCAACCAGCCCTTTCGGTGTTTGGCGTATGAGGCTTCCAGACAAAATTTCCTTTTAAAAACAAATGCTGCTAAAACAAAATAAAAGCGCTAAAGTATATACACATATGCTAAACTAGTCCCCAAATCCCATGCATCAAAGATAGGAAAATGTCAAGGAAAGTGACTTTTCTGCCTGGAACCATCTTTCCCACGCTCTTCAGAAGCTCCTGCCCCCTTTCGGTTCTCAGAGGAGACCTCGCTTCCTTTAGAAAGGCTTCTTCCACTTGGAGCATCGGTGCCCACGACTGTCACCGTGTCTTTCCCAACGTCTTTATCGAAGCGCTTGCTGCTGTGGTTCATAAAGTCCAAGATGACCATTTTCCATATTTTAATATTTTTGAAATGAAGACGTGTCATATCATTCATAGCGTCATACAGTTGTTGCCAGCCAGGTGGCAGTCATGACACAGTTGTGTGAAAACGTCCTGCTGGGAGCTCCTGGGACGACCAAAAAGCATCAAAGCCTCAGGAGTCATTGAAATGCAGGTACTTTGTAATGTAACTGCGTGTTTATATGTTTGTTTTCTCTACTGGATGAGAAGCTACAGAGTCATCACCCATGTCTTTCTCATCCATCATTATAACTCCAATCCCTAACTACATTCTTAGTGTATGTTTGTGGAATTGTCCAAGTAGGTTTTACACCTCATTCTAAGAACGCAGAAAAAAAAAAGATAGAATGTTTAAATAGAAACAACAATAACAATTTTCTCTTTTTACAATTTAGTCTTACATTTGCAGAGAACCAAAATTTTTATAAATTAAATATAATTACTTTAAGATTAGTTTAGTATTTGACATAAAAATTTGCAATCAAGTACAGAAAAACTGGCATCTAAAAACAGTGCTAGTGATTTTCAAAATTGGTGCCAACTTTCATAAAAGAATTTTGCAAACTTGATTAATAAGAATCATTTGGACTGCAACTATTAAAAACTGATTCTAATCAATTAAGCAAAAAAAAGACAGAATAATTGTTGAGGAAATAGCTGAACTACAGGACTGAGGATGTATATATGCCAGAGTCGAGGGGAAACAGACTGTGGAGCATAGAGCTAGTCACAGAGAGGGGCAGGGGAGGAAGAGTCCTTCTGTGATACTCAGAAAAGGATGTTCTTTAGTGAATGGCAGCTAATAGAGAAGCAACGCTAGACTTAGAAAAGCACAATTTTGTAACCCACAGGTTTTAAATTCATTCAGGCAAGGCTCATGAGTTGTTACTAAAACCATTTTTAATAATCCTGTTGGAGGAGACTATAGTCATCAATCTCAAGTAATATTCCCACAAACTATTTAGTAACAACAGAAACACAAATATTTTTACAATGGAGAAATCTGGCAGACAACAATTTAAGCAGGTAATCAAATTTAGCTTCACTAATAATAGCACAGGACATTTTCGTTCAAGTGTGATAGAATAAGAAATATAAAATATTACCTATGCAGTATTCTCGACAAAAATGTTATTTTGCTTTTATAGTTGAAAATTTTTAAGTAGGAAAAAGACATAGTTCTTTTTTTTTTACTTTAAAGTGTCACCAGTTGGTCACAACAACAATATAAACTATTTCAATAATTTTATATAACCCTTCCCTGAAAATATATTAACACATCTGAAAATATTTGTCTTTTTATAGCTCCTTTCCTCTAAATTACTTTATTCATCATCATCTGCATATATGCTTTGGAAAAATGTTTGCAAAATAACAAACCCAGTTGGCACTGAACTAGCCATTTTTACTTTAATAAAAAAATTACCAAATAGTAATAAATAAGTATTTCTCTCAAATTATAGTATTTATTTTGAAATGATGCATGTGTCCTTTGTGGAGTCACAGTCTGAACAATTTAATAAAAGTGTTCTTTTTAAAGTTCTATATCCAAGCAATGATTAACCAAGTTGTTTTGGACAAACCTACCCACTGAGAACAGCTAGAAAAACTAAATTAAATAAAAAAATCTATTTTTGAGGCACCAAATAACTAACAAGGCAATAAGAAACTTAAGAACTGAGATCTGGATTAAAAGAAAGTCCAGGAAAAAATCTGGCATCTAAGTTTGCTTTTTCCTTACAGGAGACTGATGATTTTTAAAGTGCCAGCTAAGAGTCTGAGAAACTGAGCATGCCTTTGGACCAATTCCAGGGACCATGGGGACAGAAAAAAATGACATTCTGGACCTCACCAGGGAAAAGAGGCCTTGAAAAATACCCAGGGTGTTGACTGGGATATGGAAGGGCAGCATCCTAGGAGTCAGTGTGGACAAGAAATAGACCAGTCCTCCCAAGGACCGAAGCCCGGTTTTGAATCATGACTGTCCCTGATGGAATAAACATTTATCTGGGGCTGTGAATGCCCCTGCCAGAGCTGCCTGGCAGAAGCAAAGGTGAACTTCTCTAGAAGAAGATAACATTACCCATAAACTTAAAATAGCTCCAAAAGTTTTTACATATACCACTTGGCACTCAAAAAACATAATAATAGTAGAAAACAAGAAGTGACCATAAGAAATCAAGAAGAAAAATAAGAGACAGACCTAAGGTGACAGAGTTATCTGATGTAATTTTATTTAAGTGTCAGTTTTTCAAGGAATGAGAAGACAGTTTAAGAATTTAGAGATTTGAAAACTATCAAAAAGAATTTAATGGGTAGATTTAAGAGCAAATTAGACAAAGGTAAAAAGATAATTACTGAACTGAAAGGCAAGTAACATGTTACATATATACATAAAATGTCATTCATATATACACATTATATACCACATATACATATGTGATGTGTACATATCACATATACATATATGTTATGTCCTATATACATATGTGTACATATGCATATCCTATATATACATATATGTACATTTTCCAAAATATAGGGGAAAAGTTTGAGAAATAAAGAGATATATGGGATAGGAATTCCAGAAAGAAAAAAAATAAGTAATTCAGCAGAAGCAACACTTGAAAACATAATAACTAAGAATTTTCCAAAGTTGACAAAACACATAAGGCCACAGACTTAAGAATCCCTGCAAATCTCAAGAAGACAAAAATAAAAAGAAAACCACACAAAATACAGCACTATAAAGCTACTAAAATATATACATGACATGAAAATCTTAAAATCAGTGAGAAAAACCCTACTATCTTCAACAGAGCAACATGAGACTGATGATAACTGACTTCTCTATGAAAACAATGGTAACTTGGAGGCAATAAAACTATATCTTCAAAAAGATTTTTAACTAACAACTTAGAATTCTATAGCCAAACAAAAATCCTTCAAAAATGAAAAGGAAATAGGGCTTTTCAAACAAAAAATAAGATAATTTTTACCAACAAAATCATCCAAAAGGAAATACCAAAGAAACCTTAAAGATACATAATTCCAGATGAAAGCTGAAAATGCAGGAAGAAATAAAGAATAACAGAGAGAGTAAATAAAATCTGTGGATATATCTAAAATATTAATTGACTAAAGTAAAATTAATTTTACTTTAAAATTAATTTTTAAATTAATAATATAATAATTATAATACTTATTCACTCATAATTAATAATAAAATTAATATTTTGCATGGTTCAAAATATATAGGGAATTAAAATACATGAAAACAATAGCATATAAATTATGAGTGAAGTAAATGACATTCAAGAGTATTCTAAGGTTTTTGGATTACCCGGAAAGTGTCAAAAATACTAATTTTAATAAATTTTAATAACTCAAGACTGTCAGCTGATTTCTCAAAAGAGACCTTACAGGCAAGAAGGGGCTGGAAAGAGGTATTCCAAGTCATGAAATCCAGAGACCTACAACCAAGATTGCTCTATCCAGCAAAACTTTCATTTAGAATGGAAGGACAGATAAAGTGCTTCTCAGATAAGATCAAATTCAAGGAGTTCATCATCACCAAGCCCTTATTATATGAAATGTTAAAGGGACTTATCTAAGAAAAAGAAGTTAAAAAAACATGAACAGTGAAAGGACAGCAAACTCACAGTTATTAACAACCACACCTAAAACAAAAGCAAACTAAAAGGACAGCTAGATCAGGAGTGGAAACATAGAAATGAAGATCTCAAGGAGGGTTAGCAACAGGGGAGTGGGAGGAGGAGAAGGGGGGAGAAGGTACAGAAAATAAGTAGCATAGACAGTAGATAGAAAATTGATGGGGGGGGGCAAGAATAGTATGGGAAATATAGAATCTAAAGAACCTGAGACACATGGTCATAAACTAAAGGGGGAGTAATGGTGGGGACGGGGGGGGCGGTAGGGTGGAGGGGACTGAAGGGGGAATAGAACAACTGTAATGGCATAATCAATAAAAAATAAATTAAAAAATAGAATCTTAAAAAATGATTCAAAAGATCAATAAATTGAATAGCTGTTTTATTTTTAAAAAGATTAAAAAAAGAATGCATGTTGAAATCTTTTTTTTGTTGTAACTACAAAAAATAATAAATGATTTATAACTACAAAGATTACACAGAAGGAAATAGATGAATATAAAACAACTGATAAAAGATAAGACAAGAAAATGAAAAGAAAGATGGAATGGAGAGGAGATAAGACAAAAACAAGGCATACTGAAAGGTGGTAAATTCAGTCAGTAAATTCCACCCCAAATGCATCGATAGTTATAGGAAATGTAAACAATCTACATAGTTCAATTTAGAGACAAAAGTGGTCAGAGTCAATTAAAAAGGGGAAAATCATTGTAAGCTACCTACAATAAACTCACTTTCCACATGAAGACACAGAAAGATGAGATGTGAAAGGAGAGGAAACTGTGTACCATGCAGACACTGACCAGAAGGAAAACCCAGTGTCCAGTGGGGCCTTCAAGGCAAAACCCATCACCAGAGATAAAAAGGAAATTTTGTAACAACAAAGGTTGCAATGACAAAAGGTAGTGATCTCACTCACAGGCACCTAAAAAGACTTTAAGAGACAAAACATATAAATCATATTTAAAATATAAAATATATAAAACCATTGAAAAATGAAACTTTTGAGAAAACTCAGTTTATTAAAATTGGTCAAAAATGAATACTTTCTACATTTTATTGCTTTAGTAACTATAAACCACTGAGGGGAAATCTCATTTAAATTATTAAAAAGAGGACAGCCAACTTCAAGATTTTGCATCTTAAATTTGAAGTTATATTTCAATCTGTGCCCATTATACTGGTGCCTTCATAGAAAAAAACCCCCACAATTTGTCAAAATAATAAATGGATGGAAAACATTTACTTGCCTTATTATAATAACACACTCGAAGCCATATTTACCTTCTTCATGAAGAAATTTTAAGAACAAATACATGTTTATAGCCCATAATATGTGGAATGAGGCCATCCCCATAAACTGAAAGAAAGTGTATCTTGAGTCTCCTACTTGATATTTTTTAAGCTTTGGCTGAAGGTCTTCAGGCAATAACTTATGTTAATTTGTTTATAAGCTTTATGCATATAGGGATCATGTCCATAAGTGAGGATAATAGAACCATATGTCAACTATTATCAATAATCATGTTTATTCATCTGCTTTAATGTGCTGATGTACCGTTCAATTTCATCCAAAACTCAGTGTCTTTCCGTGATGTCATACGGTCTCGCCAGTGCCATACAGGATGTGTCCAGGGTCAGGACTGGTTATGAAGGGTCCATACTGAGAACTTCAACAAATTAGAGTGGACATGATTGGGTTTGGGGTAGATGAGTAACAGAATCTAGCTAGAGTGTCTCAGCTAATGCAGAGCTGTCAGGAAGCAGACACCAGGGCAGAGTGGAATTCAGGCCATGGGTGAGCAAGAATGGAAGCAGGATGGGAATTTCCGATCCAGATCTACAGACTGTGTTCCCCCTCTCTTTCTAGGTGGCCTTGGGCCCACAGGCTTTCGCCATAATAAGAAGCCCTGACGACATAAAATTTACTAGGGCTGAAGAATTTGGCATTGGAATCATTCAGATTTGACTTCTAATCTTGTCTTAAGCTTTTTCTGCACCTTTGCTAGTTAAAACTCCTTTGTATGTGTCTAAATTTTGGTCTTGAAATCACCCACATGGTTCTAAAACAGTTAAACTCCTGTGTTTCCGCATTCAGGAAAGTTGTTTAACAGACTGAAACAGGAATTGCTGGGGCATTACTGTTCTTACCCAATGGGGGATCTTTTTTCAGCTCAGACTCACACTGCAAATTACTTTCCCATTACAAAATAAGTGAAATAAATCCCCTCACATTGCAATGTGCAGATAGAAAACAAGGCAATAGACAGTATTCAAAAAGAGGCTAAAAGTTGCAATCCAGCAAATGAGAAGGGAAGCCATTTCCAGGGGAATACATAGAATTAGCAGAAGGTATTTAGCAGAAAGCCCTGAATAGAAGGCATCTCCCTTTAAAGACAGTTAATAGTGTTTCTATACTTAAAGTGAACTCAGAGCAATAATAATTTTTAAACCTTCTGTAATTAGTAATTAAGGCACAGATTCAAAAACATCATATGGTAGAAGGTGCCAAGGAACTCTCCGAAATATTTTTTTATAAGAGGACTAATCCCCTTCCTGAGAGTCTCGTCCTCATGACCGAATCACCTCTCAAAGGCACCACCAGCAAACACTGGGGTTTAAGCTTTAACAAATGAATTTGGGGGGACATAAACAATAAATCTATAACAGTGACCAGCGGACGTATTTGTTAAGTGACAGTATGGGTGGACAACTGGATAAGTGAATAAATAAATGAAAGGAAGTAGTCAATGCTCACCCTGCAGCTGGGAGGTCTAGGGTGGAGGCTAATAAATAATAAAGACAAAGACGTGCAGTAGAATATAGAAACTGAATTTTTAATGATCTCAAGATTTGTGAAAATTAGAAAGTCTATTCAAGCAATCCCTTGTGGGGACTCTTGTCCCAAGGCATCCTGGGACCTCTGCACCCCAGGTCAGTAGTAAAGGGGAGGAACCCAGGGCCTGAGAGAATCTTGCCTGCCTACAGAGACCAGTAGTGCAGGGCCTGCTGGAGCTGAGGAGCTCAGGAAAACAGTCCACGCTGCTTCAGATCAATGCTTGAGTCCTCGAAGTTGACAGAGAGGTTAACATGGAGCTCAGTTTCTATTACAAAGAGCTTTCCTGCAGGGGGTTGCCATACCTGTCCATCTGTTGCAAAAATTTTCCAATCAGATAATGCACATGAGAGCCTGCACAGGTGAAGAAAAAAGAAACTGGCCAAACTGGCTGCCTTTACATGGCCGAGTGCCCTGGTGCCAAGGAACCATCCTGTGCATGTTAATGTTCCCACATGAATGCCAGCACTTTCTTCCCACTTCCAAAGCATTTGGGACCTGCCCTGTAAACCCAGCCTGTAATTCACAATAATCAGCAAAATCGTTTTGGGAAAGAAAACGCTCTGCTCATTATTTAGTCTAAAGTGAATAAAATTAATTAAGAAATGTACCCTGGCTGTTGCAGCTCAGTTGGTTGGAGCATAGCCCTGCACACCGAAAGGTCGCAGGTGGATTCCGGTTAGGGCACGTGCCTGGTTGCAGGTTCAGTCCTTGACCAGGTGTATGTGAGAAGCAACAGATCAATATTTCTCTCCCTTCCTCTCCCTCTAGAATCAATAAATACATCATCGAGTGAGGATTAAAAATAAAAGTAAATAAAATAAAATAAAAATAATTAAGAAACATGTTTTAGAACCAGTATATCTCTTCTGTATCAAAATATAACATAGTACCATGGTAAGAGACAAACTCACAGCTATAAACTATAATATAAAGGGTTGAACTGTTAGCCTGAGGCGATCCCAAGTATATGTAGAATTAGAAATCAACTTAATTGTCATGACAGCTGGTATTCTCCAACATCAGATACATTGTGTTTTATCTATCATCAGGAAATATCAAGTCGAAAACTCTCTGGCAAGTTGGTATTGTTTGTTGGATGTTTGTTTAACCCTTAAAGCTTCTCTCCATTTGTTAATGTGAGTGGTATTCCCCCTGATGCAGCCAATCTCAGTTACTCGCAGAGCCAACTGGACACATGCAGCATGCATACAGAGTGACGGAAAGAAAGAGCAGACCCAAGAAGTGCTTCCCCCACCCCCGAGCCAGGATAATGCCAAGGCTCAGACCTGACTGCAGTTTTCCAAACTTGTCTCTGTTTCCAAGGGCAACTGTGAAATACAACTAGCAGTGTGTTTCACATTTAGATTGCTTTTGTCAGTAGGTTGCATAATTAGATTGAATGTGCTTAATCTCCCTTAGAGCTAAAACATGGAAAGATTTCACTTGCTGAAGAAAGAAAAAAGGGGGGTGAGCATTTGAACCTGAAGCATTTGTGGATTTCTAACGTCAATACATAATATCCTTTCCGGCTTTGGTTTCAGAGGTTGCAGCCTGGAACTGCTACATCTCAATGGTGAGGTTTATAGAAAAATTTGTTGTGGTTGCTTGTTATAATCAGAGCCAGAATGGAAAAGGATTGCCTCATAATACCTTTCATCATAGGGCTAGGGAAAGAAAACAAAGGTACCCCATTCTACAAACCCTTTATTTTTATTAAATGTGTCGGGGTGCCATTGGTTAATAAGATCATATAAGTTAAGAAAGAATGTACATCTCTATGACATGTGATTTGTATATTGCATTGTGTGCCCACTACCCACAAATTGTCTTTTGTCACCATATATTTGGCCCCCTTTACCCTTTACTGCCCATCCAACCCCCTTCCCTCCGGTAATCACCGTACTCTTGTCTGTGTCTATGAGTTTCCGTTCTATATCCCACATGTGAGTGAAATCATATGGTTCTTGGCTTTTTCTGCTGGACTTCACTTAGCCTACTATTCCCAAGGTCCATCCTTATTGTCACAAACAGCAGCGGTGTTTTTTTTGTTTCACAGCTGAGTGGTTAGTATACCATAGTACACAAGAATATGCACCACATTCTCGTTATCCAATCCTCTGCCACAGAGAACCGATGCTGCTGCTGAGGCTTCGTGTTTAACCTGGCGTGGGGGACATGGGCCAGACAAAGTCCTGCCTCTGTGAGTTTGCAACAAATTAAGGAGAATTTTACCATCGAAATAATAATCACTACAACGCAAAGTGACCACATTACACGTCTTAAGATCGTTAAATTCCTTTCTGTTGACAGGATCCAAGAAGACTTCTTAGGAGAAAATGTATGTTCAGCTGAGCCTTAAAAGAAACGAGCAAAGGCACAGAAGCAACAAGCACAAAATGCTGCCATTCAGCTGCTGCCCCAGGATGAAGTCTCACTGAAGCAACCATCTGAGTACCCACTTTGAACACAGCGAGTGCTGAGCAGGTTCCAACGTGTGATGGTTGGCACTAGGGACTATGGACACAGCAAGTGGCTTTTCTGAGTGTTTGTACCCCTCAGGTTTGCCTCCAAGGACTTTATTTATTTGTTTGTTTGTTTATTCCTTCTTTCTTTTCTTTTCTTTATTTACTTATTTAGTATTTCCAAGTAATTTTAAATACCAGGATTGGTTCTAACAGAAAAAAACCCTGGAAAGCACCTCAGCTAATGTGGAGATTCCCATCCTTCAAAATGAGTAGAGAGATTGTACTTTTAAATTTCAGTATGTGGTATATATTTTTTACCCAGATAAGACTTAGATTTAGCTCAAAAATGTTAGTTTTAACAGCTTGACTAGTCAAACTTTTATCTAACTCCACCATCCCAACACCTCAAATGCTTCCTCTTCTAATATCTAATATGTAGCTACTTACTGCCTACTAGGTAGCATTTCTGCCAAGAAATTAAGAGGCTCTTACTCTTTTTTATTTATCCTTCCCCCTATATGGACTTTACTGCACACATACACACTCACACACAGATATTGTGGGAGAAAGAATAAAATTCTGTCCCCACATATGTCCTCATTGTCATAAAACTTCCTCAAAAGCCCAAAGAAAAGTGCATTATCAAGAGAAAGTGTGTGTTCAGTTCAGACACTTATAATAAGTTCAGACTTATAAAATCAACCCCTGGTGATGGACTCCAAAAAGAAAAGAAAACACATACAATCAGACATAATAACAGTTGCCCAATTCTCTTCGACTGCCTTGGCCACAAAGAAATAAATGCATTTCAAATGAGCCTTTTTGCGAGGACTAATTTATATAATCTTTTTATTTTTTATACTTATATTGTTTTTATTCATATATTATTTTTTACTGCTACTACTTTAGCACAAGTTTATTGGATATTTCAGAAGATACAGCTAAGAAAAGAAGAATAGAAGTCTACAATTCAGCCATCACTCTCTGTTCTATAATAGTTTGTTAGCGCCTTTTTTCTTTTGGGTTATAATTTCTCTGGAGCTAGAGAACATATTTTGTTTATCTTTTCAGGCTTCAAATATATGCACATAATTAGAAGTTTATAAATATTTAAAACATGAATTTCCACCTGGCTGGTGATAGGGTGTAGAAAAGTATATGAGAAATTCTTCTAAACCACAGAGCCTGCCACAGATCCTTCATCCATATGATACCCTTTGCTGGGAAATTCTAGAACAGTGATTTGCAAACTTAGCTGCACACTAAAATCAGCAGGCCAAATCTTAGACTGGCGTCTCAGCCTCGGCACTACTGTCAATTTGCACTGGATGATTCTTTGTTGTGGGGGCTGGGCTGGGCATTGTTTAGCAGCATCCCTGACTTCTATCCACCAGATGCCAGAGGCACCCCTCTCCCCAGCTGTGATATTCAGAAATGTCTCCAGATGCTTTGCCTCTGGGGGATATAGTTTCATTTGAGAACCATGGTTCTAAATCACTTATATCAGATTCTCTGGGGGTGGGGTCCAAAGGCATCAATATTTTAAAAGTCCCAGGGAGACTCTAATGTGTAACCCAGGAAGCTCCAAGAGAATGACATTATATCTGCCACCAGGTCCCAGCACAATGCCTGGTCATGATTGGCTCTTTAAAAAGCAACAATTAACTAATTCAACAAATGGTAATTAATTGAAATGGGACATGATTAATTAATAGTAATTAATCAATTAATGTGATGGAAAAAATCTCAGTGGGGTAGGAACAATCATTTATAAAGTCTCATAATCTAATTCTCATAACACAATCAATTCACACTCCCTTACAGATGCAGCTGAAAATCACTGGGTTGGACTCCACAGTGAAAGAACTGAAAGAGACTTACAGATGACTTAGTCATTGGCCTTTAGACTGTGCTCTGCCAGGTCCTAGATTTTCTTGGTAGGACCTCAAGGGTGGCTCAGAGGGATGAAAAGAACGCCATGCAAGTGGGGGTCCAAACTTCATGTTATCATCCCAACACAAGCATTCTGCTGTTATTAATTCAGCAACTATTTCCTGAGTACATACATTTGCCAGGTTTGTGGTAGTGCTAAGGATATAGAAATAAGGAAAACGATTACCTTTCTTATAATTCATAATTATATGTATTTTATTTTGGGGGGTTCAGCATAAGATTTCTTCTGAATAAGGGTTCTGCTTCAATAGATAGATAGATAGATGGATAAACCCACTAAATGCCCCTTCTCCATTTTATAGATAGAGAAATTGAGATGACATGAATTACATAATTTATTTCATCAAAAAAAGTAAGATTATTTTGGCGGAGTCTATAGGGTTTTCTATGTACACTATCATGTCATCTGCAAACAATGACCATTTTACTTTTTCCTTTCCAATTTGGATGCCTTTTATTTCTTTTTCTTTTCTAATAGCTGTGAGCTTCCAATACTATGTTGAATAGAACTGGTGAAAGTGGACAGCCCACTCTTCGCAACAGCATGGATGGAATTGGTGGATGGAACTGGAGAGCATTATTCTAAGTGAAATAAGCCAGGTGGGGAAAGACAAATACCATACGATCTCACCTATAAGCAGAACCTCATCAACAAAACAAACAAACAAGCAAAACATAACCAGAGACATGAAAATAAAAAACAAACTGATGGTGACCAGCAGGGAGGGGGAAGGGGGATAACAGCAGAAAGAAGGGGAAGGATCAAGTCCAGGAACATGTATAAAGGACCCATGAACAAACCAGAACAGAGTCGGGGTGGGGAGGATTGAAGGTGGGAGGTAAGGGTGGGCAGGGCAGGGGAGAGTAATGGGGGAAAAATGGGGACTACTGTATTTGAACAATAAAAATGATTAAATTTAAAAAATAAATTTAAAAAATAGAAATAGGAACCACCCACCCCCAAAAAATGTAAGAGCCAAAACCAAAGCCTCTTTCTTCTAAAACCAAGCATAGTGGTCTGTCCACATAACATTCTACATTTTAAAGCAGTGTTCCATGCAAAAGCTGAGACTACACGCGGAAACAGGAAATCCAGTCATCCCAACTCTCTCATGCAGCTGAGAGTCATGTGCAAATGAAATTGCACACATCTTGGTATATTGGTCGAGACGACTTTGGTTACAAGTAACAGTAAATCCATCTTAAACTGCATTAAACAATACAAAAAACTTAAAGACTGAAATAACTAAAAAGTCCAAAGGAGGTTTTGTTTCTGAAGACTGATCCAGTGAATAAAACACTGTGACTGAAATGTAGCTACTACCCCGCATTCCTCAGCAGTATTTCCTTAGTCATTGCTTCATTCCCAGTAGCCATTCTTCTTGAAGTTCTAAGAATATCAAAACTTCCTGCAAGAAGTAAGTCTTAAGTTTTATAGATTCTTCCTTCCTTCAAGGAGTAGTAAGTTTTAAGTGTTTTAAAACTTCTTCCATCCTTTCTCCAACTAGTAATAAATTTTAACTGTTTTAAAATTTCTACCTACCTTGAAGTAGTAAGTTGTGTTTTAAAACTTCATCCTTCCTTCAAGTAGCAGTAAGTTTTAAGTGTCTTTCAACTTCTTTCCTTCAAGAAGTAGTAAGTTTTGAGTATTTTAAAACATCTTCCTTCCTTGCTTCAAGTAATAACTTTTAAGTGTTTTTGAAATGTCTTCCTTCCTTCAAGAAGTAGTAAGTTTTAAAACTTCTTCCTTCCTTCAAAAGACTTAAAACTTACTTCAAGAAGAAGTTTAAAGATATCTCCAGGCTACATATTTCCAGCAGAAAAAAAGAAACTCTTTGGAACCCCAGAACACAGACTCATTGATCCTAATTGGCTTAGTTATCAGCAATCATCTGGGCAAATATGATAATTGGCTTAAGGTGACTAAGCACCACAAGAATCCATATATGGATGGGAAATTTGAAGTATCTTTTATAAAATAGGAAGGGAGGGAGGGAGGCAACCAACAACGAACGTACTAATCTGGTTATTCTAAGGTATTGTATCTGTATCTGAGTAGCCCAGTAAGCCAGTGAGAATGGCAATGAGTCAATGAGAATGATAATGAGAGATATCAACTTCTAGAGTTTATTAAACATTCAGATATGAACACCAAACATTAATGGCAGTGGGGTTCCTGGTTATGTCTATCTTTGTTACAATGTTATGTATATTTCAAATTATTTATAAATATACAAATTATTTGAGTAAAACAAAGCACTTTTGACTCTTGCATATTCAGTGGTACTTTGTTCTGTTATGCAGTAGGTAGCAAATAAAAATTGTAGACTTATAATTTTTCCTCAAAAGTAAAATACACTTCATTTGTTTGTTTGTCCCTGAATGCTGAATAACAACAAACAAGATATGCTATTTTTTGCTTTAAATATAATTGACACCATGGCATATTGGTGTGGATGCTGGTTGTCCTTCTAATTATAAATATTCGTACTTTAGGTTAGATTTCTCGGTGTGTTGATTTGATGTAAAAACAATGTTTTCATGAAGCCAAAATTCAGCCTACACAGACACCACTAACAGTACCTGTCATGTCTTCTTCACTTCTGAACTTATAATGGATCTGAAATTGTATAAATTAATAGAAATTATTCTACATGTATAATGCAATAGTAAGGGATCTTTCCATTTTATTTCTTCCATCTTATTTCTTAGAAAATTAAGAAAGATATTTCTTAAGCAATGTGGTGATTGACTGATGGATTTTTAGTTATTTGATTTGTGGGTAAGGTCTGGCTCTTTGAATGGCTCCTTCAAGCTCTCCCATTCACTCCCGCTGGCCTTGCAGAAAAGCTGGCCTTTGATCCTCTCGCTGTTTACACATTTTAACACTCATTCTCTTGATCTTAGTTCTTCCCAACCCCTTCCTGTTGTGCTATCAAACTCACTTCCTGCTTACTGCCCTGACCTCCTCCAGACCTGATGCGCAGCTCCACTATGACCTCCCCGTCTCTTCCTGTTACTTGTGCTGTCTCTCCAGCTCACTGCCTTCAGTTGCCCCTGGTAAACATTGCTCCCACTTCCTGACCTCTGTCGCAGCCTATCCATGGACAGTGTTTACCTGGGATCAACATTCTCCTGGCAGTGGGACTGCAATTCAAAAGGTAAAGTCTCAGCTTTCCCATCGTCCCAGGTGACAGTTCTGAGGCATGTTCCACGTGGTTGCTCTGAAGGCCCCCAATGGAACTGCACTCCTGTTGCCTATAATGGTAGCTCTTCCTGGTTCTCCTTTGCCTGCCTCACTTTCCTGCTCCCTTACTTGGCGGTCTTAGTTCACATCCCAAATATCCACCTTTACCCAAGTCTTTATCACAGGATCAGCTTTAGGAGGAGCCCACAGGCAGATAACCAGGATATGTATTCGATTTGCCAAACAGTTGCACTAGATACTGAGAATGTAACAATATATGGAATAGATACAGTCTCTCTGGGAGAAGATAGCTAAGACTTTTAACCTCTAATTGTAATTGCCATCATCATATTATTACGTGCATTTTTGTGCCAATTAAAATAGACAATAGTAACATAAATTTGCCTCACTTATTGGGATAGATGTTGGCTGTAAAGAAAACTTACTTTTAAATATTTATTTAATTAATTTATTTATGGTATTTATGTTTTCCTTTGTGCTACCTTATAAAATTAGGGTTTAGGTCCTACTCAAAAACTTTGTCCCAATTCCAAGAAAAAAAAATTAAAGTTAGGAGTGCTATAAATAGACTCAGGCACAGCCTGTTTCTTAGCTGACCTTCCCCTGTCAAATGCGTTGCTCATCTACAGGCTCAAGATTGGCCTGAAATTCCAGAACCAATCCTAAAATTTGACAAAAGAAATATAAATAGCTCTTGCCCAGAACCTTAAGGTTCAATATTAGGTCACCTTTTACCTCAAGTCACCCCAAATTATAACACAATTTTTTGTCCTATTCCTGAGACTTGGTGCCCACACCATGAATTGTCTTCTAAAAACTGAACTTCTTCCTTATTCTTGGTCAACATCTAATGTATCAGATGGTTTCGATCCCAAGTGACAAAAAAAGCAACTCAAATAACTGTAATAAGAAAAGAATGCATTGCTTCAAGTAACTAAAAGGTCCGGGCGCAAGGCTGTCTTTAGGCATTACAAGATCCGAGGTTTAGTGTATACTTAGGGCTTTGTCTTCATTTCCCTACCGATGTCCAGCTCTGCCCATCTCCTTAAATCAGCGTTTTCTTCAGTACGGCTCCCTTTATGACATTATAACTGGCTGCCACAGCACCAAAGAAAGAAGACAGCATATGCATTGCTGCAGTCTTAGTAGAAGTCCTGACACTCGCTATGATTGACCCATTTTAGTCATGAGCAATATGCTGCTTGGCTTGTCATCCACCGTTCACCCAAGGAGCTGGCGGGGTCAATTCCAAGCTCACCATAGGGCTGTGGAAGGAGATCTGTGGAAGAATAAAGGGAATGGAGGCTGGGCCCCATGGGCAAGTGTCTGCTACACTTACATTGCAGTTCTGTGACTCAGTGTTTCCCACACTGATTCCTAGACCTTAGTCTTTTAGTCTATGTCACCCGCCTTCTTGCACATGCTATTTAGCACTGGTTCTTGCCTTGTTCTTTCCCACAACCCTCCTGGGAATCTGGGCATGGAGGTCTACTAACATCATGGAAGTTGAATGTCTGGGCTCCTGACCAATAAGCATCACTTTGTTTCTTCTTACTCTGCCCCACTAATATTCCAGAATGCTCTTCTGAAATCCCAACACTTCGGTTTCCTTACACCATCCCATTCTGACTACCGTAACTTGCTCATTAGGTTGATACCACTGAGCATCTGTGACGAGCTCTGTTCACAGGCCAACTGCCAGGTCTGTCTCTAATTTCATACTGGACTCCCCAGTTTGTGCTGTAGTTTGTCAGGGCACTGCTGGGCCAGACCCAAGGTATGTTATTTAAAGATAAATAAATAAATTTTTAACCCTAAAATTATATATTAGAAAGTGAGAAAATCTAATGAAAACACAAATAAGGCTATTCAAAATATTGTTTTGAAAAACATTGATTTAGACTCTTCTGAAAAGAAGAGTGGAGATTACAGAGTGCTTCAAGAAAAGTAATTTTATTGCTTACCAGTGACATTTTAAGCAAAGTATTTTCAAATAAAGATTTCTACAGTGGTGAAACTAGAATGCCACTGAATAATCTTTTCAGTTCCTTCCAAATATGACAGGATTTAGAATAGGTTTTAATAATTTGTACATGGCTCATCTGTTTACTTAAATACATATTTCTAAAGTGTTTGAGAATAGTCTACCCTTTTTTCATCATCCTAAACTTCTCATCTGCAGACTTACTGATAACATTAAGATGCTCTAAAATGTTTTTGTCCTCTTTTAAATGGTTCAGAAACAAATTTTACCCCATGTCTCATCTGGTTTATTAAATTATTAATTAGCCAAATCCTGAATTTCCAATATTTTATGGTACCAGGAACTAGCCCTTAGAACCAGAATTCTGTGAGTGGCCAAGGCACATAAGACAGTTTCCAGTCCTGAAGATTGTCTCTCCCCATCAGGTAACTATTCCCATCTCACACATCACTGGTACATCTCTTACTGAGAGAAAGAAAGAAAAATAAACAGAATTTAAAATAATATGCTGTATTTTATTTTAGAAGGATTCCAAAGAATGCAATCCTTTCATTTCAAATCCTTCATATTGCTCACGTTCGTGATTAATTAAATGCTAATTAAACTAATTTAGCAAGATGGATTATACGTGTATTCAGGTTTCCTTTTAATGGAACATACACGTATCAAGAATAAACTTTGCACCCTGGCCAGTGTGGCTCATCTGGTTGGAGCACAGTCCTGTAACCAAAAGTTGTGGATTCATTTCCCAGTGGGTTAGATTTCTAGGCACTAGATTACGGGTCCAGTCCCTGGTCTGGGCATATACGGGGAGGCAGCCAATCAGTGTGTCTCTCTCACATTCATTTTTCTCAATCTCCCTTCCTTCTTCTCTCTCTGAAAAGGAATAAAAAGAAAAATGCCCTCAGGTGAGGAGATATAGATATAGATATAGATAGAGATAGAGATAGAGATAGAGATAGAGATAGAGATAGAGATAGAGATAGAGATAGAGATAGAGATATAGAGATAGATACACATATGCGTGTACATATATATATATATATATATATGTGTGTGTGTGTGTGTGTATGTGTGTGTGTGTATGTGTGTGTGTGTGTATGTGTTTGTGTAAATGAAATGGTCTGTCCAAAAAGGTCCAGCCATTGTTATATAACAAGAGCAGTTTTCATGACATTGATGTAACCTGGCAGCCAAAGAGAGTGGACTGCAATGCACGTGTGTGAACAATAACAACTTCACTGCACCGGTCAGTGGGGAAGATTGATGTTCTTGAGGGAGCTTGTGTACAGTGTGGCTGTCGCATTCAAAATGACCGAGTGAGTAGAACAATGAATCTGCATCAAATTCTGCATTAAGCTTCAATATTCCTCTGGGGAAACTATCTGGATGATTCAAAAGGGACATCCTTCTGAACATCCTTTGAAAGGGTGTTCCTTGCACCCATCCTTTCAGGGACAATTCAAGGAGTGTAGTGCAAATAAAAATGTGGCACAAATGTTTCAAAGATGATTGAGAAGGTCTGTAAAAAGCAGGACACCTGAGAATGTTGAACATGTACAGCTGCAGTCAATGAAGATCAGCGACTGACAGTGTGAGAAATACAAGCCAATCCGGGGATTCCCAAAACTACTGTGATGCAGGATCTTGGCGTGAAACATGTCGTAGCAAAATATGTTCTGTGGCTTCTGCTACTAAAGCAGAGGAAACATCGTGCTGCAGCTCCTAATGATGCTGGGAGAACTGTGTGAGGTCCCAAGGTGCCCACTGTGAAGGGGACTGAGGTGTCATTGTCTTATGTACACTTCTTGTATCTTCATTAAATGTCTCTATTTTTCATATTACATGGCTGGACATCTTCTGAACAGACTATTACTCATAAAAAATAGAATTTAAGATTTCAAAAAGATCTTAAAAATCTTCAAATACAATCATACACCTAGGTAATTTTCAAGGGTATTTCTAAAAAATTTAGTTATTTCACTGCTAAACTATACATACAAAAGTTCTCTATTGTCTCCTGAAGATAAAATCTGTGTCTCTCAGGAAAGAAAAGTCAGTCTTATCTGATGATAAGATGAAGGCCCACTGCCTTTTCCGAGTCTGAGAAGTACCTAAGAGAATAAATACAATGTTGATCCTCTTTAATGTTAGCATAACAGGAATTATTATAATTTTGAAATGATTTTTCCTGTCAGAAGACATAGTTATTTCCTAAGGAAATAAAATATTTCTTCATTTGGCATTTTCTTTTGCTTCCCCAAACATTTTCTCTCCTCTGTGAAAATATTAATGCATTTATTGTTTTCCATAGCATGAAGCTCAATGAGGTAGACAAATTACTAAGTGATAATTAAAACAATTATTGACCAAAAATATGTCTAACCTTCTTAGGTTTTTTTTATTACTATTTAACAGTCTTATGTCATCTCCTTCCAAGAAGTCTTGTTGGAATTAGGCTTCCTTAACTAACTGTCTTACCTCTGATAATACCTTGGACACATCTCTGTCATTGTATTTGTCACGCTGTATTGTAACTAAGTGCTCCTGTGTCTGTCTCCTGCCTGGACTGTCAGGGAAGGATTATCTTACTGACGCCTGTGCCGGGAGGTACTGTAAATGCTGTACATACATACATCAGTATTGTTAATAATTCACATACAGATATCAGTACTGTTAATGCCACACGTACGGACATCAGTACTGTTAATGCTGCACATACAGACATCAGTATTGTTAATGCCGCATGTACGGACATCGGTACTGTTAATGCCGCACATAGACATCAGTACTGTTAATGCTGCACACACAGACATCGGTACTGTTGATGCCGCACACACAGACATCGGTACTGTTGATGCCGCACATACAGACATCAGTACTGTTAATGCCGCAGGTACGGACATCGGTACTGTTAATGCTGCACACAGACATCGGTACTGTTAATGTTGCACGTATGGACATCGGTACTGTTAATGCTGCACATACAGACATCAGTACTGTTAATGCCACACGTACGGACATCAGTACTGTTAATGCCACACAAACAGACATCGGTACTGTTAATGCTGCACATAGACATCAGTACTGTTAATGCTGCACCTAGACAGCGGTACTGTTAATGCTGCACCTAGACATCAGTACTGTTAATGCTGCACCTAGACAGCGGTACTGTTAATGCTGCACATAGACATCAGTACTGTTAATGCTGCACCTAGACAGCGGTACTGTTAATGCCGCACCTAGACATCGGTACTGTTAATGCTGCACATACAGACATCAGTACCATACGGGTCCTGCGCTCTGGGAGGTCACAGGGTTATAATCTGGCTTCTGTGCCCTCCCCACTAGGCACAGAGATTGCAGATGAACAACTAAGGCTTACGAAAAGCCTATGGATAGTTTTCTTTGACTCATAATATTTTAGAAAACTTTGAACCAACACGTAAAATGTGAGTAATTTTATACAGATCTCAAAATTTCAGCTACTCTGTAAATAGCAGAAGACCTGGCAGCACTCAGTCTGATTTCTCAAATGACCTGAATTAACGGCTGCCAAGCGATCATGACCCCTTCACATGCGGTCTGTACTCTCCAGGTGCCCGCAGACCCCGCTGCTCCTCATTTCTCCTTGATAACAAGACAGGGATCAGTCGCCTGATGTTCTTTTGGTATAAATTTTCCTGTGCACATTTTTTTTAATTAAAAAAAATAGATCTAGAAGAGCAAATGATTTTTTAAAAATCTACTGACCTGTTTTATTTATCTGCTCAACTGAACTCTTTCAACAGTGTTCTGATGAATGCATTCAATATACTCAAATGTGTGCTCCTGGATCTCACTGGTTTCCTTATCTCCACTTTCTCCCCCATTCTAACCCCCATAGGTGTACCCCCATAGGTACACCTATGTACCTCCATGGTGTCATTACTCTTTTCTAAGACCTTTAATAGTAGTAGTACCAGTGGTGGGAGTAGCAGTAGTAACAAAAAAACAGTTAATACTACCAAATTCTAACTAGTTGTCCCACACTGTTCTGTGTACCTTACTTGCACTAACATTTAATACTTGTATTGACCATGTGAGGTGGGTTCCATTATTATGAACTCTGCATGGACTCAGGTCGATGGCACACAGACACAACTCAGTGGCGTCTCACTTCATGCCTGCACCACACACTTTGCTTCTCCTGCCCGAGGCTTCTCTGTGGTTGCTCATATTGTGGAAAACTACGTGGTGCAACTCAGAAGAGAATCAATGCCTCATCAGGCAAACTTTTGACCATTAGGAGGTAAGAGTCAGTGGATAAATCCCCCCCTCCAGAAGTTAGAGGGATCATGTGTACTTAATACTAGTGGTGGCCAGCTCAGTAACACATGTGTATTATGTCCACCCCCCTCTCCTGTCTCAGTCCCCTTTCTGTCATCCTGCCCCCTAGGACTGTGTGGATAAAGTCCTAGCATGGTCACATCTGCCTCAGGCTCTGCTCTCTGGGAAACCCAGACTGAGAGAATCTTCGCTATTTCTTCCTTCTTTCCTCTGTCTCTCTCTCTCTCCTTTGGGGGGGAATGTTGTTGTTGTTGTTAGTAAGTGATGGAAAAACCAACTTGAACTAAATCAAGGGAATGAAAGGATCCTGTAGTATTTCCCATAGCATGGTAAGACAGGGGAATAGCGATACGGTTGGGCCTTGGGAAAACTGGAAACAACTCTCTCTCCCCCACCCGTTTTCTTTCTCTCTCTCTTTCTCCCCCTGCCCAACACACCTCCCTCCCTCATGTATACACATTCTCATTCTCATTTCTGCTCTTACTGGCATTTCAACATCATTTTCTCTACTATGGCCTAGCTTCTTCACACGGTGGGGAACATGCCCAGAGAGGGTTCCCAGTGCACACACATCTCCCACAGCTCCTACACACCAAGTCTGATTGCTTCTGTTTCTTACCATCCAGCTTCAGATTCTCAAGAAAGGATTCTAGCTGACCTGGCTTAGGCCGGCTCGGCCAGGAGGGAAGGAAGGCCCCGGAGCACTGATAGGACGGGAAACTCTACCGCACAGGACCCCTGCTCGGAACACAGTGTGTGAAGCCGAGCACCAACGTCACCCTCCCCAGAAACCTCCTGTGATTCTGAAAGCTGTCATGTGGTCACTAAAAGAGCTCCAGGAATCCAAGCACCAAGTGACAGCTCTGACTTCCTCACATGTGTGTCTTTCCGAGCCTTCATTTCATCATCTGTGAGGCAGGTGTAATCATAGTTTTTCAAGTGCCTGGCATGTAATAGGTATGTAATAAACTTAATAAATTCCATCAACCAAAATTAGTATCTTCTTTGAACATTGACAAAACATAACAAAAACATAGGAAAACTTTACATCACTCTTTGTCTTGGTCACTATTTGCTGTGTTTATTTTAGTCTTTCCTAAGGGCAAGGAGGGTCTTATTTCTCTTCTTGGCTATGTTAGCCCAAGTACATTATCCAGCCCGCTGGAGTCATAGAATAAACCTTTGTTCAAAGAGCAATTTCAACTGTACTCAATAAAATGATCTGGTTTTTATTTGGGGATTTTACCACTTTTTAAAAATGATTAGATCTTCCTCTGATTCAAGCAAAGCAGCCTTTCCACAACTGTTTCATGAAGAAAAACAACTTTTTTTCTTAAAATGTACCAAATGCCTTTTGGATAGCAAGTGTGGTTGGAAGTACTAAGAATTAAAAAATGAATGAGACTATCACGTTCCTGAAAGAGCTAAATGTTAACTTATTCATGTAGTTATTTAATTCTCAGATGTATATTTCTATATAGTTAGTTCCATATGTTCTTCATATGCTGAAAAATACAAACATCTTTAAAGTTGGCTCCTTCTCTATTCCATGTTGTCTTCAAATCCATGTCCATGATGCAAGTGGAAACTGTTCATGTGTGTTTGATTACATGAAAATAACTTATGTATTTCCTTCTATTAATTACAATGACTCTAAACTTCATAAACTATTTCCTTCTCCACCCCATTTGCCATATTCTCACAATATTGGTTACATATCCTCGATGGAACATAGCACAAAAATATTTGGGATGCGGGGCTAAAGACAGGGCTTCAGTCACACTCACTTGGGATTTTATGCCTAAAACTGATTTCTCCAAATTAAAAAACAGATTTGTTTAAATGAACAACTTAAAGAACTCACTTTAAGTAAAGAGCATCAAAGCTAAGTCTTTCCATCAAACTAAATGAAACAGGTCATTCGGTTCCATTCTTTTGCTCTTTAAAGCCTAGACATGTTTTTTGTTGGATTCTATTGCGGTGGATTCGCTGCTGTTCAGCCAATTGTGTGATTGAAGGAGCTGCATGAAGTAACAAGCCCCACTCACTCTGAACACCTTAAACCAAATGGGCCTCATGCCACTCACCAAAATACAGAGTCTGCTCGAAGCTGGGACCAGCACACCAGCGTCTTGTTTTCTCCTCTCTTTTGTCAAGACGGTCTTTATCGTTTCTGATTGTCAGCGCTGGTACTGAGAAGACATGCCCAGCAGCTGGCCAATGAGAATGACCGAGCTGTTGGAAGGTCTCCCGTTAGTGGAATGTTCGTTTCTCCTCTGTTAGTGGAATATTCATTCTGCTCACTTTTCCCTCGTGAGGAGCCAATTCAAGGATGCAGCCTAGAGAGAGTAATGTGTTCTTGAGACCATCTGGACTGCATATATGACTGAACCTCATTAAGGTTTCTATATTAACTCTTAAAATTTTGGCAGGCAGGTGTGAAGATCTGCTTGTCTTTTACAGCCCAAGACAAGCCTTGTTTGTAAGTTCCCTTGGTTATTGTAACAGCCACCTACCAATCTGGAGTGCTCTGCTTTTCACTTTGGTCTCTTCTTGCCCTCTGTGTGAGGCGGGGGAAGTTTTGAATTTCATCTGTGGAACTTCTGAGGTTGCAAACTAAAAGTGCTAAACAATCATTCCAAACATCCGGTCTGGACGTCACAGGAGTCCCCCGGATGCCATCTAGAAACACATACCTACAGAGCTGGAAGAAATCGTAGAGATCGAGAAGTTCAGGGCCTTTACTTTGTAGATGAAAATAAAGTTCTGGCAAGATGGACATGCAAATGAACTGAGTGACTTGACAAGGTGTGCGTACAAGTTAGTGAAGGGGCCTGGATGAATGACCGCATCCTCTGCTCTAGGAGAAGTACCTACAAACCTGTCTTTGGTTCACACTCACTCCCCACTCAAGGCAAAATTGTGAAATAAAGAGAAGATGGCTTGGGGTCTCTGTTCTTGACGTCCCTGAGTGTTTTCATGCAGCCCCACACCGATGCAGGCCTGTTTTTCCAGGTAGTGCCCAACGATTTACATTCTGTTATTTCTATCATCAGAAGACCCTGCTTTTCTAGTCCTCCCAGCCATATCAATTAAACCAATCCATCCTTCACTGTACATCACTGATGGATCCTTACAAGAGAGTTTCTTGTTAAGACAGGAGTTGTGTTCACCCTGAGGAATGGCTCTAATGGCAGCACCAGGTCAAGATCGGTTTGGGACTTGGCAGCAGCTTTCTAGCTTCTGGGAGATGAGTTTTAGCTGCTGGCTGCTCCACAATTTTTATGCAGAAGGTGCTCAGAGGAGTCATTCTATTGGAAGGGGGTGCTGTGGGGCTTTTTGTGAACGCGCATCTGCCTGGTAAAGCCACTGCTTTTATATTTTATATCTACTTCACCAAAAAATGTACTTGGAGTGGCTTTGGAGACATTGATGGAAATATCAGCTTGGACACATCAATTGATACTTTTCAAAACTGGTCAGTATTAGGTCAACAGAGCTGATCCAAAATCTGATCTCACTTTCTCTCAAATTCTTGCCTTCCATATCCTGGTCACAGGTATCTTAACCTTTCCCTTAAATAAAAAACAGCATAAACCATGAGTACTGCCACAAATCACTCTATATACTTTTAACAGCACTTTTAACAGAAGTAGAGAGTATGGCCAGTAAATGCAGAGCTGCTAAATTATTTTCCACTTTGTGAACTGATTCAAAAACCAGAAATTTAATATTATAACTTACATGTATTTTGCACACTTTGGAAAGGAGTGAAAAACTTTGCTTAATACATGAGACTAGAGATGGACCATCAGCCCAGGATTCTGCCTGATTCCATCCTGACATAGGGCATATAGTATCAGGTAAATAGGGGGTGGTACTCTGGAGCAGTAGGTCATCCCACACTCAGGACATAGTGCACAAAGATGCTCTTAAACAAATCTATTACCATTCCCACCCAACTCCACTTCGGAACATATGTATGTGAGAATTACAGAATCACAAGATTTACAGTTGGAAGGAACCAAAAAACCCCATACCTCCAAACAGCCAAACTGACAGTCACCGTTGCCAGGCCTCTGATAGCTGGAGCAGATTATAAATTCTCACCTAGGTGGCAGCACAGAATAAGAGCTCAATAATGTTTCCTAGTGAAAAATAAAAGAGTTCTGAACTTAGTTTATTATCAGTTCTTCCAAAAACATGTCATAGCAGATAAGCCATTTCTTTAATCCCTAGTGCAATCAATCCAGATATTATAAAGGGTATCTTTTCCAATTTTATGTGTATATATGCTCCATTTACCTCTTATTGATGACATAATTTTCATAGTTTTCCATAACTATTTTTCTCATAAAAGGAATAAAGAAGAGGAGAAATTAAAATTATAATAATAAAGAAGAAAAATGCTTACATATATGTTTTTAAGGAAAATATGCCCCTTTTAGTTTCATATTTAAGCTTTTCCTTATTGGTCATCAAGATTGCGAACACTTATGTACATTTTCCTTATTCTGTTAAAATGTGTTATGTATATTTTAGATTCCATAGTTAATAAGCCAGCAATTTAAAGTAGTTCTTAAGCCCTCCCTGTAACTCCTTTGCCCAGTACACTCTGAATCATCTTGTCAAAACAACTTGCTCACCCTAGTTTGTAAACTTGATTTGATAGATATATAACAGCATCTCACCTCCTCGGCCCCCACTCTAACTCCTGAGCGCGGTGTTACAGCATCTTGGCAGAAGAAAAGGACTAGCACGTGTCTGACTTCACCATCCACCCTAAGCTGTCACTCTGGATTCCACTCTTCCCTTAATTCTTAAATTCTCTCAAAAGCCCTGCCTCTGTGCTTCATTGCACTGAGGGCTGCATTGGGTCTCTTTTTCCCAATAATTTAAAATCACAACAGCTACAGACTCTCACTCCTATGCCTAAAGTACCGGCATCATGATCATTTTCATCCCCTTCACGTCCACAAGGATAACACTGACCATCATCCTCCCATAGACCTAGAACCAACTCGCCTTTCTCTAAAATTCACTGACCTTCCCACTGAAGATCTCAGTGGCTTAGAAGCATTATCTGTAGAGTCAAAATGTTGAGTTCAAATCTTGGTATACCATTTAGTAGCCATATGACTTTGGGCAAATTAGCCTGTCTAGGCCTTTGTTTTTCACTTGTAACATAAAGATAATGATCTAAATAATATGGATGCCAAACCATTGTTTTAAAGATTAAGTGAGATAATATATGTGAAACACATCCTTCAGTGCACAGAAGGAACACTTAAACTTATCTATTATTATTACCCTTTTCCCCACATTTTTAAAGATATATATATATATATATATATATATATATATATATACATATATATGAATGAGAGTTACTGAATGACAAGATTTACAAATGGAAGAAACTAAAAAATCAAATAGTCTGGGGCTAAAAATATTTAAATGCCTACAGTAGGGCCCAGACAGACAATAAGGATTGATACGATTGATATGATTGATATGACTGAAGCAAATCTGAGCGATGGGGAGATGAGGAGGCAGGTGACCTTGCTAGAGAGACAGCTGCTACTCAGGGTGAAGCTCATGTGAGATCCGGAACCTGGTTTCACCAGATATTCCAGTTTTTAAAGAAAAGCTAGAAATCCAGATTTCTAGCTTTTGATATTCAAAGAATGTGAATGTGTGTTTGATATTCAAAGAATGGCAGTTAATTCAAATTTTTATTTAAAAGCTTTATTGTCTTTTTTAAATAAAAAAAAACGAACAAAGCACGGTGTCTTCTACTTTAGAGCCTCTACTCTAATTGCATTTCACTTGAAAAGTGAGCAAATGGTATTAAGAGGAGAAGTGTCCTTCGTAAAGGTGCACAAACTAGTTCATGGCAGAACTCTGATAAAGCTCACGTCTCCCAGGCCTGGTCCGGAGACCTCTGGCGTCCTTCCCAAAGGTGCTTTTGTCCTCTTTCCATCTGTCTGTGATCTGTCACTGAGCGCTGTTATGCTGCACTTTCTGGTCTATCCTCATGGCCACCATGCTCCCTGGGCCCCCACTGCCTCACAGTCTCCTCACTTGAGGCTCTCCTAATCTGACCCACCTGCCGGTTTGCTAAAATCATACTGATCTTAATATTTGATCATACCCCTGCTCTAAATTTTTCAGAAACTCTGCGTCAGAGCCAAGTGAAGTAGCCTGTCATTTAATCATCTAACCTTCAGCAGATTTCCTTTTGCTGGCCTGCCTCCCACCGTTCCTCCATGAACAAGCTGTACCGCCCATGGCGAGTTCATCCCTTTACCTCAGTCTTCCCAAAGCAAGAGAAAAATGATAGGAGAGCATGATAGTAACACTCACGCACAGTGCTGTTACAGATACGAAAGGAGTTAATCTGTGTAAAGCACTTCACACATAGCAAGCACTTTAAAATGCTTGTGATTTATGAATGTTACCTATGTTATCTCTCCTACCAGATTCTGAGTGTCTTTAGAAGAGAAACTATGTGTAACTGGTATGTTAGGCATGTATTATGCCTATATTAAGCATATATTGTAAGCTCATTAAATACAAAAAAAGTGAATGAATACGTGAGTAAATGAAGAATCTGTATAATCAGATAAACATGTCCATGGGCCACAAGTGGAGAAGAACTTAAAAGCAATGAGTGAATTCAAGGTCCTTTGAGCTCCTGTAATTGAAGCCGGCAGAGACCATAGGAAAATTATCTCCTGCCAGCTATGATCACTCAAAAACTTCATGTAAGTAATAAGTCAGGGTTCTCTTCTTGAATAAGTGCCATTGATAGAATTCCTTTACTCATAAAAGCAGGTTTTAAAAAGTTATTTTGCTGCCTAACATTATAGCTTAGCCGGAAGTAGAAAGGTGAGAGAATGCAGGCACAGCCTAATGGGTGGGGACAGAACCAAGCCACTTGCTATTTCTGTGGCTGGACCTCTGGGCTGCTCTAGAGCAGTGAAGAGCACAGTCCCAAAGCACCGTTAGAAAACCTAGCTCTGGACGAACACAAAAAAGCCATCGGAGATTTTCAATAGGAGAATCCCATCATCTGATCCCTAGATGGTTGAAGATAAGTAAAGATCAGTTCTTTGTCTTTTGTTTTCAAAAGTTTAATTATGGTGTGTCTTACAGTGGATGTCTTCGAATTTATCCTGTTTAAGTTTGATTCATCTTCTCGAATCTTTAAGTTCACATCTTTTGCCAGCTTGGGGAGTTTTAAGCCATTATTTCTTCACATGCTTTTCAGTCCCACGCTCTCCTCTCTCTGGGACTCCAGTGACATACCTGTTAGTTCTATTGTGACTGTCCCCGGGGCCTCTGAGGCTGTGTTTTTTCTTCCCTTTCCCCGTCAGTTTTCTCTTTGATGTTTAGATTTGGTAAATTCTATGACTCTGTCCTCAGTTTCACTGAGTTTATCCTCTGCCATTGCTAATTCACTGTTGACCCCATTCAAGGAGTTCCTTCTTTCAGTCGTATTTTTCATGTGTGTTTTCCATCTGGTTCTTTTGTTAAGACTTCTATTTCTTTGTTAATATTTTCTAAGTTTCCTTTGTTTTGAGAACATTTGCTATTGTTTGTTAAGACATTTCTGTGGTGGCTGTTGGGAAATGTGTGTCAGATAATCCTAATGTCTAATTCCTCTTGGGGTTCCCATCTGTCGACTTTCTTTTCCTGTTCAAGTTATGATTTGTTGTTATGACAAGTGACTCATTTTCAGGTATATCCTGGACATTTTGGACATTATATTATGAGACTCCAGATCCTACTTAATCCTCTTTTTCAGCAAGCAGTCACCCTGTTGAGACGTAGTGCCAAGGTTGAGTGCTTATGCATTCTCAGCTTTTCTCTGGGGCCTGAAAAAAGCACCCCCCCAAAAAAGTGGAGGACTGATTTACATGACCTTGTTGCAGATGAGTGAATACAAGTTCAACTCCCCCACTGAGTCCTGCTCACACCTTCCAGTTGAAAGCAAGGCACCAAAGTGCTGTCTCATTGCATCTGAGTGGAGGTGTAAACTCAGCTTCCCTTTAAGTCCTGCTGACACCAGGGAGCCAGGAGGCAGAGGACACAGTCACACTGCCTTGCTCCTCCAGGATCTGGGCAGAAAACTTGGCTCCCCTCTGAGCTCTGCTAATCCCTGGGGTGGGGGATAAGGAAATACTGACTCATTCAGTCTCCTGTCTGATGGGAGTAGAAGCTGGACACTAGCCTGGCAGGAGAATCAGAGCAGTGCCTGCTTCTGGTGGAAACATCAGCTCCTTTTTCAGTCCCGCCAGAACAATCCAGGCAGGAGAATCAGAGCACCAATGCTTCTGCTGAGCGGGAGATGGAAGGTCAGCTCCCCACTCGGTCTCGCTGACTTTATCCTGGCAAGAGAATTGGAGCACCTCTGTCTGCTTCTGTAGAGGTAGGGATAAAAGAGGGATCGAAGATTAGCTTCCTGTTTGTCCCCACTAACACTGCTAGGAGAGGGTAGCTTTTCTGTTAGTGTTTGACTGGAGTAAGGCAGATATTACCCAAAAGGTTTCCTGTTATTAGTCCATCTAATAACAGAAATTGGCTGATCCATTGGCTGTAGAAACAGACTTTTCTTGGTTTTGTTTATTTTTGTTCATTTGGTTTTTTGCCTGTTGGCAATTCCAGTTTGGAGGTTATGACCTGTCTGGAACATGTGAGAGGCAGTGAAGACACTCAAGGAACTCACGGCTGTGTTCCTCGAGTCCTGAGGTCCCGAGACCGTCTGCCTTCTTTCTACCACTCCACATCTTCCCATGCATTTTTTGTTCTGTTATCTCCAGGATTTTTTTAGTTGTAAGGGCAAGGACCTGGCAAGCAAGAATAGGGCTACTTCATCTTGGCTAGAATATGATCCATTATTGTAACAAAGTACCAGAAGACAGTTTTTGAGCTGTCTTTAGACAGCTCAAGCTGTCAAATTAAAGAAATTGAATGTGAACCGAGAATTAATTCATATCGAGAAATTATTAGTTTGATGTAACCATGGTATTATCACTATACAAGACCATATTCTTAGTCTTTATTCTTTATAGATTAAAGATTAATCTATAGATAAATCTGTAGATTAAAGAAAAATACAGATGTATTTAAAGTATTTAGAGGTAAAATTATGTGATGTCAGGAATTTTATAAAAAAATGCATCTACAAAAATAAAAGAGAGAGAGAGAGTGAGGAAAGTAGGAAAAATGAAAGGAAGAAGGAAGGGAGAAAAGGTGAGAGGGAGGGAAGATGCAGAAAAAGAAGGAACAGAATAGGCAACAAAATAACTATGGCAAGATGCTGATAATCATTGAATTTAGTGGCTGGATATATAGGGTCATTATAATATGTGTTCAATTTGAGGTATGGCTAAAAATCATAATAAAAAGTTCTTTGTTTATTTGTGCGTTTGTCTGTCTAAAAATCACCCTAGATATATGAAGAGTAGGTTGGAGAAGACAAAATAAGAATTGAGAATAGAAGTTAGGAGCAAATACAATCAATCAACCAAGTGAGAGATGGTGAAGTTCGTGACTAGGACGGTGGCAGCAGAAAGAGACGGAAGACTGCAAGAGTAAGCAGAAGATAACGTGATCTGTGGTGATGGTTTAGAAAGGACAGTTTGAAAAAAGATGAAATATCAGGTATGACTGGCAGGATTGACTTGAGCCATCTGTGATGAAAAACATGGGAGAAGGTCTCATTTTGAGTGGAGGTAGGTAAATAGTGGGGAATGAAAATTTGGTTTTGAATATATAAAACAACCAAGTAGAGATGTAACAGGCATGGAACAAGGTTCAGAATGGGGTGTCTGAGCTAGGGGTCTCCCCAAACTAGAGAAGCCCCCCATAACCCTAGGATTATTTAAATAACAAACTATCATGGCTTGGGGGATGGCAAAGCCAATTTTGCATCACTGTGGCACCTTGGCCTGCTTCCTAGTTATGCAGAAAAGCTGTGCTGCCAGGGAGATGGTGTGACTTTGACTGGAGCTGTAGCTGGGAAGCAGTTCCCCCATGGCTGTGACTGCATAGGAGGCTTGCAGGCAGTTCTTCCACATCACAAGGCCGTGCCTGCTCCGTCTAACAATGGCAGCTGGAGAAAGAAAGGCAGAATATACCGGAGGACTGGCAGATGTAGCCAATTGTGGGAGGAGTCAGAAATGGAGTTACAGAGGAAGCTTCGGGTAAGGATTTAAACTGAAGCATGGCAGCCATCCACTCTCTTGACCATGCGGCTTGAGAAGGAGAAGGGCCCTTGCTCCCAGGGGGAGTGGTAGTGAGAGAAGAGACAAGGTATCTATAGTAAGGGATTTTTGCCGTGTGATTTGACAGAGCAGTGAGAAGGGAGAAGTGAGCAAGCAGCTGTGCAGTTTACAGTGAGGAAGGAGCCTGGACCAATGAGAAAGGAGATGTTGCTGCTGTGATCCTGCCTGCTCTAGCCGACCCTGGAGCTTCCTTGCAAGATCCTGATTTGCTGCACCTGGATTTTACCTGGACTTTGAAGATTTGTGCCTTTCCTGCCATGATTCAGCATAACACGGCACATGGTTTTCTGGAGCATTAAATTAAAGGAGGCTGATGGCAGCATACCCCAGATCCTGAAGGACAGAGCTGCTGCATGAGGATGGTGACTTCAGTACATTCCAGGGGCACCGGAGAGCTGTTTGCGCAGCTGGATTAAGATAAGGACATGAGGAAGTTCTACTTTTTGGTGCTTCTGGTTTTTAGTATAGTGGGGAGCATGGGAAGTGCTGGGTCTTGTGGGAAAGGAGGGCACCAAGCTGAGGTGCTCTGAGCACCGCCCACCCCCCAAGGTTGGAATGTTGTAAATAAAGACCTGCTTCTTTCAGCATGAATTGTTGGGTCATTCACCAAAGCACCACGTCGATGGGCCCCAGTCTGCTTGGTAACAGAGATACATATGTAGCATGTGATATAAAACCTGAAGCTTAGGAGAGAGGTTTAGGTTAATATGGCACTAGAACTTGTTATAGAGATGTCACATGAAATCATGCAAATGCTTGAGAACATTAAAGATAAAGAAGAAAAGGTCTCAGCCCTGGCTGGTGTAGCTCAGTGGATTGAGTGCGGGCCTGTGAACTAAAGGATCGAGGTTCAATTCCCAGTCTGGGCACATGCCTGGGTTGCGGTCAGGTCCCAGCAGGGGATGCATGAAAGGCAACCACACATTGATGTTTCTCTCCCTCTCTCCTTCCCTTTCCCTCTAAAGATAAATAAATAAAATCTTTAAAAAGAAGAAGAAGAAGAAGAAAAGATCTCAAGACAGAGCCCTATGGAACCTCAGCAACTGACTACATGTCAGATAGAGGAGACTTTTTATAAAAGCGGCCAAATCACCAGATTTGTGTTTCTAACTACACTTCATTCATTCATTCACTCATTTGTTCATTCATTGATTAACTAGACACAATTAGTAAGTTGGTAAGTAGAGCTGGCCCTTACTCCATTATAAAGGGATTGTGAGAACGGAAGAAAAACACAGACACACAGAGTGAATGCCATGTGATGACAGAAACAGAGATTGGAGTTTTGCAACTGAAAGGCCATGATCATAAGCCAAGAAGAGGCAAGGAGGGACCCTGCCCCTCGGGCCTTCAGAAAGAGCAAGTTTTTGCTGACATCCTGATTTCAGACTTTTAGCCCCCAGAACTGTGAGACAGCACATTTCTCTTGCTTTACACCAGCCAGTATGTGGCAATTTGTTACAACGTTCCCAGGACACAGATACACCATTCATTCATTCATTCATTCATTCATTCATTCATTCAAACACATGTAAAGAACAAAAGAGAAAAGCTCCTCTTCCCTTTCTTTTCTTTCCTGAAATTTCAGTCCTACTGCTCTAGGGGCCATTACTGTCCCTCTTACCAACCACAGGATATAGGAGCCCAAGGAGTGGGAGGAGGACATCCCCTAGGAAGACCTTGGAAGAGGATGTGAGGGTCTGAGCAAAGTGAGCAGGGCTTGCACTTCAGGGGGCAACTCTCATGGGAAGCCAGAGTGCCACCCATGTGAAGAGGCTATCCATATACAGGGGCAGCCCTGCGCGGAGTGGCAGAGTGGGGTGAGGAAAGCAAACGTGCATAGGGCTGCTGGATGAAGAGCATCAACCTGTGTGCAGTGTCAGGGAAAGGTGCCTTGGTAACATTTAGGTAAACTGATCAGGTATGCTCAGGAGAACAAGGGCCAAGTTTCTGACTCTCGGGGAGAGAATTACAAAAAAAGAGAAAAGACAACTAGAATGAACTCTGTGAGGGACCAGAATTGGATGTATCAAGATGAACTCATGGTTTTGAATGAATATAGAGATAGAAATAAATATAAATGTAAATGTGTGTGTGTGTAAATACATCTACTTCCTAGCTGTTTTCTGAGAGGCCAGTGAGTGTCCAATGTCCAGACTTTGGTTTCTAAATGCTATTCTCTCCTGAAAGGATCCAGAAACTCTAGAAAAATGACTGATTTCCAGGGCTGGGTCTGGAACAGTATAAGGTGATCAACACTAAACTAACCCCTGCAAAAACCTCAAAACACAACAGAAACATGTCAGAAGAACAGAAAGGTCAATTTTCAGGGATTCCTATTGGCCAAACTGGAGAAACTTTGAACAAAATAAATGGTGATAACAGATCACTGAATAGAAGTAATTCAGTTGAAAATATCAGAATCATAAATATAAAGATATAAGTAAATGAATAAATTAAGAGTTTGATCAAAAACAGAATATTTACAGAGTCTAAAAGAACTCCCGACAAAGCACTTCTAAATTGCAAGTGAAAAGAGTAACTTTTACAGCAGAGAAAATTGACAGATGCTACTTTAATCAAGCGATGAGGGTGAAAATCATTAATAATGTGATCACTTGAAATCATGTGTCACCTGATAGAATATAGTTAGAAGAACAGAGCATCATTACTGTGATATTTCCATTAATAATGTATAACCTAAACCAAATTATCAGACAAAGTGAGGAATATTCTACAAGATAACTGGCTGGTAATCTTTTGAAGTTATCAAGAGCATGAAAATAAAATAAGACTGAAAACTATTCTAGAATGAAGGAGACCAAAGAGAAATGCAATGCAACAAGTGATCCCTTGCTATAAAAGAAATTATTGGGGTAATTGGCAAAACTTGAATGCGTTCTGAGGTTTGGGTTTATTAATATATTAATGCTGATTTTAATGATTGCAATTATGTAGGAGAATGTTATTTATTTGTAGGAAATACATTGAAATATTTAGCAGAGACTGGCATTTTATATGCAACTTCTTAAGTGGTTCAGAAAAAAAGTATTTGCAACTATTATGTAAATGTGGTTGTTTCAAAAAAATGTTTTAAACTTTTTGTATGCAAGGCTCACTTTAGATACAGTGCAAAATACCAAGCTCTGGAATTACAAGACCTACACACAAGGAATTTACAAGTGAGCAAAGCTGACACACGTACATATATATTTCTGGTAAATGAAATTGAGTCAAGTATCAAATTTGATGGAAAATTTCTCCACCCTGACAGAATTCTTTTCATACCACATATCACAACAAGTATTAAAGAAGGTTAATACCCCTTTAAAAAATGATTGTCCCAACCCGATACAGCTTATTCGCAACATTGGGTTTGTAAAGAACACTTTCAGCTTAAATGAAATTCCCTGGTAACTGGCCAGTGTGGAGTTTCACCAATGGTCCACATTTATAGAGGAATTTATAAGTGAAAAGAAATGGAGCTCCAGAGCACAAAAATAAAGAACTTCTTGTTTCACACACACTATATGTTTCCAGAGTAGCATTTGTCCACAAGTCACCCAGAGTCCATTTGTTTTGTTGTTTTTCAAGTCTCCTAGTAAATAGACAGGGCAGCAAGATCACTAGCAGGCACAACCGCTTTGTTCCAAGGCATGTGTGTACAGGGGATTTCTCCAATTTTATATTTAAAAAAGAGTAAATGCTATCACTTCATCTTTAAAACACAATCGCAAATGAGTTCATTTCCAAGTAGTTGCCTTGCCTGATGCAGATGATTGAGTGGCAAGAAAAAAAATGCTTGCTCTCACAAATTACAATACTCTCTCACTTCTGGATGATAGTATTATATAAGCTTTTCATATGTATTATGTTGCAGTATTTAAAATAAGATAATAGAGGAACAAGTATAAAGGACACAGGGACAACAACTAAGGGGGTGGAAATGGGAGGGAGGTGGGGAGCACGGGGCGGGGTGGGCCGGGATGGAAATAATAGACAAAAAAACTGTACTTGAAAAATAATTAAATAAAAAATTAAAAATAATAAAAAATAATAATGTAAAACAATGTGGTAAAGAAAAATAAATAAATAAAATAATGTGTCCCTTTGTTTTCCATAACTCTATTCCACACTGCGGTTAACCAGTTTCTTGTTGTTAACTGTCTATTTATTTTAGCTTTCAACGTTTTTACTGGGAATTAATATTGAAGGATTTTTGAAAGGCATTCCCCAGTCATTTATAGTAATAGCTTCTATGTCATTCTTGCTACTGGATAATATAGCTTTGAGATTTTAGTGCCTCATTTTAGGTAGAAGTTTCTCTTTTCAATTGGCTACTCCTGTCATGTTGAACAAGCAGCTGGGCACATAGTCTTCTCCATGGTTAGGACCAGGCTCAGCGGCCCGTGGTGTGTGGTAAGTTGAGTGGGCAGAGTGCATGCCCATTGTCAACGCTGTGGGGTCTCACCCCCACCTGCCCAGCACCTCTCCATCCCTGCCTCTGCACCCTCCTGGGCACAGCTTTCTTTGGTGCTTCTCCAAAAATAATCTAGCCAAAAACATTTGCTAAGCCTGTGAACAATGTATGGGAAGATAGAAAAAAATAATAAATCACGTGGTATGTAAGAACATTACTATCTAGCTAGAAGGACAAAGCATAAAACTAGGAAAAAATGTCAATGATACAAGATTATCTGACTATTAATGATTTAATAGCTGTGTACTCTAAATTCTCTAAAGCAGCATCAACTTAAAATATTCTTATGCAATGTCACTTTATGTTTTCAAATAGATCTTAGCATAGTTTAGCTGTAACACTGTTGAGCGATCTGAAGATGTGGATTAGAATATGAGTTGTGCCCTCCTCCACCCAGGACCCCCAACTCCCTCGGGCGATCCCCACACTATTGTTCATGTCCATGGGTCATGTACACAAGGGGCATGTGTACAAGTTCTTTGGCTACTCCATTGTTTATACTGTACTGGACATCCCCATGGCTATTCTGTAACTACCTCTTTGTACTTCTTAATCCCCTCACCTCTTCACCCATTCCCCCACCCCATTCCCATCTGTCAACAATCAAAACAGTCTCTGTATCCATGATTTTGTCTCCATTCTTCTTGTTTGCTTAGTTTGATTTTTAGATCCAATTGTTGATAAATCTGTATTATTGCCATTTTACTGATCATAAATTTGATTTTCTTTTTCTTAAATAAGTCCCTTTAACATTTCATATAACAATGGCATGGTGATGATGAACTCCTTCAGTTTTTTTCTTGTCTGGGAAGCTCTTTATCTGCCCTTCCATTCCAAATGATATCTTTGCTGGGTAGAGCAGTCTTGGCTGTAGGTCCCTGCTTCTCATGACTTTGAATATTTCTTGCCAATCCCTTCAAGACAATTTTTGCAATAGCATAATCAATAAGATATCATTTTTAAGAAAAGAATATGGGTTTTGCCACTTATCATCTATTTGAGTCATTCTTAATTCCCTTTAACTTCAGACTCCTCACCAGTAAAATGGGAAAAGTAGTGTCTACTTCTTAGAGTTAATATGTACTTACATTTTCTGGTATAATATACAGCAAGTGTCTAACTATAATGGATAATTATATCATCACGTGTGAAAGTGTATGTTCAAAATTTTTATTCTGTTGCCATAGCATGTATCAGGTTCTGTGCTAAGCACTAAATGAAGATGATACACAGCCATGTCCCCCAAGGGGTTGGCATTAATACTAACATTAGCATTATAAATATATAATAAGTATACTTATAGTGTAGCATATTAAGTATAAATAAATAAAAATTACATATAGAAGAGACTGCCCCGGTGTTTTGGACAATAGAGTGCATAACCAGCAAAATTTAGAGACATTGACAGATTCATTAACAAGTAATTATAATAGTTATTATAGAGTTATTATTATATTAAAGCAAGCCTGCAGTGCTGGTGAGAATTAAGTGTGCTGGGAGCCCAGAGACTCATGGTAAATCTTGACTGTCTTCAGTGTGGTTGGGGATTCTGCACTCAGGAAAAGACAGGAAGACAATTTCAGGCAGAGGCGATGAGCCCATGGGCTTTTGTAAGACAGAGCTGTGTTGAAACACTGACTCCATCGCTTTCTGACTGTGCCCTCAGTCTCCTGGTGTGTGTATGTGGAGATCCCACCCCCCACCCGAGGGTTGAGGACCAATACTTTTTAATTAAATGAGAAAATACTCACTAGTGTAATGCAGTTTTCTCATTCTGGGTCTCCTCTCTCCTCCTCGTCTCAGGAAGATGCTCCCGAGAAGACCTCTGCACACACCGGGCAGGTAAGGCATGGAAGGGTTACTGGAGTTCGGTACTCTTTTGTCACTGCTGCGCAAACATTTACCTGCCGTTCGTGCCTGGATTTTAGTCCCTCACGCCCACTCTCTTTCATGGGGTTCTGGGGCCTGCTGTCTGCCTATATGAACCTCTGCCCCCTGTCTGACTCTGAATTATTGCTAATTCTAATGGACATTTCTTGATTATTTTGTATACCCATGTCTTTCTCCTTACTACTGGTGGCAGTTCTCAGGTTTCCCTTGGCAACCCATCTATTTCTCATTTAGCCAATAGGATTCTGGGAATTCTGGCCAGTCATAGCAACTTGTGCCCCTGGCTGGAGCAGTTAGAACCAAGATGGAGCACAATGTGTGTCCAAGAAAGCCTGTCCCCTGACACCGGCATTTACTGGAACTTGGCGAGAGAGACCTTCTCTTTCTTCCAGTTGTGAAGCTTTAGTTGTCAGAGGCCACCATTAAAGGAATAGCTGGCTGAGGGTGAAGCCAGTATCATCAAGTATAACTGAAAGACAGAAATAAACAATTTTCTAGGACTCTGTTGAGCACCTGGATCCAGCAGTGCCTGAAGTCTAAGTAGATCTACTACTGAATCTTTCTGTATGCCCGTTAATTCTCCTTTCTTTTAGCCTAGTTCTGATTTTCAGTCACCTATAACTGGAAGTCTCAATACCTCTGAAGTTTGTCAGCCAATCCAGTCTTTTGACTCAGTTTTTCTGACTCAGTTTCTCTTTTAGTATTGACTGACTTCCAAGACCAAATTTCTATCTTTATTGATAGCATCCATATTTGAGTATACTATGAAGTACAGACTAAACCCACCTGCCTTCTTAGATCTGCTACATTAATAGTAATTTGGGCAATTTACCATGTGTTTGTAGACTACTTCCACACTCTAAAGCACATGGTAAAATCCAAGCAAGTTGAATCTGCCACTTCCTGATGGTTTTTGAAGGACACTGCCTTTAACCTCCTCTCCTCAAAGTCTCCATGCTGCTGCTGCCGCCACTACTACTGATAATGTTGATAATGTCAGCAGTAATATAACAGCCGTTTATTGAGCATCTACTAAGTACCAGGCACTACACTATTAGCGAGTTGTGTTTGGTAGGTTATAGCCATAAGAATAGAAAACCATGGAATAGAACCCAGTATATCAAAATAGAAAGAATCCAAATTGTACAGAAAAGAAAATATCAGAATGCATCCAAAGTGGTTTATCTCTCCCGACTGGGTACAGGCTTGTATGATTCAATTCAAGAAGTTAGAAAAAGAACAAAACAAATAAACAAAACCAAAAAAAGCTAAACAAAAGACATTACTAAATAAAAAGGAGAATTTAATAAATTAGAAAACAGAAAGTCAGAATTGAAAAAGAAATTGAGAAGCATTTGGAAAACAATGCCACAGTAAAATACACAAGCCTGTGTGGGCACGTTAAATAAAAAAGGCACCAATGCAGAATGTTAGAAGTGGGAGAGAACATATACCTGACCTAGAAACAGGAGATTAAGGCAGTTAAGAGAAAAATTACATGAATCTAGGAAAATGTAAAAACAAAACCAGACTCCGGAAAAACTACAAAACCCAAAGAGGTGAACAACCGTTAAAGAACTGCGCTCCCCCAAAGCCTCGTTCAGGCAGCTCCTCTGTTAACTTCTCCACCTTTCAAAATGCTGGTCGTGTGCTACTTAAACTGTTTCAAAGGATAGAGGAAAGGGGGAAAAAGCTATTCATTTTCAGACTCTCTAGTTCTCATAGGGAAGTACAGAAAACAATACCTGATGAGGTGGTAAGAGTTCATGGAACAGCTGGTTCAGGGATTTCTGCCCTGTGAGAGGAAAGGAGGGAAACAAACATGTGTTGAGGTCCCTGTTACTCGTGCCAAAACTCCCACTGTAAATCGTGCCTCTGGCTGTAAGTGTCCCAGAAGAAAATGTGGGTCACTTTTTAATAATTGTAAAACAAGATAGGCCTTTCTAAGTATGATGTCAAAGAAAATACTGAAACATTTTATTTAGATCCATATAGGGATGAACGCATAAACATAGTCAAAAGGCAATAAACTGGAAAAGTATTTGCAGAACATATAATCAACAAATTACTACTTTTCCACATATGCAAGGAGCTCAAATAAGAAAAGGACCAGCCACTCAATATAAAAATGCACAAAGGACATAAACAATTAGTTCATGAAAGAAATATATGTATATGTACATGCACACATATACACGTTAGAACTTTGGCTAGGAAAATCTCCTGTTTTTGCTTGTTTAAATTCTATTTATTGTGTCCCCAAGAAAGCTTTCCAGTCTTCCCAGAGAACTCCTTTTGCATCCCTAACTTGATACTCAATATTAATATCCCCTCTATTTATATGTAAATACCAAGGATTTCTCTTAACAAATAATACCTTCATTTGAAGCTCACATTTTCTCAAAGTGCGGTCTGAGGCCCACGTGTAGCAGAATCACCTGGATGTGTTCCAAAAGCAAATTCATGGCCTCTGTTGCAGACCAAGGAATGAAAATCTTCTGAAGACCAGAGGATAAGGGTGGCCTACACAGGAGCTGACTTGGAGTGCTTTGAAAATGCTTCTCAAATGAGTCAGACTTGCACTTGACTCTGAAAATGCTGCACCTATGAGTTGATAACAGAACACTTGCCTTTGTTTTCTATAGAACTTACAAGGTGTTTTCCACAAGCACTTTCTAATTCCTTGCTCCCCCTGAATCTGGGTGATTGTCAAGTCTAGTTTATCAGCCCCATTTAAAACAAAGGAAAGAAAACTCAAGGAGATTTAGGGACTTGCTCAGAGACTCACCTAGCTTGACTGAGTTCACATTTGATTGTCTTTGCACAACTAAAAACTCCGTCTCCATCCCACTCATGAAACCCCCTACAATTCACATGTCTTGCTCCAGAACTCAGGGCTCTTCAGAGAAGGAGCCAGTCTCGCAGATGTGGAAACGAACAGCTGGAGGTGCGTGATGGCACTGCTGTTCCTAAAAGAGGGCAGGGCCAGGAACAGGTAACAGGAGATGCCAACAGTGAGAGAAAAGCTTTGAGAAAATGAGCTAGCTGACTTGTAAAGAAAGGGAGGCACTGGCTAAAACACTCAGCCTGAACTGAGCACCAGTTCAAGGACAACCAGGCCACAGACACTCTGGCACAAACAGCAGCGGTTGTAAGAAGAGCAACTGTGACCCCAGGCCAGAGACAAGGAACCACACACATCACCCAGAGCCTGGGCCTCCCCAGATTCCTTCACCTGAAAGATCACAAACTTCTGCAGCCCCTTTCTGTCCACCTCCTTGAAAAATCTCTGCGGTAGCTGAACTTGCTCCCAGCTTAACGTGATTCACAGCCAGGCGTAGGAGTCTCAGCACAGAGACCCTGGAGACTTCTGGTAGCCTCAGCCTCAGACGTGCCCCATCATCTCTGTGTCAGGGACTTCATGCCACTGTCTGAATGTTTCCCTGGCTTCACAGTCTACCCGTTACCCGCGAAGCCTTTTAGTGACCCTATGTGCATCTGTCCCCACGAGTCCCCTACGCCTTGCCCCTCTGGTGTCTAGATGTGAACTATCCCAGGCCTGGGACATTTCCAAATGGCTGCAAGAGTCTGAAAGCCGAAATGACGTACAGATCACCTAGGGAAACCTTGCCAAAACCCTATTACATACGACTGGGTGTTGGTGAGATTCAGCCATATTTTTGTCTGAAGACATGGTTTGTTTGTTTTCACTGCTGGGTAGAATTCCATAGTGGGACTAGACCATAATTTTAAATTCATTCTTCTGTTGGTAGGTAATTGGTTAGTTTCTCATTTAGCCATGTTACAAATATTTCTGCTATGTTAATGAATTTCCATTGGATGCCTAGCAGTGAAATTGCTGGGTATTCCACTTTAGAAAATAATGCCAAGGACTTACCTACACTGGATTAACCATTGTACCACTCACAGACAGTATCAGAGAGTTCCTGTCATTCAGGGTCCTTATGAACATTTCAGCGAGGCTCCAACATTCTGCCCCTTTGTTGACTGTGTGGTTTTAATTTTCATTTCTCTTCTGACTATATGTGAGAGCACTTTTCATATGAAGTGTGTCTTCAAGTGTTTTGCCAGTTTTTCTCACTGATTGGAATGGGTTCTTCACATGTTTTAGATACCAATCCTTTGCCAGTTATACATATCATGAACATTTTCTCAAATTCGATTACGTGTCTCTCATTCTTTGTGGTATCATTTAACTAATTAAAGAGCATATGTACAATGAAACTTTTACTCTTCAGAAAATAAATGATTTTTTTTTCACTTTAAGAGACCAGAAAGTGATTGTTTGAAGGAAAAAGATTAAAGAAGATTACACATTCTGTATCATATTTTTCTGTAATGTTTGAATGTTTATAATAACCATGCATTCCTTTATTTAAAAAATACTTATTGAGGACCTAATATGTGCTAAGAACTGTTTTATATCCTAGGGGTCTATTACTGAACAAAAGAGACAAAGACTTCTGGTTCCACAAATTTTACAAGGTGAGATTCAATATTGCTTCAATTTAAAAATATACATAAGCCCTGGCTGGTGTAGCTCGATAGGGGGGGATGAAGTTATTTTCTCTCCCTCTCTCCTTCCCTTTCCTTAGATAAATTTAAAAAAAAAAAAAATACATACATAAAATATATTTTTATTTAGTTTCTATCAGACTTACATTTTGAGCCTTTCACTATCTGTATTTAAAATCAACACAGCCTAAAACTCACAGTAAAACCTTTTTGTCAAAGGTTACTATTGATTTGTCATTGATTTTAGCAGCAAATTTTCCAGAAAGCAAGCCAAAATGTCAGATCTCTCTTAGATACACATTATGTAAAACTATAGAAAGAAATGCATCGAAAAACACCTTAGTATAATGAGCCCTCTTAAATTAAAGATGTAAACAGTTTAAACATGAGTTAGATTCTGAACTGAACCTGACGC
The DNA here is from genome assembly GCF_021234435.1 of Artibeus jamaicensis. NCBI lineage: Eukaryota > Metazoa > Chordata > Mammalia > Chiroptera > Phyllostomidae > Artibeus > Artibeus jamaicensis. The sequence goes on along the minus strand of NW_026522046.1, from coordinate 29,048,647 downwards.
AGCTGTAATTGGAAAACATTTGTGTCAGTAATGCACACACAGCAAAAAAACCAGGGGTGCACAGTGTGTGCAAATAAGCACCCCTCTCTCTCATTCTGGACCAGCTCACTCTGGTCCTCTTCCCCCCAGGTAGCCACAGCTAGCGGCTTCTTGTGTGTTTTTCAGATGTTCATTCATGTGCAGACACATAGGAATGATGTGTGCCTTCTATGTTTTAAATATTTGGTGCTGCTAGGCAACATTAATAAGAAGGGACTGTAGGTTTCTGGCATGGGGATGAGGAGCAGCGATCTGCATCGAAGACAAAGTGACAGCCTCTCCCACACTCAGACCTAGGCCCTGGGAAGCTGCAAGGCAGGAGCGTGACAAAGTCTCGGCAGTCCCAGGAGGCTCTTCGTTCTGGAGCAAGCGACCTGAGCACTGTTTGGCAGGTGCAAGCCAGTGGCCAAGCCCTCCAGTGGAGAGCAGATTGCACCCCTCCCGCCTCAGCCCAAGCTTCGGAACAAACTTTTACGTATAGAGAGGGCTTCACTTCCCCTCCTTCTCCCTTTAAAAATAAAACTTCTGTGGATGTCATGCCACTCCACTTGCTCCCGGGTTTCTAGGCGCTTCCCTGTCCTCTCCACACATCATTACATTCTTGGGCAACCCCACTCCTTCCCCTGTCCTCGTCTCAATTCAGTTTTTCTGGGTGCAGCCTTTGGGTGATTTCGTACCCACTGCCATTAGCTCCTACCTGTCTACAGCTTTAGTTTTCTATGCTTCCGGCTCACTCCTAGGCTCACTAGCCAGTACTCTGGGGAAGGTATTTTAGATCCATAAAACCAGCAGCCTTGGAAAGATCAAGTTAACATACAAAATCTGTGGTACATATTTTGTAAATATTCCTCGGTTCTGCACTTCAAAAGTCTCTCTAAAATAGGGTTGCCAGATTTTGCAAATAAAAACACAGGATGCCCAGTTCAATTTGAATTTCAGATCATGAATAATTCATGAGTGTAGTATATCTGATGCAATCTTTAATCTGTATTTAATCTGCCAACCTTATTCCAAAACCAGTTGAGCAGTTAAATGAAACAATCCTTCAAATCTGCACGTGTTTGCCCTAAAAACAAAGTTCTAATCTTCCCTTTAATGACCGTGGCTCAAGCACAGCAAAGCCCTCCACCAATCTCTAAACTGATCATTTGGAGGAGTCTTGGGCCAGCGCAGGAGATATTTCAAAGTGGTTGCTAGGTGGCAGATCTCAACCCTGGGAAGCATTTTTAAAATTCTATCAGTACTGCTTGGTCAGAGTTGCTTGGTAAGGAGCCCAAACGTGCGTGATTTATAAAGATTTACTCTGTTACCGTTTTTTCTTTCAATTTAAAATCTATGGTAAAACAAGGTTTAAATAACATTTCTAAAAAGCTTTGTCTCTTGAGCCAAGTGCCAGAATGTCTAGGTAAACACAGAATTAAGTAATCGCAGGCCTAATTTATTTCAGCTATTTTTCCCTGCTGAATTTTTGAGATAGGTAAGCCTGGACCTTTTCCAAACCAATCCGGGCAGGGGAAAACTTGAACATATTGGCTAGTTGTAAGTATACCCACATGGTTCCTAATACGGTTTTAGCTGGAAAATGGAGTGTGACGCAGCAGAATATTTTATTTCTACTTCTTTTGCAATCAATCACCAGCTCTACAGACAAAAGAAACAGAGGGGCCTATTCAGATACATCTGTGTTCAAATTACTTATATTTTGTGAAGCGAGTTGTGATTCTACTCACTGTCCTCATAATCCAGAGAAAGAGCAGGATCCAGGAACTAACAAAAGAGAGGTGAATAGACACTGGAAAATAATCACCAAAGGACAGTGCTGAAAGTGCTGGTGGCCCCCCAATCCCACGTCTCCCCAGAGAAACAGAGTTCTCTTTAAAGCGTGTTCATGCATGATTTCACCATTAAGACTGTATTAAGAGCAGACTTAAATTCCACAGAATTAAACCACACCTGCACCTTTGTTCAAGAACATGTTCTCTTTTTACTACCTTACTTTTCCCAGGCATGAACGAATGGGAACACAGCAAAGAATTATAGAAATTGAGAGAGGAAAGGACCTCTTCTTATTAGTGCTCAGATTCTGCAAAAAAATTATTTTTAAACATGTATCAACAGGTAAATGGTTCCTAACTTATGTAATATTTTGCAAGGTAGAGGTGTATGAACTTGCCAGCATTTGGCTACTTTTGACTTCCATGATTTTACCTCATGCTATGAAGCCATTAACAACCACATGGTAGTTCTATGAATGTTGCCATGGAACGATATCCAACGAAAATCATCATGTACAGAAGACTGTCGCAGAATGCTAGAATATGGTTGTGTGTGTGTAGTATATGCGGGGATGTGTACGCTGTCTACACTCACCGTAAATCTGAAAATTTGTAAAACACAATGCACTGTTAACAATGGATGCCTCTAGGGGGCCAAGCAGGAAACTGGAGACATGTGTGGGCCATGCTTTTACTTTTGTACAACCCTAGTTCTTATGTCAAACTAGAACCTATCCCCAAAGAGTGGCAGCTTGATTGCTTTAACTCATCCCTACAATGCAAAGGACAATTGTGAACAGTAAGCTCCTGGACCTGACCAGTTCTGTGAGCCACTCCGCACACTGGTCTCATGGTTTACCTGGGATTGTCCTCACTCCAGCTGAATGAAGAACTTCCTGTCAAAATATGGTGTCCCTGGAGGTTCAGTGTATCAAACGTCAACCAGTACTGCCTCTCTTGTGGACCAGCAGATTGGATGTTGCCTGCAAGGACTGGGAGCAAGAAAGAAGCTCTTCCTTTCCTGAGCAAGGCTTCTTCTCATCTCCCTCGGTCCTGCCAAGGAGACTACTCTGAGCCATTTTCAACAAATTCTTACTCTTTCTAATTACATTCTTTTTTTTCACCCTAGAGTTAGAACCAAATTTTATTATAATTATTTGCTGTTCAAGATAGGGGAGAAGTTACTTAAAAATTCTCTCTCGATCTTTACCCCACTTCTGTGTCCTGTGTTTCTCCAACCAATGGACCAGCCGCATCAGATTATTCTAATGTCTGAGGGCTTCTCAGACTGTGCCGCGGAGGCGCAGCAACTTCACTTTGCAGTTGAAGAAACCGTGGTCTTACAGATTAAGTAGTTTGCCCTCATTCCCACAGTGAGAAAGAGGCAGGCCCAAACATTGAATGAAACCCGGTTTCCTGACTTCCAGCCAAGTGTCCCCAGTCTTGAAATAAAATTGCTTTCTTCCTCTCCCTCCAGGGACTGCCCTATTTTTCTCTTCCCTTTCACTGTCACAATTCCCACACTTGTACTTAACTGCCCAGACTGAGTTTTCACACTGCCTGCTTTCTCCGGAATCCTGAAAGTTGGATCCCATGCCAACCAACACTGAAGGTGCTGCTCGAAATGGCACTAAGTGAGCAACAGCATTAGCATTAGATGTCATAGAAGATTTGTGTTTAATGATGACTCTCAGCAGGACCATGGTCAGGATCCGGTCTACTCTCGTTACCACTACAGCGAGCCCTGGGACTGACACCAACCAGGAGCTAAATCAATATCAGCCGACTAACAGGATTGCTGAGTTGACTTTCCTTGCAGGAACCCTTCTTTTCTAAGGCTTTGTGCTTCTCTTCCCAGTTGGATGACCCATGCTTCTCTTCTTTCTGCTGTTAACTCAGGGAATGAGTTAACACCAATTGATCAATCTGTTCACGACTGAAACATTATAGGAGATAAAGAGCCAGTTTGACATTGGAGTTCTTAAGTTTGGCTTGCAAGAAATATGGATGCAAATTAATAAATAGTATACAAATAAATATCATAAATAGTATAACAATGGTGTTACAGTTATGAGCCAGACTGGAGCTAGATTACATGGGTCCTTAATCTGTGTTTAGTTTTCTCATCTGTAAAATGGAGACAATATTAGTTCCTACCTCATGAGGTTATTGTGAAGATTAAGTTCTTTAATACATTAGAAACATTTCAAAGAGAACTGATATATCCTAAGTGTTCCAAAAGTGTTTTAAAAAACACAGAATTATATATAAATCACTTTATAAGTGTTGTAGAAAGTCCCATTTTAAGACCGTTTTTTCCCAGTGAGAACTAATCAATTCTCAAACTTTTTTCCAACTATTTTTTTCCAGATTGCTCTGTCAGTTTGACTTATCACTTCATTATGCAGGGAATAGCAGGGATACTAAGTTTGTCCCGGGTGTTTAAGGCCTGAGAAAGGGAGAATTGCAGAGACCCGGGTAGCAGCCAGCACCAACCACCAGACACGTGAGTAAGGCCCTCTGCGCCCTTGTAATCCACCTGCGCCATAGCTGCCTACAGGAAGACCGGAAGAAGAACCGCTGCCACACCCCGACAATAAATAATAAGTTGCTGTTTTCGGCCATTAAGTGTTGGAGTGGTTCGTTTCATAGCAAAACATAACTGAAATGCCACCTTTAAGTTTGCTATGCAGAGGTAGATATGCTAACAATTCAAATATTTCAAATCTAGGTATTAAGTATATATACATAACTATTTGGATTTTTGAAAACTCAAAGAAGGACATTGTATATAATGTATTTAAATCAGGTTTTTAAAAAATCATTTAATATATTTTGAACTTTTGTATGATTATTTATATATTTACATTAATATTTTTGAAGGTTGCATTGTGCATCATAATTTATTTACTGGTCCCCTACCAATAAATTCTTAGTTTGCTTCTTAATTTTTTTGCCATGATAGGAAATGGTCTGATGTATATCCTTGAACATACTTCTTTGCACAAAACAAAGGTTTCCTCAGGATTATTTCCTGTGCATCAAATTACTACGTTGAAGATGTGCTTGTTTCCAAGGTTTTGCTATCATCTAATTGCTCTACAGAAAGGTGGTACCTTTTTATATCCTCACCAACAATGAGGATTCAGACTCTCTTTCCCTGCACTTTTACCAACAGTGGATACAAATCTCTTTCTCTCTTAAAAAAATAAAACTTTGTCAACCTAGTAGAGGAAAAATTATAATTTGAAAACTGTTCTAATTTTGTCTTTACTAATGAGGTTGAGTATATTTTTAAGTATAGTGGATACGTGTGTCTTTTCTAATACGTGTATTCTCATTTGTTGCTCCTTTTTTCCATTCTTAATCTTTTCTCTATTATTTTATGAACAATATAGATATTAATGCTATGTGGCTTTTGTTAATGCACAAAGATTACATGTTTTTTCGTTGCCACACCTGTTTTTTTTTTACATTTAAAAAAAAATTTCTAGCCCTGGCTGGTGTAGCTCAGTGGATTGAGCGTGGGCCTGCGAACCAGACAATTGCGGTTCGATTCCCAGTCAGGGCACATGCCGGGGTTGCAGGCCGGTTCCCTGTAGGCCAGTTCCCAGCAGGGGACCCACGAAAGGCAACCATACATTGATGTTTCTCTCCCTCTCTCCTTCCCTTCTCCTCTAAAGATAAATAAATAAATAAATAAAATCTTTAAAAAAAATTTCTGACACTGGTGTCATCAGATTCATTATTTTATTTTTTAAAAGATTTTATTTATCTTTAGAGAGGAAGGGAAGGAGAGAGGGAGAGAAATATCAATGTGTGGTTGCTTCTCATGCACCCCCTGCTGGGAACTAGCCTACAGGCATGTGCCCTAACTGGGAATTGAACCTCGATCCTTTGTTTCGAAGGCCCGTGCTCAATCCACTGAGCTACACCAGCCAGGGCAGATTCATTATTGTAAAAGATAAGAAAGTTTAAATATCTTGAAAGAGTGAGTGTCAGTTACCATCCAGGTAACATCCAGACCCCTCAGTCTATCACGCCCCCTGCTCTATTCTCACCATAGCAAGTCAAATTAACCCCCCACATCTTCCAAATGCAAACTTGGGTTTTGGTTTAGGAAGCACATGGGCTCTGGGGTTGTCAGACCTGAGTTGAGATGCTGACTCAACCACTGACCAACAGAAGAGCTTTGTGAGCCTCAGCTTCTTCATAGTTAAATTGAGACAGGATTAATGTGAGATTAAATTATGTGTAATGAATAATAGTGATTGCCACGTAATTGGCATTTAATAAATATCTCCAGCTACTCCCTTGTGTTTTTGCTCATGTTGGGAAATCTCTTACCTTTCTTTTCTTTTCCAGCTCACAACACCTACTCTTCTGGCCAAGTTCTATCAAAACTCCTTCATAAAGGCTTTCAGAGAATAGGGAGCTTACCATGTATCTTAGTTGGCTTGGGTGTCTTGTTATTATTTTAATGTTTCATATGTAGTTAATCAGCCAGGTTGTAAGTTTCAGGAAGGCCTAGCCCAGTGCTTGCCACTTAAATGCATCCAGTGAAAATTTGTGGAAATAAATAAGTAAATAAAGAATGCATTAGCTATAACTGCAAGGTAATAATACAAGTTAAATTGTACATGTGTATTAGCCCCATTATTATGACAGACACATAATTGTTGATAAGTGCAAATTTGTTTAGTGAATGTAGCAATAAATATCTCAGCCTCTGGTATGCTGCAAACTTAAAATTATAAGATAAGTAAGTTCTAGGGATGTAAGTTACAGCATGGTGATTATAGTTAACAATGCTGTATATTTGAAAGTTGTGAAGAGAAAATTATAAAAGTTCTCAGGGAAAATATAATTTATTACTATGTAAGGTAATGGATGGTAAACTTACTGTGGTAATTATTTTCCAATATATATGTACATCAAATCATTATGTTATGCACCTTAAACTAATACAATGTTACACGTTAATTATGTCTCAGAAACAGAAAAAAATTAAAAGTAAAAAATTAAACATAGGAAATACACATCATTGGAATATACCAATGGAATACTGTATATCATTCCTAATGGTTTAATATCCTATATTTCTTCAGCTCTAAGAAACACTTTGGTGCACATTTTAACATTTCTGAAGGTGGAATATGTTTTATTATCAAAGAAATAGCCCTTGGCCAGGCGGCAGTCATGACATAGTTGGCATCGCCTCTGTTTTTGTGAATGCAGTCATAACTATTTGAATTCTCGTCATTTCAATAAGATCAAAGCAATTTAGTACTATATGTGTAAAATTTATATGCCAAGAAATGCAAGCAAAGGCAGCTGAAATGGCCAGATCTGCCATATTAGGTGAAAGACATTCTAAAGCAAGAAGATGCTGACACAACCAATTCATGTATCATTCAGGACTAGAGTGAAAGTATTGAACTTCAATTTGTCAGAAACTTTTTGTTGACCATTAACAAAAACTTGCATAGTTTGTTCAACAGAACAAGAAAACTGTGCTCTTAGTCAAATAAGATAGTGCCAGCATCAAACTTGCAGAATGAGTGTCTGTGGCTGGGAAGCAAATCTCAGAGACAAGACAAGAATACTCTTTCAGGAAATGCTACCTTGGCTGGTGTGGCTCAGTGGATTGAGTGTTGCCCTACAAGCTGAAGGGTTGCTGGTTCTGGTTCCATTCCCCATCAGGGCACATGCCTGAGTTACGGGCCAGGTCCCCGGTTGTGTGCGAAAGGCAACCACATATTGATGTTCTGCTTCCTCTTTCTCTCTTTCTTCCCTTCTCTCTCTTAAAAAAAAAAAGGCTACACTATCATTGACAGTGTACAACATACAGAGATTGATGTTCTGGGTAAAAGGGATTAAGATGAATTAGACTCAGTGTACATAATTTTGAGAAACACTTTAATCAATTTATGTTGCTTATATTTTTTCTATACATGCGATTAGTGAAAAATCAATATCTAAGTCTAAAAACACCATTTCAATGAGTATAAAATGCAAATCCTTTGTGATTACACATATGTCATAGTTTAATTGGAAGCACTTTTCCTTTCTTGGTAGTACATGCAATCAAAGATGTTTTAGATTTCAACAGATATAATAAATTGAACAGAGGCCAAAATAGGCAGTATGTCTACGAATTTCCAAGTTACCCTTGGTGAAGGAACAGAACTTGGTGTTTTGTTTCTGTTGTTTTAGTGGGCATGTATGATGCTTCGGAATGAGGAAGGAAAAAACTGATTTCTTCATAATCATCATTTGCTTGTAGAAGCAACATGATTTGAAGTTAGTTTCTCACATCACCGTGTAAAACTTATCACATCACAGATTGCATTCTGTACTTCAGTAACATTTCATTTGTCATTAGTTAAGCATATTTTAACTTAAATTTGTTATATTTTCCCAATATCAAAATGAAATGTGTTAGCATGGACAATGTCCTATGGTAAAAATGGGATATGTGTGAGCATGTAATCAACCATATTGCTTCCAAATGAAATATTTGGTAAATTTCTTTCTAAAATTTTCTTATAAAATTTTGGTGACATTTCTTCTAGTTGACAAAACCATCTCAGATCAAAGTAATATATATTCGGTGTACAGCATTTGATAAGTACAAAAAAGTATAAATAAGCACAAAAAACAATGCTTCTTCTCACCACCCAGAGATTTTCTCTTAATATTTTTGGCCATTACACCCCATGTAGCCAGGGAAAAAACAAGCAGCCCAACTTGTATACAGTCGCTGCTCATTACATCCCTGCTGAATGCATGAATACTGAAAGAGAACTTGGAGAAATGCCCATTTGTTTTGCTAATAGATCATTTATAAAGATCTTATGGTCTAAAAATCATTTGTCTCCTCTAGTTTGCTCTATTCCTCTCACATAGCAGAAGCTTGGCCAGGACAGAACCAACTTTCTATTATTTGGCCACAGAGCACTCTGGTGGGGACCGTCATGGTCCTCACTTCATTCCTCAGTCATTCAACAAGTATTTATTAATTGCCCACTACCTGCCTGAAACACGGAGGGGCAAAAAATAAGTATGACCCCTGCCCTCTTGCAGCATTCAATTTAAAGAAGATAAAACAGACAAATATAAACACAAAAATATATGTATACATATACAGGGGTGGGTGAAAGTAGGTTTATAGGTGTGAGTACACAAAATAGAGTTTATTTTTGTATTATCATGTTTTATTGTATTGTTTATTTGTGTTACAACTGTAAACCAACTTTTGTCTACCCCAGCATGCGCAAACTGTGGTAAATGTAAAAAAGGAAGAGAACAGGTGTCTGGGAAAATGAGTAAGTGGGGCCAGTATCTGATGTAGGAGGAGTCCGGGAAGGCCTCTGATGGAGCGACAAGACGACAGAACAGGTCGAAGAGGAACAAAAGGGAAGATTCTCTGAGGCTGTAAAACTTTAAGTGGGTGTAGACTAAGATAAGTGAAGGAAAAGTGATGGGGAAAAGACTGGGCTGCAGAGGTAGGCAAGTCGTGCAAGGGGCCTCGTAAGTTAAGGAGAGAATTTTGAATTTTATTCTACGTATAATTGGAAACCAATCATTTTTTTTCGTATTCAATTGCGGTTATTTTTAATAGTAACTCTACCATCAAAGGATGCCAAATAACTCCCCCTCCCTCTCCTTTGCTAGCCACCCAGTTCTCCTTTCCGAGGCTGCCTGTGTATGCCTCCGGAAATACTCTAGGCACAAACCAGCGAATCTGTGAGTCTGTGCTATAAGACACAGTAAGTATTTTAAGCCGGGAAGCGAGGTCATCGGGTTTGTTTTAAGATCACCCGAACGCTGAGAGGGGACAGGCTCTTGGCATTTACAGCTACGCGCTCCAGCTCACCTATTTCATAAACCCCACTCTGCCTCTCATTCTCGATTTCTGCACAGGAGATTCCAAGGGGCCCAGGGCCTCGTAAACTGCATTTCAGCAACGCTCCCACGCTGTTTCCCACGCTGTGCTCCGGGCAACTACCCGGCGCTCCTGCAGTTCTTCTGCAGCCGCTGCCGTCTCCAGCCACATTTTCTATCCTCCAACTCCATAGCTCCGCACCCAGCCTTGGTGTTCTAGTTTGTTTTTAAACAGACACCCACACCCAGCCGGATCAATCGCACCCCGCGGCCGGAAGGTAGTGGCAGCGCCTGGCAGCGAAGGGGGCGGATCTGAGCCGGGCCAAGATGGGGGCGGGGACCAAGGCTGAGGGCGGGGTCAGGGTTGGGGGCGGAGCCGATGCTTCGGTCGGCTGCCGAGCTTTCCAGAGCTCCCGGAGCGGCCCCTCCGTGCGGTAACCCGGCCAGCCACTGGCCGGTGGTCCCTCCTAGATATCACCACTTCTGCAAAGCCCCGAAGGTAAATCCTCCCAGGATCCGGGCAGTTTGAGCGCGAGGGAACCAACGACAGAGGCGGGCGGCTGGATGGCGGCGGAGGGTAACGTCCCGCGGCAAGTTTCCCAAGAAAGCTGAACTTGCCCCAAGTTTCTTGTGCATCAGTTTGCACCCGGCGAATAGGTGGCGGACTTTTTCCGTGCGGGTGGTCGTTGGGTGCGGGAGAGACGAGGAGGTAATTGGGTTAATCCGTTTGGGCACAGCCCAGATTTCTGTGTCCGACTGCGCAGCGTGGTCCGCGCAGTTTTTGCCGGAGAAAGAGCGGGTAAGTGACACGCAGTTGTGTCCCGCGCAGCAGCGGGTGACCGCTGGCTCAGAGCGCCCGTGTCTGCAAGGCGTGCCGGGTGGCCTGGAGTCAAAGTTCCATGACTCCTTTCTTCTTTAAGCAAGTCTAACTGAGTACTGACCCTCGCGGGGCTCACCCCCGAGGCTTCGCTATGGACGGCGAGAGCGAATTGAATTTTTCCAGCAACAGTTTAACCCCTTTGTGGCGGAGGCGGTCGACCCCTCAACCCCAGCTGCTGGGCCGGAGCAAGCCGAGACCTCAGTCTTACCAGAGTCCCAGCGGGTTGCTTATCACAGATTTCCCGGTGGAGGACCTAGGAACGCTTCCCGCAGCGCAGACTCCCGACCGGGTGCCCACCGCTTCGGATGGTAGGACTGTCCAGAGGAGCCCCCTGCTTCTCTGCACCCATCGGAAGGCGGTGACCAATGGGAGGACGGTCTCCCCGGAGTACAGGGCTGTCTCTCCTCGGCTCCGACGGCCCAAGTCACCCCAGACTCCCAAAGGAGCGTCGGGCGGTTCCCCGAAACCCCCAGCGAATGGTACGGTGACTTCTCCCGCGCCTCAGCGGCTGCGCCCCCCGCGGACTCCTAACGCATCCGCCCCCTGCAGCCCAGAGGGAGACCGGCTCAAATTGATTGCCAGCCCCCTGCCTTCCCCCGCTGCAAATGGGCTTACTCCTAATATCGACTCCCCAGGCTCCCGTTTGCAATCCGGCCAGACAGCTAAGGACTCTGAGCGGGCATCCTCGCCCCAGAATACATCTTTGGAACAAAAACTCCCCCTCCAAAGGCTGCCCTCAAAGGAGAATGAGCTCCCGGAGAATCCTTCAGTGGTTTTGAGCACAAACAGCCCTGCTGCCCTCAAAGTGGGGAAGCAGCAGATTATTCCTAAGAGCCTGGCCTCGGAAATTAAAATAAGTAAAAGTAACAGTCAGAATGTGGAGCCCCACAAGAGACTCCTAAAGGTGCGCAGCATGGTGGAGGGCCTCGGGGCGCCCCTGGGCCCCTCAGAGGACGAAGGCGAGGTCGAGAACGACCTAGACAGCCCTGGGTCTCTGCGGAGGGGCTTGAGGTCCACGTCCTATCGCAGGGCGGTGGTTAGTGGCGTTGATTTTGACAGTCCTACCACCTCGAAGAAGAAGAACAGAATGTCCCAACCGGTTCTGAAAGCAGTGATGGAAGACAAGGAGAAGTTTTCCAGCCTTGGAAGGATAAAGGTAAGAGTGGTCAGGAGTGTCACATGTCACTGACTAAGCCAGGCATTCACTAATTCCAAGGTAAAGGTGTTGGGGGTGGAGAGGAAGGATGCAGAGAAAACCAGACGTTATTGTTCTTTTTAATTCTGCTGTTTGTTGACCAAGCCTGTGCTCATCTATCTCTTGGCCATTCTGTTGCTGGCAGGCAGAGCCCAGGTTAAGGCAGTTTTGTGGGAGGAAGTGAAATTCGTATGCCTGTGTTAACTTTCTAAGCTCAGGCAAAATCTGGGAACAAACGGGGGAAAAGGACAGCAAATTAGATATGGGCTGTGTTTGAGTCCTGAACACTATCAAACTGCAAAGTGTTTGCAACCAGTAAACTGCAAAGGAAGTGTAGGGCAGGTCTGGATTTGCACTCTTCACTGTGGTCAAGTTGTCTGGTGCTTGTTCAGAGGTGTCAGTTTGTGGTTGCTGGCTGATTCATCACAGCTGATTAGGGAAAATACTGCTATCATTTGCGCCTACTGATTATTTTAATTATTTATGTGAATTATTTAATTTTTTTGAGTGGTGATCGATCACTCACGAGATACGTGAATTTTAAAATTGGGTGACAGAATTACAAAAGGCACAAAGAGTCTGTCATCTTTGTTGTTTCTTGTTTTTGTCAACTTGACTTTTGGTTATATTTTATTTCCATTTTGTGACTATTTGTCCTTTAGTTTATTTAACAAATTGGTAGCTCAAAACTTAAGTTTCCAGCAAACTCGGTGTAAAGGCCTAAAAGCTGCACCTGGTAAAATATTGCCAAATATGACTTAAAGAACTCCGGGAAACTAGAGAAGGGTTTTTTGGAGTGTACATGGACTGCCTTCTCCACAAATACGACGGATCTCAGTAACAGGGCAGAAAGTCATTTTAGCAGCCACATCTAATCAAAGAACTGGAATCAGTCTATCTAAATGTCACATATGTAATACACAACCAAGCATTTTGTATTTTAGATCCTATTGCCTTAGAGAAATTACATAATATTTTATGTCTCCCCCCTCCCCACCCCAGTCTGGACGTAGAGCACAGTTCAATTTAACAGTGATGGTGAGTCAAAACTAGTGAACTGGCGGGGCATTTGAGGATCCTCAAACCCTTTGACAGGCTGTGAGGGACATTGTACATTTTATTTCACTGTTTTAGTGCGTTGTAGTAGTCGTATTAGTGAACCACTGCAGGGATCATCTGCTCTATGCTTTGGGGAATCTAATGAATGTAGCAACAAAATAAGTACTTTTTCTTAAAATAGTTGTATTTTCTGTTTGGCTCATTCATACATAGTTTGCTTTGCCTTTTCCTTTTTTGCTTTTCTTCTTTCTTAGAAAAAAATGCTGAAAGGACAAGGACCATTTGATGGGGAAGGTAAGCATTTGATTTTCCAGACTTTTATTGCTGTTTCAATGTGGAATATCAATTATAAGTTGCAATCCAATTGCAGTGACAAAAACACTTAAGACGGGAAAAATGTCCAACTTCTCCAAATTGTGCAGCACAAAACTCTTCACTGAGCTAAATTTTCATCTAGTAATACCAGTAGTGAATAAAGAGAATAGCTTTCTTTGTAAGCTGATAACTCTGTCAGCCAATGCTCTGGGATTTTTCATTCTTTTTCACTCTGGCTCCATCCCCACCTCCCTCAAAAAATGGAGAAAGACCAAGGGCAAGCCCTAGCTCTTTAGTTAAAAAATTCTGAGAGTTCGGCTGTTTAGATCTTAAGCCTTCCCCCCCCCCACAAAGACTTTAATACTCTTTCCCTGGCTTTAGTATCATTTTTGACTTCCTGTTCCCTTACCAGGTTTCAGTTTGGGGGCTCTCTAACCCTGATGGCCAATGGAAACATATTCCTAAGAATTTGTAACCCATACAGTATTTTTGTTAAGGGTCTTAAAAACAAAAGCAGCTTCAACCAGGTGTTCAAACCCTCATCAGATCAGTGGGCTCTGTGTAAATAGGTGGGTCAAGTGTCAGCCAACTGGAAAAGCATGAAAGGAGCAGCAGCCCCGGCTGCAACCTTTGCAGGGCTGCTAGAACGTGGTAGACGTGAGGGATGACTCTTAGGTTTTCCAACTTTTAAAGAATAAAGACGAAAGGTATGCCCCTCTATAAGTAATCTAATGTAAAACCATCTGGAGTTATAAAACATATAACTCCAGATGATTATAAATCATTTCTCTATCTAAAAGTCATCCCCACTGGAGCACTTAAACCTGACTGGTTTGTAAAAACTTATTCATTGCACCAATCATAGGAAACTTTCTGTATGGAAAAAAAACCCGGATGCAGTTTTTAGTTGGTTGGAATAAAGTCGTCTCCCCTGGAGCTCTGAGAGGTTCAGTACCTGTCTGCTGTCACGACACAGCCAGGATGGGCACAGAGGCTGGCTCTCGGGCCACTTTGCTTCCTCTTGTACCACTTTTTGACCATGAAGTGATCAGAGCATCCACTTAAGATGTATTTAGAGAGGTGTTTTGCATCTTCTGGAGTTTGACATTGACTCTGGGGCTTTTTCCTCAAACGGTTAAAAATGTGGAGCTTTTAAGCCAGAGGACAGGTCACCCCCCAGACTTGGTCACACTCTTCTGTAACTAGTTTTACATTGTTTCCTTTTTATAAGGAGCTGTTTCTGTGCACGCTCTCATCTCTTTTTGAATATGATGACCTAGAAATTCTTTTTCACATATACGTACAAGAGGATTGCAGGATTCCTATAGTTAATCATTCATTAACAAGAATGTAACTTGGGAAGCAGTGCTATCGAGTGGTGAGAACCTGTAAAGTTGGAGCCAGGGACCTGGGTTCCTATCCTACTGCTTTATTCATCATTTGACTGATACTGAGCACGTGTCTTAACCTCACCAAGGCCTGATTTTATCATGTGTAAAATGAAGGGAATACTACTATTGCCAATGTTGTGGGAAGTGAGTGAGCAATCATTTCAACAATGTATGCATGTGTTTTGTGCCAACCACTAACTACTTTAAAGGGTGCTAGAGATGGAGAAAACTCAGTCTTTACCCTTGCTATCTGTTGTACACATGTAAATCAATCAGGGACCAGTGGAATCTTGCATAGCCTTCAGTATTCCTTTATCATATTTATGTAGAACATGCAATAGTTGATGAGAGAAGAGGCAGATGTTATCTTGCTCCAGTAGATGGAAGGCATTTCAAACTCAGTGTGTCCCAAACCAGACTCCTAACCTCCCCTTCGAAAGCCAAATCTCTGCTGGTGTTCTCTTCCCCCGCTGTCTAGTTGTGGGCCTTGCAGACCTTGGAAGCACCCGAACCACCTCCCTTTCTCAGAGCCCATATTCTAGTCCGTGCCCAGTTCTTTCTAAGTTGCACAGCCCGAAATCCATTACCTTTCACTGACCACTTGGCAGCATCCTCATTAGTTTCCTAAGCAGTCAATGTCTTCCTCCTCGAATCTAGTCAAATCTTTGCTTTCAGTGAATCCCCATGGCAATCAGGATAAAATACAGTCTTTACAGTGTGGAAGAAAATCATTCCTTTTGTACTCAGGATGAAAATTCAGTTAACGTTGCTTGCAAAATTCTGCTTGATTTGGGCTGTTGGCTCATTTCCCTAAACTCACCCTGCACCCTTTGTTCTCAGACATCCGCACTCGGGCTCACTGACCTGCCTTTGCTCATCTGAGCCACTGTATTTCCACTCTGGGCTGTTGAATAGGCCTTTTCCTGTAGCTCTGTGCATCTGAGCTGGAAGATCTTAGATTTTCCTCACTGACACCTCCCTGACCCCTCCCTGACCCCTCCCACACCCTGCTGGTGGGCTGTTCCAGTGCACCTGTACATAAACTGTTCCGTGTGTAGATGTGTATTTGTGCAGGATCATTGTGTCCTCAGTCCTACATGACTTGCCCTCTCACTTGGAGAAAAAACAAACTTCTTTCAATGGCTTTGTGGCGAGGCCCTGTATGAGCTGCCCTTTATTCATCTCCAGTCTCCATCCCCTATACTTTCTCTCCCCTCCCTCGCTCTGTTCCGGCCACACAGGCCTCCATGCTGATTTGTACACATGGACATACCAAGCAGACTCCTGACCCAGGGTCTTTGTACTTACCGTTCGTTCTGATGGGATATTCTTTCCCCACTTGTACAGGTGGCTTACTTTTTCACCTTTTTCAGGTCTTTGAATGTCACCTCTGTGAAGCCTTCAGGAACTACAATGTTTAAAATCTGCACACCTCCTTTGTAACATTCCCCTCCTTTCCTTTCATTTTTTCCCATGACACTTATCAGCATCTGACACGTTTTTAGGTGATTTATTTATTATCACTGTCCCCTCATTCGGATGTCAGCTCCATGAAGGTGGAGATTTTAGTCTTTTTTGTTTATTGCTGTATCGCCAGTGCCTAGCAATTACTGGCTTCTGGTAGGCATTTTCTAAATATTAGTTGAATCACCTGGCTGGCATAGCTCAGTGGATTGAGCGCGGGCCTGCAAACCAGAGTATTGAGGTTCGATTCCCAGTCAGGGCACATGCCTGGGTTGCAGGCCAATTCCCAGCAGGGGACTCACCAGAGGCAACCATACATTGATGTTTCTCTCCCACTCTTTCTCCTTCCTTTTCCCCTCTCTCGAAAAATAAATAAATAAAATATTTTAAAAAATAAATAAATATTAGTTGAATCAATAAATGTATGAGTGGCTGACTATTTTTCTCATTTTAAAATTTAAAATTTTAAATTAAGTTTGAGTACACAAAGTGTCTTTTATTTTCTCTTTACTCCCATTCCTTGGCACATAGTAGATGTACAATAAATTTTGTTAAGCAGATAAATGAATGGCAATGGACTTTGAAGTAAAGGTAGGGTGTGGATTCAGTTTAATCTAAGAAACAGTTTAACAGCTATGATTGCTCTTCACGGGTGGCAGGCAGAGAGATGGGGATGTTGCTTTCATTGGCATTTCATGTATGGGCCCCTCTCCTTCCTCTGTGGGTGAATTTGGGACAGAGCTGTGTGAGTGAGAAAATCACTTTTTGGTCATTGGAATACACTTCAGTGACAAGATCCATTTGCCTCTGTGTTTATTAACCTGGGAACCAAACATCATCTACATATGGATGTTTGTTTAGAGCAGGTAGCTTAATGACGGGGTCAGTTACTGACATGTACGGTTTGTTTTTCTCGCAGAAAATGCTGTCCTATACCAGAACTACAAAGAAAAGGCCTTGGACATTGACTCTGATGAAGAGTCCGAGCCCAAAGAACAGAAGTCGGACGAAAAAATCGTGGTTCAGCACAAGCCGCTGCGATCCACATGGAGCCAGCTCTCTGCGGTGAGGGTTTACCTTCCTCTCTCTCTGCAGGGTGAAAACCCCAGGTTGGGACAATCGTGCTGGTGCAGTTTTAAATTTTCCTGCCAATGATCTTGCAACCCTAAGGTTTAAGACTCTATTTCTTCGAGTATGCAGTGTTTCTTGAAACTCCACAGGTGCATGTGAGAATAGGAACTTTGGTACTTCTGGTTAGGGAAAATAGGTTTTGGTAAAGTAAAGTGCCTTGTGACTGAGGGAGTATAAACTTTGGAAACTCTTCCTATCCAGCATCTTTTTCTTATTTTTTACATAGTGTACATGTAGTGATAACGTAATATATCGTGAACTTTGTCATAAGTATGCCTATACATACATATGTGTGTACGTATATATCTCTCTACACATTAGGGTGCTTATGGTTCTTCCTAGGAAATTTCATTTGATACAGGCACATTTGTGTTCTCTTGAGACTGATTAATGAATGGTGTTCTGTTCCATCTTTCTCTGCACATCTTTTGTGTACGAGTGTCTGACACTTTTGTCTTGAGTAATTTCTCCTCTTTGCAACAAACATCCTTTTTTTTTTAGCTGTAATTGCTTTTTCTCCTGGCTTAACAAACGTCACCGTATATGCTTCCTTCACTTGCTGTGGGTTTGGGCACAGCATTTGTAGGCATCTGATGCATTACCAAGTGGAAAGGAATTCCCATGGCTTGGGGGTTGTGAGCCTTGCAACAAGAGACAAGCCGGCACACCTCTGTGAGTCCTTGGGCAATGTGGGAGCAGAGGTGATTCCCTTTTTAGCTGCACTGAGCACTTGTCAGAGTCAGGGGCTGTAGGTATTCGGGGAACCCAGCAGCGTAAGAGAAGGAGTTGTGTGTGCTGAAGCTCAGAAACAAGACTGTTGAGATGGGTCCATGCCGATGGTAGGGGTAACTCCTGGTTTAGGCTCTTCTTCCCTCTTCCATCCTGCGTTGGAAGTCATAGTCCCAGACAGCAAGCCCTCTCTCCTTGTCTCCGCCCCACCCCCTAATTCAGTTCTAATGAGGATCTATTCATTTCCAGTGTCTCCAAGGCATGGCACTCTTAACATTAAGTCACAGGTTAACGTGTCTGCAGATGCAGGACCAATAGTGTGGATACATGATGGTGGCGTGTGGCTCGGGGAGCAGAGGAGTTGTGGCAAACACACTTGCACAAACTGAGCAGCTGCCACTTAGCTCACACCAGTCCAGTGTTGCCAGATCTTATGATACTGAGAAAAAGGAAATCCAGATTTTTATAATCTTTATCCTAATACAAGTTTTTTTTTTTAATGTATGAGCCCAACAAAGTATTTACGAGCCCAACTTGGCTCCTGTGCAAATGGTTTGCAACTTCTGTGGTGTTTGCCTGTGGTGAGGTGGTAACACCTAGCCACACAACTGGCATATGGTAGGCTTATTCCCCAATCTAATGATCGCATGGCAGGTATACACCAAAGTAGGGACCTAGAAAAACGGGACAAGGCTGCAGAGGCCACGTGGGCACTAAACGGCTGTCACTGCATTGCCCGTACAGACCATTTGGTAGCAGATCCTCGAGAAGACACCTGTGGATTTTCTTCAGTTCTCCCTCTGTGGCAGCACAGGCTTAACTCCTGCTGTTTTTCTCTGGACCCTAAACAGAAATGCGACACGTATGCTTTGATCCCACTTAGTGTCAGTACTAAAAAATAGACAGCCATATTTCAGCCTCCCTCAGTTTGGTTTCCATTTAGATTAAAAAGTGTGCATTAAACTAACGCTATTTAGTCCTTCAGTATAACTTCAAGTATGTGCAGGCATTTTATTGGGCAAAAGGTAAATGTAACAATGCTTCTTTTTAAATAATTTTATTTAGTTATTTTTCAAGTACAGTTTTTTGTCTATTTCTCCCCCCCCCACCCCATGCTCCCCACCTCCCTCCCATTTCCACCCCCCTTAGTTCTCGTCCCTGTGTCCTTCCTATTTGTTCCTCCAAATCCCTCCCCCTTTTGTCCCCTTAAATTCCCTTCCCTCTTCCTTCTGGTCACTGTCCCCTGGTTCTCTATTTCAGTGTCTTTGTTTTTATTCTTCTTGCTTGTTTGTTTTGTTCTTTAGCTTCCTGTTAAAGGCGAGATCATATGGTATTTGTCTTTCAACACCTGGCCTATTTCACTCAGCATAATGCTTTCCAGTTCCATCCATGTTTTTGCAAAGGGTAGTAGCTCCTTCTTTCTCTCTGCTGCATAGAATTCCATTGTGTATATGTACCACAATTTTTTGATCCATTCATTTACTGACGGGCACCTAGGTTGCTTCCAACTCTTGGCTATTGTAAATTGTGCTGCTATGAACATTGTGCTGCATAGGTTCTTTGAAATTGATGTTTTAGGATTCTTGGGATATAATCCTAGCAGTGGAATTGCTGCGTCAAAAGGCAGGTCGGTTTTTATTTTTCTGAGAAAATTCCATACTGTTTTCCATAATGGTTGTACCAGTCTGCAATCCCACCAACAGTGAACTAAGGACCCCTTTTCCCCACAACCTCTCCAACATTTGTTGTTTGTTGCTTTGTTTATGATAGCCATCCTGACTGGTGTAAAGTGGTATCTCATTGTGGTTTTAATTTGCATCGCTCTGATAGCTAACGATATTGAGCATCTCTTCATGTGTTTCTGAATATTCTGTATGTCCTCCTTGGAGAAGTGTCTGTTCAAGTCCTTTTCCCATTTTTTAATTGAGTTAGATGTCTTCTTAGAGTGGAGTCGTGTAAGTTCTTTGTATATTTTGGAGATTAAACCTTTGTCTGAGGTATCATTGGCAAATATGTTTTCCCATACAGTTGGTTGTCTTTTTATTTTAATACTGTTTTCTTTAGCCATGCAGAAGCTTTTTATTTTGATGAGATCCCATTTGTTTATTCTTTCCTTTATATTCCTTGCTCTAGGGGACATATCAGTAAAAATGTTGCTGCATGAAATATCTGAGATTTTCTTGCCGATGTTTTCCTCTAGGATTTTAATGGAGTCATGGCTTATATTTAAGTCTTTTATCCACCTTGAATTTATTTTAGTGTATGGTGTAAGTCTGTGCTCAAGTTTCATTTTTTTGCACATAGCTGTCCAGTTCTCCCAACACCATTTGTTGAAGAGGCTATCTTTACTCCATTTTATTTTACTGCCCCCCTTGTAGAATATTAATTGACTGTAGAGAGTTGGGTTGATTTCTGGGCTCTCTGTTCTGTTCCATTGGTCTATGTGCCTGTTTTTATGCCAGTACCAGGCTGTTTTGATTACAGTGGCCTTGTAATACAGTTTGATATCAGGTATTGTGATCCCTCCTACTTTGTTCTTCTTTCTCAAAAGTGCAGCTGCTATTCAGGGTCGTTTATGGTTCCACATAAATTTTTGAAGTGTTTGTTCTATGTCTGTGAAATATGCCATTGGTACTTTAATAGGTATTGCATTGAATCTGTATATTGCTTTGGGTAGTATGGACCTTTTGAAGATGTTAATTCTTCCAATCCATGAACAAGGTATATGTTTCCATTTGTTTGTGTCTTCCCTGATTTCTTTCTTCAGTGCTGTGTAGTTTTCTGCATACAGGTCTTTCCCTCCTTGGTTAGGTTTATTCCCAGATATTTTATTTTTCATTTTGCTATATCGAATGGGATTTTTTTTCTGGATTTCTGCTTCTGCTGATTCATTGTTAGTATACAAAAATGCCTTTGATTTCTGTATATTGACTTTGTATCCTGCTGTTTTGCCAAATTCATTAGTGAGTTCGAGCAGTTTTTTGGTAGAGTCCATAGGATTTTCCATGTACACTATCATGTCATGTGCAAAAAGTGACAGTTTTGTTTCCTCCTTTCCTGTTTGGATGCCTTTTATTTCCTTTTCTTGCCTAATCGCTGTGGCCAAAACTTCCAAAACTATATTGAATAGAAGTGGTGAAAGTAGACATTCTTGTCTTGTTCCTGATCTTCGTGGAAAAGCTTTTAATTTTTGCCCACTGAGTATGATATTGACTGTAGTTCTCTCATATGTGGCCTTTATTATATTGAGGAATGTTCCCTCTATTCCCATTTTGCTGAGTGTTTTTATCATAAATGCGTGTTGTACCTTATCAAAAGCTTTTTCTGCGTCTATTGATATGATCATGTGGTTTTTGTCTTTGCTTTTGTTTATGTGATGTATTAACATTTACTGATTTGCGAATTTTGAGCCATCCTTGCATCCCTGGGGTGAATCCCACTTGGTCATGGTGTATGATCTTTTAGATATATTGTTGGATGCGATTTGCCAATATTTTGTTGAGGATTTTAGCGTCTATGTTCATCAGCGATATTGGCCTGAAGTTCTCTTTCTTTGTTGTGTCTCTCTCTGGTTTTGGAATTAGGATGATGCTGGCTTCATAAAAAGAATTTGGGAGTTTTCCATCCTTCTGGATTTTTTGGAATAGTCTGTGAAGAATAGGGGTTAGCTCTTCCTTAAATGCTTTGTAGAATTCTCCTGTGAAACCATCTGGTCCAGGGCTTTTGTATGATGGGAGTTTTTTTATTACTGCTTCAATTTCTTTTGCTGTTATTGGTGTGTTCAGATTT
The DNA here is from genome assembly GCF_021234435.1 of Artibeus jamaicensis. Lineage (NCBI taxonomy): Eukaryota > Metazoa > Chordata > Mammalia > Chiroptera > Phyllostomidae > Artibeus > Artibeus jamaicensis. The sequence goes on along the minus strand of NW_026522046.1, from coordinate 29,026,993 downwards.
TCTGCTTCTTTTTCATTAAGTTTTGGAAGATTATATTTTTCTAGAAATGTGTCCATTTCCCCCAGGTTTTCAAATTTCTTGGCATACAGTTCTTCATAGTAATTTCTTACAATCCTCTCTATTTCTGTGGTATCAGTTGTAATCTCTCCTCTTTCATTTCTGATTGTGTTTATTTGAGTCCTCTCTCTTCTTTTCTTGATGAGCCTACTTAAAGACTTATCTATTTTGTTTATCTTTTCAAAGAACCAACTCCTGAATTCATTGATCCTTAGGATTGTGCTTTTAGTCTCTATGTCATTTAATTCTGCTCTAATCTTGGTTACTTCCTTCCTCCTGCTTGCTCTGGGCTGTCTTTGTTGTTGTTCCTCGAGTTCTTGCAGGTGTAGGGTTAGGTTGTTTGTTTGAAATGTTTCTATCTTCTTTAGGTAGGCCTATATTGCTATAAACTTCCCTCTCAGGACTGCCTTTGCCGTGTCCCATACGTTTTGGGTTATTTTGAGTTCGTTTTCATTTGTTTCCAGAAACTTTTTGATTTCTTCCCTAATTTCATTCTTGACCCATTCATTGTTTAATAGCATACCATTCAGTCCCCATGATTTTGGGTGCTTTGGGTTTTTTCCTTTGGGGTTGGTTTCCAATTTCAGTCCCTTGTGGTCAGAGAAAATGCTTGGTATGATTTCAATTTTCTTGAATTTATTGAGGCTTGTTTTGTGTCCTATCATGTGGTCTGTTTTTGAAAATGTTCCATGTGCATTTGAAAAGAATGTGTATTTGGCTTCTTTGGGATGAAGGGTTCTCTATATATCAGTTAAGTACATTTCCTCTAGGGTATTGTTTAATGCCACAATATCTTTGTTGATATTTTGTTTGGAAGATCTGTCCATTTTTTTATAGTGGGGTGTTAAAATCCCCTACTATAATTGTGTTGCTGTCAATATCTTTCTTGAAGTCCTCTAAGATTTTCTTGGTGTATTTTGGTGCTCCTATGCTTGGTACATATATATTTACGATGTTAATGTCTTCTTGGTGGATTCTTCCCTTGAGTATTATGAAGTGACCTTCTGGGTCTCTCTTTATGGCCCTCTTTTTGAAGTCTATTTTGTCTGATATGAGAATTGCTACCTCAGCTTTTTTTTCTTGTTAGTTTGCTTGGTAAATTTGTTTCCAGCCTTTCACTTTTAGTCTGTGTAGGTCTTTTGTCCTGAGGTGGGTCTCTTGTAGGCAACATATGTGAGGGTCATGCTTTCTTATCCATTCAGCTATTCTATGTCTTTTGATTGGAGCATTTAATCCATTTACATTTAAGGTTATTATTGATAGGTACTTATTCGTTGCCATTTTTGTACCCGTCTTCCTCTCTGTCTCTCACTTTTCCTTCCTTTCCTTAAAGCAGTCCTTTTAGTATTTCTTGTAAGACTGGTTTGGTGGAGGCATATTCTTTTAGACTTCTTTTGTCTTCGAAGCTCTTTATTTGGCTTTCTATCTTGATTGAGAGCCTTGCTGGGTAAAGTAGCCTTGGTTGTAGGCCTCTGATTCTCATTACTTAGAATATTTCTTGCCATTCTCTTCTTGCTTGGAGTGTTTCCATTGAGAAGTCAGTAGCTAACCTTATTGGGGCTCCCTTGTATGTTACTTCTTTTTTCTCCCTTGCTGCCTTTAAGATTCTCTCTTTGTCTTGGAATTTTGCCATTTTGATGATGATGTGTCTTAAAATGGGCCTCCTTGGGTTCCTCTTGATTGGGACTCTCTGTGATTCCTGGATTTGTGAGACTTTTTCTCTCATCAAATTAGGGAAATTTTCTCTTATTACTCTTTCAAATATGTTTTCTATCCCTTGTTCTTCTTCTTCTCCTTCTGGTATCCCTATTATTTGGATATTATTACGTTTCATATTGTCTTGTATTTCTCTTAGTCCCTCTTCATTCTTTCTGACTTTCTTTTCATTTTCCTGCTCTTTCTGTGAGATGCTTTCTACTTTGTCCTCCAGCTCGGTAATCTGATCTTCTGTCTCATCAACTCTACTTTTAATATTTTCTACTGTGTTCTTTAATTCAGAAATTGTATTCTTCATTTCCTCTTGTCCCTTGCTGATAGTTTCTATTTCCTTTTTCATGTCGTATAGTTTGTGGTGAGATCATTGTAGCTCCCCTGTAGTTTCTGGTAGCTCATTGTGAGCTCTTTGAACTTCGTGATAACCAGTGCTTTGAATTCACTATCTGATAGTTGATTAGCCTCTATTTCATCTAACATTCTTTCTGAAATTTCTGCTTTTTCTTTCATTTGGGGATTGTTTCTTTGTCTTCCCATTGTTTGTGAGACTCTTCTTGTTAGCCTCAGCTTCTAAAATTGATCTGTTCTGACTCCCTGGGTTTATGTTGTGAACCTCTGTGGTATAATACCTGTGAATTTCAGTGGTGCAGACTCCTTCAGGTATCTTGATGTTCTCCATTTCCACCTACTCCTTTTATCATGTATGTGTAATCAGTTGGAGGGGGAAGTAAAATGGTTTATGACAGCAGAAGAGTTTTTTATGATATTTACAGTCACAGCCAGTAGAGAGGAGATAGGCGATCTTTAGACTATATATAGTGTTACCCGTATTCTTCAGCCCAACTTGCCACTTTTACGAGAGGATGGACAAAAGATAAGCCTCTTGTTGGGGAGGGAAGGCTTGTTAGTTGGAACTAGAAAGCAGTGAGGTTTCAGACGGTCAGATTTTGAGGTAAGTCGAGTGTAAGGAACAGTAAATAGATGTAGCGTGTGAGCAAATAGAGTTAATCACTACAGTGATAGAATTCAGGGACCTGTACAATGGGCTAAGATCTGTGAGATGTGTTGTGAAGTATTTACCGTTGTATAGATCAGCTATTATTTGCACTAATATTAGAGCAGCACTCGTATAACAAACTCTATGTGATCTGTCTGAGTAGGGGGTATAGAGCTTTAGATAGTGTGCTAAGGGAAAACAAGTGGAGTGGAGTTTAGAGGATTAGCAAAGCACTGTGGAGGAAAGGACAGGGAGAGCCTGTCTAATAATACAATATATCTACTCGAGACTAAGAAGCCTCTACAGAAAGAGGAGGAATACAGAGATATTATTAAAATATAAAAGAGGTGCAAATAATGAAAAAAATATACATCTCCTCGTGGCTTCTCTGCTATAGGAAGGTGAAGTTTGTTTCTCTGTCTCTACTGTTGAGATGCCCCCACTTAGGGTCCCATTCTGGTCCTTTCATAGTTCCTAGTTGTTTGTGTCTCTTGTGGGTAAAAGGAAACGAAGCAACAAACAAATAAACAATCAAACAAAAAGGCAGGAGAAGGGAGGCAAAAGTGATGAGTTTAAGAGGAAAGGAAGAAGGACTAAAACGGGAAAAGGAAGGAGAGGAACAAAGTATAGAAAGATAAAGCAGTGATAAAATTAAAAATATATAAGATTACTAAACAAACGCACAAAAAAGTTACTAAAAAAAGGAAAAAACCAAAAACAAACAAACAACAACAAAAAACAATAATAACAACAACAGAGAAACCCTGCCCTTGTTGGTTTCAAACTGTCCAGACTGGTTTTTCTGGTTGCAGCAGGATCTCTTTGTGGGCTGGGATGCCGGTGCAAGTGCACGCACCAGCCAGGCTACCAGATTGGGGTGTGGGTGCCCGCACACTCGCCAAGCTGCTTGGGACCCACAGGTTCTGGTAGTGTCCTTCCCAGTCCTGTGGTGGGACTCAACTGCTTCTGCACCTGTGCACACCGGCCAGTTGAAACCCGCAAGGCGCTTCCCAGTCCTGTGTGGGGGACTCAGAGGCTTCTGCGCCTGTGTGCACCCACCAAGCTGTCTGGGATCTGAGAAACCAGCAAGGTGCCTCCCAGCCCTGTGGTGGCGACCCCGAAGTCTCCTCGCCCGCGTGTGCCTGCTGGGCATTCCGGACCCTGGAAACCTGCAGGGCGCTTCCGAGTCCTGTGGCAAGTCCCCAAATGCCTCCGCTTTCCCCCTGGCTCGCTGCAAGGCCGGGTGGGAAGCAAGCCAAGCTGTCCTGGCTGGAGAACACCTCAGTCCACTTTCAAAAAAAATAAAACAAAACAAAACTCTCCAGACAGCCTGCCTCTCAGCCCAGCCCAGTTCCCAGCGAGACCAGTGAGGCCAATGCGTCTCTCCATTCTCCCAGGCTTGCGACCACAGAGTCTGCAGTGGAACAGGGCCCTGTGTCTTTGTAACCCTCCCTGATAATGCAAGCCGGCAAGCAGACAGGTCTCTGCCCGGTGTTGTCCAGTTTTGCTTATACGGGGAACGGGGGAGCTGCTGGCTCGAGCTGGTGGCCACTGGGGCTGCTGGGTGCCCAGGCTCCTGTGGCAGACACCTCTGGTGTTGGTCTCAGACTGATGGCTCTGGTTCCTGTCCGTAGAGGCAGCACCAGGGCCACCTGGCTGGGGGTGCTGGCCCCCGCCGCCGCTTTGTCTTTACTCCGGTCCCTGAGACCCCACTGACCTGCCGCTTTCTGGTGTTTCAGCGTCCGTCACAATCTCTGTTCTTTTAATTTCACAAATGCTGGATAACCGATGGCTTAGTGCCCTGCTTCTCTATAGATCTGCCAGGATTTTCCCCCACAAGTATGGGAGCTAGAATCCGCTCCGTCCTACTCCGTCGCCATCCTCCCAGCACCTCCAATGCTTCTTTTGTTAATAATATCAATATCAAAAGACTATTGGGTAATAAAGTGTAAAACTACAAAGAGGATTCTAACTTTATTACGTATCTTGGATTTGAGTGTTCTCAGGACGCCTGTGTGTGCCGGTATTTATTGTTTTGCTTGGCAGTTACATTTAATCAAAGAAGTGTGATTGGACTTTGACACCGTAGGGCTCAGGCACCAGCCTGCATTTTCTTTGTGCCTTCTGTGCCTCCTTCTCACATGTACAACATTTTATTTTCATTTGTGTATTGCAAAGCGTTGCAGACATGCAGGAAAATTAACAAAATATTTACATGTACTCGATGTCCAGGTACCCCCCTCACAGACTGAGCAAAGTTAACGTATTCACTTCAGGCTGTTCTGCTTGCGCACCCTCCTCTCCAGCTCTTTTTGTCCTTCTGCCTCCCCAGGGGTAATCACTGTCCTTGAGTGCTCTTCTGTTTGTCCCACGTGGGTTTTCTGTCCACCAAAAAGATGGGAGCAGCTTTGGCTTTTAGGAAAGTAGATATTTTAACAGGGAAGAGCTGCCGTTATTTGTTTAGAAGCCCAGCCGTTGGTTTGTTGAAGCTGCATTTAGGACCCTAGAGAAAGGAGGCTTCAGGAATTAGGAACAATGTCAGGATGTTTTCCATAAGGATTGGGACCTCCACTTCTCTGTCTGACATCGTGTCACCATCCCTCCCTGTGAAGGGGGTGGCATGTTTGTGGCAGGTCTTGGAACATGTGTTTTTCCCCTATATCTTTATATCACCTTTCCCTGCTTAGCTTTTACTGTACCACATTAGTAGGGTAACCCCAACTGATCTCACTAACTCTAAACTCTTCTTTAGTAAGGCCTCCCTCCCAGGAAGAGAGTGGCATGAAGGGTGTGCTGGCAAAGGGTTAGGTCTCAAGTTGGCATCTGCCTTGATTTTCTACTTGGGAGGGGTGTGTGGGAGTACTGGCTGCCGCTGATTGTTTTGTTTTCTAGAAATCTTTTATCTTTGTTGCAAACACCTGCCTGCCTCTTGGATGAAAGTTTTCTTATCAGTTGGCTGTAAGAAGAGTTCAGTATGTGAAAGGCTTGTTAGAAGTGGCGCAGTTGGCAGTCATTCGTGGCTGTTCCATAAGGTGTTTCGGCCTTCGGTCTGTAATGTCACTCGGATTACTGTGTTTGCTTAGGATACGTCTTCCTTGGCTTGATTGGATGGCCGCACGGTGACAGGCGGTTCTGCCCTACAGCCTTGGGGCGGGTTTAACCTGTCCTGTCGTGGTCATCTAGGAATAGGGGAGAATTAGAACTGCTTCTGAGAAGCCTTTAATGGGGCCACAGCAGAATCATGACAGTTTAGGCTGCCATGGACTTCTGTCAGATAAGTCAGTCATGATGAATTTCTGTAGCAGTGGTGGTTCTACCTGCAGGTTGTCCAGGTGGGGGGGGGGCGTTCTCTTAGAGTGAGGAACACGGCCTGGGCTCTTCAGAAGATGGGAACAGGCTTGCTCTTCCACCACTGGATTGTCAGAGAATGTAGATCTGTTCTTTTTTTAATCCTCACCCAAGGACACGCTTATTAATTTTAGAGGGGGAGGGTGGGAGAGAAACTTCGACATGAGAGAGAAACATCGATCAGGTGCCCCCTATACACGCCGCAACTGGGGGCTGAACCTGCAACCCAGCGTGTGCCCTGACTGGGAGTCTAACCTACAGCCTTTTTGTTTGTGGGACAATGCTGCAACCAACTGAGCCACACCAGCCAGGGCATAGATCTGATCTTAATTGGAACTGTGTACAGGAGTTCTTCATTCAACAAACTATAGCTTTGTGCTGCTCTTCAGGGTCTGGGAAACACTAACATATGAGAACTTATTTAAATGGTTATGGTTCCCAGGTTTTGGTTGGTCATAAGTGAACAGGATTTGAGGTTTTGAACTTGAAAAGGCTTTTTTGATCTTTAGAAATCTATAAACAGAGATGAGGAACCTGCCACACGGACAAATTTGCTCAGCAAGGCACCTAAAACAGCAGTGTGAATAATAAGCCCAGAGTTCCTGGATCTCTGCGAAAAGCCTGTGGATTTGAAGGAAGATATTGATTGTACTGTCTGTCTGGGGCGGAACGTGAAGTACTTGTTAGGGTCAGTGCCAGGTGTGTGGCAGCTGAGACCTGGATGCAGAGTGAGCGGCAGGTTTTTCAGGTTTCAGCCTTTTGTGGGGGCCTAGAAGCAGTTGAGTATTGCAGAAAATAAAAGATCTATCTTGACTGAAGTCTATTTTTCCTTTTCATCATAACTTACCCTGCCCCCCGTCATGCACTGTACATTCACCAAAAAATGACAGTTGCAAAACCAGTGTTTGTATTGTCAACTTGCGTCACAGCACCAAAACCGCACTCACCAGTCGTACCCTGACCCCATCTATTTGCCATGGTGCATGTTTGTGTAATTTCCATCACCTTGACATGCCTTGTGCTTCTGAAAAGGGCACTCAGGCTCCAGAGGCAAAAACAAGCACATGGGCAGACTTCCCACTGAATTCAACACCTAATATAGTCATCTTGGCTGGACTCTTCATTCGAGCTTGCTGACAGGTGGATTTATCTGTCATCTTAAATCACTCTGAGTATTTCTTCGGTTTGCTCAATGATTTCAAACTCTTTAGTCAGGAACTGGTTTTATATTTTCATCAAAGTATTTACCTAGTTGCGCTTAGTGTGGCTAAGACTTTAGTGGGAGACCCAGAATTAGGATGTGAGACTCTTCATGGCTGGGCTTGGCTCTTCAGGCCTGTAGTTTGCCCCTGGACAGCTTTCCCACCTGCTGAACGAGAAAGGGTGATTTGAAAAATGGCAATTTTATGATAAATGTAATTTCATTCATTTGACAGTAAACAGACGTGTTGGAGTCTTAGCAGTTCGACTGCTAGAACTTAATCTTTTTGAATTACACTGTTTAGTTGAATCATACCTTTTCTACTAAAAGAGCTCAACAGATGTAATAAACCTATATGTTACTTTGTTTGCAGAAATGCTTAATACATTTAGGGGTCATAGACAGTTTCACTCTTTTTTCCTTAAATTTTCACACTTGTCCGAAATAATTTTCAGTTGCTCAGTAACTTGCTGCCTAAATAATCTCTTGTGTCATAATTTTTCCATTTATGTTTTTGCAAGATATCAGTCTCATAAAATTACTTTTTACCTTAGATGGTGATCAATACCTTTTACCATTTTTATCCTTTGTGTTTAAAAGACAGAGAAGCATTCTCATTTTTCATTGTTGGCTTACTTATAGTATTCATAGTGTAAACAGTGAATGCTTTAGAAACATATTCATCCACACTGTTAAGGTGAACAGCTTTTTTATAAACAGAAGAAGAGCTCCATGTGCCCAGACTTGAAACCTAAGCAGAGGTCCTACTCCAGCTGCCGAGCTGGAGCTGGGGGCCTGCTCGGCCCAGGCCTGGGCCTGGGCTGTGTGCTCTTGCCATTTTAGTGCATGTAGATGATAGTGTTCTTGTAACACCTTCGAAAATTACCTTTGACTTATGTGAGCAATACATAACACATTCTCTGTGGGAAAAGGGATTTAAACATTTCAGATAAGACTAAGCCTTATGGAGATCGTATCTGCCACTTCAGCCCCTTCCCTCTTCTCTGGAGGCCGTGCTGTTCTCAGTCTGGTAACAGCCATCTCCAAATCCACATGTACACATTAAAAAAAAGATTGTGTGTGTGTTTATATGAATAATATGCTTTATAGATTTTATAACTTGCTTTTTAACCGAATGAGGTGTCTTACAAACCATGTTATGTCTGTGCATGACGACCTTTAGTGTTCTTCCTAACCGCTACGCTGTTCTTTAGGATGGGTGTGGGTTTTGCCGTCTTTCCTTCTGGGGTAGGGCTTTGAGAATCTGGTTAAATCTCTGAGCCCTGCACCTTCTCTTTAGAAAAATGCACACACAAGTGTTAGGTGTAAATATTTGTGTGCAGTTTTTGCTTTTTCATTTCAGTTTGCAGGCAGTTACTTTCTTGACTCCAAATATTGGGAGCACCTTATGTCTGTGCCAAGTACAGCTTTCACGTTGTTCATATTGTTTACAAGTTTCTCTGAACGTCTGCAGTGTTGAAACTTGAACTGTGTAACCCCATCTGAATAATGTATGTAGGTTGGGAACAAAACTACTCTGGTTGGAGCTGAGTAATTAAAGAGCAACAGTGATAGACAATATTTATGTTAACTGATTCTCCCCGGAGAACAATGGATGTGAAAATGCGGAGGTGTGGGCACCAGGCCCCGAAGGGAAGGCAGAGAGGAGAGGACTCAGGTGCTCCCAGAAAGTGGAGGAGGTGAGTGCAGGGATGTTGAATTTTGGTTGGCATAAGGACAAAAGGAACACTTCAACCAGACAGCTAGACATGGGACCTAGACAGAGAGGGCATTGTGTTCCATCGAGCAGAAAACTGAGGCGAGAGATTCCTTCATATATCTAGTCTTTACGGAGAGCCTGGCCAACGCCAGGCTCTGTCCTGGACACGGGACATGGAGCTAAAGCAGACTCCACTTTGCTTTCTTGCCCTTATAGCCATTCTGCATCATCTAGTAAATGCAGATTACTGCTGTGCTCGTGCCCTGAAGGACATGCTTGTGCTGCTCTGAGACCCTGTGGGGGAGGGTCCCTGTCTGGGCCAGGTGCTGTCGGTCTGTCATTTGAGGGAAGGTGGCAAAGGAGGTGACAAGAACTGCCATCTTGGGAGTGCTCAGATAGGTGTCTGGGCAAAGCTGGGGGACTGGGGGCTGGGAGCAGGGTGGAGGCACCCCAGGCAGAGAAAATGCCATGGACGTGGACCCTTTTGTACACTGTGGGGCGATAGTGGATGAGAGGAGTTAGAATGAAACCAGTGCCACTGGAACTTTTTGATCTGCTTTGTGGACTCCTCCACTTTCTTCTGATCTCTAAATGTTGGAGGGTCCCTCGGCTCCCTCCTTGGGCCATTTGTCTCATCTGTACTCACTTGGTGATGTCATCCGATCATGTGGCATTAAATACCTCGTATGCCCTGATGACTTCCAAGTTTCTCTCTCTAGATGAGAACTTTCCTTGAACTTGAGATAAGGACATCCAGCTTCTTTTCCAGCACCTAATCGGCATCCCAAGGTTAACCTGTCCAAAAGTGTACTTCTTCTGACCACTCCCTTCTCTCCCACCCAAACCTGCTTCTCCCACAATATCCTTTTTTCCTTCCTAGCAAATAACAGCTCCATTTCTCCAGTTGCAGAGATCAAAAACCTTGGAGTTCTGCCTCACTCTCCACTTTCTCCCATAACCTACTTACAATTGGGCCCAAAGCCTGTTGCCTTGACCTTCAGAACAGGACCACTCTGCCGCTTCCTCCCTGTCCAGCGCAGGAGTGGATGACCCCACTTGCTTCCCACATCACTCCTCTGTCTACCTGTGTGCCTTTTAGTCCCTTCTCTATATGGCAGCTACATAAGTATATTGTTGATTTGTGAGCCTGTTAAAATATACTGAGATACTGTCTCTTCGGTCTGAACCCCCAAGTGATTTCTCTCCACTCAAAGAGTAAAGGCCAAGGCTTGCAGGGGCCTGGGGGGCTGTGCCATTTGGCCCCTGGTTATCTTTCTGGACTTATTACCTGCTTTTCTGTCCTGCTTGTTGCTAGTCACACTGATGTTCCCCAAATGCAAGTTGTTTTCTGCTGCAGGGCCTTTGCATTTGCTTCTCCTCGGCTTATAATAGCTCTTCTTTCAGAGAGCCACGTGGCTTTCCCCCGACACCCCTCAGCATATCCCACCCTCTCTGTGCCATTTAGTCCTCCAACACACTACGGGAACTACTTTTTCTTTTTGTTCATCATCCATCTGCTCCCGCTGGAATGAAAGCTGCATGAAGGCAGAGATTTTTGTCCATTTTGTTTCTTGCTGTATCCCTGACACGCGACATAGTGCCTGACTTATAGGAGGCGTGCACTAAATATGCAGTGAACTTACAAAAGAATGCATGAGTGGGTGAATAAATGCAGAGACCTAATCTCACAGGTGAACATAACAGAAAGTTACCCAGCAGTAAAAGCAGCCAGGAAGTTTCCCATTTAGGGGCCATTTGGAGGCTATTCCTAATTTTTATTGTACAAGAATAATTCTCGATGTTCTTTGGCTATATCCTGGATTTAACAGGTGTCTTTGAAATGTTGGGGAACTTGGCATTGTCGTACTTTTGGACTATGTTGGCCCACTGCATACTATGAATACCCATTGCAGATATTTGCATACGATGAAATCAAATCAAGTGAAAACCTCCTTCCCCATCCGGGTCTCTTTTGGGCACGTGGATGGGTGCATTCAAGGGTAATAGCAATCAGTGGGAATACAGTGGAACTAGGTAAAAGGAGGGAAGGCTGAATTATTTGGAGGGGTTCTGAGTAACTGTGGGGAAAGGAAGGCTCTTTACTGCTGAGCTTTGGATTATGGAAATCATCAGTCAGATTCTGGTATTTGTCATTTTGACTTTAAGATGTCCCCTTGTGGCATCTCGTCCCTTAGTCCAGTGATGGGGCTGTTTCTCAGGGCCACATCCACACAGTGATTTGTTTTCACAATGACTAGACAAGTCGTCACCATCAAAATTACTGGCAAAGTTTTTCTATATGGAACTAAGGCTTAGAAATATGTTTCTCAAATTTTGTTCATCTATCCAGAGTACTTACAGCCTGCTGATTTTCTGCACCATTAGTCTGCACTCGAATGTCTGAAGATTATTAGGGTATTTATAATCTGTGTGTGTGTTATTTGAAGAGATAAGGCCGATAGACCCAGAGCACAGCATCTGCCGAAGGAAGTGTTGTTACCAGGGAAAGGAAATTGCAGATTATTTTTCCCTTTGGTGTAGGAGATAAACTGCCACCCCTCCAACTGCAATAACACAAACACTGGAGCCGTTCCCGTTCTGGGTGGCAGGAAACCCTGCTTCTGGCAGTGAGGTGCGGAGGAGCATGTTGTTGGCCTGTCGTTGTCTGTGGAACTTAGCAACAGAGTCCTGACACCCACCTGGAGGTATCAGGCAGGAGAGTGGGAGCTCTGGGACCTGCCATTGGGTCGTAGTGGTATTAATCTGTTTGCATGCGGGTAAATTATTGACCGAATATTTGCAGAGGCCTTACCAGGCACTCTGCTAGATTCTCTCACTGCAGTTTATATAGTTCTCGTGACAATAACACAAGAATGAACCCTGTTTTTCTACCTACTTTATATCTAGGCAGCTGACATTCTGAGATGTTCAATATGGTTACTCTTACTGTTTTTTTTAGAAAGGTCTTGATATTACCTGCAACAGAGCCTCTCAAATTTCCCCAAGTAGTGGATATAAGTGCCTAGGGCTTTGGAAGAGCAGGAACCATATTGCCCTCTGATACGCAGCCAGTATTGTGACTCAGTGACTGTCTGCCTTTGGCTCTCTTCTTCTCATGAATTGGCTTGTTTTTTCTCTTTACTCTGTCTGTCTTTTCTCCTGAAAGCTCCTGCGTACTCAGAGTTTCTGAGTTCTTGTAACTTAGACTTGGGGTTACCCAATACCGTCCTACCCCAACTCATGCTATCCTTTCGGTTTTTGTATGTAATTACCCTATTCAAATTATCAAGAGAATCACATTGGATCATATTGGCTCAGCCACTTTCCCTCCAATAAAGTTAATAGGTCACTTTATTGCCACTTGGCCCAGCGCCTAACTAGCTCTCTTCTGGTCAGCTTTGGCCTCCATGATGCATTATAGTGAGAAACGTGACCGTTCTGGGCTACTTCTTTGGCAGAAGCTGGGGGTGGAACAGCTTTTCTTGAGAAGCCTGTGAGGGTGTTAAACGATATGATGGGCACAGATGACGTAAACCTGCACGTGCTGGAGCTGAGATGGCGACCATGTGTCAGTGGCCTGAGACAATGAGCGATGCACTTCACCTTGGAGCTGTACAGTCTGTTTGGTGTGTGTGCATGTGCGTGAGTGTGTGTGTGTCTCTCGAACAAAAGCTCGACAAAGCAGAAGATAGCTCTAATACATTCAGTCCACTACGGTATTTTCTGTTTTATCCTCTCTGTTTTGCTACATTTAAATAGATGAAGATCGTAAATTTATGACTATCCTCCATTGACTTAAGAGCATAGAACTTGTAGTTTGAAAAGCTGGTAATCGGACTGCCAGTGCGCTTGTCCCTCACTGCATCACGGGGACGGGGCAGAGAAAACAAGCCCAACACCCACCACCGTCACTGCAGGTTTTCAATGCTGGTTTGGTGGACAATAGAAATGAAATGTCCACATGATGTTTTTTGGAAGAATGTAGGACACCATGTCAAAATGAGTGACACCAAAGTCAGAGAACCGTTAAGGTCAGGATATTTCTTTCTAGAAAGTGTGACCAAAACCTGATGGGCTAGATGGGCAAAAGAATAGGAAATAAAAGCAATAGACGTGTAACATGTGGCTTGAATGAAGTTTGGTATGTAGGGGAACGGAATGCTCGTTCTGTGCGTGGTTTTCAGACCTCCTCCATACAATAGGGTCATTCATGTCCACTGAAACTGCCACATGCTTTGTAAATCCCATAGAAAACATCAGTTCCCCTTATTGCTCATTTTTCCAGAACAGTTTTTGCACAGGTTAGATTCTTATTGCAAATCTAAGAAATTAACTTCAGGGTCAGTGTCGTTCTAAGGAACTTAGCTATTTTGGAGTTGACCATTCCTGTTCTCCTGCCACTTTGCAGAAATAACAAACAAAAATAACATAGCGTTCAACATCTGGGCATCCCCTTTACAAACCGGTGTTGTCCTCTGCAAGACGAGCCCCTCAGACCTGCCCTGTCGGCCCCGTCTTGACTCACGCCTTCACTCTGCCACAACGGCGTCCTTCTGCAGGACGCGGACACCAGCCCACCCTCCTCCTTGCACGCTCACGCTCGCCCACCTGCCTGTCAGCACTCATTTTCAACACTGCCTCGTAAGCGCTGCTTACTTTGGGCTTGACTGAAACCTTTCTTTCTCATTGCCTCCCCTTACCTCAGTCCCTTTCTTTCTCTCATCTGCTGTGGTCACGTGTCATTTCTCTAACTTTCCCTGTGGGCGATGAAGAAATGCCGGTCTTGTTGGCAGCCTTGACAATTTCATCTGTCTTCCCATATTACTTTATTTTATTTTTTTTTGAGAGAGGACATTGAAACCTATGTTAGTTTTTATTAAAAACAATGCTTTTATTACAAAACCAAGGCATGTTCATGTTAGAAAAACTAAAAAGTACCAATAGCAAAAGAGAGCAAAATAAAAATGAGTTGACTCCCTTCCCCTGTATCAACATTTTGGTATATAACTTTTTAGACCATTTGAAAAAATGTGTACATGCAAGTTTTCTTTTCTTTCGAGCAAAAGAAAATTAATAATAAAATAATATGGTCTTGTTACTCATATTTTCCCCTTAGGAGTGTTCCAAATATCTTTTCATGTCATTCAACCTGCTGTTTTGTAACCCATTTTTTCTCTTAACAATGCTGTGAATGACTTTCTGCATCATTAAACTTTCTTCCACAACAACCTTTTGAAGAGCCTGTATTGCATTTCATCAGGTAGGCGGGTCTTGGGTTCTTTTAACCAATTCCGCGTTGTTAGTTGGTCAGTTTGTTCCTAGTTTTTCAGTTTCCAAATTCAAAATTCACTGCAGTCGCCGTGTGTTGTATTGGTCGGGCTGCCGTCCTGCATGGGCTGTGTGCGTTCTGAGTTTATTAAAGTAGAAGTTGACCAGCACAGTCAAAAAAATTCAAAATATTCAACATGTAAAGCTGATTCAGTTCTTTAAAGCCATTGTTTTTTAATTACAGAGTAATACAGATGCACTCTTCTCATTACAGAGTTAAACATAAAAGTGTGGACCGCAGTCTGCTTTGATTTACCACTGTCCCCAGGCCCCTCCACTGCCATCCACTGTCAACGTGGGTCTGCTCCTCAGTGTTTGATTAAATATTCCTTTAAAACATGCTCATCTCATATTAAAGAATTCTGTAAAATCACACTTTCCCCCTGAAGTCATTTTCCCTTTCATCCTTTTGACTATTGTGCCATTAGCTCTGGATGTATTTTTTAACTTCATTTTCTCCCCTTATTTGTTGATCGGTGAAGGAGACCTCCTCTTGCCCAGGTGGAGGATAGAGAACAAGTAAGTTTGGGCCCAGGCTCAGTAGCCCACAGGGGAGTGATGGCCAGCTGGTAAGAGCTGCAAGTCAAAGACGGGCATTCCTTTAGCGAGAGAAATGTCAGGACTGATGAGTTCAGTCACCAGGCTGCCCCATTGACAGTTCGGCTTTCACTGCAGCAGAAGCAGGAATCCGGTGAGAGATGCGGTTTCTGGGGCATCCAGCCGGAGGATCTTGGTGAAGGGGAAGAGTAGCTGCAGGTTGCAACTCTGGGAGATTCAGGGGTGTTCAGGAAGGCAGTGTGCTGTGGGGTCGAGGCCTCAGCCTTTGAGGACAAGCAGGCAGGCCTGGGTTTGAATCCCAGCTTTGCCTCTTCATCAGGGCTAATGACTTAACTTGTCTGATTCTGTCTCCTTGCTTGTAGAGTTGTTGTGAGGTTTAGAAGTTACAAGGGTCTGGTGCATGGCAAGCGTTTGATACAGTAGTTTGGGAGATAAGTGAAGGATGAACAAGAACTTGGAATCGAGGGTTGACTGGATAAGGGTAGCTAGCTAGCGAGGCTGGCTTTGGTGAGGTAATGCACGCTTACCTCCTAAATTGTACAGAGCACAGCAGTTTATTTTTGTATGTTTAATTACCTGTTTGTGCTTTGTACTCTCAACCTCATATCTGTATTGAAATAATCTGAGTTCATTCAGGAATCTTGGCTCTGTCTGCAGCGGGTGACGCAGGCCACAGGGGAGCAAAGACCTCAAGCCCTGGCCTGCCCTCTTGAGTTTGCCACCCTTTTAGTAGACCTGAGATTCCCTGGAGGGAGGGCAGAGAGGAGAGCTGAGAGGCCTGCTGTTTCCTGAGATCCAAGAACCTTGGTTGGGATTATAGGATTAAGGTCAACCACAGTCGAGGAGAGGAGATCAGTTTTTTGAACAAATGAGTTGGGAGGTTCCTAGCATGTTACTTGATAATGTTTTCAAATTAAGCATATGATTTTATTAAATGGGCCATTATCTTCTACCTCTCATTTTTTAAAAAAAGTTTTCTATCTAGTTTCCCACCCTCCTTAAAATATGACCCCGTCTTGACCTTTATCTGACCCTTGGCCCTACATGTCTCTGGCTTTTGAGATGGGTGTTGTGTGGTGGCTCTTAGCTCAGTGACACCTCAGGACCTTTCTCCTGGACCAGGTGGGGAGAGAGCCTGCGGGGCCCGCTGCAGAGGACAAGATTTCTGGACCCTGGGAGATTTTTCAGCGTAGGAACTTCAAACATACTCTTTTTTTTAAAGATTTTGTTTTATTTTTTATTTTTAGAGGGGAAGGGAAGGAGAGAGGGAGAGAAATATCAATGTATGGTTGCTTCTCATGTGTCCCCTGCTAGGAACTGGCCTGCAACCCAGGCATGTGCCCTGACTGGGAATTGAACTGAGACCCTTTGGTTCCCAGGCTCGAACTCAGTCCACTGAGCTACACCAGCCAGGGCAGCAAACATACTCTTAAAGAGCTGCTATTCCCATGAATTTTCCGTGGAAGAACTCAGGCTCGTTTATAATTTGGGAACCACTGGGATTGTGTGAAGTCTGTAGGAAAGACCTGAGAGAGACTGTGTCCTGTGGTTTAATTTTGCTGTGTGATTCATACCCTTCCCACATGAGCTTTTAAGAACAGAAGCTGGTGAATAGGAAATGACCAAGAAGCATAGATAACCAGCTAATTTACAGCAAGCAGGTAAACTCTGGCAAAGTATATATATAAAAGGTCTTAGCTCAGGTGGGTAGTCAGTGTGCATTAGTACTTGATGGAGCTCAAGGGATCTTAGATTTTAAATTTCTGATCTAATGTTTCACTGGTTTATATTTTGGTCAGTCAGTCTTTGAGGGCCCTTCCATCTGGTCTCCCTGGCTGGTGGAAAAAAATGAAAGAAATGTGAGCCCATCTTTTCTAAAAATAATAGCAAGTCTTGGTGGACCTGAGAACTTAGCCTAGTTACCCCGGTTAACCAAGAGACCGGTGTTATTAATTGGCTGTCTCCACATGGTCTGCTCGGTCCTGCAGATAGGCTGTGCGTAAGTGGCAGTGTTGGGCTTCTGTTTGGGCCTTGGTGAACTTGGCTCATCCCTATTCCAGTCAGTGGAGTAAAGGCCAAGGAATGCAGCACAGAGTTTATAGATTTCCTGACATGTCCTGTGAAGATGCCCGTGACTTGTTGAGTGTAGGAGTGTCATCTGAGAAAGTCAGACTTGCAAGCTGTCAAGAAGAATATGGGCATGAATTTTAGATGAAGTATCTAACAGTTAGCTGCTGGGTTTCTAGGGGCTTTACTGTTTTCTAAATTTCAAAGACTTGGGTCTAAGTAGACATCTATGGAGTATCTTGTACTATTCTTTATTAGTCTCAGCTAATTGTTCATTTCTGTCTCGTTTGGACGCAGGACACGTATCAGTTACAAAGGTCATGGGTGAAGAATTTCAATACCTATACAGCAGTAAAAATCTAATTACGATTTAGAAACTATTATAATATTACTGAGTTCTCTGCCTTTGCTATCTTGTTAAGCCACATACATATATTCATATTTTTTAAACTTAGCTCAGGACTGTGGTCTTGAGCTATAATTCTGTTTTTTTATTTGAATTAATTTTTATCCACTTAAAATGTTGAAGACACTGACATGCATTCATGTTTTCTCCCTCAAGTCTAAAATCTGCCATGGTGAGATTGAAACAGTCCTGTGTGTTGCTTACAGCCCAAAACTGAATTCAGGGCTTAGTGTTTCATTAGACTACTTTTGCTCTTCTACTTACCGATGACATAGTTGAATAAAAAAATTAAACTAGGACGAGACAGTGAGGAATAAGAAAGTTCTAGCAAGGTCAGCAGAGGCCTCAAAGGAATGTTGCTTTGACCAAGTGTTTCTGTTTGTACTCAGCCAGAACTATCATTACAAAATATGTATTTTTAAAAAAGGAGCCTGGACAATTTTAATTATTCATGTAGATGGCAAAATGGCAATCAGCTCTAGAAGCTTGCAAATTATTTCTTTTTCTTTTCTACACATGGAAACGAGGGGAACACTTGAAAAGATGCTATGTACGTCATATTTTAGATTCTTTTAGCAAAAAATGTACAGACTGCAAAAAGCATGTAAGTTTTACATTATAGGTGTAAACATATCTTTTACCACATTTTTTTAAAATACAAAAAAAGCCTGGGCCTTCTAGTGGTTTTCCTTTCCTTCACTCATAAGGTCACTGTTTTTGAATTAGAAAATGTCCAGAGGTAGTTTCTATTGAACACTCGGTGCATTCTCTTTTTTCCTTCCTTGTTCCTTTCTGGTTGATGTTTGCTCCTGTTTTTCATTCTTCTGTTAACTTTCTCTCTTCTGCCTTTCGAGCCTTTGTGGGGCCCTCTTTTTATATCACTCTCTCCCCCTCTTCCTCTGGTTTAATTTCTCTGGGCTCCATAGTCTCTGCAGTCATCTTGCCCGCTCTTGACATTCCACCCGCGGGCACCTGCTGTCAGGTACTACTTACTTTAGAGTCGCATGGGGAAGGAGTCCTCAGGTGGACAAACGATCCTTCTCCACTGAGGAGGAGGAACCTGTTCAGCTGGCCCAGGAGGGTGCGAAGGGGCTGAGACGGAAGGCCAGGCCCTGGAGCAGTGGCGTGGCCGCCAGCCAGGAGGAACTGGTGTGTCATAATTCCCCCAGAGCAAAAGTTCATGCTCCCCGAACATATCGCACTTCGGTTTTCTTAGGACCCGATAATGTTTACTGCAATCTTTTTTTTTCCTCTGGCAGTAGTTTTGTTTTGGGCTGCTGGTTTCTTACTGATGACTTTTTGGTTAAAGGAATATTTCTTCATTTTTTGATTATTAGTAAGTAAAGAGGTAATTCTGTATGTTGGTACCTTGCCCTTTTCAAAACTACCTTCTCCTCCTCCATGAAAAGCAACTACTTTAGATAGGGATCTTTTTGTTTTGTTTTTATGATCAGATGAAGTACTCTTCATCCCTCAGTAAACTAGCCGTCACCTGTCTAGGTCTCTAAGCCCACGTTTCGTTCTCTTCCCCTGAAGATTTCCGGGTCTGAACTCATCAGTAGCTTTGGATGCAGATGGCAGTGGCGTGGAAACGCTTGCTGATGACCTCACCTGCGGAGATTGTGGGCACGGAGCCTGGGTATCCATCTGCCCGGACTCTGTGTCAGGCAGGAAATCCTGTGAAATTCTTGTTCAGGGTTAACCAAGTGGGAGAAGCTCTGAACGGTTTCCTTCTGACCGGTCTTCCCCCTTAGTCGTTTGTGTGAAGGAGCATTTTCAGCCATGCATTCTTGCTGACAGGCTGACCCAGGGTCGGGTGGTGGGTAAAGCTAAGAACATTCCATGATATGGGTGGATGAAATAAAACACACAGAGACTTGGTACAGAGAACTCACGTGAGAAGGAGTCTCCCCCAACCCTGGAAATGGGGGGGGCTGTCATAGAGGGCAGGGGAAAGGGGTCCCTAACCCATAATAGGCAATCATGATAAAGAGCATGAGCCCTGGAGTTGGACGGGCATGGACGCAGATTCTGTCTTTGCTGCCTACTTAGTCTGTGATCTTGGATCCTCAGCCTCAGTTGTGATCCTCCTCTGTGAAATGGGGATAAGAATAGTACCAACTTTCTCGAGATTTTATGAGGATTCAGTGAGAGAACAGGTGTAAAATGCTCAGCACATTTCCTGGCATACAGTAAATGTTCAGTAAATGATGGCTCACTTTAGTATTACTTCAGGACTCTATTCTTATACGGCTTGCTAACTTTTCCAAAAATTACGTTAAAGACAGTAACAAGTGATTGTCTTGGTTTCCATGACAGCACAATGTAGGGAACTCTGCGGAGCCGTCTTCACACTGGGGTGTCCGTGGTCGCCGTGAGCACCAACTGTGGCAGGTGGACAGGCATCCGTGGAGGCCTACCACTTCCCAGGTCCTCAACCTCAAGTTACTCTCCTTCGTAAAACGGACACTGCACCTGCAGTTAAACAGTTACTCCAGGTCTTTTTTCCAGTCTCCCCTTTCACAATTCCCCTTCGCCATGTCTTTAAAAGGATTGTATTTATTTATTTTTAGCAAGAGGGGGAGGAAGGGAGAAAGATGGGGAGAGAAACATTGATTGGTTGCCTCTTGCATGTCCCGCCCCCATCTAGGGACCTGGCCTACAACCCAGGCAGGTGTCTTGACTGGGAATTGAACCAATGACCTTTCTGATGATGCCCAACCCCCTGCGCCACACCAGTCAGGGCTGCTTTTTGCCATTTTAGTAAAGAAAGGCATCTCTCTTGCCCATCTCAACTCCCTCTATGGTGTATTGCCCGAAGGTGTCAGAGACCGCTGGGGCACAAAATGAAAGGGGGTCACTGTAGTATATTTTCAGTGAAGTCTTCTTTAATTAAGCCACCATAACCCAGCCACACTCATCTTTCCTAAAAGTTGCATTCTCAGTAACATTTTATTCTTAAGACTTAATTTACTAAACTTGGAAGTCATTATGTTGCTTTGATCATAGGTTATTAAGAATATTTGTGGTGGTTGTGTAGTCCATGAGAATCTCTTATCTTCAAAGCTCAATAGTCACAGGGAATTTCAGAAAATTACATTTAAAAACATTTTTGCTTCCAAGTATACTAGTAGGGCTTATAAGATACTCTAACATACAGAATTACATTACACTAGGAAATTTGGGGGTGCAACAGTGACATAGAAATGTGGTTTCCAGGAGAAAGGAGAATAGTGTAAAAGCACCAACTGCTAAGGGAAGCTTGTTTTTAAATGGATGGTGGTGGATATGAGATCATTATGGTTTTTATACTCCATCGAATGCATTTCAAAGACCCTGGTAGCACACATTTCAAATGTCTGGGTTGACTATTAGCAGGAAAACACATCTTTAAAGTTGTTTTTCTTGGGATGAACATCTGAGATGTGAGCTTAAAAACAGGTCTAGGAAAACATGGTGTCAAAAAAAATCACGAGTGATAGGAAAAACCTGCATTTGAGGACCTTTCTATTTTCTTGCTGTTAATATTGAACACAGTGTTTCGGGGGGACTGTTTTTCTTGCTGCTCTTCTTTTTCTTCAGGGCAGGGTTTCATTGGGAGGTATTTTTACGTATGCCTTATCTTTTGCTAAATTAATCTTTGACTGGAAAACATGAATGTCTTTCGCATGCTAGACTGAGTGCCAGGTGAAGAGGCACCAGGTCCCGCCTTCCTGGAGTTCAGAGTTCAGAGTTCAGAGTTCAGAGTTATGGCAGGAACTGCAACAACTGGATAGAAGTGCGTGGTAATTGAGGTAGCAATTGTACTGACTCCACCAGTGATACAGGTGCGTTGCTCCAAGTGTGGGGCTGATACTCTCGGTTCTCGTAGGTACTGTTGCTTCTCCAAATCAGGGCAGCGACCTTATGTATCAAAAGTAACTGTGCTGAAAAGACTGCTGAAATTGGGGCCGAGGGGACTTTGTTTTCTTCTTTGGGGTTTTATAAAGAGCATTGGTTTTCCTTGGAATCCATATGAAAAACGGTGTAAAAATTACTCTTTCGTTTTATGATCCTGGACAGTAAACTCTCAGAGCAGTGGCTTCGTTTCTTTCTCATGAGAGTTCTGCATTTGTGATTTGGGAGATCGATACGAGATGTATTTTCGGAATATCCAGAACTAAGAAAAGAACAGACTGACAACCTGGTAGGATAGTGTTTTACACAGTGGTCACTTCTTCAGTGTGGAACTTAGCTCGTTTGTTAATGGGATTAAATATTGAGGGGCTTGTGAGACAGAATTCAACATTTTTCATAAATTTCTCTGATTTGTGAATTGCAGAGTGTTATACCTTACATAATAAAGAAATTGTTAAAATGAATAATTTCAAAACTCTTCTTCCCCGCAGGTGAAAAGAAATGGATTATCTCAGGCAGTCAGCCAGGAGGAAAGAAAGAGGCAAGAGGTATGTTTTCTGCAAGCTGATGCGTTAGCGCTCTGAAGCATGTGTGTGCTTCACCTACTGTGTGCGCTTATTCCAGTGTTCTTTACGAATGTAAAAAGTAAATATGTGTATGAAAAGAATAAAATGAGTTTGTTACAAAAGACATATGTGATCATTGTCAAACAAAAGTACACATAAGCCCCCAGAAAAGACAAAAATTAAAATATCTCAGTGTTTACCTAAATAGCAAAGCACCTGGTCTGCATATTTAAACTGGAAGAAATATGTTGAAAAAATGAAACAGACATCTACTCTGAAACTGAAAAAGGATGTTCGTGGGAAAACTGGTGAGGTCTGAATGAAGTCCGTGTATTTGTCTGTAGACAAAATGCAATGTACTCTGGTTATAATCAGTACCCTGGTCGGGAGAGCTGGGCGAAGGAACACAGAACTCCTAACCCTCCTGGAGCGATTTTGGAAATCTAAAATTATGTCAAAATAAACCTTTGCTTAATAAAAAGTAAAACATAGCAATAGGGTTTCACAACTTGAAGTTCAAATAACTGCATTTTAAGAAAGTTGCTCAATATGATAATATTGTGAAAATAAAACATTTTCCTGTCTTATGTGTATTATTATATATAGACATATACAGACATATATACACACACACATATATAAGTTTGTATGTATACATGCGTATAAATTAAATCCACAAAGGTTATGAGGTATCCTTTTCTTATTTCATTATAAGAAATGGAATAATACAAAAATATGAGGGTATGTTATAGTGCCATTTTTTTAAGTTTAAATAAATGAATAGCATTTAACATTGGTATACCCATCACTGAGAACTAACAAATGTATTACATTTATACTTTTTTCCTCATATTTAAAAATTTATTTATTTACTTTTAGAGCGAGGGGAAAGGAGGGAGAGACAGACACATCAACGTGTGGTTGCCTCTCCAGCGCCTTCATCCGAGGTCCAGGCCCACAACCCAGGCATGTGCCCTGACTGGGAATTGAACCAGTGACCTTTTGGTTTGTAGTATGGTGCCCAGCCCATTGAGCCAACCAGTCAGGGCTCTTCATGTTTTTTAAAGTAAAGAAAATAAGACTTTCCGTCAAGTCCTATATTCTCTTTCTCAGTCCCATTCCCTTGTTCCTAACCCCAGAGGAAACTGTAGTTATGAATTAATATACATCTGTCCAATTTGTGTTTTTAAATCACATATTATGTATATTTATACATATGTATCTGTGTTTGTGTGTTAAAATGTATGTAAATGATATGATTCTGGACATATTTTTGGTTCCCTTTTACATGTAACATTGTTTTTAAGATTTATCCACGTTAATGCCCATTAATCTAGATTATTCATTCAGACTATGATACAGTGTTCCATTCTATAAATACCACCTTTTTAAAATCTGTTTCCCAAATCATGGACAGTAGGTGATATTTTTTTCCTATTTTGTTAACATTGTGGTGTAGACAACGTTTCTCGCTCTTTGTGGACAAATGTAAGAGCTTCTCCAGAGGCCTAATTACATTTGAACATTTCTGCTCCTTTAAACTTTTTCTATTTGAAGCTTTTTAATTTCCTTTATATTTTGAAAATGTTTATTCAGATTTATGGTATAAAACAGTAAATGACAGCAAAATATCTTACTTTATGGTTTCTTTTTATTCCTATGCAGCTATTTTAGCAGGTGCAACCTGATTTGCTTTTTAGACGTTGAGGGATTTTTGGCAATTATTACATTAAACCTGTTCATTAAAGTGCCACTTAATCCGTCTTTTTCTGTGATCTGTTCTGTGTTGTTCATTATATCTTTTAGTTCAAATCTTAGTATTTTAGATTTGATTGTAAAAGCCTTTTGAAAATATTTTAAGTCATTCCAAGTCACCATGTCCATCAATAACTTGAAATCCACTATTTTTGGCTAGGAAGTGACAGTTTTCTTTCGTGTGTATTGCATTTCCCCAGTATGATTGTACGGACTGATGATTGTGTAGTAGAAATACGCAAGATACAGTTTAAGTGAGATTCTGAATGGTCTTACTCTTTGGTTTTTAGAATGTTATGTGACTTAAATCCCTGAGTACAACCAAGGCTAGACTAACACATTTAAGTAAGACTCTCCTAAAAGCTTGTGGATGCTAAATTGGGAGGTGCATATTGAGATCAGCGTCACTGATCTGGCTTACAAATATGGCCCGCCCATCAGCCGCTGGGCGTCCACCTGCCTGGCCTGCTCTCCTCCCACCCAGCCTTCCTAGCGGCACAGGGAGTGGTGGGAAGCATCTTCTGAGCCGAGGGCTTGCTGGGAGGAGCCCTGGAGGACGGACGGGGTGATGATGGCAGAGTTACTGGGGAGGTCTCCAGGAAGGCTGTGAATCTCAGGCCTGCAAGGAAGTTCACCATCCCTCCCTGAGGAGGAATTTTCCCTGTGTTGCCTTTCTTGGGGGATCTGAAGTTGATTTTGTTACCGGGCTGGACGAATTCCTTACATAGCGCGTTGGTGTTCATCCACCTGTGTGTTGGCATTTCATCATTGATGAGCGCTTATCAGGAAAACCACTGTGTGCCTGACACCGAGCGTTTCTGCTGAGGGTCCTTCGCTCCTTCTTGAGACACTGACAAGAGCAGGGGTGGTGGTGTGTTGAACAAACAGAATTACTCTCAATTTGTTTATATGAAAGAATTCCTGTGGCTGGTAAGAGCCTTTTGAGGGTAGGTACAGTCAAGTCTCTTATTACACCCTGAATATTTGCCGTTATTGACTGCAGATTATTCAGATGAAAACACAGGGAGAGAAGGGGCCTGCAGAGCTGTAGTGAAGGGGTGTATTTGTGAGACATTTTCTCTGAATCCTCAGTGATGACTAAATCCGTACTGTCCCTGAGAAGCATGCTTCGAAAGCAGGGCCAGCGGAGTTGGCCCCTGAGATTAATTAGTGTCACACTGGGATTTTATCACATGCCCTGACTCTCTAACACAGATTCCCCCCACTTGGCAAAGTGTGACCTCCGATGCAATCATCCAGATGATTTCATTTTTTCATATTTACACTAAGGCCAGTAACTTTATATAAAGATACTAGTTTGGTGATGCAGTTTCCTTAATGCTTACCTTTTTGTACTTTTTTAAATTTTTTAAATTTTATTTGTTTATTTTTAAAAAGAGGGAAAGGGGAGGAGGAGGAGGAGAGAAACATCAGTGTGTGGTTGCCTCTCACACGCCCCCTACTGCAATCCAGGCAAGTGCCCTGACTGGGAACCAAACCAGCAGCCCTTTGGTTCACAGGCTGGCAGTCAGGCCCCTGAGCCACACTACCCAAGGCTGTACTTCTCAAGATATTACATCATCCATACAGCAGAATTATGGGAGCTATATTTAGTTCTTCAGTTAATAGAATTAACAATACATTTCTCTTTCCTCCTTACCAGGCTATCTTTGAAGTTATATCCTCAGAACATTCCTATTTACTCAGCTTGGAGATCTTGATACGGATGTTTAAAAATTCTAAAGAACTGAGTGATACGATGACGAAAACAGAGAGTCACCATCTCTTCTCCAACATCACAGACGTCTGCGAGGCGAGCAAAAAGTAAGTGCCCTTCAGTTTGCCTTTGGCTGCGCCAGGTCACCATTTACTAACCAACACCTGGGTTTTCTCAAATGGAAGATGTTGAGAGGCATGAAATCTCTCACTTGCTCATCATTGCGCCACACAAATGCAAAAATCATTTTGTTAATGTTTTCATATTCTTGTCTCTGTTCACGCGTTGTTATTTTTTCATATAAGTATTGTTATCGAGATGCAGTTTCAGGGACCGTAATGATTTCTGTAGGTTTTCCATATTGAACGTTCCACAAGCACGGTCAGGCGAGTTTTCATGATCCTCTTCCATGAGTGCAGGAGCTCAGCCTACACCGCAGCCGTGAGCTTTTAGTCCCTCCTAACGAACGGCACAGCCTGCACTGCTGCGGTGTGCCGGAAGTGTGCCGAAGCGAACCGTGTGAAGTTGCCATTTGGGGAGGTCAAGATGGATTGAATATGGCAGTTTTATGTGTTGGCTCAAAGGTGGGTTCACTATAGAACTAATAAAGTTTAAGCATCAAGGCTTCTTGCTTATAAGGGCACATTTTAAATATTTGCTTTGTGCCCAATTATTTTGTAGATAGAGGGCATTCAAACTGTACAGTCTTCAGCGTGCTCTGTTGCTGGTGTGAGAATCCCTTATGAATCTGGCCATTGCTCTTGCATCACTCGGGGCAGCGCCAAGGAGACAGCAGTGATACCGGGTTTGTGTATGTCTGCCGGCTCCATCTCTGTGTGCAGGTGCGCATTCCTTTTGAGCTCCAAGACTGAACATCCGTGCCACACAAATCAGCATGGGAGTCGAGGCAACCCCAGAGGGATCGAATTAGTGCTCAGATCACTGAGGTCTTCAAATATTTCACGATGGTGGCACAACTTCAGAAGCCAATTTTTGGCATGAGAAAAGATCCTGGCAATCTTGCTGTTGACATAAGTACTTAAAATGAATGTTCGGAGGAGCCACTGGGCTGGAGGGAATAGTGGGCCTGTGGTGGTGGTGGCCAGAGGCACCGCTGGGAAGTCCCCTTACAGAAGCTGCGTTGTTGCTTGTGGTCAACTCATTGGTCCTTTAGTACCAGTTTTGGCAGTTTTGGTAAGAGAAATGAAGATTTCTCCTCTCCCTTCAGTGAAGAGGGCAAAACAAGAGCTTTACATAGTGTCCCTGTTCAAAAGGTATTTAGACTTCAAAGTGAGTCTCTTTTAATTTGAACTTGTACTTCGGTTGAATGAAAACAAAGCTTAGAGTTAGCTACATCACTATAAATAATTATTACTGTTTTGATTACTGTACATTGTAAGCCATGATTTTAATTAGAATACATTTTCTGAAAACCCTGGCGGCGTGTTTTTATTCCACTGTGGAATTGCATTTTGAATCATGTGTCTGTGGGTCAGTGTCTTACAGTGCGTAAACGACCCAGGGAAAGCCTTTAGTAATAACTTCTGGTTGTGGAACAACAACGGTCCTTCTTGCCCTGAGGATGCTTCAGGTCCCCAAGTCTTTGGGTCTTGACAGCCTGCCCGTAACCAGCGTGGTCCAGAAGGAGCCTGGGCTCCCGCAGCCGTCCGTCCTCTCGGTGACTGGTTAACTTCGAGCAGGTTGCTGCCTCTTCTGGTCGTTTCTCATCTGTAAGAGGCAGATTAAAAAACCCATCATTGGTTAACCCTGACATAAGTCATCTCATTTAAGTTATAGATTTAAATTTTATTTTAATTTTAATCGTTAACAAAATTTAAATCATTTATGATTTTATTAAAAATGCTTTAGTTCTATGGTAGCTTACAAGAATGGGTTATTCTGGACCTTGGTTTTCTATTTTTTTAATTAAAATCAAAATTCAGAAACTTCTGAGCCTCCATTAAAGATAAAGAAAAATATCCTCTCCTTTACATTTGTTTTTTGGGTTTTTTTTTACTTGAAATGCAATGCTATAATTTGGATAGCTGCCTGTGTGATATCTGATGGGCATTATATTTCAACTAGAACCTGCTTCTTCGTGATAATCCTGTCTGTTTCATAATAACATAGTACATGAGTTTATTTAATTCAATTTGAAAACCCATTTATGTGTCTGAAACACTCAGATAGAGCCTTTTAAAAATTCAGAGTGCTCAGAATGTTTGCAAACATTTGTACATAATGCCTACTTGTTGAATTTCCAGCATTTGGTCTCCAAGAGTGACTCTCAAGTGGTAACTGTTTAATGTGTTACCCACCAAAGAGTCCCCAGTTCTAAGAAAACATACAACAGAATCTTGAATAAAACACATGGCCCGAGTCTGAGTCGGGTATTGTGGATTAAGCGTGGCATTGTTAAGTGTGGCCTAATCAAGACTGTCTTTGTTGTTTTACTTCCCCCTAATGAGAAATTGTAGCTCTGGGTGATACGATATTCAGTGTAGGCTGAGGCTAGTATGTGCTCAACATGCAGTTAAACAAGGTGGCGTCTGGTCTTCTTTATGGTGGTTCACAGTCTTCACTGCCCATAAATAACAGGTAGAAGCCCGTACATGGAAGATGGCATTATTTGAAAATAGATCATCCTGGTTCTGACAGTGTGGGTGTTTGTTAGTGACATGTCCCACCGAGTTCTTTTCTTCTTTATAAAAAGAATTGTTCATTTCAGTCAACAGTTTATGGAACTTTCTATGCTGCAAAGTGCCTGGGGTCTAGAGCACTTTAGCTAGTGGCGTCTGCCCAGCGTCTCTTGGTCACCAGGGACCAATGGAACGTCCACAGTGTGTGTGCAGAGGTGTCCTACTGCAGGGCACTTCTCTCGAAATGGGCAGATTTGGTTCTGGCTGGAGGTTGGGGCTGAAGGGGCCTGGTGGAAATGAAAGCCGAGGAAGCAAAGTCCTGCGTGTGCCCTGCTGAGGCATTTTCAGTTTCCTGGGGGCTGTGTGGAAACATCGAGCCATTAAGTAAGGGACTGAAGTGGTGACCTGGGAGGTAACTGTACCGTGCTTGCCTTGGAGAGGTTGGGAGGATGGTGGAAGATTTGGGGCCGTTCTAGTAACACAGCCAGAGGTTTTGGGGACCTGATAGGGGGCTGAAAAGAGAAGACCTGAGGGATATTTAAGCCTAGGATCCTGAGGGCCTGGTGAGAAAGAGGGAGGGGTCACGTCTGCCAGTCAGGTTTCTGTCTGGTTAGCTGTGGATGGCGGTTGTACTGGCTCGGAAGGAAGAGAAACAGGTTGGGGCTTAGTGAGGGAGATAAGGAATTCAAATTTGGCAGGTTGGAAGTGATTGTGAAGCCTCAGGGGATGCTGTTTAGTAAAGGAGAAAAACAGATTAGAACTAGAGAAAAATGTTGCTAGAGATGTCGATCTGAGTCCTAGGGGCGGCTCTCCACACTGCGGGTTTAAACAAGATAGGAGAGTTTGTAACAGTGGTTGATAAGTGGGGGCGGCTGTACGGGTTCCCGAGGGGCGTTGGGAAATGCATATTTGTTACTCCAGTAACGTTTGAGGGTTCTGTTGGAATTAGTAGGCGAGGGGTCGGAGATGCCAGATACCCTGCAGTTGGTGTGACAGTCGCAAACCAAACATGAATTGTCCCACTCAAAGACCATAAGGCCCTGCTCCCTGAGATGCACCCCTGTGGGCTGGGGCAGAAGTGAAGGGGCCCAGAGGAACTGCCCAGACTTTTCTCAAAGCTCCTTGGCCAGGGAAGCTTAGCTGTCTCCTTCAGGACCAGCCCCCCTAGCGGCAGTGCTTGGCAACTGTTTTCTTTGTAACCCTCGTTAACGGTGTACTTGGGGGGGTTGCCAGAATCCTGCAGGTTCTGTGTTTGTCCCCATCTTCTTTTTTCATGGAATGATTAGAACTAGATCCTTTAATTTGCGGCAGTGCCGGTATGCCTTTGGGTCAATGCCCGGCCAGGGCCTTTGACCTCCCAAATCTGGACCTACAGCTTAACTGTGTTAACTTCCTGAAGATTCAAACTCATGGAATCTCCCTGGATTCATGATCTTCCTGTCTCGGAAGGACCAAAGATGTGCTAAAAGCTTAAGCACCCCATGAAAGAGGAGTATTAGACATTTGGTTTAGAAATGAATGGGCTTAAATCATAACTAAACATCATACATAGTGTATGTTTTGCATATTTGTACGTATCCTTTGATGATTCTTTTTTGTGTCTTGCCTTCATTTAGAATAAGTTATAGATAATTCCATATTAATAGAAAGAGATTTAGAAATGATTATATGTTCATTTGTAAGAGAATATGACCTACTTCCCATTGTTTTTAAACTTAAGATATATTAATATAAAAGCCTGATACCATCAGGAAAGGAAATCATCTTTTCTATAAGGCTGAATATTAATGCCCCTTCTGTATTTAGAAACTCAAGGTTTTTTGTATTGAAAGTTTTCTACTTTCACATTTCTACAAAAAGAAAATTGGATGAGCTTTTGTTTTGATGTTTTATAAAATAATGTTTTAACCTCAACTCTTAGTTTTCACTCTAAATACGTAGGATATGCTATTTCAGTTAAATTTTTTTTCAAGAATATAATGTACTATTATTTGTACCCTACAAAAATTGCTGCAAAACAACCTTTCAAGATGCCTGCCTTTTTTCTCGTTTCAAAATTAACACACTCATATTTCTTTAGAAAGTAATACAAAGCTAAGACTATGCTTGTCTCCAGTTTCTACAGAGTAAAATAAAATTCCCATTGCTGTGCTTCTGTGTCCTGCAGAACTGATTTTTCCCTGTGCTTCTGTGTCCTGCAGAACTGAGTTTTCCCTGTACCTCTGTGTCCTGCAGAACTGATTTTTCCCTGTGCTTCTGTGTCCTGCAGAACTGAGTTTTCCCTGTGCTTCTGTGTCCTGCAGAACTGATTTTTCCCTGTGCTTCTGTGTCCTGCAGAACTGAATTCTTCCCTGTGCTTCTGTGTCCTGCAGAACTGAATTTTTCCCTGTGCCTGTGTGTCCTGCAGAACTGATATTTCCTTGTGCTTCTGTGTCCTGCAGAACTGAATTCTTCCCTGTGCTTCTGTGTCCTGCAGAACTGAATTTTTCCCTGTGCTTCTGTGTCCTGCAGAACTGATATTTCCTTGTGCTTCTGTGTCCTGCAGAACTGAATTTTTCCCTGTGCTTCTGTGTCCTGCAGAACTGAATTTTTCCCTGTGCTTCTATGTCCTGCAGAACTGATATTTCCTTGTGCTTCTGTGTCCTGCAGAACTGAATTTTTCCCTGTGCTTCTGTGTCCTGCAGAACTGAATTTTTCCCTGTGCTTCTGTGTCCTGCAGAACTGAATTTTTCCCTGTGCTTCTGTGTCCTGCAGAACTGAATTTTTCCCTGTGCTTCTATGTCCTGCAGAACTGATATTTCCTTGTGCTTCTGTGTCCTGCAGAACTGATTTTTCCCTGTGCTTCTGTGTCCTGCAGAACTGAATTTTTCCTCACGTTCCATGAGTAGCTAAGTTTCCGCTCTGTGTGGGGGAGTGAGTTACAGTAACACTGCACATGAGGGGGGAGGGGTCTCACCCAACATTTGCTTCTCCAGAAGAATTTCTCCCCTAATTTTAATCGGGTTATATTAAAATTGAAATATCATAGGATAATAAATACTACTTTAAATGCCCATGTTTTAATATTTCATGAAATGCCTTCATGTTACAAACTAATTACCTCTTCCTCAAATAATGACTCAGTATGGCTGCATTGTGAAGTGTTTTCTGATCATTAAAATTCTAAGTGTTAATGCCTTGATACTGAACCTTCAGAAGTTTTATAGTACTAATATTAGCATTTTATCCTTCCTAATTCTTAAAGCTAAATTTTGAAAAGAAAACCTATTACATTTAACTAGTCCAGACACTATGGATCTGTTTACATGGCAGGAGCCTGTTTAATTTTTGCCCTGAAGTAGGGGCTCTTGCCATAGTTTTTCATCAGTGAGTGCTCCTTCCTCACCCCTTACACAATATAAGTGTACCGCAGACTCTGTGATAAACAAAGCAATTAATTGCCGTGTTCCCCTTTATATAACAAAGAAGCTTTATTCTTTCTAAAACCGAACTTCTTCAGCTGACAGTTGAAAGACAGTGACTTTCCAAAGCTACTTTTTATGACATTCTGTGGCTTTTTCTTTTTGCTGAGAGGAGTGGACAGAGAAGTTCACATGAAATTCACCTCCAGTACTCAGCAATGACGCACATATTTTAGTCCACGTTGTTCAGCTTTTATCTATAACCTGTGTCTGAAGTAATAGTAAAAGAAATAAGGAAGTTCTTATTTATTTATGTATCATTTCAAATAAAGAAGTGAAGTCCACAGGTGTCTTAATAATAGGTGCATTCCTTTCAGTTAAGTTTGCAGAAAAGCAGCGGGGGAATCGGAGAGCTTGGCGAGGGAGATCCCACCAATTAAAGATCCCACTTGCATTCATTCCTGTGGGAAAGTTCATCAAAATGACAGGAAGGTCAATGCACTAACGCACAGGAGAGAAAGAGAGAGAGAATGACAGAGCAGCAACAACACGTGGGAACCTGAGAAACAGATGGACGCTCAGTGACTATTTCGGGCAAAGCCGAGAAAGTTTAAACTGGGAGTGAGGAGAGCAAGACAGAAGCAGATTTAAAGCCCACATTTCTGGGAGGTGCAGCGATTGCTAACGAAGTTGGGGCAAAGGGTGCCAGAAAGCAGGAGATCTGTGAGAGCCTGTGGGAGAAGGAGCCAGAGCCCAGGCCTTCCGGCAGGTTTCCACAGATGGATGACACTCCACGCCCTGCGACAGGGCGAAACAGGTGAGCTCTGGATGCGGACCCCCGGCCCCGGGGGAACTAGGTGTGCGGCACAGGACGTAGACATGGTTAGACATAGAAGCTTTCTGTCCCCACCCTCTTTTGGAACACTGGTAACCAGGTATATGTGTACCCTGCACCTTGTTTTTGTCAATGGTGATTGGGGTAATTTGAGTTAAGTGACACTTTATAATTTTTATCAATATAGTTATGCACAAATACGTTATTATCATCATTATTATTTTTTTCTTTTAACTTTAACAAATTTATTGGGGTAACATTGGTTAATAGGATCATACACTGTAGATTTCAAGTGTACACCTTCATGACACACGATCTGTATATTGCACTGGGTTCCTGCCACCCAAAGTCAGATTATCTTTCATCACCGTGTGTTTGCCCCCCTTTACTCTCCGCTACCCTCCCATCCCCTTCCCTCTGGTAACCACCATACTGTTGTCTGTGTCTATGAGTTTCAATTTTATATCCCACATGTGAGTGAAATGCTATGGTTCTTGGCTTTTACTGACTGGCATATTTTGCTTAGCATAATATCCTCAAGGTCCACCCATGTTGTCATAAATGGCAGTATTTCATCTCTTCCTACTCCTGAACAGTATTCCATAGTAGATATGAGGTCTATCCAGAAGGTATTCAGCCATATAATATGAAAAATAGACACATTATAATATGAAAAGGAGATACAAGCTACAAGAAACATTGTACATAGGACAATAATACCTCAGTCCCCTTCAAAGCAGGCACCTTGGGACCTCACACAATTCTCCCAGTCACCATCGGCTGCCCCATCGTATTTTCCTGAATCTCAGTGACGGCCTGAAATCTCTTCCTTTTCAAAGGTAATTTTAGTTTTGGGAAAAGCCAGAAGTCATAAAGCACTAAATCTGGGCTGTAGGGGGGACGAGTCACCTGGGATTTGATGTTTTGCCAGAAAACTCTGCATAAGATGTGGTACATGCGTGGGCATGTTATCATGATGAAGCTGTCAATCACAGGTTGTCCGTAGCTGCAGCCTCTGAATCATCCAAATGGTTTCTGAGGAGGAGTGTCCAAGCTTCACACAAAATTTGATGCAGATTCATTGCTCTACTCATTCAATCATTTTGAATGTGACGGCTGCACAGTACACATGCTCACTCAATGGCATCTACCACCCCCACTGACCAGTACAGTGAAGTCGTCATTGTTCACATGTGCACATTCCAGTCCACTCTCCTTGGCTGCCAGGTTACATCGATGTCGTGCAGACTGGTTGGACTTTTTCCAGACAAACCTTGTGTGTACCACATCACCTTTATCCAGTCATCTATCAAAGGGCACTTTTGTTGTCTCCACGTCTTGGCCACTGTGAATAATGCTGCAGTGAACTTGGGGGTGTATTTGTGCATCTTCATGAACAAATGGGTTCGAGTTTTTCAGATAGATTCCCAGGAGAGGGATAGCTGGGTCATGTGGATCCTTATCATTGAGTTCTGCAGGAAGCAACAAAATGAAGGTTATGGCATAAATATATAAAGCCTTAAATTAAAAAAAAATTTCTTTCAGTAAATGGCAGGCAAATACTTACTGATTCTAAATCTTCACTTCTTCCTCTGTCTAGTGGGGATGAGGTTATAGCTGGGTTGTTAGGAGAATGAAGTGAGATGATGAATATGGAGCAGCACATTTATTATCTATGCTTAGCGTAGCACTATGTAAGCCCTCAGATAGCAACGATTTTATTGGTACTGTTACTGTTGTTTTCATCATCTGATGAAATGTGTCTGATGTTCTGAAATGTGTCTGGGTTTGGTATTTATTGACTCTGTACATCCTCTCTGTCTCTGCCAGTCTTGGTCTAAGACTAAGTTATAGAACAGTCTTGTTTTGGATAAAATCCACAATGATTTGCATGAGTGTGTTTTACATCATGGCAGTGCCTCTATTTTGACATTGAATGAAGTCAAAAGAGACTGATCCTTCCCTACTCCTGCAGTGTGTTAGCTGTGTGTTAGGTTTGGACTAAAATCTGAGCTCTTCACTCCCTCCCTGCCTGGTGTTCACCTTGCGAGGGGTAGAATCCTTGGAACAGTGCTTCCCAAAAGGCTGTGACGTGCTTTAGTTGCCAATTACACTGTTCTGGTTATTTTTTTCCCCCAAACATTCAGGGAACTACACACTTTTTTTTGCCTTTTTGCATTGCTTTTGCAAGCTCTGAGAGTCTGTGGATTCTGAGTTGTTACATGGAGATTTAAACTTGGATAATGATCCCGGTTGGGACAGATGAAAGTGTTACCATGCGGAGTCATTAGATGTTATCAATCTTAAACTAGGGTAGAATTTGGTGGAAAAAGAAACAACGACTGGGGTTTAGTTGCAGTGTTTCATCTGCATTACATTTACAGCTGTGGATTTTGAACCATTACATGGGTTTTTGACGCTGCCAGTTGTGAGTTAAACAAGCCGGACCACACAGTTCTTCTGGCCCATGGAAGGGATTTTAATGTAAACTTTGTGATCCAGCCAAGTTAAATCTAGCACTTGATTTAAGCACAAGGAAAATTGATGAATTGAGTTTCAAAAGCAAGCTTTTTTAAAGCTTTTAGATTACTTGTTTACCATGGGCCGCTGCCTCTATTGTTATGCATTAATTATTAGCATCTGGGCCTCTATTTTGTCTTTTCCCAACACTTCTCATTTCATCTGATTTAATTCTTCATAGCATCTTGTGAAGTTCCAGCATTTTTGTTTTGCAGCTCAGGAGACTTAGACCTAAATTAATTATGTAAATTTGCTTAATTCATTCATTCCTTTAAATAGAATTGAAACTAGTGAATTTTTCGATTCTCCAGAACGCATTCCCCTAGACCACTGGTTCAAAAATAATGCATATATTTTAAGTGTAGTTAAGGGTTCCATCTGAAGAATTGAATTTCATTTTAGGCCTCTTCTGGGGGTTACCTGTGTGGAAAACTATTAGAAGTTTCTCTTCGTGGTACCCATCACCCGTGGAGTAGTCCTAGAGAGGGATGAGGTTTTCACCCTGTTTTGAATGTCATGACTGCATGAAGTGTGGAGACCTTAAAAGCAAAGAACGGCTGCTTTTCTGACGTAGCCCTGTGGCATGCCATAGACATCATCAGCTTGTCATTCCCCTGTGGCTCTCATTCCCTGAGTGGCTATTGCCCACTGTCTTTATCATGCACGGCCTCGGAATAGGTGCCTGGTTAAAGTGTTGCAGTAGCCTCTAGAAAGAAGCTCGTCTATTATAAAAGTGGCCTAGGCTTCCCATGTCATCAGATGCCCCAACATGCCACAATACAATGAAGTTAAAAAGACATCCAAGTAGCTTACGTGAAATTCCTTAAACTACTTTTACAGTGATTTGAGGAAGAAAAACTTTGGAAAATGCTGACTGAGTTTCAGATGATACTTTTCTGCTTCTTCGTCTGAAAAATCTAATGTTTCCAAACTAAACATTCATAGAAAATGAGTTTGCAAGTTTTTCTTAAGACTTAAATGAAAGAATTTTCCATCCCTTAGGTGGTAATGTAAATATTGAGCAGTCTAACAGCAAAATATTTTAATTTTTCAAAATGTCAGTTTTGTGTAAAACCTGTGAAAATATGATTTTCTTTAAAAAATTCTGAAAATATTTTCTGTATGCTAAGACAGGTGAATACTGTTTTAAATATTAATTCAGTATATTATTACTACATTCTTGGGTCTAATATTTTTTGAGCTTATGGATTAAATCATTACAAGCCTTGACGCTTTAGATTTTATGAGTATATTTATAGAAAAATGTCTTGAGAAAAATCATGCATGGTATTTGTTTAAGAACTTAGCTGATACTTTATCTATACAGAGTTTTCTTTGGATCTCAAAAAGGTTTCGGGAAATGATTTGAATTTGGAAAAAATTTGGTGGAAAGTTTCCATAAAAATGTCAAGATTGGCTAAGATTGACCTTGTCACTTGTGGGGGATTCAAACAAAGGTCCCTTTGTGCCAAGAAAACGGCCTCTGTATTGGGAGTGCATCGGAGTTCTTTCCTGGCAGAGAAGAGGGATGTGAACAGCCAGGGCACAATGGCCGCATTTGTGTTGGCGCCGAGCTCTCCTGAAGGAACGCCCACGTATGGTCTTGCATCTTGCGTGTATGTGGGGCCCGCCACTTAGTTCGGCATCTTTACGTGTTTGTGCACGTGTGTGGACATCTCAGAGAAATCTGCTAGAAATGAGATGTTTTCCAAGACATCTTCGATAGCCGTTCCCTCAAGTAGAAATTTTACTGGAATCTGTTCTATTGGAAAGGCGGCAGGAAGGATTAAGGCATAAAGTTATTCTCTTGGATTTCACTAAAGCAGCATTAAGTTAAAGATCTTTAGGCAGACTTTTTCAAAACTGTATAATGGATTTAGCTTTCTTTTCCTTAAGTTTAGAATGTCCAATAGAATCATTTGAGAATTCATGTTTTATGGGTTCTGAAACACGGTCTGTATGGGCGAAGGATTTGGTTCCCTTGTTTGTGCTCCGGACAGTCCAGGGTCGCTCTCATGAAGTGCCTG
The DNA here is from genome assembly GCF_021234435.1 of Artibeus jamaicensis. Taxonomy (NCBI): domain Eukaryota; kingdom Metazoa; phylum Chordata; class Mammalia; order Chiroptera; family Phyllostomidae; genus Artibeus; species Artibeus jamaicensis. The sequence goes on along the minus strand of NW_026522046.1, from coordinate 28,990,241 downwards.
TTTGAACCTTCACTCACCTCTGTATTCCTTTTTCTCGTTCTGTCTTTCTGGCCAATATCCTGTTTACTTCCACAAGACAGCTTTTGGGGTCAGAATGTAATTTTATTATGTCAGAATATCAGAATGCCATTTCACCAACTTATTAATAAATTTAGAGATTACGATATCATTTTATAAACATTTCTGAGACGCACACACGAAGTGATGTGTATGTCTGAGTTTTTGCTCAGGAAGTATCCTTTCCAACTTAGAGTGGGGAAAATGTGTCATTACTGAGGCTCCAAACACTCTTCCCCTTCACACTGTTGAACAACACATATTCTTGTGGACTCTTTGAAGCACTTTCTACTTGGAAACTCAGATGTCCAAGCTGGAGAAACTTTGGCTTGCCTCTGCCTGTTTTATTGTAGACTTTCCTGGCATGAACTGATTCCTGACTTTGAAGACTAGTGTTTTATTGATCATTTCCCTGTCCTCTGAGACCGCAGCAAGGCATCCTGCTTCGTCTTAGGCAGATGGCGTCATTCCTCCTTATGTCACTGCTAAGTGAGGTTTCCATTAGCACGAGCTAACATTTATCAGAATAACTAAGGAATCTAAAACCAGGTGCTGACGTCCACTCCTGCTGCGACTGTTATCACTAGCTCACAGTGGAGAGTTACTTATTCCCGCCAGTGGTTTTTTTTTTATTATTTTTTAGAGAGTGTGCACTCCCATGGCATGTGGATCCGGGAAAGTTGGTCTCACAGAGGGTGGGCTTTGCAAACGTTACCTTAGGCTCAGAAGTCTGACTTCCATTAGGGCCTGGATGTGGCAAGAGCTCTTTAGGAATGATGGTATGAAAAATGAAAACACATTGGCAGTATTTTTTTAACATGAGAAAGATTGGCTACAGTAAGGATGTGAATAGCCTACTAATAGGAGGATAATATGTAAAAACGGTTTTCTGAGCGTGAACGTCTCAGCTATGCCAAACAGATGGATGGGGTTGCGGGCTCCAGGGGCGGAGCTGACCTCTCCTTTCCTCTACTACCAGGCAAACACCCTATTGGAGGAAAACGTGCCATCACGTTTTTATAATCGTAGTGGATGTGTTTCTTTCAACAAGCCTGGAATTGAGCTGTAGGCAAAGTTTGACATGGGAAAAGTGTGACTCGTCCAGAAACTGCTTTGGTCCAAGAGAAATGCCTGCCGTTTCCCTGGTAGGCCCAGTGCGTCCCCGTCAGGGCGTGGCCCACTGTTGATTCATCTCCAGGAGGCCACCGGGCTTTAATCCAAGAAACAGTGGGTGAGCGGGCCCGCCCACTACCGCCCAGGATCATACACAAGCCTGGCGAAAAATCCACATTCTGCCAAAGGCTCTGCAGTGAGAAGTCCCCAGTACAACTGGTTTGTGGTGTAGCTTCCCGAGGTTTGTTCTGCTTATATAGTATGATCTTTTAAATACAGTAATCTCCCAGACCACTGTTATGCACCACTGACTAGATACTTTTCTTTCACTCTGCAAATAGCCAGAGTCTTAAATGAAGAATAACACTGGGTATTTTTTTCTTAATCCTATACTCCCCAAGTAAGTCAGGGCTTCCTCTCTCTATATTTTTTCTATTCAAAAACTTTAAATAAAAGCTTTCACATGAGTTATGAAACTTATCTTTTTGGGGAGAGAGTCATTACTCTGAATATGAGATTTTTCTTGACTGTGGCACCTTATTCTTTGATAAATTATTTGGGGTAAGGGTTTTTTTTTAAAATTTACACAGCAGCTACTGTGTGCCAGGCAATGTTCTAGACATTGACAGGCAAGATATCAGGTAAACACACGTGCAGCAGGTGCCTGACCAGCAGGGTACAAGGTGAAGCCAGATTTCAGCTTGGCCCCTGGAACTGGGGAAGTGACCTTTCTCTAACCCTTAATTACTCTTCTTTCCTCAGAGGCTGCCCCTTCGGGTTAATCTCATGGACTAATTGTCTTTAATAGATGTTTTAATTCAAATATAATTAATCGAGTTTCTAACTATGTAGAGAGAAATACAATAATAGTCATATGTTATTGTTTTGTATTTGCAAGTAACTTTATTCAGTGGGCAATGGGGATATATGGAATTGAGCTTAATAAAACAACATTTCTGCAATGTGATTAAGTGATAATTTACAGCATGGAGATTTTTATTTGAAGATTAACAGCCTAGATTATGTCACTAAATCAAAATACTAAACATACTTCTAGTTCGAATGCATAATTCTTCAATTTCCTTTCCTCTGAACGTTTTATACATCTGGGAATGTGGATACTGTCTAGCTTAAGGAAATAGCATGTGATTTATGCTTCCAGTTCACTAGAAGGTCTTTTATATCATATTCTTAGGTAATATATAGTTTTGTTAAAATTTCTGAAACTCATGATTTTATTTTCCAAGCTTCCCGATGATTTTTTTGTAATTGGAAATAGAAGTTATAAAAGTTATCAGTCACATTAGAGCATTAGTTTGACTAAGATACAGCTATTAATTTGCTGTTAATTTGTTTCTCATAGTAAACACTGTATAGTACATCTGAGCTTGGTTTCCTCTTCTACTTTGTTTTTGTGATTAATAAACTATTTCCATGGAATTTGGGGATTGAGAGCCATCTGAGTTCGCATTCTGGAACTTGCAGACGGTACCCCGGGCCCTGTAGCTCGTTAGAGTCAGAGCTAAGCCTAGAGCCCAGGCCTTCTGACCTAGGCTCACTATTTTACAGGAAGGGGTATTCCACTGTGTTTTAGTAAGTTATTTATTTACATAGTTTAAAAGTGTAAACAGTGTCAGGCACTGACATGCCTTGCCTCTACTCCTACCTCCCTCACCTTCTGTTAATTCATTAGGTGTCTTGTTTCTCCTTCTAGAATGTCTTTATGCAAATACAGGCAAGCACAAATGGTATTCTTACTGCCCCTCTGTTTAAAAAAAGTAACATACTGCCCCGGCTGGTGTAGCTCAGTGGATTGAGCATGGGCCTGCGAACCAGACAATTGCGGTTCGATTCCCAGTCAGGGCACATACTGGGGTTGCAGGCCGGTTCCCTGCAGGCCAGTTCCCAGCAGGGGATGCACGAAAGCCAACCATACATTGATGTTTATCTCCCTCCCTCCTTCCCTTCCCCTCTAAAGATAAATAAATAAAAACTAAAAAAAGTAACATACTGATTATGTGCACTATTCTGCATCTCTTCTCTCTCACTGGAGTAAAAATTTAAACTCCTGAGAAGAGCCATTGTGTCTACGGATCCCACTGGATTTGCTCCTGTGGGGCTGGAACCAGGTCGCTCATCTTAGCCTTACTCCGTAGCATAGGAGAACGCTGGAAGCTTCACTGCATAAAGACTATGTTGTGAAAAACGGTTAGCAATGGAAAGCAAAACTCAGAGTGAAAAGTTACTGAAATTGCTGTTATTTGACCCAAAGAAGAGAAGGTTTGGGCATTATTACTGAATGGGTAAGAAAAGGAACACTCATTCAAAGGGGGAGTAAAGGGAGTTATGGTCCCCCAACCAGTGGGTGTCTGAGTGGGGACTTCACACTCCGGTGTCAAGGTCCCTATGCCCCTCCTGCTTGACATCGCTGTGAGTGCCATCTAGAGTTGATACTCAGCATCTATGGATGTAATATTTGCGAATTTCCCGACTGCGAAAATTGGCTGAAAAACCCTGAATCAATACTTGCTTGTGTTTGCATTCAGACACGTGCTTAATTTAAAGCCACGTTTTTTGCACTTTTTTGATGGTGCTTTTGCAGTTTATTTTAATTTTATTTAAAAAATATTTTATTGTCTATGTTCTTAGAGTTTTCCCATTTTTTCTCCCCTTGCCCCTGATTTTGCTGTTTGAAATAGCCCCCAGTGCAGCAGTGAGATGCTGCTGGGGTTCCAAAGAGCAGGACCTCTGGGCTGTGTCTGATGGAGAAAATGTGTATATCGGGTAGTGTTTCATCAGGCATGCGTTACAGTGTTGTTGGCCATGAGGTCCATGCTAAGGAATCAACCGTAGTATTAAATAAAGTGTCTTTAAACAGAAACACACATGAAACAAGGTTATGTATACCTGGATCAGTTGATGAAACTGCTGTGGCCAGAGGCTCGTGGGAACCTAATGCTGTATTTCCACTCTGAGCAGCGGTTCGGGGCCCGTGATTCAGGGTCAGCAGTAACTTTATAGAACACAACTGCCACAAATAACAGGAATGAACAATAAGTGCAAAACTCCTTGGTAGCTCTAGGTGGGTTGCTTTCTTCTTGTTCTACCCCAAGGTACAGCAGGAAAAACTTGGATTAGATGTAAGAGAAAAAAGTTCCCAGTAATGAAATAACTCAGGACTGTGAAAGACTACAATTAAGTTTTAATTGCTTGCTCTAAAATGCTGTAAAAATAGAAACTTTTAGAATGTTGCTCAGGGTGGTGTTACTGACGCTACAGCAGGTGATTGAGAGTGTCATCAGTTTGCCTGGGTTCCACCTGCTCTACCCCTTGTCCTGTGTGACCTTGGACAAGCTTCCTAACATGTTTGTGCCTTAGTATTCCTGCGTGCAAAATGGAGGTGGTAGAAGTAGCTGCTTCTTTGGGTTGTTGTGGAAATTAAATTAGTCAATACATGACAACCAGTTAGATTAGTCGCTATGTACCATTAGCGCTCTGGGTGTCATTAGGGTAATTGCACATCCTCATTTGTCCAGGATAACTTCAGTTTTAGGGGTATAATTAGTCGCCATCAACTAATACCTAATTAGTTGGCTACTCCTGAAAAGCTAACTTGGGGTGATTGATTAATTCATTTATTCTCTCCAAGTACCAAGTACCGCCCTCTCCCAGTTTTGAAGGACTGCTCAGAGAAAAGGAAATGAAGAGGAACCGGCTGAGAATTCGGATGTGGCGTGAAGCTGTGTGGCCTTCACTCCTTTTGGCTCCTCCTCCGTGGAAAGAGTAGGGCAGAGTCTAGGTCCGGTACAGACATAGAGAGGGCCTGCCGTTCCCACTGGTCAGCTCTCTCTCCAGTAAAGACTGGGAAACACCACGCAGGGAATCTAAGAAAGAGATCAGGTTTTGTTGAGAAAGTTCCCGAGAAACTCTCCTTCAGTTTCCGCCTCCTGAGAAGAGTCAGGGTACCTGTGGACTCCATGTGGTGTAAGCAAGTGTGAACTGGCGTTTGCTGTCACCGCCGCAGGCGGACGGCAGGGACCCTCCTATTTCCAGAGACCCTTAGGGAAAGCTTCATCCGTTTTTCTAGCTGGGAAGCAGTTTGTACACGTGGATCCAGAGGAACAGACATTGAGCAACCTACTCTTGTAGGTTTCCCTCTTCTCATTGTTCCTTCACTGGTGAGGTTTTCATTTGTTTAACGTACTTTATTTTCTAGAACAGTTTTAGGTTACAGCAGAAATGACTGGAATGTGCAGAGATTCCCCGTATGCTCCTTGACCCCCTGCAAGCGCGGCCTCTCTCACTGTCAGCACCCACACAGTGAATGAACCTGCCCCAACACGGTGTTATCCCCCGAAGTCCAAGTTCACAGTAGGGTTCACTCTGGGTGTCCTACACGCTGCGTTTCGACAGATGTGTGATTGGCAGGTACCCATCATTACAGTGACTTGCGGAACAGTTTCATTGCCCTGAAAGTCCTCCGTGTATTCTCTGTGTTCTGTGTCTGTGCGGTCTGTTCATCCCTCCCTCTCTCTAGGCTCCTGGCAGCCACTGATCTACCGTCTCCATGTCTGCATAGGGTTGGCTTTAACCAGTGTTGAGTTCTGAGTGGTCATTTGCCCCATATGCTCCGTACAACAGGAGATGGCTGTGGGACATTGAGGGACACTGCTGAGCAGGCACTTAGATGTGTGAGTCTGGATTCGGGCAGTTTGAAGGGTGAAGGATATTTGGGAGTAGCTGACTTATAGATGGAATTTTAAGCAATGGTACTGGGAGAAAGAATGGAGACAGAGAAGAAAATGCTGAGTGCCAAAGACAGGGACCTTCCAACACTGTGGGCTTGGGAAGATTACGGGGAGGGGGCAAGAAAGGAGTCTCAGAAGGAGCAGCACGTGGGGCTACAGGAAACCAGGAGAATGGTGTGCTCTAGAAGCTTTCTTTTTATTTGTGTAGTTACAAAGGGAAAAATCAACATACCTTAAGAATGACTTTAATCTTGACGGAACGCTTTGAAGGACTTGTGTTTTGTACAATGCCTGTGAGATCCGGAGTTCTACTGGAGATGCACGAGGGTCCCTTCGCTGTGGGTGGATGGATGTTAGCGCCTTCAGAGCCGCTTAGTCTGGGCCTGGCTTTTGCGACCTAAGAGGATTATCAGAATAAGTGGCGTCTTTTCCATGTAGGACACGGAGGGTGGAGCTCTTCATTCCCAGTGGCAGTGGGGCTGTTCTCGAAGCTCCACTGTGACGGTTGGACACAGATGTGTCTTCCTGGTGTCATTTGTCTTCTAATGCAGGGGGAACAGGTGACATTTAGAGACAGGACTGCCTGAGATCCAGACATACAGAGCCAGGTGTGTTCTCAGGGAGACGTTTCCATCCCAAAATGCCATTATTTTTTTCCTTCTACGAAGTGAACCATCCAAGGGGGTTTTGTTGTTGTTGTTGTTTTTCTTTCTTTTTTTTGTCATCGGTGGTTGGTTTACAAAAATACCAGTTTTATAAAAACACCAGTTGCATAAACATGGTACCTGTTTTTATAGCTTTGCATTGTTGTTGTGTAAGGGGCACACTGTACTTTACTAACACTGACTTTGGAGTAAAGCGCTTGTGAGGATTATGATTTAGTCTTTGCTTGTACCAGTTTTTACATATATGATAGCTAGAAATCAACACTGGAGAGATCGTTGAGGCTTTACAGCACAGTGTGCTCATCAGAATAAAATGTGTTCAGCCAGGTGCTGTGCATACCTTGTTATAACCTTAAATATGTCATTTCAAGAGAATTTACTGGTAAGGTTTCCATGGGTTCTTTTTCCCTCCCTCCCCAAACCCCACTAAAAATCCATTTTGGTACTGCTCTGGACTTTTGCCAGCATGCTATAAATAATTGGACTTAGTTTCTCATCTAGTTTCTTCTGGCTCAGATTGTAATATAAGTTGATGAGACTTTTTTTACCGATTTCAGTTCACCAAGATTGCATTAAGTTTATAAGGAAATGGCTGAGTGTAGTTTTTATTCCTTTCTTCCTTCTGTAATTGAACTGTAAAAGTTTCCAATTAATTACATTTCTTACAGAGATATCAGTCATTGCAGCTTTGAATTCCAAAGCCTTTATAACGAAAGACATTTTACAACCATCCATTTGTTAAAACTGGGTGCTAACTACAGCAGTTAATTCTTCCTCACAGTTTAAATAACATGTTGTGGGTTAATAAAACTTGTATTCTTTCTTTTTGTATGAATATGAGAAACTTTTGGGGGATAAGGAGCGGATTGATGAAACTGTTTCTGATGAACCATATATTTCTTTTTTAAGGAATTGAATGAAAACTAGAGGTTGCAAAGGTTTGGGCTTTTTTTTTTTTTGCCACATATGTGGAGTTTGGGCTTGCAGGTTCCTGGCAAATGGAAAAAGCAAAAGTTTAATGAGCTCCTAATGACTCAGTTTGCTTCTAAATAATGCATAACTTTGGGGGGGTAGAAATAGTGACTTCAGAAACATTTTTTATTTGGACAGAAATTAACATCTTCTCAAGTATTTCTTGGAGGCTTTGTTGTTTGATGATGATAATAACGATAATAATAACACCGACCACCATTTACTTGGCCCCATGTTCCAGTATCTGCTGAGTCCTTGCTGTACTTTGGGCTGCTTGATCCTTGCTGTGACCTGTGCAGGAGATAGTGCTTCATCTTTCTTTGCAGGAAGAGAGAGGTTAAGTTGCATTCAAGTAGTAGATATGCATATGCAAAGTGATAAGCCAGAGTTCAGACCCAAATCTGACTGCTGAGCCTTCTCCAGCAGGAGACAAATTCAGTCTTCACCTTGGCAGCCGGTTACAAGATGGGCGTGAGTTCTGAGTGTGTGGGGGTCACTGTGCTTGGGGGTGTGAGTGCAGCCCCGACCACAGAGGCTGTTGTGGCAATAGGAGCACAGGGTTGTGACCTTTGGATAGCTCAAGAAAAGCGGGAAATCTGTGTGGTGTAGTCCCTTGATTTTTCAACCTCGGGAGCTCATTCAGGTTTTTAAATGCACATGTGCAGGGCAGCGTCAACTTGGCAGCCACCTGTTGAAAGCTCCGGTGCTCACTGTGTCCATTAGATCATCTGGTCAGAATTAGCCTGACGAAATCCGTGGGCCTTGTGCCCGTGCACAGAGTCACACTCCCGAAGTCCCTTGGAGACCCTCTCTATAAATTTAGCAAGTGTTAAGGGACAGGGGAAGGGAGAGCGTGTTTAATGAATGCAGGTGGGTGCTATCTCTGGACTTAGGGAAATTAAGCATAAAGACCTTGAAATACCTTTCTTTCTGCTATGATGTAATTTGGGCACGAATACAGCTGTGTAATTTTTAATCACACATTTATCTTTCTTTCACTTGTCTCCTCTGAAAATTAGGTGGGCACTCAGTTAACTAATACTTCCATGTCAGATTTTTGACATTACAGCGACTAGATGATCAGGAGGATTTGCTTTTTCATAGTATTAACGTGGACGTAAAAGCAGTGTTCTTTGTGAAAATAGAACAGGGAAATGTCTATTACAGTCATTTGTTCGCATTTTTTCTAATTAAAAAGTTAATAAGCCTGCCCTGGCTGGGGTGGCTCAGTGGACTGAGAGCTGGACTGTGAATCAAAGGGTCGCCAGTTCAATTCCCAGTCAGGGCACGTACCTGGGTTGCGGGCCAGGTCCCCAGTAGGGAGCATGGGGATGCAACCACACATTGATGTTTATCACCCTCTCTTTCTCTCCCACCCCTAAAAACAAATAAATAAAATTCTTAAAAAACATTAAGAAACTTGAGTTGGTTCTCAGGTATTATCTGGCAAGAAGGCAGAGTAATACTACAGGAAACTGAGAAATGCTTAAAGTGAGAAAATGTATACAGAGAAGAAAGAAATCTATCTTGTATAAGCAGAGGAGAACGGTGATGGAGGACACTGTTTTTATGCCGCATCCTGGCGGTGTTAGATGTAGCGATCATGTCCCTGGCAGTGCCCACGCCCTGACTTTGCAGTGCAGGGAGGTCTGCTCACAGCGCTTTTAGCATCTGCGTTTTAAACATTGGATTAACCACTCTGGGTCACAGAGTGGAGAGTAAAGTTCAGGTCTGAAAGGCTATGATACAGTAATGGCAACCCTTTCATAAAAGGTGACGGTGAGAGTTTTGACCTCTGCCCCTCCACCTGCAGCTGCACTTAAACCGTTCAGGTTCCACTTGGCCTGCACCTGGATCTGCACCTGGGGCTTGGAGTGTGAAAGCCGCGTGTGACACCCCATTGCGACCATCGTGGTAGCTCCTCTTACTTAGAACTTCACCTGCCCATTAACTTTCCAAGGAAATGAAGTGCTTTCTTCTTCTTTTTTTTTGCTATTGTGTATCTTCAGGCTAACTGTAAAAGAAAAGTATCAGGAATGAATATACAGAAACCTGAAGATTTGTAAAAGAAAAGCAAGCCGGAACAAACTGATTTTGTTTCCAAAAGCCTGGAGTCGTTTTTAAATTCCTAGAGATAAAATAGTAAAGATAGATTCTGCATATTTTAAATAAAGCTAGTATACCACTGATTACTACCAATAATATAATCTGTAAATGACTTTTTGTGCCAGAGACCACTTACGTAATAATTATTTATAACTGAATTATAGTTTTACAGTTAGCGAGAGAGAGAGAGGGGGGAAGAGGAAGAAGAAGGAGAAGAAGGGGAGGAAGAAGGAGAAGGGAAGGGAGCAGAAGAAGGGAAGGGAGGAAGGAAGGAAGGAAGGAAGGAAGGAAGGAAGGAAGGAAGGAAGGAAGGAAGGAAGGAAGGAAGGAAAAAAGAAAATAAACGAAAAGAAAGAATTTATATTGTGTGTCTTGTTTAGTGTTGTTTTAGAAAGAAGCTGGTGGGCATTTATTTGCCGTAATGACCTCTAAGGACAGGCCTTGGAAAAGGAACTGCTCTTGCATGGAAAGGTGTATAAAACCACTTGGAAACTGTAAAACACTGTACAGGGTCCAGGGAAGCTATCAGGTCTAAAAACTAATAATTAATTCTGTACTTGAGATTCATGCGGGCCTTGTTAGCACCGGTGTCTGATGTACTGAGGAGAGTGGAAGAGCTGTTGACAGCCTGAGCACTTCGTCATGAGCTTTGTCAGGGCCTGGACCTTGCAGTCAGTCCGGCTCCCTAGTAACACCCCATTCCCCCCACAGGCGTAGCCTCTGTGCTCTTTTTAAACTGAAGACTGTGCCCTTGCGAAAGGGTCCACAGTGCAACTCTCCCGAGTAAACTACAAGTACGCCGTTGCTTTAGTTTTCCTCTCATTTTTGCAACTAGTAGGGAGTCAGCTGTGCTTCTGTGGCAGAAAGCGAGGACAGAGGGTGGAGAATATGGTTGAGAGCCACTTTTTTTTTAGAAGTGACCAAATGCTATATGTATGGGCCAAAATCCAAGTTAGCTTTTTGCAGTAGTTTCCACCACAATTATTAAGATGTCAATTAAAACACACACACACAAAAAACAGCAACAGAGGAAAGTTAGGGAATGATGAACTCTCTGCAAACTGCAAGTGGTCCTGTCTGGGCAATCCAGCCACAGCGTATCCTGATGAATGACATAGAATGACATGGCTGTGGGATCTGGTGTCAGCATCCTCAGCAAGCAGTAAGAGAAGATTCTGTAACGACACGGTCCTTTCGCAGTGCGTGGCGGGTGCAGGCACGTGGCTGGCTTTATAAAGTGGCTCAGAGCTGGCTGGGAAGGAAGCCAGAGGAGGTGAGCCTCCGTGGGCTTTTCTTAGAGGAAGCTGTGTGGTTAGAGGCCAGCGCTTAGGAATTTGGCTTGGACAGCTGGGTCCTGTGGATGGTTCCCAGGAAGGAGATGGTGGTTCCAGAGTTTTTAGAAGAGGTTTCGGTAGGTGCTTTACAAGTGGATTGATGCAGGAAGACAAAAGTGGGGTGGGGGAGCCACAAAGAGCAAAGTACCGTTAGGAGATGTGCGTTTGGGTGGAGAAACTGGAAAAGGATGGGGTGCGTGTGTATGAAACAGCAAACCTTGGTGAAATCTGACTGCTCGTGGTTTATAAGTTACTGACTGACACCAGGAAATGTAGATTTAAGAAGTGCATATGCTACAGAGACTTTTTCTAAAGGAATACATAACATATTTTGTCATTCTGAATTCATTTATTAAACTTAAAAACCGCCATCATCTTGGTTGTGGGTGAATGCTAGGTAAGATTTTTGGAACATGTTGACTCTTCTGGACTAGTTACCGTCGTTGGGCCTCTCTGGAAGCCTATGGGAGGACGTAAAAAGAAATCTTTCTTAGGTTTCTCTATAAATGAAAGCGTTACTCACTCTTACTGGGGAATCGTGCATGGCGAAGAAGCTGAGGCCTCGCAGTTGTTACTTGGGTTGGGGGCCCGTGGGGTGGGGCGGGCCTGCTGTGGTGGGGACTTGCTGTCTCCGATCCCCTGGTGTGACCAGGCAGATCTTGGATGGATTCCCTGCCCCTGACCCCACGGAGATGCCTAACATTTCCACATGTTGCAGCCCTGTGGATCTGCAGCACAGGTTCAGATCGCGTTCCAGGGGGCCCGGAATTCCCTGAAGGCACGTGAGAGTCGGGCTGTTTGGGTGTCAGGGAAGCCAAACAGCTGGGCTCTGGGCCTCCTGACCCTGCTTCCACCAGAACAGCTCTCCTTCATTGTTTCAGTCTTGGGGCTTTTCCTAAGAGTCATTTGACAAGAGATGAAACAAATGCACAATCCATGTTCCGGCAAAGTAGGAAAAGAGACAGCTCTATCCGTGGACAGAATTGGTAGATAATCAACTTTTACCCCTTCTGGCCATTTCCCTGGTGCTGCTCTTTTTCTTAACGAGCTTTATTGAGAAAATGATACAAATAACGCATGTAAGGAATGTCATTTGGTGTTGTTTCAGTATATTTATAAATCAAGCAAGCATCAATTTTATAACATTTTCATTATCTCAGAAAGTAACACTGTAGGCATTATTAGTACACACTTCCCAGTTCCCCCAAACTCTCTCAGCTCTGGGCATCCACCAACCTACTTTTCCATGGGTTTGACTGTTCTGGACATTTCTTAGTGATGGAGTCATGCCATGTGTGGGCTTCTGTGACCAGCTTCTTTTACCAGTCATGTTTTCGAGGTTCATCTAAATTGTAACATGTGCCGGTACTTCATGCTGAGTAGTATTCCATTCTATGGATATATACCACATTTTATTTACCCATTCATTAGTGAGTGGAAATTGGGCTGTTTCTTCTTTTCGCGGTTATAAATTATGCTGTGTCCAGGTGTTTGTGTGAACATGTGTTTTCATTTCTCTTGGGCGTGTACCTAGGGGTGGGATTGCTGGGTCAGGTGGTAGCTCTGTGTTTACCGTTCTGAGAAACCACAGGCCTCTTTTACTCGTAAGTGGATTACGTGGGTGCATTGTGGCTGGTCTTCTTGCCTTCTCTGCACCTCAGAGCAGCCTTCAGCCCAACATCCTACCTCTCGAGTTACTTTCCTACACCAGAAACCTCAGTGGTTCTCTGTTACTTAAGGAAGGGATTGAAATCGTTTTACGTGGCATTCGGAGTTCTTCACAGGCTAGGGTGAGGCTGTGTTTATAATTTCATTTTACAGTAATTTCCCAGTATCTTTCTGTGTTTGGCGTTTTCATTACGCTAAGCCAGTGGTCCTGAAACTTTTTTGTGTGTCACGGACCCCTTTGAAAGTTGACCGTTAACAGACCCTGCAGTTCACCACACGTCGGACAGAACCTGCAAGTTCCCATCTTTGCTCCTACTGCCCCTCACCTCCCCCATCCCTGCCTCCTCCCCGGTGGTCGCCCAGTGTGAAAGCCTTCTGCCTTTTAAAGTGTCTTTCAGTGGACCTAGAAGCAAAAGTGTTTTGTTTCATTCCAGCAGGGGCACTAAGAGTTTTGCGTGTGTCCTTCCAGCTGGGCCCCAGGGGAGCAGAATGAGAGGACCCACCTCCCTAGTGCTAGAGTGTCAGGGCCATGAAGGCGGGGATTTTTGTTGGAGTTGCTCTGGGTTGAGTGTTCCGTGTGCTGGAATGAGCGTGGAGCATGGTACGTGTTCACTGAAGAGGCACTGAGTGAATGAGTAGACGGGGAGCTGGGTCTGGAACGTCCAGCCTTCTGGAACTGGGGCAGCTCCAGAGTCTGGCCCACGAGTAATCCAGGGGCTGGTGCGCGGGTACCAGATATGGGATATTACAGAGGGAACAGATGTTGTGGGGGATGGGGGGGGGAGGCAGAGAGAGCAAGAGAGAGAAATCTAAAATGGATTACGGGGATGTAATAGTTTCCTATTGCTGTTGTAAAAAATGACTACGAATTTAGTGGATTAAAACAATGGAAATTTAATGCCCTTAGCATTCTGGAGTCAGGACTCTGAGGTCCATGCCACTGGGCTGGAATCCGGTGTCGGCAAGGCTGACTCCTGCAGGTCCTAGAGGATGGGTTGCCTGCACTCCTTGTCTCCTGACCCTCCCTTCCCTCCTCAAAGCCAGCGGCATGACATCTTCTTTCCTCTCTGACTTCCATTTCCATCCTTACATCTTCCCTTGGGTTCTGGTCCTTCTGCCTCCTGCTTAGAAGGACCCTGCTGACTGCCTTGGGCCCACCTGGGTAATCCAGGATGCCTTCCCCATCTCGAGATCCTTAATCACGTCTGCAGGGTGGTGTTTACCATAAGACAACATAGTCACAAGATGTGGACATCTTTAGGGGCCTTTAGCCTCCCACAGGGGGCTCTAAAAATAAACACGGTGCCCTCTGTGTTTTTGCCAAGTGTGTCAAGTGCCTTGCCTGGCTTAAAGCCTCTTAACTGTGACGTGACTTAGTCCTCCCAATGATCAGGAGGCCAAGGCCAAGAACAGAACTTACAAGTGCAGAAGTACCCCACCACTTCTCGGCAGAAGATTGCTAGTGTGCGCTGTTTCATTGCTTTCCCAGCTGTAACTCACCGTGGAGGTGCCAACACATGGGCCCCAAAAAGGACTGAGCTAGACCTTCCCCTCATTTCGTCGTGACAAGTACCTATGCACACATTTTAGAAGCAGGTGAGAAAGCGCAGGCCGTGGTTTTGAGAGGGTTTGGTGTGCGGCAGAATCAACGGATGGAAACAGAGGAGCTGGACGTGCTGTCCTTGAACTGAGTGGGTGGGAGAAGTGCAAGAGAGCCTCCCGGCATCCTTCAAGAGACATGTGGATTGTGTGAGTTCTGTAGGAGACAAAGGCATTTTATTGCACTTTAAATGATAATTAACGTTTGCGAGCAGGTACCATGTGCCAGACTGTGTTCTAAGCACATAACGTGTTTTAATCCACCCAGTCACCGTGAGAGCCATATGAGGTCATACCATCATTATCCGCATTTTACAAACCAGGAACTAGGGCATGGAGACATTAAGCAAGTTGCCTAAGGTTACGTGGCTAATAAAAGAGGGGGCTGGGACTTGAACCCAAGCCATCTGGCTCCCGAGCCCATACCCTTGGCCAATGTCCTGCATACATTTTCCAGAGGTGTGATGTCATGGCACATGATTTGCCTTGGGACAGGAGATGCAGTGTGAAATGGCCTTTATCTGGACATGCATAGTTATTAATTGTAGTTATTATTAATCTAATCCTGAGGCAAGAGATCACTGTCACTGAAGTCAAATGAAAGCATGGCATAGTGGAGGTGGTGGAGGCTTAATACTCTCCCCTCTGTGGTTTTATCCCTTCACGCGCCCCTGCCCCGTCCGGTGGGGACTTTTCTGCACCTCCCAGTGTGTTTCCCTCTCACTGTGTTGTCCGTGGTCTTTCCCGAGCTGATGACTGCGTGTAGCAAGACTGAGGGCTGCTGGTCTTCTCCACTCCGTTGTTCATTGTTTTCTTAAAACTTTTTTAGTTACAGTTTACTTTCAATATTATTTTGTATGGGTTTCAGGTGTACAGCCTAGTGGCTAGATAATCATACAGTTTACAAAGCCTTCCCCTTGATCTTTTCAGTACCCGCCTGGCACCATCCGTAGCTATTCCGGTGCTGTGGACTGTATTCCCTGGGCTGTACTTCGCATCCCGTGACTGTTCTGTGACTGCCAATCTGCACTTCTTCATCCTTAACCTCTTCTACCCGGTCCCCTCCCTTCTGGCAGCCGTCACTCTGTTCTGTGTCTACGCGTCTGTGTCTGTTTTGTTTGTTCCTTTATTTTGTCCTTTAGTTTCCACATGTAAGTGAAATCATATGGTGCTTGCCTTTCTCTGTCTGACTTACTTCCCTGAGCAGAATCTACTCTAGGTCCGTCCGTGCTGTCACAGCAGTAAGATTTCGTTCTTTTTTATGGCTGAGAGTGAAACAACAGATTCATCATTATCCCCAATGCACTTAAAACCAGGCAGAGACCTTGTTCTCCCCGTGGGTCCTGTGCTCCTGGACCTTGCTAAGCAGTATTAGTAACCATCTAACCAGATTCAGAAACCCCTTGATGAGGGGGAAGAGGAGGGCCGTGTGAAAAGAGCAGACCGGCCCTGGCCGCTGGGGGACCTGGAGCAGGTTCGGGAACTGCCAGAGGGGACGTGGAACTCTCCTTCTGTCATGCAGACACACATCGTTTTTCTTGGAATATTATGGACATTTATTATTCCGTTTCTTATTTTAAATTTATTATTTGAAAACTGACTTCCAGAGTTTTCAAAATTCGGAATTTTGATTCTTTTTTTTTTAAATGAATCTGATGGGAGCCATAGAAACCATTCTTTTCTTTTGGGAAGATAACTTTCTTTGAGCATATTCAACAAAAAAACCACAATGCAAAGATTTATGACTTACTTTATATGTTTTCCTCCTTGTGGGTTGAAGTCTGACTTGAAATATCACGGGGGCTACCTAAAAAAGGTCTGGAAATAGTGCCTGAAGAGAAATGTGTCTTCCCCATGCTGATTTTATTCCAGAACAACCAACCCACAATAAAAACTGGGGCTTCAAGAAAAGACTTTTTTGTTGTGCTTGATTTTGTTCCAGTCGTCTATAAATTTATTCCTGGTGCTGTTTCCAAGCAGTGACCAAGAATCCACATTTTCCTGGTTTGTTTATAATTTACAATGTAGACTCCAACTGCATTCAGAAAAGGCTCAAGGCAACTTACAGTAAATGGCGTGGGCATAATGAGGCTGTTTAGGGAACAGAAGATGGGCCCGGGGGGATGAAGGGAGACGACATGCCCGGCCACCTCTCCTGGTGGAGTGACTGTGAGTGAAGGTCGGGCGCAGCCGTGCGCTTTCATGCCACCGAGGTGACAGAGTCGCAGAATTGGTTATGTAATTACCATCTAATAGTTCCTCAGAAATCATAAACCTTTGCTAGGTTTTGCTTTCCCAGAATATTTGCCAGGCAGTCAATGTGTTAGCAACACACTATTCTTAAGTTTACAAGCCCTGCATTTTGAATTGCATGGAAGGAGCATAAACACCCACCTTTGAAATCTGCCAACCAGCAGAGCCGTGCACTGCCGCCTGACCCCAGCCCGGCTCCATCGTGAGGACCCTGATGACTTGGTAGGGTCATTAAGTCAGGCCTGCTAGATACTTGCTTCCCGTTACCACTCACTGTTCCTCGCCCTGGAAGAGGGCACTTGGACAGTGGGGTGAGGAGTGATAGGTATCCAGTATGGGTTCATTCAACACATTTATTGAGAGCTTGTTCTTTGCTGGGTCCTGGAGAGCCAGTGGTGAACCGGGCACACTTGGTTTCGGCCTTCAAGGTCATATATAAAATTGGGGGTAGGGAGCATTTTCCATTAGCTGTAAATTAATATTGTGCTCAAAGAAAAAAATTAAAAACTGTAGAACTGTCCATAATAACCCAGAGCATCCCAGGCCCATGCACACACACAGGCTTTCATCTCTTCAAAGGACATTGTGATAAAGGGTGCTGGCACTTGCTTTCTGGCGTTCATTGATGTTATCCTCCTCTCTGGGAGAAATCCAAATGTCGGTGAATGCATGTGAGTGGCACAGAAACAAAGAACCAAGCATGCAAAAGGTTACCATGGGAACAAGGCCCTTTCTTCAATTTATTTTTGTCTGGCAGATTCACATGATACTTTAAATTCCCATTGTAAGTAAAAACAGTCTCATGGTATTAAAATTGCAGGGAGTTTTAAAATATTGTTTTCCTATCTTTGTGGGGTCTTGTTTATATTCCTTCCAGCCTGGGCATTATCAGTGAGAGTGAGGATTAAGGGCACCAGAACCTGAACTGGTACGGCGGAGTCTTGGGGCACTCCGTTCTGTAGTCCTTCTCTGCTGCTTCCTTCCTGGACCACAGCTCCACCCAACTCCTTGGGATTTGCTGTGTGCCTTGAACTGAACGTGCCTGTGGGCAGGGAGCTGGATTTAAACCTGGAAGGCTCTGTGTCTTGTGATACTGAGAATAAGAAAACCCTTGGTTTATCTCTTTCACCTTAATCTCTTCTGTCACGTGCCCAGGCTGATCTTAAAGGCATGATAAGAATCTCTTAACAAAAACCACGCTAGAGATTTTTAAGGATCAAACAGTAGCTATCAGGATGGGAATGTGGGCTGCCAGAACATTTGTGTTTAGAATGGTTTTTTCCCCACATTCCCAAACACTTTTGATTTAAACCATTATCCCAGTACTGTCAATCCAGAGATAAAATTTCCAGAAGAAAAAGTAAAAGTAGAATGGGAGAAGACATGGAGTCTGTTAAGGAAGAAACCTGGTGAGATCTTGACCAGATTGAGATGTAGGGTACACTCATTGAGAAAACAGTTCTGTATTTTTGTGATATTAAATGGATTTCCTGTCAGTGTTAGTCTGGGGAAGGATTCATAGGTGCACTTCATGAACACTTACCTAACAAAGACAAGTCTGTTTTAGTCAGTCAACTGCAAAATCTCCTTCCATGTGTCTAGCACAGGACAACAGGCTTTGGAGGATGTCAAGGAGCAAATAATAATTATTTCACCATTTCCTGTACTAAGCGTAGCAGGTCCGGCTGGGTGCTGATTGCTGCTGGAGCGCCAGTTCTGCGCCCAGGCGGTGCCACGCTGCGTCAGTGGGGCCTGCCGTGGGGCAGTGGCGGTGCTCTCGCCATGCATTTGCATTCAAAGAAATTCCAAGAAATAGATGCTGATCTTGAGTGTCAACCTAACTACCAACAACATCCCCGAAGAAGCCCTGAATCTCAGTTCTGCACAGCAGAATGCAAATTCGTCTTGGTAGAGTACAGAATGTTCTGCTGCTATTCTGTTGGGAAAGTGTTTCCAGCAGCTCATAGTTTGCTGCCACTTAACCGGAATGTTTCTTTATTTAGTGAAGACATTGCATTACATAACAGCAACTTAGACATGCGAAACCTGCCCGGTGTGTTTCGCGTCTGCAGCCTGAGTGGATGGGATACTGCAGCCTCCGAGCCTGATAACTCATCCAGGTGAGGAGGAAGTCCAGGGATGACCTGAGTTTGCTTCAGGCAGATGGATATTAATGAAGACGAAGCACCTTGAACGGGTGCCGTGCGGAGAAGGGCACCAGACAGCGCTGATTATAACCAGAGCTCTGCTCTCTGGACTTCCCGAGAGAGCGGAGAGCTGTGCTGCCCAGCCTACCGGGAATCCTCACTACAGCAGGGGGGAGGGGTGGTCTTCAAAGTTTTAGTTAAGTGCAGCTGAAGAAATTTGGTCGTTTTAGTGACCTTACTTGACAGGATTGTGAAAGCGTGTGCTGGGAGTTTGTGTCTTCGCCGGTGCACCTGGCATCGCCCTGGGACCTGGACTGTGGTCAGAAAATACACTGTGGCTTCATTTACCAGTGAGTAAAGCAAGGTGGATACTGACCAGTTTGTGGGTGTTCTACTCTTGGTAAAACAGAAGTAGAACAAAATTCCTTGAATAGATTTCCTCTTTCTAGTTTTCAGATTAAAACACAAGTTTGATTTTTTTCACATCAAATATATGACTTTCTCTTATGTTCCAGGTACTATGGCCAGGGTATAATAGTGTCGTACAAAACACACATGGCCCCTGTCCTCTAGTCCTTGCTAAGAGAGACAAATGCAAACAAAATCAAAATATAATTAATCACGATCATAGAAGGGTTACCGAAGGATAAGCACAGGGGTGTATAAAGACATAAAATAAGGGCGCGTAACCCAGGCCTCCGGGGTCAGAGAAAGCTTCCTGGAGGAGAAGAAATACAATTCAAGGTTTGAAGGATGAGGGAGAGAAAGAGGAGGGCAGCAGCGAACAGGGAGGACCAAAGCGAATGACTCCCAGCGTTTCACAGGGCTCCTGTAATCCCGTAACTGCTCACACTGTGCCGAGCAAGACCAGAAGGCACCACGGGCCGCGACCATGCTGATCGACTCCCCAGGAACCTTGGGTAGCTGTTCACCTGCTGGTCTTGCTGCAGCATAAATCTGCTGTGAGAGTCTTTCCTGTGGGTGTCCATAATTTACTTGCTGAGACGATGCAACAGCTGGTCTTCTTGGAAAGTAATAATACTTTTTTTTCTGCTCAGCTGTTCATCTTCTTGCTGGATGTCCAGTTCGAGGGCTGGCCAGTAGAAACAGACAGACAGTAGCAGCAGACACCTGTGAGCAGAGGCCAGAGGTGTTCATGGGTTCGGGGCTCAGAGAGGCTCTGGCTGTGGGTTCACCCTGAGGCTCAGTCATTTTGAGTTTTGACATGAGGTCCCATGGTTTTCTTATCTATAATATGGGTGTAGTGGCCGTTTCATAATACAGGCTTGATTAAATTAAGTGAGGTGGTATATGGGAAGTGTATACTGCTACGCTTAGTACAGGAAATGGTGAAATAATTATTATTTGCTCCTTGACATCCTCCAAAGCCTGTTGTCCTGTGCTAGACACATGGAAGGAGATTTTGCAGTTGACTGACTAAAACAGACTTGTTGTCTTTGTTAGGTAAGTGTTCATGTTCTCTGTGGGTTGGCGAATTTACCTGAAAGTTTTCAGGAGCCGCCAGGAGCGTTTGTATCTGACATGTCAGTTACACTGCCAGTTGCATCGGAAGAAGGTTGTAAGTGATGGTGTGGAGCGTGTCTGCCTCACGTCTGCACACCTACCGATGGGGTTTCTGCCCAGTGCGTACGGGAGAAAGTGAAGCTCCCAGAACTGCATGCACTGAGCGTGTCAGAAGCGGCCACCTCGCTGTCAACTTTGTTTTTTCCTCCCAAATGCAGTGCCACTTTTAAGACTATTGCTCGATAAAGCAACACAAAAAGCCTAAGGAACATACAGCCTCTACAGTTCTGGGAAATGCTGGAGAAGAGGTTATAGGCCATGAGCAAGCTCTTCAAACCTGGGCTTGCAGTTATTACCCTGAAGCCCCGCCTCCTGGTCTGACCATCGTCGGCCAAGGGAGAAGGTCACCCAGCAGGCTGCGGCCATTGGAAGCACTCCTGTGAAGTCTGGGTGTGATTGCTGATGACGGTGAATCGGCAGACTGGGCTCACTTGGGTTGCTGGTTAGGAGGCAGTGTTTTCAGGAAGCCTTTTCAGGTTATCAGAGTTTCCCCCAAATCCAGACTCTAGGGATGAGATTAGAATTTTGGTAGAAAAAAACCAGGGAGAGGTGGTGTAACATGATTGGTTGTAAAACATGGTCATCTTGGTAATGCTACAAAGAGGGAAAAATAAAGGAATGTATTGTCCCAGGGAAGAAAGTTGTAGCACTGAAATGTATTTCCATGAAACAGTTATTCTTCTAGTTAGCCAGATAACTCACAAATTCACTTAGGCTTCATCCAGGGAACCAGAATGCTTCAACTTGCACCTCAGATGTGATGTGCACCAGCAGCATTCGTGGTTAAGGGAACAGTGCCTCATTCTTCAGTAATGACTTTCTTGGTCTTTTTGTAGCTCCACTTACTTAGTAAAATATGCAAATTTGCCAAAATAACCAACAGATAGTTTAACACACAAAGCTTTGAATTGTGTCTTAATTGTGCTAATGTCGAAATAAAAGATGAGTGACTTGGTTTGTATTAAAGTAAGTAGCGTAAACATTTTGTTTTGAATCTTGTACTTTGGCAAACCTTGTACTGTGATAAATGAATTTTCCTTTCATTGGGAAAAGCCAAGTCACTGTTGTTTTTGGTTATATAGTTGCATTCTTTCAGATTGTAACACTTCGCTAAAGACAAGAAACTAAAAGATATTTGCCTCTTAGATTTACATGATAATGACCTTATAAATAGTTTCTTGTGTTTTTTTTTTTTTAGTTTTCTTTGAACATTTTCTTCAGAGATGCTTGGAATTAAAATAAAGTGCAAATAGTTTGCATTTACAGGAAAACCAGCTAAGAATGAACTAGCC
Organism: Artibeus jamaicensis; assembly: GCF_021234435.1. Lineage (NCBI taxonomy): Eukaryota > Metazoa > Chordata > Mammalia > Chiroptera > Phyllostomidae > Artibeus > Artibeus jamaicensis. The sequence continues at coordinate 28,968,703 of NW_026522046.1, read as the reverse complement.
TTGACTACATACTCCTTAGAATTGCTGTGGCTCAGAATTCTCACAGATGTGCATTTTCAGCTGTCCACTTGGCATCTCCAAGACGAAATCAAGCTGCTTCCTTCTACTGGACCCCCTTCTTCTAAAGCCCTGTTAACAACCCACCTTGATTCCCAGGAAGAAACCTTAGCCAGAAATCCCAGCATCTTCCTCCCTGACTTCCCCCTCTAATGAGTTTCTCCATTCTCTTAACTTTCCCTCCAAACTGTTACCCGAATCTGTGTCCTCTCTGTCATTTCTCACATCACTTGCCTGAATTTGCCATCTCACTGGCATGCTTGTAGGTCCATCTCTCCCCGCTTGCAGTCCACCCCTGCAGTGTCCCAGTTTCCCCTGTGTGATTGGGTGACTTACTGGCTTCAGTACCTCTAGCAGATTCTCACTGTCCACTGATTAAGCCCAACCCCCTCAGCATCCAGTCAAACCTCTGCCGTCAATCTCTGACCCGCTTTTCAGCCTTAGTCTCTGCCCATGTTCCTCCTCTGGTCCACACCTCAGCCTCACTCCCCGAGTCACATGTTCTTGAGTGAGAGTCACGTCCGGGCCCACGATGTTTCTCCTGCCCAAAGGGCTTCACCCTCTGCTCCAGTACCGACATCCTCATCTCTGAAGACCTGCCTCACACCCTTCCTCACCCGCGATTGCTCTCAGCCACCCTGCCTTCAGGACTTCTCGCTGTGCGCCTCTGTTACAGGTCTCGTACTGTAATTAATTGGTTCCTACCCTCCATGGGCCACTCAGGAGGGAAGGCTGCTTTCTTACTCAACTTTCATGTAATGAAATAATTTCCCTCTGGCAGTAACTCAGCAGCTTCTGTATTACTTCTCGGTATTGTACTCTCTTTTCTTGATACATACTGATGTTGGCAGAGACAGTAAGGTTGAAATTTCATCTCTTTGTCTATACCCAACCCACAGATTTGAAAACAGGCACTCGAACAGATATTTGCACACTAATGTTCATAGCAGCGTTATTCACAACAACCAGAAAGTAGAAGCTGCCCAAGTGTCTATCAACAAATGAATGGATAAACAAAATATAGTGTCCGCATCTAAAGGAATACTATTCAGCCACAAAGAGGAATAAAGTTCTGATGTATGCCTCAACAGAGTTGAACTTAGAAAATATTATACTAGATGAAATTAGCCAGACAAAGAGCACAGATGTGGTGTGATTCCAATTATACGAATTGTCTAGAATAGACCATTCATAGAGACAGAATGTAGGTCAGAGGTTATCGGAAGCTGAGGAAGGAGGGAAATGGGGAGTTATTGCCTAAGGGGTGCAGCCCTTCTATTTAAGGTGATGGAAATATTTTGGAAATAGATCATGGTGATGGTTGCACGACATTGTGAATTGTACATTAAAAATAGTTAAAATGGCAAATTTTGTGTTATGTATATTGTACCACAATAAAAATGTATAGTTTATGTAACTACAGAAAAGAAACTACTACCAATACCCTTATGCACATAGGTCCCAACCTGCAGTTATAAACAAGAATGTTGTCTTTCTCTCTGATCTATGTCTATCATTCTTCTCTTTCTATTATATCATAAACTTCTTGAAGTCAGGGACCAGTCTATATAGAAAATATCCTTTAAGAAACACAGCTTTTGTTTGGGAGTTTGGAGTTGGTCGTTTTTGAAATTGCTGGCAGTTTCAGGATGGAAGTTTTTTTACTTGAATATTCGTAGACCCAGTCCTGACCCAGTGACAGGAAGCTGCTGACTGGGACCTGGAACACAGGGGCGTGGCTTCGGGCCTCCTCTCTGAGAACTGTGCAAAGTGACTCTGGCGCCCTGGAAAGGGAAGGCGAACGGTCCAGCGAAGTCTGCTGTAGGTTTCCCCCTGCGGTTTTAAACAAGGGGCTTGGATGACTTGGCCCGTTATAGTCTGTGAGTGGGAATCATATTGATTATTTTCTCTAAGTTATTTGTTAAAGGAAATGGAAATGTAGGTGGTTTCTCAGAGTAAAATGATTTTACCCTTCAGGAAGTTAAAACGTATTTGTATTTAAGCTCCTACGGAAACTTTAAAAGACAAAATAGGTAGTGATGAAAAGCTAATAATACAGTTTAAACCGAAATGAGTTTGATGTACATGTAAGTCTATAAAAACAAAGCCTCTTAGTGTCTTGATTCTTTTATTTCCGAGTACCAGGATTTTCTTTGGAAATAACTGAGATATAAATGTAAGAAAATGTTAGCCCATATTTACTATTATCTTGTATACATTTCTGTTCTCTCATTCACTGTCCCCTCGAATTTTGTATGAGGGAGTCCGACCAGCAAACTGGTGAGGAGAGGTGATGTGCTTACTGCCCAAGAACTTGCTGAAAACTGAGTTTCCCTTGCACTGCTGTTCCAGAAGCCAGCGTTAGAAATTGCTGTTGATTTCTTCATTACATTTTTTTGGAAAATCATTTAGTCCTTGTGTGATAGTTATTTCTAATAGATTTTCCCACCGTTCTAAACTCGGACAGGACGTGGGCTCTAGGGCAGCTCTCACACGTTAGTGTGCGTTGGAATCATCTGGAGAGCTTGCTGAAATGCCCGCTTGGGGAGGTGGCTGGTGAGACTGTGCATGTCTGATAGGGGCTTAGGTGATACCAGCGCTGCTGGTCGGGGGGCTGCGTTTGGAGCAGCAGCGCTCTGGGTGCGAACCTGTTTCAGATGCCTGATTTCGAGGATCTGTTAAAATTGGAAGTGATCCTTGGTTGCCAGATAAAATACAAGATGCTCATGCAGTATTTGACACATATGTCTACTGAAAAATGGTTCATTATTTATCTGAACTTTAATTTGGACTGGACTGGACACAGTATCTGCACATACAAATACACACCTCTCCAAAGTCCACCAGCCCTCAGTTGCAACCTGAGTTTTTCATGAAGACACCGAAATGTCATGCATGTTATTACATTTAAAATAATACAGTTACTTTTATTTTGAGAGAAAGGACACTTAGAATTAGGTTTATTTCAGACTTGTTTTTTAAGCATTTATTTAGGTGTTTTGCTCTTATGCTTTTCAACATAATAAAACACTTAAACATCAACCTCCCCTCCCCCAATATCTAGAGAATGTTTGAAAAATAGTGAAATCTGTGTATTCTAAAATACACTAGACAGCATAGACATGAACTGGATCATCACTGATTTAAACCGGCTACTTGAAGTTATAAAGTGTTGGGACAGGTTTAAATTTAGATAATTTTTGTCGTTTTTGGCTTGTGTCTTTTTGAATCGGTACTGGTACTGTTGATTTTTTTTAAACCTTATATGAATGCATCCCCAAGGACAGTCTGTTATTAAAGCACAGGGAAGAAGGCATAAATGCTCATCTTTGTTCTGTTTTGTTCTTCAGATTCTTTATGGAGTTGGAAGCAAGGCACCAGAATAACATCTTCATCGACGACATAAGTGACATTGTGGAGAAGCACACGACGTCCACGTTTGACCCGTACGTGAAATACTGCACCAACGAAGTCTACCAACAGCGGACGCTGCAAAAGTTGTTGTAAGCTGTGTCGAATATTACAGTCTTCGTTGTCTGAAATTAATTGATCTCTTAAATCCTATTTACAAACGCCTTGCGATGGGCCGTTTTCCAGGAAGAAACTTTTGAGACAGTCACTTTTCCGGGACGAGCGTGTTTGAGTAGAAAAGTCTCATCTGTGGAGAATTTTCTCTCTAAATCAATGACGAAATTAGAGTCTGTTGTTTTTCTTACTTTTGCTTTGAATTGTTGTCATCATCGTTTCAAATGCCCCAGTTTTCTAAATCTTTAGTTAACTAGCTATTAGGTATTTTGCCTGAGGCCGAGAAGGAGTTTTGCAGTAGGGTGAATTAGTGTCTAGGGTCCCGGGTTTTCTCTGGCACTCTAATCTCCCTCCATTCAAATGACAGTGCTATTATTACTGCCTTATTTAGAGGAGTTGCTGATTGTCCCCTTGGGTAGTGTGAGAAGGGAGGATCTGAGGGAAACCAGTGGGGGAAAAGTTCTTCAAGACTTTAATTATGAAACAAAAAACAATTAACCTGTGTATTCCCTCCACACCTTTCTTTGTCCTATTTCAGTTCCTGTGAATTTTGGTGTGATACATATTCCATCTCTGTCCTTAAAAGACTCAGTAGTTGTTCAGTAATGTCCGTGTTGTTTTGTTTTGGGGGGCCTTGTTTATCGCACTGGTTTTACAGTGCAGTTGTGCACCACTGTAAACTCAGTTTGGGGCCTCCTGGCTGTGACCGTTCCTGTCCCCTCCTATGGGTTGTGGCATTTGGGAACTTTGCACGGAAGTCTGGCCCACTTCTCTGCGATGTGTGGGAGCCTGTGGAGAGGTCGGGCTTGGTGACGAGCGATCATCTCTTGGCTGCTTGGAGAAGCAGCTCCCTTGTTGGTGAGAAAGGGCTGATATGCCCCCTCCCCCTCCCCATCCTCGTGAAACTCTTGGATAGGAAGTTGGGAAATCCCACTGCCAACTCCAAATGAGGTTTCCAGAACAAAGCAGGGTTTGTGGGCACTACTGATGTTTGGAGCTGAGTATCTCTGTGTTGTGGGGACCGTCCCGCACGGTGTAGCCTGTTCAACAGGACCCCTGGCCCTGCCCAGAAGATGCTGGCAGCACGCTCTCACCCCAGCTGTGACAGCTGAAATGCCTGCAGACGTTGCTGAATGTCCCTTGTGGGGAACTCACGCCCCTCATTTTTCATGCCCCCCACCCCTGCCGAGAACTGCTGATGCCACAGTTGCTCTGTAGCGATTACAACGTGCAAGTTACATGTTTGAAAACAGAGCCTGAAATTAGAGCTAAATTTGAACTTGTTCTCATTTTTTTTACAGAATTAAAAAAAATGTGAGTAGGAAGTGCTGTATGTTATGTAACTCTTAAGAAATTAAGGTTTTATTGAAATTAGCTTAATGATGCCATCCTTTGAGCTTTCACCTGGGAAATCAGTAGCTGTTTTCAGGAGCTTTGTCGCAGTTGCTGTGAATGTACTTTTAGGACAGTGACGTTCAACTTCAGCTGCACTTTGGAAACTCCTGGGAATCTGAAAACAAGCAAACACAGAGCCCAGCACCCATTCCAGACTCTTTACTCAGACTCTTTGGGAGGGGGTGGGAGACTAAGTGATTTAAAGATGCAAGTGGTTTTGAATATGATTCTTTTTCTTTTAACTTCCTAAAAATCATTTCAAACTAGCAGGAAGGAAAACTTAAAACTCCACATTTTGAGAAAATGCGATTCAAATGTTTCTGTGATTTTTTTATTTGCTATTCTGGGTATTTCCTAATTTATTTTTAGCAGACTTGAACCAAATCATTTAATTATTTAATTTTAAAAAAAAGGTATCTATGTAAAAAGGTCACACCTGCCACTACTCTGCCTCTTGGCCTGGTCCCTGCCCTTCAGCGTGGCGACGCCACACGCGGGACCATCCCTCCTGCCTCTGCAAGTCCCAGTGGGGGTCCCAGAAGCTCCTCTCGGGGTGAAGTGAGGTGAGAGCAGGAGACATGGAGTGAAGGCACCCACTGAAAGTCAGTTCGACTTGGTTTGACTTCTGTCTTTACCAAATACTGTTATTTGGCAAGTTTGGGACCTTTCTGAGGCTCCATTCTTTTTGGAATCCCCTCTTGACCTACCTTAAAACTTATGTGGGTGGTTCCACATAAGGTCATGTATGTCAGTATTTCTTGCTAAATTCCATAAAAGTGTTGGGACAGTATTATTACTGTTTTTATGTCACTGGGAGAGAAGAAATACTCTGGCTGACGATAGTCTGGAGATTTTCTGTCTTACACGCTTTGAGAAAGTCTAAAAGCCTCCTAGTTAATAAATCCAGTCTGACATTTCTTTCTTACATTATTATCTAGGGCTAGAGAATTGACTTAAAACAAACCATCTGTTATCTTTTTAGGGAATATTTCTAGGCTATCGGGCACGAGGTCTAGTCTGTGTACTCATTCGAAATCCATGTGGCCACCATCACGATACCATTGCCTCCTCATTTACTTCCCACTCCTATAAATTTCTAGCTTAGCATGTTTGTACAGCTACATTAAACCCATATCCTCTGTTCAGTGTTACTGTAAAAGGCAGAGAAGTCTTCTATGTCTACCTACGTAATTATGTTGTTCCATATATTTAAAAATCATTGATAATATATGAATTTATCACAGCATTTTATACTCCATGTCTAACTGCTTCTTGACTTGACGAGATAGTGCACTGAAGTTTCTTCTTTGTTTTTCATCAGAGCCACCAACCCGTCTTTCAAGGAAGTGCTGTCAAGAATCGAGTCCCATGAAGACTGTAGGAACCTGCCCATGATCTCGTTCCTCATTCTGCCCATGCAGAGGGTGACTCGCCTTCCCCTGCTGATGGACGTAAGGCCTGAGTGGTGCTGTGGACCTGATTAAGAAAATCATTCTTCTTTCCCTTAAATTGATGCATAACCCCTTCTATAAAATCTCCTGATTAAGTGAGAAGGTGCTGTTCGGTTGGAAAGTCTCTCTCTTGTCTTATATCTTTGGAAATCATCTTCAATTTAGGCTTGTGAGGTCACTAAAGAATTTAGATTGTAGGACTTACTCAACATTGAAATGGCAGGAATATTGACTTCTCGAATCAGGAGTCCTGGATTCCTGTTCAGGCTGAGCCGCTAGACCTGTGACCTAGGGCAGCTAATTCATTTGATCTCTCTGGGCCTCAGTCTCCTGGGGTCAGTCACTAAGACCCCTTTTCTGTGGTGTTCAAGGTGCTTCCCGGGGATGAGACTTCAGCACACAAGGCATAAACTTGCCCCTGCTTTGCGTTGTACAAAGTGGGTGTGGAAGTCCAGCTTCCTTCTTATTTCAGAGAACATCCATGAGGAAAACAAGTATTGGTGTTGAATAGTGGCTGGGAGGAGTGAGTGAAGCCTGCCTGGGGTAGAGCGCAGCTGGGAGAGCAGGGGGCTGGTGGGCTGAGGGGCCTGCGCACTAGACGGGCTGGATCTGCAGTGGCATCGATGAGAGCAGAACAGGGCGTCCAACACAGCTGCCGTGCAGCCACCGGGGCAAAGAGCGTTCATGGTCAGATTGGAGTATTTGTCATAGTTCTGTTTTAAAATTGACCATGTTAATATGGCAGTTTTAGCTTATTTGAAACCCAGGATAAAAATATAGTAAAAATCATGACTAAATAAGGTTACAAAACACATTGTATTTTCTCTGTCTCCTTACCAATTCTAAGATATGTTCTGAAAGAGCATTGGGCTTTTCACAGTGAGTCACTTTGTTGGCTCTTCTGCGTGGTGTTGCGGAGGCTTCAGTGATCTTCTCAGAATTCCCAGCACCCACTGCTCTCCGAGTTCACCTCAGTCTACTTACCACCCCCCTTCCCATCCACCACTTGTAACTTAGAAACGTCTTGTGAGTGTTGAAAAACTGGCAGAATTTTGAAAATTTAGCTCTCTAATTTTTTTTAGATTAATCCTTATCAAGGACAGAATGCAGCCAGGTGATCAAACCCAAGTTTTGACTTAGAAAAGGTGTCTTTTCAGGTTTCATCCTAATTTGTTCCTTCCCCACGCACGTGCCGACCTTCCCACTCTGCGTCCTCGTTCACACTGTTCTTGGCCTCCACTTCTTGATCTTCCATTTCTCCACGAGCAGAGCAAGTGCATCTCTGAAGCACTAGCCCCAGTGTGTCTTCTCTCAGGGCCTTCCTCGGGGCCCCTCCAGCCAGAGGGGGCTTCCTCCCCGTCTCATCACCCCCAGCACTTTGGGGGAGGGGACTCTGACGTGGAAACGGGGTGCAGAGAAGTCCTTCGGCTACGGAGTAGGACAGATCTGGGGACAGACTCTCTCTCTCTGCCACTTGCTATGTGATTCGAAACAAAACGTTTAACTGCATCTGAAAATAAGGATAATGGGTACCTGCACGTTTGGCATGGAAACAAATTAAATAGTAAATGTTAAGCCTGACAGTAGACGATGTTTCTTGACTAAATTAATAAAATAGTGTAATAGCTTGTGCTGAGTTATATTGTGTTTCAAACCTTGCTTCCAGAAGCAAGTACTGTGCTTTCTTCTGTAAGATTTATCAGAAGTAAGGAGTCACTTAAAAAAGGGTTTGTGTTGTGTGAGTTATAAAGCTTTTATAAAAATATTAAGTGTTTTACGAATTTTCAGGGTCCTTTTTTTTCTTCTGAAAATGCATTTTAGCTATATTTCCTTAAAGTTACACAGGGAAATATTTTAAGCTTTACTATTTTAAAATAAGAAATGGGTGCTATCCAAATGTGAAATTTCTTGTTACGAATTTTCAGGGTCCTTTTTTTCTTCTGAAAATGCATTTTAGCTATATTTCCTTAAAGTCCATGTGCCTCAACCCCTCAGCCCCTTGCGTTCTCCCTCTGCTTCCTTTTGAAAGCTTTGCCTGGATAGATTAGACCCACAGAATCTCACACACCTGTGGGAGCCTTACTCCCTCACTGTCCAGGGGGCTCTGAACGTTTGGGGTCAGAGGCCGTTTTGAGATTCTGAGTAAAACTGTAGTCATTCTCCCTAGAAAATTCCATATGCACAAAATTTACATGTGCCTGCTCTCAGGAACAGAAGCCAGTGTTTTTCAAACTGCTTTTAAACCCATTAGTGGGTCATAAAATTGATTTTTGAAAAACGAGCAGTTAAAAAAATTAGAATAGAACATACAGTACATAATGTGTACCTGGTTCATCATGTAGTTAAATAGAATTTCATAATGTAGTTAAATATAATTTCAAAAAAACTCATTTCAGTTTTGTTTGTATGGGTACTGGTTGTGGTATTAAATATATTTAACACCACTGTCAAGTGGGTCATAGTCAGGAAAATCCGAGAACCATTAATATAAACCCACAGATGGCTCTCCTTGTGTTTGTTCTGACATCCCACATATAACAGCCTGACACCTGAGCTCAGGTTTACGGGCCTGGTACTCGTCTGTTTTCAGGTGCCAGTGGTTTGCTAGGTCCCAGCCACCTTCCACCTTCGCTCGATGCCTGTTGTCTTAATGTGCTCTCACGTATCGGAATCTCGCCACCGAGGCAGAATGTACATGTCCTTAAAATGTTGTCTCTTCCATTTTACTTCATTTGGAGATTTAGTTAAACTTGTTTTGAGATGATTTAAGCCTAATTGAGTGAACATTTTAAACAATTAAAATGGTTTTGTTGGTTTTGAATGACTATAGCTTCAAAAGTTATAGGTAATTCAGTTTATCTTGAATTGACCTCTTTGAGCTCAGTTTTATCCTCACAGAAATTGCAGCATAAATATATCAAGGGAAAATTTAGCAGCCTTTATATCTTCATCTTTTATTTAATTGTGTCATCTACAAAACCAGTTAATTTTTAATGAGGATGATGATGACAAAGTAATCTTGTTATTTATTGAGGTCCTACTGTGTGCCAGACACTATAAAGGACTTCACTTGTGTTATCATACAACCCTTACACCCACACCTGGTGGCGTGGTTGGCGTTGTCCTGAATTTACCGATGAAGAAACTGAGGCTTACACAGGAAGGAGTCATGACCTGCCCAAGGTCAAATACCTAGGAAGAGACAGAACTCAAATCTGAAGTCAGGTTCATCCGCCTCCAAAGTCTATCCTCTTATTTAACCACTTCCTGGATGGCCTAGGATTCTGTATATTTAATGACCGTTTCCTGGTTTTCTAATTGGATTTTATTGTCTTCGTCACACCTATCCACAGTATTGTGTTCAGCATTGGTAAATCTGCTATGAGTAAGAGGTTATGTCTAGGTATTGGTTTTATTGTACTTAATAAAATAAATCAGTTGATTTTTTTCTTCTTGTATTTCATTGCAGACTATCTGCCAAAAAACACCTAAAGACTCTCCGAAGTATGAAGTTTGTAAAAGAGCCTTAAAGGAAGTAAGCAAGGTAGGTGTGGAGAAGCTCATCGGACAGGAAACTATTCAAATAGCTAGGGAGAGAGTGCATCCGGCTTTGATGCTGAAAATTTGTAGATTCTCATAGCCATTTGCACAGCATTCTTTATGTAGCTGAAAAACAAAATGATGTCTGCTATACTCAAATGAAATGTGCATTTTTACTGTGTCAGCCAGTCTTGCTTTGAGGGCCTATAGACATCTCATTTTCTTGTGGTGTCTGAATAACTGTTTATTCATTCTCTCATTAAATAAATATTTATTGCCTCTCAACTACTGTGCCAGGCATAATGCCAGCCCTTGAAAATACAGTGATGAACGAGACAGTTGTGGTTCCAGCCCTCATGAAATGTGCCGTGTAAAGGGGAAGGCGGATGGTAAATAGGAATTACAATAAAGGGTGGTGAGTGACAAGACAGGGAAGAAATAGTAATGTTTAAGCTAAACTTAAAGCAAGAGTAGCTATAAGCCAGGAATGAGGAAAAGAGAATGTCTCAGATATAGAGAGAAACCCAAAGGCAAGAAAGTGTTTAGAGAATGTGAAGACCTGGAATGTTCTCCATGTGACTGGAGAGCCCAGTCCCAAGTCTAGGAGAGAGGACTGGGGAGCCATGCTGGGAATTCTCGACCTCATCCTAAGATGCAGCAGCTGTAAATTCCTGGGTTGTGAAGGTGACCAATTATGAGGGGTTTTTTATAGTTGATTAGGCTAGACATGACAATGATGCATACCGACAGGACAGAAAGATGGAAAGAAGCAAACCTATAATTTGGGGGAGGCAAGCATGGAGATTGAAGGGGTGAGCATACTGGGGTCAGAGGTCAAGGAATGTAGCCTCTGGCTTGGGCAACTAGGTAGATGCTCTTACTTGTCTCTGCAGTAGAAATATGGGAGAAGCTGATGAGTTCCATTGGGGATATGGGTATGTATTGAGATTCCTGTGGGATATCCAAATGGGCTGAATAAATAAGTCAGGAGCTCAGTGGAGAGTCTGGAATTGGACGTACAAATTTGGGAGTCATCAGCGTATGGAGGGCTTTCGAACCGGGGAGAGTGGCTGAGAATACCCAGAAAGAGTGTGTAGAAGAAGAAAAGTAGTGAGTCTGAGATACGACCGTGAACAGCAGCAACATTTGTCTTGTTTAGAGAAAAGGAAACTTGCAAATCAAAACAGAACATACCAAAGAAGGAGGGAAACCATAAAGGTCTGGCAAAATAGCAGATGGTTTGGTGGGAGGAAGGTCAGCCCTATTCAGTGCTCCTGAAACATAAAGTGCGATAGTGTATTGGGTTTGTCATCAGGTGGGTGTGACTCTGCAGTGACGGGTGAGGGAGCAGGTTGGAGTGCATTAAGGGATGAGTAGGGGGTGTGAACCTGCAGCCAGCCAGCAAGGGTAGCTAGCTCTTTCAGCAATGGGGCTGTGAGTGGAAAGAGAGAGAGCTCAGCTGACAGGGAAGTGAGTGAGGGTGTTTTGTTGTTTGTTTAAAGACCAGACAAATAGAGGTATATTTAACTGCTGATAGGAATATCCAGATGAGAGAAAGCAATAAAGGTAAGTCGGCGAGGATACTGAGTGGGCGAGGCATAGAGGCAAAGACGATGATGGCATCAGAAGCTCCCTAAACCTAACGATGCTGCGTGTGTACCACCTTCGAGTTCGGTGTGTCTTTGTACCACTTTCCTGCACAATACTGCTGAATCTTCTTAAAACTGGCTCAATTTTATTTATCCTCATCCTCGCCAATAATTTTAAAAAATCACAGGATTTATGAGCTACTTATTTTTCTGACATACGTTTTTGCATTAAAAATAAGTTTATTTTTGTCTTAGTTCATTTGAGAACAAAATACTGTAGATCTGGTGGCTTATAAACAACAGAAAGTTCTTTCTCCCAATTCTGGAGGTTGAAAAGTCCAAGATCGAGGTGCCAGCGTGGTCATTTGAGCACCTTCTTCCAGACTGCTGACTCCTTCTTGTGTCCTCACAGGACAGCAGGGGCAAGGAGGGTCTCTGCAGCCTCTATTATAAAACATGTAAAATCCCATTCATGAGGGCTATACCTAGTACCATCATCCTTGGGGCTTAAGATTTCAACATCTGTATTCAGAAGAGATACAAACATTCAAACCATGGCAACCTGTCGGCCACTGAAATTCACTTCTTGCCCCATCGGTGGTCTGCACATCCCACTTTGGGAAGCGGTGGAGCAAAGAAACTGCCTGACAGGTGTGAAGTCACCTGCGGCCCTGCTGCCAGTGGGTCTCTACTCCGGGAACCCAAATCCTGTGCTGCCTCCCTGCAGGAGTCGGGGAGGGGAGTGTCTCTGGGAGGAGCTACTAGAGTAGTTTAGCCTTGAACATGCAAGAGATTTGTCAAATTTGATGTGGCTGCTCTTGAGAAGTTGAATTCACACAGAAGAGAGAAGAGAGAGGTAGGCGTTGAACTGAACTAGGAGTGGTAGTGAATTTTTTCAAGCTTTCGCATCCCAGTTACAGTAGACTGCTGCAGTCCTTCAGGTATCTATTATTAACTTGATTCGATACTGATACTTTTAGGAAAGGTTGGCAGAATGCAGGAGACCAGTGAATTGCCTTACCTGGATCCTGGAAGTGTATAAAAGGCTCTCTGTAAAGAAAAGCTGTTCCAGTGACTTATTTTCTTATAGGGCAGCATTTCTTTCTTAGTTATGAGTCATGAATATCAGAATTATCCCCCTAGTCTCTTGGTGTTATGTGAAGAGGGAAATTACTGATATACCCAGCTCAGGAAGTAATTCTTTCATTTGTGAAGGTCACTGCTGAAAGCCTACTGGTGGCTTCTCTGCGCACTTAAGACTACAGTCCAGATGCCTTACCGGCTTGCATGCTTTGACCCTGGCCCATCTCTCTAGCTTCATCTTGTGTCAGCTTCCTGTGTCAGGTTCTTTTACTTTCTCGGGCACACCAGCACTTCCCCATCATTGGCCCTTTGCTCATGGTGTCCCCTCTGCCTGGCCCGCCGCTCCTTCTCTCTTTTCCTTTAGCTTTCAGTGTAGGTGACCTCTCCGGAGAGACCTCCTTCTCCACCTTCCTCTTCCCGATTCCCCTGGTTTTTGTTTTTTTTACGTTCAGATCTCAGTCTGTAATGATTGTATCTCCCTTCCGCTCACCCATGAGAATAGAGATTGTGTAAGCACTTTCAGACGCTTACAGAGGATAGCTCTTTGCTGCTGCAGCTAAATGTAGCAGGGCCATTTGTCACATTTGTCAAAGTGGGTGAGGTCCCTTTTCGGCTGGATGTCTTACTACTGTGATTTTTATAGAGGTTTCATTATGTAGGCATGACTGATTAAGTAAATCATTAGCCATTACTGATCAAGTCGATTTCTAGCCGCTGCCCCACCCCCGAGAAGCTTAGGGGATGGGGCTAAAAGTCTGAACCCACTTTCTCATCTCGTGGCTGCTTCCCCTGTCAGCCAGCCTCATCTCCTGTTAAGGGATTTCCCAAAGTTACCTCATTAACATAAACACTGGTGCTGTTGAAATGGGCTTGTTATAAATAAATATCCTATTATAACTAAAGATGCCCCTATGGCTCCTACTAAGAAATTACAAGGGTTTTAGATGCTATGTGCTGGGTAGTATGAACAGAGACTAACTGTATTTCTTATTATAAATCACAGCATCACGGGGGTTCACCAAAGGACTATATGCATTTCGGTTGTAGACAATTCATTAGTTCTAATTAAAGAGAATTTCCCTTAGCTTGACCTTCCTTGAAGAATCATCAACCATCGGGTTTCACCTGAATAAAGGCTTCCCTCTTTCATTATTCTGTTTGCTGGTCATATGCATTGCACGTCCCATTCTGTTGAGAATTTGCCTTTGATGTGGGTAGTCTGCCTGCAGCTGCTCAGACTAGGAAATGAGGAGGAAGGTGCACATTCCCTGAGGCTGCGTGAGGAGGTTCCCTTGGGTAGAGGTCAGGAGGGGGGAGGGGCAGAGGGAAGGGGCAGGAAGCACAGGGACCTGACCTGTGGGAGGGACCTGTGTGTGGAGGGCGGGCGTGATGGAATAGGAACACTTGAAGGACATTTGTCCCTGAAAATTTCCAGGATAATTTTTCCCTCTGTCTTCACGAACTAATGATGCCATTTCTAACTGAGTACAAAGGCTTCACTGTGTAAAACAGAACTTGAACTGTCAGAAATGAGTCTCTGGAGCTTCCCAAGTGCTAATTATTTCCTGCGAGAGATCTGCTTTTGAAAGTGAGGTCTCTCTCCTTGACCTCTCAGCCCTCCTATGTCTCTGTCTTCCCAGTTGGTCCGTCTGTGCAATGAAGGCGCCCGGAAGATGGAGAGGACGGAAATGATGTACACAATTAACTCACAGCTGGAATTTAAAATTAAGGTATTCTCACACTTTTACGTAAACAGATTTATTACTGCTCTTGCTTAAGTCTTCAGAAAATAGAGAGGCAAGTTGAGGGCAACAAAGTGGATAGGATTTGACTTTTCAAAGAAGGGCCATAAATTGATTAGAAAGAGGCTGACAGAGGGAGCAGCGGATGCCGGGTGCAACTCCGTTCTTGCTCCTGCCAGACCAGGTGACCTCTCTGCAGGCCACAGAGTTGGGGGTTATCCAACTAGAGCATCTGTGCCCCCCGTCCCCAAGGAAGACACCAAACTTGGGAACAGGCCAGTTAAAAATAATAGAATTTTAGAGTGGAAAGGAGAGTTCTTCAGTGTACTCAAAGTGTCCTGCAAACCAGCTGTATCCCAGAAGCTGGACTACAGTGTTCTCCCAAATCAAATGAGGACGCTCCTTGTCTGGTTTGCAAAACAAGATTGTTTGTGGATTGTTCTTTGCAAATTTATTTTTCTCCCATAAATCTTTATTGACTGTGCGCTGCCTGTTTCTGCTTGTCAGAGCAGGTGACGAGGTGAACAAAAAAGAAAGTGACAATTTCTGACAAATCTGGGCCACGCTCAGTCCTTGGTTGGTGGATAGCTGAGTTCTGAAAGGATGCAAATGCTCGAAATTGTGATTTTGTCTTACCACCTGTGAATTTCACTGAGCAACTTAAAATGACAGGTCATGTTTTTTTTATAGTAAAAGTGTTCCTAATCGTGCAGTGGTTAATGATCAGCATTTCATGGCCCACTGCAGAGAGCAGATCACTGGCCTGTTGTACAGTGTGAGGACCAGTACAGCTATATATACCCTCTTATTTTACAGATGAGGAAACGAACACCCAAAGAAAAATTCATTGTTAACAGGTTTTCTTGGTGAGTGGTGGTAGAATCAGGGCTGGGGTCCTGATGTCCTGGCTTGTAGATCAGGGTAAATTCTTCACCACCACATCTTGACTATAAAGGTTTAGTGGCAGAAACAGGATCCATAATTCTGCTTAGAATAGATGATGATGGGCACTTGTAAACCCAACACAAATACATACATACCCTTTAAATAGTTACAGTGTCCTCATACAGAAATTCACAGCAATTTCAAAACCCATCTTTCTCCCATCACCCCCAAAGAATCTTGTCCTTCTCTGTAATTGGTTTCTAATTGTTTTAGGAAAATATATCTGGTCATTGAGAAATGCCATCAGCAGCGAAAGTAAAATGAGCCTTGACTTACCAAATTTCTCCTGGGAAATGCTGGTGTCACCCCACAGCAAGCAAGGCACCCGTCAGTAGCGCTTGGCTAAAATCACCAACACGTCAGACTGGACCACCAGCACTTCTTCCTTTGCATGCTTCACCCACACTAGCCCCATCCATCAGATCTCAGGCATGAGTTACAGCACAGCAGAATCTTTCTTCTGCCACCAGGGCCCTCAACCTCCCTGAAAATTTTGGAGTAGCTTAGAGTTGTGCCATGTTGCAGCCAACATGACCTTTGAGACAGTTTTATTCAGGACGGGATGCAGCATGTAGAAGACAGCTTGGCAGTTCCTCAAAAAGCCAACCAGAATTACTGTGTGACCCAGCCGTCGCCCCCCCCCCAGGTGCATACCCGAGAGAACTGAAGGCGGTTGTTCAAAAAACCCCTTTACATCAATGGGCATGGCAGCATTATTTATTATTGCCAAATTGTGGAAACAACCCAGATATCCATTAACAAAATTGGGGAAGTGATAAAAATGTGGTATATCCATCCAGTGAAACTGTATTTGGTCACAGAAAGGAATGAAGTCCTGGTACATGCTACAATGTGCATGAGCATCGAAAACGTTATGCTTGAGTGAAAGCAAACAGACTCAATAGGTCATGTATTGCATAATTCCATTGATGTGACATGTCCAGAATAAAGGAATCCATGGAGATAGAAAGTAGAATTGTGATTGCCAGGATCCTGGCGGAGGCAGAGTGGAGAGTGAATCCTAACGCATTTGGGGCTTCCTTTTGGCGTCATGAACATGTTCTGGAATTAGGTCGCTATGATCATCACACAGCATTATGAATGCACTGAAGCCACTGACTGAATCATATACATACTTTTAAATGGTTCAATTATTAACTTTACATCAGTTTTAAAATATTTGCTCTTCAGTGTCTCTTCCTTGTCTTGCTGGCCCACAAAATCAGTTGAGTCTTATGCTGAGGCTAGTTTTCTAGGATGCCAAGGAACACAAAAGTCTTTTCTCCGTGGGAATTGTATCAGTACCGTTAGGGACATATTTTTGTTCGTGGATTCCTTTTCTGGGTTTTGAGGTACACCTGGATTCTAGTCTTAGGGTTTCCGAACTCCAGGATTGCCCACTGAGGCTTGTTCAGATTTTTTTGTGGTCATTTTCATAGTTGCTGTTCCTCCCTCTCCACCAACACTGAATGAGTTTTATCTTCTAACAAATCAATTCTGAAACAAAAAAGCACATAACATTAGATTTTTGTTCTCAACAGAAGCAGACCTATTGAAAGCCACTCTCAGTTTTAGATATTCATTAGAAATTTATTTTTATCTGGTGGAGTATGAGGAGTCCATAAAAATCAATCTATTTTAAAGACAGCCCAGTAATTTGAAAAACTTCCTTTCCGGTCCCTAAACTAAGAGCAGCCATAAGGATGTGGCAGGTACACTGGAACTTAAAACCGTCCTTGGTTGGCCAGGTCGGTTCCATGCAAGAGCAGGATAGGATAGCTCTGTGTTCCAGCAATTACGTACCCTCAGCAAGACCAACCCGGACTCTCAGTTCTCTGTGGTGACCTCTTGTGTGCTGATGGGTTCACCAGTCACCTAAGCACTCTCTTCACCTGTTGGCATTTTAAGTTCAGCCATTCCTGTTGGGTAATCGTCTGATTGGAGATCTGGGGGTTGGAAACTCAATGTACTCACTTAATAGCAAGTTTTGAAAGTTTGAGGTCAACCATAATCTTTCATTCTTTGTAAACCTCCAGGAAAGCAGTACATAACTGATGAGGAACCTGCTTATAGAAGTCTTTTATAAAGTTTCAAAAAATTAAATTCTTTCTTAGCTTACTTTATTTCCTTCCTAATATCCCCAATTTCCTATAGCTATTTTTAATCATTATTCCCTGAAAAGGGTGACATTTGGTTGCACTACATTTCCACAGTTACACAGTTATGTTTTGTGTGTCCGAGAACTTCAGCTTATTTTATGGATCTAGTTTTGTAAGTCAGCTTTTTGGCAGTAAGCATTTCTGGTAACTTAAAAAAAGAGAGAGAGATCTCAAGGGTAAGGATTATTCTGTGGTTTTGAGAGTTTTTCAGTTGGAAACTGGAAACTGAAAATTTTTTTTAAACTATGTAATTTCTTGTATCCAGCCTTTTCTGTGGGATTAAGATGGATTATTTGGCGAAAACTTTGTTTTTCCAACCAGAAAATAGCATGATGCTTTCAGGGGTGAATCTCTATGAGGAAAACTAGCACAAACTTAAGAACAGGTGTTCTTCAGAATATGGCTAAGAATTAGTAGACAAATCACACATTTGAGAGGACTTTTTTTTCTTTTGAATAAAGTCTGTTTAGTTCATAAAGTAAATGTAGACTTTTATATTTGTTCCTTAACTATAGTTATCTATATTTTCCTGTATGTTTAGATTCTGACTTGTGAAATATAAGAGACCTGCCGTTGTTACTGGTAGATTTCTTTCTGAGGCTTTTTGGTTTTAAGCGACTCCTTATCCATCTTCTTTCTCAGTTGAGAGTTAATAGAAAGAGTTAATATAATACTTACTTTCTTGTTGACCCAATAGCAGTTTCATATTGAGTTTTAGTTCCATATAGGCAAATTAGTGTTTTTTAATATTGGGAAATAAAAATGTTCTTTTTCATGTTGAATTGGAGAATTACTATACTTCTCTGTTTCACCATAATATACCTAAAAATAATGATGCATGCCATAATATGTATAATCTGTTTGTTTGTAAGGTTTATATTTTATGTATAATAACTTTAAAAGTACTGTCGTTTGGCTTTGGGTGCTGAGCTTTTCTCTTCTCGCAGCCTTTTCCTCTGGTCTCCTCCTCCCGGTGGTTGGTGAAGAGGGGCGAACTGACAGCCTACGTAGAAGACACTGTGCTTTTCTCAAGAAGGACGTCCAAACAGCAAGTGTACTTCTTCCTCTTTAACGACGTGCTCATTATCACCAAGAAGAAGAGGTACGCCTTTCCGGGTGCTGCTTGCTGTGTGTCCAATTTCAAAGCGCTGCCGTTCAGATGCTTGTTAGAGGTGATCACTGTTTAAAAGCTGGAGGTGTTAGATGTGTAGCTTCTACACACGGAACCACAGCAGCGTCTGGGCTTCGTTTTCTTTAAATTACCTGCACAGCTGAGACTTGAATCGTTAGCAGCACCAGCATTCTAGCCAGGCTGTGTGGAGCTTTTGGAGTGTGCAAACCCACGTTCTGAGCATTTTATACATTCATATTACTGAGTTCTCGTGACATCCCTTGGGAGGGAATGCTCTTATTATTCTCAATCAGCAGTTTTCAAACCTCTTCTCTGTAGAACCTTTCCCCCGATTGAGAACAAGCTGGGGCGCACGTCTAGTGCTCCTGGTAATTTAATTTAAAATCCACTGCTCTTCGTGACTGGTAGTCTAAAAGGTTTCCCCGTGACTGGGAAGATGTTCACGACCCTCTAATACTCTCTTCTTAAGGGAATATAAAGTAAATCGGCTGGTTGGCAGAGTGTTATGACTCTAACTTCAGACTTCTGGTTGTGTACTCATGAACTGCTCTGGGGAGACATCCAGGAAGAATACTGTACGAGCATGTGTGTGCTCACACACACACGTACACACACACTCCCCTCAGCTCTGCTGTTCCCTAGGGAACGTTCTAACTATACTCAGTATAGTAAAGGATTTTCCTGCTGGTCCTTCATGAATAGTCCATCTTTCCCAGAACGCAAACTTAACCATGAATCTGTGCTGTGTTATTTCCACATAGGAAGGCAATGCTAGTGAGGAGAACTGCTGGCATGTAATAGAAGTAGGGGTAGTTCATAGGGTACGGTTCTGACAAGGTGAAGAGACTCATGGAAACAGGCTTCTAGGAATATGTAAAATATGCATTGAAATTTACCGTAAGATATTTATTTAAATTCCACTTCTGACTTGCTGACATGTTGGCTCGAGTAGTCAAACTCGGTTGAAACAGAGGTTGAGCTTCTCTTTTCGCTCCTTTTAGTCAGACTGTGTTATGAATGGTTTCAGCTGTTTGGCTGCCTGGCTGAACTGACAGCTTTGCATGGTCTGTCCTGAAAAGCCGTAATACAATGATGAGGGTTATTTTTCATACTTAGGAAAAGAGTGTTTCCGTAACTTTAGGAAGAAATGATTCCTCTTACCTTGGGTCCATTTAAATAGTTCTAGGAGTTAAGTCGATTTTATAAATAAAGGATGGGAGAGACAGTACAGTTTTTGTATTTTTGTGTTTTGTTGGTTTCCTATGAGATAGCATGTTTTCTTGGCATTCTTCAAGATGTTTTGTTTTTTGGGAAGAATAATTATATATATATGCTCTTCAAATGCCAGAACCCTGGACTTTTAACATCTTCCAGCTGTTGGAATATTGGCTCTGTCTCAGTGGGCCCAAAGCTTTATCTCAGCTTTTGATTT
This sequence comes from Artibeus jamaicensis, assembly GCF_021234435.1. Lineage (NCBI taxonomy): Eukaryota > Metazoa > Chordata > Mammalia > Chiroptera > Phyllostomidae > Artibeus > Artibeus jamaicensis. The sequence continues at coordinate 28,948,653 of NW_026522046.1, read as the reverse complement.
AACAGTAAAGTATATTAAACTGATTTTAAACAAAATGTAGTTTTGATTTTGATATCTTCAGTGACTTGGTGAAACCATTAAGGGTATTTAAGCCAGGATAGTACAACTTTTATTCTTGGACTTGCATAGAACTACCCAATAAATACAGACTTTGAAAGTTTGAATTAAGGTATATGCTGTTCTACTAACTGGAATACTTTTCCCTCCATGGGAGATTTTGCCATTACATTTCAAGTTGCTTTCCTAGCTACCCCACACGTATTTTCTCAGGTAAATTTGAACTTATATTATAATAAAAGGAACAGCAAAATATACAGCTCCAATGGAGAGGGCAACCTGAGTACCTAACTTTGCCCTTAACTGAAACTGGAATTTTCTTGCCCTCACCATGAGCTCATCCTGCTTCAAAGGTGCTCTTGACTCAGAATGGCACTGGCGCTCAAGTTGTCTAACCTGACTGTGTGGTGAGAGTGACAAGCAGAACACAGAGGCTGGATAAACAGGCCTGGTTAAAAATGTACAGTGTGCACAGCCATGTTTACTCTGCAGCTTCAAGGAGGCAGCTATAAATGCTTCGCATGCCAGAGGCAGCAGCGAAGGAGATTCGGAGATTCGACAGCTTTCAACAAGGCAGTAATTTAGGCTTGGCCAAGAGGTACAGATAAAGGATTACTACCTGCGCCAGCTCTGCAGGACTGATCCAGCCACCCACCGCCTAATCGTAATTCCAGGGACTAGTCAAGGAGCCTAGCTTCTGCATCTCCAATGTTTTCAGCGTCAGGGAGGCTCCGGGCTCCCGGCAGAGACGGCCTGGGAGGAGAGTTACTCTTTCTCCTCCCCCAGTGTGGCAGCTGTTCTGTGCCGAGCACGGCCGCAGATGCCTAGGGTGTGTGGCTGCCTCCGCTGTGCAGGGGCCTTCTTACTGCTAGTACTTGCAGAGTGTCCGTGACCACGGCTGTCTTCTAGGACAGGAATTTTCACTTATTTTTTTTTTTAGAATATCAAAAAAGAAGTTTAAAGTTTCCTTTAGCTTTGGACTGTTCATGAGTCACTGTGTTAATAGTCTCTTCCACCACATTTCAAAAGGATACACGATCAGCTTGACTGTTTTGAATGAGGAAGGGAGATCTTTGGCAGTGGAAGCTTTCCTCACAGATTACTTGGGCACTTCTGGAGCCGAGTTCACCTCGGCTCATCCGGAGACCTGACAGCTCCTTGGCCTGGGGCTGCTGCGTGCTCTGTAGGGTGTTTTAGCAGCTTCCCAGTTTCTGGTAGCACTGTCCTCCCAGGTGTGACAACCCGAAATATCTCCAAACACTGTCACATGTTCTCCTGGGGCCACATTGCCTCCAGCTGAGAACCATCGTCCCAGAGTGGTGGTGAAGTGTCCGCCGGCGCTGCCTTCACAGTCGTGACAGTGTGAAAATCTGTCCGTCCTGACACAGCAATAATCGATTGCAGTGTTGTGCTCATAGCTTAGTGGACAGTAACTTCTTATACTGTGCAGTCCGTGCCTAGGAATAACTTATTTATCATCATCCGTTACAGCGTATAGACTATGTGCCCTGTACAACCTTAGGTATTAAATACTGTGCTTCCCAGTTCTGCAGTGTGAATACTGAAATCAAGACCTAAATAAGTTCAAACTCTCAAAAGACTTATTTTGTAAGGTAGTTAACTATCTTACTATTTTCATATACCAGCCTTGTATCTGGCGTAGGTCTTCCCTTCCGATTTAGTCTTTAGATAAAAAGTTTTTCTCCCCAGCTGCTGTAGCGAAGTACCACGCACTAGGTGGCTTAAAGCAGTAGCACTCCATCCTCTTGCAGTTCTGGAGGCAGAGGTTTGAAGTCCAGATATCGGCAGGCCGTACCTGCTCCGAAGGCTCTGGGAACGAACCCTGCCTTGCCCCTTCCAGCTCCTGCTCACTCCTGAGGTTCCTTGGCTTGTAGCAGCCTAACTCCAGTCTCTGCCTCTGTCTTCACATGGCTTCTTCTCTCCTGTGATTTCATGTCTCTAAATCTGCCCCCCTGCCACCATATAAGCACACAGGTTACTGCATATAGGAGCCACCCTGCTCCAGAATCATCTCATCCTAACTTGATTACATCTGCAAAGACCTTATTTCCAAATACGGTCAAATGCACAGGTACTGAAGGTGAGGGCTTTGACGTATTTTTTAGAGGGCACAGTTCAACTCAGTCTCCTCTCCCAGCCCTTGGTCACTAATGTTTTAAGCTAGTTCTTTAGGCTAGAACACACCTTTATTTTTCGAACACTGATGGATACCATTTTTCATAGTTTAGGAGGGTCGTCACAGTTATGTGACTTCCACATCTCTACTGGGTGGTCATGTAAGGTTATCTTCATTCAAGTCTTCTCCTTCAAACATGGTCCTTCTCCAGGGTCTGTTCCAGGGCTTCTGTCTAGCTGGTTGCTCCACAGTGAACCTGAAAGATGACTTTGACTCCCTGTTCTTCAGTGCACTTCCCTATTCAGCCAGTCTCCATTCTTCTGAGCATCCCATGAAATTGCTTCTCTCATGTTGCCACTGCCCTGGGACCCCACCTCGAATCTGCCGTTGAGATACATCTGACTGGCTTCATGCCACCATCCCTCCACCCATTTTTCATTGCACAGCCAGAGTGTGCTTTTCAAAAGACAGACCTACGCAGCTTATCTCTTGCAAACTGCCCTTCTGTGGTCTTACCTTGACTTGGTATAAAACTTCACTGAAGCACCTTCCTGGCCAGCAGGACCTGGCACATGTCTCTTTCTCTGCTTAGACCAGGGTGTCCCTCCTGCGACCCACGGGCCACGTGCAGCCCAGGATGGCCATGAATTTGGCCCAACACAAAATTGTAAATTTACTTAAAATATTCTGAGATTTTTGTGTGTGTGATTATGTGTCACAGTGTATTTAATGTGTGGCCCAAGACAATTCTTCTTCCAGAGACGCCAAAAAATTAGGCATCCCTGGCATTCTCTCTGCCCCCCAGTTCCTCTCCACCCCAGACCTTTTCTAGGCAAAGTCCTTTTCATTGTTTAGGCCTTAGATTAATTGTCAAACCCATTGGGAGTTCTTCTCCATTGCTCTAGAGCGGGTTTATTCTGGCTACTTTGTGATCCCACGAAACCCTGCATTTTCTTCACCATAACGTTTGTGTTACCGTGTGTTCATCTCTTGTTGACCTTTGCATCCTCGGTGCATAGCCCAGTGCCTATCCCATAAAGTTCGTTTGTAAATATCTGTTAAATGTCAACTGTTAGTGGCAAATGGCGCCAGATGTTAGACCTTGGTTCTTGAGTTACACTCAGAAAAGAATTCAGCACCAAAACTCAAATAATAGTGACAGTTTGAGACAGTCACAGGGGCAGAAGAAGTGAACCAGCGTGGCTGTGTAGACCAGGAAATGAGTTGCAGAGGTAAAAGAAGGGCCTTTGGAGCTTAGGAGAAAGGCTGCCATAGATGACATGCCTGGGAGAAGGAGAGGAAGGCGTGGCGTGCTCCAGAGAGACAGGGAGAGTGCAAGAGTGCAAGTGCAAGTGCACAACGGTCTTGCGTCTGAAGAGCTGCTGTCTGTCTTCCACAGGTGGGGATCTGGGGGGAGGTCTCAGGGGAGGATCTCAGTAGAATATTCATCAGCTTTCCAGGTGTGTCTTTTCACGGTTGTGGTCTCTACTGATTGGGCGGTGCCAGGGCAGGGGGCCATTAGTCATGGCAGCGGGCCCAGGTGTCAGTCATGGCATCGCTTCCTCTGGCTTTGCTGCTTTTCTGAGCCTGGAGCTGAAACACCACTGAGGCCTGTGTGTTATCTCTAGTTTGACCAAACTCTGTCACTGTGGTCAACAGACCCAAGGCTTTGTCTTAAGAGGCTATTTGATGTGGACTAGAGCCTCCTTGTCTTGGGAACTTAATGCTTAAGGAAATGGTCATTCAAGGGGCTGGTATGGGAGTTGTCTGAGGCCATTCTACAGCCCCCTTGTTCCTTTTCCAAGGGGGTCTACCACACGACTAGCCACATGCCAGGGGAGAAAAGGTCAGGAGAAGGTCTGAACGATGTGATCAGCAATATGAAAGGTCAGGGGGTCTGAACTGCATGGCCAGCAAAATGCTAGAAGAGAAAAGATTGCCCTGGGAGGTGAGGTCCCACCCCAGTTTTGCCCATCGCTAGGTACTTGGGGCTTTCTCCCCTGGGTAACCTTAGTACCTGGCGTGTTATTCCTACTCCGTGCAGTTAGACTCTGCCTGTCTAACTATATCAAACCAATCATGTGAATGATTAAATATAAACAGTTCAAATGAATTGGACAGCCTCCTCTCATTCCACCCTCAAGCTAAAATTTCTTTGAATGTTCTTTTATGTGATTTTTGCATTCTACTCCATTATGTAATCCTTCTTAAGTAAACATTTTAAATTAATTTTGGCAAAAAAAAAATCTGGAACTTGGTTTATCCTGGGACCTCTGGAGTTTCACCTGCAGAATACAACCGGACTGTTAGGACTGTGTTTCCAAAGCTGTGCTCTGTAGAGGAGGTGTTCGGGGCTTGCTTTTGTTTTGTGCTGTTGTGCCAACTAATGGTTTGAGCTACAGGTAAAAGTGCACTCACACAGGAGGGCTAAGCAATAAAAAGTTGAACTATCACACACACGAACAATAAGAAGTCGGGTGATTTGGAGAAACCCTCCCTGTTGTATTCCTCTCAGGGAAATTTACTTTTCCACTGTTAGAAAGCTTTTGGCTGTATGTGCAGAATTCCCAAGTAACAGTGGCTCAAACACGAAAGGCGTTGCACTCGCTTCTCTCTCCAGACAGGGAGCCTGAGGGGGTCAGCGGGGCCCAGAGGTCACCGGGAACCCAGCTCCGTCCCACTCCTCAGCTGCTCTGAGTGTGGAGCTTCCCGGCTGCAGGCGGTTCCTGCAGGCGGCATGATTTCATTCAGGATCACAGACAGGAGGCTGGGGTGAACACCAGAGGCCGAGCCAAGGGGCTCTGTCCTCAGGCGGCTTTTCTTTTTTATCAGCAGAGGAAAACCTTTGCCAGCCAGTCCCCGGAGGACTTCTTATATGTCATGGGTGAGTCTTGGGTCACAGGACTCATTATAAGGGAGGCCGGGAAAGCCGGCCGGTGATAAAGGGGAACAGGAGAACCAGGATTGCTTTGGCTCCGCCATGAAGGGGCCGGCACACGGGGGCTGGATGGACAAGAATGTGTGTGGGGTGGGGGGCTGGCAGCGGATTAGGTCCTATTTCCACTCACAACAAGAAAATCCTTCTTCCCACAGAGCACCACTTAACATACGAGTAGTTTGGGAAGTGCCAAGAGCTCTTTAAAAGAACTAGCACTTTGCCTTTAGGATAAATGGGGTGGGGTGTATTCAGTTTGGCGGAGAAAGAAGTGATTGGAGGTTTCGAAACCGCTTCTTTTGGCCGGCCTTCCTCCTCCAGCTGGGATTCTGGGGTTGGAGGGAGTGTGTTCAGGCAGTGCCTTTGGCTCTCACAAGCAGAGGTGCGCCCCTCGGCACATTTGGGGCAGATGGGTGGGAGTGGTCTAGGAGTTGGGCACAACACCAAAAGAATGCTGAAATCCAGTCTAGGCTTGTTACCTCTAAGAGTAATCGTGTTTGGATTTGTTGTCTTGTCCTGAGTTCTCTATCCATACATAAATGACTTAACTGTGATGGTTTTGGGTAGCCCCTGTAGTGACATGAGTAAGTAATTGAAATAGTAATAAGGGCGATGAGAACCTGTGTTATTGGGCTTGCCGTTCACTGAGCTCAGCGTGTATGTGCCATGTATCACTGAGTTATCAGAGCAGCCTTGCATTACCTCCATTTCACAGATGAACACACTGAGGTGGGGAAAGAAGGACTCTTTTCCAACGTCTCAGCAAAGCTGAAATTCTCTTTAGAGCCTCGTCTCTAAACAATTTATTTCTTGACTTCATTTTTTTTTAATTTTATTTATTTATCTTTAGAAGGGAATGGGAGAAATACCAATGTATGGTTGCTTCCGGTGTATCCCCTGCTGGGAATTGGCCTGCAACCCAGGCATGTGCCCTGACTGGGAATCGAACCGCGATGTTTTGGTTCACAGGCTCGTGCTCAATCCACTGAGCTACACCAGCCAGGGTTTCTTGACTTCATTTTTGTAGAATATTTTCATCATTCTCCATCATTCATTGTCATCAGGAAAAACATCTTAGAAGCTCACACCTTTTTGGGTCATTTTGGTAAATACGTATTCCAAAGCAAGTTTTGTTGTTAAGTGAGTATTTTTATGGTTGTGCAGGTTGTAGGAGGAGATTAGAGCTTGTACTGAATTGCATTTGTGAGCTTTCCTCTACCTCTAGCTACTCTAGCTTCAGAGTATAAGGAAAAGATTGTTCCTCTCACAACATTCCCTTCCTGAAGATAGTTAAGCCAGTAGGTTTCCATTTCCTCATTCCTCTTCCATAAATATTGTGTATATTGACATAACTCGAACTTTGTGACACATTATGAATCCTCGGGGTTTAAAGAAAGGGTTTTCTCTAGTAGAATACTACCAGATTAGTATCATAAATTCAGGGAGTTCAGTTACAACTTGCATTTCCCCGAGTAGTTTGAATGCCCGGTGGCTTAAAGCTGTGCACGCCCCGTGGAAAGGGTCAGGGCCTGGTTTGTGCATTTTTCCATTTTGAAGCCTTGCCCGTTACAGAAATGGAGTCACCTGACATTGCCTCTCTTCCTCTGCAGAGTAAACCCCTTCCTCGGGAAATCAACTTAAAGAGTATCTTGAATAAAGGAAAGACCGTAAGACTGACTCAAAGCTCTTTTATTCCTGCAGCATAAAACATGGTTATTTCTGACTACTGTGATAGTGGGTTCTAAATTCGAGGTGGTGAGATGAGGTGAGGGAGAAATGAGAGCCCCCTTTGCTTTTTTCTCCCCCTCTTTATCTCTGGTCTCCCCACATGCCCTTGATTTCTCTATGTGATGAGCAGTAAGGGTATCTATCGTGTCCTCTGTTCTGTAAGAAGAGTTAATGTTGCCATTCAATGTTGAAAGTTGACTGGGGAGCACAATATCAGTGTCTGGAATCAGACAGAACTGGGCTGGAATCCTGGCCATGGGATCTTGGGCAAATTCCTCTTAACCTCTCAGAGCCTCAGTATTCTCATCTGTAAAATGGGAATAATAATTCATCTTCTTCGTGGAATTTCTGTGAGAATTAAATGACCTAATGCGCATAAAGCTCTCACCACTGTGAGCAGTTTCTACTGAGTGGCATTATTCCCAGCATTATGCTTCTCACTCTCAAGATTAAATTATTGCTCTCGGCTTCTAGAATATTTTATTGTTTAAGAAAATAGTTTGAAACCTTTAGCCATTGAGATTCATCTGAAGGTCGTGGTGTACTCTGGGGTCAGACCTAGATTGGTGGCCTGAGGAGCAAATGTACTGAACTCCATCCCCTCCCTTCCCCCCGCCCCAGGTCAGAGATCCATGTCAGATGGCAAGTGAGCAGGGGAAAACCATTGACCTACTTTGCGTTATTTAGCGAGTCGCTGTGAATGGTGCACACTTTCGTGGCAGTGGTTTTCTTGCAACGTCCCTCAACTGATTAGGAGACACTATAACTTTGTGGCAGAAAAAGTAAATCCAGTATATTTTCCCCTTTCAAGTTGGAATGTGGAGGTTACTCGGTAAATTGGAATAAGTTTGTTGCCGATTTAAGAAGGTGCCTACTTTCTCTTCAGAGCTTCTTCAGGTCTCATTACACCAGGGGGAAAGTTTCAGTACGATGCCAGCAGCCTCTCGGACCTGCCCCGCTCCTCTCTGTCAGGACCATGGGTTCAGGGCATCCTGCGGGCAGCTGGCGAGGTCCCAGGGTGTGGAATCTGGGGACCTGTGGTGACAGGAATAGGGGCTTGGTGGTTCTGGTGTGGGCCACTGCCATCTTTGGTGCCAGTGAGTCACAACAGATCCTCATCTTACCAATGAATGTGATTCTCATCTCTATTACTTGTTATATCCTTGACAATGAAATAGGAAGCATGGGGCATGTTTGTTAGTCTTCAGACTTATTTTGAGGAGCTGAGCAAGAAAGGCCATTTGAACTCAGTTTCTGGATAAACATCACGCCTTGTTTTGCTGGTTGGAGCACTTGGTCAAATTATTAATTTAGCTCTAATTATGCTGTAATAGCTAACATTTATTGGCTGTGAGCCAGGCATGAGTTTAGGAGCTTTGCATATAATAATAAATCTTCACAACAATCCAAAGAGATTGGTATTATTATCCCCATTTTGCAGATGAGAAAACTGAAAACAGAGAGGCTTAGTCACTTGCTCAAATCACTGAGTGATTGATAGAATTGGGATTTTTACAGATTGATAGAATTGGAATTTTCAAAATCAAGTCTGTACTTTAAACTGCTACCCAGGGCTGATTACTTTAAAATTGTATATTATTTCACTAAAAACTTGTTTGCATAATTCCAACACAAACCTTTAAAACTGAAATTAAAACTTCAGTCATGTGAAAAGTGTTTTGATTTCTTCACTCAAAATACGTTTTAGTATAGGCCAATATTCTCTATCCCAGTAATGTTTGACCGGCGTATTTTTATTCCAGTTAAGCACAAGATCAAATATGGGGATTTAGAAATCACATTTGCAGATGGAAAAGGGAAACAAGTTAACATCCGCAGAGGAAGAATTCTCATATGTGTCTTGAAGGACGGCAGGAAGAGTGCTCTTTGATCTTGTAAAACCCTGTGTACTCCCTCATTTCAGTGCACTGGGAGAATGGCAGAGGCCAAATAAGTCCCTGAGAGAAAAGCCAGAGGGCCTTGGAGAGGATCTTAGAGAATGACCCCAAAGTAGGATGACTTAGCCATGTTACAGAGGCATTAGAAGAGGAAGATAGAATTTCAGGAGGTCACAGGGGCTCGACACCATCAAATGTAATAGTGCAGATGCCAAGAGCAGTGAGACCCGCCCATCGTTGGGTTTGGAGGGCTGTGGGCCACGACGACCTTGGGGAGCAGTTTCCCTAGCGAATAGGCACAGGGTCTGAGACAGTGACAAGTCACGCAGCTGCTGGCTGAGGAGACATTTGTCTTGACACCAGCAGGTGCAAGTAAAGGCCTTTTCAAGATAGGGAAGCTGTGTAACCGTTTTATAGAGAACCTGGGGAAAGGAAGCTACGGCAGAGGTTAACAAGAACGAACCTCGCTCAGCGACATGCGCAGAAAAATGTGTTTTGTTTTGGACAATTCTTGATAGCATCTTTTCTTTTAAACTTAATTCTTTTATAAAAGGGAGTATTGGGGGTGCTGGTTGGGTTTTCACCTGGGAGATTTCAGCTATAAAAGAAAGTTCCAGAACAACGCCAAGGAGGAATGTGGGATGAATGACCCCGGGTTGTGGGAAAGCTGGCCTCTGCGATCTCCCCTTCCCCTCACGCCCCACTCCCATCGGTCCTTGCATGCTCCTGGCTCTGTCTGGGTCAGCTAGCCTATTTCCCACTCTTGGTCATTCTTAATATGCACTTAAGGCGTTTGCTAATCAGGATTATGGGGGAAACTCTCCCTAAGACATTTGGGTGTTTCAAAGCGCCTCTCTGGTCGCAAGGCCGGCCGGGTGGACCTGAGCCCGGCCAGCAGGGCCTGTTCTGTCTCCACCCCTTTTTTGGGACTCGTGGACCCAGAGCCTGGGTGCCAGCAGACACTTTGGTTTACAGAGTGAGACTGGGACCCAGATCTGAATATTCTCCAGACATCGTCCCCAGATGTCTCAGTATTTGTTGACTAGCCCGCACGTTCCCCACAGATTTGAAATGGCACCTGTGTCATGTCCTAAAAAGTGTTTGGTGTCACTTCATGAGCACGCTGTTCTGCTTTGCTAATGCACCTGTCAGCTCTTGCCCCGATCTGTCTTTGGATTTCTGTAGATTTACAGTATGTTTGCACTCGGTCATAAGGCCAGTTCACGCTTACTCTTTCTCACGACCTGACTGTTCTTACGTGTTTATTTGTGTGCGCGTGTGTTTTAAAATCAGCTTGATCCTGTCCCCTCCACACCGCCTCCCACCCTGCAAGAAAACCCTGTTTGTATTTTTGTTTGGATTGTGTTAAAAGTAACATATTAATTTAAGAAGAATTGATACCTGTATAACATCAAACTTTCTTAGTGATTCAGGCCTTCTTCTGAAGTACAGCATTAGAAGGCTATCTTTTAATAACAGAAACCAGTTAAGTTTAATTCTAAATATTTTACACATTTTATGGCTATGATAAGATTACATCTTCTGTTATTCTTCTGAGTGTCATTAACAGGAGAGCCTTTTTTCTAACCCAGTCACTTTACTGAATTTACTCTCTGTCACCTTGTAATGTATTTTCAGTCACTGGTGTCTCTGAAAATTATCAGTTGTTTGTAGGGGAAAATTTTCCATTGTTTCATAGTCACTGTATCTACACCAGTAGGTATGCACAGACACCTAGAGTAATGGTAGCCTTCACAATTCCACGTCTATTATTTTTAAATTAAAAACTTTTAATATGCATTTGTGCCTTGAATTGTGAAATATTTTAGACGTACATAAAATTATTAAATCCTAACATGCCTATCGTCCGTATCTGACAGGTACTAACTTTTTGTCATATTAATCAGGTCTTTGCTTTTTAAACAGAAAACCCGGTCTAATACTGCAGATACACCTAAAGTCTCTTTGCCCTTATTCCAGCTTCCTCCTCCTCCTCCTTCCAGAGTAGGTCCTGTGCCGGGGTTGGTGTCTGTCACCTACACTCCCTACTCTAAATAAGTATATATGGAGTTTTGCCATTTTTAAAATGCATGTTGCATGCACTTGTCAAGTGTGGTTCTGATTGAAAAGTAGTAAGTACATGCCCGTTACAGATAATTCCAACCTTTACAGAAATTTATAAGTGCTCTACAATACTCACTTTAAGAAAGCCACTGTTCACCATAGAGTATATCATTTTTCAACCCATGCTGTAAAGTTGTGTTTAGTAGAACCCAAAACTATCTGAGCTGCTTAGCAAAAACACTTCCCGAGGGAAGAGTAATGAAGTAGTATTTACCATCATATCCTGTTCTGTATCAATAGTTCTTTATCTTCTTTAGAGAAGAAAGGATTCTCCACAAAAGAGTTGAGACTTACGGGACTCTCAGTGGGTTTTAACCGGGAGACCAATCCTTGTTTATACCTCAGAGCAACAGGCCGACATGGACTTGATCCCTGCACCCGATAGCAGGCCCGGCTTGCACAGAGCAGACAGCCTTGAAGAGCAGCTGGTAAACTTGGAGCACGTATAAGACAATCAAAGGAAGTCTACATATAAACTTCTGTATGCGAGGAAAGGTGGTTTTTCCATTTGCCTTTTTCTGAGCAATTTAACTTCCTAATTACATGATTCAAATTGTTTCAGAGACTATGTAAACCATACGTTTGCTGAATGCTGGAGACAAACATGGGGAAGTGTGATTAGCATCAACTTCCCTCAGGAAAGGGGTTTCTTGCCCAGCCCAGCCAAGCCTATGTTCTGCTTATTGGACATGGTGAGTAAGCAGCGGAGGGAAAGAAGCTTGGGCAGCGCTGCATCTGGCTGTGGATTCCCCCTGGTCCTCCTGCCTGAGCACATATTTTAACACATATTTTATTCTCTGTATCAGCATGAAAGAGATAGTGGGTGCTGACTGACATTAGGAGAAGGAATTTCATTCATACTAGGCAGATCTGAAGAGGGGAAAATATGATTATGTGGAATCTTTATGAGAATAAGTGTGTGTGTATGTGTGAGAGAGAGCACGAACAGTAAGCAGGCTAGCAAGAGTGAGTTGCTTTTCAGTATTTGTTTTATTGGGTTTGAATAATGCCTGACAAGGACAGATATTAAATCCAATTATTTTATATTAAATTTATTAGAAGAGCAGTGAAGAAGTTATACATGTTATATTCTATGTGATGAAGATGTTTAGAGGTCTAGGTAAAATAAATGATATTGGGTGATTGCTGTTGAATCAGTTAAAAAAAAAAGCAGACACATCCTGCTTTTTATTTCGGACTCCGGACTCACAAACAGTGGGCACGCTCCCTGCTCAGGTATATTCAGTGACACAGATGTGCAGATGTGTAGGAACAGACACCCCTAGGTGACCCTTCAAAGCTACGAGTAAAGTGGCTGCGATTCGTGATCCAAACTGGAATTTGAGAAAATCGGCATAAACTGGATCAACAGTCACCCTAGCTCTTAATGGCCTTGAGGTTGTTATCGTTTAAGAGAACAATGAAAAACATTCTATTATAGTTTATCTACTTCTCCTGTCTCTAATTACCCCTGCAGACAAAGATTCAAAGCATTGATGAAACACAATAGCTGGTATTATTTGTTTTTAGGCAAACACTGGAGGAAATAAATAGAAACTCTAAAAATTAAGAGGGAAAAAACATTTAGGTAGTTTATTCATATTAGTTTACATTAGTTTTCTGAGAACTCTTGGTCTTGAATTCTACCGGGGACTACCTAATAGGCAAAACTAGTTTATGCTAAAGACTTCTTGGAATGTGAGTCATCTTGAGTGATTGCTTTAGTGCATATACATTTCTTGGCCCTTTGTCTCTTTGGAAATGCAAAGAATACCTATTCATTGTCATTGTTTAGGGTACTCCCTAAACACCCATTTGCATGGCATCAGAGGGCTTGGATTTTTCTGTCAGAACCATATTATTTAAAGTGGAAATGAGTATCTTTGACTACTGGGTAGTGTTTTTGCCTTGTGAGTTGGACCAAGAGTAACTGGAAGATACAGAGAGGATTATAGCAGGAAGCCTTCCTTCATCTTATGTTTGCTCTTGTTGTTGGGTTGTGCTTTTATTTGTTTATTATATCTTATGTCCTGGCACACTACATCCCTGTCTGAGATATCTAAATAAGCATTATAAACTTTTTCTGCTCTTCCAAAAAAACTGTTCCTGGTAAGCATGGTCTTTTAAACATATAACCTTATTTGTCTGTGAAGTGTTTCATTCTCTTTTCTCCTTTCATAAAAGTTGTCGTGAGCTGTGCTAAGCCTCTGTGGGCTGTGAGAAAAACTGTTCTGTATCCTGAGTGTTTGTGGGCAGTTTCAGGAGAACTTTGGGGATGACCTCGCCATGGGAACTTTCCATAATACAGACTGTTACCCTAGCAACAAAGGGCTTGATCAGAACACAATATTCTGCTTTTCTGGATTACTGTGTTTGCTGGTTTTGGTTTTTGTTTTTTTCAGGGGACAATCTATCAAACTGAATTTTAGAAAAGATGATAAAGTTACAAGGGAGTGGTTGACAGGCAGCTGTCCAGCACTGAATGAAAGAAATTCTAAGAAATCTTGAACAAATGCCTTACTCTGAAATTTCTTGTACAGTTGACTGGGCATATGAATTTTTCCTTTCTCTTTATATCCCTAACTTCATACATTTATGCTTACTATTAATTAAGACAGCAACCTGATATTGTTCTCAAATTTATTGCATAGTCGTCCATTTATGCACCAGTTACTTACTGAGCTCTCCCACATTCAACTGCAAGGGTATGTATTCACGTACCCTTGAGTACATAGAGGGAAAGCTGTATCTGAGCAGGGTTGGGATTTTTCAAGGAGTGGAAGGTGCATGCAAGGAGCAATTATAACTAGGTACCAAGAAATCCAAGTGGCTAAGGCAATAAGCATGAATGAAAGGACACAAAGGGGTTAAGGATGGGAGAAAGGTGGCAGAGTCAATGGGTTGTAGGCCCAGGTGTGTTGAAGAATTGCTGTGGTTGATTAGAAGAGGTGATTCGGTGAGACAGGCAGTGCTGGTTAGTCGTGCTTGACCTCAGGATCACAGAGAGGTTGCAGTTTACAGCAATGACAAGGTCTGCGCTGTGACGATGTGGAGGGGTGGCGGAAGTATGGTGGAAGACAAGGTCTTTAGAGGAAAAGTCAGGAGGCCAGGCTAATGGGAGGCTCTGCTACCTGGAAATTCAAGAAAGAAGTAATGCTGGCAAAAGGGAATCAGCAACTACACTCACGAAGGAGGTTGAAGACTGGCCCAGGGGTCTGTGAATGGCTGTGACTCTCAGGGGGCAAGTGAGAGCACGAGCTTCAAAGCTGAGGACTTTTGGGGAGGAGGAAGTGCCATTGTCCAGAAGCAGCAACGAGATGCAAGCAGACTGAGAGCCTTTCCGGTGAGATGGCGTTCTCTAGGGACAGTCAAGTTTCTTTTGAGGCAAGAGGGCAAAGGGAGGGTTTAGAGAGGAGGCTGAGGATTCAGGAGGTTTAGCTGTATTCCCTAAATGAGGGACATTATCGGGGGGCACAGAGCATGGGGTTCAGGAACCAGCCAGGGAGCTCAGGGAGGCAGGGCCAGGTTAGGCACGTTCATGGTTCTAGGGATGCGATTCCAGGCGACCGATGAACACTGGCAGAAGCAGGGATAGCGGGACTAGTCCTGCTGGTTTCTGAAGCAGTCGGTGAGGCCGTGTGTGTTGGAGAGAAGGATGTCTTGCCAGAAGCCAGCAGACCTCTGGGCCTCCTCTCCCTTCCTGAGCCTGGTGGTTTGGAGGCTGTGGGTGAGGCCTTGTTGTGTAGAACGTGGGTACGTTTAGGGATTCCCTCTACGTTCTTACGATGGAGGCAGGGTGGGAGTGCATTGACTTACTCAAGCATGATTGTGAAGCATGCGTGTGTCACTTTTCACAGTTCTAGGATACTCTAAAGTGAAAACCGGAGGGTTTATGTGTTTTCATACAATTTAATGTATTACAGAAAAATAGTAACTCATGGGTCTGATTGGGAGGGTCATACTGATTCATGATCAGCAGATATCATTTGGATTCCAATTCATCTTTTTTTATCTTTTCTTTTAATTTAATTATTGTTCAACTACAGTATTCTGTCTTTTACTCCCATCCCAGCCCACCACTCCCCCGTGCCCCCCACCTCCCTTCCATTTCCACCCCCCTTAGTTGTTGTCCATGTGTCCTTTATACTAGTTCCTGTAAATCCTTCCTCTTTTTTCCCTTTAAATTCCCTCCCCTCTCCCCTCCGGGACTGTCCCCCTGTTCTCTATTTCAGTGTCGTTGTTTTTATTTCGCTTGCTTGTTTGTTTTGTTGTTTAGCTTCCTGTTAAAGATGAGATCATATGGTATTTGTCTTTCACTGCCTGGCTTATCTCACTCAGCATAACAATTCATATTTTAAACTAAACCATTTTCTCCTTGCCTCCCACTCCACCCCCTTCCCCCCAAATGTGACTTGAGAAGTGACCAGGTGCCAGTCTTACCCACTGAATCATTATGTTCTCTTCCTTTTTCCGTACAGTGAGGAAAGTTACAACGTCA
Organism: Artibeus jamaicensis; assembly: GCF_021234435.1. Classification (NCBI taxonomy): domain Eukaryota; kingdom Metazoa; phylum Chordata; class Mammalia; order Chiroptera; family Phyllostomidae; genus Artibeus; species Artibeus jamaicensis. The sequence continues at coordinate 28,933,276 of NW_026522046.1, read as the reverse complement.
ATGATTATGCCTTAAGAGATCAGCTAATGGTGGAATCCTGTGACAATGAAGAGCTCAACTCTTCTCCTGGGAAGAACAGTTCCACCATGCTTTATTCAAGACAGAACTCCGCCAGTCACCTCTTCACTCTGACAGTCCTCAGTAACCACGCGAGTGAGAAGGTGGAGATGCTGCTGGGGGCTGACACACAGTGAGTATGTGCGGGGGAATTGCCCTGGGGCCTGCGGACGCCCTGGAAACAGTGCACAGCAGCGACTGTTCTTTTTGTTGTTGAGTGCCTATTATGAGCCAAGCACTGGGTCTAGCTGCTTTGTACAGATGCTCGTCTTTTCATTATGAGCCTCTCATTGTTTGGAGAGATGGGCATTATTTTTGCCTCGTGAGTCCTGCTGGATGCATTGTACAGTAGTCTCCCCTTATCGGATATAAGCTCCAGGACCCCCAGTGGATGCTCGAATGATAACGTTTTAATTTATACATGAGACACAGTAAGAGAGAAACAACAACTAACAATAAATAAAATAGAACAGTTGTAACAATATACTGTAATAAAAGTTATGCGGGTGTGGTCTCTACCTCGAAATACCTTGCTGTACCGTACTCCCCCTCTCCCTCATGATGATGTGAGATCTCGGACACAAGGCCGACCCAGTGGGACGAGGTGAGCTGAATGGTGCGGGCATTGGGACATCGCACTGGCTGCTGTTGACCTTCTTACCATGCACCTACTGTGTGAGTCACTGGCAGGCAGCATGCACGGCGAGAACATGCTGGACAAAAGAGTGATCCGCGTCCAGGGCGGGACGGAGCAGAGCAGTGCGAGATGTCTTCTAGCTTCCCAGGACAGCGTGCAATGAAAAACCCATGAATTGTTTATTTCTAGAATTTTCTATTTAATATTTTCAGGCCTCGGTTGACCACAGGTAACTGAAACCACAGGAAGCGAAACTGCAGATAAAGGGGGACTGCTGTTCTCTAGGTGGTGTGCTTTCATGTTTAGGGTGCTTTAAAATGATTTTATTTTGCCCTGGCTGGTGTAGCTCAGTGGATTGAGTGTGGGCCTGAGAACTAAGGGATCGTGGTTCAATTCCCAGTCAGGGCACATGCCTGGGTTGCAGGCCAGTTCCCAGCAGGGGACACATGAGAGGCAACCATACACTGATATTTCTCTCCCTCTCTCCTTTCCTTCCCCTCTAAAGATAAATGAATAAAATCTTTTAAAAATTATATATTTTAATCATCGATAAAAAAATATGACCCATGGGTCCTAGGAATGTCGACTTACTTAAGTGGTAGTTTGAGTCTATAGGCCATACGTCTTCACTGATAATGAAATTGAAGTCATTTTTCAATCATCTTCCTTCATCCAGACAGCAAAAAGCCCAGCAGTTTCTCTCAGGAGACACTCAGTTGGGGGGATGTATTGAAGAATCCTCTTTCCTGTACAGTGTGTGTGGGGACCAACTGGTCACCTTATTTGTGCTCAGGGGTCCATCAGCAGTTACTGCTTAGTCCATCCTCACCTGGAATGAAGGGAGGGGCCTTTGTTTTCAAGTCCACCCTTGTGATTTGTTCTACTTCAAGATAGTTGACCAATTCATTTGTTTGGAAACTAGAGACCTGGTCTTGGAACACTTACTACAAGCAGGTATTCTGTTGAGTCAGAGGGTGGATCCATGGAGGGAAGGAGAAGCTCCCTGATTCTCTAGCCTCTAGTGCCACTACGCCCATCTCCCACCCATGTCTCCAAGGTTCCCACGTGCTATGATTGAAACAGATTAGCACCTGGTGGACAATCCCAAGACTTTGGTAAAACCCTAGCGCAACTAAAGCCAAAGAATATGTCCACTTTTTAAGTGTATTTAACAGTATGCCTGGGTCATGAGAGATGTACATTTAAAAAAATGGTTAAAATTAGAAAGCATTCATTTACATAAAATGTGAAAAAAATTGTACATCTCTTGGCACTAGAAGCATTTCAAAGGTTGGAGAAGCCCAAGAGGGACAGGTTTAGGTAAAGATATTTAAGGTTTGATGAAAACAGCCAAAATCAACAGTTCCAAATGAACTCGAGAGGTAATAGCGTGAATGAATAATAAGAAAAGGAGCTTCATCACATATGCTTGTTTGTAGGACAAAGGAACGCCTTTCTCTAAAGGTCCTGGAGTTCTTGCTCTGAAACTGCTGAAAAGCCCTGAGACACGAGCACTCATGCCCTCTCTGTTCGCCCCTCTGGGGAGGGGATGCTGGGGGGGTGATTGCTTGTGTGTGCAGGTGTCCAGCAGGACACAGGTGTATACCCAAGGCTGAAGAAGGCATTTCTTCAACTTAAAACAGGGATTAGACCCCTTGGCCAGTGAAGACAGTGCTAGACTTCTTTTGGGCAAGCCTCTTTTTTAAAAAGTCTAATACTCAAGTGTCTGAGCTTTGGATTTTAAAAGACTTTAAAGATAAAAATGTTTTAAATATTTTGAAGGTCAGTGCTTGTCCAGATGTTCTAGAAAATTCTCAGAAACTAGAGATTTTTTTTTCATCTTTTTCAGTTAGTAATGTTGAAAGTATTGGTTTTGCTTTGCGTTTTCCTTTTCTTTGTGTTTATAAGGACTGTTTGTTTTTTATTCAGGCCTTGCCAACATTATCAGCAGAGTTCTTCCTGACTGTCTTGTTTATAATTTACATAATCTTCACCACTTGTCTCTGAGATTGCTTGAAAGGAGTAGGGAGTGAAGTGACACATTCACTTCCTTTACACCAACTCTGTATCGTTTCCTGGGACCCTCCACCTGCCTTCTGATCATTTCATGGGCTGAATGGGTGTTCATTTCCTTTTCGAGAAATGTTCTCAGAATATCTAGTTATGCCACCCGTAAACTCATGGGTATGACTCATATTTGTAGTGCTTTAATTAATAGGGACAGGACATTCCAGAAAGGGCATAGGGGCAGATGTCTCGTTGGGTACAGAGGGAGTGATTCCCTCCCCCTCCCCCACTACCAACTCTATTACAGTTCAAAAGTAAATAACTGTACAAATACTTTTAAGGTCAAAGACATAAAATAGCCACTGGCGTTGAAAGAAAATAAATTACAGGCACATGCACTTTCCTTTAAAAATAATAGGGTATTTTAAAAGTCTAGCAAATTGTTGTACCTCATATTTGGAAATGTACAGGTCATGTTTGGGCTACTTGGTTTTGAGCAATCAGAGTTTGGGTCTATGTATAATGTTTTCTTTGTTTCTGAGATCTGCAAAATGTACAGGAGTTTACGTTTTGTCTCTTTTATACATGGTTAATGTGGTTCAGTAGTAATCTAGTAGAGGGTGTTTACTACCACACTGGCTTTGAGTAATTGTAGGACTTCAGGCCAGTCACGTGTATCCATTGGCTATTCATTCTTTGATTTGAAAAAGAATAGGATTCACTTCTGGCCAAGGTGACAGTATAGACAAACATGGCTCACCTCTTCACACAACCACATCAAAATTACAACCAAAACGTAGAACAACCATCACACACAAACGTCGGAAATTGAGTAGAATGGAAGTCTTACAGCTGTGGAAATCACATAGCTGTAAGAAATCACAATTAAAGAAATCACGTCCATCCAGGCTGGTAGGAGGGGCACAAACATGGAACGTGCTGGTCCCTCACCCGTGTGCGGTGGGTAAAAATTCAGGAGGGATACCTCGGAAGCAAGGAGTCCTAGACCCACACCAGGCCCCCAAACCCAGGGTTCCAGAGCCAGGAAAATAAGTCTCCACAACTTCTGGATGTAAAAACCAGCAGGGATTGAGTAAGTGGAAAAAATTATTGGAGCCCCAAGCAGTTCCTCTTAACCCACAAATGGACTCACCTACTCAGACTCACTTCCTCTGAGCTCTAGCACCAGGGTAGCAGCTTGAAAGGCACCAGTGGTATACAGGGAGAAATTGAAGTGTCTAGCATCAAGGTGAACAGAGGCCATTGTAAACCCTCCCCCACCAATGGACCCAGCAGGCTCCTTTCATATCTGAGACTCCATCAACCTGGCTAACACTTTTTTGACCCACCTTGAAGATCCCCAAGACTCCGCCCCACCCAGCTTATGGGCCCGCCCAAGCTGCTTTTCCATATGAATGGCTGGTCTTGGCTCAGGCAGAACTACATCTTAAATCTTCTCAAAAGAGTAACAGCTGGTCTAGAGCACCAGGCCTCGCACTAGCAGCAGCCAGCCTAGATTCACAGCTTGGCTTTGTCTGGGAATCTCCAGCACAAGTAGCAGCCATCACAGATTGTTTTATAATTCAGGCAGAGTATGGCCCCAGGCAAAACACAGGTGGGGCTGACCTTGGCCTGCACCACCCAGGAAACTGAAGGGCCAGGACAGCTCTAGACCACCTTGGAGCACCACCAACCTTCTCTTCTACAGCTGATCCTCCATGGAGGGTAGAGGGTGGTAATAAGTGGCCACAGTCAATCTTTGCAGCTGACCGGCCTGGGTAAATCCCTCCCATTGATCTGCCAACAGCAATCAAGGTTTAACTACAGGAGGAGGGTATATTCAGCCCACATGGATGGCACACCTCTAGAACCCAGCCTAGGTGACAGGGGCAGCTGTGCCACTGGACCCTACAGGACACCTATTACATTAGGCCAGCTACCAAGACAAGGAGTGATAGCAGCTCTACATAATACATAGAAACAAATACAAAAGGCTGTCAAAACAAGGAGACAGAGCAACATTACCCAAATGAAAGAACAGAACAAAACTCCAGAAACAGAACGAAACAAAAAGGAGATAAGCAACCTATTAGAGGCAGAATTCAAAACACTGGTTATAAGGATGCTCAAGGAACTTAGTGGATCTCAACAACATAAAAAAGATCCAGTCAGAAGCAAAAGATACATCAATTGAAATAAAGCACAATAAAGAACACGGAAACAATAGTAAAGTGGATGAAGCTAAGATCCCAATAAATTATTTGGAATATAAGCAAAAAACAACCAATCAGAACAGGAAGAAAAAATAATTTAAAAAAAACAAGGATAGTGTAAGCAGCCTACAGGAAAACTTCAAGAGGTCCAACATTTGCATCATAGGGGTGCCAGAAGGAGAAGAGAAAGAGCAAGAAATTGGAAACCTATTTGAAAGAATAGTGGAAGAAAACGTCCCTAATTTGGTGAAGGAAATAGACGTGCAAGTCCAGGAAGCACAGAGGGTCCCAAAGAAGATGGATGCAAAGAGGCCCACTTCAAGGCACTTCATAATTAAAATGCCAAAGGTTAAAGATAAACAGAGAATCCTAAAGGCAGAAAGAGGAAATCAATTAGTTACCTACAGGGGAGTTCCCACAAGACTATCAGCTGATTTCTCAGAAGAAACTTAGCAGGCTAGAAGGGATTGGCAAGAAATATTCAAAGCCATGAAAAGCGGGAACCTACAGCCAAGATTGCTCTACCCTACAAAGCTATCATTTAGAATTGAAGGGCAGATAAAGAGCTTCCCAGACAAGAAAACACTAAAGGAGTTCATCATGACCAAAGCATTATTATATGAAATGTTAAAAGGACTCATTTAAGGAAAAGAAAATCAAAACTATGAACAATAAAATGGCAAAAAATACAAATCTATAAGCAATCAAATCTAAAAAACTAAGCAAACAGGAAGAACAGAGACAGAATCATGGATATGGAGAGCATTTTGATGGTTTCCAGGTGTGAAGGGGGTGGGGGAATGGGTGAAGAGGTGAGGGGATTAAGAAGTACAGATAGGTAGGTACAGAGTAGTCACGGGGCTGTAAAGTCCAGTATAGGAAATGGAGCAGCCAAAGAACTTACGCATATGACCCATGGACATGAACAGTGGTGTGGGGGTTGTCTGAGGGAGTGGGGGGGGGGGGGGTCCTGGGTGGAGAGGGGCCAAAGGAAGAAAATCAGGACACCTATTATAGCATAATTAATACAATGTAATTTTTTAAACAGAAGAAAGAATAGGGTTCATACCTAAATATTTACCTTTGGAAAACTTCCTAGTAGAGGCCACTTGGGGATGCGCACAGTGCAGTGTAGCGTCCGTAGTGGGAGGGCGCCGCTGTCTGGCACAGGACAGTTCGACAGCCGTGATGACATACAGCACACAGAGAAGCTCACCCAAAGGGAGCAGGGCAAACCCTTGGTGAGCATCTGGGTGTGCCAGGCACCAGGCCAGCCATCAGACTTGAACGAGGACCTGTGAGTGTTTCAGAGAAAGGGAGACCCTAGGGGGAGGAAGCATCTAAGTGAGGGGACGGTAAATCTCGTTTCCCCAGGATCAGTATTACAACTGCTCTGGCAAACTTAGGAATACTATCCTCTTGGAATCTCGAAAGTGTTTATTTAGATGATATAATATGTGGCGCCCCTGCCCTGACTGGTGTGACTCAGTTGGTTGGGCGTTTTCCTGCAAAGGGAAAGGTTGCTGGTTTGATTCCCTGTCAGGGCACAGGCCTGGGTTATGGGTTCTGTCCCAGGTCCAGGTGCATATGAGAGTCACTCAATCAATGATTCTCTCTCACATCGATCTTTCTCCTCCTCACTTTCTTTCTTCCTTCCTCTCTCTCTCTCTAAAAGAAAATAAATAAAATATTTAGAAAAAATATGTGACCCTACGTATAGGTCCGTGGTCCAACTCCCTTTTTTCCCCCAGAGGTAAAATGAGACTCACAGAGGTGACGTGATTTGCCTGCAGGAAGTGAGTCGCTGCCAAAGCTGGGACCAGACCTTGACCTTCCTCAATGCAGAGTTCTTCCTAGTAACAAAGATTAATCTTCTTACCAAGAACACAACTCTGCCAGCCAGAGTAGATGGCCCAGCCCCCCCACCTTGCCACGAAAGACGCCTTGTTCTGGATCTGGAAGGAACACCAGGAGCCAGTTGCTATTAAATGTGAGAAACCACTAAAATGCAGATTTTTTTTTTTTTTAAAGAACGTAGACCATAAAAAAGAAAAAGTTTGTGGAAACTTAGATGGTAAATTTTAAAAAACTTTATGCCTTGAAATATTTTATAATAAAATGCTGAATAAATGTTGCATCCCCTAAATTATTTTCTGCTTAAAATTACCTTCTTTGTCCCTTTGTGTCTTTCCCACTTCCTGGAATGCCCTTCTCGAATCACCAAGTGTCTCCCCTCTCAGGACGTGCGCCAAGTCTGTCCCTCTGCGAGGACACCTCTCGTCGCTGCTCATGGTGACGTTGTCCCCAGGAATTCCGAGTGCTTGTGGCGTGAGCCACTCTTGTTCGTTCATTTTTCTCCTTATGTTTTCTGTCTCACCCACCCTCCACCATCTTACTGCCGTCCCCACCCAGCCCCAAATCTCTCCTTGCCGTTACAGCTCTACCTTCCCAAGAGGAAGGTCTTCATTCCCCCTGTTAACTCAGTGGTTTTGATTGGGCATCTGCATTCTCTCAGAGCTATTCTAAGTGCTGGGATGTAGCGGCAAACAATGCAGAGGCCAGATCCTGCCCTTTGAGGCTTCTGTTCACGGGAGCAACTTACGTCTGCGTGCTTCCTGCCCTCGCGGACGTGACTTCGGCCTGGGCCACTGGCCTGCAATGAGCTGGGACGATGGGAAAGCAGTTCTTGATCCAGCTCAAAATAAATAGAAAGTACAGTGAGAACAGCAAAGCCAGGAGGTGTGATTTGGAGTGAATGTTAAGTGCTGGGGTTATGGACTCTAAATTAGATGGTGCAGGAAGACTTGTGAGGTGACATTTGAACTGAGCCCTGAGTGACAAGAGGAAGTTATCTTACAGGAAAAATGCAGATCCAGGTGTTCTATGTCAAGGAAATAGCCGGTGCAAAACTCCTAAGGAGTTAGGTGTCATCAAACTTGGCTTGAATGTAGTGAATGTAGGTAGATTAGAGTAAACCAGGGAGAGAGGGTGGGTGGTCGAAAGGCTGGTGGGAACCAGAACATTTCAGATCAGAGCTATTCCAGTGCATTCTGTGGGCAAACCATTACCAGCCTGGTGTGAGGGTAGCGGTTAAAAACAGAGTAATTTGCCATTTCTGCAGCATCAAAGCATGTAATCATTTTAACAGCAATTCATTTTTATTGGATTTCTGAGGACACTTGGTTCACCATGGATTGGGTGCCGAGGACCATCTCTTCACCACAGATATTTTGAGGAGCACTCATCCAAAGCCTTAAGCGGCCAGGGAGGGTTTCCCGGAAGACTGGAGGGCAGGCAGAAGTCTCCAGGAGGAGACCAATGCAGGCCTCGTTGGAGTGGCCCGGAGATTGCGGTGTCGTATTTGGGAGGCAGAGACAACAGGGCTGACTATGATGAGACAGAGTGCCAGTGAGTTAAAGAGAGAGGTCAGTGATGCTCTGGATTTGGGACCTTCTGTGGAGTCACTCCTTCACCGTTCCTATGTGGCGTCCCCTGCTTCCCTGCTGAGGCTGCACCATCCAAAGATCAGCCGTGGCTTCCTTGTTCCCACACCCAGCAGTCCCTTCTTTCTTTACTTCTAACGCCATTTAATGCTGTTGACCACCAGACCTCTCAGGCAAACCCCCTTTCGGAGATGCTTTCTCAACCTGTTCTTTGCGATCTCTTAGCCTTATGTCCGTGTTGAACCTTCCCTCTTCGCTTGCCCTCCAGAAAAGCAGCCGGTCTGAAGCCAGGCGTCCGCCCTGCCCGCTGCCTCTCCAACTCGCACTGTCTGTGCATGGCATCACCAGTGCCTTCTCAGAGTTATCCGCTCTGGAGACTTGGTGCCATTTCTGAGGCTGTCCAGTCTGAACAGATCCGTCACTCCCCGGTTCTTTCTGTACTGAAGTCGCTGCAGTTTTCTGCATGTCTCCATTCCACTATCTCCTTCCCAGTACAGCCCCTGTGCCACTTGGATCCCAGCCGAGAGACAGCCTCCTAACCATTCTTCCCCCCAGTCAGTTCTGCGTGGGGTTATTCCTGGCTCCCACACTCAGCTCTGGTTTGTCCTTGTCACACTTTGTACGTAGCAAGTCCCCAACACATATTTTTGGAATTGACCCACAATGAATAGAATTAGCTTTTTTTTATTCAAGTCAGGGTAGAATAGTAGCCACATAAAGGGAAATCGTGCCTCTCTATCAGTCTTTGTTCACTGTCCTTTTATTGCTGCTGGGCCAAGTTCTCTCTAAATTCCACTGATTTTTCAACATTTGCTTAGTAAGGATATGGTTAAACATTTTTTTAGGATGTGCATCTAAGCCATGTATACTGTTCTATCTGTTTGCCTGTTAAAGATCTTAAGTCATTGTATTGTTAATGAGATAGTAGTCTGTGAAAAATAGAAAGCTCACCCTTTATGAAAGGACAAAGGAAGAATGTTTTACTACTGTCATTTCTCTTCCCTCTGGGCCTTTCAAGAGGCATGTGGGAGCCGAGAGCCCCTTTGTCTGCCTTCATTAAAATGAAGCCCAGGCAGCCTCTGCTGGCACAGCCCAGAGGCCGCAGAGTCCCCTGTTCACAGTGGATTTGGAGGCGTTTGCGCCCAGTGTGCGCAGCAACGGGACGTCAGGGCAGGTTCTAGTGGTGAACGCAAGCTGTCTTTACCCTTTACGTTTAGCTGTAGGATAAGGTCACCTTACACTGCAGTCAAAGCTCCGTCTCAGAACTTCTCTCACGAAAAGGAGGAGGAGCCTAATGAATGTGGTTGTCTCTCAGCCACGCAGACACCAATTCCTGGGCCAGCTGATAAAGGGACATTGTTTGCCAGGAGTCTCTTGCGCCCTTTCTGCTTTTTAATTAACAGCAGGAAGTGAATGGGATGGAATACAATGGTAAATAGCATGACTGCCATACTCTTACACATCCTTTAAGAATTATCCACAATATAGGGACGACAGTTTATTCGCAACAGTGTATGTATTATAGGTTGCAGTATTTTCCCGTTTTACTTGTACGGTGCCCATCAGACTTTCTGATCTTTTGTGATCCTCCTTACTGACCCCAGTCGAACGGGGTGGGGGAGGGGGGCGGGTGACAGTGTGGGTCTTTCATTATCCAGGAAACAAAGAGATAATTGACCCACTTTCCGTTAACTCGAACCAGAGTGGGACCAAACTAGGTCTCACGAGCTATTAGATACACTAAACAAGAAATAATTGGTTTAACTTTATTGCACGTCACAAGCCTAAGTTTCAGAACTCCATCCGTGGCTGCAGTGACTCCTGGGCGTTGGTTAGATGTTTTAAATTCGGGGAGCGGAGCCGGAGCCCCGCTGTGTCAGGCTTTGTCACGTGGCATTCATAATGACACCTCTCGCCCCGTGGGTTTTCTTTCATGGAGCAGTTTATTGAACTCAGCTAGTTGAATTGGATGTTAAGGCGAACAAAACAACATCTCCAGTATCCTACTTGTTATGAAGGCTTGGAGGACTTTGTACCAGAGGCCCTGGGTACCGGAATTTCAAAAGGAACCACAGGTATTTTTATAGGCTGTGAGAAGGAACAGCAAAGGTATCTGGTCAAATGCCATCGTAGGAAGGATAAAAGGAAGGCTAGACCGCAGCCCAGGCCTCGTGGCTTCTATGGAAGCGTCAGGAAGACTGGGCAAGAGGTGAGGTCCTCAGTGGGCGCTCCGTTCGGTTCAGCCCCCTCCACAGCCCGGCCTCTTTGTTTCAAAGCCAACTCTCCACTTTCTCCATCTTTTCCAGCAGATGCCTGGTATTCAAGGAAAAGTCCAGCTTTGCTGTATCTTCGACCTTTGCACAATTAAGTTTCACTCGGTTGTGTTTATAATTAAGCGTATGAGAGGCAGGACGAGGTACTGCCACAGTAGACTTCTGCACGGGGAACTGCAGTTGCACCTTGCGTAGAGAGTGCAGGTGGCATTCACAGATATTTGTGTGAACAGCATCTCTTCTCAACTCAGTCTCCAGCCCCCGCCCGGGTCACACGTGTTTTGCGTAGAGCATGTCGCCCCAGCACATTGCACGCTGCGTTGGGTTTTGTGTGTGTTTGATGTCTGCCCCGTCTGCCCCTTCACGCTGAGGGCTGTGCGGAGCAGGAGGTCCCATTTTACTCCCTGGGCGGCCTCACCTGGGCACAGCACCCCCCCCCGCCCTGCAAAGGCAGGCGCTCCGTGAAAGTGGAGGAAAGGAGTGGTCGGAGAGTCTTAGAAGCTGATGTGCTCAGCCCGACATGAACTAACTGGGTGCGGGGTGCGCTGAAACCTCCTGCCAATATTTTCCCATTGTCCCCAGAGAAAATAGCTGTCTGACATGAGCCCCAGATTCGATATCTAAATTTCATAATGGCTATGTCTGGGCCCTGGTGGTTCTTGTTCTTACCGAGCGTCTCCTCCCTGCTGTGGAGGTGCCGCGCTTTCTGCTTGCGGAGGGAGGGAGCTTCTTGGCAGCAGTCTCGGCCCCGGGGGACGTCCTGGGGTTCTGACAGCATCTGGCTCAACTGAAGCCATTTCGAGAAGGGGCCCCTTTCAGCGAGGGCAACAAGGAGTGTCTTGTTCTGTCCTCTGGAGTCCCTGCGAGGGGCCGCTGCGTCTAAGAGATGCCATTAGCATCCAGGCAGCATGCCACAGGAGTGAAAGATTTCATCTGGACTTCTGGAAACTAGCTGCAGGGGGAGGCCGCCGCCAGAGCCGGCCACTCGAGGCCGGACCGTGCCAGGGAACTCTTGCATGAGGGACTGCAGACGGCAGGAAGGGCCGTGGCAACGGCCGTGGCAAGCTCGGCGACTCTGACTTGTGGGTGTGGCCTCTGGAGACTGCGTAGGCCATTCTCAGGCTTCTCCTGGTGAACAACTTTTCCATCCCTAAGACACTTCATTTTCAGTTGCCTTTTTACTTTTCAAATTCTAGTTGAGCCTGAGTTAAAAAAAAAAAACAAAAACAAAACACCTCACCCAACAAAGAGCTGATATAAAAGATTTAAATGTTTGTTTGGGATTATTTTAAAGGAAATTGTGCTTCAGTTGTTCCTGATGGAACCGTCCTAAAGCCCTTTGTCCTGTGTTAGGGAGCCACAACGTGTTTTTTTAAGGTATTTATTTATTTATTTTTAGAGAGAGGGGAAGGGAGGGGAAAAAGAGAGAAACATCAATGTGTGGTTGCCTCTCATGCACCCCCACTGCAGGCCTGGCCCACAATCCAGGCATGTGCCCTGACTAGGAATCAAACCAGCAACCCTTTGGTTCACAGGCCGGCACTCCATCCACTGAGCCACAGCAGCCAGGGTTGGGGGAACAAAGTTCTTAAAAGCAAGACAGTCATCTATTGAAATGTGTGTGTACTGCTACGTGACACACCAGCTCGACCAGCACCCCGGCTCCTCTGCTTCTCAGGAAGTCTTGTCTTTCAGCACTCGGCCATTCCCTGCTCCCGCGTTATTTTATCAGGACCTGCCAGGCACCAGCGCGTCTGGGCCCCGGCCCCAGGCCCCGTTCGTGCTCCGACTGCACCACTTGGCTGTTCTGCTGTAGGCAGGCACTTAACACGCCAGCTTCAGCTTTGTCCTCTGGGAAATAGGCGTGGTGATATTTTGTTCCAAGACTGTTGTAAAGGTTAGGTGAGGTGGAACTCACAAAATACCACAAAGTGCCGTGCCTGGCACCTAAGTGCTCCATGAAACCGTTTAGGACAAAGCCCAGTTCCTACCCTCCTGGAGTTTACAGCCTGGTGAGAGAAGCAGGCAAGTCAGTAAATGGGGGATCGGAGCGAGAGAGATGAGTGATAATGAGTCCCCGTTCTGTGCCAGGCAGGGAGCCTTATAGACGAGACCTGCCTGTCTCCACGAGGCCACAGCTGACTAGGAGTGTGCGGAGGGGTGTGTGGGAGCAGGATCCTCAGACTGGGATGGGAACAGAGAATGGGCTCACACATCAGGGGAGGCTACCTGGAGGAGGTGAGGCCTGTGTTCTCAATATGCAGTGATGTGTTGAACCAAAGTCAGATACGGAAGTGGACACAGTACAGGATTCCATTTCCATAAAGAACAAGATAGGCAAAACAAGTCGATGGCGATGGAAATCAGAGCAGTGGTTACATTTGCAGTGGGGGCGGTCATTGAAAAGGAAGCCTCTGGCGTGCGTCTCCCGACTTCGCAGCCTGTGTACACAGGTGCATCTGAGTAATCACTCACAGAGCTGTCTACACACACACAAGACCAGTGCAGCCTTTTAGTCCACGTGTTCGTCAATTTAAAAATTTTAAATAGCGATTATGAGCGGGCCTCTCTTGGTAAAGATGGAGGTCGGGAGGTTGTTCTCGAGAGTGAGGATTGCTGACGGAAAGGTGTGGGGCAGCGTGAGGTGTTCCCGTGCTGTGGACGTCGGGATGGAAGGACAGGTACCAGGGGTAGAGAAGGGGTGGCAGTGAGAAGCATCTTTTAGGTGCAAGCTCTTATGGGAGACAAGACATCCTATTGCAAGAAGGTAGAGTGGCCCTGTAGAAACTGATGTTGGTTGCAACCGTACATGTTAGAACTTACCTGTCTGTGTGCTCATCCTTCTCACGGGCTTTTGGGAGGATTCTGTGAGATGACGGGTGCCATTGCTTTTGTGTCTGCCACGTGGTAGGGGCTTAATAAATGCTTCTGAAGAGATTTCAGAGTCTACGTGTGTGTGAGTTTCATTTGATTGCAATCCCGATATTTGACTTTCCAAATCATAAGCTGTATTATTTCAGGGCAGTGCTTGCTTCTCTGAAACTTTTGATCCTTTAGTTAAATAATTATTTTATTGCAATGTAATTAGAGTTTAATAGTGTATAAAAAAGTCTTGGTTCTTCTTTTTTCTCTTGAATTATTTTTGGCTGTACTCATTAAGCCATTTTAAGCCTCTGAGAGCAGTCTGAAAAAGGCCAAAGGTTTTCCGTTTCAATGAAGCTCATATTTGGCAATTCCAGTTGTATGGGGAACAAAACAACTTCAAGTATGTCAATTTCTCATTGTTTCCAACATGGTTTGAGCAGGGAAGAGGAAAGAGAGGGAGTGGAGACAGATTGATTTACTGGGATATTTTCTTGTTTAAGGAAATGTACTTTTCTGAAATGTGAAACATTAGATTACTAGTGTACGGAACATCTTTTTGTGACTGCAGCATGTAAGTGTAATCAGCCCCTTATTACATGTTAACCTGTCACGTGAGAAACTCCACTAAGGCAAGAGCTAGCCACGTTTATTCAGAATCTTTTGACAATGGCTTGTTTTCAGTGTTACCGTGTTAACACTCCTACCCTTGTTTGGAAGGCCAGCCCCTCGCCTCTCCAGATCATCTCTTCCACCTCCTGGTGTTTGGGGGATGGCTTTGCATCCTAGGGCATACTTCGTTCTGTGTCCGAACAACTGGCTTGAATCTCTCAACCGGATGTGCTGTCTGTGTTTAGGAGCGAGCGAGCCCGCTGGATAACGGCCCTGGGACACAGCAGCGGGAAGCAGCCTCTGGACCGAACCTGTAAGTACCTCTGCCGCTGGGGCTCTGGAACTTGAAACGTGGAGAGACTCTGCCCCCTGCTGGACGCTAGGCTGTTAATGCTCCCCCAAGGTTTCCTTCCTGCTGCCCTCCATCAGAACTGGGTGATCCCTGCTCTGGAAGTGAGGGGGCCTGAATTCTAATTCGAGGTGCAGTTCTTTATGGCGTAAACGTGGTAAATTGTTGCATATCCACCCTGGCCTGTTTAACCTTCTGCGAGTCAGGGGCATCATGATGACATAGAACACAGGGTTTTCGTGAGGGTGGAGTTAAAGAACACACATGCAAAGCCCTGCTAGGACTGCAAAGCTCAGAGAATTTTAGCTGTTAAGTGTAGTCAGCTGCATGTTTGAGGCATACTGACAGCCTAAAGCAATGCTGAAATGTGTTTTTAACCTCAAAGAAAATTGCTTTACCATCCCTTTGACTTTTTTATTTAAGTGATAATGTTAATAAAATGTATTTTATTCTTCCAGAGAACTAGGAACTGGTGAGGTACAGGGTGATGTATGAGCACCTTAATGTCGAGGGGATGCTTCTCTGGATGGTTCTGGCCAGAAGGTCAGAGCCACAGAATAAGGGCAATGAAACCGGTTGTCCAAACACTCAGAAATCATAGCTGTAAGCTTAGAGCCAAAGCTGATGGGATTGGTGTAAGAGTTCCTAGTATCAAGCTGTGTATGAAAAAGCAAATTGAGATGTCTCATCAGTCCATGCCAAGTAACTCTAAAGTGTTTTCTAACTTTGGGTTGGAGATCTTTTTGCTTCTGAACCTCTTCGGCAGCTTCCAGGTGCTGCCGTGATGGGCTGGGGGAGCTGCTGCCATGATGAGAGCCTGGGAAGCTGTGTGCACTGCGATTTTACCAACAGTTGCAGGCTCTTGGCACATCATCTAACCCTTCTCACCTCAGTGCTGTTTTCTGTACCATTATGTGACATGACTAATGACTCCTTATTACAACTGTCACTGAGGGGATTCATACATCATAAAAGGTCTCTCACAACCCCGAGCTGCTAAAATTATAAAGCTCTTAGTCAACTGAGAGTTCTCAGAAATGATTTTCTGCTTCTTGCTAGAAGCCTGGCTGGCTCTTGTCGGGGCCGGCCCTGAATTGCACAGGAAGCCTGGGCAGATGCTTGCTACTGCTTTGTACCTCATTTGTTTTTCCTCCGCTGCCTGAAGCTCAGTGGGTTCCCTTTCCTCCCCAGCACTGACCCAGGTAGAAATCATTAGATCCTTCACCGCCAAGCAGCCGGACGAGCTCTCCCTGCAGGTGGCAGACGTGGTCCTCATTTACCAGCGCGTCAGTGATGGTGAGTGGGAGTCTTCTCACGGGGCACCGGGGGCCCCACATGCAGGGTGTGAAGAACCAAGGAGTCTCCCTTTTGTTATTAATGCTCACATTCCATGTCCCTTCGGTTCTTCCATCTGCACAGGCCTCTCTCTTTGTACACTTTATTGCTTTTACGTTTTTCAAAAGGGACGAAGCCACATTGTTTATTATTCAAAAGGAACTGTGAAAGGTTGTCCTTTCTTCCCCTTGCCCCAGTGACCTAGTTCTCATCTCCAGAGTTTTTCCTTCTTTACTTAAACATAAAATTGTTTTCCTGCTGCCCCTACCCGAAGCACCCTCCTTCACAGCTTGGCCCGAGCTCCCACACCGTCTCAGCTGCCTCACCTCACGTTCTGGCCTTGGAATGCCACTCATTCCCCCTTAAACCCTTCCACTCGGCTCCACCTGCCTCTCCGCCCTTCATCATCTTTGATACCCAGTATCCTTCTCGGAGCCAAGCAGTCACGGTTCATGAGGTTCACGTGTTGCTTCATGAGGACTCCGTTCTTCTTTGCAGGCTGGTATGAAGGTGAGAGACTGCGAGATGGAGAAAAGGGCTGGTTTCCTATGGAATGTGCCAAGGAGATAACCTGCCAAGCCACCATTGATAAGAATGTGGAGAGGATGGGACGTTTGCTGGGACTGGAGACCAACGTGTAGCCTCTCTGGGGGCCTTCTGGGACTGCGAGATTTGCACGACGTCATGGCGGGCGGGCTGGTTTGGGCTGCCTTTCTTGTTCCCTTTAACGCAGCTGGTGTAATTAAAAGAAGGAAAACATTCACCTTAAGCTTGCCAGCTGGTTTTGCGCTCTCAGGAGAACCGCTCCTGGATACTGTTAGTGCACCAAGCTCAGTTAGTTAGTACACGGGGACCCTGTCACAGAACCTCTAGGTAGACAGAACAGCTGAGCGATCCACCCCAGGGATCAGGTGGCTTCAGCTTCCCCTCGTTGCACTGGGTCCGGCATCAAAAAATGCACACAAATGCTGTATCCCCATTTTCTCTATTCTCACTTAACAAAGAATGTGCTGATCTCTCTAAGCCTCTTCTTTATGTGGTTTTCCCAGCATTAGCAAGATTTTGTATCTTTAAGGAATACCCAGTTTTGTAAATATTTTCTTGCTCCTACATTTTAGATCTGATTAGGATGCTGTGCTGATTTAAAGGAACTGGTGGAGTTTTGAAGGTGAGCAAGGTTTTTTGGGACCTCTTCCCAGGAAAGGGAAATGGACACTTGAATTTTTGCTGCCTCTTTCCTCCTTAGCCAGGAAGTAAGATGGCCCTAAAGATTTTCGTAATCCATCTCGCTCAGCATTGGTCTTAAGTAAGGATAGCCTGAGAAAACTAAACTACTTCAACATGGAATTTAGGTGATTCACATATGTGAGAAAAAATCCTCAATACAGGCCTGGGCTCCTACTTTAAAAATCATCCCAAATAATGCTGATAAACTGACGCGAGGCTGCTTTGCCTCCAGTAATACAAGGTATTTGACTGTAACTGTTCTCCTTTGTTTCCAAATAGGGAATGGGCTGAAACACCCTTCAACACCCTCAAGCAGGACAAAATTAGGCCTTACAAGGTATCAGGAAGCCAGCATGGTACTTAATTGAAATGTAGCATTTTGCCCTTAATGGGAACCTAATTTATTTGCACTGAGGGCCTCACTGGCTGGATTTGGAGCCTCTCTTTCCTGCGGGTGTCTGCAGAGCTTTCTTTCGTTCCCTCATGCAAAGGGAGAGAAAAGACATTTTAAAAGTTATGTTCCATAAAGAGGGCCTGTGGGTTCAGAAGACCGAGAGGGGAGAGGTCATTTATACTGGCAGCTTTGTTCCTGCTCTGCTCCGACCTCTTCCACAAAGGGTTAAAACCTGGCCAAGGGTGCATCACTCAAGGGCACAGATCAATGTGTGACATGTCCCAGCTACCATCTGCCGGTCGGTTACCCAGATTGGGAGTCAGGCTGCAGAAGCCCAGTGCGGGAGGTCAGTATGCGTGGCTCACACACTCTGAGTCATGCCACCTCGGCTGTGAGCCAAGGTGGGCGCCCTGGGTCTTCGCCCCTGGATTGCTCTCCTTTACCTGTGCACATTGCTGAGTGTACACACCAGGCCGAGTTCCTTGACGTCCAGAAGTCATGGCAGTGGGCGTAGCGAGAGGTGTTTTGGAGTTAGCATGAAAGAAATCTGTCTCCTTCCTCTGTAACATCACAGGCTTTTTGGAGGAAAGGCTAACAAATTGTAGTCTAATCTAATGTGATGTTTTCATTTAGGAAGAAAAGTCAATTTGTTTGCCAAGGGATCATTTTGTATTATTTTTGCTAATAGCCAGAAGCTGAAAAGCAAGTATATGAGTCCTGTGAATTAATTTATAAGTAGAGGTGTTGAACAGTTTGGACATGGGTGCACCTGATAAATCAAAGCCTTGTTTAGCAAACAGGTCAATACTGTTATTAGGCAAAGTGTTGTTTGATGGCAGGTGTCTAATCTTCACAGTGTTTAAGTTCGACCGGGAATTACTGTTTTTACGTGACACAGCACTGTTTTCCAACTTAGTTCGGTTTCTAGAGTAGCTTCTCTGAATTGTACAATTTCACTCTGTGACCTGTGGAGAACAAAAATGATCATTTTCGTCCTAATGAATTGAGGCTGCTTGTACACTTTTGGTGAAATATGTGAATTTATAAAGATTTTGTATATACTCGTTCATTTGTTCTGCTGTGATTTAATTAAATCACACGGCACACGGCATCACTGCACAGAAAAAACGGACACACACAGGGACTCTAGATATTTCAGTCACATGAGACAATAACATAATTAGAATAGTTATGTTTATGGAGATAAAGACAAACTTTAAGACGCAATACAGAACTAACAACCACAAGTGTCAAGAGAAAAAACAACAGCCGGACATGGTGAAACTGGGTCTTTACAGAAGATGGTTAAAAGAGATACCGGTGAGCCTGCAAGGACACGTGGAGAGAAGAGGCATGTAGAATGCGAGGGCATTTATAAACGGAGTCCAGAGGGGAGTGGAGAGCGCACCTCAGCAAGGGGACTGCACCTTTATAAACCTGTTCTGACCACCCATGCAATGTAGACTGTCCCCAGAAAGAGGACGCAGCCTTGGGTAAGGTGACTTCCTACGCCTTCTGTAGAGGCTGATGGGTGAAGGCTGCCATCTTGACAGCACTTCCAGCAGCCGAAGGAGTAAGTCTATCTGGGCAAGAACATCGCAACGTTCACCCCAAGGAGCCGTGTCAGTATGAGATAAAACAGTCTTTAAGATAAAAGTTATGGCCAGGGGTAGTGAGTCTACATAATGATGAAAGTTTCCTTTAACCAGGAAGATAAGACAATTCTAAATACATATTCACTCAATGACATGATCTCAATATACATAAAGCAAAAATTGGCAGAAATGTAAGATCTAAAAATCACAGTATGAGACCTGAACATACCTCTCTCACTTGACAGGAAAAAGAGGTAGAAATAAAAGTGCAGAAGTAGATAAAAATCAAAAGTAGATACGAATAGCTGGTATAATAAGTCTATGCAGCAACTTCAGCATACACATTTTAAAAATACATAGAATATTTACATTTTGGGGGTCATACACAAGTTTCACCAAATATTAAAACTTCATTAAAGGACTGAAATTAATACAGAGTGAGTCCTCAGATTACAACCAAAGTAGGTTCAAATGAATCACAAAAGTAAAAGAAGTAAATATTTATCTGGAAACCTAAATGTAACATGAGAAACTATAAAACTCCTAGAAGATATCAAGAGAAAAATCGAGGTGATCTAGGGTTTGAGGGTGACTTTTTAAATACTGCACTGATCAAAAGCATGATCAATGAAACAAAAAAAATGGTAACTCGAACGCCATTAAAAGACAGAATAAAAAGACAATCCAGAGAAGGAAGTCTTGCAAAACATACCTGATAAGGGATCGGCATCTAAAATGTAAGAACAACTCTTAAAAGTAATTGGGAAACAACCTGACTTAATAATGGGCAAAGTTCTGGAGAACTCCCACAGCTATACCAATGGCAAATAAGCCTATGAAAAGATGCTAAAGATAATACATAATTTAAGAAGTTGTGCATTAATTAAAATGAGATTCCCATCACACACCTATTCGAATGGCAAACATCCAGGACCCAACAGGACCAACCTGGGTGAGGAGGAGGAGCAACAGGAACTGGCATTCACTGCTGGGGGAAGGCAGAAGCCCCGGGAAGACGGTTTGGCAGTTTCTCACGGAACTAAACAAACACCATGTAATGCAGCAATCGCAGTCCTTGGTGTTTACCCAAACGAATTGGAAACCATGTCCACACAAAAATCTGTACGCAAATGTTTACAGCAGTTTCATTCACAATGGCTAAAGCCTCGATAAACAACTTGACAGAAAGAAATTCAACAACTTTGCTAAAATGGGCCAGTGCATTGAAAACCACAAACTACCAGTACCTTAGTCTTGCAACTCCTAAGCACCATATTTTGCTGTGTATAATGCACTTTTTTGCCCAATTTTTTTAAGGGAAAATAAGGATGCACACTATACATGGGAAGAATGATTACTACATACCATGGGTATAATAATGGCGTCATAATCCCATGTATAGTGTGCATAAGATGTGTGCACGTTATACTCAGGAGTGCGTTGTACATGGCAAAATACAGTAAATAAAATTCTTAGTTTTAGCACTTCAGAAAAAAAAATATCCAGGTGCGCATGGTTTCACCGCAGTCTTCCACACACTTAAAGAATTAACACCAGTTTCATGCAATCTCCTCCAGAACTGAAAGAGGAAGTCAACACTGCCCAGCTTATCTTAGAGGTCTGCATTATCTCACAAAATCTATATACACTGGCACCTTTCATGAACAGAGTGGCAAAAATCTTAAAAGATACCCAGCAATATACAAAAATTATTACCCATTGCAGTCAAGTGGGGTTTATTCCCGGAATGCAAGACTGGCTTAATATCTGAATATCAACCAGTGCAATCCACCATTTTAACAGGTACAAAAACAGGAAAAAAACATGGCTGTATCATTATAAAAAGAATATTTGGAAAATGTTGAAATATTTGCTAATAGTCTCAAGCAAACTATGGCTAGACATCACCTTTGATACTTGGCTGACTCTGCTGTAGAAAACAAGGTTTCATCTGCCATTTCTTATTTTGTCGTTATAAATGTGTAATTGTCAGATCAGGACATATTTTATCCAAGACTTTTGGTATATGGCCTCCATTTTTCTTTGTATTCCAGACCCCACAAAAATGTCGTTAACTATCTGGTGTCTTAAAATCAAAAGTTGGTTTCCAGGAACAATGAAACAAAACTAAATAATTTAACACAAGAAAAGAGCTGTTAAAAAGAAAATGGGGTGAATGGAAGCATTAGAATACCTAAAAGGTATACAGCTAAAACGCCTAGAAAAATCAAAATCACCAAGGAATCAGTTTCATTAAAGGAAAGCTTTGCTAAAATGAATTTTATTCCTCAAGATGCCTTCGTTGTGTGAAGGTAACATAATACACTCTCCAAGGACTCAGAAATATGTCATTATCTTCTCCTTGAAAAAAAAAAAAAAACACTTGAAAATTCACCCTGGGCCACTAAGACATGAGACAGAATGAAGAACTAGAATGGTGGTCACAATTTAAAACGAGTAGAACAACTGTAATGGCATAATCAATAAAAAAATAAATTAAAAAAATAAAAATAAAAAAAGTAATAAAACGCGTCTCCTGACTCAGCAGGACCGACGGGATTGTCATCCAGAGGAAAGATCGACTCTGCGGTGCTTCCACGTCTGCCGTCTTCCTTAGCTCCCATGCCTACGTACACGTCACATCACATCGAGTGCCTACATACACGTCACGTCACGTCAAGAAATGCTGCCTCACGCCCCGTTCTTTATCAGGGTTGATATGCAGCCTCTTGACACCAGTCACCTGCCACTCATGCTCTTCTGGCATGCAGCTGACAATGACTTAATTCGTTACATCATACTAACCAGCTGAAGAGTGGCACATTTTGCCATTTTCTTTTTACTTATTTTTAGAAAGAGGGGGAAGGAGGAAGCAAGAGAGGAAGAGAAACATCAATGTGTGAAAGGCACTGCTGCCTCTCCCACACCCCCAGCTGGGGAACCCGGCCCGCAACCGAGGTGTGTGCCCTGACTGGAAACCGAACCAGGCTGGCGCTCAATCCACTGAGCCACACCAGCCAGGGCATTACCACTTTCAATATCAATGAATTAATAATTTTCTGCATCTCTAAAGTTAATAAAGAATCCTCTTTAGTCAGATATATCCCTAAAGCCCCAATTACTTACTTAACCTATGATGAGGTGGAAAATCAAAACATGAAGACAGCAAATAAGCACATGAAATATGCTCATCACTGATCGTTACAGAAATACAAAATGAACCCCAAGGACCTACAACCGCACATTCACTGTATGATAAAAGAGCCAAAGCCACAGCAAATTACAACCGAAAGTACCAGTGCCTGAGACACCTGGAACCATCACATGTTGCTGATGGGTGTGTAAAGTGCATGCATACCCACTTTGGAAATCAGTTGGCAGTTTTCTGTAAAGTTAACCACCCCATATGACACAACAACACTTATCAGACATTTACTGAAGAGAAATAAAAACTTCTACACACGAGACTCCTATACATGTTCATAGCAGCTTTATTTATAAGAGTAAATAAAAAACTGAACATGACTCAAAGGCCCATCAAGTGGTGAGGGAATAAACAAACTGGTACAATCACACAATGCAATTCTACTGAACATTAAAAAAAGAGCGGATCACTGATACATGCAACAACATCTATCTCAAAACCATTGTTTAGAGAAGCCAGACACAAGCGGCTACACATGGCTCCATTTATTTGAAATTCTAGAAAAGGCAAAACACTCATGACCAAAAGCAGATCAATGGGTGCCAATGGAGAGCTGGGGGGCAGGGCTGGGGGGCAGCAGGGGATTGACCACAGAAAGAAGAAAATTTTTTAGGTGACGGGAATGTTTTGTATCAAGATTCTGGTGGCAGCAATTACATGACTGTCATACATTTGACAAAAATCACAGAATCATATACTTAAATTGGCTAATTTTAATATATAATACCTTAATACATAAGAGTATGTAGATATATCAAAATGGGTAAAATGCTTGTTAAATTTCTAAATAGCCTGTAATGAGAATATATTGTTTTAAAATCAGAAAAATGCTATTTAAAAACAACATATTATAAATATGATTCTACCACATGATCCATCGCTAGTGCTTAGAAATATATGCAAACGCAGAGCTAACAAGTGGAAGGAAAATTATCATTTACTTCAGATAAGAGGGTACTAAAATAAAATCCTAAAGCTTTTCTATAATTTCTAACTTTTAGGGTGGACTGTTTCTAAAATGCGGTTGCAGCAAGAGAAAATAAATTGTAATAATTGGTATCATCAGCAATTTTCAACTGGTGAGCCACAAGATTTTTAAGATTTGTAATACCTACTTAGGAGCACTGACACCTTCCTCTGAATTGTTAAAAAAAAAAAAGAACAGCCAACACAATAGCTTTCTGGTGTGAATGAATCAAAATTGTACCTATTTTGGGGGTCAGTGGGTTTAAAAATTTTTTTGGTGTGCACAGAATTTTAGTAGTTTATATACGCCATGAGATGGAAAAGTCTGAAGTCGCTGGTATAAATAAATCCAGAGCTTTGCCCTACTCAATTAAGTTGGAAGGTGTCACATGGACTCACTCCTTAGACACTTTTTAACGATTATCCAGTTTTTTGTTTCCTTTTTTCCCCCCCGATAGTTTGTTTCAGGGTTCTCTGTTTAAGAGTTATCCTTGGATCACTCAAAATGGTAAGGCAAACAGATTTTCTTCTTTAATGCCTTATTCTTTAAAATTGCCAAATGACAAATAGTTCTCAGACCGGGAATACATTTTCAACCCAGTAACACGCTATTTTGTAAACAACAACAACAAAAAACAGAACAAAAATAGCACCTTCAATCAAAACTTCCTTCCTGATTGGCTGCAGAGAAGCCACAAACTGGGGGTGATAATCACTTAATCTCTTTGAATAGCTCATCTATTAAACAATTCATCAGGAACACTTTCCTCATATATAAGGAGACTCAATATTGGTTTGCAAACATGGAAATAATTAACTAGTAATCGTGTTTTAACAGATTTTTAAAAATGCTTTCTGCCAAGACCATTTTGGCCAACTGTGTATAAAAAAAGCAAAACAAAAACAAAAACAAGTCACCCTCTTTAGAACAAGGACCTAATGGTCACCTCAAGTTTAGGGGCAAAACCAACGTGCTACAACACTGTGACATGACTGAATGTAAGCATTCAGTGAGAGGCAGGTCACTTTTGAGAGACCAGCTGAAAGGATGGACTTGGGGCACAGGGGACCTTCGACACCCGGAAGGCGACGGCAGACTGCCGACACACACTCCCAAAGTAGAGCAGGACCTGAACCGGTGCTGTCAGCGGATCATTTCGGCACTCTCAGTAAATCCCAGTTGTCGCAAGATACTCTTTTCCTTTGGTTTCTTTGCATATATTGGAAGGCACAATAAAATGTGTAGCTTTTAGGGTACAGCAGGTTGGTCTTGATATGTTTCTTTGTCCAGTATATCCAGTACTTTTGTATCTTTTATCAAAACATATGGATCAAACCGTTAAATCACAGAATAACTAGAAAAAGACATTCAGCAAACAGTGCTCAGTGACGAGCAGTTTGTATTTCAACGACAGGTTTCCCGTGTCTCTGTACAGGAAAGGCAGTCTGGACAATTCTGCAGCTCAGCACTATCCAGGACGGAGGATTTCACCCGTCCCACTGAGCTAACCTTGGGACCACAAAACGGTGACAGCAGTCCTGATTCAGACAAGACAATCTCTGAAGATGGAGAGCACAATTTCCTCTTCTAAGTCTCTTAGTGGAGAAAATCTTTCCCAGATGCCCTTTGCAGGTCTCTTTTCAGTTGCCACTGCCCAGGATAGGCTCACATAGCCACGCCTTGTCAGTTTACTTACGTGGGGAGCGAGATCGTGCAAGGACTGACTTCCCGGGCACAAGGCCGCAGAGTGGGGGAGAACTTGAACAAACAAGGAGGGAGGGGCAAGACGGCTGTTGGATTAATAACCAGTACTCGTCACAGCCAGGTAGGGCTCATTACATTCACTACGTATCACACTAACTTCCACTGGCCAAGAGGATAAAAGAGCACGGAGTATTTAAAAAAAAAAAGTATCATAGAATGGACTAATAAAAAACATTTCAGGGACGAATAGTAAAGATTCAGTGAGTCTACTCTACATGCCAGGCACTATGTGTACATTAATACATTTAATCCTTAAAATTGTTACTATACTTTCCAGATAAGGAAATGTAAACAGAAGCAGAGTAACTGGCCCCAAACGTCTGGAAAGTGCGAGCTGAGCCTGAACTCGGGGTCGGACCCACGCGCCCAGGTTGCCAGCTGCTCCACTGCACTGCACAACGTGGTGGAAAAGGGCGTGAACAGTCTGCAGAGACTGCAAGCCGAGTAAGCCGAGGGGGGCGCTGGAGGTGTAGAAATCAAGCCAAAAATTTAGCTGAGATTTATACACAGTACATTTTATTAAATACTGCGTTTTATTAGAACAAATGAACCTCTGATAGATTTTTCGTTTAAAAAATGTGGCTGTGTTCAAATTCCTACTTGACACTGATTTTTGGCTAAGCATTCGACTTTTACTGGTTCTATACTCACTACTCATTATGGGCAGAAAAATCAGTTTCTTAGAACAAAGGAACTTCTCAAGTGGTGCAACACTCAATACACATAATAGAAATACTCAAAGTGTGGCCGTGACCACAACAGTGTGTGATCAGAGAGCACATTGTTTTTTATGGTGTATTTATAACAGCTACAGGTAACACAGCTAACTCATGCACAGTAAGTCTTCACTGCCTACTAAAGGTGCCCACCTTACACATGACAATTATTCACGTCCCAGGGTTTGGCCTTTAGCCAAAAGCTAAGCTATGGTGGAAAATCGCCATCAAGTTGGCTTTTCAGACCGCCACAGAAAAGCTGTCAGCTATAATATCCATCCTGCAATCGTGGCGGCAAGTTCCTGGAAGTGGTTTTTCCCTGTGTTTTGATCAAGTCTGTAATAGCTGAGAGCACTGCGCAGTCTCTGGATTTCGTGTCCTTCCAGTCTACAGGATGGGGACTTTCAATCTTCTCCTGCAGAAGGGTATCTAGTTCCTTTCTTAATTCCTAAGGTTGGAAAAATTACACAAGTTCAACAAAGACAGATAGATGCACAACAAAACAATGTAATAAATAAGTGACTAGCTGAAACAACTTAGCAAGCTATTATACAAAAAAAACCTGAAATATTTGGTAAAGATACAGTAAAATTAAAGAAACCAAACTTTGGTCTCAAGACACTTACAATGGTTGGTCTGTAACTAACTCAAAGAACAATTTGGAAAAACTATGAATAGATTTCTCAACATTATTTGCTCTGCTGAAAAATATCAAGCAACATTCCAAAATATGTGATACCTGTAAACAAAACCACAAACACTTAAAGTCGGTTACCTTAACGAGATGGGCAATTCTTGCTGGGGACTGAAAGACGATCCATTCGTCGACGGCAATCGTTTCCTGGTCATTATCCTTCTGGATGGAAATGTCTCCTCCGAAGAACAGGAGGCAGTACGGGGAGACCTCTGTGCAGTCATACAAGTATATCTGCAACGAGAAGGAAAGCAGATCAACACGCTGAAGAGTCTGAATGACTGCCACATTAACTCGATAATTATCACCAGTACCAATTTATTAGTATTAATCCTTCTAAAATAGGCATCCTACATACACTAGTACGTAGTTACATGCTAGTGTAACTACAGAGACTAGGTTTGAAAAAATACATTTTAAATGAACCATTCTTTATTAATTCAGAAATCAGTTTTATATTTGTTTCAATTCAAACAACAGTACTATTCTTTAAACAAAATATTTTCTGAGTGACAAAGCAAAACACTAATGTAGTTGAAATTATTTTTACAGAAATAAAAACAGAATCACACTTAACATTCTGACCAATATCTATAAGGTACACTAACATGCCAACAAAATTCTCTGTACAGTGTAAACTCCTGTACACCGGAAAATTCCAGTATTTCCTGAACACATGCTTTGAAAGAAAATTATGCAAATCAAATAACTCTCCCAATTAAAATACAAAAATGGATCATGACAGACCTGCATGCTAAAAGTAGATGTTACTTGCTTAAAGAAGTTATAATTCATGTCATAAATTTTTTATAGAACAAATTTTGTTTAAAATTATAAAAACTATATAATTATAGACACACAGCACTGACATTCATATCCATGATTATTTTAAATATTTACTTACACTACTCGTTCTCATCTTTAGGTGATAGATAAGCCAGTTGTAGTGAAAATCTGTCTGCTCCACATTAACGGACTTAGGATGAATAGAAACGAGTCCATCATTTTTTGTGTAAACTTTCACCCTTTAAAAAAGTTCAAATGTAGTTGTTACCAAAAAAATTCTGGGAAATTCCACACCAATCCCAAATTTAAAAAAGCTCCACAGGTTAGGTTCGGTTTATTTTTGCAATATAAATTTATAAATTTATTGAGGGAGTAATTTTTTGTTTTACTAAAATATCAGCTCACTGTGAATACATCAAATCCTTATAATCATGTATCAAATCCTCTTCTTGAAGGTATAAATTAGTCGACACATTAGAAAGGTGACAAAATATTTAATTATGTTTCTACTGAAGGACAAAGAATAAACTGAAGGACAAAGAATAAACAGCTAAAGTAGTTCAAAATGACTCAGACCAAAGGAGCAAGATATGTAATACTGTCAATAATGATACTAATAGCCCTCAATTTAAAAATAACTTTGTGAAAGGATTAAAACATTTCACAGGTTAAATATAAACCAGATGAATACAAAATAAAAAACTACAAGCATTACTTACAAGGGGTTTTAGCCACAACTGACTTTTACAAACCTAAACTACGTCTAAGCGGTCTCGCGTTCCCTCCAACGCCCCCTTCAGAAGAGGGGCACCTGGAGCACGTGCGCTTTGACACAGCTCTACGCCAGTCTCTTCAGTCCCAGGGTCCTTTCCTCTGACAGCCATAAAATTTTCATATCGATTTGTAGGGGTTTTTAATATTATTCAACGGGGAGATGGGTGGTGTTTTATTTTTAAATACTCAAGACTAATGACCTGTATTAGGTGACATAAAAGCTGCTGATCCACTGATCATATTTGGTTTTTTTTTCAGATGTTAGTTTTATTTTATTTTTCAATTGTAGTTTTCTTTCAATATTATTTTGTAGTGGTTTCAAGTGTACAGCTTAGTGGTTAGATAATCACACACTTTACGCCATTCCCCTTCAATATTTCCAGTACCACCTGGCAGCAGACAGTGACTGCGGCATTACTGACCCCATTCCCAAGCTGTCCTTGACACCCCGGTGACGGCCAGTCTCTGCCTGGTAACCCCTTCCCCTTTTTCACCCAGTCCCCCAACCCCTCTCCTCACCTCTGGCAACCACCAGTCCAGTCGGCTCTCTGTGTCTAGGAGTCTGTTTCAATTTTATTGATTTATTTTGTTCTTTAGACTTCACATGTAAGTGAAATCATGGGAAAGTTTCTTTTTTGTGCTTCTAGGAACTCGCAATACTTCTATCAATATCATAGCCGTTACTCAGAATAAACTCAGACATCACTTTTCCTCCCTGCACTTAACCAAAGCCGCCCTGCAGCCCTACTGCAGTCCAGGAGCGGAGCCTCACAGACTTGCCCGTTCGGGAGCAGAGAGAATGTTCCGGGCTTTGTGGGCCCTGTGATCTCCGGCATGACTCCAGGCCGCCAGGGAAGCAGAGGCAGACACAGACAACAGGTACAAACAGGCACGGCCATGTTCCAGTACAAATGTGCACAACTAGGGTTTGGCCAGCATGCCAAAATATGCCGGCCCCTGGTCTGGACCAAAATAAAGCACCAATCCAAAGAGGACTTTCTAAAAAAATTTTCATAAAGCCTTCCAAGGATGGCAGAGGGATATATAAAATATTTATATTTCAAAGAGTTTCTCTGATACAGTACCTGTCAAGTTAGGGATACACATGAAGAACTTGACAAAGTACTGATGTTGAAACATACCTGAACACTAAAAAACTGTGTATAATCCAGACACAATGGTTAAAATTCCCGTTACCCACAATCTTACATGTGAGAGTAGGGTTTCTGAGCCTCAGCGTTTTTAACACACCGGACTCTTTGCTGTGGAGGACGCCCCTACACTGTGGAACGCCTTACAGCACCCTCGGCCTCAGTCTATCAGCACCGCCACAATTACAACAGCCACGAGGTCCCCACTGCCGGATCTCCCCAGGGGCAAAAACTAATGCCCGGGCACAATGCCTGTGCTTTATCTTTGAGGTCTATGTTTTCATAATCACAGGGAATACAGTTTCTGCATTTAATGTCACTTCAAATATTCCATGTTACTACACAATGGCTACTTTATATGCCCACCTACCAGAAAAATATAATATGGCATCATAAAACCGTAATTTCCCCACTGCTATTCGACATTGTTGTTGTTTAAAATAGAGTTTTGTGGGGTTTTTTTAAAATCTAGAACTACTTCCTTAGGCCATATACCTCCAGTTAAAATTCTCACTTATGGATCCACTGGGCCGGTGACTGTTTTAATGACTGCTGACCTAGAGCACCCTTCAAAAGGATGGCAACGACTCACTGACACTGGCCATTTGTGACTTTGACTTTCTCTCTTTCCTCACTAGCTTTTATTAGGCAAAAATAGACCATGTTCTCTCCAATTACTACTATTTGTATATGTATTTAAAAGTCATTACTTTATTTTTCACAATAGTAAAATCACCATTTTATTCAGAGACAAATTACAAAATTACCTACTTTGTAAGAGGAAAAAAACCCCTGAAATCTATTCTAAGCAATGTTTATCTGGCATTGTTTTTCTTCTCTTTTCAGGCACTTAAAAAGTTTTACGTTTATTCAAGTTTAACATGGCTGTCTTACTCAGAGTTTGATACAGTATGACTGCAAATGTCCACTGCTCACATCAGGTCCTTGAACTTCTGGAATGAGTTTAGCTTTCTCATGTTTAAACTATTATACTTACTAATATGCTTTGCGAATAATGGGTGATGGACAGCTGATGCCAGGGGTATGCTGTGAGGGAAAGTGATGCCTCTGCTTACAGTTTGCCTTCTCTTAAATGATCAAAAGTAAAAAGAACGAGAATTCGGCCCCGGTGTGAGTAGGAACAAATGTACAATATGAGCCCTATTGCATTATAGGATTTCAAAAGTTTAAGGAGACAATTACAATTCATAATAATCTTCAATGCTTACATTTTTCTTTTTTTACCCAAATTTAGTCGAATTTTAGCAACTTTGGGATATAAACCAGCACAGATGACAGCTTTAATTATCTTCTCATTATCTATTAGGGATGGGGAGGCAGAGAACAAAGAGTAAAATACTGACACAACAGACAAGAGCAGCAAGTTGTTGACACTGTGTTTTCTGCTTTACCTGAATTTATATTAGATTTTGGATCCTTGGGGTTTCTACTGTTTACAAATCCCGCTCCAAGGAGATGCTCAGCAAACTGCCCCTTCATGTTATGCAGCATCTAGAGAGCAACAAACAGAACTAGAAAACCTTCCACAGATTTATGGGCATTATAAAGCACATATTCATAAATAAACTTAGCTGTAAGCTTTCCGGCTTTATAAAGTACTTTTGCAAAAACGTGATGTTTAAGAGCAGAGGATGGCAGATTACAAAATTTATAGAAACCTGTTTTTGTCAACAGTGTTTTACTGGAACACGGCCACACCCATTCACCTACATATTATCCATGGTTGCTTGGCACCACATGGCAGAGATGAGTGGTTGCAAAAGAGACCGCATGGCCTATGAGGCTAACAGTCATCATCCAATCTTCTACAGAAAAGGTCTGCCTGTGGTAGGAAATGACCACTGATGTTTAAGGATTATTCCATTTTGCAAAAAGACTAGTGTCTTCGAAATTGCTCTGTAGCCCGTATTTTGAAAGAAATAGAGAAAAAGTACAAAGAAAATAGCCAACATCCATCCACATTTCTACCACTGAAAATTAACTACTGTAGCTTACTGGCACAAAAGTGAAGGCCATTTTTTATTTTTAAGGAAAATCACTATGTGGATAAAATGATGCATGGCTCATTATAAAGCATCAAGTAATAATGAGAACTATGAGTGAACAAACTTTTCTAAACAATACTGTCAGAAAAGTCATCTACCAAGAAAGAGTACTGCAAACACTTATGTAGATCCAAGGCAGAAGAGGTAGAAAAGAAACACTATCTCAACAATGGGATAACTGTGTAGAAACTACTTTTTAAATTAATTCTAGTTCAATGTTGTAAAAGAACAGAAATGACACTGAACTAGATGAGTTCTACACTGGTCATATTTAAGTGTATCTTCCTTTTACTGATTGTGTGTGACTTGAGTTTCCCCACCTAATTTCTCTTACAGCTGACTTTCTGGTCACCTCCTAGTTTTCATTACCATTATGTTTTTACTGTTCAGGGTAATAACCTTTACATCCTATTCTATATCCACAATTCCTGTCCCTGTTTTGTACTCGGTGCCGCTTAAATGATTTCAGTGTACAGCCCCACTGATGGAGCATTCTCTCTCTCTCTTAATTGGCAGCATTTCAGTGCCAGTGAATTTTATAAGAACAGCTCATGGGCGCAGTATTTCAAGTGCTCTCTTGAATGCCTATCCCTTGTCTTTATATTTTAGTATCTTTACTGAATATAGTATTTTCAAGCAACACTTGGATTCAGCCACATTCTCGTATTCGGCGGTTCATTTCATTTTTTCTTTTTCAGGAAAATGTTTTTACACATCTCTCAAATAGATATTTAATCTCACTTGAATTTTCCATGTACAGACATTTATTATCTTTATGATGAATCGGTCCTGTCTTCCTGCCTATGAGCTTTTCACTCATTAACATTTTCCTTCTGCAGCTGCATCCATAAACTGTGATTACTTTAAGCCTCCTCTTCTATGGCAATCATTTGCTTTTAGGGCTGTCCATTTTGTTCCTTATAGTTCTTTTGGTCTTTTTCTTAGTGCAGCAGTCTTCTCACTCATCCCATGGGTTTATTTTCTTACAGTAGTTTCACTGAATTCATATTCTGCAACTGTTCTTTACTATGAAGCAGTTGTGAGGCATTTTCTGCTGAGATGTGCTGTGTTCCACTCCTTTTGTCCTTTGACTATAGCATCTTTCAGAGCTGCCACTATCCTTCTTTTCATTTGGTTAAGGCCTGGGCACTCTGGGGTAAATATGCTGGATTCCCGACTCTCTTACCCTCTTGCAGATGTGCTCAACGTCCAGTACGCAGAGCTGGAGTGTACCCGTAACGGGGAAAAGTGAGGACATTCCTATTCCTATTGGCTTGCGATCACTTCTCCACTCAGTGCATCTGCCCTATTTATAGATTACTTTCCTCTGTTTCACAGATGCTCCTGTCCAGTGTTCTCTCACTACACGAAATCAGCTAAAGATACCTACCCTCAGAGTTTAAGATATTCACCCTATTTGATATTAAAAATAAAATTTAGGAGTATTTGTGAAAATGTTCAGGTTGAGTTATCAAAATGTCAACTAGAGGGTAAGTGCCAGAACAGTAACTGAGCCTTGCTGTGTTTTTTTTGCTATAATCTAGACCCTTGCATCTTTTCTCAGCCATTAGCTTTTTGTTTATTATATTATACATCTTTTCCTGTTTTGTTGCAGTTGATTTAATAAAAATTTTGAATGAACCAACTTCATGAGAAAAATTCACACAATCAATTAACCTTTTGCTACTAATCTAATTGTACAAAATGCATACATGTATTCTCTAATCTAATATGTATAACAATCACTCCAAAACATTCGCCATTACCTGCAATGTGTTTGAAGACAGAAAATATTCCCAGCAATAGTCTTTTTCATATCTGTAACCACGTCGCCTAGCTTCTTCCCAGCCCTGTGGGGCAAAGAAATGAAGGAAACCATTTATATATTTTCCCCAAAGACTACTTGTCTGTCTTCATTTTGATAAAAGTTTAATCTTCCACTGATGTTTTCTGTGTAAAAAGGTCACAGAATTTTGAAATTTATAAACTAAACAAATGAAACAAAAAACACCTCCCCATGGTCCCAATTTTTGTGGTAACCAGCACTGAATTTTCTGAACTTTGTACAAGTTACCAAGTAATATATTGCGTATTTTGTACAAAATGGCATCATACTGTACATAATGTAGTAAATGAGAACTGTTAAAAATTTCAATGCTATCAAATGTTTTTCAACTTCACAAATATGACTTTTATTTTTTAGCTAGAGAAGGAGAAAGGGGAAAAGTAATACTGAATTAGCTCAAAGAAAAAAACTTTTCCATACCATGTAGTACAAAACTGAGTCTAGACGTTGCTGTCGCTATAAACCAAATTACATTTAAATTTTGTAAAGATGGCTAATAAATGTTTATCCTCTGATACACCTGGCTTTTGAGAACAGAAAATGTCTGTCTTCTGAGTAATGTATATGATTATAATGCTCTAACTAAATATTAAGTCAGAATATAGGTATAGTTTATTAATGAACAGAGAGACCTTCTCTCATGAAATGTCAGTAAGACAGATACAAGTGAATAGCAAATAAAATATTAAAATAAATTGTTCATTTGCTCAATTGTTATCAAATCAAAAAGAGACTTCTTTTCCAAAAGTGTAAAAATTTAAAAAGCTATTAAACTTAAAAATGAAATGTTTTAAAATGTTCAACTCATTTGAAACATTCTCACTTAGCAATTTATTCCTCATACCTATGAAATATAGATTTAAAAAGCTAAATAGGTTCCTATTCTATCATCAGCTTTTCATGTGAATAAACTGTCACAAGTTATTTTTTACCTCAAACGCATTCACTACTGTCAGATGGTCACTTTTAGAATCCTTTGCCAATTCCTTTCTTCTTGCATCTGCAACCTTTTCTTTCCCCTTAAAAAAATACAGACCAAGGAAAATTAAATAGTTCTGACTACATATTAGAACGTTCTAATGATAAACGCTAATAAAAAAACATTATCTAAGCCACCACTATCATGTGTACATAAAAATCCCTAGCCTTTCTCTTGTCTCTTACCAATGGAATGACAAAGGGATCCTTGAAGCTGAGACTAGCAGCAATGGTAAGTACTGGGTCTAAGCAACAGAACAGAGCTCCAAAAAGAATCATCTTTCCAATGTGTGGCTCAACTGGTAATCGTGCTAAATGGACTCCAAGAGGTGTCAATTCTTCTTCTTTATCCAAAGCGTTCTGTAGAGGACGAGTTTATGTTTAAAACAGACATTATTAAGCATCACAATTAAACCTAATTTTAGTTTGCTTAGAAAAAAAGGAACCTCACTCTGAAGCCCAAATACCCTAATACTGTTCAGTGCCTGTAGAAGTTATCTTGGGACTGAGGGGCAGTGACGGGATTGGGAGAGGGTGGGAGGCAGGCATTACATTAGGATACTGGAATGTTCTTACTTCTCGACAAGAGTAATGATGACAAAGTGCTCACTTTGTGGTACATCATTAACCTGGCCATTTTTGTTTTGCTCTTTTATCCTGTATGGGAATGCTATAATTCACAAAAATTTTGTTTTTAAATGTGGGCTCCAGCCCCTACTCCTGTCAAGGATTTGCTGGCCTTTTCAAGATTTTGTTGCCTGCAAATGATTACATAAAGACTGACTCTCAATTTCATTTGGGACAGGACACATCATCCTGCTGAGGGCTTAAGGCCCTCTGCTTGTCCATCTCTACCGTAAACAGGCCAATTTCCTGAGCACCACACAACTCTCCACAGCTATGTCCCAGTAGACAGAAATAGGGGAAACAGGTCGTTGGTAGAACTGTCCTGTCTCCTACAGACCAGTGACCTCACTAAACCTAACCTACACTCCACCAAAGAAGGGTAGACAGCAACGCAATGCTTTTTCACTTAAACCACTTCCGACTCTCCATGAAGTTATTGCAGTGTTCTGACATGGGCCAAATTCTCAAAATAATCTGCATGACTCACTCAAATAAAACTGAAATATGTAAAATATACCTTGGCATCCTCTAACTAGCACCCATCAACAGAACTTGCAGTGATGACAGACACGCTCCATTTCTGGGCCGCCCAGTAACACGGCAGTGGCTGCTGTTCCGACTACACAGCTCTAACCGCTTTTCCCCCACTCTGGGCTCTAACTCACAGCTAGTTCTGAGCTTCTCAACACCGTCTTGTGCAGGGACGGCTACCAAGAGATCACTTGACTAAGATACTAAAACGAGTTTCTCAAAACACTGATTGCATGAAAAGAAACAAGGAAAACAAGCTGTAAGAATAAAACGGCACGTAGGGGAATATGACATTTTGGAGAAAAGTCATCCATTAGTATTCCCTCAACAAACAAGAGTTACCCTTTATAAAACACCCATTCAAAGATTTCAAAATTGTAATTTTAAATCAAGCCTACAATGAAAAAAAAACTGTGTGACAAGGACTTGGTACAAGAACATAATGAAGGTTTCATTTTTATAGCTTCCTAACTCATAATTTATACACCAAGGTGAGCAGCCAAATAGTGCATAAAGTTGGGCACCATGAATTCACTGGTGTAGCTTGCAGTACGAGAGTAAGATTATAATTATCTGGCCTTTAGATGCTCTAATGCTCTTTAGGTAAGCATTTTTTAAAAAGCCCAGCTTACCAGTTCCATCAGGTGTTTTATGGAGAGTGACACTGCTTCATTTGATGGTGGGTCCATCAACCTGCTCAGAAAATGAGCAATCCCACCAAGCCGTAAGATCTGGGAAGGACAAATACAGTTAAACGTAGATCGTTTATTGACGTAATAGTCCTGCCCGTCACTCAGTCGAGGAACACATCAAACCTACCCATGATTTTCAAGTCAGTTATTTCATCAGAGTAAGTTGCAATTACATTTGTGATTCTATAAAAATATGTTTAAAGGCTGAAATACTACTTTTTATTATCCACCAACTTATTATTGAGAAAAGTAGTTGGTTAAAATCTCAACAAGTCAATTACCAATTATTTTAGAAATAAATTATATGAAAATATATAAAATGCTGGGGGGAAAAAAAGGTAAGTACTTTATAAAAATCTTAAGATGTAGTAATACCTCTGGCCAGTGAGGCTTACCTGGCTATAGCGTCATTCTGTAAACCGAAAGGTCATGGGTTCAATTCCCAGACAGGGCACATGCCTAGGTTGCAGGCTCAATTCCCAGTCAAGGTGCACACCAGAGGCAATCCATCAATATTTCTCCCTCAAGGTCAACGTTTCCCCTCCCTCCACCTTTCTCCTTTCTCTAAATTCAATAAGCATGTCCTCAGGTGAGGATTTTAAAAAATGATGTAATAACAGT
The DNA here is from genome assembly GCF_021234435.1 of Artibeus jamaicensis. Taxonomy (NCBI): domain Eukaryota; kingdom Metazoa; phylum Chordata; class Mammalia; order Chiroptera; family Phyllostomidae; genus Artibeus; species Artibeus jamaicensis. The sequence goes on along the minus strand of NW_026522046.1, from coordinate 28,896,854 downwards.
AGCTAACATTTACTGAATGCTTACTATGTAGTAAGAAACTTGTATGAGTTTAACTTAAATAACTTGTCCAAAGTACCAAAAGTGGCTTGTGAGGAGAGGTGGTGGGCTTCAAACACAGACACTCTGGCTTCAGGGCAATACGTAATTAAATACTTTTAAACAAGCATTCAGAGGAAGTTTCAAAACATCGTTTACTAACACACACAGAAAACAAACGTGTGGTAAACATTAGAATGCCATCCCCATTTAATTTTTTAAACATGCACTGATTTACCTTTATTTGTAAACAAAGTTCTTCCAAAGGAGTTCTCAAGATCTCTGGCAGCTGATAGTCCTCTAGAAGGCTTGCTCGGAGACCATTATACAGATGATAGCAATGGCCAGGTTGAACTCTGAAAAGAAAAATAAAAACAAAACAAGGGGGGGGCAGAAAGGAAGCATTTGTCAGTGACTTTTCAGAACTCCAGAGAGAGTAGGCGGGGAAAGCAGTCAATATCTACTTCTTACAAGCCACAGCATAGCTAATTTACTTACTATTTCACTTTTATTAATCACATATTCTTTCTGCCCACCTATTTTGAAGAGCCTTAAATCCACTATCTGTATCCTATGTCCTGATTTTATGGAATAAAACACTTCCTCCCTGACCAAGAATTAGCTTCCCTATTTTTCTAGTGTGCTCAGTAACAGCAGTCTACTCCGCTTAACCTCCACATGGCTGTGAACATCTGATGTGACAAAGCCTGACATCGTGTCAACTTGTCTATATTATTTAAAATGCTTTTAGGTATGTGCTATTTAATGAGCTCTCAGAAGAATGTTGGAATTTTTTTTCCTTCACTGTTTGCTTTTAATGACATGAATGGTATTGTTCTTTGGACAATATTAAGGACAGAGGTGAAAAGGTGAGGATATGCATGCCATGTATTTTTAAAAAAACAACAAATAGTTCTATGGGCTCCTGCTGCAAGAGCAGGAGGACGTCCTTTTCCTGCAGGAATAAAAATAAATCTAAAAACCTTCCTATTTCTGTCCCAAGTTTACAAAAACCCACTGTTCATTACATAACATGCCTGCAGAAACTAAGAGTGCTTCCACCGAGGAGCACATAATATTGTTGCTCTGACCTTTGAAATAATTATCAAGCTAATTAGGCTTTGCCGAAGGACTTTACCTCTTTGGAGACTACAGAGGACTGTTTTTTATTGCTATTAAAACACTGTAATTCCATTTAACCTCCACTAGGAAAGTGGGGATTGAAGAGTTAGATAAAATTAATAGTTCATTCCTTGATTTTCTAACCGTTTCCAGATCAAATCTAGGACCTAGCATGTGTACTACTCATGTGCAGAAGTGCGCCAAAACCCGTTCACTATGAGGAATACCGTTTAAATCAGTATCCTGTGGTGACAGGTCTGTGTGGAGGAACCCGTCTTGCTGGGCCCCCAATCAAGTTATCCCCTAGTAACTGATGAGAAGGGTACATTCTTAGACTAAGCCATGCCCCTGGCTCAACAGCATGAATTGTGCAATACAATAAACTACCTAGAAGCCAAGTTATACTGGGATAACCTGCAAAGATAACAGCAAGTATGTCGGGGTTTTATAAACATATCACAAACTTAAGTAATGAAACAAAATGCATGAAAATGAACTGTAAGTTCAATTATTTGTGTTAAAGACAAATCACTTTCCTACCAATAAGACAGGGAAATTTTTATTTCTCATACTACCATTTACATCAATGGGAGAAAGGTACTTTCCTTGGGTTTTTGTTGGTAATTCATAGTGACAAACCAGCACAGATGTGAGTGTACAGGAATTCGGAGCCCAGACTGTGGAACCAAATGCCTGGAGAGTCAAGTCCTGCTACTTACAAAGCTGTGTGATTTTTAAAAAATTATTTTAAATAATCCATACCTAACTGTTCAATTTCTTGGTACCTTAATTTCCTTACCCTTAAAATAGAGGTAATAATCTACCTCACAGCACTGTACTGAGAATTAAGCAAGTTAATTTATATATGTATATACGAAGTGATTAGGAAATGACCTGACATTCAAATAGTATTAGCAGTTATTATTAGTAACATGTGCCTTTTTAAAAAGAAGTAAAATTATAGGCAGTACAACTAACGAGAAAAATAAAACATATTAATTTATATGAGCTGAATTAAGGAATAGGGTAGAAAAATCATAAAAAAGAATTCCAAAGAAACTATAATTAAAAGACTTTCTCGTTTAAAATGTGCTGTAGTAAATTTTAAAACACATGAAAGGTAACTCTTCTAAATAATATTTTCAATGCCAGTAACACTTTTTGCTACAGAAATCTTTCCTGTGTTTTTTAAAGGCTTCGGACGAGGTCCCCCCATCTTACCTTCCAGCTCGACCTTTCCTCTGTTTGGCATTGGCTTTACTGACCCACTCAGCAGACATTGTACTGATGTTGTTCTGCGTGTCAAAGTGTGTCTCCTTTATTTTTCCTCCATCTATCACATAAACTACATCATCTATGGTGATGCTATTTGGAAACAGGTATATAAAATATTAGAAACACATCAAAAGTGCACTTATCTATGAAAAGTCTACATGTGGGGAATGTAGAGCATTTCTATGGGATTAAATGGATTTTAGCAGTTCAGGGTTGCCGCCTCTCTTCCCACATTTACCAAAGGGACAGGACCCAGCGCCTCATCACAGGCAGCCTCAGCAGCTGCAGGGCAGCACAGTGCCAATTCTGCAGACATGTGTTCGGCTCTTACTCGCCTGCAGCCAAACTTCACAGCTTGTCTGTGACTTCTGTACCTATCTTTACCGCCCCCACCTGAGGGCCACAGTTTAGTATCAACCTCCGCAGAACAATGTTTCAGTGCTATACGCGTATATTACTACCTCCAAGAGAATACATACATTTTAAAGGCTGGAAATATCTAACTGCTGAATTACCAAACAATACACCATTCAAACATACAGGCACATAGAACAAAACTTGCATCGGCTCCAATGTGTCTTTAGGGAAGCTTTGAAAGAACACCTTAAAAGGTTGTTTTGGAAGAGGGCTAAAACATTAGTATAGGCTAAATAAAAATTTTAAAAACTAAACCTATGCCACTACCATGATTAAATTAAAAGATTTACTTCTGAGAAATTATAAAGTACTTTGTAGAGAAAAAAAGATGAAGAAGATATGTTAAAATAAGTTATTTGGCTTAAAACTAGTATAGTCACTAGCAGTTGACATGTAAAACAATCTTTACCTGGTCTCTGCGATGTTGGTAGCAATCACTATTTTCCGAACACCAGGAGGGGTTCTTTTAAATACCTATAAGAATAAATACATCAAAATCCCAAAACTACATTCATTTCTTATACATTATTCTTTCAGTTAAGAGAAATTACTTTAGATACTACCCATTTTTAACACTGTGTTTATTTGTTAACATATGTATGCATGTAACATTTATAAATGTATTTGTAGGTATACATCACTTTCAGTACCACAAATCCAGACTAAATCTCCCACAGATGTTAAAATCTTATCACAAACAAGAGTTTAAATGAAATACAGTAATTTATAGGATAGTTTTAAACAAAAACTGCAATGTTCCACATCTTACTGTGTAGTCAAACTTTTAAGGAAGAATTCTGTGTAAGAAGAGTTATGAATTACCCACAATTACTGGGTAAAAACAGCAAACAACCAGGCAGAGGCCCCAGTCGTGAGAATAAATATTAATGACTGTACCACCACATGCTAGCTTTTGAGATTAGACTGGATTTTTAAAAAGTCCTCTTCAAATGCTGAAACCTACCAACAACACAGCCTTGTGACAAAGTCACCCAAGTAGATGAAAGACACGCAATGCAGCCAAGTATCATTTGGCTGTAAGGCAAAAAAAAAATGCATAAATGTACCCCTTTATGCATAAAAGTAGTAATCGACAGAGAACATGGGGTTTCCCAATCTAGTCACAGACTCTGTGTCGACACTGGACGTGCCTCCACATTGGAGAGTCTGCCGACAGACAGCAGTCGGTCTCTGGAATCGAGAGCTCTCCCCCCTTCTCTTCCCTGGGTATGCACTCTGTAACCAACTCTGTGTCCAATCCTGAATTTGACACAGGGCAAAGGTCTCAGCAGAAAGAATATTAAAAGTCTCAAAAAAAGAAAAAAGTCTTGATAGTTTTTTACGACGTGTGAAAAAAACTAGGTGGGAAGACAGGGAGATCTTCTTGTCCATCTTGTTCTACCAAGGCCCACAAACACTGCAACCCAGACAATTACCTTGCCTTTGAGAATGTTCATTCTAACTCAGGAAATCTCGGAATATGGCTGAGCCAAAATATTCAAAACCGTAATACTACGTTATTGACAAAACAGGAAATCTCATACCTGTAAATATACTAATGCTGTAAATCAAATTTTCAAATATCAAGCTATAGTATGTCATTTTTATTGATACTCACACACTCTTTTTCTTTTACTCAGGAACACCAAACAAGTTATTGGTGAAAACAATCTTTATAAACTTTCCCCTAATGTTGACTGACTAATTTGATGTGCAGATTATTCTCTTATCCACATTTTTTTTAAAATCATCCCCTTGAAAACTCATCTGTGAGGTTCTCAAAGAAGTATTTTTTACCCGGATAACTATTTTAGAATATGTCTTAAAAATAAATAAATGAAATGCAGTAACAGTCCTTTAGGCTTGCCTCATTTTGAAAGACGCCGAATAAATTTAACAACATACCTGCGTCTGGTTAACTGTAGGCATCAGTGAATGTAAAGGTATAATAAGAAACTTGTCTGAAAATTAAAAATAAAATTAAACTTTAGGACAATTGCAGCTCCATCAGACACATACGGAACATAATTTTAAGAAATTACATTTATACATTTTAAGTTTCAAAATGAAATAGCTTAAGCCCGTCACGATTCTTAGCTAACAGAAAGTTTGCCATAGTATAGTGACGGGAAAGAGAGGGTGAGTGTTTAAGAAGCAAAGGCAAATTTCACATTTAGCTGTGGTTACGAAAAATGCAGTGCTGACTTAGGTTTCTAGCAACAGTGCCCAAGTGAATCAAGACAGTGATATTACCCCCAGAAAAGAGCTGTTGTTATTCAAAGGAGGTATGATGCTCCCCACACTCTGGTGACCCTCTGGACTTAAATAGTAGTAAATGCTGTCAAGTAATTAGTATTGCTAAGAAATGCTCCATTACTTCTCTGCGACATGACACAAAATACATCAACTCAATCCAAAGTCAAACCAGCCTACTTCACTCAGACCGAATCAAGCCTACAGATATAACTTCCTGTTCATAGAAAATTCAGGAAAAAAATAATCAAATGAAATGATACCATGAAGATTCAGACAAATCCAGAAAGTTGACCTAGCTTTTTCTGTAAGTCATCACCATGGGAAAAATAAGAGGAGAATGGGAGTGATGTTCTATCTAGAACTGGAGTTAGAGATTATCTGGTTTGACTTTGCTACAGTTGAACAAGCTCACCGTAAAGGACACTTTGGGGGCAAAATGGGGAAAACTGAATGTAGACTGGATTGTTTAGTGATGTTAATACTTAGGTAGGATAATGGCACTGTGGTTATAGAAGAAATTGTCTTTACTTTTTAGAGGTGTGTGCTTCTATATTTAAAGATCCCATGTAATAGCTACAACCTAAAAAGCAAAAAATTAGACCACTCTTGGAGTTGCAATAAAATATATTTCTGTAATACCTGATTTAAACATCACTTGTGACATCAAGAGATCATGTAAAGTGCTGATATTGTCCCAGCCTGGTAGAAAGACCAATATTGCACCATCCTGTATGGGGGAGAAATAATCATTACAAAGGATTACATAACAAAATACACTAAAAATCTGTACACACTTAATTCTTCATTAAAATTATACTACCTCAGGATAATTTTGGTTACAGATTATAAGTAAAAAGTAAAAGCTTGCTTTTTAAAAACAGAATTTATAAACCAGATTTTTTCATCTGTTCATTCTTTTCTTCAAATAGGTCAAATACCTAAACCATTTGGTATTTTGAGATTCTCATTCCTGGTGTCAAAAGCAATTTCTTCCATAGGTCGTTTTTAAAAGGCATTTAAGAGGCCCTGGCTGGGCAGCTCGGTTGCTGGGAGGGTCATCCCAATGTGCTAAGGTTGTGAGACCAACACCCAGTCAGAGCACCAACCAGAGGCAACCAGTGAGCACATGAATGTGTGGAACAACAAATGGGTATTTCTCTCTCCCTTCCTCTTCCTAAAAATCAATTACTTAAAAAAAAAAATGCATTTAAGGAATTGTATTTTTCTTTTTTCATGGCTTTGATATGAAAATAAAATTAAAATTATGTCACTTGAAGAAAACTAACCTCTTCTTCCAAAACAATGTATCGAATAAGGGCAGCAATCAAATTCAGATCAACTTTATCATCATCCATCATTTCTATAACATCTACGGTACTTGCAGAATACCTAGCAAAGTTAAACAGAAAGTCATGAAATAGTAACATTTCCTAATATTTAATGTGCTATAAAATCTAAAAGTTAATTCAACCTGCCAATAGGGGAACAATCAATAGATAGCAGAATTATTAGGAAAATAATAGTAGTTAGCAATCAAAATAGCATAGTATTCAGCTGGAATATGAGACTTGCAATAATCTCCTTAAATACTTACAAATTCAATATGATAATTGCTGCTTTTTGTTTTAGTCAGTTAGTCACTGTGTTCTGACTTTCAAACAAAATAAACTTACCTTTTCTGCAGTTCCCTTATGTAATCTGGCCAGCGATCTTTATAGATTGCTTCTTTTTCTTCTTTTTCTTGTCTATTTACATGCCCTTGCATGAAACTCCTCTTAAACTGGGATCTGTGTTCTTTTTGTTCTGGAACATATCTAAAACAAAAACATCCTTAAATAGCTTCACTTTTTGGAAACTCCTTGGTTTTAGCTATTATCTGTAACTTTTTACATTTAGGATTTTTAAAAGATTATAAAAAATAACTTCTAGTGAACACTAGAGTTAAATATCTAATTTGTAAGTGTTCATTGACATAAAACCTGACATTCTTGATGAAAACCATTCTTCTCTACCAAAGCACATAACAACTCTCAGTCATTATAAGCAGTCAAAATTAGAGTATGTTCACCTTCAATTTAAGTTTGCCCTAAAACAAAAGATAAACATTAAGTCCAAAATAATAGTTAATGTTGCCTAGCAGAAGACTCAGATTTTACATATAGGAGATTTCGAAAACTGAGTACACATAAGAATTCCCTGGAGAGTATATAAATTCTGAAATCCTATACCTTGTGATCTGGATTCAAGTCTGGCTGGTGTCTGCTAATTCAAGAATTTAATTGGTGGCCCAGGAGATTCAAAGAATGTGGTTATGAACACACAGTCCCATGCTTGAGAACTATTTCATTCTGCTCAGGCCCGCAGACACAGCTAATGGCAGAGCCAGAAGCAGCATTCGGACCTCTCGCCCGTCCAGAGCTCTGCTATGATGCCCCCGTGCTGAAGGGAGACGGCTCTAAGCTGGGCACATCTGCCCCAGGATCCCACCTATTAGTAAGTGGGTTCTGGGAATGTGGTGGTAGAAAGACAAAAATGAACCTGAACTCAAGCCCAAATCCCCTCACAGTTCGCCTGGGGGACAGCATCTAGATGGATCGGGGGGTTTGGAATGCGGTTTTTGTGAGTCAAATTATAGAATGATGTGCTTGTTCTGCCATTGACTACCTGTGTGACTTTGAAAAGGTGTAACTCGTGGATCTTTTGTTCCCTTATCTGAGAGATTAATATTGACAACAGCATTAGTATAAAAGTATGTGACAGAGTTAAAAAAAAAAAAAGCACGGTGCCTGACACACAGCAGACACCCAAAGAGTGTTAGCCCCCTTCCCTATTCAGTACCTGCGACCCGGGATCCCCCTAAGTCTTCGATACACACAGAGGCACAGACTTGAGGTAAGGCGACCTGAGACAGAGATCAGTCCTAGTCAGCAGGACGGACCCACGGCTGGCTCCCTTCCCAGCAGTTCCGCCACCAGAAGTCACCTTCGACCCCCACCCCAAGGGCCCAATCACAGCCTTCTGTCTCATCTCGCCCCACTTTCTTCCCTCCTTCTTCCCTGCAGCGCAGCTCTTCTGGAAGGTGAAAGCTGGAGTGTCTGCTCCAAACTTCTATCCAAGGACCACCCTCCTTCAACTCCCCTCTTAGGGATGGCTACATAGATACTATCCCTTTGCTTCAAGAGACCCGTTAGCTACGGTTCCTTGCACCTAACCTGCCTTCTGGACAGCTTAAGAAAGCAAGCCCTGCCCTGGCTGGTGTGGCTCAGTGGACTGACTGAGTGCCACCAGCCTGTGAACCAAAAGGTCACTGGATCGATTCCCAGTTAGGGCATATGCCTAGGTTGCGGGCCAGGTCCCCTGTAGGGGACATATGGGAGGCAACCATTTATCTCTGGAATACTCATGTTTCTCTCCTTTTCTTTTTCATTCCCCTTCCCCTCTCTCTAAAAAAGTAAATAAATAAAATCTTAAAAAAAGGGAAAGCATTCCATTTTGATATAATTTTAGATTACTGATCCTTGAAACTTAGTTTCATTATTGTCAAGCTGTTGATTAATATTCTCTTAGAAAACAAGTGGTAAATGTGCTGTGGTAGGAAGTAGACACATCGTGGAAAGTGGAATTGAGGAAGGGCATAAAAATTTTTGGACAACACCCTGACTGGTATGACTCAGTGGATTGAGTGCTAGCTAGCCTGTGAACCAAAGGGTTACTGGTTCAATTCCCAGTAAGGGCCGCCACCTGGGTCCCAGGCCAGGTCCCTGGCAGGGGGCGCACAAGAGGCAACCACACATTGATGTTCCACTCCGTTTCCCTCCTTTCCCCTCTTCATGCACATTGATAAAACCAGGGCGTGGAAGACCGATGCACCACCCTCTCTCGCTTCCAGCGTGCTCCATGCTCTCTGACATGCGCACTTCCTCTCTCTTCCTCTGAATGTCACTGCTGCCCTGCCCTGCCCATCCTGCCATCTATAAACTCACTGCCAACACAGTTTTCCCACACAGGTCAATCATACCTTAAATCAATAACGTGCATGCATCCCTGCCTGTAAGTTGTGAGGTATGTACCAAGTCTTTCCCAAGCTGTATGCTCAGACCCTAGCGCACAATCAAGACATAAAGTTCAAAATTCAGCTGACTTTTCTCCACGTAAAATACACAGCAGGATCTTTCTTCTCACCGTCCCGCTATTATCACCTTATTGTTTAAGGAGTGAACTGTGGAATCTTGAAAAAAATCTGTGTTTCTAAAACTGTCCACATCCTCATCCAGAGGTTTACTAGAGGCTAGGCACTGTGCTACATCCTAGTTACACAGATGAACAGGACTAAATCCTTGACCTCGAAAAATGTGGACTCTAGCACAAGAGGTAAATACAGACACACATTACATAGCAACAAGGTAAATGCTATAAGGGACATAAGCACTACAGGAGTCCCCATGAGAAAGCAAGTCATCCTGTGAGAGGTGTCACAGATGGCTTCATGGGCAATAAGGCTGGGATTTAGTTTTACATAATAGTTTATAGTCGAAAGGATGGAGAAGGTGGCAAACTAAGTCTAGAAGGAAATACCACGTAACAAAGCGAAATGTCACGAATGAAAGGGCAATCTGACTGGATGAGGACGGCTGGCATGGTAGGAAACACTGCATTTAAGATGGGCAGGCCATGGGACGCACGAGGCGACAGCAGGACTGGCCGAACTGTGCGGAGCCTTCAAACGACTAGCCTGGGGACTGGAAGCTGATCCTGTGGGGCTCTGCTGCCCCAGCCCTTTTCTGGTCAGAATACAAACACAATTCTGCACAGCTCCTTGCAGAAGGCGGCCAACAGCTAAGGGCCAGTGTTGAAGGGATCACTAACTTGAGCATACCAGCGAGATGCTCTGCTGTAGGCCATGATAACCCAATACAGGTTCTTAAACACGTTTTTAAAGGGAAATCTCAAGGACGCTGTCTAGGGGTAGAAAGGCACATGAGCAGATTTTTTTGGAAAAACATATGGCAGTATTTGAGAGAGAGAAAACCACAGTGCCAAAGGAGAAACTATTAAATTAACACAGAAGAGACATACAGATCTTAAGAAAAAGAAATAAAAGTGAGAAGACGTATATTCGAGGCAAAAGCTCTTAGGGTTTGCATTTTGGTGGGGGGGGGGGCGTAGGGGAGGAGTACGGAATGACTGAACGTAATTTGGTTACTAAACAAGTAAAGCAGCGAACTTATTCCAGTCCATAACTCCTTGATAAAACACTGGCTTTTTTTGATGTACAGCTTAGACAACTGGGCGGAGGATAACATCAGTACTCATTATAAGGCTTTTCTGGTGGAAGCATGGTGGGAATACGATGAAAGATGATTTCTGTTTTAAAAATGTGAGATTCAAGGTATCTGTGGTACTGAATGCTGCTGGGTAGAGTCAGACAGCAAGTTTAGAGTTCAGGAAGAGCTTCGGTTTTGAAGCTCTAGCTCATAGAACTACGAAAATACAGAAGTACAGCCATGGAAACAAAATTACACAGTGAAATCAAAACAGACTGAGAGACAAGGCCAGCAGAGAACTTAGGGGAAAATTATATTTAAAAGGTGGGGAATGGATGCCTGCAAAGGAGAAGGAAAAAAACTGGCAGGAGAATCAGAGCATCCTAAACTTTGCTGCCCAGGGATCTTTGTAAAAATACTGATTCCTGGCTATCATTGTAGTGTAATAGAGGCATGGGGTGTGATCATGCCATCTGGGTTTTAAAAGGCTGAGGGTCATTTTAATTTGCATTTGGGAATCCCTGATTTAAGAAAACACAATGTTTTAGAAGAAAATGGTTATGGTGAGTTTCTGAATTAAAGTCTGACAGAAAAGGTGACATTAGTATTTTTAATCTTCTTTATTTCCTAATATTCACTTACCTTATTTTTTCAATTATATCTTCCAAAAGATACTCCACAACCGGAAAAGTAAAACCAGGTATGTGTATCATTGGACAGTTACCTATTATGGTAAACAAAATACAAGTCTGTACTCAAATTTTCAAAGTAAAAATAAACAGTGTAAATAGAACAATCAGTCTGTTCCTTTTTTCAACTTCAGAAAATCGTCCTGAACTTTTACAGCTCAATCCTGTTTGTTCCCGTTACCTAGTTCCATAAAAAGCAGCAGTCCAGTCTTCACTCAGCCACTTCTTACTGCTACTGGAACATGTACATGTACCTGACAGTTCTAAAGTAACGCAGCATACCGAAGGATAAAGAATTTTAACTGGAACACAAAACCCTTAGTTTGAAGTCTACTTTCTCTTCATCAGCCAGGGCGGTGGCACCAGACCCCGCTTTACTGAGCACTGCCCCCCCCCGTGGCACACAGGGTTAGGAGGAGAAACAAGTAGTTAAAACAAGACCAAACCAAATACTACATTGTCACTTACTATTTTTAAATCATTGGTTAAAAAAAAGATTCTCAGAACTTTTTAAATGTTATTCATATTCTGCACCAAACAAACAGCACACGCTGTAAGCCAAGGACAACGGCGTGGCAGAGGTCACATCTGAGGTGGCGTCACAGCTCAGCCTCTGACCTTCCTAAGTCTGAGGAAGTCAGTGTGGTTCTGGACACCTAACAAAAAACACATAATCCACCCAAACCAATCTCACAAGGCTTGAGAGTCAGCCTGGCTAAATACAAGAACATGTATTAAATACGGCTCTACTCCATCTTAACTCCTTCCTTTTCCCCACCTTCCCCAATTCAAGCAGGAGGGAGTCACAATTTTAAAACAATAACTTTGCAGCTAGTCAAACTTAGTTTCAAATCCTCCTGACCTTCTGTTAATTAGACAACCTTGGGTAAGCTACTTAACTGTGCTGGGGCCGCTTTTCCATCTGTAAACATGGAAATAACAGCACGTACCTCACAACGCGTTATGAGAATTAATGAAGTGCCAAATATACTTACTGCCTGGCATACTGAAGGCATTTCATAGACTGTCGCTAGTATTGATGTTATTAGCAAACTGCCACTCTAGCCTATGACAGTACATAAAAGCCACAAAAGAATCACGAAAAGTTTATAAAGTTATTAACATTTGTGGTTTGCTTTCATTGATGCCAAGTTAATTATCTAAAGTAATAATCATAAATTTCACTCACCAAAATATTCCGAAAATTTCTCAGCATTCAGAGTCGCACTCATCAGTATGACCTTCAGGTCAGGTCGGTAACTGAGAAGATCTTTAACGACAGTCATGAGGACGTCCGACTGCAGATTTCTCTCATGGATTTCATCGAGCACGATGTGGCTGACACTGGACAAATGTCTAAAAGCAGAAGCGTGGTCAAGTGGGTAACTCAGTACAAAAATTAAAAATGGAACCAAAAATCAGTAACATCCAATTTAATAACTACATCTTTTGATCAGGCTTAACTAAATGTCCTGAATTTAAATAAACTCACGGGTCTGACTGGAGCCACTGAAGAATGATTCCTGTTGTACAGTATAAGATAGAACCCTGTTTCCTTGGCAACCGGCTGTGAATGAAAGACAAGTTAACGACACTTGGTTTTCTTTACTAGTAAAATACTAAGTTCCACAACCATTTAAAAGAAAAACTTCGATTTAAGAAACATTTAGTTTTAATGTCTACACGCTTTATTTCTTAGTTATAGGAATGCCTACCATGATAGGGTAATAAGAAACACTACATTCAAGTTCATCATACATTACTTTTGTTGTCATAACATTAATAATTTCTTTTTTAAGGCATAACCATTCACATTCAGAAAATGACCCATTACCTATGGCCCAAACTTGTGTTCAGTAATTGGAAAGCCAGTTGATTTAAAAAGGTAAATAGAACCTTGGCCTCTAGAGAAGAACTAAGAAATACAGTGAAGTGGGGTAGAGGGTTAAAGATGACGAGTTCAATAAAGCTGATCAGGGGCTGGGTGGTGGTACCCACATACAGGACAGCAACTCCTTTCAGGGCAAGTGATGGTCTACTGATATCTGATCGGAACTGAGTTATGTTTCTAATGATTCCGCAATACAGAAGACATTAAAATGGCAATCCAATTCTGAATTTGGGTTAAAAAATGACTGTGGGTCACAAGCCGCCTATGTTTATTACTTTAAATGTTAATTAATAGTAATAATCAGCAGAAAAATGGGCAAAATCTTTTTTTTTAATCTCCAGCTTCAAATTTTTACTAAAATCTACTTGTAAACAAGAATTGAACATTCTTTACCTCTGGAGACGAATTTGGTATCCAGTACTATTACCACTGCCACAAGATTCTGCCCTTTCTGCAGCCACTCTCTCTGCAACCTTTAATTAAAATACAGTTACAAATGCGATTTCCTTTCGTACAAGTATTCTGAAAATCCGTGAAAATCTGTGATTGCTAATTGCTAAAAGACTGTTCATCTGATTTTCCAGAGTTAAAAAGAGGTATTAAAATCTGAGCTAATGCTGTGTGAGTCCCTTAGGCGCTGCAGACTGCTTGTGTTTACTTTTCATTTCCTCTTAAGCTCTCCAAGGTCAAGTCCTCTCTCATCACTATTTTTAAAATGTCTTTCTATAGCCATCCTCTCATTATTTTCTCTCCTTTCATACAAAACTTGCGTGGAATTTGAGAGTAAATATATATTATTATATTCTTTTTGTTTGTTTCTTTTCATTAGAGATTGGTGTTTCTTAATTCCTAGTATCTTAATATCGGATTGTGTTCTCAAAGTTATGGCTGCCAAAAGCAAGCTCTGGATAGATGAAATGTTATAATCGACACTGATTTGAGTAACTGAAAGTCCCAACAGTCATCTTGTGACAGACGGTTAGAAACAGAAAATGACATGATTAATTTTTAAGAAATAATACTTCAAAACTAAAACTTCACAATCAATATATCCCATATACACCATTATTTCACTTTATACTACTTATTGGACTATTCAAAACCAGGAGATTTCAGAAAAAAATTTTTTAAGCTATTATCAACATTACCCTAAAGGAAAATGAAAAATAAAATGAAGGACTTCATTTCGAAAGTGAGAGGTAACTTACTGAAATGGCGCTGATTCTTCTGGGCTGAGTACAAACTATCCTGCACGCAGATCCTTTGCCTCTTTCAATGTAATTATCCAAAATGAACTGGGTAACCTGAGTGGTTTTTCCACAGCCAGTTTCACCACTAATTACCGTCACCTGGTTATTATCAATCATATTTACCAATTCCTATTACAAAAGGAAAAAATAAGTGAACGACATCGCATGTTAAAGTCTAAAAAGACAGTTACTGAAATTCTATGAAACTGAAGTTAACTGCTTCTAACAAACACTAAAGCTTTTTAAATTTTGTTATGTAGAGTGCTGGTAGTTTGGGTATCTGGATCTACCAGTTTGCAAGAGCTAAGAAGCACTAAATTATTAAAAAAACAGAGCCAAGGCAGCGTTAAATAAAAATACACTGGTAAAAACAAGAAAGGAATGGTTTGTAAATTCCAGGCATAAGAATTAAAATTAATTAAAAACAATGTTGATGAGGGATTATTGAGTATAAGGCAAATATCCCCAATACCTAAATAACTACTAAAGACATTAAGGATTTATATAATAACTCATAAGTATGGCTTTAGACATAAATATTCATAAATATGTCTGTAGAATAAGTTATATATTGTTTTAAAATAAGAGTATAAAGACATTTCTTTCAAACAATTAAAGATTTTGAACATCTAAGTTACCAAAAAACATTTTGAGAAAATTAGTTTTTAAACTCTAAAGATTTCAATTATGGGCATAATATGAGCAAACTTCAGATATCATTTCACAACCATTTTTTATTTTTGTTTTTCAACAATTCAAAAGAATAAAATGAACTTCCAAGAAAATCCTTTAGAAAACGGTTCATTAATTTACATCTCTTAGTGTAACCCTTCGTACAAAAAAAAAAAAAAAACTTGTACTTTTAAGTATTTTGCAAATCAGACAGTGCATAATCATTTACCTTTTGCATTCCAAATGAAGGCAGCTTTTCCCTGAAATGCTAAAATTAAAACAAAATGTTACAAATTTTCACCAAAAAACAGAAATTATAACCTAATACATCAAAATATATCAATATGCTAGAATACAAAAGTATTTTTATTCCCCCACAGCTTATGGGAAACATTAGGACTCAAAAAAGATTTTACTAAAAACAAAAACAACAACAACAAAATTTAACTGTTATCCCTTTGTTTTCGAAATATTGAAAAGTAAAATTCTATTACATCCAACAGAGTGGAGAGGCCTTCTTGGAGTTATTGACAATGAAATCTATCGACTAATAGCATTCTTTCAGGCTCTATGTTACTTTTATATTTTTTCTTTCTTTTACATATTCATCTCAGATTTGATTTTTATGTCAGATTCTTTTCCTATGCATAGATCCACACCATTTATTAATGCGCTAAGCACTGGAATATATTGAAAGATTATTCCTGAGTACTTGTCTTTGAGTATAAAAGCTTAAAACAGTCTCAGCAATTATAAAATGTGGTACTGTCATTTAAGAACTGTAATCTTAAGTCAAACTTGGAGTCTCAAGGTTTTATCTCTGGGCTACCACAGATTTGAATGAAAAATCTTTACATAAAAAACAAGTAGCTGTTTCTGACACATATAAGCTACTCAACAAGATTTTGATGAATTACAATTAGAACACAAAGGAGAGGAATGATGGATTCTTTTCTGTAACTTTTATGTGATAATTTCTTTCTAGTTTTGAAAACTTTTATGGATCCCCATGCCTTCACTATATAAAAATGACATACACTAAGCAGCAGCACTATGGTTTACAATGAACTAGGTATATATCACATGAGAACCTTCAGTGGTATAAAAAAATTGACCGATTATGACAAGCCCTATTTATTGAAAAGAAAATCTGCAAAATTACAACAATCCGAGGTAATCTAGTATATTATTGCCATGCTTACTTTTTAATTTCATGAAACATCATCCTTGTTAATTTTTGCCTACTTGATTTGTCAGGATGGAGAAAGTGTTAAAGTCCCCTAATACTATTTTATTGAGATAACAGTTGACATACAACTTTGTATTAGTTTCAGGAGTACAACATAATAATCCGTTATCTGTATATATTGTAAGATAATCACAATAAATCTGATATCCATCACTGTACATAGTTACAAACGTTTTTTCTCGTGATGAAAACTTGAAGATCTACTCTCTTTGCCATGTTCAAATACACAACATCCAGCATTATCACTGACCACGCTGCACATGCCCTGCTTGTCATGGTCAGGTGAGTGGTTCCAGTGCTGGAAAACTGAGTCGGTATGTGACTTCAATAATGTCTAGTGCTTTGAGATAACAAGTCACCATACTTTTCTTTGTAATTCCTTTGATTATAATTTATATATTTTTTAAAAATTCTGAATAATTTCTAAAAATAGTAGTATCCCAAGTAGTTAAATGCAGCCATCTTATTAGTATATACAAGCCATCTTGTGAAATTTGAAACTAGCATTAAACATATTTGACTTCTATATACATAAACACTGCTAAAGAGAGAATTATAACCCAGTGTTCTGTCTCAAAGCAAGTACACCTTCTATTTCCTAATTTCTAGCTGTAACCCTGAGATGAGGTGATGGGAATATAAACTGAGGTCAAGGAGTGTCTTATGAGCCTTTGGACAACACAGCACAATGACAGGCATGCAAGCAAATGGAAAATTGGTGTTTAGTAAATAAATCGTGAAATAAATAAAAATATAGCATATCACACCAAGAAGAATTAAAGAGTTGAACTCAGATGTGTTTTAAACACATCTGAATTTCAGACCGGATTCTGTTTCTAGCTATGCACCTCAGGTCACTTTCTCTAAACAAGTAGAATCCCACACAGGGCTATTGGGAGATTTAATGATGTAGTACATGTAAAGCTTTTACAACAAATGTACTACTTTCTCTTGTACTACTTTAAACATTTGAGTTCTGTCCCCTATACAAAGTAAGTAGAGAGTAGCTAATTCTCCTTGTTCCTAAGGCAATAAAAGTTCTACTCTCAACCATGTGATGAATGAATTCACTTGAACTCTCCTCTGTCCTTACATTTTCACTCAATAGGAATAAAAAACACTACACAATTTGGCTCCTCGACAACCTCAGCTACCTGTTCTGAACAGGATATCCGATCTTCATCAGCAACTGTGAGTGTACCCTTTCTTTTCCACAGGAAATGTGACTGATATTCTGCCTTTGTCTAAAACAGCAGTATGTACATATTAAAGATATGGCCCTCAGAATTTTCACCTTAAAAAAAAAAACCCCACACAAGTAAGAACATTTTTTTACATCTATCTCTAGAACATCCACAAAGCATACAACTTTATGTTTAAGTAGGAAGGACCTTAAAACATCCTGCCTAACAAGAAAAGAAAGTACTGGGGAAAAAAAAAAAAGGTCAGGACAATTTTAGAGAGAACAGCCAATTTCAGTTCTTGTCACAGTCCTATCTTTAAAATGTTGAACATAAGCAAATCATGTAACTTGAGGCATTTAACATTACCATCAGTAAAAGGATTAAAAAGAAACTTCAGAATTCTAATTACCTTGTCTTTTATGATATCTCCCTAAACTGGCCTAGAAAAGTTAAACTTTTAAGAGTGATTTTTTCATTTGAATCACCATTTTCAAATACTTCTTCTCCTCACCATATAAACTACCACGGATGAGATAGGCTGCTGTAGGCTATGTGTTATTCCAGTCCTGTTGCTTTTCTCTATTTTATGGGAGGGAAAAAATTCTCTGAGGAAGGCCTGTTGAGGAATCTCACTGATCTATTCCATGAAACTAGTGCTAACCATAAATATAGTTTAGAAGTTTGAGAAGACAAGCAAAAATTTTTCCCGTATCTTGCTTCCCATTACCTGCATTTCAATATACCGAGGGTCAGTTTTTTTCTTTTGTAAATCTTCCAATAACTGTTGGTCTACAGT
Organism: Artibeus jamaicensis; assembly: GCF_021234435.1. NCBI lineage: Eukaryota > Metazoa > Chordata > Mammalia > Chiroptera > Phyllostomidae > Artibeus > Artibeus jamaicensis. The sequence continues at coordinate 28,878,753 of NW_026522046.1, read as the reverse complement.
GACATCTGGTTTATTTTCTTGCAAGAGATACTCAGAATCTCGGTCAATATATTTGTCCCTGATTCTAAATGTCCTCTTTTCTTGATTTATCAATTTTTTTTCCTGATCCTCAAACTTCTTCTCTGAGTGTGGTTTGTTTTCAGCAGGAGCTTCAGTACCGTATCTATTTTGACCAAAAAAAAAAGGACAAAGGGTTAAATACCCACACAAGCCCTGAAACAGAACAATATGCTGTTGAATTATTTCCAAAATCACCAAAATCAAAAGCTTTTCTTTTTTTCTCTTTAGTAGAGCAATTATTAAAACACTTGCATTCTTAAAATACACTAAAATTTTTCCTCCTTCCAAATAGATAATGCCAGGTAAGTTATTCCCCATAGTAATTAAAATACTTTTAAATTCACACAAGTCACTCCTCCTTTGCAATGGCGTGTTTTTATGAGCCTTGTTGTATTTTACAACTTCATTTCTTCCTGCTACCTTTTCTGAGCACTAAATGAGATGCTACCTTACACAGTCCCAGAAAAACTTTTACTAGTTCTCTCTAAACGATGCAGTTACTGTGATTTTCTTAAAACTGCCCCAATATAACTTCTTGCAGGTCTCCCCCAAATAAGAATTTTGGAACTACAAAGATGATGGGGATGAAAAACAATAAATAATAACTTAACAAATCTCATATGCAGATAAACTATTCCCATCATTTAGCTCTTCTGTAGGAATGAATATGCCATCTAATTTTTACCCTTTCAACAAATTTGCTCCATCTACATAAGGAAAAAAAATACTTTAAGGCTAAATTTCACTTAGTAAAATAAGTCTAAAGATGTAATTTTTATGATCATTTTTCTTCTAGCCAATGCTATGAAGTAAGAGTCACTCTTTGCCCATCTTTTAAAAGAATACTTTTGTTTTACCCATGATCCTCAGGAGCAAACCAGGATATCTGTGACTCCGAATCCTTCTCATTCTTAGCTTGGACAGAGTGCAGGAGCTGCACGATCTGCTCTTCTCGGTGTTCGTCCATGTGCACCACGGCTCTCTATTCCATGCAAAGAAAAGGCATCCCCATCAACATGAGAAGGCACGTGCGAAATTATCAGACAAAAAAATAAAGGTAAATACATGTTCAACAAACATATAAAAAAGAAAGTTAAGTTTCCCCACACTTGCCCTCTTACCCAATTCCTAGATCTAGTGCTAATATTTTCATTCATATCCCTCAAGACCTTTTTTCTACCATATATGTATATAATTAGCTGTAATGTAACTGTCAAAAAAAAGATATTTATCTTCCTTCCTAGAACTTTGGTTTCCCTTACCTCCTACCCTCACATTTTATGATTTTGTTCTCTTAAATTTTCAGATACCCACAATTAAAGTTAAAGAAACCAAACACTCTGTTTAAAAAAAAAAAAACTATGTTAAAAACTGGAAATACTACTTTGGCTGCAATGAGCATTTTAAGAGCCTTTTAAACCTCTTACACTAAAAAGAGGAATAAATTGGGAAGAAGGCTGAGCTGAGAGAAAACGAAATGATCACTGTTCACAAAGGTGACAGTAATATATGGCAAATGATTCAGTTTCTTCACAGAATGAGAATGATTTAAAAAACCACACCAGCCCTGGCCGAGTGGCTCAGTTGGTGGAAGCATCACCCCATGTGCCAAAAGTCTGCAGGCTCGATTTCCAGTCAGGGCATATACCTAGGGTGGGGGTTCAATCCCCAGTTGAAGCACATGCCTAAGGTTGTAGGTTTTAATTCCAAGTCAGGCATGTATGAGAGGCACCTGCTCAACGTAACTCACATCTATGTTTCTTTCTCTCTCTCTCTCCCTCCCTCCAATAAACATATCTTTGGGTGAGGATAAAATATACACATGTACTTGACACACACACACATACTGTGTGTGTGTGTGTGCATTCCCTTATGTGAGAAGTGACCAACAAGTTTGAAAGCCACCGTCTACTTCTACCCTCCACACCTCACCACACTCCACAACCACGCTCTTCCTGGCCTTTACCTCTGCCTGAAAATCCCGCTCCAAACCTCAAATCCCAAATACATACATATTCTGCTATCTTTCAAGTTTCAGCTGAAGGGTTATATCCTCTTGAAATCTTCCTGATCCTCCTGGAGTTAGGTAACAGCCCACACTCTCTTTATTGTAATGCTTTAACATTGTATTCTAACCATCTATAACATCTAATACACCACTATCTCAGTAAGGTAAGAACCTCTGTAAGGTAAGGTTATCTGCCATATTAACACAGTGCCTAAGATATTATCTCAAACATATTAGATCCTCAGTAAATATCTGTTGAAAGAGTAAGAGTATCATTATAATACATTCACCTGGTAAACACAGAAAGTACTTAAAAAAGTAAAACTTATGCAAATGGCTAAAAGTAATCAAAGGCAGGATGAGCTAATTATTAAATAATGCTCATATGTAGATATGGAAAACGGAGACATTTTAGAGAGTGGAATGGTATGAGAATGGTAAGAAAAAAAGCAAAAATAACAGTATGTTTACAAAAGTCATAATTACATCAGATTGCTGAATGAGCTCCAAAAGACCAGTACGTAGAGGGAGACCTGGTATATTGAGGCTAGATTTCCAAGGTCTCTGGAACACATGTGAGGATGCCACCGAAATGAATTAGATTGAGTCAGATGGAAACTTGCTTCTAATCTCCAGCTGAGAGCTAGAGAATGAGAAGACTTACTTTTTGCTTTTAAAAGATCACCATGAGTGTGGCTCTACAAAGGACAACTAGTGGAAGCTAGAAGACCAGGAAGGAGGCCAGGAACAAAAAACAAAATGGCTCAACCTATGGTAATGGCTGTGGTTCGACTGGGATACATAAAGTAGGCAGGACAAATTTGCTGAAATAAAAGAGAAGAATCACAGATAAATCCCATTTTGGCCTTGGCAAGTGAATAAACTGTAGTGGCATTTACTAAAATGGAGATCTGCGAAGACTGGAAATCAAAAGTTCCATATGATGCATCACACAATTGGTTTCAGGTGGAAATAACAATGAAGAATTATTCCGGATTTACTTAACTTCTCATCCGTTAAAGTCTTATTTCCCCAATTAAGACTGTAAGTTTCTTGAATTCCCCATAACGACGTAAGAGCTCGTGTAAAACAAGTAAATGGAATTCGATAGGGAGTTCCTGGAAAGTTACTGTGGGTTTGTGGTTGTTTTAAAAGTTAAAACAAAAGCTGGTCTACTCTGAACGCTCTACACGCAAACAGTGCTTGGCAGTTTTTGTTCCCGGAAACCCTGTATCTAATGCAGAAGATCGCTGGTTTAGACTCCATCGGGCAAAAATTTTCAATAAAAATGGCCAAAATTATTTTAAGGGAAAGGTCTGCCAAAGATACAATGGTAATGTCACCCCACACCGAATTTATTTTCGGTCGGAAGCTGGAATTAACATTTGCTTTGTCCACAGTTCCCTCGACCTTAAGCAAAGTATTCAGCCTACAAATATCCTAACAGCTTCAGGTAAGAGGCGCATGGCTAACGTCTACTGTATCTACCATACAGTATCTTCTGCAGGAAGCTTTAGCATAATACCTTTGCACTTCATGTTAACTACACAAAGCGCACCAGTTAAAAAACCAAGAAAGAAGAATAAAACCAGGGGAGGCAAGAGAGAAATGAGAAGCCCTTGCATGATCGAATCTCGGGTTACCTCCTGCCTCTCGGCTTCCTTGTTCTTCTGCCCCTGTTTCTTCGCGTACCACAAGCCGATTTCGCGGCCTTTCAGGTGTCCGGGATGTCGGCCCCGGCCTCCTCGACCACCCCCTCCTCCGCCGCCGCCGCCTCCGGAGCCTCGGTTCCCTCCGTGGCCACCTCCGTGACTTCCTCCACAGCTCCCGCCGGAGCTTCGGGGCCCACCATCGCGGCCCCAGTTCTGATGGTAGTCATAGCTCATTGTCCCAGCGCACTACAAGGCATGAGAACCTGTAACCGATAGAAATGGCGACGGGACCGGAAGCGAATGTAGGACCACTTCCGCTTTGCTTCCGGCGCCCTGAGCGCGAGGGAGGATCCCAGAGCGTCACAAGGAGCCATTTCTGGTGGCGTCACCGGCAAACGGGAGATCTGCTAAAATTGAAGTCTGCTGGATGTTCCCTTTGTTGTCTACCTATGTGCGTTGTGTGGGGAAGCGGGCGGAAGCCCACAAGTTTTATTTTCCTATCCCCAGCATGTAAAGAAATGGGTTCTACTTTCTTACTGTTAAAATCCAGAGTCTGCGTTCAATTAGTAAATACAGACACAATAAAAGAACCTGTAGACAGAATAAAAGAACCTATAGGATGAAGCATTCTCTCCTAAAAGTCCCTAAAGAAATGAATTTATCATATTTTTTTTCTAGTGGTACGGCTTGGAAACAGACTGGTGCAAGTTTCAAATATTTAATTAAGTAAAACAATGTCCCTGCCTTTTTCAAATTATCACTATTTGCTACTACCTTTAGCCAACAGCGTAAGATGAGCATGTCTAGTCAAATTCAGTGCACAGCAGTTAGGCAATTAAATAAAACATCAGTTGAAGAGTTATACGTTCATATGAAATTATCCATTGTTGATTGACTAGGTCACTAAATGTCCAGCTGTGATCAAACAAGGGACTAAGCCACACAGGTTGGATGTTCACCGGGGTATATCAGTTTATTTACAGATGTAACTGATTTAAACGCACTAGGGATACTCACTGATAAGACAAGCAGGACGTGGGCTTTCAATTGTGTACCATCTTGAGAAGATAAAGGTTAAAGAAATTAGTCTGCAGCGAGACAAGAAAGGGAAATGCTATATGCTGGAAAGGGGTTCAGCATACTAAAAAATATTGTAAGAGAGGCATTTGGTTTCCTGAAATTGCTTATCTGCCTAAAAGCAGAGCCACCCTTTGGCTCCTGTGAGTAGAAAGGAATGGAGGTGGCAAGAGTGGACGGAGAGACACTAGTTACCAGCTTGTGATATAGGGTGGCAAATGGGATGACAGATCAAGATGGGATATGGGAAAGACTGGAATTAAGAGATATTAGGAGATAAAATTGTTAAGATTTGATGAGTCATTTAATATGGAAAATTAGAGGAAAAGGTCAGATGACTTTAAGGTTTGAAAGTCTATCAAATGAGTCAATACCATATCCTGAAATGAGGAACGTAGGATGAGGAGGATTATTTTGGTTGGAGGGAGAGTTAAGTTAATGTGTTTACATTGTGTATGTAGAGTTCCAGGAGCCTATGAAACATACAAATTGAGATGTCTAGAAAGCAGTTGGTTATATGAGTTTCAAGTGCAGAGAAAGCAAACTGAGATGATGCATTTGGGGAGTTCTCAGCTAATATTAAGAGTACAGGAATGAACAGTTCCAATGAAAGCACCCTTTGGGCTCACCTGATATGACAATATATGAATTGTTCAATAGGTAAGAGAGCTAGGCATATTGGAGATGGTAGGGGGAAAGAGTGTGGGCTGTTGGGTGAGAGAGTGTTATGGATTACATGTGTCCCCTCAAAATTCATGTGTTGAAACCCTAACCTCTCAGTGTAATGGCATTTGGGACATAGCCTTAAAGAAGTAATTAAATTAGACCATAAGTGTGGTACCCAATCCAATAGGATTAGTGTCCATTAAAGAAAAAACAAACAAACAAACAAACAAACAAACAAACAAAAAACAGAGCTTGTTCTCTGTCCCCAGAAGAAAGGTCATGTGAGAGCAGCTGTCACAAAGCCAGGAATGGAGCTCTCACAAGGAACAGCAGGCATCTTGATCTTCGATTACACAGCCTCCGGAGCTGTGAGAAATAAGTTTCTGTTGTTTATGTCACTGAGGCTTAAACCTGCAGCGTTATGTTAGGGCAGCCTGAGCAGAGTAATAAAGAGACTAAGTGGGGAAAAGAACTACTAATTTTTGCTCACTTAGGATTTGCCAGGTAGTGGGCTAGTTGATTCATATCTGTGATTAGGAGAATGATGACCCCCAAAGATTTCACATCCTAATTTCTGGAATCTATGAATATGTTGCATTACGTGGCCAAGGGAATTTAAAATTGCTAATCAGATGACCATAAAATGGGGATAGTATCCTGGATCATCTGGATGAGCCCCGTAGCTATAAGAGCCCTTAAAAGTGGAAGAGAAAGGCAGAAGAAAAGTTCATAGTGATGTGATAGGAGAACTCAACCAGCTTTTACTGACTTTGAAGATGGAGGAAAGTGACTAGGAGCCAAGGAGTGCGGGCAGCTTCCAGAACCGAAAAAGGAAATGGATTCTCCCTTAGGGCCTCGGGAAAGGAGTATCCTGACAATGCAAACAGAGACCCTTGTCAAACTCTTATGCTACAGAACTGTAAAGTAATACATTTGTGTTAGTTAAGATTCTGAGTTTGTGGTAATTTATTGTGCCAACAATGGAAAAATAATGACAGTCCATATTTTACACAATCCTCCTGAAAAACCCAGAGAGAGGTAGTGTTATTTTTTCAGATGAATTATTTTTCTTCATTTCATGTTTTTCGATCCTAAGCAGAATCTTAGTTATGAATTTAAAATCACTAAGTTTTCCTGATGTCTTCAGCATACAGTACAGCACTGATTAAGGTTATCACTTTTGGCAGACACTTAGCACAAATGTCATTGTAGTAAAAATCTGCACAGAAGGGGGATTTTTGAAGAAAGATAAGAAGGATATTGGTAAGAAGAAAAGCGTCATTTGTTATTGGGTTTTGGGTTTTTTTCCAGCCTCAGTTGAAACCACAATAATTTTTAGGTTATCTAGTGCCAGAAAACAAATGGTGGGACTGATTCATTATAATCGACATTGTTACTCTAACCGATGCTCTGCCACTTATTGTGCAAGCTACAAGTTGTCCTTTCCACTGGTCTCAAGTGTCCTCCCACCAATCTTTTGGTTGCAAACCCACGGTGTTTGACATCTAACTCTCCCAGTCATCCACCTCCCAGTCCAGCCACCTATGAGTGAGCCACAGGAGACTGGCAAACTATCACAGTTTTCCCAGTCTCAGGGAATCTCTTATTCTTCATCTTCCTTACCTCAACCCTGTGAAACAACTCATGTAATTTTTCACGGGCTTAAGATTCATGAAGACCTGGGTGGGAATTTTTTTAGTGTTCCCCTTGGAAAATAGAACCCTTAATTGATTCATGCTTCCTCTTGGAGTTTGGATAGGAGGGAATATGTTGATATAAGTAATCTTAGACCTCTATAGAATATAAAGTCTAGCTGTTAAGGATGAAAAATGGAAAAAATGTAGAAAACATTTATTTTTCTCTTATGTCAGAAAATATGGAAGAACATATTAAATAATGCAATAGAGTATCTTGTCATATAAAAATTTTGAACTGAAACTGGAAAAGTTTAATTAGACTGAAGATATTGGAATTTGTAGGGAATGACTCATCTTAACTATAACTTACAATGAAATCACAAATTTACTTAAAATACCACTCATATCAGCAAAGAAAATGTCAGGCGTTTCTTGCTTTGTTTATTACTGGTCTAATGCCTGGATTCACTCCTTGCTAGGCAATAAAGAAATAAAGGGAACATCACAAAATTGTCAGCTCATTTTTTTCAAGTAATTATGAAGTTCCACTCTCTATTAGGTCTTTTTCATCTTTCTAATGGGAGGTCTTTATAGCTGAGGGCTGGAATCATTTGCAGACATCTTCAAACCTCTGCTAGTTAATGCTGGTTTGTAGCTGAAACTTTGTCAGGCCACGGGCTGGAACATCTACACATAGCCTCTCTGTTTCATTTCTGTGTGTGGCATAGTTTCAGCCTCCTCACAGAATAGCAGCTGGGTTCCAAGAACAAGTGTCACAGAGCAAGGTGGCATTTTTATTAACTAGCCACAGAAGTCCTGAGCTCTATACGTTATTGGTTGAGTCAGTTACAGATGTCCAATCAGGTTACAAGGCAATTAGGCTTTTCCATACTGCAGGAGGTGAGCCAAGGTCACATTATAAGAAAAGCATGTGGTATTGGCGATATTGTACAATCTGCTCTAAGTGCTAGCTCAGATCCTCTCCAAAGCCATGTTACACCACCATTATGACAGTTTCACAGACGTTTCATGTTGCATCACAGTCACTCTTGCTATAGTCCATGTGACAACCAAAAGTTGGAAATGGAGTGATAATACTGTAAGTAGCATTTAATAAGTGCTTATTTTATGTCAGTTACTATAAGTAGGTACTCTTCTTTTTCTTTATTTTAATACAGTTAGGACAAGAAACTCAAGAAATAGAAAAAGTAAAGAATGGGGCCCCTCCAAGAAAAGAATACCACTATCACTGATAGAGTTTATAAAAAATAAAATAGTCTTAACAAAAGCTAGAAAAAAAACTAGGTGTCTGCACATTACTTATGTTGTCTTGCTTTATAAAGCTTCTGTTTTCAATCATTAAAACTTCATTGATCTATTTACCAGAGATATTATAAAAATACTAAATGGACATATTTCCAACCCTGCACCCATAAACCAATATTCCCCAATATTTCACAATTATAACTCCAGAGAAGAGAGTGAAGGTGGCCTGGGGAAGGGTGATAGGAAGAAATGGAAATCCTTGGCATATACGAAGTAGAACATGAAGGTCTTACTATCAGGAGAATGTGGAGGGCATTTTTCCCTGTCTCAGCTTTTGCCACATTTCCTGCTTATGGGTTTCATGGTTATAGATTTCACTATATCCGGTGTTTATGCTAAAGAGAAAAATTACTCATTGAAGCTTTGTATGCCCCTGGAATTCTGGGAGATTTTACTTTTCTAATTATGTCAAGTTGATCTGTTTCCCTTTATGTCACTTTCTTCCACCGGTTTCTCTCGCTGTACCTTTGGGGAGTCTTTTAGACATATCCGGGTTTTTCCTGGTCTTAATTGCTGAATATTAAGGTCTCTTGATTCAAAAATATTAGATCTTTGCTCTTACCCAAATCCATCAAGGTCATTGTTTTCACATGAAGAGAAGAATCAGGTTTTCGTATAACACAGGAAGACTGAAAGAGTCATGGCTTTCATTTAGTATCTAAGAGTGGCTAAAAAGTTTTAGTAAGAATCTAATCTACCTGAGCTCTTGTCTTCCTTACTCTTTCTGATTCTGCTGTAAAATAAACTTGAGTTCTGAAGAGTTTAAGTGTGGTCACGCAATGGTAGAGTCAGAATCAGAATCAGAGATCGAAATTAAGCCTCTGATTCCCAGCCCAGTGTTCTCTCCGATTACGGCTGAAATAGTCACGCACACTGATGACAGGGGTGCTCCCCATGACTCCTTAGGAAGAGGACGACAGGAGCTTCATAATTAGAGTATTTCCAGATCTGCTGGATGTGTTTCTTCTCCAGGTTGATTTCAGCCTGTATTCTTTCGCCATAATACTTCACCATGAGGATAGAGCTTTCAGTGAGTTCCGTGAGTCCTTCTGGTGAATTACTGAAACTGATAGTGGTTTGGGGGACATTCTGAACACACAATTGGTGTCACAAGTGAGGGAAGTTTTGTGTGGACTTTGTTCTCTTGATTTTCACTTGGTTCAGACACACGATATATTTATATTTCCTTTGTTTTTGTTCACAGTTATAATTCTAACTACCTAGAACAATATTTAGCATGTAAATAGGCATTCATTAAATAGTATAATAAGTAAATGAATGAAAAAAGCTGACTAGTATGAGAAATTAAAGGACTACTTATGAAATGCAATACTACAGAACCACGTTGAGAAAAGCTTCCAAAAAATGCCCACCAGATCCTTTTGTATTATATTTTGAGTAATGCTGTGTTATTTGCAGTTTTCAAAATGGTTAATCTCTGCCAGTTACAGCTCTTGGAAGTTTTGGAATTGTGTGTTTATATTAACCAGGGAGTTTTAGGGATCACGTTTTTTCAGTTTATAGGAGTCACCACCAGGTGGTGATCTTTTTATTAGATAACAAGGGTTTTTTGCCTTCAGATAAATAATTTATAAAGAAAAGAGATAAATGATATGAAACATAGTATTTATTAATAAGAAGAACAATATAATAATGCAAGGGTAAGATATTTAAATATGGTACAAGATATCTATAAGGGCATTATATAATTTCCTATTATACCAGAAATGCATTTTACAACCACAATCACATTAAAGAGTAGGTAAGTTTTATTCCAGTATAGCTTAACCTTCCCCTCTCTTAACAAGGCTTAGAACCAGTCATGCTTACGCACTACCCCATAGAGGGTTTTTGTACGTTCTACTACTGTTGGTTCAGAATTTGAAGTGTTAATAGGTTAGTAATGTGATGCTGATTAGCCTTTCAAACTATGGCTTTAGGCTAAGTTATCCAGGTATTGTCTAATACAGCAGGGATTTTAAGTGCATCTATTGTATAGTTAGTTCAACAACCAAGTTCTTTTCTTTTTTTTCTTCAGTTGCCCAAGCATACGCCCAACTCCAATGGGAGAAAAAAATAGAACACAGAAAGGACAAAGATGTTAGTGTTTTCCAATCCAACTCTTGTGTTCTTTAAATCTTGATTTTTATTAATCTTGAAATATGTACCTCACATTTATTTAATAAAACATATTTAATTGTTTCTTTGCTTAAGATACACATATCTTTGGGAAAGAAATTAAAAAGCAGCTAAAATTATTTGAACTAAAATTTTCTGTGCTTCAAGAATGGCTAAGAAAGAGTGTCAAATCTGCAACTTTAGAAATGGATACTTTTGTTTTGGATTTAGAAGGTTTTCCTCTGCTTTACCCAGAAGTTTGTTACTCTACTCGGGAGCACCTCACCGACTTAATCTGTCAGTGTTTTCATCAACTTCCATTTAAAGAAACAAAACAATTCTAAAAATGATGGAGTTTGCACTTACAACCTTTCCCAATAATGTTTCAGTTAAGGATTATTTCTGATTCCATTTGTAACAAAAAAGATTTGTTTTAAAGGCAGTTTTATACTGAAAGGGTGAAAGCAAAACACTGTTAAAGAAAGAAAGAAAAAACTTCAGTAAGTAATCTGTATTTTATAGAAATGAAGGAAACAACTATTTAGAGATTGCGGACATGCATGGTTTGACGTTGGAAGTTAATTTGCCATTTTTCAGAAGAATAAACTTTCTAGACATCAGTGCAAAGCTAACGCTGTAACTTCAGTGAGCTTGCTCTGCTAGCCCCGTTTGGTAAGCATCTACAAATACAGCTCAGAGTTCTGCTACATTTCTTCCACTCCCCAATGTCTCTTTTTCCCCCTTGCAGTTTAAAGACTAATATTATATATAGAAACATGTGCATGGGAACAGTATACTTACTCAGTTTATACAATTGTTGTTGACTCTGAGGTTGACAAGCATAGGCAAAATATTAGTAAACCAGCCCAAGATTTGATTTAGAAAAGATTTTCAGAGATTGGGTAAGAAACACATTTTTTAATTACCACAATGTGTGATCTACAGGTGACACATCAGAAGCACGTGTTTGCACTAGTTCCAGCTGTTTGCGCTAAAAATAATGAAGTAGCGAATCTGTAAAGCACATGTTGACCAACAAGTGAAAAATGAAATCACAGGGCCGAGGAACGGAGGTGTCAGTTTAGCAGTCGGAAGTTGCGGAAGCATCCTTGCCTGTACTGGACAAGTGATCACTAGCTGTCCTTGCTTTCTTCCTCCCTTTTCCTGTAAGCTTTATTTAACAACTGGATTTCCTCTTGATAGCCATCTCTGTCCTGATGCTGCCTTTTACTATTCTGCCTGTGTGCTTCCACGGTGTCCGGGATGGAGATGTTGATGTCACCGTCCGGATTACTCGTGGGCAAAAAGAGAGAATATGAGGCTGTTTCTCCCAAATCACATGAAACAAATCTGTTTTCTTTCCGTGAGTAACGAAGGGATGGAGATCTGACCTGCGCGGAGGACTGGCTGATGTTGCTAATGATCGACACCGTGTCCAAGGCCTCTTCATTGTCACAAATTTCAAGAACCTCCAAGTGTATTTTGACACTGGTGTCTGCAAATGTGGACGGAGAATCTTCTGAGTTTGGTTCATGGCCAACGCTTTTGGATCGATAGACTTCTATTTTCTTAGAGGCCGGAGTTATTTTTTGTCCTTCGGCGCTTACCTCGTAGGTAGAAAGGGACAGCGTTTTCCCTGTGGGCGCTTGGAGAGACACCATCCCCTGGAATGCGCACAGGGGAATGGCGAGGGCACCACCGGCTCGCTGGGGAGAAAACAAAGCAGTTATTACTGAAAACTCGTGTCTGGGATTAGGCCATTTACCAAGTCATTTTATCCACCAAAATGGTAAAATGTTTCTATTTCAGGCTCATTTCCCTAGCAACCTTTCACAGATAAGGGGTTTCAATTCTGCCATCAAAGTGCCGTTGTACAATTTCTCCTAGGTCAAATACAACATCTGAATGAGGGCAGGTAGGAAACTTTCTTTGAATGTACGAGGCAGATCCACTGCTGAAGGCAAGATTTGGGCAGCAGGTGTTTCCGAGAGCAGAATATGAGTGTGAAATTGGGTGTATATTTATAACCTGGAATTGCTTTTATATTCTTGTTACATATTCAGTTACATGAAGAAGTTTACGTAGGTTTAAAGAAATGTAAACTTTGTTATCAAAATGTTTACTATGCCAGAGAGAATGACAATTGTCAAAGTATAATTCAGGTTAAGAACAAAAAATACTTCAACTGTTAGTGGCTTTGAGCACACAGAAGAGGGACCACGTTACTGGAACTGTGCTACAGTGTGCTCACTTTCCACAGAGAAATCTCAGTCATTAAAGGAAACTCAGTGATGCAGAACTCCCTGTGTGTCTGCAAAAACTTGCCTACATCTTTTAACTTTCTATATCATATGTAAAACTTTGTGTATTAATTTTTTTAAATTGTACTCATCACTGAGAAATACTTAAGAAATAAAGAAAATAATACCAGTTTTTATAATAATCGATGCTCTGTATTGTTGATTTATGCCTTTATACTTTCAATGGGCTTCTTTTTTTATTACATGTTAGTGTACTATCCAAGAAGATAGTAATATGCCAGACTTCTAGAGCAGTGGTTCTCAAACCTAGGTCTCATCATTAGCATTGCCTTGTAACTTGTAAGAAATGGGATTTAAAAAAAAGAGATTTTATTTATTTTCAGAGATAGAGGAAGGGAGAAAGAGAGGGGAAAAAACACCGATGTGTGAGAGAAGCAGATTGGCCACTTCCCGCACACCCCCAACCAGGGACCCGGCCCACAGTCCAGGTGTGCACCCCGACCAGGGATCAAACCGGCAACCTTCTGGTTCCCATTCCTGCACTCAACCCACTGAGCCAAACCAGCTGGGGCAGAAATGTGACTTTTTGACCTCTACTGCAAACCTACTGACATAGAAACTATGAGGGTGGGATTCAGCAATCTGTATTTTAAACTAGCGTTCCTTCCAGGTGCTTCTGTTGCATGTTAAGGTTTGGAATTTATTACTGTAACTTAAAGAATTGTCATAGCCCAGAAAAGTGAGGGGGCAGGGCATGGTTAATCTGCACACTTTATCCATGTGCCACCTACGAAGCCAGGAGCTACTAACTACATTGGCTTAAGAGTGTTTTTTCCACAGAGGGACCGGCACGAGGGCTCATGGTGTTTTGCCAACTTAGGACGATCAGCCTTCTCAGTGTGCCTATGGCTGTCCCAAGTGTTAGCACCAAAATTTTCGTATCCCAGGAAATCTCTCAGTTCCAAGGAAACCAGCATGTTTGGTCGCCCTGTTAGCCGTGGACATTTTGCATATGGACCTAAGAGTGGCTAGAGGAAGCCCAGGACCAGGATCCCACTTTTGTGGAACAATATGGATTCTCACCTACTTGACAAATTTTAATGGGAGGGTGCATCAGGAGCTTCGTTTGCTGTGCCATTGTGCCTCCTCTAATTTAGGGACCATAAAAAGTACAGTCTAAGACCTGTGAGACATGTCATCAGGCTTTCCACTTATTCTCTATGGAGAAGTCTTGAACTCTCTTTATCTATAAGGAGACCCAGGGACATAACTTTAGGGCCTTGCACCTTAAGAGCCATAAACTTTGAAAACATGTGCAGTAAAGTTCAGTTTACTCTTCTGCTGAGGCAAAGAACTTCATCATGTGTTTTGATGTTGACTGAAGCAGGAGAGACAGAGGGACAATACCTAGGTTCATTGCTGTACCTGAGCTTTGTCTGAGTGTCCGCAACTTTTGACAAAGAAGTGACTTCTATTTTTTTTATACATTTGTTCATTAAACATTTACTGAGAACCTATTATGTGCAAAAGTCTGAGCTTAAATTGGACATACAGGTATGCTATACATTATACATATAATGTGTATAATATAATATACAAATGTCTGTCCAGAGAAAGTCCAGCCATTGTTAATGTAACAAGAGTGGTTTGGGCAACATCGATGTAACCTGGCAGCCAAGGAGAGTGGACTGGAATGTGTGCATGCATAAACTGTGACTTCATTGTACTAGTCAGTGGGGGTGGTAGATGTAGAGTGAGCACCTGTACTATGTGACTGTCACATTCAAAATGACTGAGTAGAGCAATAAATCTGCATCACGTTTTGCACTAAACTTGAACATTCCCCTGCAAGTGTTCAAGTTATTCAGGTGATTCAGAATGCTGCAGCTATAGGCAACTGGTGATTGGCAGCTTCATCATGACAATATTCCTGCTCATGCATCACATTTTGTGCACAGTTTTTTGGTGAAATGTCAGATCACCCAGGTGACTCAGCCCCTCTACAGCCCAGATTTGGTGCTTTGCAACTTCTGGCTTTTCCCAAAACTGAAATCACCTTTGGAAAGGAAGAGATTTCAGACTGTTGATGAGATTCAGGAAAATATAATGGGGTAGTTGATGGTGTTTGGGAGAACTGTGTGAGGTCCCAAGGTGCCTACTTTGAAGGGGACTGAAGCATCATTGTCCTAAATACAATGTTTCTTGCATCTTGTATCACCTTCAGTAAATATTTCTATTTTTTTTGTATTACACGGTGGGATACCTTCTGGACAGAACTCGTATAATTTTTTATGCAAAATATTATTAAAACATATGTAAATAGATAATTTGCAGAGTCTAATGACTGCTCATTCTCTTCTGGAGACTGGAACTGCGTGATATTTCTGTCAAATCCACATAGAATGTAATCTCAAGAGAAGGGAACTCTTCCTTGTTACTCTTTATTTTTTTCTGCCATTTATCACAGTGGCTGGCACATTACAATTCCTTAATATATTTGTTAGGTGAATAAATGTGTGTGGGCATGAATGAACTGAAACACTGACTTTGTAGGCTTCTTAGATTCCATATTTTAACTTTCTACACCATATAAATAAGGTCATCTCTTAAAAATATTGCTGTTTAAAATTGATTTTTTATGTTTTAAACAGCCCTATGTAATAAATAATCATAGTCACAAGTACATTAAAAGTACATATCAAAATATATATATATTTTTTAATTTTCACCCAAGGATATGTTCACTGATTTTAAAAAGAGAGGAAGGGTGGGGCATAAAAGAGAAAGAGAGAGAGAGAAAGAGAGAAATCAATGGAAGAAACATCAATCAGTTGCCTTCCTTATGCACCTGGACCAGGGATCTAATCTGCAACCCAGGTATGTGCCCTGACTGGTGATTGAGCCCACAACCTTTTGGTGTATGGGGCAACATTCCAACCAACTGAGCCAGAGCAGAACATATTTTTAATAAAAATGAAATGAAATATTATGGGACTGAATTGTGTGTGAAAGTGTAGTGCATGCTAAAAAATTGATAGATTCAGAGAATGTAAAACTACTTATTTAGTAGTCTTTGCTTTCTTTTCATTTGCAAGTCAATGAATAAGCATAAGCTGTTAGGAATAATGATAATCCATTATTGCTGTATTCTTGAGAGTAGGTGGCTGGGAGCTTTTTTGTTTGGAAATGAAAAGCAGTCTCTAAACCTCAGAAATGCTTCAAGAGGAGAAAGCATGCCATGTAAATACATTAGCACAAATAATCTGTTGTGATAATTGACTCAGACTTGCTGACCTTGGGTATGTTGAATTTTCTCTTCACTGCAAACCTCTAGGTGAATTCAGGGTGAACTTACTATCTAAAAGAGTCGCTCCAAATTCTTCTAACAAGGTGAAGTATTCTGTTGATTATCTGAATTATTTAAGAAAGACATATAGCAGATAGGATCGTAGCACTCACCAGAGACCATGGAGTTCCAATTTCCCATAATACAGTGGGAGAACTGACAGCCAGGGACATGAAATTACGTGCCCAGTGTCACACAGGTAATAATAGCAGGACTGGCTCGAAGTCTCAGGTTTCTTAACTCCCCAGGTGGGTGCTCCTTCCCCTGTATCACGTTGCCCCTTTATAAGAAATCTGCCTCAGTCAGGAGTGTATCATGGGTTTTTTGCCCTAGAAGCTAGAATTCTGGCATTAAATCATAAATAATTCAAGTGACTGACAATTTTTAACATAAATTACAATCATTTAAATTATCTTTAGATGATTTGGGTGACTTTTACACATGTAAAAAAAGTACAATACATTGAGGACTAAGTCAGGTCAACCACCTTACACAGTTTGGGGAAAAGAGACAGGAACCCTTCAAAAATAGCAGGGAGGACGTGAACTTAGTGAAAAAAAGCAAACTAGATTTCTTTATCATTTACATTTGGAGTTTTATTGAAAACTATGTGCTTACTATATTTTCATATATTCAACCCCCAGATATTTTTGTGCCATTATGTCATCTTCATTTCAATGTTTATTGTGTCAAAATAAAGGAGAAACATGAGTAAGGGCAAGAAAATGCAAGCCTTTATAAAGAGCCTACTGTGTGGCATACTATTTTTACCCATTACTCATTTAATCCTCACCAACTTTGGAACTACAAATTAGGCTGAGTAATGAATTTATAATTGATATTCGTCATAGCAAATATTTACTGAACCTGCTGGACAAAAGCCACACATCAGACTATTCACTAAGCACTGCATTTATGGCATATGACAAAATAAGGTTTACTGTTGTGAGTGCGTGAAACACAGAGTTTATTCTTGTATTATCATTTATTAATTATTGTATTGTTTTCCATACAAACAACAGGAAACCTACTTTTTCCCTACTCTGTTCATTTTCTTGTAAACTTTTCACATTGAACCTTAGAAATTAGAAACATTCATTATCCCCATTTTATACATGACATAATTAAGCCACAGGTAAATAAATAACTCAAGTTAGTAAATATCATAGTCAAATCCCAGTCAAAGATAATCTGTCTCAAACCCTCTGCTCTTAGTTGTTCTGCTACTTCAAGGCACAGTGACAGCAGATAAAATATTAAGAGCAAACACCTCACTGTCCTAATCCAGTGAAAACCCACAATATCCTAGGGGAATAAGGGAGAGTGGGGATTTATTCATATTAGAAAGTGAAGCTTTTTGAATAGAGCCCTAAAAGATCCTTTCAGTAGGCAGAGAAGTAGGAGAAATGTATTCCGGGGTGAGGGAACAATAAGAGCAAAGGCAAACGGGATTTAGGAAGATCAACACAGAGGGGAAAACGAGACTGGAGACAGGCAGGGCTCAGGGCTGAGTCCTGTGCACCAGGACGAGAAGTTTTGATTATATCTCGTAGGCAAGGCGGAAGATTTTCACTTTCACATTTACAGAAAGGAAGGACATTAAGATGTATGGAGCACCTTTTGTGTGCAGGCACAACACTTAGTACTTCACATGCGAAATCTAATTTAATATAATAACCCATAAGGGAGGTAAAATTATTTCTACTTTACGGATAGTAAATTGGAATGTGAAGAGTTTAACTAACTCGCTTAGGTTACATAGGAAGTTAAGTTTTGAACTGCACTCTAAATTCAGGTCAGATGTCCAATGCATTGCGACGTGCAGTCTGAGAAAATAATTGGGAACCCCTTGGAAGAAGTTTGGAGGCAGGGGGCAGGGAGACAAAATAGGAAGTTTTAAAAATAACCGTGGGCAAAGAAAAGGTGATGTGTACTTCAGTATCAGTAGTAGAAATGGCACATGCGGGGTGGACCATAGGGGAATTGCGGAGACAACACTCTTGAGATCGGAGGGTTATAGGGAAGCACTGCTGTGGGGTCACATACGCCTAGCGGAGTCGCCACTTCTGCAGTCCTTACTGCTCTAAGCCTCACTTATCTCACTTGCAAAATAAGAAGAATAAATGAGTTAGTGCATGTTCAATGCTTAAGCTGGGTGCCTCACACAAAGTAAGTGATCCGTAAGTATTATCTACCATTGAGAGGTAAGAGAGGAATCCCTGATGTTTTTGAGATTTCTAGTGCTAGTGTCTAGTACAAGTATTTGATACAGGAGCTTAGGAGGATATAGATAATGTAATGTTACTTTTAAAATCTCCATCTCCTATTCAGGCTCATATTCCTCTGCCCTATTACATTCTAATGGTCTAAATATGCTAAATAAAAGCCAGTGATTACTAGAGTTGATTTAAAACATGACTTGTCTGTATACTGTCTACACAGAACTTGCTTCAAATATAATAGTTTAGAAAGGCTGAAGTAAAATGATGGGAAAAGGTATAGCATATTAACAGCAACCAAAGGAAAGCAAAAATGACCATATTAATATCAGATAAAATAGACTACAGAGCAAAGAAAATTACTAGAGATTGGAAGGATTGTTATATAATGATAAAAGGATCTACCTTCCAAGAAGACAGCAATTCTGTGTATACATCAAACAACAGAGCTGCAAAACATATAAAGCAAACTGATACAATTGAAATAAGAAATAGCTAAGTTCACAGTTATAGCTACAGATTTCACCACCTTTTTGTCAATAACTGATAGAACAACAAGACAGAAAACCTGCAAGTATATGGAGGGATACAGTTAACTAGGATCTAATCAACATTCATAGAAAATTTTAGCCCTGGCTGGTGCACCTCAGTGGATTGAGCACAGGCCTGCGAACTGGAGGGTAACCAGTTCAACTCCCAGTCAGGGCACATGCCTGGGTTGCGGTCCAGGTCCTCAGTAAGGAGCATGAGAAAGGCAACCACGCATTGATGTTTCTCTCCTTCTCTTTCTCCTTCCCTTCCCCTCTCTCTAAAACTAAGTAAGTAAAATCTTTAAAAAAGAGAAAAGAAAATTTTATAGAAAGAAAACCTCTTATTTATAGAAAATTCCATCTGACAAGAGCAGAATACATATTATTTTCAAGTTCCATGAAATGTATACCAAGAAATGTCATATCAAGGCATTAAAATAAGCCTCAATAAACTTAAAAGAATTAAAATTATATAGAGTGTGTTCCCCAGCCACAAATGGATTCAAGGTAGAAATAAGTAACAAAAAGATAACAGGAGCATCTCCAAATTCTTGGAAACAAAACACTTCTAAATAATCCATGAGTCAAACAGAAAGCCTCAAGAGAAATAAAATACATTGAACTGAATGAAAAAGAAAATACACATATCAAAATTTGTGGGACACAGCTAAAGCAGTGCTGAGCCCTAATAAATGAATTTGACAAAATAATGGGACACAAATTTAATATTCAGAAATGATGACTTTTTTGTACACCAACAATGAAATATCAGAAACAGAAATCAGGAGGAGAAATACCATTTATTATAGCAACAAGAAAAATAAAGTACCTAGGAATAAATTTAATTAAGGACATAAAGGACCTGTACTTGAAAAACTGTAGAACCCTGAAGAAAGAAATTAAAGAAAATACAAATAAATGGAAGCATATACTGTGTTCATAGATTAGAGGAATGAACATCATTAAAATGTCCATACTACCAAGAGCAATCTATAGATTCAACACAATTCTTATTAAAATACCAATGGCATAGTTCACAGATCTAGAGCAAGTATTTCAAAAATTTATATAAAACAAAAAAGATTCCAAATATAGCCTCAGCAAACTTGAGACAGAGAACAAAGTAGGAGGGATCACAATACCCTATGTTGAAATACTATACTACCCTATACTACAAGGCCACTGTAATAAAAACAGTCTGGTACTGACATAATAACAGACCCATAGATCAACAGAACAGGACAGAGAACCCAGAAATAAACCCAAGTCTCTGCAGCCAATTAATGTTTGACAAAAAAGGCATGAGCTTGCAGTAAAGTAAAGATAGCCTCTTCAGTAAATAAGATTGGGAGAACTGGACTGGTACACGCAAAAAAAATTAAACTACATCACTAACTTATACCGCACAACAAAATAAACTCAAAATGAATAAGACTTAAATATAAGTCATGACACCATAAAAATCCTAGAGGAAATCACAGGCAGGAAAGTTTGAGATATCCCACGTAGCAATATTTTTGCTGATGTATCTCCTAGGGCAAGGGAAGTAAAGGAAAAAAATAACCAAATGGTACTACATCAAACGAAAAACCTTCTGCATGGCTACAGAAACTATCATCAAAGTGAAAAGGGAACCAACTATATGGGAGAACATATTTGCTAATGATGCATGAGATGAGGGTTTGATCTCTGAAATATATAAAGAATTCATATGACTCAACACCAGGAAGATAAACCAATCAAAAAGTGGACAAAGAATCTGAATAGACACTTCTCCAAGGAGGACATATAGATGGCCCATAGACATATGAAAAGGTACTCAACATCACTAGCCATCAGAGAGATGCAAATTAAAACCAAAAGGAGATATCACCTTACACCTGTCAGAATTGCCATCATTAATAAATCAACAAACAACAAGTGCTGGTGAGGATTTGGAGAAAAGGGAACCCTTCTTTTTCTTAAAAAGATCCCTTTAACATTTTATATAATAATGGTCTGGTGATGATAAACTCCTTTACTTTCTTTGTTTGTTTTTGTCTGGGAAGCTCTTTATCTGCTATTTGATTCTAAATGATAGCTTTGCTGGGTAGAGTAATCTTGGCCACAGGTCCTTGCTTTTCATGACTTTGAATATTTCTTTCCAATCCCTTCTGGCCTGCAGAGTTTCATGTGAGAAATCAGCTCATAGTCTTATGGAAACTCCCCTGTAGGTAACTAACTTCTGCTTTCTTGATACTTTTAAGATGGTCTCTTTATCATTCACCTTTGGCATTTTAATTATGATGTGCCTTGGAGCGTGCCTCTTTGTTTCCATCTTGTTTGGGACTCTCTGTGCTTCCTGGACTTGCATGTCTACTTCCTTCCCCAAATTAGGAAATTTTTCTTTCATTATTCTTTCAAACAGATTTTCAATTTCTTGTTCTTTCTCTTCTTTTTCTGGCACCATTATGATGTGAATGTTGGGGCACTTGAAGTTGTCCCATAGACTGCTTACACTATCTACATTTTTTGTATTCTCTTTTCTTCTTCTTGTTCTCATTAGTTGTTCTTTGCTTTTTTATGTTCCGAATCATTGATTGGATTCTCAGCTTCATCCATTTTACTGTTGTTTCCCTATAAATTGTTATTTCAATTAATGTATACTTTGTTTCTGACTGGATCTTTTTTATGCCATTTATGTCCTCACTAAGTCCCCTGAGCATCCTTATAACCAGTGTTTAGAACTCTGCATCTGATAGGTGAGAGTTCCGCTTATCTTCATTTTGCTTAGTTTTTTTTTCTGGAGTTTTAATCTGTTCTTTCATTTGGGCCATGTTTCTTCATCTGTTCATTTTGGCAGCCTCCCTGTGTTTGTTTCTGTGTATTAGATAGAGCTGCTTTTACCTTGTGTCTTGCTTTTACTTTGAGCCTACAGGATACATACTACATTTGTATCCTTCTACAAATGTAGTATGTATCCTGTAGGCTCCAGTGGCACAGCTTCCTCCATCACACAAGCTGGGTACTTGAGGTGCACCCTGCATGTGGGCTGAGTACACCCTCTTCTTGTAGCTGAGCCTTGGTTGCTGTTGGTAGGTCAATTCAAGGGATTTACCCAGGCCAATTCGCTTTAAGAACTGGCTGGGACCACTGATCACCACCCTCTGCCCTTCTGAATGATCAGCTGTGCAGGGGCAGGATGGTGGTGTTCTGACATGGTCTGTAGCTGCCCACTGAGTGCACAGGCTCTGGGGTTTCCCGGGTGATACAAGGCAAGGTCAGCCCCAAGTGTTTTGCCTAGGCCCACTCTGCCTGAGTTATAAAACAATCTTCGATATCTGCTACTTGGGATGGGCTTAGAGATTCACCAGGCAAAGCTAAACTGTGAATCTAGACTGGCTTCTGCTAGTGCTGGGCCTGGGGCTCACTGAGGCCTGCTGTTGCTTGTTTGGGAGTATTTTAGGAAGTTAGGAAGCATGAGCCAAGACCAGCCATTCATATGCAAAAGGAGCTTGGGTGGACCCATAAGTTGGGTGGGGTAAAGTCTGAGGTGATCTCTATGGCAGGGCAAACAGTGTTAGCCAGTTTGAGGGGGTCTCAGATATGGCACCTGCCTGCTAGCTCTGTGGCTTTGTTGGAGGAGGGCTCAGAAAAGAGACAATTGTCTCTGCTCACCTTTCTGTCTGGGAGAAAACTGTCCCCTAACTCCTGTCTTGATGCCAGATACTTCAGTTCCTTCTTGTATGCCACTGGTGCCTTTCCAGCTGCTACCCTGGTCCTGGAGCTCAGAGGGTGAGTCTGGGTAAGTTCATGTGTGAATTCTTAAAGGTAAACTACTTGGGACTCCAGAAGTTTCTTCTACTAACTCAATCCCCACTAGTTTTTGCAACCAGAAGTTATAGGGACTTACCTTCCTGGCATTGAAGTCCTGGTACGGGGCTGGAACTCCTTCTTCCTGGGATATCCTCACTAATTTTTACCTACCATGTGTGGGTGAGTGACCAGCCCATTCTTTGTTTTTTTCTCTCCTACCAGTATGGATGGATGTGTTTTTTTTTTAATTCCATAGTTGTCAGACTTCATCAACTTGATTTCTGATGGTGTGGAGTGGTGGTCGTTCCATAGTCTACCTGTAATTTTGATGTGGTTTGTGGGAGGAGGTGAGTCATGTCTGCCTATGCCACAATCTTGACTGGAAATCTGAGAACCCCTCCTTTTTAATCAATAAAGAATTGTTGCTGATGAACAGTTTTTATGCTTTCAAAATATATGAAATCTAAGCAACTATGTGCCCTGTACAATGAAAATGTTTGTGGTAGAAAGATTAAAAAAAACAAGAAAACAGTGAAGCAGTTTATAACCAATGTTTAGAAAGAAACCTGTAAGGACAATTCAAAGATGCTTATAGTTCTAATTTAAATCTTTAATCAGAAAACATTTGTTGAACACATCTATAAGTAATAGACTCTTGCATAGAATCTTGCAATATGAGTATATATGAGTGTGTATATATTATATGTGCATGCATAATAGTTTATAGTTAAATTTCCCTGACTATAAAAATGACACATTACCACCTAATTTTTGCAGTTAAAATACCATCTGAAGAATATGCACCAAACATACTAGGTTAACTAAGTTAACCTAGTTATCCTTAAAAAATTAAGGATAACTTCCATGTTATCCTTATATAATTATCCTATATAATGTTATATAGTTATATGTTAATGTAATGTGTTCTAATGTTATCCTATATAATTTAAAGAATTTTAATCCCTTTTGAAGAAAAGAATTATTCAACTCTATATAGCCCATATAGATATTATTAGCTATGTAAATCAATGAGATTTTCTTCTAATTTTTTACAAAGTTAGTTTTTTGCAAAGTAGAGGCAAAATTCTCTAGCTTTC
This sequence comes from Artibeus jamaicensis, assembly GCF_021234435.1. Classification (NCBI taxonomy): domain Eukaryota; kingdom Metazoa; phylum Chordata; class Mammalia; order Chiroptera; family Phyllostomidae; genus Artibeus; species Artibeus jamaicensis. The sequence continues at coordinate 28,854,961 of NW_026522046.1, read as the reverse complement.
TTTTATACTTTTTTATCTGGAAAATTATTTGAAAAGCTTAATATTTATACCTTTTAAAGAAGACAGTACATGCCATTAGAAACTGGTGGTGTTTAGTGAGCACAGCCAAGCTGGGAAACACATTCTTCAGAATCCCCTTCCTTGTATGCTTCCTGGTGAGAATCGATCAGGGCGGGACTTGCTCAATACTCGAAAGGTGGAAACAAGTCAGTGGCCATAACTACCTGAAACTCTTTTCACAGGCAGATTCAGAGACAGAAGAGGAGGTACCTAGTAGGTGCTATCTTGTCATCTCCCTCTCAGCTCCTCATCCAGCTTTTCTTCCTGACTACTGGTATTGTGGACCAATGGTGGCCTTGATCTACAACCCAGATGCTTGGCTCTGGACCCAGAGAGGTTGTGGTTCCTTCAGAGACAACACTTTTCCATGGATGACTACACAAATTCCCCCTTCATATTTCTACTTTGGGGGCTAGACATACTTGGCTTCTCAAGTTCACCGATTAGTACCCTCACCTCTCACCCTCCAACTTCTCATTCAGACCTCACTTCCCCAGCTTTGCCTACAATTCTAAGGAAGTTTCTTGTCCCATAACAGCCATCCTGTTTCTGCTTCCCTAAGTACAAAATCTCATTCGATGGAAGGAAAAACCCAAACTTAATAGTAGAAAAAAAGGCAGACAGCAATTTTTAATTAATTCAAAAACCCAAACACGCTTATGGATTGAGGTGGTAGAATATAGTTCAACCACATAATCTCTCTCATTCAGTAATAAAATGAAGAAAAAAAAAGGTCAGCCATGGATTCAAGCAGCTACCAAATAAAGAGAGCACTTAGCCTCATGCATAATCTTCTAAAAGTAATACTACAAAAAGAAACAAAAGATTCACCCACTTCCATAAGCAGTTCTACAGGAAGAAGATGACTTGAAAATATCCAAAAATTCTGGCACGTGGACTCCATTTTGGCAAGAAGTGATCTGAAGCATTGGTTCTCAAAATAAAGGGATCTATATTGTCAAAACTATTTTCATAATAATACTAAGGCTTTATTTTCCATTTGCACTGTGTTGACAGAAGCAATGATGAGTAAAACTGCTGGTACTTCAACATGAATCTCGGCAGAAGCACCAAATTCTATTAGTAGGCATTGTGCATTTCACCACTGCACGTGTGCATGCACACACACAATCTAACTTCACTTAAGAATGTCTTTGAGGTGATTATTATTATTATCTCTGTTTTGTCGATAAGATAACTGAAATATAGAGGCTTTAAGTACCTTTTTCAATGCCAGAGAGATGCTAAGTGGTAGAAATGAGATTCTAATCTGGGCAGTATGGCTCCTGAAAAAATTATGCAATGTAATTTATTCACTTACTCCATTTTTTATTGATCCCCTAGTATAAGCCAGACACTATTTCAGGGACTGGGATAATAAAGTGTTTTTTCTTCCTTTCTTCCTTCCTTCTACCCACCTAACTACCCATCTTTCTCTCTGTATATTTGCATAGAGAGCTATCATTCTGTCTGGGTAGTATAATTTTATGTTATTTGTCTCTCTCTTCTTCCTTATTTTCTGTATTGCTTGAACTTTAAAAATAATGAATATATGTTATTTTTGTAAAAACAATAAAGTCATTATTCTTAAGACAAAACCTAATGCAATTCATTTCTCTATTGAAGAAAATACCAAGTAAATTATCAAATCTTAAACTCAAAGGAGTTTATTTAAAAAGACGGCTTTGTTCTTCCTTCTCACATTTAAATTTTCTTTCTTCTCACTACTTACAAAGCAATAGAACATGTCATGTGGAAATTGTTTTCTAAGATTGATTTAGAAGGCAAGGTCTCCAAAATCTTCCCATCCCACACAGAAAATACTAGAGCAGTTCTTTTGCAAATATTATTATAAAGGACTTTTAGAAAAAATTAACTAAAAATCACAGTGATATTTTCGAATCTTATAAAAGGAAAATGCTAATGATGCAGTTACACACAGAACACGACTCCTATGCACATGCTTTGGAAACTAACTACTTGCCCTCAGGGAAATGAGTTCTGTGAGAGTAAAATGCTATATGTGACTGGGGAGAGAATAATAAACACATGTGTAACAGAATCAAGAATAAAATTTACAGGCTTGTAACCTGCCTAACAGTGTTTTTTAATTCATGGAATTACTAAGATACTGACATTTAAGTTAGTTTCTTAAATGTTTTTGTTTTTGTTTTTAATTTTGGTTTTTGTTTACATTTTGTTTTTAATTTACATTAGTTATTTGTGTACTGGATAGGGTAATCATGTGCAAAATGCATGCTGTAACTTCACAGGGTGAAAACTGATGATGCTCCAAAGTCTTTTTAAAAAAAATATGGGCCAGTGCATGGTGGTTTTTCCTTTTCCTTGTTAATAATTATTAAGGTTTCAGAATAAGTTGGCTGTTCTAATGTGGTAGTTCTGGGAATGTGCAATAGGGCATTTAGTTTCCTAGAAAAACTGATTTTCTATACTATGAACATATTCGAAGAAAATTAAATCCACTGATTAGGACTATTTGTTTTTTAATGTGTCAGGCCCACGACTCGACTTCTTTTGTTCTTGAGATCAATTGTTTCCAAACGCCAGTCTTAGAATGGTGCTGAATTGACCAGGTAAGAATCACCAGAAAATTTCATTAAAAATACAGATTTTTGGTCTCACTGCATGTGGGAGATTCTCACTCAGGTTTAGAATTGGAAACCAATTATTTATATTTGCAAAGAGATTTTCAGATGATTCTTGTTTGTAGCTATATTTGGGAAATGCTGACTTAGAGTATATCAGAAAATAAAGATAGAGCAGCAATATCACACATAGTACATCATTTCCTGGTTAATCTACCAAACATCTCAGGAAAGGACATCAAGAAATATCTTGCTATTGTACATGCCCATATTTCTTAATTTCCCAAGCTTAATGAGAAATTACAGCTAAAGAAGCAAATGTACCTTTGCATTAGCTGGGACAGTTCAAACTATTGAAAAATACCAAAACCTTGGGTGGAAAACAAATTTATCAAAAAGAAGTTAAAAGTTGAGAGCCACTCCCAAGCATGGACTCCTCTAAGTGCGGTTACAGTTGGAAGCTATAGTGTTGTGAACAAGGAGGGGAGGCCAGGTTGCAGTCAGAAAGCATTTCTAGGTCCGTGTATGGTCTAAAGAAATCTTTAAAGAAAGATGTCCAAATCTTCAAGGCACCATTGCATTCACTGTGATTTATTTTCTTGTTCTAAATAATATTTATGTTTATAACTAATTTTCTATTCATGATTCTTAGACTTTAAAAACATATACCCTTAAAGAATACAACTGTATGCACACTTGTTTCAAGGGTCACTGTTTAGAAATCAGAGCAGAATTATCAGGCTTATTTAGAGACAACACTGGAAAAGCATTAGACATGAGATCACACTTGATAACCTTTGAAGAATCCTCTGAGAGGGACCTGAATAGACAGGAGGTAAAGTTCTGGTGGAAGGAAAAAAACATGTCATATTTAAAGAAGGAGTGTTAATAGTTAAAAGAACCAGAGCAAAGAGTTTAGGGGGAGGTTGAAGAGAATGGGATGACATCAAACTAAAAAGTTCATGAGCAGTAATGGCAACTATCAGAAAACAAAAAACAAAAAATCAAGAGACAACTTACTAAATAAAAGAATATATTTGCCAGTGACATATCTAAGATATAGAAGGTGTTAATATCCAAAATTTATTAAAAAATTAACTGAAAGAACTCCAAACAATTCAATTAAAAGATGGGCAGTGGATCTAAATAGACACTTCTCCAAAAAGGAAATACAGAAGGCCAATAAACATAAAAAGATGCTCAGTGTTACTAATTGTCAGAGAAATGCAAATTAAAACCACAATAAGATATGACCTCACACCTATCAGAATGGTTATCATCATTAAATCAATAAATGACAAGCTTTAAAGAGGATGTGGCAAAAAGAGAACCCTAGTGTACTGTTGGTGGGAATTCAGATTGGTGCAGCCACTATGGAAAACATAATGGAGTTTCCTCAAAAGATTAAAAATAGATCATGGCCATAAAAAAAGAATGAATTCTTACCATTTGTGACAAAATGGATTGACCTAGAGGGTATTATGCTAAGTGAAATAAGTCGGTCAGAGAAAGACAGGAAAAACCATATGATTTCACTCATACGTGGAATTTGAAGAACAGTATAAATGAACAATCAAAACTGAGACAGACTCATAGATACAGAGAGAGAATTGGTGGTTGCCAGAGGGAGGGGAGAAGCTTGGGGCACTGGGTGAAAGGGGTGAAGAGACTAAGAAGCACAAATTGGTAGCTACAAAAAATAGTCACATGTAAGTAAGTAAAGCTTGGGAAATATAGTCAATAATACTATGGTAACTGTGTGTGGTGCCAATTGGGGTACTGGAAATATTGTGGGAAACCCTATGTAAAATATATGATTATCTAACCACTGAGCTCTCCATCACCCCAAACCAACACATAATATAAAAAAGAAGTTAAAGAAAGATAAAGCCACAGAAACCAATCACTTAAATCACATTAAAGATTTTCAACTTTTTCCTGAATGAGGAGAGAACCACCTAAATATTTCAAACAGGGGGTCAACATGACAAAAAATATATCTTTGTAAATTTATTCTGGGCAGTAAAACAGATTGAGGAAGTTCAAACCTGGAGGCAGGAGGACCAGAAAAGAGGCCATTGAGAGGGAATGCTTATTTAAATGAGGGGGAAAACAATGGCTATGGTGAGACATGGGAACAGCAAGATGTATTTAAGTTGTAAGATCTGGTGACTGATTTGATGTTGAGTGATGTTAGGAAAAAAAGGAGTCAAGGATGTTGACCAAGTACTTGGCTTGAGCAGCTACATGGGTGATGGTGTTATTAACTCCAGAGAGGTGGAACACAGAGGAGAAACAGCTTTGGAGGGACATGGGAGGCAAGGGTTCGGTATTGGAAAGCTAAAATTGGGGTGCCTGTTGCTGGTCCAACTGGAGAAATTCAGCAAGTGGTTGGATATTAGAGGCTGGGGCTCAGGGGAGATTTGACCTGAACTATATGTTTAGGTATATATTTGAGAGAGAATTGAATCAGGAGAGTTCAAAATGAGAAGTGGACCCCAAAGATCATAGACATTTAAGGAATGGATACAGAGATACAGTAGATCATAAAGGAGCCCAGAAGTGTGAGCCAAAAGAGGTGGAAAAATACTAAGAAATGTAAAATGTAATGGAAACCAAGGGAAGCATAGAAGCGAGATACAAGAGTTTCATGTGCTACTGAGATGTCAAGTAGAATAAAGACTGAGAAGTTCATTGATCCTTGGACAGGTTGGGAATACCACAGAGTCAATGCAAAGATGCATATGTATGCCATATTCTCTTAGGTGCCAATACAGGGACAAGTGGCTGATGAAAGCCATGTGGAGAAGCCCTTGGGAAATTTTAAAAGTGGCCCATGATATTTGGAAAGAAGTCTGTGAGCCTTCATCAGTGATTGCCAAATACTTTGACCAAATAGCCTGGGATTTTCCCAGTTTATAAAATTCTTTCTTGTCATATGTGTTTGTATTTGTCAGAATCGATAATCAGATTTCTTGTTGCTCAAAGAAATATGGTCACTGTATATCTTAGAAATGGACATGATGAGAACAAGAGATCATCCTGCCTTCCCCCTTCTTGCATATCAAAGGCTAAAGAGAATGTACGTGACTTGGCTCTAGAATTCTTTATCGTTTTCTGCTTCTCTCTGGACTCTCGGTTTTAGGCATCTGCACTTTTACTCTTCTGCACCAGTTTGATGTGTGGGATTTCAGGTAGCAGTAATACTCTAGGAAAAGAAGTAGATATTTATTCATTGATACATTCTTAGTGCCTAAGAGTGTTTGGCATTTAGCAGTCCCTTAATAAACACTTATCATATGAATGAATAAAAAGGGAAGAAACAACTTTTTATATTTTATAGAAGAGTGGGGAAAACTACTATAGAAAATAACTTTGGGGGATGATTAGAGTTGTTTGACGAGTTTAAAAAATACTAGCTCTTTGAGAACTTAGCCACGTGGCCAAAGTGGTTCCCACAAGTCTTAACATTCTCGAAGGGTCCCCCAAATGGCCAGTGATTGGGGTTGAGGGCTTTAGTTCCCCAGAACACCCATGAATGAAGGGTGTTCCAGACTCAAATGAGGTTTGGTCAAAATGTACAAAAGTGAGTATCCTAATATTTTTAATAGCAAAGGAGAGGCACACTGACATGTCAAATTTGTTTGGATTAGTGTATACAGCCCCAGGGGGCATGCTTTAGTAGAAGAAACAATTCTCAGCAAATCTTAGGAAGCTAGGAAAGATGGAAAAGCAGTTAACTGTTGACTTATCTCTTACTTTTATGATGCCATCATTGGAAATGTAGCTTCAGTCCTCAGAGAAGCTCTTGGAATGGGATGAGCAAGTTCATTGGCATTTCCAACAAACCACCAAACATTTCTAACAGAATACTGTTGCAACAGCACTTAATGGACTTGTTCACTCTGGTTAGCCTTCCATGTCTTATAGTGTGTGGTACAGTTTCAGCAAAGATAAGTATTTAGAACTGGCTATATAACAGTTTTAGACAGAGGTTTGTTCTGTTCCTAGGAATTCAAATACCCTTTGCTCCTTCGGAAATATTCCATATGAAATTTTAATCCAAATGTCCACCCAAGAGTCACTTTTTAACATTGTTTCCTTCCTTTCATTTTTGTGGTAGAGGTGAAACATCTGTGTTTATATGCAACTTCATTCGTGTTATGTAGGAAACATTAACTTACAAATTAGTAAATGATTTAAGAACATTCCGTCTTCAATTGTTCCATGCCAAAATATTACATTGTGTAAATGTTGTGTTTTTTCATATGACTTTCACCTTTTTAAAAAGTTTTTTCTCTCCATGGAGCTCAGTTCAGCACTACCATCCACACTCCCTACACGGCATCTTTATAATTATTAAATTTGTACAGATTTCTGTCAAAACCACCTTGAGGCTGTTTTGTCAACTTGAAACTAGGACATTATTTTTACCAGAGGATTAGCTGTGTAAGAATGTTAATTTTTAACATGGTACATGGATCCTAATACTGAAAATTATCATCACTCTTTTTATATATTCTCATAACTCATAATCCATAGTGGCAGCCTAAATAAAAATTATGGAAATTGGGTCTATGTCTATAATCCTGATTATGAAAAGCATAAAGTAATTTTCTGCTTTTATAATTTGCTTCTCAATTATCCAAACCTTTAATTATTGGAAGAGGCATTTCTTACAATATTCATCTCATTGTCTATAAAAAAGTCACCTAGTCAGGCCTCCAATTTTCTTAAGAGACTCATTTCTTCTGCTGTGATCAAAGCTTCTAAAATGTATCTATAGTAGTGTTTTTATAAATCAATTCTCTTCAAGATATTCTTCCTTATACACATTATACATGTCAGGATGAAGCAATGTGTATAAAGAGATTAGTTATTAGGATTAAATTCAAAGCTCTACCATGAAGTGACATAAACAATGTTCAACTGAGCGTGCGTGTTTATATTGTATGTAGGTGATGTTATAAATTTTCTCAATTATTAATACTACACAAGTGTTCTTTTGAAGGAATGGATGGCAAATTCACATAATGTGTGCACACATTTCATGGTGTATCTTGGGGAAGCTGGAGGGAAGGAGCAATGTATACTTTACAAAGTATTCCTGTTTTAGAATTTTATCTAAAAATACACAAGGCAACAAGGCTATTGTAATAAAAAAGAAAGAAGATGAGACATGCATATGGGCTCCCTTTCTTGAAATACTCCTAAAGGGACCATTCAGCTAAGTGGCTAGGCAGCTGGGCCTGGGGCTCACATCCTGGTTGTACCACCTTAGATATAGATGACCTTAGGGAACTTCTCTGTGCCTCAGTTTCCTTAATGTAACAGAAGGCTAACAATAGTGCCCACTTCCTAGGGTTATTTTGAGAAGGAAGTAACATGTGCAAAGTATTTAGAAGAGTGTCTGTTTTAAATAATGTTAACTGTTATTGTAAGCTTTGAGCATTGATAGTCCTGAATTTTTAAAAAACCCAATGAAGATAACAGTCAGTAAAATACATAGGGTAGAAGTAGGTAGGAAATTGTGGCAGCTATTTAGAAAGTAAAAAGATGTGAATTGGCAGTGGAACATAATTGTAAAGTGAGTATGAAGTGATGTGTTGTACAATTGTTTGATGAATATTTGACAATATGTTTTTTAATAGACTGTACATGCATTTTAAAAATTTAGAACAGGTTTCTCCACTCAAAAGAATACAGTGCTGAATACAGTGGGCAAAAGGCTTGTTCTACTTCAAAAGTAATTATTATAATGTAAGTCCACTCATACTTTTAAAGTAACAAATGTAGTTTCTTGGTAACTATTTAAAAGAACTACTAATCATTTGCAAATATTGAAGAACACGGTGTTTATGTAGTTTTGCAGGCATATACTTAAGAAACTTAATGCTAAATCTATTTCAACTTCAAGCCAAACACTACTTTCAACTTTTCCCTACAGTACAACTACTGTACTGCAAACTGAACTTTAATACAGAACTGACATCAAATATTACAGCAAACATGGTTTTTGAACAAGACTAAAGTATTCAAAGGAAAGAGAGATTTTAGGTAAAGGATTTTTTTGTAATTTGTAAAGCGTATCAGTGTAAACCAACGTGAGTAGTGTGCTCTGGGCTAGAACACCTCTGTGCTCTGCTCTGTAATTATTTTATTATTTTAACAGGTTTATTCGAGTATAATTTTATATACTGATGAACTCACACACTGTAAATGTGGAGAGCAATGACTTCTGGTAAATGTAGAGTTGTGCAGCCATCGCCACAATCCAGTTTTAGGAAAAAACCATTTTCTTATGCTCACTTTCAGTTAGTCCCTGTTCTGGCTCCCACCCCTGGAAAACCACTGATCTCCTTTCTGTCTGTATAGACTTAAATCTTATGAACACTGCGCACAAATGAAACCATGTAATATGGCTTCTGTCACTTCCCGTAACATTTTTGAAGTTTTTAGATGTGGTAATATGTTTTGGTAGTTCATTCGTTTTTATTGCTGAATAGCATCCCATTGTATGGGTATATCACTGCATCTTTTATTCATTCTCTACTTTTTGTATGGTTTGCAGGTTTGTTTGTTTTTTGTTTTTGTTTTTTGGCCATTGCAAATAGTGCAGGAACATGTGTTTCCCTTTCTCTTGGGCATCGTCCTAGAGGTGGAATTGCTGGGCTGTGTAAATTTATGTTTAATGCTTTTGGAAACCACCAAACTCTCTTCCAAAGGAGGTAAACAATTTTACATTCTATCAGCAATGTTCCAGTTTCTTTACATCCATGCCTACACTTATTAACGTCTGTCCTCTTGATTGCAGCCGTTTTAGTGGATGTGTAGTGGTATCTTACTGTGGTTTTAATCTGAATTTGTCTAATGATATTGAGCGTATTTTCATGTGCTATCTATCAGTGCCAACAAAATAGGGTTTTATTGTTTGAATTACCATATTTTCAAGTTAATTAAGTTCTGTTGGTCTTCAAGTTTTTTATAACCAGTTATTATTCTGAAATGTCCTCTACCATACCAGAAATGTTTAATTGCTGTGAAATATTTAATACAAAGTCATTATATTTGGTGGGGTGGGGTAAAAAACCAAGAGATAAAACAAAATTTGCAATGTATAAGAACTTACTAAGATCTAATCACAGAAATAAAGGTAATGATTTGAAATCCATTTATGCAAGGGCAGGGAAGTCATATGTTGTTAAGTTATAGCACTCAGAATTATATTCGGTGAGATACACTATTTTTCTTAAAAGTCGTGATCAATTCCAGGCACAAACTTCTTAGAAATATGCATTTGCCTGTACAAGGGAGTAAAGGGAAATATTATTCTCAATTTAAATGAGTCAAATTAATGCCATAATTGCTTATTTTGCTGCCCAACTACTTCTATCATACACCAAACAATAAGAAATCTCCCAACACAGGTAATTTTGCTAAAAATGAGAAAACTTTTTTCAAGATTTGGAGTTACATATTTCCCCGTCAGTTTTCAAGTTCCCATATAACTCCAGCATTTTCTAAGAGACTAGGAAAATTTAAAGAACAGAGTCTCTGAAAGGCCCAACAGGAAGAAGAAGGGGGGGAGCAGCTGAGTCTCAGCCCCATATGGCTCCACTTGGGTGAGACGGGATAGTCGGCAATAGCATTTCAGTCACTGTTAAGGCCCTGCTACATCAGGCTGAGGCACTGTCCAGTCAAGACCCGGGACCACTGGTGGGGTGGGCTGGCATGGGAGTAAGACAGAAAACAGTACTTGAACAATAACTGAATTTAAAAAAGTATATATAAAAAAAGACCCAGGACCAGAGGTAGCAGAGCTCAGCCAGGACTGAATGGAGTGGGAAATACCCAGAAATCCAGCGAGGCTGCCCACTGGTATGGCAGACCTGTCCGTGGAAGCCCAGACACGGCACCCATCTGGCTCTAGGTCCCTTTGCCAAAATCATTTTGCAGACAGCCAACTTCTTAAAAGATCGATTTGTCATGTGACTTTTTGATCACATTTACCACTTATAAAAACCTCATACAAGAGAAATAGTCCTCTCAAATATATTCAATTAATATATTTTAAAATTTAGTAAATGCTGAGGGTCATAATGTTCATTACATTCACTAGTAGATTCATAAAAAGAGTATTCATATTAATATATTCAAGAAGAATATATTCTTGATACTATTTAGGTAAAACATATTTTTAAATACATCCTCAGTAACAATATATCCAAAGTAATTTAATATATTTTTTAAATGTTTCTTAAAACAAATTGTTGTTATATTGATACTTTTATTAAATTCAGTGAATGAATAATTCAGAAAATTGCCCCTTCAGGAAACTGATGGTTGGTGAATTGCTCTGGCTTCTATGTGGATTCTCTAATTGGGTGGTAGGATTAGGACTGAGATGGGGTGTTAAGAACTAGAAAGAGTAGAAAATGTAGCTTAGATCACAGTGAGAGCAGCCCAGGACACGGTGTCTGTGCCCGCGAGCTGGTGCCAGCCTGCAGAGAAAGAGATGCTATAATAAGCCTGAATGAATGGAGACATTGGACCTGAGGCTACTTATTTATAGCCTCCTAAAACCCAATTGCTCTGAAAATAAATAGTGTGGCTGGATGTGCAGAACAGGGAATTAGTTGACTCAGCTGTAGGAGAACTGAGATAAGTGGAAACTCTGAAAACAGGCACGTGCCTTGAAGCAGGGCCACCTCTACACCGTCTCCGACCGCAGGCCCTCACGTCTGCTCCTCCAGGTCATGGGTGGTTCCAAGACAGGAGACGATTCAAACAGGGTTTGGCTGAGGCTGTGAGTACCTGCTTTCATGCAGATTTCTTTTCTTAAAAAGCAGTGGCATTTTCCATTGTTTTTTTTTCAGTGCATGGCAATGAATATGAAGTATAGTATGGGCACCCTGAAAGGTTGAAAACTGCTTGTTGACCAGGTATAGTTATCTGTGGATTCTGGGAAACTCTTGTCCATTCATGCAGGCTTTTCTCACGGCCAAGTTCTAATCAATACTGTGTGTGGCAAATTCCCCAGTCCTCAAGTGTCCTGAAATGCACAGGCACGTGCTTGAGAAACAGGTGCTGCAGCTGCACCTGATCGCTGGGGAGGGAAGAAAATAAATGTATAAAAGAAATACCAACTGAGGCAGTTATATAGGGTAGGCCATGGAAGACTAAAGGCTGGCATAGAGAAAACCCTAATCCTCTGGACAGAGAAGCTTTATGAAGTCAAATTCGGGGGCAGTGCAATGCATGAAAGAATTATAGATCATAGTATCTTAAGGCTGGAAAAGACCTAAGGGTTACTTGTTCCAAATTTTCTGTTTTTCTTGAATTTTCTGTTTTGTCTCATTTTTCAGGTGAGAAAACAACGGCAAAGGGCCTGACCAGGCTCACATGATCAGTCCCAGAGCCAGAGCTGGAGTCCAAATTCTGCCCAACAGCAAGAAAATCACCCAGGGCTCTAGGGGCTTGCAAGTATAATTACTCCTGTGTGTCAGGGTAGAGCTAACCTAGTTTGATGCTTGGAATTCCATCACCAACATGACTGCTCTGTTTAGCTGTAGCATAATTATAGAATAGTTACAGTACTTCTCCTGTGCAGAAGAGGGGTGATACATAAGATATTGCTGACTCTTCTTCACCTTCTCTTCTACCCAATTCTCCTATGGGCTTCCCCCAGATAGACATGTATATAACCTACAGCCTCAAATGCATATTAGTGGTTTTGTTAGTGTGGTTGTATGCATGCCTGTGTTTTGAGAAATAGTATATCTTGAAGGGTATAAGTGTATTTCTCAAAGGATGTAAGTATATAGCGCATAATGGAGCTTATAGGTTATACATGGGTCAGTCTGTGTCTGGAGATTTGGGGTTTAGAGGTAGTTAGGTAGAGAAGCTATTTACTGAAAAGAAACTTGAAGTATTCCTGCTACAGGGAAGGGAAAGTTTGGTGACTTTGGAGGTTATTCCAGTCCCTGGGGACCTTGGGGAGATGGAAAATCCAGAGTAGGCATCAACATTTTACGTACTAGTGGTGAGTAAGTACTAAGAAACAAAACTCAGAAGAGGAACTCTTCCTGGAAGTATGACACACGTGGGTACTAACTCTTAAACTTTTAATAAATCAGCCATTTGTCCTCTGTAAAATTTTGATAAACCAATCACTGGCCTCTCTCCATGACTGCCTAGTCCTCTCATAGCTACTGGGCGGAGTGGGCAGGGCAAGAAGAGAGGTAAAAGAGAACCGAGGAGTCCGACAGTCTGGGCAGAACTTGACCGGACAGCTTACCAACTGTGTAATTTTAGGGCAGCCCCTTTTTGTATTCACAGCCCATCACGCCTTCACGTGGACTATATGCCCATAGGAACTGGTTGAGGGACAGACCTAAATCTAAAGTTCTCTGATGCAGTAACTTTCACAAACTTCTGTAACTTTCTGACTTTCTGGTGCAGATAAGGAGGAATGACTAATGGTTCTTAACAAATATTAGTTGAATGAATACATGAATAAATACATATTTAATGAATAACAAATGAATACTATTTGAAAGATGCTTCATTGTTTCAGTTTGTGTCACCTTAATGCCCTGTGAGGTGAATATTTTTATTCCCTCTCAGTTGAGGAAACTGAGGGTCAAAAAGAGGTCACACAATAGTCACAGATCAGTAGGAAGCGCCCGGCTCTGCCTCCAGAGGCCCACAGTTACAAACTAACACAGCTGCGAAGAGGCAGACACTGTGTCTGCAGACCCAGTGACACCTGTCTGCCCTTGTTCGCAACCCTACAGACGCAGCCTGGTCAGTTCCCACCGAAAAGATTCAGACCAGACCTCCAGGAAATACTCCGGGGAGGGAGGAGGGGTGCTGTTTCAGGATGGGACTGCTGATCACAGGAAGGGGGCTGTGTGTGCAGACGTTTAAAAAGAGATCAGAATTCCACAGTTGAGCCTGCATTCATCTCCCTGACTGTGCAGAGAGGTGCTTTCTCCTGTAAACCAGCTCCTCAAGGCAACATTCATCCGGTCCTCAGGAGAGACCATCTATCACCCTGTGAGTCCACCTACGGCTTGCCTTAGAGAGACTGCATTCCAGGTGGGCAAGAAATCCCTGTGAAAGACGTAGCTGAAGAAATCACAGGACTAGAAACAAAAAAGGAGGCACAGCCAATGTAATCCTCATGGAGCTAACACTAAGATTTGTCATCTAAAATATTAATTTATAATTGTTCTTGCAAAGGCAATTTTATAATTAATTGAGGATGTCTGAATAGTAAATATTTTATTTTGTTTCATAATTAATTGATTAATTCTTTTTTAGAGAGAGGGCAAGGAGGGAAAAAGAAAAGGAGAGAAACACCAATGTGAGAAATGCTGATCAGTTGCCTCTCACATGAGCCTGAACAGGAACCAAACCCACGACCTAGGTGTGTGCTCTGACTGGGAATCGAACTGGCAACCTTTCACTTTGCGACCTGTTGCCCAAAGAGGCCATACTGGACAGGGTGAGAGTCGATATTTTTAAAGTATTATAACAATTTGTATATTTACCTCCTGTTCATCTGGGATGAATTCACTTTTTTCTTTTGGAAGAAGGGTTGAAGTGTACTTTTCTCTTTCTCTCTTTAAAAGCAATACCCGACAGAACCCCAGGATTACGCATACTCAGAACCTTAGCACTAAAATGCTATTTTTAAAAGTATCATTGAATATATATAAACAATACCCGTCACTGTAATTTTTGAACAGAAATTTTATACCCAAATAAAATATGCGAAGTCCCTGGACTCCCCATGCCCCTGTGTGCTGAAGCAGGCTCTCCTCCCCCCACCCCTCTGCGAGGTGAACTGCTGCAGACAGCATAGTACATCTTTGTTGTTTCACTGTCGTCTTACTCATTAATGTGTAAAAATATGAACCAGCCTTCATATCAGAACTATATCTATTTGCCGGTTGCAACTGTAGGTTGGCTATGAATTTAAGAACTTGCCAAAATCAATGAAAGCATTCTGTGAGAATCAAGTGGCTATGTGGAATTTACAATAAAAAGCAATGCCTTTATCAGGAAGCTAAACAACAAAACAGACAAGCAAGCAAAATAAAAACAAAGACACTGAAATAGAGAACAGGGGGACAGCGACCAGAGGTGAGAGAGGAGGAAATTTCAGGGGAAAAATGGGAAGGATTTACAGGAACTAGTATAAAGGACACAGGGACAATAACTAAGGGGGGTGGAAATGGGAGGGAGGTGGGGAGCACGGGGCGGGGCGGGCTGGGATGGGACAAATAAACAGAAAATAACAACAACAACAACAATAAAAAGTAATGTCTATTTTAACATTATTTGTAAATCGTGTGCTACATGTCTTTTATATCAGTAAAATTTATAATAAACATGTAGTTTTATGTACCTACATAAAATCCTAGGTATATATGCACACCAGTGGAATGTTAGTCTCATTTCATTTCACTTGTTTCTCAAAGCAAATGAAAACATCTTCCATGACTGTCTAGAGGGAAGTTTAGATTAAGCAATATATGTGAAAGTTCTTATACATGGCTAACTGCTACACAAATAACAGTTGCAATAATGATTAAAGCACCTTCTTCCTTCTGATTCAGACATTTTCAAAGGCTTTAAAAGGAAAGGATGTTTACTCTTTGAAGTAAAGACTCATGAGGAAAGTAAGTTGTTTTGTGGGGCTACTAGAGTTGTGTCAATTTCATCAGTCTCTGATATTTTTCTTGCTTATCTGTATGGCCTTTTATCCTAAACTAAAAAATGGGTCATTTAGAATGGTTATTTCTATTTGTATCTGAATTGAAACCATTATGTTTTCCAAATATACACAGTTGAGAATGGGAAGCTTTGAGTGTAATTTTTCTAAAACAGAAAAGGCAACATTGAAACATCATGGGAAAATGAGGTAAGCAGATTATAATTACTAAAACTGAAATTTGGCTCGAATGACAAGTTCAAAAGTCCAACTATTTCTGTATATGCTTTTGGGTCTTAAATAATTAAAAGTGGCCATTACTCATCAATGTGGGGACTGACTCAGAGGAAGCAATACCATTTGTTCGGTGATGCTCACAGTTATTACCACTTGATTGAGTTGGCAGGCAGAGGAATGGATCGAGTCACCCCTGCTTAGCTTTCACTATTAGTTCAGATTCAAGTATGAAATGATGTCTCATCTCCATCATAGAGTTGAATGGGACTCCAGTATAAAAATAAAGGTGGAGGAAGGGATCTGAGTTTAAGTGGGGCAAATTTTCTTATTACTTTATAATTTTTATTTATAAATTATAGATTAGTAGTGCTCAACCAAAGTTTCTCATTGGAATCATTGATTTAGAAAGTGTCAAACACTAGAGACGAGCAGCTGAGACCCTCCTTTGGTTGGTCTGAAGTGGGGTATGAGTACTGGTACCTCTTCCCAGCAATTCATGTAATTGTTCAATTCAGAAGAGTGGAGAACAACTGGCTGGATTTAGGATCTTTTCCTTTATAAGATATACTCCTCCAAATATCTGGCTGATTAAGCATATGTCAAAGCTTATATCCATAATGTGAATATCTTGTCAAAGATTCAGGCAACAATGATTTTTTCCCTCACCCTTGTGCAAAACTATAGTTCTCATCTTAATGTATAGCCTAAGCAACAATGAAAAGTGAATAAACGCTACTATAAGGTTAATATTTTAAAGATAAGAAAAATCAGTTAGAACTAATGTTTTACCACAATTGTTTAAAATAGTCAATCATCATTTAGTGTAATAACTATCACCTTTATTCTTAGACTAGTCTTTGGACTCTTCCTTTCTAATTACTCTGAATTTTGTTTTCAATGCGAATCCCTTCTAGTATTTAACTCTCTACATGGGAATCAAAATTCTTGTAGCGTGTTCTCAGAATTGTTGGCAGCTTCCCTCTGGCTCAGAGATAGATGGTCCATTTACCCAGGTGTGATGGTTGGAAGTGTTTGGCCTGCTGTACCTTTGTGGCACTACTAAGAAATTCTTGCCATCTGCAGCAGAAAGAAGAAGGAGCTCCTACCCTTTGCAACAGCATGGATGGAACTGGAAAGCATTATGCTAAGTGAAATAAGCCAGGTGGTGAAAGACAAATACCATATGATCTCACCTTTAAGAGGAATCTGATCAACAAAACAAACAAACAAGCAAAATATAACCAAAGACACTGAAATTCAGAACAGGCTGACAGTGACCAGAGGGGAAAGGGGAGGGAATTTCAGGGGAAGGGGGGAAAGGGTTTGAAGGAACTAGTATAAAGGACACATAGACAATAACAAGAGTGGGTGGAAATGGGAGGGAGGAGGGGAGGGTTGGAGGTGGGCTCGGATGGTGGTAAAGAGCAGAAAAAACTGTACTTGAACAACAATTAAAATTTAAAAAAAGAAATTCTTGCCATCTGACACCTGAGTTCTTTTTACCAGACAGAAGAAAAATAACTATTACAAATACCTAAGTCACCTCCACACTCCAGGTTGAAATACACAATTGCTTTCACAGACATTTGTTCATTAACTCAACAGTATATTAGAGTCCCTACTATGTGACATACATATCTAAAGTTTTCTCTGCTTGTTCCTATATTTTAATATTGTGTAAATGATTTAATATGTGTAAATGATTTTATATATTTGAAATCATGTACATTACAATGTTGAACACTCATAGCAGTCCTATTAGCGTACTAAGGACCAGAGAGGTTACATTACTTGACTTAGATGATAGTTCACATGATATGTAGTGGCTGTGCTCCATGGGCAGTCTAGGGGAGGGTCTTCATGTCCTCCCCAGTGCTCTTCCTTGGTGCTCCCCAAATCACTGGAGTCTGCATTTTAATGGACACCAGTGAGTTCAATACCACTTTAGGATAAGTCCTCTAGATGTCCCTTCTGCAAGGTCGTCATCCCAATGCTCCTGTATGAAACCATGGAGCCCCCCCTGGGGATATGGCTCTATATGCTATTGAACTAGGTGACATTATTTCTGAGTGATTCCTGCCACATTTTTACTGCAATGAATCAGATGGTGTAAAACCACCTTCCTAGGATCATGAAATTAAGTTAAATTTAGTTGATAAGTTCTTCATAAGTAATTTTAAATACCTTTGAGAGAAATTTCAAGATATCGAGTAAACTTGGAGAAATGAATCTATATTGTCTGTTTATCTTCCTTCTTTTTTATTATAAGACTGTAGAGATGAAGGGATTATACAAAGAAGATAGACTTTGAAGGCTGACAGATCTTTTACTCGATGTGTTTTCTTTTTATTTTGCATGGCTAAATTCTGTTTGTTCTTCGGTGTCAATTTAAATACCTGGTACTCTGCAAAGCCTTTAGTAAGTTTCCAGTTTGACATACAAATACCCTCTACTTATTACACACTCATTTATTTATTTTTTTCTCTTCTGTGTTATGATTTAAATTTATGATGACAGAATGTCTGCTTTTTTAACTGCTCTATCTACCACCAACACTGAGCATTGTGCCTGGCACCTAGCATGGATTGAAAGAATAAATAATGAGTAAATGACTAAGACTCTCAGATGCAGTGTGTGTATTATGCATTGTACACTGAAATAAGTATTTGATATGCATTACCTAACTAATCTTCATGATACTTTCCCCGTATTATCAATGAGGATACAGGGGTACAAAAAAGTGGAGGTGATACTGAGCTCCAGCCTGTTTCCAAAACCAAGCACCAGTCTCAACGTGCTGTAAGAGACTAGAATGAAAATACATCATAATCTATTATTTTAAAAAAGTGTTTTAAATATCATTTTGTCCAGGGTAATGTTTGCTCCCAATATATAGACATTGGTAAGATACTTACTGGATTTTGACACTAAAATACTATAGACATTTTGCTATTTCACAGGATGATGAATGTGCTTGAGTCCTGGTTTTACCACGTATAACTATATGATGCATGGGAGGAAAGGGCGGGCTGGTTCAAGGAGTATCTTCAAAGGATAAAATTTTTAAAAATGCTCTTTTCTAAAATTCTTAAATTTTTTCCCTTTTATTTTATAACTGCTTAAAATTGGCGGCTATTATCAACTGATGACTTGTTAGTAAGTGCTATTAATTTACTGGTTGTTTCGAAACTTTTCTAGTTTTGCAGGTGGTGTCAGTGAACTGAAATTAGATTTCTAAATCATGGCTTAGGCTCTTGGATCTAGATATAGTCATGAAGGCAGAATCTATGTTTGCTGAGAGGCAAGGCAGTATTTTCTAGTGACTGCTTGAAGGTGTATTTCACTACAAAGTAGATTGTTTAGCATATTTTTGCCTTGCTTTGTTAACACTGTTGTCTCATAGAAAGAATAGGAGGTAAAAAGGAACAGTTTCTTAGAATCTAATTCTGAACAATAAGAAGAAATGACTGGCAAAATTGGAAAAGTTGGGCACATAAGGAAAAAAATAACCATGTCTAGAATTCACACTATGTGGAATGGAAATTAGATAAAGTTTACACTTTTAAACTTTCAGAGGAAAAATGTAAAAAAAAAAGACAGATATGAGTGCCAAGGCTATAATCCTGGCTATATAATTGTAAGTAATGAAGTTAGGGAAGAAAAAAATATTGTATTCTGTAATTCAGTATAGGTCAGGTCAGGCTTAATGGGGATCTATAGAACAAATGACTCATTGCCAAAGAGAGAATCACTGGTATTAGGAAGGCTAAATTAAGATAATGATCTGTGGCTTATGGAAATAGTAAGGGCATCGAAGAGGGCCTTTGGAAACATGTTCAGATCAGAAGATCAAGGAAACGGACAGGCCCATTCCTTATAGCAAACACCATGAAGTCAGAGGAGGATGCAGAAAAGCAGATATCCTCAGTCCTAATTTCCTCATGGGTCCTTTGTAAAAAAATCTTAGAATATATAAAAGTCTTACATAGCTCAACACCAAACAGAAAGTCCAATTAAAAACTGGGCCCTGGCTGGTGTAGCTCAGCGGATTGAGCGCAGGCCTGCAAACCAGGCGATCGCGGTTCGATTCCCAGTCAGGGCACATGCCTGGGTTGCAGGCCAGTTCCCAGTGGGGGACACATGAGAGGCAACCACACACTGATGTTTCTCTCTCTCTTTCTCCTTTCCTTCCCCTCTCTCTGAAAATAAATAAATAAAATATTTAAAAAAAACTGGGCAGAGGACCTGAACAAATGGACAACAGATAACTACGAAGATGTTCAACTTTATTCACTTTTAGGGAAATGCAGATCAAAAGTACAAGGAGATACTACTTCACACCTGTTAGAATAGCTATTATCAACAAGACAGGTAATGAGTGTTGGACAGGTAATAAGTGTTGTAGAGAAAAAGGAAACTTCATTCATTGCTGGTGGGACTGTAAACTGGTATACTCACTAAAAAAAGCACGGAGATTCTTTAAAAAAATAAGAATAGAGTTACCATATAACTCAGTAACCTCTCTTCTGGGTATCTCCCCCCTGCAAATTTTAAAATATTTATTTGCAAAGATATGCACCCTATGTTCATTGTAGCATGATTTACAGTGGCCAACACATGGAAACAACCAAATTGTTCTTCAGTCTATGATTGGATTTAAAAAACATGGTATATAGCTATGCAATGGAGTACTACTCAGCCATAAGAAAAGGCAAAATAGTGTTATTTGTGACAATATAGATGGATCTTGAGACTATCATGCTAAGTGAGCTGAAAACACTCAAGTACTATATCATTTCACCCATATGTGGGATATAAAATTGAAAGCCACAAATGAACAGACGAGAAAAACCAAACAAAACTCATAGTATGGTGATTATCAGAGGGAAGGGAGTTGGAGAAAACAGTAAAGGGTAAAGGGGGTCGAATATATGGTTGTGGAAGAAGATTTGACCTTGGGTGATGGGCACACAATGCAATATATAGGTGATGTATCACAGAATTGTACACTTGGAACCTATATAAACTTATTAACCAATGTCACCCAATCAATCTAATAAAAATAAAGGAAATGCTTATGAGGGTAAAGGAAGTACGATTTAATTTAAAACAAAAAATAATAAGAGAGAACCTTACTACTGCAAGAGAGTTCAAAATTTCTCTCTCAGAAGAGTTGGACTCCAGTAATGAGGACAAGTTGCTCTGTACACATGGCTGATGATCTTTAAGCTCATGGGAAATTGAGCACTGGAAATACACAAATATTTCTCATTTTTCAAGTGGAAAGAAGTAAAATCAATAAAGTAGGCAAATGATATTTACAACTATTCCTGGAAAGGTTCTAAGATCCACTGATGAAAGTTTGAGAACCAAGAAAAAGCAGTTTTAAGATGATGACACAGTATGAGTTCACTAGGACCATGTCTAATTAGACCAAATGCTTTCTTCCTTATGGCTAGGCCTTATCACTCTATCTTCTATGGTCTAAAAGTGCATTGTGTATGTTCTATGTGCTGCCCTCAGGGAGAGTACACCTTTTAAGAGGTATCTTTGAAAGTCTACTTTCTGCACTTGGCAGTGAAGGCAGGGAGCTTACATTTTTTATATCTATATTGTTCCTACGAATAATATGTATTGACTAAATAAACTAATTAACAGCTGATAAATTAAATGCTTTAGAAAATTTTATTTTAGTACTTCATTAAAACATTTCATCATATCCTAATGATAACCATATTAACAAATGGAGGAAAATATATTTATTGCAAAGGCAAGTAACAAGATTAATAATTATCGGAACAAAAAATTTAAAGGTGTTTTTAAGTAAACCAAAATGAACAAGGGACTTGTTTCTAACAATGCATAGTAGGCCTCTGTCTTTAGCCTTGCCTTGCTGAACATCTATAATCAACAGTTAGATACAAATATTAAGGGTGACTTATTAAACCATGAGTGATACAAATTTGGGAAGACATTATACAAGTCAGATCTTAGAATTATATTCCAAAACCATTTTCAGTAATATTAGAAAAAGCTATTGAAAGAAATGGAAAATGGGCTAACCAGAACAAGAGAAAATGAAGAGAGATATAATTGGGTCCGAAGAATAGTCTACGAATGTACAAAATGGCTAAGCAGCAGCATGAACAAAAGAGCTTAAGGGTGATAGGTGATGTTAAAAACACCAGCAGTACAATAGCTGCTGAGTAAGTGAATGTGATCTTAAGATTCATACAGGGGTGTCCAACCTTTTGGCATCTCTGGGCCACACTGGAAGAAGAAGGGCTGTCTTAGGCCACACATTAAATACATTGTGACATGTAATCACAAAAAAAATCTCATAATGCTTTAAGCATATTTATGATTTTGTGTTAGGCCACCTTCACAGCCATCCTGGGCTGCGTGTGGCCCGTGGGCCATGGGTTAGACACTCCTGCAAGAGAAGTACAGCTCATAGAGTGAAGGAGGAAAGACAACTTGAATGTTTTGTTTGATTCTGGGTTTTATGTAATTAAAAGGGTAGGGGCTACTGCAAGTGAAGCTGAGGAAAGTAACAATATTTAGTGAGCAGAGATGAGAAATAATGTAAAGACTGGATACCATATTCCATTAAGTTAATGGCAAGTGAAAGAGGATGGTCTGGATGGACCCAAGAGGCAAACAGAGGACATGATGGGGATCATCGAAATAATCTGGTCAACCTTTATTTTTAACTTCTTTAAAACTTTGAAATATTTAAGATAGCATTAAGGAGAGATGCATAGTATAAAAAGCTATAATCACTGTAAGATGAGAAAGTAAACTATTGCCAACACCCCAGTGTACCCCACATATGCTTTTTCAATTATTCTCTCTCTAAAAGCAAACACTGCTCAGACTTCTGTGATAATTATCTCCAAGCTATTTTAAAATGGTTTTACCATTTTCCATATATTCCTAAACCATTTAATTTAGTTGGTATTATTATATGGTCATATAATGAATGCATTATTTCTAGCAGATATTTCTAGAATTATGGTTTTGATTCCAGAGTCTAGGTGCAAATGGACTTTGAGTTGTATTAAATCATGTAGGAAAATGCTTCTGTTTCTAGCAAATCAATAGTGTGGAAAGCAAGCACAAATTTAATTCCCAGATATAAAGTTTTGGAGAAAAGAACAATCTTATATCAATAATACATGATAATTTCAATAAAATAAAAAGTATCTCTCATGATTCTAGGCAGGTAAGAATCTGAGATAAAATGGGATGTGATTACTAGTACAAATTCTTTCACTTTTATAGAAATCATGAAAACTTGCCCTGGCTGGTTTGGCTCAATGGATTGAGTGCCAGCCTGCAAACCAGAGGATTGCCAGTTTGATTCCCAGTCAGGGCACATGCCTGGGTTGTGGGCCAGGTCCCCAGTAGGGGGAGTGTGAGAGGCAACCACACATTGATGTTTCTCTTTCTATCTCTCTCCTGTCCCCTCTCTCTAAAAATAAATAAATAAAATCTTTAAAAAATGTATGAAAACTTGCTTTCATCCTTAAAGAAGTGGAATATTCAGCAGGGCTTGCAAAGGCTTACTTGGGTGTATTCTGGAATAGGTCTTTATTTCAGTGCTGAATAGTTGAGGGACTAGTTCTAGCACAATTAACAGGCAAGATGTCTCTTATAGTTGCAGCAGGACTATCCTCCTCACCACTAATTGTATAAATATTTGCCTTTATGTTAGAAAAAAGAAAATACCTCTTGGGGACTTGTGGAATACTTTTGGGGTAAAGGAAAAATAAAACCTATAAGTCAACTAATTTGAAACAAGTTCTATGGCTCTGGTCTGAATTTAGAGAGATTGCTTAACCTACAATTATCAAAGAGCCTATTTAACTCTGCCAATCTCCAAGTATATAGATTTTTGAGTGAAAATGTAAAACTAATTTTTAAAAAATCAAAAGACAGCTTGAAATAAAATTTAGTATTGTAAGAATTAACTGAGGCAAGTGTAATTAGCCTCGGACTTGATTGAATTGAATGAGCAACCAATACTTTTTTTCATGCCTATCATAATCGGTTTCACTTTAATTTCACACAAACAACAATCTTTACTGTACCTGACGAGGGGTTCTTTCTGATTTACTCCTACACCATTCCCAGTCTGAAAGGTCTGGTTTCTGACTCTCCTCATGAGAAAGTCTTCTTTCTGGCCCTTCCAAAAAGGTAGTTTCTTCATAGTGAATATCACCTTCTGATTTTTTAAAGAGCAGTGGATCAACACCCTTTTCACTGTGGGAGTCTTCTTTAGCCTCTGGGCTATCAGTGTTGGTGCTTTTGTTAATGCCTTTTAACGCGGAGCTGTCCAAAGAGGGGGTGGTGCTGACTTCTACTTTTATGGCATTGAAGATATTCCGAGCGCCTCTCTGAGAGTCTTTTGTAGTTTTGCACTCACAGTTCATGAGATTGTGATAGGATGTAGAATTCCCATCATCATCATAGTAATCTCCATGTGCTATTTTATAAATTCCATAAGTTCGCTCAAATGATATATTGAATTCAAAGCCTCGTCTGTTGGCTAAGTGAAAAAAAAATTCCATGGTTAAGGCAGTAGATATAAACAACAATTGAATATACATAGCAAATAAAATTAAGAAAGTGTATTCAACCTCACTACTATGAATTTAAAAACTATCTTCATTTACTTCTTGTCGATATGCAAAGTAATTATGCCTCACAAATTCAAGTCATTTTTTTTAACTCTGTGCCTAATTTTTCTCACTCGCATAATGAGGGGCTTGAAATACATACAGTGCCAAGAACCCTGCAGTCTTTAAAGCAGTTTTACGTATCAAAAATTAAGCATAAATTAGCAAATTGTCATACACATTCAATTTTAGTTTTAGCCTTTCGGTATACCAATTATCTGTACATTTCTTTACTTGGGGATAAATATAGTTTATAAATTTTATTTGCTAAAATGAATTATTAAATAGTTCTTAATATTATGTGAGTTATTCATCTTACACCTTCAATAGATGTAACTGCTCTAAATATTTTGATGTATAACATTCCTGACATTTGTTTATAAATACACACATTAAAAATTAAGGAATGCTGTAACACAGTTTTTAAACTTTGACAAACAACAGGTACATTTTTGATAGAAATAAATTTGGAATCAATTGTTTAAAAAAGACATATTTCTGTGAACTGAAGCACTTTACAATATGTCTATAAACCTGATGAATTACAACACAAAGTTTATTAGGAACACATAAAAATTTTGTGGTTTAAATCAGGTGAAATATGATGATATTCTAGATATAGTACTACTATTGGTAGATATGGTACAAAATCTTACCAGAATAACAAGGGAGAATATGACACAGAAAGTGATACAATATTTTTGTGCAAATGTCATTAAATACTACATAATTTTAATATATTAAGATGGTAGACAAAATGCAATTTAATGTTTGGTTTTTCATTTTTCAAAACATGGCCCATTTCAAAAAATTTTCCACTTGGATAATTCTACTTACTTTTTCTAGTAATATAATTCAGTAAAATCCAATCAGGGTTTTTAACTCACTTTAGTAGTGTGAAAGCTGAAGGGACTAAAATGATGTTTCAATTATTGGTGGGTTTCCCTTTTCTCTAAAAATGATGTAAAGTTACATTTTGTCAATTTAGAAACATTAAGCAATAAAAATTGTCATTAAAATCCCAATTTATTGGCCTGGCTGGTGTAGCTTAGTGGATTGAGTGCTGGCCTGCGAATCACAGGGTTGCCAGCTCGATTCCCACTCAGGGCACATGCCTGGGGTGCCAGCTAGGTCCCCAGTAAGGGGCGTGCAAGAGGCACCCACACATTTATGTTTCTCTCCTTCTCTTTCCTCTTCCTTTCCCTTCTCTCAAAAAGTAATAATAAATAAATAAATTAATTAAAAATCCCAATTTATCACATAAAACATTAAAATTGATGTCTGTGGCTATATATTTTATTACCTGAATATTATAACTGAAATATATGAAGTAAAAATTAGTCATGTTTTTGAAGAAATATTCAGAATTTAATGATGTGCCAATGAAAAACCAGGTTCTCTGCCATGAGAACCCCTTGTAAAGCAAGAGGTGAACTGAGGTAGGTTACGAGAAGAAAGTGAGATGGTGATAGACACCACAGGGCAATAGAAGGCCAAGTTTTGCATGTAGGCCGTGATTTAACCCAGCAACAATCCTGCATGATAAAAAAGCTTACTGGTGCTATTTTACAGTTGAGAAAACTGAGGCTGATAGAATAAATCCACCTAAGCTTACTTACCTAGTGAACAGATTTGAATTTAAAGCTAACTGAGTTCAGAACTGGAGTTATTAATTCTATGTGAAGTTGCTTTACTGCTAATCAGAGACATGAGAGAAGTTATGTTAATAAAAGCATAATGTCTCAGTTGTGCTGTCATTAAGTCACAGGAAGTACATTAATTATAAAGTAAAGCCAATAAAAACAATTTCTTGTTAGTGACTTTCCTTAGTGTTACAGATAAATTCTGGCCGAGTTGCCTAAAGTAGATAATAGGCTATAACAATATATCAGAGTTAACAGTATTTGAATAATAACTTACAAGAAACTTAAAGACTATCAGAACATAGTCAGGATCTGTTGAAGTCTACATTACACTTACAAAAGAGAGATATAATGTTGTATTTATTCCCAAAGCAAACTTCTGGATAAAGCATGATTATTAGCTCTAGTCTTTTACTTTAATCGCACCTTACCAATTACAATTTATACATATGTAATTGTATCAGCTTATAAAAAATAATTCTTCAGAGAAACTCATCATCAGATACTCTGATTTTGTCAAAAAATTAAAGTCGAAATCTGATTTTATATGAAGTATTTCACTTTAACTATTTAATTAAAAAGAAAATATGCCATGGGAACCAAATGAGTCTGAAAGCCGTACCCAACACCTGTGTCTGCCACCTGAGACCTCTCTGTTAAAACCATTTTTGATACTTTTGTTTTGAGACATAAACAATAACAGATTATTGTTGGAAGGTGAAATTATTATTTCTGCAAAGTGTTTTTAACTAGTGTAATTCATTGTTAAGTTGCACCTCTCGGTTTCAATTCAGTAAACCTGACATACAGAATTATATTTACATCTGCAAAATGAACCACTGGTAAACATGAGTTAGGAAATTTTTTTTCTTGCTTGCTTCTGGAGTTTACTGGTAAGCATTTAAAGGGGAGGATCTTAGTTTGTTAAGGAGGAAAAGATTAAAAGTGAAATCAGAACCACATGCCCCAAAACTACACCTGATGAAGCAGCTGCCTAGTTATGGAGGAGCTCACTTTGGGGTCTCAGAGTTCTGCTTGTGTGGTCCTAGCCATAGGAAAATGTGTGCGGGGTTCTCAGAGAGGTCATCTCTGTTATTCAGAGAATGTCCCTATGGCAGAAACTGAGATGATAAAAATGAATTGAGTAATTTGAGTGATAAGTATTTTAAACTAATATTTCTCACAGTGGTTTTTTAGCAACCATGCCTCTTTCTGTATGCCTACATATTTCTGTGCCTTCCCTGAATTTTAAAATTAATGCAAATAAAAGCAATGGTAATTTTAGAGGTAAAGTACAATCTTGATCTTCAAAGGCATGGTAGATATCAAACATGAGATGTGAATGTTATTGTTGATTCTGGTAGCCCACCTTAGGTTCTTCTTTCTTGGTCGTACAAGATAGCACACTTCCTAGACCATTTGCAGTGATATCTCTGTTGCATTGCTTCATTTTCAGCTCTGATATGGGTGTTCTTTACTTCTTAAAACGACTCCCCTAAACCACTTCATTAAGCCTTTCTGTTTCTGCTGGCACTGGACACTTTTTGTCTCTCTCACAATCTTAAATACTATAAGATTGGGCTAGTTCACTAATTTAGTGGCAAAAGGTTAACATTCGAGAGACTGTGAGAATTTTCAGACTTAGTGATTTTGTAAGCTATATGTTCTTCTATGTGGCCTGAAAATTATTTAGCATTAATATTCTCTATAATTTTTGCTCTGGATATTAATTTTCATAAGTACATAGTTATTTTTAAGTTCTACAGCTATTTTAGTTAAGATATAATTTGAGCATTTATCAACAACAAAACTTATGGCACCCTTAACACTGAAAAAATCTTCCGGTTTTGTGAAAAATATTTAGATAGACTAAAATTTAAATGTTAATAATACATGGAAATTGACCAGATCTTGACTGTTTGTCAATGACTATAAAATATTTATGAAATGACCCTGTTGCAGAATTGGTTACAGAATATACTTCTTAATATTCTCTAGTTTTTACACTCCTAAAATTGTCTGATATGAATTGTTTACCCTTTCTTCTTTATTAAAAAATAATATTTTTGCTCATTCCAAGCAAAGGACAATGACTAGGACAGGTACTTAAGCACGCATTGGTGCATTCTTAGATTTCTTAAATGACACAACATCCTATCTTTGTCTGTAATGATGAAACAGTATCTAAGTATCTTTTTCTTCTAAGCAGAATCAAAATCCCTGGGCCATCCGTCAGCTTTTCCTGTCTCACATGGGAACAGTCGCACCCTAGTGAGTTTTATCATCAGCTCACTCCCATGCCTGGTTACTCTTTAAGACATAGTTGTTTTCTTAAAGTAAATAGCACGGCTAGATTCATACACAACATACATGGACAAACTCTGCCACCTTTTCCCTTTTTAAAAACTCGTGTGCTTTGTGTGTATGTGTGTGTGTGTGTGTGTGTGTGTTTTCCAAAAGCATATATTAAATTGTGTTTTGGAACTGTTTTCAGGCATTTACTGCTTACATTGAAAACTCTCCAAAACTCCTGGAAGAATACAAACAGCAAAATAATGAAAATGCTTTTCTTTACTGTTCCAGTAAATAAAAATGGTCTATAACAGAATGAGTTTTTAACTCATTAGAGAGTTCATCTCTTTTCAGGCACAGGCTTCTTAATGCAGATTTGGAAGATGGATTTATTTTCTACTCTGTGCTAAGAGCTACACTGAATCTAACACCTAACAACCTTTGTTGACTTTATGCTATTTTGAATAAATTCTTTCTCTTCATTTCTTACCTAAAATCATTATTCAGTATATAAGTACTTCGCAGAGTTGTTTTAAACCTGTCTCATTTTAAACTTCCTTTCAACACTGTGCCAAGAAATTATAATGTCTTCCCCCTATTTACCATTTATATTGTTCTCAGACTCTTCATCTCTACTCAGGCAACTTTCTCAACAGATCGCTGTTCTGCGTTTGACCATATGCATGTTGCTGCCAGTTGCTGCCCCATTGAGGACTTACATTTTTTCCCGTCTGGTGCCACTGCATACGCATCCTGCTTGCAGTTGATGATGCAGCCACAAGGCAAGTGGGTCCAATGTTTGGACAAGACAAACACCGGGGTTACAGTGGTGGCCAGCAGTGTTAGTAGAAAGCTGAGTGACTCGAAGGGAAGGCTCTGAAAACCCACCACGTGTTGGACCACCATGTGGATCTGCAAAGGCAGAGAGGTTCAGACATAGCCCAGCAATGCATTTTTTACTTCCCGGGCCTTCCCCCCAAGCATGCTGCCCAGACCTCTTCTCCCGGCCCCTTCACTGCCTGGGAGTGAAGGCACCCCTGGCTTTAGTGGTGGACTGCTGGGATCTCTGAGGCTTCAGGTGGAACAGGACTTTGAAGGGTTACACTCCTGAGTCCCCAGTGTGTGCCTGCTGCCAGCTCAGGTCTCCACCAGGGAAGCGCGGTCCACAATGTGGAGAAGGCTACTGGGAACACAGGCAGACCCTGTGTGTGAAAGCTGAACTTGGTACTCCAGACGGCCCTTGGTCACATGCCTGGACCTTCACCTCCATCCAGGCCTGCTTGTCATAGCAGGATGACGGACCTGCCACCTCTCAACTGAAATCCCTCATGGAGACTTGAACAAAAGCCAATTTGGTCCCCTCTGTACTTCTGGTTGTGCTTCTCCTCCCTTCCTGCTGGGATGGGCGTTTCCTCCCCCGGGGCAGGACAGGAGTGGAGAGAAGGGAAGAGCAACAGAAGACTGTGGACAAAAATAACAACAAAACAACAACAATAACCCCCTCTTTTAAAAATATAATAACTACCTCCCTTTTTGAATACTCCCAGGTATTGCTATAAAAGAGAACACCCGTGGCTGCACACATCTAGTAAAACTAAGTATCTGATGCCCATACTCTCTCCCCTCCCCAATTTTAATTTTGAAAGCAGAAGCCTCTGGTATCAGAGGCTTCTCTGAGAATCCGCGCTAGCCTTCAACTGCCTCACTACATGTGCGTCTTCGAAACCATGCGAGCCACAACTGGAAGCGGACTTAACAGTGCTGTCTCTTGGTGACTCCAAATCAGGGACGCTGGTCCCAACACGCACTCACACAGTCTAGCACACACACCCCACCCGCGCGCAGTGAGCAACTGTACTTTTACCATCATGGGAAGCCAGAGAATGACTTTTGTCAGCGCTAGGATCAAAGAGAAGCGCTTTTGCGCTATGCTCACGGTGAAGCTTCTGGTGCCATAGAGGGTCCCGGGGTTCTCATGCCTGCTGGCTCCAGCCCCAGAGGCGGCACTGCGCCCCGGGCCGCGCCCGTACTCAGCCCCCGCGGGCGGAACCTGCCCAAACGCAGTATCCGAGCTCGGGGAGCATCCCGCAAAGCAACGCAGAGCAGGGCCCAGAGCATCATCTGGGGACAGGGAAAGCGCTCTCTCTCCAGCTGATGGGGTCCCAGGAGTGGAAGTTCCGCGGGAGATTTCCTGGTAGTTGGCATAGAGTCTCAGCGGCTCATCTGAACACAGCAGCTGGGGAATGAGCGGGACCGAGAGACCGGCGAGCAGTCCGAAGGCTGAAGAGTACACAGCAAAGAGGAGCAGCACGTAGGAGCTGGAGCAGTCTGCCAGGCAGCCCCAAGGCGTGCGCACGAAGGCGCCCCAGCCACACAGTGGGAGCGCCGAGAGCAGCAGACTGGCTGCCCACACGGTCAGAGCCACGCCGAGCACCTGGCTGGATCTTCTGGAGGCTGCCTGGCTCCCTCCAGTCCTGTGCATCGTGTAAAAGTTGTAGGAGACTAGGAGAGTCGCCTTCAAGTTGCTTGAGAGGCCCTGGCATAAATAGAGTAAGGCAGAGGTGGTGCATAGAGACTGGAAGTAGTCGGGGACCTCGTTTAGCCACTGCAAAAGCATGAAGATGGTCACCGACAGGACGCTCATGAGATCATCCCCAGACCAGGAAGCCACGAGCATGGACACAACGGTTCTGTTCTGCATTTTCAGCAGGGAAACTAGTGAGTAAATGCTGCCTGCCAGGGCGGCCAGAGTCATGAAGCATGTCAGGCAAAAAAGATAGATATTCAGAGTTCCTGGCGAATTTAAAAGGTCTGTCGAGTTAAGATTTTCTTTCCATAGGCTAGAGTCATTTGTTGATAAGTTACTGAGAAATACAGACATTGTCCTTGGTCAATATTTAATTTCCCTTTGAAAGCACAGCATGGCTGTCAGTTGCAAATCAGATCTCATTTTCTTCTACTAAGTTTCCCTGTAGATGTTCCCCAGTCAGCCGAGCAGAAAAATGGTCAGGCATGTCTCCTTTGGATCTGACTCAACCCACATTTAAAAATTGAATTCCATTTAAAGCATCAGTAAGAAACTTTTCAACATTTCAATTAAAAACACACCAACCAAAACCTCCTTCCCGAAACCATCAAGTTTCAGGCGTGAAAGCAAAAGCTCCTCAGGCAGAATGAAAACCCTGCTGTCTGCATCCTTTCAGGTCCTTCTCAGGGAGCAGAGCAGTTTGTAGCTTGAGAGAGTCAAACTCTATTCACTTTTTAAGAGCAGTAAAATGATGCATTCGCTTCCAGAGCCGGATTCAGAGGAGGCAGAGAGATTATCAGACAGACTTCAGCTTTGCCGATTCAGAGAGGGGTGGGGGCGGGGTGGAGGACGAAAGGGGGGGGCGGAGAACGAGAGACACAGAGCACAGCTCCCTTTCTGAACCTCGGTGTTCTTCAGTCTGCGATCTTCAGAGCTGCAGGAAGGAGGGAGGAGTCAGCTCTGAGCAGGAGAGAAGCTGGAACAAAAGGGAGGGGAGTTCAGTGAACGAGCAAAATGATAGCCATCTTCTCCGCTTTCCTCATTCAAAACAAGAAACAGTGTCCTGGCTAAGCCTTCCCCTTTGGTTTAACATGTAAAACTAACCCAAACGTTTGCTCGGGTTTGATGTGAGTGGCAAATGCCACCTCTGAGAAGTCCAAGTTACCCCAAGAAGGGGCTACTTTTATTCTTCCCTAGACCTCTCTGATTCATAATTCATCGGAGGAAGAATATTATTAATGCCATTAAAAATAGGTTTTTTTTTTACCAGCTCTGTTTTTCTTTTTTGAAAAGAACATACATTACGCTTCATAATAAAAATGTTATTGTGGTCCTCATTACACTAAACAAGATTTTTGGATAGAGCCATATTAGCTTTAAGCATGTAACTATTTTTTGTCAATGCCATTAAATTAAAGAAGCTACCATTTGAATAAATAATATGTCTACTTATTAAAGTCAGATGATATCATATAGGGCTTGAAAGGGAGGTTACCTCACAAGGCATGTTTAGTCAGAATGTTGCCAGGACTGTTATGGGGAATAATTGCATCCCTGAACTCATTTATAAAAACTGTCAGTTTTGCAAGATGAGCTGCTTGGCAGAGAAGAACTGACAGCAGTAGTTCTGGTCAGCTGTTTCCCAGGATGCTTTGGGGTAGCTACCCTGCAGCATTCCTGTTTAGCTCAGCCTCACAACCTGAGGGTGGCCTGCCCCCACCTGGTGCTGGGGTCTGAATGGAAGCAAGGTGAGAGGAAGGAGAAAGTTGATATGGTGATGCTCTATGGAGGAGGTAACAGAGCTCTGATCACACCTTTCGTTTTATAGATAGCTGAAGCTACGTTTTGAACCTGAATCTATCTGTTCAAGTGTAAAGTGATTGTTAGTCATTGCCAGCCATACCCTTCAATAAATACAGTAGGTGCTTTGCTTATCTTGACATGTCTGTTGATTTCGGCTTTACTCAGCACATGGAAACACAGCCACTTATGACAGCCAGCTCAGCACTCTAGCTCTCCCTACTGATAACAATAAGTAAGCACCTTGCAGTGCCACATGACTAAAGGTCTGGGGGTAAACTCTTCTTAAAGTTATGATTCTTCAGAAAGCACAAAGTGATAAACATATCTTATTTTTTGATCATGTTCAAAGTTCTGTGGCATACTATTCTGCCTCTTCTCTCAGATCATATTCTTTCCTGCCATAAACAAAAATTTATTATTTAATATGGTATTTAATTCTCGATTTTCAGTTAACTGAGTTGGCCAATAAGAATCACATTGTTAAAATACAATGAATCAAAATTAATAATAGTTGTTGCAATACCTACCATTTGAGACTTAGGGCCATTTCTTCTGTCATTAGCATTTCTGGGGGTTTCTATTAAATTTAATTTCGAGAAGGGGCACCTAACCACCATGTCGCCCTGGTCTCTAGGCTATATCAGGAGAGGCAAGGGCGTTAGCACACATCCAAAGATTGGTGTAGGATTGCAGCCAGTGGGGAGGTAGAAGAAATATCTGAACTTGATTCCAGACCCTGCAGTTGCTGGCTCTGTAACCTTGGGCCAACGTTCTTATACTTTCTCTGAGTGTCTGTTTTGGCTTCTGTAAAATAAGAGGGCTTGATCGGATTATTTTTAGGGCCTTTTAAGTTCTAAAATTGGATAATATAAATAAATCGTCCAGGTTAACATTATCTTAATTTTCTTTTCTGCCTACTTCACAGTAATCTATATTCTCATCAAATAAAAGGTGGAAGCCTGCAAGAGCTGATGCTTGGATTGGCCATACTTCCTCTTTCCCCGTGTGGCACGGAGGCCCTTGTCAGTACGAAGATGGCATAAGATTCAAGGAGCCTGAAATGCCGGCCCCGCTGAAGGATGGTCGTTGCCCTGGAGTCTGTGGGAACCAGTAGTAGCTTTGTATGAGTGAGAAATAAAAGCTTTTGGGTAAGTCACTGAGTTTGGGGGGTTGATTTTTAGTGGGTGGTAACCTAGCTCAGCCTATTGTGATTAGGTACACTGGTGCCCCCACACAGTTCAAAAGTGGTGGAACTAGATTTTAAAATCATAGCCTGGCTCTGCATTCTTAATCACAATAGACTTACATTTTCTAATTGCCTCCTCTTAGCGCTTCATGCTTGGGAACACTTCCGGTGGATGTTAACAATGGTAAAGTTTTCTTTTTGATTTCTGCTCTCAAAAAGCATCTATGGAATATCTCATTCTCCAAAATTTTAATTTATAAACCGCTGTTTACTAAACTGCATGTTATACATGGATATATAGATATATAGTGTAGATATATAAATTTCTTGGAAGTTGTAAGCCCTTCCCTTAGCCATAATCTCATCTTCTTTACAAATCCTCCTGAGCTAATAATAATAGAAAAAGAGTCACTTTAAATGCCTTTCATCTAACTTTTAGAAAACCAGGAAACTAGGAGGAAAAATTTCTGAGAAGCATTTTTGTGCCTTGAATATTTTTACTCTGTTATTGTCAGTGAAGCCTCATGCCCCTGTTTCAATTAGGAAGCTTCAATGATTATGTCTTCAATTATTTAAAATTCTCTCTTCAAATTCCTTAATAATCCAAATTTAAATAGAAATTATGATTATGCCAGAACAATTTAGGTGAAGACTTATTCATTGCTGTCCTACTTGCTTCCTTGGTTATTTTAAAACATATACTAAGTGTAGCGTTACAGACTATGAAACAACCTACAGAGAATTGCATGGCAATAATTTAATTAGGCTTTTAGTTTATGAAGTCCTTGATGTAATTATACCTTTGCAAAGCACTGCAGGCAATTCATTTCTCTAAAAGTCTACATCATATCTGAAAATCCTCAGATTGGGAAATGACACAAAAAATGCTGGTTGCATATGGCAGAATAACATCTGTAGAAAGGTGGGGCTTTGGCAAAGGAAAGTAAACACAGAACTAAGGGAAACATTTAGTCTTGTTATATGAAAATAAAAAAGGTATCATAGATAAAGTTAATCGTGAAGATATAATGTTTCTCTGTATCTAGCAATATAGTGTTATGCAGCCAAAACATTGTAGAGGACTTACATAGTTTAAAACTCATACTAGCTTAGTCATTAAAGTTGAAGTGAAAGATCACGTAAATTATCTCACATGTATATGCCTGCATATATAACAGAAATAAAATATAGATTTTATAAACATATAATAAATATATACATTCATAATATACCTGGTATATATAATATCTAGATTATATAAAATCTGTATACTCTGCTTTAGCTGATAATTTCCAAAGAAGTGACTAGAATTTTGGCATCATAAGGGAATGAACCCAAAGGTTGTGATTTATTTTCAGTGTCTCATCAGAAATGTACAATCTTTTTTAAAAATATTTTATTTATTTATTTTAGAGAGAGAGGAAGGGAGGGAGAAAGAAAAGGAGAGAAACATCAATGTGTGGTTGCCTCTCACACGGCCCCCACTGGGGTACTTAGCCTGCAACCCGGGCATGTGCCCGGACTGAGAGTCTAACCGGTAACCCTTTGGTTCGAAGCCCACGCTCAATCCACTGAGCTACACCAGCCAGGGCCAGAAACGTACAATCTTTATACTATCTGATAACTATGAGTAAGAACACAAGGTAACTTGGCTGTAAGTCAAAGGGACTAATTCCATGAACCTAATCTTGAAATGTGCTAAATATATTGTCAACCCAAAGGTTTGTCAAATAGGAAATTTTATGATTTTTTTAACCCATTCCTGGATGAGACATAAATTTGGAGATGTTTGTGCATGTGTGTTCATATATAGGTATGTTCACATATGACAAACACATTATGTCCTATATATATTTATATGTTAATGTAGAACAACTATAGAGAGAAATATGTTTGTTATTAATGGTTAATGCATGTTCAGTTTTTGTCATTCTGGATAAAGTCCTTGACTGGTTGTTATGTAAATCTACCAGCCATTAACAAAGGTAATAGCTGGAAGAGAGGTTTTATGGAGAATTCTGTGAAGCTGCAAAAGAGATTAAAAATGACTGAACTGATCCTATAGGATAAAAATATCAACAATGTATAGCTACTTTAAACAGAATCGTAAGCTATCAATTTCCATCCATTTATTCATCTATCTGAGCATGTAAAGGCAGACAATGTGCATTAGTGGTAAACAGAACATTATAGTGTCTGTCCTTATGAAGCTACACTGTAGTCATTTTTCTTGCTACCTTCTTTTTAAAATTTCTCTCTGAAAATAGAGTTTCATCCCAAGGGATTCAATACAATAAATATTTAATGCTTAGGATGAAAGTGTTTTGATGCCCAGAAATTGACCAAGCCTTAAGTTAGTGATAAGATAATGCAAGGGGACCCCTGCACCTTATTTTCACTAGGTCCATTTGAATGACAAGGTTTCAAAGAAATTATTTCAGCATCTCAGTATCTCAAGGGTAAAATAATATCTTGAGCCAAGTACTATCACCATAAGTGATATACAAAGAAGTTCTGATTACTTTTTAATTTCTTTTCACTGGGGAGCTTGTTAAAACTTTTCAGTAGCTATGAGAGAAGTTCCTGGTTCTTGTGTGGCCAGGATTTCTATTCTCTGGAGTGCTCAATCTTATGCTGATCCTTAATTATAATGTGCCCCTTTCCCATCATTCTTACTGCATGCCAGTGTGTGCTGGAATATTGCTCCATTTAAAATAAAGCCTTTGTTAGTATTTCCAAAAAATTATCAATCCCTACATCTATAAACTGTTAATGTTTACTTTAAGTACCAAAACGTTATCAACATGTTCTCAGAGATAGTGGCTCTTTCAAGTCCTTTGCCAAATGAAAGCTATTCATTGCCCTCCCAGTGGTTTCTCTCTGTGCTCAGTGCTATGGCTTTGCTTTCTAATCTGAGCGTTTTGTCTTGTGGGAGCATCAGCATCTTGCCTTGAGGTGATATCTTGGGCTTGGTAATGGATGACGTGTTTTATCTCATGCCTTTTGGCAGGAGGAGTAATTTTCTGATTAAGATCCCAGTTTACTTAACTAAATAAGAACAGTGATTTTGAAATATCTGCAAATATCTGCATTTGAAATAGATGCATTTTAGGGGTTGGTAAACTACAGTCTCTTTTTGTAAATAAAGTTTTATTGGAACAGATCCATGCTCATTTGTTTAAATCTTATGGTTGCTTTCAAGCTACAACAATGGAGTTGAACTCAATCGTTGTGATAGAGACTGTGTGACCTACAAAGCTGAAAATATTTACTATCTGACTTTTCACAGGAAAAAAATAGTTGATTCTTTATTTAACTAAAATAGAAACATTTCAATGCAAAGTAATCTCCCACTGGTAGAATGTATAAGTCATTTGTAAGATTTAGAAACATCCACATTTTATGTATTCTAACATATGCAATAATTATATATTATATATATTATATGCAATAATTATATATAAATGATATATAATTAATAATATAAATAAAAACAATAATAATGATGGCTAACATTTATTTAGCTATCATCAGTAAATCAACAAATAATAAGTGCTGGCAGGGATGTGGAGAAAGGGAAAACTTTTGCACTGTTGGTGGGAATGCAGACTGGTGCACCCACTGTGGAAAGCAGTATGGAGATAAATCAAAAAGTTAAAAATGGATTTGCCTTTTCACCCAGTGGTTCCACTGCCAGGAATATATCCAAAGGAACTCAAAACACTAATTCAAAAGAACATAAGCACTCCTATATTCATTGAAGCGTTATTTACAATCCCAAGATTTGGAAGCAGCCCAAGTGTCCATCAGTAGATGAGTGGATGAAACAACTATGGGATGTTTACACAATGGAATATTACTCAATGTGGAAAAAGAAGAAAATTTTACCCTTTGCAACAGTATAGATGGACCTGGAGAACACAATGCTAAGTGAAATAAGCCAGTCAGAGAAAGACAAATACCACATGATTTCTCTTATAGGTGGGACCTAATGCACAAACTGAACTAAGAAGGAAAATGGGGACAGACTCATAGATGGAGAGCAGGATGACAGAGAGTGGGGGGAGGGCAGGGGGTGGGAGGACTGAGCAAAGAAGAAAAAGGACTCACGGACACGGACAACAGTGTGGTGACTGCAGGAGGGAGCAGGTATAAAGGGAGTAAAATAGTAATGGTAAAAAAACTTTCAGAAACAAAAAAAAATGATGATAATGGTAACAGTGGCTAATATTTATTTAGTTCTTATAATGCATTAACATTTTTCTAAGTTATTCACATGTGTCAACTCATTTAATTCCACAATCCTATGATGTGGGTATTAGATTTAGTCCCATTTTTCAGATGAAGAACTGAAGCACAGAGAATAAATTACTCACTTAATGTTATAGTGCTGGTAAGTGAAGCGGTTTTCTAGAGGCAGAAGCTTGGTTTGTAGAGATGGGATTGCATGTACTTTGTGTTTCTTCTAGATTTCCTGACTTTGCCAACATCCTGTGAGTGTCAATAAGTCAGAGGGATTTCTGGGGAAAAGGACTTTCTGAGATGGTAGAGCTTTCTGAGGTCCTAACTCTAATAGAATAATAGAATGATTCGATGGCCACCCATTCTTTCTTTTCATTAGTATTGCTGAGCTCCAAGATTTTTAAAATATATATATATATATATATATATATATATATATATATATATATATATATATATATATAAGAGGGGAAGGAGAGAGGGAGAGAAACATCAATGTATGGTTGCTTCTCGTGCGTCCCCTGCTGGGAACTGGCCTGCAGGGAACTGGCTTGCAACCCAGGCATGTACCCTGACTGGAAATTGAACCGCGATTCTCTGGTTCGGAGGCCTGCACTCAATCCACTGAGCTACACCAGCCAGGGCTTAGGGTTTTAAGGAAATTAGCTCAGTAGCTCTTACTTCCCTAAAGGAAGTGAAATTTTATCCCACGTCCACAGCTGAGAAATTAGCACATGCAGGCAAAATAAATTGTTCAAGATGATACCGTAGTTCAGTATCTGAGGTGGAATTTAAATTGACCTTTCTGGTTTTCCTCATATATTCTCCACTTCCAAGGGCAGCGGTGTTTAGGGTTATGTAGTGAGAAATACTCTAGGGTTTTGGGAATACTTAAAATGAAAAGGTTATTTATGAACTTTTAAAATCTCGAATGAAAGAGAGACATGGTAAGGGATTAGAAAGAATTGTCCCATAAAGATGAAAAGTGATATTGATCCTCTGGTCACTCTGGTGGAGAATCTGACAACCTGGATGTGATTTCTGCTTCAACAAGCCAGTTAATCTCGTCGGTGGCTCAGTTTCTCTATCCTCACAGACAGGATAATAATACCTGTCCTGAAGAACTCTGAAAGCTCAAATGAAAAGCATCACAAGAGCTTAGAATAATTAATGAAGGGTTTCTGGTCTCCTCACCCCCCACACCAGGCAGTTTCCTTCGGAAGTGAAATACCACACCATCACAGCTCTGGGCTCCCTGGTAGATGCCGGTGCACAGGAAGCCACTGTGCTGAGGCATCTATCGCCTTTTTTCTTCCATGTTCTATGCCTATGAGAACCACAAAAGTCACTGTACATATTATGCCATTTCCATGCAATGCTCACATTAATAAAATGAGCAATGAAAAGAGGGGAGAAAAAGGAGTGGGGGTAGAGAGAGAGAGAGACAGTAGGCCTGAGGTATCTGGGCTGACAGACGGTGGCGCTGGTGGGGGTGGGCATTGGGTTGAGGGAATATGGCCAGGCTAACCTGGTTCAGGGTAAGAGACAAACTGATACATACAGATAATATATTTTAAAATTGATTTGTCTCAGAAAGACTTTGACATGAAAACCATTAAGTCCGATTGGAAAATGGGTTAAATACAATGGTAAAAGAATGGGGGAAAACTCAACAAAACAAAACTATGACAGAAAACTGTGCTTTCACTGTGTAGAAGTAATAACTATTGTTTTATGTGTCCATATACATGGAATCTATGTGCATATGTGATATACTTATATCATTTTTTATGTATCAACTCATCTTGGAGATCAATTCATATCAGCACTTCATTCCTATTATATAGCTGTTTTGTATTTGACTATATGGATAAGCCATAATTTGTTTACTTAGTTCCTTATTGAAGAGAATGTAAGTTTTTTACCCTGTTGTTTTTCTCTAAAAATAATATGAGTGGACATCCTTGCACAAATAACAAGGCACTTTTTTTTGTAAAATAAATTCTTAACATCAGAGCTGCTGGGCTAAAATTGATTTACAGCTTGACAAATCTGGCTGTGTACTTGCCAAAAACTCATACTAGTAACAGTAACATACACCTAACTGTATTGAGACTATCCATTTCTTCCTCATTCTCACCACTGCTGAGCGTCCTGAACTAAAAAAATATTTTTTGGTCACTTTGCTAAGTGAAAATGATTGGTTTACAAGTGCATATTGTGTATGAAGGAGATAAGAACTTTTTACATGGTGTGGCAAAGATAGGTTTCTAGTTCTTTGCACAAAAAATAATACAATAATTAATAAATAATATTATGATAATAAACTGTTTTGCATAGTCATAACTGTAAACTTATTTTTGCCCCATCCTATATGTTAATATATTCATTCTGAGTTTGTTAATTATATTATGATAATATTTATGATTAATTTCTATTTTTATGTTTTTTTAAGAAATTATTTTATTTCGGCCATTGCAATTGAGAAAGTATTCACTAATGAGAAACAAGTCAAAGGAAGGAGTGGGCCTGGGCTGTACAGAAGCAAGTGAATGAAAAAGTTTCGGATTAAATTGCAGGTGAGTCTTATGTGGGAAAATACCAGAGTATGCTAGTTCTTTGGATATGGCCATTTCCTAGAACTTAAAAAATAGAAAGCTTTCAATTATTAATGCTTTCTTAGAGCCAAAGGCTTGGATAAAGTTTATCCTTGTCACTCTCTCCTTTTGTTCAGAACAAATGTCTCTGAACAACTTGGAGGTAATCAGACTCATGAGTGCCAGAGTCTAAGAAACAGTCTTTCAAGCGTACTTGATAATCTTTTCATGGTTTATTTTAAAAGGATATTTTTACTTTTAATGCAAAATGATTAGTACTTTCCTTTGCATGACACAAAATACTTCACATCAAAAGCACAAAATTGTAATTTTTATACTAGCATGGGATCGCTTTTTGCATTGAAGTATTTACCTGTTGGTCATATTTTAGTACCAGGATTTAGAAAAGGATTTGCTTAATTTTGATTTTTCAAGTGGCAACCCAGGTGCTCCAGCATAATTTTATGTAATCTATTTTTTTCAACTGATTTAATATGGCTTTTTAAATATACAGGTACAATATTTTCCCATATGAATTTTGCTTATTTCTGATTCTGTGTTCTGTTTCACCAATTATTATCTGTTGGCTCTTCTCCAGTGAAAACATTTTTTCTATAAATCCCATTGGAGTATAATATGCATACAGCAAAGTGTACAAATGATACATGTACACGTCAGTAACTTTTTACTAAGCGAGCTCTCCTGTGCAAATAGCACCTAAATGAAGAAATACATTATTAGAAGGTCATAAGCTCCTTTGTGTCACTCCAGTTATTCCCCCATCCCACACACAACACACCCCAAGGGTAACCAGTATCCTGACTTCTAATGTAGAATCACAGACTAGTTTTATCCAGAAAAATGAAATACCTATGTCTAGCTTCATTTGTTCAACATCATATTTCTGAGATTCACCCATTTCCTAAAATATAGTGCTTCTTTTTCTTTGGTGTATAATATTCCAAATTTATGGCTATTTACAATTTATCAATTTGATCATAGGTGGATATTTATAATGCTGTCAGTTTTGAACTGATACAAACAAAAGCCTATAGATTTTACCTTACATGCGAGCCAGTTAGTTGACGTGTTGCAGTTTCACAGCCGGATATAGGGGATTCCTGGTTCACAAATAAAGAACTTTATTACTCACAGCAATAGAATTAGAATATCAGTATTGCCTTTTGCTGATTTCCCAAGCCCAAATGCCCACAGGGTCACGTGCAGGGGCCGAGGCGATGCCTACACAGGCAGAGGAGTTTCTATGAAAGGAGAGGATTCCTGAACAAGCTTAGAGACTGTAAAGAGTTTACCAATGGTGGTAAAGCATGCCTGCCCTTCACTCTGGAGGGAGACGCTGTCCCTTTCTTCCAAGGCTGTAAACAAACCTGCCCTTTACTTTGGATACAGACATCACTGAAAGTAGAATATAGAAAAGCAATGTGTCTTTGCTTGCAAGACATGCAGACACACAATATGCATGGATAATTGTCCACCAATGGGGGCAGAACAGTTACACCCACTATTACTAATACTGTTTAGCACATTGCTGGACATCTTAGCCAATGTTATGAGGGAAAAGTGGAAACCAGAACCAGGGAGGCATGGACGTGAAGAAAGTAAATATCATACGTGCACATAATAGGATCATAAACCTAGGAAGTAAAAGAACTTACAGACAAATTATTACAACTAAGAAGAACTTCATTGTTGGGCAAAAGATAAATTTTTAGAAATCAAAGTAGCAATTACCAGATAGAAATGTAATAAAACATGTATTTTCATAATTTCAATATTTGAAGCAATAGAAACCATGTAATGTCTGAAAATTAATTTAACCATGAATACTCAAGCCCTACTTTAGAGAAAACTTGAAAACTTGAAGGCCATAGAAAATGATCTAAATAATCATACCCATGATTTTTGCTAAAATGATACAGAATTGAAATTATATATATTTTTCTAAATGTATCTGTATATTTAATGCAATCTCAATCAAAATTCTTGCTGAATTTATTGAAAAATTCAGAAAATTTAACTTAAATTTTATCTGAAAAAAAGAGGTCCACAAACAGCTAAATCAGTGTTATAATAAAGGAGCGATACACAATGAAGGCATTTTTCTAAAGGTAGGATAATCTTAGTACGAGAACACATGATCTACCAGTTACACAGCAAAGAGAGTTCAGGCACAGGCTGGGTACATGGGACAACTGACATCCCAGATGCGGCCCCATGAAGGGCGAGCTGTAGTGCAGAGGATGGCTTACTGTACAGAGACAAGTAAAATGGATCCTGACCTCTTACTGTAGACAAGGTGATTTTAAATGACCCAGAGCAGTGTCTTGCTAATTAAAACTAAAAACATGAATCACAAGGCACTGGATTCTTCCCGGATGCCTCCTCATAAAACGGGCAGCAGATTTGCATGGGAGTAGCCACTCAGGAGAGGATTACAGAAATAGCCTCTTTTGTTACCCTCCAGCACCTTTAAATAATGATTAATCTTAGTGTTTTTCTCTATATAACGCTTGATTTTATAATTGTAAAGGGATTCAATTTACTACATAATTTCACCTACATTGTGATCTTACTCTTACCACAGTGAAGTCCATTTAACAAATAGTTACCAATATTCCTTATCATTTTCCTTTTGCATATGACAAATTGCAGATTGTTAATAGTTTCAGTGTGTACAATAAAATAATTTACTATGACATAAAACTTGTCCAAAGAAGTTTTTGGTTAGAAATGATCTCTTTTTGGAAAGGTTATGAGTCTCTTCATTTTAATCACTATCAGCAGAATTTGACCCTCTTGCAGAGGACATTTTTCATCAAGAACTTATTTAAAATTGGATTTATTGGGGGGGGATGACATTGCTTTACAAAGCCAAACAGGTTCCAAGTGTACAACTCAATGAAACCCCATCTACACACTGCGTGGTGTGCCCATCACCTCCAGTGCAGTCTCTTTCTATCCCCATTCTCCCTCCCCTCGACCCTTTGTTCACCTCCACCTACCCCCACATCCTTTCCCTCTGCCTATCACCAGTCTATTGTCTGTGTCTTCGTGACACACAAACACACACACACATATATTGTCTGTCCAGAAGGTATCCAG
Organism: Artibeus jamaicensis; assembly: GCF_021234435.1. Taxonomy (NCBI): domain Eukaryota; kingdom Metazoa; phylum Chordata; class Mammalia; order Chiroptera; family Phyllostomidae; genus Artibeus; species Artibeus jamaicensis. Next base: position 28,811,243 of record NW_026522046.1, on the reverse strand, counting down.
CTATGTGCTATGAACAATAGAGACATTTATTGAAGATGAATGCAAGATGCAAGAAACATTGCACATAGGACAGTAATGTTTCAGTCCCCTTCAAAGTAGGCTCCTTGGGACCTCACACAGTTCTCCCAATTGCCATCAGCTGCCCTGTTGTATTTTCCTGAATCTCATTGATGGTCTGAAATCTCTTCCCTGTCAAAGATTATTTTAGTTTTGGAAAAAGCCAGAAGACTCGGGGCACCAAATCTGGGCTGTAGGGGGCTCAGTCACCCGAGTGATTTGATGTTTTCCCCCAAAACTCTGCAGGAGACATGATGCATGAGCAGGTTTGTTGCCATGATGAAGCTGCCAATCACCATTTGCCCATAGCTGCAGCCTTCTGAATGATCTGAATAGTTTCCGGGGAGTTATGTTAAAGTTTAACACAAACTTTGATGCAGATTTTTTGCTCTACTCGCTCAGTCATTTTGAATGTGATGGCCACACAGTACACATCCTTGCTCAGTGGGCATCTACTGCCCCCACTGACTAGTACAGTGAAGTCATTACTGTTATCATGTGCATATTCCAGTTCACTTTCCTTGGCTGCCAAGTTACACTGATAAAGCATTCTTGGTTTATTAATGATGGCTGGAATTTTCCCAGACAGACCTCATACATATGTTTTTTTGGCTTGATCCCTTCACCTTCTTTTCTTCAGTTTTCCAACTCCCATTCCTTCTGACAGTTGTCAGTCAGAATGACATTTTTTAAAATACAAGTACATAATAAAATTTGCAGAGTTTGAGACAGTGTGTTTTCATCTGGATTTACTCACTAGCTAAATGTCTCACTTCTACACAAAAGACTTGTCAGGTGAAAATTGGGCAAAGCAATTGATAAACTAATATATGGCATGAACCTACTGGATTGCTTAGAAAGTACTCAGCATTTTGAATCTTGCACTGGGAATGACAAGTACCAGCAATATGTCAACGAAAGAACTGACTCTCAGTTGTCGGGAACTGCTTTTATGTTTGGAGTGTTTATCTGAAGTTGATGTTGACAGGAACATGGTAACTTGTGCGGCTTTGAAGATATTGGTAGTATAGGAAATATTCCTTGTGGAATTAGCAGAATAAAGAACTCATTTCTGTCTTAACTCTGTGGTTCCGAGGGCATGCCTTTTACGGCCCCAATAGTAGCTGGGCTAGGATTTATTTTTGAAGGAGACTCTGGAGCTTTGTCTGAGCTGTGCAGGTATGGTTTGAGTGCTTTAGAATCCCGTGAAGTGTTTCTTTGAAGCGATCAGAAGCCCTACTATACTGAACTTTTCTGCCAACAGAGTTAGTTAAGAATAATCAGAGATAACGTATTGAGGACACAGTAGGTTTGCCGATAAAAATGTCAAATAACATGTCTTTCTGCGAAGAGTTAGATTGATTGCCTGGAGGCACCGAGCCTTTGTGAACCAAGTAAATAGATAAGTCAGTCTCCACCATTTAAACCTGGATTTGACACACATCCCTAGGTAGCATGGGAATTTGCATGTAAACATAAAAGTCATAGAATTGTGACTTATTCTTCTTTCTTATCTGCTTCAGAGTTAGTGAATTTTTTAATGTCTAGAGTGTAGCCATAAACCAGATGATGGGTTCAGCCTTTTAATTTTTACTAATCCACTATTCAAGAACTAAACAGGTATTGTAATATTTCCAAGTTAATTTTTGTAAAGACTCTATCAACTTAGGATTTTTATAGCATTTTGTTATTACTGAGTTGTGATGGGTTACTCAAAGTTAAAAATAAATTTAGTCTGATGCATTAAACTCTGCTTTATGGAAACCTCAACAGAAGCTTGTTGCCACCAACCTAATTCCAACTGAAATACCAAACCTGGGATGCAAAAAGAGGAGAAACTTTACTAAAGGGAAGAGATTGCAAACTGGGGAAACAGCTTCTCACGGAAACCAAAAGCGTGCTCCTCAGAGACAAAGGGGAGGCTACTTTTTGTAAAGATGAGAGTTGAGGGGTGAGGAGAAACCATGCTGCAAATGCCAGTGTGGCTGTTGAGGAAAGGGAGAGCCTGTTTTCAGTCACAGGACACATGGCCAAATGTCCTCAGATGAGAAGGATCCGAACACATGTTAGAATGGAGTGAGGACAAGCAAGAGTGGCTTCATTGCAGCCACTCTCTGAAGATGAGGCCAGGCCATCATGTAGAGAGTCACCATGTCCTTGTGAAACTCAGCAAGGTATTAAGGAGAACAGGAACTTAAGGACAGTGCTTCCTGACTCCTTAGCTTCTCTCCATTTCTCTGGGATACACTAACTCCCAAAGAGCTTTGTAGTCTCCAGGATACTTCCATCCTCCTTATGCATCCGAGAGCCCCTGAACTGCACGGCTGATTTGCATGTCTTGCCTCTTTCCTCCACTCTCTAATATCACTTTGCTTTGCTGCTGAAGTCTCAATACTAGCAAGAGGAGAAAGCTAAAGAAAACCTCCAGCTTTGAATCAAAAGCTTGATTTTTTGAAGGTCATGAGTCTTGGCAGCCTTTGCACTGTGTTTTCTGTATAACTGAAGAACTCTCCATCAGATGCTTGCCACAAAAAATGGTGTTAAAGACCATCTTTATCTCTCCTTCTCCTGTATTTATCAATAACACAGTAATAAAGACTACAAGGCAATGGTTTTCAAGCTTTTTATCTCATGGCACTTATAAACTAATTACTAAAATTCTGCACCACACACAAAAATGTTCTCACCCTGGTTCCCAAAGGGTCTACTTTTATGCAAATAAGGAATCCAAAGTAGCACAATCTGATTGATTCATATAGCATTGTCCCATTTTGTTGACTTTGAGCATTCTAATTGGTCATTAGGAGCTTCTCAGATTGGTCAGTATAGATGCAAATGAGGAGATAGCTTCACAGTTCTGACTGGACTTGGTAGGTGTCAGTCTATTGGTTGAAAGACAATACCAGGCACTCCTTTATCAGGGTTGGCTCAGGCAGCAAGAGCACAGTGCAAGAGGCTGAAAGTTCAATCTGCAGCTTTTTCCTGAAATTCAGTATGTGGAGCCTCCTCTGTCTGCAATGGATGACGGACTCTAGTATCCATTGAATTTGTGCCCGGTTAACCATGAGGAGTCCTTCTTGACAGTTATATTCTTTCTTGAGATCCATAATAATTATCTTAAACTGGGTGTCCATCCATACCATTATAAATAAAAGCCTAAAGCACAACGAATTTTAAGAGTAACAATATTATTGCACCCATAGGGTCCTTGCAATAGTTCCATGAACTAAAAGAACATATTTTGTTTTTCCTTGGAAGAACTTTAATTCTCAATCTGCTGTCAAAATAAAAAAAACTACAGAGCTTCAGGTGACCTCTCAGCTCATTAGTCAATGCCTTATTTTGGACAGGTGGAAACTGATGCTTAGAGAGGCTGGGTAACTGACCCAAGTTTGGGAGCTAGCTGGCCCTCATTCAAGTCTGTCAAGCCTCACATATGCTTTAATTTCCCTGAAGCATTTCTGAGATTATGAAATTTCCCTAATCTTCTGCTAGGCTAATAGAAACTGCTCCAGAAATGACTTTCTGGGACCCCAAATCTCTTTTTCCTTTCCACTCCGAGTGTCAGTCCATCTACATTTTCCTACCTCCATTCTTCCTAGCATCTCTGATAGGTCCTTCTCCAGACATAGACTCCCACCCCCACCCCCAATTTTCTTATTAGATCTGAGTGAAGTAAGATGTGTAGTATAGTCCTGTTTATCTTCTGTCTCCTTTTAGGGACAGTCTGGCTTAAATTAGCATCTCTAAACTGTTTATTTCTTTTTGGAAGATGTCACATGAGATTTTTTTCTATATAAAATAAGAATGAATGTTTTATAACATAAGAAGTTCATTAATTCAACAAATATTTATTGAGCAATTACCATGGGCCCGACATTGTGCTAGGAAGCGGAGATACAAAGATGAATAAGCCATGGCTCATCTTCATGCCTTTGTCAGACTTGTGAAAGGAGTAATAATGTTGTATGCGTCTCCTGGAGATACAAGTGAGGGTCACCTGATGCAATTACCTCCCTCATACTAGCGAGCCCTTGAAAGGTCTCTTGGATCACACCAGATGTTCCACACTGTTTTTTTAAACAAATACTTATATGGCACTTATCATGTGCTGGGCACTGTTCCAAGAACTTTACAATTATTAGTTAATTCAGTCCTCTGTCAACTCTAAGAGGTAGGTTCTATTATTATTCCCAGTTAAAGATGAGGAAACCGGGGCATGGAGAAGTTAAGTGAATTGCCTAGGTCCACAGAGCTAGCAAGGGGTGAAGGTAGGATTTAAACCAGTCTGGTCCCCAAACAGCCTGAGTGCTTAAGCACTACACTAAGGACATGGACTGAAGGAAGAGCATCGGTGAATTCTATGTTTAGTAACAAAGGGGAGAGGAGAGCAGACAGACTTTAGAGCTTCTGGAAATTACTTTTTAAAAAGATCCAATGAATAAAAAGGGTGTTATGAAAACTTCTGAAGATTTGATGTCCTTGTAATGTGCCCATATTTTGATACTTCTGTTAATTTTGTCTGTTTGCCTATAGTAAACTGTAGAAAAGTTAGTGAAATAAAAGCCTCGTGTGCTTATCTTCAAGAAGGAACAGTTAGCCTGGAGAAAAGGCATCAGATTTGCTCTTAAACCTTCCCGCTCTCCTTGGTGAGCATCAGCACTATCTACTGAGCCTCCCCAGCCAGAGCCAGTGGTCTACCACAATCGGACGTGCACAGAAGTCACCTGGGAAAACTGTTTAAAAAATAAGCTGAGCACACAAGAGAGTGTACAGATGCCATATCATAAAGCTATCCATCTGAATCTTATAAGCCAATGTCACCCCAATAAATTTAATTTAAAAAGGTGAAAAAATTTAAATAAGAATTAGCTTTAAAAATCATGGTGTCTGAGTCACACTAAACCAGAATTTTCTTATTCTGAACTTCCCAGGCAATTCTCGTGTGCAGCCGTGTTTGGTAATCAATAGCCTCAAGAGCTTTTCAAACTTCAGCATGCTCAGAATCACCTGCAGGGCTTATTAAATGTGGACTGCTTAGTCCTATATCCAGAGTTTCCAATTCAGCAGGTCTGGAGTGAGGCCAGAGAATTTATTATTTGTAAAAAAAAAATCCCAGAAAATGCTGATGCTTTCGTTCTGCACAACCTGCTTTGAGAACCACTGGCTTATAACCACTTTCCTTACTCCATTTCCTACCTTCTGACCACTCATAGAGTCTCCTGAATCTCACCTTCTAAATAGCCTCACAGCCAGCTTTTCTCTCCATTCACTTGTCTCTGCCCTAATTCTCCCCTGTTGAAATCTCTTCCCTTCTGTGTTCTCGCTTCCAGTCTTATCCAGTTCAGTCCATGTCCACAAAGCTGCCAGAGTGATCTTTCTAAAATTTTATGTATGATCATGACTCTATAAGTTTGAGTAATTAACTCGTGTGAAATTTAATGACTGTCTTTATAATCAACTGTATTTCTACTACTTATTTTGTATTTTACCCGACTTCCCTGATTATGTCCTGATCCCCCCAAGATCTTAGTACCTCTTCTCCATTTGCACAGCATTAAGTATGTACCTTTGCAGTGGTACTCACTACATTACATAGTGATCATTTAGACAAAGGTCTTTCCTTCTTGTCATGCACTAGAGGAGGAGCACGGTGTTGTGTCTCATTCATTACTGTGCACCAAGGATTTAGAACAGTGCTTGGAGAAAGAGAGTCTGATCAATTGTCTGCTGACTTAGGGTTGCATTTGTTAACTAGTTTACTCTCAGTTCCTCCAGGACCTTTTGAACAATTCTTGGAAGAGGCTTTGAGTAAACAGACATTTATACTTAAGCATTACCAATGTAATTATCACTGTATTGATGTTTTCCGGTACATACTGCCTGATGAAATAAACTCAGACTTTTTGAAATCTTAACCATCTAAAAAGGTCATTTTTTTTCTAGAAGGGAATATTGGAAGGCATTATATGAACATAACTTAAAATATTTAGGCTTTGATTTTCTTCACTGTAGTCAGACACGTTGCAAATTGTGGTCTTTCAGTAGTGGGACATGTTTATGAGATGAGGCATACCATTCAGAGAATTATACTGTAACTCTGAAGGTGAAATTTTACTCAGTTTATATATGTTGTGAGAAACTGACATAGTCTCAAATTGACATTGGAAGGAAGATGGTATATATTTTTAAGAACTCAAAACTCTAAATAAATTGTTTTGAAAGCTGGCTAAAATGAATCATTATTCCATATACTCTAAATCTGTACGTACAAGTTTATTTTGGATTTAGGATATAATTTACATGTATAAAGGTCAATATTACCTTTATGTAAACTTTACAGAAGCAACTAGGCTTCAAACAGAAGTTTCCTGTCTTCTTCACGTGGTGTCTTACTTTTTCTACCCAGCATTTACTTTTCTCCTTGCGGCGAAGCAGCCAAATGCTCCTCTCCCTTTGGAAGCATCACTTCCTCCCTGTTGTGTGTGGCAACAGCGTGTCTGGCATAGTCTCGATTTGTCATGTCTCCAGGAAGATTCTACTTTCTATTCTCAGCAGTCATCGTCTTGCAAGCTACACCGGTCAAACATTTAATAATAATAACCGCTGTTTGTCGGACAACTTTGATTTGTGAGACGGTGGTTAAGCACTGAGTGTGTTACTGGTAACCTCCTATCAAAACTGTAAGACAGGGTCATAGCGACATTCTTTTTCTAAAAAATAACTTTTAAACATTTTTTCAAACTGTGATTCTAACCACAAAACCCCTAAACAACATCATCAAGTTTAAGAATTCACAGACCAGGCAACTGTTCTTTCAACACTTCAAATTCTAAAGATAAATTTAACAAAAGCGACATCAATAATGTGCCATATTTTTTGGATCATAAGACGCACCTAGATTTTAGAGGCGGAAAATGGAAAAAAATTGAAACAAAAATGTAGTAAAATATTTAATAACGCAAATAAAAATATTTTGCCAGTGCAAATGTAAACAGAACTCAACAGCAGCATTAACAACCATTATTCCTCCCAAATTTATGGGGGGGAAATGTGCATTTAATAGTTGAAAAATACGGACTATAATAATTAATTACTGATCAGTCACTATTAGATGCTTCACTCACTTATTGTGTTTAATTTTCACAATGGCCCGGAAGGTAGTATGTAATCTCCTGTTATGCAGATAAGAAAAAAGTCTCAGTGAGGCTAATTACTAACTCCTGTGTCACCCAGCTTGTTACTAGTGGGACAGGAATTGAAAGTTATATCTGCTTGATTCCAAGGTTCATACTCTTTTCATAATCTACACTACCTTGAAATTGCTGTAAGAGGGTAAAAGTATACTTATTTTTAGGCATTAATCCCATCTCCTATTACTTTTTACGTTACGTTGCACTGGAATGAAATCTAATTTCTGGTATTTAGGTCTCTATTTGTTGGATACTAGTTCAGCATGACTAACCTGGAGGGTCAAGTCAAGGAACGTGTATAAAGGACCCACGGACAAAGACAACAGCGGAGCGGGGGGCAGTGAGGATTGAAAGTAGGAGGTGGGGGGTCAGTAGAGCAGGGAAGAGTAATGAAGGAAAATGGTGAAAACAATAAAAAATAAAAAATAAAAATGTATTGGTAAAAATTTTTATATTTTCCATAATGTGTACATTGCTCACAGTCAAAGAAAACATTGATTTTAATATTGTCTGCACTTTGCTTGAAGCATTGTTAACTAAAGTAATATATTCACATGTGTCCCATGAGTGTTCAGACTACAATGAATAATATACTTTTCAAATATAAAGTAGCAAGCTATAAGCTAGGGCATAATTATGCTGAGTGAGTTATGGTGTTTAAAATCAGCATCTGACATGATGTCAAACAGTAAAATGGAATGAAGCTGCATATGCAATGCAAAAGCATTTATCCTTACGAAACTGGTGAAAGGGGACTGTACGGCCTCTAAACTTCCTTTGCAGAAGAATACGTCTTAGCTTCCATGTTCCATCAGTGAAAATACGTGGCACAGAAAGAGCAGTTGTGATGAACTTAAAAAAATTAAATGGAACTTACCTGCTTTTATAGGCCAGAGACCTTGCATTTGACTCACTGGGAAAACAGTGGGTGGGGATCACCACTTACTATGCTTACTTTGAATTATCAACACACTTTTTTCCTAAATCATTTTTTATTAATGTTCAATATAGTTGCCTCCATTTTCCCACCACCACTTTCCCCCACCCCACCCACCCTCTTTTTTTCTTTTCAAATGACAAACTGTCTTTTTTTATTTTTAAGTTATCACTTAAAGTGGTTTTAATATATGTTCACATTTTTTGAAAACTACAGTTTAAATTCAATATTATTTTTTATTAGTTTCAGGTATATAAGCCTAGTGGTTGGACAATCATCTTCTTTACAAAGTGTTTCCCGGATAGCCCAGGATCCAGCTGGCACCACATATAATTATTACAACATCATTGACTGTATTTCCTGTGCTGCACTCTGCATCCCCTGGCTATTTTGTAACTACCACTTGGTGCTCCTCCGTCCCTTCGCCTTTTTCACCCACCCTCCCGATCCCTGTACTCTGACAGCCATCAGGCTGTGCTCTGTATCTGCAAGTCTGTTTCTCTTCTGTTTGTACATGCACAGTATTGTTTAGATTCCACACGTAACTGACATCATATGGAACTTGTCTTTCTCTGACTGGCTTTTTTACTTAACATAATACCCTCTAGGTCCATTCATGTGGTCACAAGTGGTAAGGCTGTTCTTTTTTATGGTCAAGTAATAGTCCATCACATATGTGTACCACAGGTTTTTTTACTCACTCCTCTACCAGCAAAACTAAAGTCGGGTTTAAACGATGGTAAACAGTTGCTGAATAAAATTTTTCTGAAAAAGTTTTGTTTAATCTAATTTAAAACCACACAGCTATAAAGTACTGAAATATTAAAAGTAAATATTCTCTTTTCTTGAAACGTGTTTGTTATTAATTGTAATGAAATGCTTTAATTGAAAGCCATTGTTTTGATAGTTTGTTATGAGGCTTTGCTATAAGCAGTGACAGATAAGTTTAAATAATAAAAGCACCTTTGATCCTCTAAAAATGTGCATAGTAAATGTCCTTTAAAAAGCAATATCAAGTCTTTCTTTAAATACATTTATTTTATTAATCTAATTTATTTACTTCAAATGATTTTTTCTTCTAAAATGTGGCACATACACTTATACACACACACACACACACACACACACACAAACAACATACCTTTACTGTTGTAAATGGAATGTTTGTGTCTTCCCAAAATTTTACAGTGAAATCCTAGCCCAAGTGTGATGACATTGGGGGGTCCTTGGGAACCCCCAGTGATAAGGTCATGAGGGTGGAGCCCCAGTGAATAGGATTGCTGCCCTTTATAAAAGAGGCCCCAGAGAGTTCCTTAATCTTTACCACATAAGTAAGTATACAAGGTGAAGTTGGCTGTCTACAGTCTTGAAAAGGGCTTTTACCAGAACCCAAACATGCTGGCACCATGATCTTAGACTTCTGTCCTGCAGAACCGTGAGAAAACAAGTTTCTGCTGTTCGTAAACCACCTAGTTTACGGTATCTTGGTATAGCAGCCTAAGCTGACCAAGCCGCCGATATTAGTTCCCTATGGCTGCCCTACAAATTATCACGGACTTTGTGGTTTAAAACAATGGGCATTTATTCTCGCAGTTCTGGAGGCTAGAAACATAAAATCAAGATGTAGGCTGGACTGTGCTCTCTCCTGAAGGTTTAGGGGAGAATTCCTCCTTGCCTCTCCCCGACCCTGGTAGTTCCAGGCATCCTTTGGCTTGTAGCTGTGTAATTAAACCTCTGTCTCCATCCTCACCGTAGTCTTCTCCTCTTCCTGCCAGTCGCTCCTCTGTGTGTTTTCTATAAGGACAGCCTGAGTTCCCTGTAAGGTAAGTATTTACGCTTTATTCGTGCTTGTATTCTTACTTTTCAGGATGGCTTCTGACACACACAACTCAATTAACATTCACTGATGCCATCTTGCTATTTTCATTATTTTTGTGCTTATCTTATTCTTTAAAAGATTTAGTGATAGCAATAATGTTTAACTTTTATTGAGAGCCACTGTTTCAGATGGCTGGTAGGCAGCTTTTTAAGTTAACTTTGAATGATTCTATACCCCTTGTATTCATGCCCTTGTGAAATCCCTCGCTTGACTATGTGTTGAGTTTAGGAACCTGCCTCTAATGAACAGAATATAGGGATTGGCTGTCACTTCTGAGATTAAGTTACAAAGAGAACATGACTTCTATGAGTCCCACCTTATCCACACCCACTTGCTCTTGCACTTGCTCTCTCTGATGAGGAAAGCTGGCTGCCATGCCCTGAGCTGCTCTGTGGAAAGGCCCTTGTGACAAGGGACTAAGGCCAGCAGATAGCCAGCCTTGAAGTGAGGTCTTCAGTTCAACAATTGCACAGGAAGTGCATCTTGCTAACACCCACATGAATGAACCTGACCGATGATGCTTCCCCCGTCAAGCTGTGGCTGTAGCTCTTGCCAATGCCTTGACCTCAGCCTTTGAAGAGACTCTGAGCTACAGGACCTAGATAGCTACGTTTGCATTCCTGACCCAGAAACTGTGTGGTGATAAGTGTTTGTTGTTTCAAGCTACTAAATTTTGGATTGATTTGTTACTCACAATAGGTAAGTTCAACTCATTGTTTCAGCCAGTTTCCATGAATCAAATAATTTCTTGTAATAACACTATAAGGCAGACACTGTTTTTAACTCCATTTTACAGATGAGAAAACCAAAGCACAGTTTTCAGTCTGGGAACAACTTAGCTCCTCTGTTCAGGTCTCAGAGGCTGTAATCAAAGTTTTGTCTGGGGCTGCAGTTCTGATCTTGGGTTCAAGGTCCTCTTCCAATCTCTTTCAAATTGTCAGAATTTGGTTCCCTGTGGCTATATGATGAAAGTTTCTGTTTTCTTATTAGCTGCCATCCAGAAACCACTCTCATGCCTTGGGGGCTGCCCATAGTCCCTTGTCCCCTGCCTTCCACAGGCAGGTCACAGCACAGGTGTTTGCTTTCCTCCAGGCTACCAGGAGCATCTCTTCTGTCTTCTGGCCCCTCTTTTAAGAGCTCATCAGATCAGAATGGATTACAATATAGTCTTCCTTCTGGTGAACTACATTGATTAAAAACATTATTTACATCTGCAAAAATTCCTTTGTCAGCCCTGACTGATGTGGTTGAGTTGGTTGGATGTCATCCTGCAAAGCACAAGGTTGACAATTTGATTCCTGGTCAGGGTATATGCCTAGGTTGCAGGTTCAGTTCCTGGTCAGGGTGCATACTGATCCATGTTTCTATCTCACCTGGGTGCTTCTTTCCCTCTCTTTTTCGCTCCATCCCCCCTTCTCTAAAATATATAAATAAAATCTCTAAAAAAAATCTCTTTGTCATATAAAATAATATAACCATTGGAGTAAAATTCTACCATATTCGTAGGTATCATCAAGAGCACGGGACACTGGAGATCATTTTAAAATTCTGGGGGAACAGGTGCAGGGAATAAGAGGCATAAATGGTAGGTACAAAATAGACAGGGGCAGGTTAAGAATAGTATGGGAAATGGAGAAGCCAAAGAACTTACAAGTACAACCAATGGACATGAACTTAGGTGGGGGAATGATGGTGGGAGATGGGGTATAGGGCAAAGGGGAATAAAGGGGAGGAAAAAAATGGGAAAACTGTAACTGCATGATCAATAAAACATATTTAAAAAAATAAATACAGTAAGTTTTATCTGCAACAAATATATCTTCTAGTCTTTCACTGAACGTGTTTTTATGTAATTGTAATAATGTGGTACATTTAAATATATATATCCTCCTTTCAACTGTTATCATATGATAAGCATTTTCCATGACTTCATAAGAATCATAAGCATAATTTTAATGGATTTATAAGGTACTGTATAAAATTAAGTTTGACAAATTTTCCTACACATTTTCATGTTTAATCCTGGAGAAATTAAGATATTTAATTTTGAAGTGAGACAAGTTTCTTAATTCTTGCTTAATTATGCTTAACACAATGCCTGGCACATTGTAAACATTGATACTCATTATCACTTATTTTTACCTTGTTCTTGCGTTACTATAGATTTTTGTAGATTTATTTGATATGAAAGATTTCTGCTTGATGTCAGTGAGAATTTAGAAATATTTGGAATATGAAGATGAATATTCAAATGTAACTTGAGGTTATTTACTAGCTGTTTACCTTAGCGCTGTCATCTATAAAATGCAGGTAGCAATATGTATCCTCTAGCTACTTAAAAATCAGCATAAAAAGATAAATAGTATAATTATTACATAATTGATACTCAATTTGGTATTCCAGGTACTTTGTATAGATACTTATATTCAAAATTCTTAGTAAATGATCCATATTTCTCTTACATCCAGAGTTTGTGGAAATAGTAAAAGTTTATAAAAGACAAATTACAAAATTAAAGCAAGTTTGAATTTAAAGGAGTAAAGCAATGAGCTGTTTTAATGTAGTTTTCTTTATTTTGCAAAGATCTGCACAAAGAATATCTATACAGAATTTCATAGTTCCCATGTTTCTTAAGGATAACTTAAATAAATAATAAACATAAATATACCTTTTTAAAACAGTTACTGCCTTCAATGAGTACCACATTTTACTCAACCATTTTTCCTATAGATTTCTTGAAGTGGGCATAAAAAAATTGCTCATTTGGTTCAAAGAGCTTCTTTAGTTTTCGTTTACGGTGTTATAATCCATTAATTGCTGCATTTTCAGTACATTCACCTTTGTTTTACATTGAGGTTTTGCCACATTCTAGTCTGAAACATTCACACAAAAACTGCCCAGGCTAAAAATGCTAAAATGTTGTGTAAATCATTGCATGTTAATTAAATTCAATGTTATTGCAATCTTTAATTTCCTTTTTACAGGAAGATATCTGAAGGTAACTGATGGAGATGTTACATGAGAACCATTTAGGCTTATATGTACATTCTAAAAATGTACAAATTTCAGCCGTAAGGCTGAGTGTGAGAAAAAAAGCTGCCATTCATATTTTATAAGTTTGTGAGTTTAATTAAGGTATTTTATTTTCATAAAAGCATTCATAAAATGGGAATGTCTCCGACAATTTTTTGCCCGACACGATGCTCTGCTACAGGAGACAAGTGATCACTTCGGAAGGTGGGATTCGCAGGGGCTGACTCACAGCGCGGCGGGCGCCTTCCCTGGTGGTCGTTAACAGCCGAGTCACGCTGACTCCGAGTGAACAACCCTCCTGATGCCTCAGGTTGCTCATCTATGAAATGGGGAATACATTGGGGACACATTATCTTCAGAAGGCTTTGTGAGGAAACGGTGAGATCATCTGTATAGAGTGCTAAGGCCTAGCGCATTGTAAGTGCTCAAAGTTAACTTTAATTCCATTACTATAATTTATAGTACCATTTTTATAGACAATTTCTGAAATGTGAACCCATCGCTTTTCTAATGCCTCCCTGATGGCATTCCTTTGAAGAAAACCTGATAATATTTAGGCATTAAATTGAACTGTGGCTGCCAAGTTTCAATTCTGATGTGATTTCTCTATGTTTTAGTGCCAATCTTCATTGTAAATGAGCATGGGAAAAGACTTAGGTGGTCAGGGAAGGGAATTTAAAGCTATTTCCTTTTAAATGGTAATGAATCTACATCTCACTAAAACCATTTATGAAAAAGTTTTAAAAGGTATTATCATGTCCATTATGGAGAGGAAACTGTGGAGGAAATAGGATGACATTACCCCTTTTATCTGCTGCCCTGTAAAACTAGATGAGATATAGTTGACTTAGACTGTACTATCATTGTTCCAACATGCAGAGGGCAGAGGGTTTGTACCAGCTTCTCCTTTTCCTACAGGAAGGATCTCTGGTGCCCCATAAAATCCTGTAGCTATATTCCCATACCTTTGGGGATCAGTCCTGACTCTGCCTTCCACCTTAGTGCTGTGTTCTCTCCACTTTATGGCTCCAGGTTCTGCTGTAATTGTCCAGACCATTTGTACCAGAAAGGCTTTGCGATCCTGGTTGTGCCCTCAGATGGTTTCTTTCAGTTCTTCCTTCTTGGTTCCATGTTATACTCCCATGGACCAGCATTGTTCTATGTCAGCCCTTGCCCTGGCATCTAGAATCTTGGCTTTGGTCAGTCCCAGATCCAGGCCTGTCCAGAGAGATGAGGTCAGCAAGTGACCCAAATCTTGAGAATTTCAGTCTAGGGATTTTCCTGGAAAACCCAGAGCTTATGTTTATTTTTATGTATAATGACCCAGGATTGTATGAATGAGGCCTTTAGGGTCAACTTGGTCCCAACCCCACACACCCCACCTCAGGCCCTCCCCACCAAGGAGAAAATGGGATGGCCCCGGGATGCTGGAGACCTGCAATTGTAAAAGATCATAACAAATTTCCATAAGTGTCTCCAGTGACTCCAAACACCCATTTTTATTCTTGCTTATTCTATTACAGCTTTCCCAACTTTTTCCCCTTTGCCCTCGTCCGTCCACACTTTTGGGCTTTGATTTGGAAGTGCACAGGACTCTTGATATGGTGAAACACAGTTTTGAAGGATATTTCTGAAGAGCAGACTTGGAAGAGTTGAGGAAATATCCAAGGATGATGTGCTTGCTTCTAGCTGTTTTCTCCCCCAAACCTAATAAGATTATTCTGAGCCATGAAGTTCCCCTGACCCAGTCCTCTTACATCCAAGAGTACTCATGGCTTAGAGGTACACTTTTAAGAGAATTTTTTAGCCCAGTGATAGCTGGTTTCTGTGGGATATGAAACTCTGTACCCTAAGGTAATAACCTGGGCTATGTTAACAGCTCTGTAGCCCCAGTCTAAATGACCAACACCAATTACTACACTGGCTGATTTTTTTTTGGAATATACTTTTTATTCCACATATTAATTTGGCTAAAAAGTCTGTTAATTTTTTTCTATAAAATAAAAGACACATTTTCTTTATTAATAACTTTATTTATTTGAATATTTTGAGTATGTCAGCAGTCTCCCCCATGGTATAATGTCGATTGCTCCAAATATCTTAATTGAAAATATTTGATGGGGAATATTCAGAAAGATTCACGTTGTAGCTGGAACAAAGTTGATTATTTCATTCTCATGTTTAAAAACTTTCAATGTTTTCCAGTTGTACCTCTCAAGCTTGAATGCGTGTATACAATTAAACTGTTCAATGCCTTAGATTGAGTACCTCCGCAGTGGAGTCTGAAATTCTGTATTTCTAGCAAGTTTCCAGCTACTGTAGCTAGATCTTTGATGAAGCTTTGAGAAGCAAGGATCTATACTTGGAGTGGAAGTAGGAGGACAGACTGCAACTCATGGACCGAATCTAGCCCTGTATCTCTTTGTAAATAAAGTTTTATTGGAACACAGGCACACCTATTTGTTTACCTATTGTCTATGACTTCATTTTCACCACAATGGCAACATAGAACAGTGTGACAGAGACCATATGGCCCACAAAACCTAAAATTTTTGCTCTCTTATTCTTTACAGAAAGCATTTCTTCAATCCCTGCTCTATACTACAGGATAAAATCCAAATTCTTTAGGAATGCCAGGACCAAAAAAATTTTCCTTTGGTCCATTGTCCAACTGTATTGTTCTGATTTCTTTCCCTTTAGGGTGCATTACTGCCATGTGATCGGCTTGCTGGTATCCAACCCTACACCGTCTTTCTCATTTCTTCACATATGTCCTTTGCCTGGAGCAACATTTCCAGTTATTCCCACCTTGCTCACTCACTCCTTCCGGGAAGCTTTCTCAAGGCGGAGCTATGTGTTTGCCTGGGCTTGTCATTGGATACAGTACTCCCGTCAGAGCACTTGTCATTTTGCACCAGTCCTGCCTATGTGTCTCTCTGTCTGACTGGAAGGCAAGAATTGCGTTTAATAGTGCGTAATGTATAATAGATGGTTAATAAGCATTTATTTAGTGAATGAATTATTGACCTTAAACTAATAAATAGCCAGATATTTCCCCTGCAAATTGGGTTTATTCAGGAAAACAAAGAATTGCAATTTGGGGCGTGCAGTCTAAGGGCAAACTATGTGCAAGTCTAGAGAACAGAGGGATATTCTTTTACAGACAAAAAGGGGAGTTTCAGAGGGGCTATTGGAGGAAACAGAGCTTGCAGTGTAGTGCTTCTCATTGGCTGAGTTGTAACAACTTTTCATTGGCTGAGTGGTTGCAGGTAGGGGGTGAGAAGAAGATCCTTCTTCTTCCTGCTGGAATAGCAGAGTCGAAAAGCATCTAACTGTTGGAGATGACAAGTACATCTCCTGTTTGGGGTCATTGATGATGAGTAGTAGGATACGAAAGCTCGCTTACAGGCCCTCCAAACTGCAATTTAAATGAGGTTTCTGTTTCTCAATACTTATAGAATACGGTGGTAATAAGTGTAGCACACCTAGAGGGAGTGTGAGGAGACAGGTTTGTGCAGGATTTATTGCGGAAAGAAGTGGGGAAAATGTTGGACAGCCAAACAATACTGATTTTAAAACTAGATACAAGGACTTGCTTTTTTATTCTGGGTTAGCACTTCACCAAATGACTTCTGAGAAATTCTGAATCTAGTCCTGGCTGGTGTGGCTCAGTGGATTGAGCTCGGGCTGCTAACCAAAGGGTCACTGGTTTGATTCCCAGTCAGGGCACATGCCTGGCTTGCAGGCCTGGTCCCCAGTGGGGGCCACATGAGAGGCAACCACACGTTAATGTTTCTCTCCCTCTCTTTCTCCCTCCCTTCCCCTCTCTCTAAAATTCAATAAATAAAACGTTTTAAAAAATTCACCAATTTAAAAAAAAAGAAATTCTGGCTCTATGAGATGTTCTTTGATAACAGGTCTTTGTGGTGAAATACATTTCAGAAATGATGCAGAATATGCCCTCCATTTTCAGATTCACAGTTCACAGAATTTTATAGTAAAGAAACCAATTTAACTTTGTTTAATCCAGGAAAATTTAAATTTTTACTGGACTTTTTCCTTCCCTTGGAATAGCAAGTATATTTTAAGGCTCTCATTCTCTGTGGAGTCCACTTTGGAAGATGTTGATTTGGGAGCACAGAGCGTGAAGGTCTAGAATTGAAGTGATCTTCTATGAAGATGCTCCTGGCAGCTGCAGGGTGGATGCACTGGAGTGGTGGGGGAGAGGAGGGGAAGGGGCACGCAGACCTGCTCTGAAGGTAGGCATGGGAAGATGAAAGCCTAGGTGAAAGTGGGGAGAGGAAAGAAGGGTGAATACAAGCCAATGTGGAAGAAATTATTTTTGGATTACCAAGATGCTAAAGGTCTTACTACAAACTCCCAAGCAGTTGTGCATTGGTTCCTATATAGCACCCTAACAGGGAAGATCAACTTCTTTTTTACTACTTCCTACAATGGACAACTCTTTAGTGCAAATTGCAACTCATTTTACTTAGTGGAGGATAGGTTGCTTTGATAAAGCTATTTATTTTTTCTTGTTTTCTTCATTATCAGAAATCATCAGGTTAAAGCTGAGAAAGGGTATTCAAAGATCTGAAATACCAAGAAATAATGTATTTATTATTCTATTCTAGATGAACAAATTGACTCATATCTTTAACTTCAGAAGTATATACTACCTAAAAATATAATGAGCATGTTATTTTAAATTAAAGTAGCATCATTTAGCAATAATTTTTTCCTGTGAAAAACAGTTGGAAATTTACTACAGTTTTTTAAAAGATAAGCTTTGAATTATGCTCACATGGATGGGAATCCTTACCCTGAGTCTACCTGGATATTGTTAAAAATCTGAAATGTTGTGTTTTCTGGACTCTGCTCCCACAGGAATTGTGTGAAGTGTTACAACACACACAGTCACTCTCACACATTTGGAGAAAGCTGGTTAAACAGATTTCTTGGCTGCAGGAATTCTCTGACCTTTATATAATAATGTGTGTTGTGAATCTGCAAGAAGGGAATTTAATATGCAGGGTTTTTAAAGATGATTTGACCATGGATTTTTTTGACATGAGATACCATTTACCTTATTCCGGTATTTTGTGGGATAACATTTGAACAGTACTGTACTAGTATATAAATATATTACAGAGATAGTGATAGAATAAAATAAAATAATTTTATTGCAACTGGCACCCAGCACTGGCACATTGCAACTGCTAGTAGATACTGTCTGTTATTATTATACTATTATTATCACAACTTGCACCTACCACTTGACTTTGTCACCACCCGTATTTATCATTCTCCCTCTGTGTTCCCTCCTTTTGCAGAGACTTTCAAAAAGCCCAGATAATACATACTGGCTTATCATATACTAATGCAGATCACTGCGGGAAAATCAGCTTTAATGTTAAATGGGATAACATTCTAACTTATAATTTCAAAATATTATGTTTCCGTTAATTTTAGACATTTTCCTCATTTAAATGTGGTGCATAGCAACAGAACTTACTATTGTCATCCTCAGAGAGGCATGAGTCAAAGAAGGAGTTCTCCTTTCATGAAAGATGACAAGAATGTTTCTGAAATTTGTTGCTTAGGTTTTATCTTTGTAAAATGGTAAAGAGAACTATACATTTCCATAATAGCTAGAAAAACCTTCTCGTGATTTACAAAGTCACTGCTTTTAGAATGCTAGGAAGAAAAGAATCCTCAAAAAAAAATACAGTTTCCCCTAGGATACAAGCCTCTAGAGGGTGAAGAAAACTTGCCATTGCATAGAACTTAATACAAGTGTTAATATTAGAGTAATAGTTTGTATTTGTATTTTTCAAAACTCTAACTTGTAATTATCTTATTTGATCAAATATATGCTTGCCCTGGTAACCTTAGGTTTGAAAATTATGCAGATATTTATTCTGCAAATTCATGCATATAAGGTATACATAAGCTGAAAATGCAGGAAAAATTTGCATAGATTACTTTTCTAAGTCCTATTAAGTCCTTCAGCATCCAGTAAATAATATTGTGTCTATTACTGTTTACATTAGAAGAAAATGCATATAAACATTTAGCATAAGAGAGTCCTCCAAGCCCTTCATCCTAGACGACCAAAGCTAGAACTCTTAAGCAAAAAATAAATAGTAATTAAAACCTATAGTTAAAAAGTTACAAGTGAATTAATTGCATTTTGTTTTTTGCAAATAGCTGAAACCTACATATACCTTTTTTTGCTGCTTCCTGTCCTCTATGTGACATTGGTGTTTCTCAACCTGAGAAGATTCATTTTCTTTGGAATCACAGGAGCAACAAACTGGGGCAGAATGGAATGCCTGCCAAGACTCTCTACTAATCCTGTCTTTGGCAAGCTCTTAGCCCTCTCTGAAATGTCATCTCTGATCTGCAAGACAGGTCAAATAATATCAAGTGTAAGTTTTCCACAATATTATTGTGAGAAGAAAAAAAATCAATGTATGTAAAAAAGAAGGGATAGCCAGAGATCACAGTATGAATACTCAGAGTTCTTGTGGATTATAAACCATGCAAACTGTCCTTGGCCCCCAGATTTTTGCAAGGATGGCTTCTTTTCTTCATTTAGGTCTTAACTTAAATGTCACCTCCTCCGAGTGCTTCCCTGACCAATTCATCTAAAGTAGAAATCCACAGCCTCTACCAGTCACTCCTTCCGACCACTTGTCACTATCTGAGATTAGCCTGCTTACTATTGCGTTGTTTTCTGCCTCCCTATCCTGCAGCGTGCGCTCTAGGGCACAGGGACGGTTGTGTTGTGTTCGTTGCTGACCCCTGATGTCTGGGGCCATGTACAATGAAGGAACGTACTATCCACAATCATTCCTGTCTCCAGGTTCATCCTTTAAATGGATTTGGGTCTTCAAGCTGTATCAAACATTTTCATATAATTTTCTATGTTCTGGGCAACAAAAGGCTTTAGAAAGTAACTCATTCATCCTTCCAACTCAATGATAAATTCTACCCTAAAGAGAATCACGTTCTCAGTGGAGTCATTTTCATCTAAGACAAAGTCACTTCACATAAAATGCTGCCCAGAATTCATGTCTCCAGAGAACTAGAAGACAGATTCATTTTTTGATTGTCTAAGATCATGAAGACCATTCTTCAGGTATTATGCTCTCCAGGGCCAGCCTGAAATTATAATCATAAAGCTACTAGGTCAGTCTGGCATTCTCAAACGGCACAATGTACTTTACACATTGGTTAAAAGGCTAAGCAGTTCATCCCTATGTAATAAAGAATCCCAGAAGTTTATGTGATTGAGTGATAAAATATCTACACCTTACAAAACTAGTAAATAAACCCCAGAGTCTTTACAATCATCTGTAAAGTCTTAAACCATCTAGCCTTCTCTCAGTTTCCTTGGCTCTATGCCTATTGCTGTTCCCATCACTGCTTCAGCTCCCGCCATGCTGGTCTCCTAGCCATTCCTATGATCCTCGAATAAAATCTCTCTTCCCCCAGGTGTCCACAAAGCTCACTCCCATACAGCCTTCCAGTGGTTATGCAAGTGTTCCCTTAGTGAAGAAGCTTCTCTGTCCACCCTATTTACTATCACGAAGCCTGTTCTACATTCCCTACTACCTTCCCTGCTGCCATGTTATTTTTCCATAACACCTATCACCATCTGACATACTTGGTATTTTCTTTATTTATCTGTTCATTTTCTGTTTTCTCTCACCAAAATCTAAGTTCTATGAAGGCATGCGTTTTGTGTGCTCACTTCTATGTACTGCCTGGCACATGGTAAGCACTTAAATGTTTATTGCATTAATTAACAAATGAAAGAAGGTGTTGATATGCAAAAGAGTAGCATAATTTGAATAATTAAAACTGAGTGTTAATTATATCAATGCAAGAAACTCCAGAGTAACTCCAGGACATTGGGTTTTATTTTAAAGGAGTTAGGGAAAGAAAGTTAGGAAGTAAGGAAATGGACTGTACATCCAGAATACAGTCTCTGCCCTTTGCTGCCGTTCTTGAACTTTGTGGGGCATCAGAATCATCTGATAGGCTTATTAAAAACACAGTTTGCTGGGCCCCACCCCATTTTGGGTTCAGTAAGTCTGCACGAGGCCTGTGAATTTGCACTTCTAACCAGTTTTCAAGTGATTCTCATGCTGCCGGACCAGGTTTGCATCTGGAGCACTCTGACCTGGTGGTACAAAAGCTACTATGTTGACCCTGCGGCAATCTAGGACTGGCAAATTGGTTCCTTCGACTTTGCCTTCACATTTCTGTTTGAATTATTCTGACACCAGTTCTCGTTTTTATCTCTAAGTTCTTGGTTTTCTCATAGAATCTAGTGTCTCGTGACTTCTGCTGTTTTGCTTTTTTCTCTCTGTCACCCTCTCTGTCTATCAACTGAATCTGCATATCTCATTCAAAGTTCCTGGGGAGTTTAATGGCTCAACTATGAATCTCAGTCACCCTTCAGTAGAGTCGCTCTGTAAGGCACAGTTATCATTATAGACACCATACAGGCCTCTTTGGTCATGCAAAGCTCCTAGACTAATCAAGTCACGTGGTCTGAAGCATAATCACCTATGTAAGAGGCACTTCATCTCTCTCTGTTCAGGAGTCTGTGAGGATGAAGACACTTGAGGGTTTTCAGAAGAGTGCTTTGTAGGTGCTAGACAATTTGCATGGGGTATCTGCCTCAAGGTGATTAAGGATATTTTGAAATAGTGTGGGAGAGAATGCCTGTATTTTACTGCCGAGTAAGCTGTGTATTAGCCTAGTAATACTGGACACATTTTTGTTTTTCTCTGGGCCTGTTTCCCTAGTGATAAAGTAAGAGAATTTGACAGGATGATGAGTTACAAATCACTTCCCATGTGCAATGTGCTGTGATTTCCTTCATCTGTGGGGGCACATATATAGTTGCATGACTAGGTCAGCCTTAGTCTCCAAGTTGCTGTGATCCAATCTATCAAAATTGAACTTAATGTTCTACTTTGTTTCCTAAAGAATCAACTTGCCTGAATTTTAATCCTGATTCTGCCACTGGCAATTCATGTGACTCTGGGCAAATAGCTTTGTCTGAGCCCCAATTTTCTCATCCATTAAATTTGGATTATAATAATTCCCACGTAATTTTGGGATTAAATGATGTATTACATGTAAAGTATTTATAATAGTTGGGGATGGAATTATTTAATATATATGCATTTACAAAAGTACCTGGCACTTAGAAGAGACTATGTACGTGCTCAAACTTATTTTCGTAGATTTTCAGCTGTGCTATATTTTGTCTGTTTTAATACATGGGACCACTCTGTGCATAAGACATTTACTTAGAACTGTGCTTAGAATATAAAGTCATCAGAAATTCCTATAATAAAATAAAGTAATGAGAAATTTTTTTAATGTTTTGGAAATGCCTATGTATATTTTTAAGAGATATTTCTGGAAGCAAAGGGGCATGTGAAACTCTGTAGAAGACAAAACTTTAAGAACAAAATATATCAATCTTTGCCAAAGGTAAGGGAGGGAAGGGGACAGACTGATACAGGGTGCAGCCAGAGGGGCCCCCCAAAAAGGGATTTGGAAAGGTGTCCAGAATTCAAAGTGTATAGGAATATTGGAGAGACATATAAGATGTCCTCACCACCACCCCCCCCCCCCAGGGGAAAGGGATGAATGGAGCCAGGCCATTGAGAGCTGTTTTGCATAGCAACAGTTTTGCAGCTAACCTCTGGAATGGTTATTTAACATATCTATAACCTTTAACTGGTTTCATAGATATGTTAAATAGCAGTGGCCAAGTTTGGAGCCAAGGAGAAGGAACTGGGAGGACTCAAGATGGGAACTAAGGGCTGCTCTCCGGAGTGAGTGGACTGGGACTCAGGAGGATGTAACTAAAGTCTGGACTCCTGAGTGAGAAGGGCTTAGGGACTTAGGATGGAACTGGGAGGACTCAAGATGGAACTAGGAGCTGTGCTCCTGAGTGAGAAGGGACTTGAGATGGTAATGAGGGGCTGCTCTCCGGAGTGAGAAGGGCTTATGATGTAACTAGGGGCGGAGAAGGGCTTGGACTCAGAATGTAACTAGGGGCTGCGCTCCTGAGCGAGATGGCCTGTGTGGGAGCTTGGAAAAGACTGGCTCCAGGACATGAGGGGTCCCCGCTTGGCCAGAGGGAGAGAGAGCCACGCGGTTTCAGCAGAGTGAGGACCCCCTCTTGGTGAGGTGAAAGAGGGAGCCACGTGGTTTTGGCAGGGTGCGGACCCCCTCTTTCCCAGTTGAAAGGGAAAAACCACACAGCTTTGCCAGAATGGAGATTTTCTGCAGCCAGGTGAAGAAGACAGCCACATGCTTTTGGTGGAGTGCAGACTCCTGCAGCTTTGGTAGAAGAGGCCCACGTGGCTTTGGGGTGCCCCCTTTGGCCGCGGGGCCTGAAAAGCAACAGAGACTTTGACTGGAACTGGGTACAAAGGACTCTTGCCAGTGGACCATGAGAGGGTACCACAGTACTTTGGATTAACTCGAGATCCTGCACAGTGACACAGCTGACGGTGCCAGCGGCCTGCAACACAGACGTGTGCTCTTTTCCTGATTTACGGTACCCGGAGTTGGGACAGTGGGAGAAGGGAACGCTGTGTGGGTGTAGGTGTACAACCTAAAGGACTTTAATATTTTAGTGGAGGCATTAGGCCTGAATAGCATTAAATAAACATTTTGTTTCCTTTTCACAAATCTCTGGCATTAAGAGATGTCTTTCCAATTGGCGGCGGACAGAAGGGCCCAGTAGATTTTAGTATTTTGTTTTCGGGAGGGGCCCCTTGTTGTATAGCAGTTTTGGGCATCCCTAGGTGGGCCAAACATTGTATTGCCCCTCCCTCGGACCTCCTCTTGTTCGGTAACAAGACCACAAATGAGCACAAGAGAACTGTTCTCTGTCTTAGTTGTGGTGGTAGTAACTCCATGTGCTGGTTGGAATTCATAACCGAAAAGAACATAAGATTTATTGTATTTATAGTGTAGCTAAATGAACCCGACTTTATTTTTAAAATGCTTCTTGGTGTAATCTTTTGATCTGGGGGATTTTGTAGAATGTACAGTTGTGGGCAATTCTAATTTTGCACATGGACCTCCTCAGCTTGCACTCGTTTTTATTTCAAGTACTAGAAATGGAACATAAAATGCCAGTAGGAACACTGACACTGCTGCCACTGCCCTTGCAGCACCGCTGTCCTCAGGTTTGGTCAGCCTGTGGCACTTTCCTCATGACAAAGCTCCGGTGACCTCGCTTCTCTCTGTCTTAGATGCCGCCCAGCTCCTCCTCCGTCCTCCCCCTGCTCATTTCTCTAAGGCTCCCTCTCATCCAGAAAGTGGTAACAAAGTCGCTTATTGATATCTGTTGATGCTATTCTGAGTGGTACTATTTTATAAAGATTATTTTCTGAGTTGTTGCTGCTAGCATTATGAAAAGTGAAAAAGGGTATTGTGACTAAATTTAATATTTTGTAGATTATTTTTACTTTTTAAAGAACCATATCAAAGAAGCCCCTAGTTTGGTAAGTACTTTTTAATTATTATAAATGTATGTCAAATTATTTGAAATATTTTTCTCTGCATCTGCTGAGGGCATGTGTTTTATTTCTTCCTTATTTTCTTAATGTGGTGAATTATGCTACTTAATTTTTAAGTGTTAAAACAACTTCACTTTCCTGAAACAAATCATTTTGATTATTATGTTGTATTAACTTTATTTTAGTTGACTCTGATTAGCTAATATATTGTTTAGAATTTTTGTATTTATGTTCATGGATAGGGCTTGACTTAATTTTCTTTCCTTACGGTTTCTTGTCAGATTTGATATCGAGATTATGATAGTTTCATCAAATAAGTTGAACAGAGGTGTCCCCTTTTCTCCTCTATTCTAATGGTTTTTGTAAGATTGAGAAAAACTCTATGTTAAATGCTTGGAAAAATTCACCAGAGAAAGCTATCTTGGCCTGGACTTTTCTTTAAGAGGTTTTAAAGTATAAATTTTATTTCTTTAATATCACAGGACTATTTATATTTTTATTTCTTCTTGTCAATATTACTTAAATTTCCAATAGTTTATCTGCATAAAATTACTTGTAATGTGCCCATATACAGGGTCCAGCAAAAGTACAGCTTCTTGAGTGTGGCTGGTAGGGTACATGCATACCACAGGGACAGCAATTCAAATATTTCACCTAAAATGTCATATGGTGTGCTTGAGTGTGATATTGTTATGTTACAGAATTACATGCTTATGACTTTGTGATAAAAGATTTTGTAATAGAAGGGGCATTATTTGTGCCAGACCCTGAATATTTTCAATGTCCATAGGCTTTCTAGTGATGTTCCTTGGATTATATATGGTGTTTCTTGTTTTTCTTTGTCACTCTTCCAAGAGTTTTAACAATTTTTAAGTCTTTTTGAAGAATCAATCTGTGGCTTTGCTGATTCACTCTAATGTGAATTTGTTTCTTTTATTTATATCTGCTCTTATTTTTCATATTCTTTGGATTTATTTTGCTTTTTTTCTTCTTGAGATGAATGCTTAGTTTATTAATTTTCATTCCCTTTCTAATTCATATGCCTAATTTTAAAGGCTATAAATTTCTTTGATACTTTGTCTGCAACACAAAAAATTGATATTTAATCTTTTAACTAATTTTATTATAATTCAGATTTAAAACTTCTCTAATTTTTACATTAATTAATTTTTTGACACATGGGTTATTTAGTATTTCTTAATTTCCAAGTATAGAGATATATTCTAGTTATCTTTTTGTTATTTCTAGTTTTAACTCCATTGAGATCAGATTTTAATGCCTTGAACTTTGCTTTTTTGGCCCAGCATATAGTCAATTTTTGTACAAATGGAAGGGTTTGCTTTATCTGATATTTTACAACTGATATTCACCAACTTCCTAAAAGCTCATTCATAGATAGAATTCAGAGAGTTTGTGAACTTGAATGGGCAAAGAGTGCACCATTATTTTTACTAATCTATTGAAATCTTATATTTTCTTCAATAATCAATGTAATAAAAAAATCAGGATTGGCTACCACTGCAGATGTTTCCCAATAACATAACACTATTGGAAAAACCTTAAAATACCATTTTTCTCTCCTAACTCCACTAATATATGGTGGTGTTAGACCACCTTGGTCACCTTATGTAGCACCTAGAGAAGCACATATATTGCTCTGTCACAAGTTTTTAAAATATTTTGGTAGTTGAATTTTAATATAATTTGTTTCCTTTGTATTCCAGACATTTTATTTTGTGCATTTAAGCGCATTAGTCTGAAAGAGTTCATAGGCTTTACCAGACTTCCAATGGTCCTTAGGGAATAAAAAAAAGGTTAAGACAACAATTGCAACAGGAGAGAAGACAGAGTATTTAGGGACAGAAGCAGGGCATTCAGTGGATTTGGTATTGGAAGCTGGAAAAAATTTTTTTTGCTTAATGCTTCTAATTTTCTGAGTGATAAAAATGTCGAGATCATCAGGAGAGAATGAGAAAGGATGGGAGAGATAATGGAAATTTGAGTGTAAGAAGAAAGGTGTGAATCCGTTTTCTAAGAAAAAAAAAGTTAATTTACTAGGAAAATGCAGCTGCATTACAGGGCAGGCCTGCGTGCCCACTGAATTTTTACATTTAAAGGGAGACCTCAATGTGCATTTTCTCCTGCTCTCTTCAGCTGCAGAAGTTAATCAGTTAGGCTTTTCCAGAAGAGCAGCGTGAAGAGAGAGAAGCAAGACAGTGAGTGTTCTGTATAGGAGAGTGATACTGGAGAGAGATTCCCAATCAGCTGGATAAAGAGGGAAGTGAGAACACGAAGGGGCTTTTGGTCAGTGGTAAGGTCAGTGAATAGGAGGTTTCCATGAGGTGGATGAACTTGAAGGGTTGGGGCCACTGAAGTAAATAAACTAGAGAGCAGGGAGATAAACCAGAGGGAGAAGGAGAAAAAAGTTCTAAACACACTAACAGAAATCATAGTTGGAGGAAGTGGGGATAAATGAATCATTTAGAGAGATGTATAAGCTTACAACTGTGAAATTTTGACAATGAAATTAGCCTTTTCTTTTTTGAACTCTCTCTTTCCTAAACCTCCAATCACATGCTTACCATCTTCTCTGCGTCTGATTCCTCCTGACTTCCCCCTCAGAATTCCAGAGCCTCATGCCCTGTGCAGTAGCAATCATGTCCATTAGTAAGACAGTGGCTGAGATCCAACATATACTTTGTGTTTGCCCTGTGCTCTGGACTGTTAGGCACTTTTGTGTGCCTTTCACGCCATCCTGAAAAGTAGAAGAATAATACACTGAATCTAGGAGAAGGAAGTCAACAAGATCAACAAATGGAAATACAGGTAACACCTAATGGAGCTGGAATTATTAAAAAGGGCTCACCAAAAACTCTTGACATTTTTCATCTTGTTACTCTGGCCAGGAGTGTTATTTCACCCCCATTTTCAGGCTATGTTTACACACAAGTCCATTTCAGTCATTGTTGATGGAGCAATTTATTCATACCGTTGAGTAACATAAAAACACACATTTTGTTAAACTTGCCACAGTTTATTAAATGAGCTGATACAATTTTTTCTTTCTTTCTATCTTTCCTGAAAGAGCGATCTCAATTTTGAGTAAAATGAGACTAAATAAAATGTCCCCCAAATCCTCCCGACTTAAGAGTATTTGGAAATTATTTGTGCCTTCCTTTCTCTCTCTGCCATTGTATGGCTCTCAGTGTTATAATTTCTGTAAGTGTTACATAAAATTTCCCAGGGACAAAGACTGGAGAAAAGGGTTCACAACCCCATCGTTACATCAGGAGTTTACTAAGGGAGCTTGCACGTGAGGTGTCTTGGGCAACAGCAAGACGACCTGGATACCCTCTGTGCCATGTTTAACAACGTGTATATGCATACTAGATACACATATAATAGCAATACGTATATCTAGCATGTTGTAGAATAACTAAATTTTTAAATTATAATTAGGTTTATTTTGTACTGTCTAGATTTAATCCATCTATTATGAAGATAAAGTAGTTTAATGAAAAACTTCTGATTCAGCTAAAAGTGTTCATTCCTTTATTGACCCACCCATTTATTCATTTGTACTTACGTTAATTCAGAAATATTTACTGAATCAGTTCTAGGCCCTGTGCTAGGCATCGTGGATGCAGTGCGAGACAGACTCAGTTTTGTCCCTCTAGAAAATATCATGCATTTAATGACCAGCAAAGACATTATAAATTTAGAGTATCTTTGTATTGGAACCGAAGTGGAAGGGGCTCTGTGTGATAGCCGGAAGCAATCACATGAAAATCATCTTCTATCGCCTACACTGATTCCTATGTGTTGAAAGGATGTTGTACAAGAAACATCCTTTCTTGTACAACAAGAAAATTGCCCTGAGCTATGGGGGGTTCCTAGGGATCACTAGATTTAAAAAATAAAAGGTAATAGGACCCACCCCTATATATTTTCACTTAGTGGCTCTAGGGTAAAACTGCATTACTTTTGTGGTAATAGGAAAAGGCACTCCTTCCAGGTGCTACTACCTGGCCCATGGATTGTCTATCACAAGACGCCCTGGGGTAGGGATTCCCGGGCCAGGGTGTTGAGCTTGCTGAGCAGAGCATGGGATGGACCTCAGCTCTGTTTGCCTCCTTGGTCGGACACTTGTGCAAGGCCCCAAACAGTAGCACTAGGCCTGAGAAACGCTTACACTCTGTTATTGTTAAGGTGTCATACCAAGGTCTCCTTAAGGGGAAGGCCTCTGCCTCTCTCTTCATTATGTATATTCGTGTTGGGAAACTAGAACTTCTGAGTTATTCTTTTTTCTTTTGATATGTTCTACTGTTGTGCAGAACTGACTCCCTTCCATCACCTGTGTTTACATGATACCAAGTATTAAACTCGATACATGAGTATTATCTGAATATAAACCATTTTCTGTTACTAAATGCTAAATTTATCTAAACTTCACATGGCTCAGTAAAAATAATAGCTTTAATTTTAATGCTTATTATTAAGAAGTTAGTATATGTGTTGTCTATTCTGAACTGAGCACTATTTACTGAGTTCCACATGGGGTGATACTCTGTGATCATAAACCCAAGGGCATGAAAAAATAATCTTGGTAGCAAAATTAGGACTCAGGACTACAAAAGCTTATGATTATAAATTTAAACATAAAGTATCTTTGTATTGGAATTTGTCAAGCTATTTCTAGAAGGGATTATATAAATTTGCCAAATATTAGAAACAAATAATTCCAGAAACAGCAAAATAGAATTGATTAGGGAGACATTATATGGACAGCATGGGATACATGGTGCTTTGAATTCTCAAAGAAAAACATCAAGAATAATTCTTTTTTATATACCTTGACCATCCTGAAGTTTCTCAGCCCAGGACAAAGGTAAGGATTTTGGGAAATAAATTCAACAGCTCAAAATAGCTCTCCTTCAAAAAAGACCTAAATGCAATCATCATATTTAGAAAGTAAAGATAGATTTTGCACTTTTAAAAATGAGATTAGAGTTCTAAAGAGAAAGAACAAAGTCAAGAAAAGTGTAAACAGCAGTTAAACAACCTTGATGAGAGTTCCCAGGAGGAGGCCAGGTCATAATTAAATAGAATTTATACCTGAAAAGATCCTGAGGTCTGAACATCAAACTCAATAACCCTAAGCACATATTATTTTTCTTGAAAACTTTGTGTTGGTTGCCATTTTCTGATTTATAAAATCTTGATGGGAATCTTCTGGTGATAAATGGAAGATTACTCTTCTTGTACTGCCTACCAAAATGTCTCCAGCTAGAATTTTCATTTTTTAATGTCTAGTGTCATGGGAATTATATTTATATAATACTACTTACATCCCTGTACTTTCTTATCTATATTTTTAAGAGATTAAAATATTAAAGTAAGTTAATATTCTCTATGAAAATTTTTGTAAAAGAAAATAATATTTAATACTTATTATTCAAATGATTAGGATTCCCTGTTAAAAAATTAAATTGTCATCAGATTGATGATGAGAACACAGAGAATGAACTGGCTTTCCCATACCATAGTACTTGTGATCTCTTAGGAAGGCTGGCAAATGAGCAAGTGTCTATTTCAAGATGATTTAAGATTCGAAAACAAATGTGCAATCTGAAGAAAAGCAATTATTCTCTTGATGGATAGTATTAACTATTGAGGACATACCAGGATAGAGGAGCAGCGACATGAAGCAGGATGTCACCAATGGGGACAGTCCTTGCTCAGTAAAGTGGTTCTCAGCTGTCAGATGATGAGCTACCTCAAAACAAGAGTCACAGAGGTCTCTGTGAATAATAGGAATCAATTATTACTTTATTTAAAATTGGCTTTTTTACTTATATTTTCAGTATTTGTTCAGTTTCCTTACTTTTTTATTTATAACTAGATTTTTCTACTTACATTAAGTATTTATCACTCTCAAAATCTTTTGAATCTTCATCATTTCCATTTGCCTTAATTTTTTCCTCTTTTGTATCAGTATTTCTCTTAAAGAGATTTTCCCATTATCTTTGGCGTTCAATTACTTTTGTGTTTTTTCTCATTTAGTCTCTATTTTCTTTTATATCTGTTTTTTCCGAGTTCTTGCATTTCATTTCTAAGGTTTTTGAACACTGATTTATATTACACTTTTATTGTTCTTTTATCATTTTCTAAATGTCTTTTAACTCTGTCTAAAGTAGAAAGTTATTATTTTGGTCTATTCTGTGGGCCTCTCTTTCCATCATTAAAACAAATACGTATATCATCCTGTTCCTTATTCTCTTTCTTGGCTTTTAATAACAGCTTTGTGTGAGATTTTATTTTAATACTTAATCTTTGTACATTTTTAGGTGACTAGTTTTCCTGAAATTTTTGAAGGAGGCTTTGCACAAGTAGCTTTTCTTCTTTAACAGTGCACTCTCCTCTTCTGTTTTTGTGCACTGTTCCAAAATATGACACCTTACTTTCTGAGGTTTTCTGGCTTTTCTCCCCTTTTCCCATTTTTATCTGGACCTTCTGATTCCTTTGTCTCTATTTCACACATCTTGCTTGCTGTTGATTCTTCTCCCAGCAGTTTCTCTTCAATGTGGGCTCTTTCCTGAAAGAGCCACGGCAATTCAATTTCAAGAGTACGAAAGGTCTAGAGGCTAGACACATCCATCATGTTATCTCCCCTCAAGGACTGCTTTTATTCATCCAGTACTGAATTGAACAAAACCTTGTCTGATTATAACCTTGGTTTCAAAATCAGCCTGCTGTGCTTTCCAGTGGGGCTTTCCTATTCTTAGATCTACCAGATTTCTGGTTTCCTTTGCTTTCTCATGCTCAAATATTAATGCCATCAAGTCTTGGTTTGCCTTCACCTGCTTGTATGTTAATGTCCATGAGTGTAGTCTGTCACCTAATGTCGTCCATGGCTTATTCTGTGTGGTTGTTCTGTCTGTTTTTATGTTGAGATTCAAGGCTTGTTGCTGCCACTATCTTCGCAGAATCCTCTCACCCTAGATTTTGACATAGATAATTTCTAAGAGATACCACATTTTAATAAATATGAATGGAAAAAATTAAAATTGAGAAGATTCTATCAATAACTTATTAGTAGAAGTACTTTTGAAAATGGAAACATTGAATTTTACTTGATTTATATAGCTGCAGAATATATGCCAATGCATTAAAACTGCCATAATAAATAATCTACCTATAGTCAGAAAAAAAAACTTCACGATAGTTTTGTCAGGTAAATATCATGTGATGATTTAATTATTTAGTGAGGACTTACTTCTAAATATTTATTCCTTTCAAAACAAATATATATTGCTAACTTAGTTGTGAAATATTTTTAAGAAAAAGGTAGAAAAACTATTTCAAGGTTGTTTTTTTAAAAATAAGATCCCAGTACAGAGAACAAGCTCTGGAGGACTGAAATTGCCTTGCTGGATAAGTGGATTGAATACCTTGGGAGGCAGCATCATATCTCTCAGGTCATCAGAATATTACTTAGAAATCACTGATAATGCTACAAAAGCTATTATCCCTGTGGCTCAAGAGAGCTCATGCAGCTTCCAGGGAAGGGAAGTAGAGTGCTGTAAGAAATGGTATTAGAAACATGAGCTCTTGCTGCAGTCCTGGTGTCTCTTTTTATGCTCTATATAATCTTGGGCAAGTCATTTAACTTCTTTTAGCCATGAATTCTTCACCTGTAAAATGTATACTATTATGAGACTTGTGGCACAGTAAAGGATATTGAAATAATTTGAAACAATTACAAATGCTGTTATTTATTATGAAATACCAATTTATTTTGCAAGGTGTAGTTCATACACAGCTCTACAATCTCTTCCTCAGTTTCCAGTCTTTAGTAAGTGGCACAGCCCCTATCCAGAAATTCAAGACGAAAGTCCTG
This sequence comes from Artibeus jamaicensis, assembly GCF_021234435.1. Lineage (NCBI taxonomy): Eukaryota > Metazoa > Chordata > Mammalia > Chiroptera > Phyllostomidae > Artibeus > Artibeus jamaicensis. Next base: position 28,778,677 of record NW_026522046.1, on the reverse strand, counting down.
ATTACTCCTTGTTTCCCTTACACACATACAACCAATCACCAAGGTCTACAAAGTCTACTTCTTGAATATTTCTTCAATCCATCTACTTTTCACTTTACTTATCACTAGCACTCTAGCTCCGGCTACCATTGTTTTTTGTCTGAATTATTGCTAGAGCATCCTTATATATTCTTTGCCTAGAAGCCTTACATTTTTCAAAAACAGTCTCCAGTGTTCAGGCAGAACAATTGTTCAAAAGTGCACATTATGACACTTTCTTCCTTAAGCTTTGGGGAAGGCAGGACCAATAAAATGGCATTGGTCCAGTCAAGATAGCATAACTTATATAAAACAAAATGGAATCAATGTCAACCAAGATGGCTGCCAGTCAGCCATGACACTTTGGTTCAACAGGGAAACTATCTAAGTCACACTAGACATATCTGGCAAGGAGACACACTCAAGATATCTGCACATGTGATCAGAGTAGCCATGTCTGCAGAGTGGGACCACTCATAGATAGGCTCCCAGGGAAATTTCACACTTACGAATAGGGGTTCCAAGACATTTATTGGAAAAGACCCAGAAAGATAGGGTATGCCACTCTCAATGCATAACTGAAGCAGGTTTCAGACCACTGCTGAGTCAACCAGGCTCCATACGCCAGAGTGCTGCTTCATGCCACATTGATCTCCCTTGGCATCAGCTGCTGAAGGCTCTGCCCTGTTGAACTGAGGACTCTGTCTGCCCTGCTGCCCACCTGGTTCCAGAGATCCTTCTTTGCAAGATGCTGACAACTACCTTGCCCATTGTGCTGTGTCACAGACCTGTAGACTGAGACTCTGGGACTCCCCAGAGATTCACCCCCCAGTGATTACTCTGTGTGTGTGTGTGTGTGTGTGTTATAATTTTCTTAGATTGTTAGAGTGTGAGTAGGGTATTAATGTATGTTGATGTTCTACTTTGAGTGAACCTGCATTCAATAAAAACTGAGTGAAGAGCATAGTTACTGGGCATGACTCTTGTGTATTCCTTGGTGCCAGGCTGCTCAGCAGGCAGCTAGCTGAGAGTTGCCCCACTGCCTTATAGGAGAGACTATATCATCAACAGATGCTCACAACAAGCCTTCTTAAAATATTACTGTTATATTTAGACAAATCTCTAACTCTTTAACATAACTTGTAAAGCCCTCACTTTCCAGCCCCATTTGTTACTAATCTCTAGTCCTTGTTCATTACTGTGCAGCCCAACAAAACTAGCGTCAGTTCCCCCAAAGTGCTGTTCTTTCCATTGTTTCTGCAACAGTGCCCTTGCCTGGAATATATTTTCGGCTCCTCCATGTCTAACGAGGGCACATACAAGCCTTTCCTGCATCTCAACACTAGCCGGTTGTCCCTCCTCTGTATTCACACAACACCCTAATTTGTGCTTGTTTTGCATTATACTTATGTGTTTATTTAACTGCCTTCCACATTTGAACACAATCTTCAAGAGGTCAAAGACTATATGCAACTTTTCTTTTATATCCATGGTGCCTCACAATGTTCATGAATGAATGGTTTACTATGTTGTTCCCAGAAAACTCATGCTCTATGGTCATAATGGCGAGTTGCCATTTTCCATGCAGGTTTGGCCAGGAGACTTTTCTAAGTCAAACCACAAAGACAGCTCCAACTCTGAAGAATAAGAAGACTCGTTCTTTCCCACTTTTATGTGGATGTTCGAAGTGTGTTGTAACATTTTATGAAAATCCCTGAAAATGTGATGAAGATCTTCTCAGTAACTGCTTTATTCCCTTTATAGATATTAAGTAGAATCTGTACATTTTAACATATGTGCCTTGTAGCTTTCTGTGGCATTTGTTGTCTTTCCTTCAGAAACATGACTGAAGCTCTTGAAAATACATAGCCATCCCGGAATTATTCTCTTGAGTCCTACTCTTACTAAACAGCCATCAATCATCATTATATATGTCTAAGTGAAATATCAAAAAGAAATCAAATGTTTACAATCACAAAGCTTAGGTGAGCCCTTGGTACCTCTAATCAGAAAAACTCCAAAAAGTGAAAAATAAAAATCAAGACACTAGAAAGAAAGAAAGAAAATCAATTGAAGTTACCATTCATTCGATACCTCTGTGTTGGCACTTTACAAGGGAAAACTACTACTCATAGGGAACATTTTACTGACTATAGCAAGGTAACAATCCGGGTTGTTCTCTTCATTTTTTACACCCCCGAATTCCCCTTTTCAAGGATATAGGAACATGCCTGATAAGAATAAAGCCCATCTAATGCACTCACTTTTGTTGTGTGGCTCTTAATACGGAAAATGTTTTTTTTTTTCTACCTGTTTCACTGTGGTATTTCTTTCCACTGTTGGGACAGCTGGGAACTTAGAAAATAAAAAGAATTTAGTATGTTTTATATTGGCAAAAGAGCTCTAAAAACCACACTGAAAGTTAATGGATCTTTTCAGCACTGTGTATTTTGAATAAACATAGGATACAACTCCTCTATGTAGGGGGACCCTCCAGTTCATCCTAACATGTCTGATATTGTATAGGGATGCTGTTTCACTAGAAATATCATCAAATAAACATCAGTTTGACAACAGAATCAATATTATTATATTCAAGGCAATAGTGATACATTGATGTTTGTGTGGTCAGAATGCCCCTGGGCTTTGGATAATTTAAAAAATTGAAAGTCAAGGAAAGGCCCAGGAGGTTCACAAATGGAAAGAAAATTGACTTAATAGTTATGAGTATTGGAATTTCAGTCAAACTATGGCTAGCTATGACTCCTTCAAAACCTTGTGAATATATGATTTAGTTTCCTTTGTGACTGAGGTCAAATGAGATTTTTTTTAAAAGGCAATGGATATTGAGAAGTTAAAAATATTTAACTGGTACATTTGAACCTGTAGGAGACCATTCTGTGTGGCATGGGCCCAGCTCCTACTCAGCGATGCACAGGACCCACACCCACAGATACGTTCTTTCAGGCAGAGAGTGGGGGGAATCAGGCCTGCCATATTCCTAGGCCGCTTTGAGTCTTGTTTTTTGCTAAAAACTCCCTCACACGGATTTGTGGCAAACATTTACTGCAAATTAACTTCCTAAAATCTATGCTAAAACTTCCAAGGATGAGTATAACTGGTTCAACCACTTTGTCCTTTTCATTTGCAAATATCCCTCTTCTGTGATGTCATTACCCGCATCCTCTCCTTTGTTTTCTGTAAAAGGTAACCACCTAAAGCAACCTGTGCATAGTAAATGAGGACCATCCTGTAATGTGCTGAGAAACCCAATAAAGGCTGGTCACGGCAAGGGCCAACGCTTTTGCTCCCCTTGAGAGAAAAAGCCATGCTGTCCCTTTTCCTCCACCAGACTTGGTAGTCCATGAGAATGTCTCATTTCATCCATGATGTGGACACTGTGGGCCAGTGTCCGCATCATGAACCTCTGCTAAAATATGGAGATGTGGACTCCTGTTCAGTTACTCTATAGTGCTTTTAGTGTGACCCTAGTCAACCAGGCACCTAAGGGACTTCTCTCTAGCTACTAGAGTCCACTTTGCCATCTGTATGTCACCTGAGTTAGGCTCAGAGTGTTGGGATATTACCACCACCACGCTCTCCCCAGGAAGCCTTTAACAAATTACTTCTGGAGTCTTTTCTCTTTTTTCCTTAATGAATCTAGCCAGAGGTTTGCCAATTTTATTACTCTTTTCAAAGAATCAGTTCTTTATTGATTTAATTTTTTGTATAGTCTTTTTGATCTCTATTTCATTTAATTCTGCTCTAATTTTTATTCTTTCCTTTTGTCTACTGATTTTGTTTTTCCTTTTCTAGTTCTTTAAGATGTAATGTTAAGTGTTTACTTGGGATTTTTCTTGTTTCTTGAGATAGGCCTCTAATGGTATATATAAACTTCCTTCTTATGACTGCTCTCCCTGTTAAAATAGCTATTATGAATAAGACAAGTAACAATAAATGTTGGAGAGGTGGTGGAGAAAAAGGACCTTCGTTCACTGTCGGTGGGAATGTAAACTGGTACAAGCAGTATGGAAAACAGTATGGAGGCTCCTCAAAATATTAAGAATAGAGTTACCATATAACCCAGCAACCCTTCTTCTGAGTATCTATCCCAAAACTTTGAAAACATTTATTTGCAAAGATATATGAACTCTTATGTTCATTGCAGCATTATTCACAGTGGTCAAGACATGGAAACCACCAAAATGTCTTTCAACAAGTGATGGGATAAAGAAGATGTGCTATATATATATCTATATCTATCTATCTATATCTATCAATCTATCTATCTATCTATCTATCTATCTATCTATCTATCTATCTATCTATAGTGGAGTACCACTCAGCCATAAGCAAAGATGAAATACTGCCATTTGTGACCACATGGAAGGATTTTGAGAAATCATGCCAAGTGAAATAAGTCAGAAAAAGTCAAGGGTTTCACTCATATGTGGAATATAAATCTGCAAGCAACAACAAAAAACAAGCAAAAAAGCCCTCTTGTAGACACAGAGAACAATACATTGGTTACCAGAGGAAGAGAAGTGAGGGATAGTAAAGGGTAAAAGGTATCAAATATATGGTGACGGAAGGAGATTTGACTTTGCATGATGGGTACACCATGTAATATTCAGATGATGCATCATAGAATTGTATGCTTGAAACCTATATAATTTTATTAGCCAATGTCACTCCAATAAATGTAATAAAAATAAATAAGTAAATAAAGTACAAGAACAAAGATGTTATCAAAATCAGCTAAATAAAATCAAAGTCCTTGGACATTTAGAAAAGGTACATCTACATAATCAACTACTGACTGGAGTTGGTGAAAGCCCTTGGGTATGTGTTCGACTCTCACTCCGAATTTTCCTGGGAAGGTCAACTTCCACTTGCCCTCCATCCCCTTTCTCCCTTTCTCTTCTCTCTCACCAGGGCTTCCCGACCTTCCCAAGCAAATGACTTTTGCATTTGAATTCTCATCTCAAAGTTCTTTCTAGGAGAACCCAATTTAAGAAAATAAAATTATACATTGTATGTTTAGTTATATTATTAAGGATGCTTTTGGAGTTCCCTTCCTTTTCTTTGGGGAGGGAAAGGGGCCCCTTTTTTCTACCATGGAGGAAGAGTGTGGGTAGAGTGATGGAAATAAGTTTCTTTTTAAAAGCCTGAATTACTCAAAAGGACATTTCTTTCTCTTGGCCCTCACCTTAAAATGTTTTGTGCTGAAGCTAGAAACCTGGTTGGTGTTAGGACACACTCTTTGAACTGACACCTCTAAGTAGTCCCTGCAGTGAGGCGGATGGCATAATCTTGGGTGGTTTTTTGACCTTGACCTAAAAGTTTTTGAACTTTTAGCTAGACAACAGAGCCTCTCAGTGAGCTTCCTATAGCAGGTCTTTGGGTTAAATCCTCTGCAGCTGCAAGCTGAAAGGTTCTCAGAAATTCACAGGGATGTAGGAAGAACTTGTTGAGATAGAGGCAGTGATCTTGGGACAAGTGTGAGCAAGGACAGCTGGGTAATGGAAACACAGGCAAGTGATCAGGCAGTGTCCTCACTGAGCATCCTGAGGGAGGTAGTGAACAGCTTCTGCCAGTTGGGAAGAGGAGACTTAGCTTCCAGCAAACCCATTTGCTGGAAGGAGGAGGAGATTTTTGGAGCCTCAGTTTTGAGCGGTAAGTACTTTACTGGCCAAAAACAAGGTAGGGAAGGAAGCACTGGAGAGGAGGAGGGCCGTAGGTGGACAGAATGGAGCATTCAAAGGTATAGAAGCTTAAAATAGCTCATATCTTTACTCTGGGAATGGTGTTCCCACAACCCCTGTGTAATGCTGCTACTCACTACTTACGGTGTTGTGTATTTTAATCTTTAATTAATAAATTGAAAAATGGCTCTAGATACCAATAACAGCAAGAGTTATAACTACTTAAACTTTTGAGAAGTAATGTCTTTTTCTTACTAAAAATATTTTTAAAACATTAAAATTGTCTTGACCATTGTGGGTCAGTGAGTTGGGCATCATCCTGCAAAGCAAAAGGTCATCAGTTTGATGCCCTGTCTGGGCACATAGGTTATGTCCTGTGGACTGTGGGTTATGTCCCCGGATAGGGCACGTAGGAAAGGCAACTGGCTGATATTTCTCCCTCATATGGATGTTTCTCTCCTTCTCTTTCTCCCTCCCTTCCCCTCTCACTAAAATAAAAAAAAATATAAATGAATGAATAAAAATAATCTTAAAAAAACTTTAAAATTGACTAAACTTGAAACTGCCATTTGATGCTTCTTTAAGTTACAATTTCTTGGCTGGCTTTTCTGACCTTTAACCAGAGTTACAGTGGTGTCAGTGCTTGTCATCTTCATCATAACTTATCTCCTGTGGGTCTTTCACATTTTGGATATCAGCGCAGACAGCTGCCTGGCACTGTTAGGATGGCTTCTTCCATCCTGTGGTGATTGAGGAGGAATTGCCGTATTTGAAAAGCCTTCTGTAGCTTTCCTGCTGATACAGATTGTCTTACATTTCAGAAGTATTTTGATTTTTATCATATTCAAAGCATTGTTTAACAGTAGGATATCTTTTTAGTTATTTTTGCTTTTGTTTCCAAGAAGACACCAAGAGTCACATTTCCCAGCCAGCTGACATCCTGGGTGTTAGTTCTAAGGACACATTAGTAAAGCTCCCAGCTCTATGAACCTTTTCTCGAAGCACATGTTTTATCTGTCAAGCTGTCAAGAATCCAAGGGAATTATCACTCCAGGGTTCAAAGTCCTTTTTTAAGAAACTTAGTGTCATTTTGCTGCTTGGTTTCCTAAGTCAGGATTGTAATTTAATTTATAATTTATATAGGACAACCTCTCTTCTAAGTGAGAAATAACTAAAATATCTAACACAAGAGAAAATGATTAAATTATAACATATCACTGAATTGTATAATAGAAATGTTTGCAATAGAACACTTGCATTCTAATTGCTATGTTAAGTAAAATCTTTATTCAAAATTGTGCAATTGTTGATTAGTTATTTAAAATAAAAAATATACTTAAGACTTCAAACCAAAGAATATATTTGATATTTAGCATTAAGAATCATCAAAGAGAAGTAAAAGTAACAGCTAATATAGGGCAGGAAATGGATAGGAGAGAATTTTTTTCCCACAAGCCTTGTAATACTGTTTGACTCTAAATTATATACATGACTTAATTTATGAAAATAAAAAAGAGGACTGGAAAAAGATTGGGAAATTCAGAGAACAACACTTTTTAAAAATATAAATTTGGTTTTGAATCAAATAATGTACGAATTTAGCACTGTTTAATTTGAATAGAGTTAGCTGTTCAGGAGGAAACTGAACTATGTTAAGTGTCTTTCCAAGAGTAACATAAGAAAGTAGGAAAATATATACCTTGTTCCCTTTATCATTTTGGTTGAATTTATATTGATACCATGCTTAATAAGTTTTAAGTAGTGGTTTACACTATTGTATCTGCAAGAGCAAATCTCCATCCTATGCAACAGGGTCTCTTCCATCCCTTTGGTCTGGAAGGACTTCCTAGGCCCACCAGTGCTTACAAAACCTGGAGAGAAGGCAAAAACATTTCTTACAATACACAGTACTGGAAACCTAAGAGCAAAAACTAGGTCAGAATCATGAAATATTGCAGAGGATCAACTTAGAGGAATCTGTCTGAAATGGATTCTCAGTGGAAGGCTTTTAAGATGAATATTAGAAACCAAAGTCAGGATTCAGAGGGTCAGAAACAGAGAGAGAGAACAAAGGAGCAATGAAGAGCACCGACAATAACCCACCGAGGCATTTAGATGCTGTTACTGCGATATTCTCTGGGTAGGCCTGATCTGTTTAAAAGGTTATAAATGGAAGGGATTCATTTATCTTCAAACCTCAATCTTGGGGTTAATGTGATGATTTTGGTGCTTGCTGAGGCAAGCAATGAGTTTTTAGGAGCTGCTGTCCTATACCATTTCTTGTGAACAATGTCCCAGGCAAGTCTTTGGTATTGACAAGGACTCTTGGTATTGCCAAATGCCTCTTCAGTGTTCGTATCTCCTCAAATTCTTTATTTTCAAATGTCACATGCTGTGGAATGGGGCCATATGAGTCATTGGTATGGAAGAAGCCAGTTAGAGTGAGAAGCCATCTTACCAGGCCTGAGGTGATGGGTGTCCCTTTTCTGGCACACATAGGTAACATGCACGTTAAAGGGACAGGAAGATGCTCTTCCCCCTGGGGCACTCTCATTGAAACTTAGCACTGGCTGTGCTGGTGGTTCTCTTAACAGAGGCAAAATTCCCTTACCATCATATACCAGGTGTCAATGTTGGGGAAAATGACAAATATAAAAATGACTGAGATAAAATGTGTTTGAGACAGGATTTATGTCCCAAGGTGACTTGGAAGGTGGGTCAGTTGCATTGTATGTAAAAGCAGTTAACAGAAGAAATATTTGTTATTCTGATGACATGCATCAGCTGGTCGTCTATCTCTGGGTAATAAGTAGCAGACAGCTGGTTGCAAAAGTGGAAGGTTTAAAATAGCACCCTGTAAAATCAAGATGCAAAATATGAGCTGGGGCTAAAGGCTGGTAATTGGACAGCCCACTGAGTATAGATCTTAATAAAGGGGCAGTGACTGGTGTGAAGGGAAGTAAATGGAGACATTGCAAGGTTTTGATGAGTTCAAATTGTAATTAAAAACTTTGAGTTTTAACTGGGGAAAGAACAGATAGAACTGGTTACTGGGACTAAAATTGGATGCCGAGGAAATTTATTAAATCACCATCCATAAATATTATAGATTAATACTGATCATTAGCAGTTGATTGCTATTGTGCTAAGTACTGTGATAAATATTTTAGGTACATCATCTCATTATATATAACTAGGTAGATTTTTAGTATTAAATTACTTTTACAGATGAGCAGGCTGAGGTACATATGAGGTCTGTTCAGAAAGAATCCAGCCATTGTTAATCTATTGAGAACAATATGCATAACATTAATGTAACCTGGCAGCCAGGGATATTGGACTGGAATGTGCATGGATGAACAATGATGACTTCACTGTACTAGTCATTGGGGGTGGAGGATACTGTTGAGTGAACATGTGTACTGTGTGGCTGTCACATTCAAAATGATTGAGCTAGTGATGAATCTGCATCAAATTTTGTGTTAAGCTTGAACATTCATCTGTGGGAACTGTCCAGATGATTCAGAAGGCCACAGCTATGGGCAACTGGTGATTGGCAGCTTCATCACAATAACATACCCTCTCACACATCAGGTCTCATGCAGTGCACAGTTTTTTGGCAAAATATCAAATCACCCAGGTGCCTCAGTCCCCCTACAACCCAGATTTGGTGCCCTGCAACTTCTGGCTTTTCCCAAAACTAAAATCACCTTTGAATGAGAAGAGATTTCAGACTGTGGATGAGATTCAGGAAAATATGATGAGGCAGCTTATGGTATTTGGGAGAACTGTGTGAGGTCCCAAGGAGCCTATTTTGAAGGGGACTGAGGCTTCATTATCTTATGTACAACATTTCTTGTATTTTTTATCTTCTTCAAAAAGGTCTCTGTTTTTTATTTTGTATGGCTGGATACCTTCAGGACAGACCTCATATGCTGTTACATGGTGTTTCAGTAAATAGTGAAGTGGTGTATAAAAAGTCCTCTTAACCAGAAGACCAAGAGAAAGTGGCATTGTGGAAGGCTACCTGACGTGGACTGGGCTAAGGGAGTTTGAGTTTTGACGTTCCAGTTTTGCCCGCTTAGGTAGAAGTAAATCAACACTCATTTCCTTTTTCATTTTCTATGATATATTTTGCTCATATGTGTTTCCATTTGCTTTTCTGTCACTTCTCCCTGTAAAATATTAAACAGATGCAAAAAAATTGTTTTATTTTTAAATAGCTCTTTTCTTCTTCCAGCTGTTTCAGAGCCAGCTCTCATTAATAAAGATGGACTAGTTAAAACATTGATGTCAAATGGTGAGTACTAGGAGTGCTCTTGTGAAAGACTGTTACACAATGTCTGCACCAGTAGCAATGACCGATGGTGTTCTCGCAGAAATCAAGGCCTCTGCAAATTGTGGGAATGATTAATGGTTACTTTATCTTCTGTTTACATGGCGGAGTGTGCACTTTATTATTCCTGGCGGTTTTCAATACAGGCTATATTTAACCAGAGTCTTTCAGTTTTATAAAATGATACTGCTATTGTACTTATGTTTATTCTCTCACAATTACATACGCCTACTGTCTGGTAGGTGTTATAATAGGTTCTGAGCATAAAGACTGAATAAGATGACACAATCCTTAGATTCTTAGGTAATGTGAGTTTGGAGGAGAAAAACATAAAACATAATTTAATAAATATTTGTCTAATTATAATGATGACAAATTGTCAAGGGATAACACAGATATCAAGATATCAAGACACTGATTTAATATGAAGATTAAGGAAGGGAAGTGCATGCCAGGTCATGCAAAGTCCTGTGGACCATCAGTGGATTTTATTTTGAAAGCATGAAAAATCACCACATAGACGGATTGATATGAGAAATATCTCCAACAAGAAACCACAGCAATAGAAAAATAATCAGATTGTAGCATCTTAGCATGGTGATATCTGAAACAGAATGAAGGGACAAGTTAGACAGTAAAGTAGGTGTCAGAACGACTTAGTTGTTGATCCACTAATGCAATTTGGGATTAGAAAAAACGAGAGATTTGTCATTGCTTTTATTAAGGCATAGTTGGCATACATTATTATGTTGTACAATATTATATTGTATATAATATGTTATATAGTAATAGTATCTTATACATTATTATAGTCATTTCAGGTAAACAACATAGTGATTTGACATATTTATGCTTTACGATGTGATCGCCACCTTTAGTTAGCATCTGTCACCAAGCAGAGTGATCCCCAGTATTATTGACTATACTCCTGTTTCCCTTTTTGACCCATCTGCCTACCTCCCTCCGCTCTGGCAACCATCGATTTGTTCTCTGTATCTATGAGTCTGTTTTGTTTTCTTCATTTTTGTGTGAAATTATGTGGCATTTGTTATTGTGTATCTGATTTCACTTAGCACAATACATTTCGGGTTCCTCAGGATTGTCACAAATGACAACATTTTATTCTTTTTATGGCTGAATAATATTCCATATACAGGGTGGGGCAAGAGTAGGTTTACAGTTGTTTGTATGAAAATAATACAATTATTAATAAATAAGAATGCAAGAATAAACTCTTTCCCACACTGCAAACCTACTTTTGCCCCACCCTGTGTATGTATATATCACATTTTCTTACCCATTTATTTGTTGGTAGGTGCCAAATTGCTTCTAGATCTTGGCTATTGCAAATGATGCTGCAGTGAACATAGGGACACATACATCCTTTTGAATTGGTGGTTTTATTTTCTTTGTATACATACCCAGGAGTGTAATTGGTGGGCCACATAGCAGCTTTATTTTTAAGTTTTTTGGGAATCTCCACACTGTTTTCCATAGTGGTTGCCCTAATATACAATCCCACTAACAGTGCAGGAGGATTCCCTTTAAAAGCAGGAAATTTGGATGGAAGGAACTAATTTTGATTTTTTTTGACCTTAAGAGTATTCATAAGAATGCTTTATAGGTTATGTCAGCCTGGTATTCTGGCTAGAAATGTGTCATTGGGAACCAACCACAGGACTTCTCTGTAGAGTTTGTGTACCTGGCTGAGTCCAAAGAAGGGGCAAATCTTTTCAGTTTGCACACAGGTGGCTTATGTTCACAATTTGTACATTCACAGAGCATGTCTACCCAGAAGGTCTGCCTTTTTTTTTTTTTTTGCGTTAATTCACACAAGCTCTATTAGGTGACAGCAGGTCTGATCTATAAAATTAATTTAAACTGGAAATTGGATGAACCCTCAAAAAATGAGTGTAAAAAAAAGAACTAGGAAGTCAATATAAGTGAGTGAGAGGAACTAAGTAACAGGATAATATGATGGGAGTATAATGTGAAAAGATTAAAGCAAACAGAATGAAGCTATCAAAGAGGGAGTTTTCAGCAGTACCAAATACAGAAAAAAATATTCAGTAAGAGTAAAGAATGGAAAACAATGATTGAGAGTTTAACAAGGGGGATATTAGAGAATTTAAATTTGATCATAGGATTCACGTTTATGTTATGTGTATGTTCATCCACTTATTCATTTATTGAAAATACTTATCGAAGCCCCTTCTAGGTTCCAGGCATGTGCTGGTGTGGGGAGTTTGATTAGGATGCTCAGGGGGTTTAGCTGATGAATAAGAGGATGGGGACTGAGGAAGCCCCTTTAAGCAGATCCATCCAAGAAAAGTGAATCTAGTTACTTTTAAAATACAATTAAGAAAACCAGTGTAAAGAGAATGGTTAAAAATTTATAGGAATATGTAGGAAAAAAGACAAATATGTGGGAATAAAGACTTTAGAGATTTGAGAAGGAAGAGAAGAGATGATAGTTACATGATTTGAAAGATGTTTGAGGTAGCGATTATATAAATTTTATGTCACAGACACTAAATTTATCAATCAGCTTTTGTGCCGCTCAAATATATTTTCTAGAATAGCTTCAAATGCTTTTTTTCAACCTCTAACATGAATTTGGGTATAGATTAACTATTAGATTAATAGACTAGTTTAAGTTAAAATTTACTAGATTAAAGCTTGGATGGTACATCTAGGACTGAGAACATAGAAATTTAGGCATTTAGTTAAATTCTTTGTTTTTATTTATCATGCAGTCTTTCACCTTTCCCTTAGTTTTTTCATGTATGAAGAGACAATCAATTAATGAATACATGAAGCCCTGGCTGATGTAGCTCAGTGGATTGAGCACGGGCCTGCGAACCAAAGGATTGTGGTTTGATTCCTAGTTGGGGCACATGCCTGGGTTGCAGGCCAGTTCCCAGCAGAGAATGCACGAGAGGCAACCATACAGTGATATTTCTCTCCCTCTCTCCTTCTCTTCCCCTCTAAAGATAAATAAATAAAATCTTTTTTAAAAAACGAATACATTACTAGGAAATAAATTCTGAGAAATTAATTTTATGTATAGGTAAATTGCACTGCAGTTTATATTTCTCATGGTTAACATTATTGATTTGCTTTTTAATGTTCTTAAATCATTATTTTTCATGTCATAAATCTTGGGCAGTAAAGATATTAGTGTTTCTGTATATTAAAAACAAAAACATTTACAAAATGAACCTTAAAGTTGTATGCTTTAGCCCTGGTTGGTGTGGCTTAGTGGATAGAGTGTTGGCCTGCAAACCAAAGGGTCGCTGGTTCGATTTCTAGTCAGGACATATGCCTGGGTTTTGGGCCAGGTCCCCAATAGGGGGTGCACAAGAGGCAACCACACATTGATGTTTCCTTCTCTCCTTCCCTTCCCCTCTCTAAAAATAAATAAATAAAATCTTTTAAAAAATTGTATGTTTTATATTAGCATTAAAGCATTATATACATATGAATAGATTTAATATAAAGTGTGCACAAGTTCTACACAGTTAACTAAAAAATATTTCTAAGAAAAATTTCCCAAAACATAAATAAATAGATTATACCATTTTTTAATAGTGAGGTCAGCTCATATTGTTTAAGATGTAAATACTGTCAAGTTGATATACAGATGTAATGCAATCCCACTTAAAATAGCAGTAAGTCTTTCTTTTTTTTGGTAGGTATCAACAAGATGATTCTGAAACTTATTTTGAAATAGAAGAACCTAGAATAAACTGGACCACATGGGAAAAGCACAAGGGTGGAGGACTCTCATTGCTTGATTTCAAAACTTATTATGAAACTATAGTAAGTAAGACAGTGCAACATTAGTATAAGGATATAAAACTAAGTCAACAGAACAGAATAGAGTTCAGAAAAAAACCCATCAACTAAGCTCAACAGATTTCTTTTTTTGATAAACTATTTTTTATTTTATTTTATTTTATTGATTATGCCTTTACATTTGTTCTATTTCCCCTCCTCTGTTTCCCTCTACCCTGCACACCCATCCCCCACCTCCTCCCCCTTTAGTTCATGAACACGTCTCAAGTTCTTTAGATTCTATATTTCCCTTGCTATTCTTACCCCCCATCTATTTTCTATCTACTGTCTATGCTACTTATTTTCTGTACCTTCTCCCCCCTTCTCCTTCTCTCATTCCCTTGTTGCTAACCCTCCATGTGATCTTCATTTCTATGGTTCACTCCTGATCTAGCTGTCCTCTTAATTTGCTTTTGTTTTAGGTGGGGTTGTTAATAACTGTGAGTTTGCTGTCCTTTCACTGTTCATCTTTTTTATCTTCTTTTTCTTAGGTAAGTCCCTTTAACATCTCATATAATAAGGGCTTGGTGATGATGAACTTCTTGAATTTGACCTTATCTGAGAAGCACTTTATCTGCCCTTCCATTCTAAATGAAAGTTTTGCTGGATAGATCAGTCTTGGATGTAGGTCTTTGAATTTCATGACTTGGAATACTTCTTTCCAGCCCCTTCTTGCCTGTAAGGTCTCTTTTGAGAAATCCACTGACAGTCTGATGGGAACTCCTTTATAGGTGATTGTCCCCTTATCTCTTGCTGCCTCTAGGATTCTCTCCTTCATTTTAATCTTGGCTAATATAATGGTGATGTGCCTTACTGTGTTCCTTCTTGGGTCCAACTTCTTTGGGACTCTCTGAGCTTCCTGGATTTCCTGGAAGTCTATTTCCTTTGCCAGAATGGGGAAGTTCTCTTTTATTATTTGTTCAAATAAGGTTTCCACTCGTAACTGTTCCTCTTCCCCTTCTGGTACCCCTATAATTTGGATGTTGGAGCATTTAAAGATGTCCTGGAGGTTCCTAAGCCTTTCCTCATTTTTTTGAATTCTTGTTTCTTCATATTTTTCTGTTTGGTCATTTTTTCCTTCCTTCTGGTCTGCTCCCTTGATTTGAGTCCCAGTTTCCTTTCCATTACTATTGGTTTCCTGTGCATTATCATTCACTTCAATTAGTTTAGCCTTCATATGTTCCTCTAACTTGTGACTAAAATCAACCGGTTCTGTGAGCATCCTGATCACCAGTGTTTTGAACTGTGCATCTGAAAGTTTGGCTATTTCTTCATCACTTAGATTTATCTGCTCTGGGGCTCTGAGTTGTTCTTGAGCCATGTTTTGATCTGTTCGCACCTGTTACGTATGAGGAGAGGCACTTTAAGTGTTCACTAGGGCGGGGCTACCCAGGTCGCTGGGTTGTGACGCTGTATGTGGGGGCGGGGTCAGAGAGGGAGCAATGGTGGTCTTCTCTGCTCGCCCAGTCCGCCTCACCACTTGCCCCTGCTGGCTTATCCCAGCGCAAAAGTGCGAGCCCACCACCCCGCTCCACTGGGGCCTGCGCAATCTGTCTCAATGCTCGTCTCTTCACTGGTTTATCTGCATGCAAATGCGCGACTGACTGCAGAGAGCCAGCCACACTTCAGACAGCCAGCCAGCCACACTTCTTCCCTGGGTTCCGTCCATAGCTAGCCCGCACCTGGGATCGTCGCCCCGCCTGCCCCTGCCTGTGCACCACCCGGATCTTTTTTGCCCGACCCACTCTGCTGCTGGCTTCATCCCTCTCACTGGTTTAAGTGAGTGGTTCTTTATTTTTGGAGTCCGTATTCAATTTTCTGTGTGGTTTCGTTGCGTTTATTGTTGTTAAAACTTTATTGTTTTTAGATTTGGTTGTGCGAATATGCAAAGTATTCCCACCTACGCCTCCATCTTGGCGGAAGTCCCTAAACTCAATAGATTTCTAATGGAGGTGCTCAGTATTTCAATGGAGAAAATAATATTTCCAAAAAATGGCGTTGGAACAACTAGATAAATGGATGACAAATAGTTAACCTTGATCATTACCTCACACCATTCACAAACATTATTTTGAGATGGATGATAGACTTAAACATAAAAACTAAAACTATGAATATTACACAAGAAAATGAATAAATTGAACATAATCAAAATTTAAAGCTATGCTCCAAAAGCACCATTAAGAAAATGAAAGGTAAGTCATAAACTGGGTGATAATACTTGTAACACATATCAGACAAAGGACTTGACTTGTAGACAGTAAACTTAAAGAACCTACTAATATTAAGGGGATAATAATTAAATTAATGAAAAATTGAACCGAAACTTTACAAAAGAAGATATGTGAATAGCCTATAAAACTATGCAGCGTTACTAGTCACAAGGGAGATGCAATTTAAAGCCACAGTAGGATATCATTTTGCCCCCATGAGAGCAACTGATGAGCATGAGGAAGAAATTAAACAATACAGGTGGAATTGTAAAATGCTAATATATCTCTGGAAAAGTTCTTGCCATTTTTTTTTACAACAAAGAGTTTTATTGGCTAAGGAATTTACTGGAATTGTGTCCTGAATATCCTTTTCCTCTTAAATGTCCACTCAGTACTTTCAAAACCAACATATATATTTTTTAAAGATTTTGTTTATTTACTTTTTAAAATTTTTTAAAATTTAATTATTGTTCAAGTATAGTTTTCTGTCTTTTACTCCCATCCCAGCCCACCCCCAGTGCTCCCCACCTCCCTCCCATTTCCACCCCCCTTACTTTTTGTCCATGTGTCCTTTATACTAGTTTCTATAAATACTTCCCCTTTCCCCCCTGAAATTCCCTTCCCTCTTCCCTCTGGTCACTGTCCCCCTGTTCTCTATTTCCGTGTCCTTGTTTTTATTTTGCTTGCTTATTTTTTTTGTTGTTTAGCTTCCTGTTAAAGGTGAGATCATATGGTATTTGTCTTTCAACACCTGGCTTATTTCACTCAGCATAATGCTTTCCAGTTCCATCCATGTTGTTGCAAAGGGTAGGAGCTCCTTCTTTCTTTCTGCTGCATAGAATTCCATTGTGTATATGTACCATAATGTTTTGATCCATTCATTTACTGATGGACACCTAGGTTGCTTCCAGCTCTTGGCTATTGTAAATTGTGCTGCATTGGGGTGCATAGGTTCTTTTGGATTGGTGTTTTAGGGTTCTTAGGATATAATCTCAGCAGCTAAATGGATAAGAAAGAATTACCCACACATTTGCTGCCTACAAGAGACCCACCTCAGGACAAAAGACCTACACAGACTAAAAGTGAGGGGCTGGAAACAAATTTTCCAAGCAAACATCCAGGAAAAAAAGCTGGGGTAGCAATACTCAGACAAAATAGACTTCAAACAAAGGACCGTAAAAAGAGACCCAGAAGGTCACTTCATAATACTCAGGGGGAAAATTCACTAAGAAGACATAAACATTGTAAATATATATATGGACCCAACATAGGAACGCCCAAATATATAAAGGAAATTTTAGAGGACTTCGGGAAAGATATTGACAGCAATACAATTATAGTTGGGAATTTTAACACCCCACTGTCAAAAATGGACAGATCTTCCAAACAAAATATCAACAAAGATATTGTGGAATTGAACAACATCCTAGATGAAATGGACTTAATTGATATACATAGAACCCTTCATTCCAAAGAAGCTAAATACACATTCTTTTCAAATGCACATGGAACATTTTCAAAGATAGACCACATGATAGGACACAAAACAAGCCTCAACAAATTCAAGAAAATTGAAATCATCCCGAGCATTTTCTCCGATCACAAGGGACTGAAACTAGAAACCAACCCCAAGAGGAAAGACCCAAAACATTCAAAATCATGGATACCGAATGGTATGCTATTAAACAATGAATGGGTCAAGAATGAAATTAGAGAAGAAATCAAAAAGTTTCTGGAAACAAATGAAAATGAACTCACGATAACCCAAAACTTATGGGACACAGCAAAGGCAGTCCTGAGAGGGAAGTTCATAGCAATACAGGCTTGCCAATTTTTTATAAAGTTAAATATACAACTACTTGATGACCCAGCAATTCTATTCCAGTGTATTTACCTCAAAGAGATGGAAATATACATCCAAAAAGGTACATGTAAAAGATTGTTCATAACAGATTTTTTCATAATAACTAAGAGCTAGAAATAGTGTAAGTGCCCATCAATAAGAAAATGGATAAACAATTTGTGTACAATGGTGTATTGCTCAAAAATAATGAATTTGATGCATGCTACAAAATGACTAAAACTTAAAAACATATTGAGTGAGACACAAAAGACTACAAACTGTATGATTCTATTTATATAAAGTTCAAGAACAAGCAAAACTAATCTATGGTGCTAGAAATCTGAACAATAACTGGCCATGGCAGGGTGTTATCAAAACTCATAGAAAGATTTACACATGAAGTATAAATAATGTTTACCTCAATAATAAAATAAATTAGTTATTTCTACAAAAAACAACAGCTAATCAAATAGTTTGACTTTCTGAAGGTCGGGTCATTGTTTCATTGGAGAGTCCGTGCACTACACAAGTTAATAGCCAGCTTCAACGTTATATTGCTTAGTTGGAATCCTGCTTTCAGTACTACGCATTTCTGAGACTCCATTTGCAATCTTTAAAGTGGCATTTTTGTTTGTGTTATGCATTCATCCTTCTTTTATGTTCTTTTGTTTGTTTGCTTGCTTCACTCAGAACACTGGTTCAGAAACTTACAGCTTGGGATTCGTGTTAAATATATCCCATGGTGATGTCAGGGAAACTTCAGGTTTAGTCTGACAAGGACTTGGCCCAGGTGCTGGCTGGTGGCTGTCTCTGCTCCTACCTCGACTGCAGGCAAAAATGCCGATCAATGGTTCCATTGTGTCCAACACTGAATACTTGGTCCTCTCCTCTGCTCATACTCTCAAGAAGGACCTGTATGCAACACTCTAAATGCCAGTTACTCCAGAAGACTGTGTACAATCCTGAGCCTTGTAGGTTCACGGGCAAGTTCCACCTTATACCTCTGTTTCTGTTTTGTTCTTGACCCATTTATTTATTTATTTATTTATTTATTTATTTATTTATTTAAGAAAGAGGGCAAGGGAGGGGAAAAGGAGAAGGTGAGAAACATAGATGTGAGAGAGAAACATCAATTGGTTACCTCGCGTATGTTACTCAACAGGGGATTGAACCCACAACCCAGGCATGTGCTTTGACAGGGAATCGACCTTTCTCTTTACAGGATGACCCCCAACCAATGAAGCCACACTGGTCAGGGCTTGGCTCACATAATTTTGAGCAGAGATGTGTATTTTTAAGTTAAAACATTTGTTTGTCTCTTATTAGTCTTGGTTGGAGGGTATTTATGAAGAGATATTCTGCATTGTGCTGACAGGGAGTCAGACATGCTTAAAATCTTCAGTATGCCTGGCATATTTACTACTCATTGTAATTTCATACCATTAAATACCATCACTCTTATTCTACTCCCCCGCAAATCCCCTGGTAACTACAACCTTGCTCTCTGTTTTTCACAGGTTTAACACTTTCAGATTCCACATATAAGTGATATCATACAGTAATTGTGTTTCTTTGTCTGACTTATTTCACCTAGCATAATGTGTTCGAGGCCCATTCATGTTTTTAAAAACAAGAAACTATCTTCCTTTCTCACATCTGAATAATATTTCGTTGTGTTTATGTACCATATCTCTAGTATCTATTCATCCAATCATGACCATTCGGGCCGTTTCTAAATCTTGGGCATTGTGAGTAATGCTGCAATAAACATGGGAGTGAGTACATCTTGTTAAAATCCTGTTATTACGTCCTCTGGGTATATACCCATGAGTCAAATTGCCTGATTGTATGGTAAGTCTACTTCCATATGGTTTCCCATAGTGGTGAGACTACCTCACATTCCCACTAACAAGGTGCAAGTGTTCCTTTTTTTACCACATCCACACCAGCACCTGTTGTCATCTTTTGTCTTCTTGATTCTAAGAGGTATGAAGTGTGATTTTGATTTGCGTTTCTGATCGCTCATCTCCTTTTCTTCGTGCAACACTCTGTTTACTTATTGATGCACCTACTCAAGGACCTCTTGGTTGTGTCCAAGGTTTGGCAATTATGAATAAAGCTGCTATAAACATTGTGTGCAGGAGATTTTAAAATCATTTACATAAGTACCAAGAAGCACAATTGCTGGACTATGTGGTAGGAGTCTGTTTAGTTTTCTCAGACACAGCCAGACTGTATTCCAAAGTGGCTGCCCCATTGGCATTCTGACCGACAATGAAGGCGAGTGCCCGCTGCTTCATCCCCTCACCAGCTTTAGGTGTCGTCGGTGTTCTGGATTGGAGCCCTTCTAATAAGTGTGTAGTCAATTCTCATCATTGTTTTAATTGGCAATTCCCTGATGCTAAACATGTTTTTATATGCTTATTTGGCATCTATATAATCTTTGGTGAGGTGTCCATTCAGATCTTTTGTCCATTTTTAAATTGGGTTGTTACTTTTCTTATTGCTGAGTTTTATGAGTTGTTTGAGTATCTTGCATAACAGTCCTTCATTAGTTGTGTTTTTAGCAAATATATTCTCCCAGTCTGTTGTTTACCTTTTCACTCTCTTGACATTTTCTTTCATAGAGAAAGTTCTTAATTTTGATGAAGTCCAAATTAACAATTTCTTCTTTCATAGATTGTGCCTTTGGTGTTATATCTAAAACATTGCTGCCATATGCAAGGCCTTCTCCCATCTTGTAAGATCTTTACAGTTTTATGTTTTACATTTAGAGCTCTGATCCATTCTGAATTAATAAATTCACTTTAAACAATTAATTTTTGTGAATGGTATGAAAGCTGTATCTAGATTTTTATTTTTGTACATGGAAGTCCAGTTGTTTCCGCACCACTTATTGAAAACACTTTTTAAACATGTTTTTCCAACTTTTTTGGTATGTAATTGATGCACAACATTGTGTAAGTATAAGATCTACAGTGTGATGATTTGATGTAGACGTACACACACACACACACAAAGTTTGTTCAGATAAAGCCCAGCTTTTGTTAGTATAACAAGAATAGCTGGCATGACATTGATGTAACCTGGCAACCAAGGGTAGTGTACTGAAATGCATATGCATGAACAAAGATGACTTCAAGTACTAGTCAGTGGGGGCGGTGATGCCACTAAATGAGCTTGTGTACTTTATGGCCATTGCATTTAAAATGATTGAGTGGGTAGAGCAATGAGTCTGTATCAAATTTTGTGTTAAACTTGAACATTCCTTGCAGAAACTATTCAGATGATTCAGAAGTCCACAGGTTTGGGCAACTGGTGATTGGAGGCTTTATCACAACAACACACCCACTCATACATTACATCTCATGCAGAGGTTTTTGGTGAAACATCTAATCACCCAGGTGACTCAGCCTCACAGCCCAGATTTGGCACCCTGTGACTTCTGGCTTTTCTCAAAACTCAAGTCACCTTTGAAAGGGAATAGATTTCAAACTACCAATGAGATTCAGGAAAATACAGCCAGGCAGCTAATGGCAAATAGGAAAACTGTGTGAGGTCCCAAGGTGCCTACTTGGAAGGGGACCGAGGCATCATTGTCCTATGTATATTGTTTCTTGTATATTGCATCTTCTCCAATAAATGTCTCTAGTTTTCATATTTTGTAGCTGGATACTTTGTGGACAGACCTTGTATATTGTGAAATGATTACTACAATAAGGTTACTTAACACATCTATCACTTTTATTTGTGTGTATGTGATGAGAACATTTAAGACTACTATTTTAGCAGCTTTTAAGCATACAATTCAGTATTTTTTACTATTGTCATCATGCTGTGTACTAGATCCCTAAAGTTTATTAATTTTATGAATGAAAATTTCTACCCTTTGATTAATATCTGCTCATTTTCCCTGCTCTCAGCTCCTGGTTACCACTAGTCTACTCTGTTTTCTTGAGTTTAGTTGTTTAGATTCGACATATAAGTGATAAGAGACAAAACTGGTCTTTCTCTGTGGACATTTCACTTAGCATAATGTTCTTAAGCTTTATCCATGTTGTAGCAAATGGGAGAACTTTCTTCTTTTTATGGCTGTATAATATTCCATGGCATGTACTATATACATCATCCGTCAACAGAGACACCTGGCTTTCTTCTACCTTGTAGCTATCGTGAAGAATGCTGCTGTGAAAATGGTTGTGTAAATATCCCTTTGAGACTCTGTTTTCAGTTTTGGAGGGTATATATCTAGAAATAGAATTGCTGGATAGCACGGTAATTCTACTTTTAACATTTGATGAACTAAAATAGAATATTCCAATTCATCCTGTTAACTTAGGGTTTGTCTGGTTCAGTAAATAATCACTAATGCCTTTAGGAAAATTTGAAAGTAAACAACTGTCTCATTGTGAAACTTTCAGGTAAAAGGCACTTCTGTATACTGTGTCTTTTTCTAGATGAGGTCATAATCAATTTCACACTCCAATATTGCTTCTCTCGGAAGGACACTTTCCATTGAACCACAGTGTTATCAACCCATGATTAGAATTGAAGTTTCCTACTTATTTCTTTGTCAACAATACTTTGTTAATCCATTCTTTATCTGCTAAATCTGGGACACCTAAACACTGTCCATTTGTCCTAAGGCTTGTCCTCACCCAAGACCATGAAATCAATGCTATTCCACCTGCTCAGTACTTGGCTCCGTATCAAGTTAGCCATTTTATTCCTGTGGGTTTCAGTTTTGGATTATTATTCAAGTTCATAAAAGAGAATTATGTTACTCAGCATAAAGTTTATTGATTTTAAGAAAGCAGCCCTGGCTGGTGTGGCTCAGTGCACTGAGCACTGGCCTGCAAACCAGAGAGCTGCTGGTTTGATTCCCAGTCAGGGCACATGCCAAGGTTGCGGGCCAGGTCCCTTGTGGGGAGTTGGGCGGTGCAAGAGGCAACCACACATTGATGTTTCTCTTTCTCTCCCCCTTCCCCTCTCTCTAAAAATAAATAAATAAAATATATTTTTTAAAAGTGTAGAGTACTAGGAGCACAGAATCATGCATAGAACAGCATAATGGAAGCAGCAGACTTCCGGATGCAAATTTGATGTCCTGTGGAATGTGTTTTGATCATGAGGGATGTCAACGGGCTATGTTTGGGTAGCACCAACACAGGACGTCCTCAAGACCTTGGGTCTTTTCAGCTTGCATACTTGGCCAGTTTCCTAGAACCAGAGAGATGTAGACTTACTTCTCATTTGTTAGTTTAGCTCTAGACCCTAGTTTACCAGGCTATAATAAACAATTCTGATAATGAAGTTCAGCATGCTCAAGGACATTTATTTTCAAAGGATACATTCTTGCAGTTGATACTGAAAAGAGTTTGACAAAGGGCCATGCTTCACTGGAGTTTCCCTGTGGCTGGAGGGGAAGATTTCCAACCCAGTGGTTAAAGCACTCCTTTCTGGGTGTAATTCCAAGGATATGGGCTTGCACCTTTTTGTCTCTTTCCCACAAAAAGAAATTTGTCACAAAATTTCTTTCCTATTCTGTAATTCTAATCACTTTGCTTTGATTTTGGTTCATGCATTTACAGGGCTAAAGGCATCCCAGGTCCTAGAAGGTTCGCACTGTTTCTGTTTTCACCAGTTCTTCCAAGACTTGTATTCTGATCTTCAGACTTATGTTAGGGGCTCCATGTCTATTGACCTTAACTTTGTATCTAGTTTACTATGTGCTCACACTGCATCTGTGCACAGATCTTTGGCCAAAGTCTCCTTTCTATGTATAATTTCCCTAATACACCATACACCTGCTTGATGGGAGTAATTGCTGCTTTGGTCATTTTTTTCTTCTTTGCTGGTAAAGTCCCATTTTATGTGTGTTTCTACATTTTTTCCCATGTCTGAAAGCTAAAATTTGAATAATTATATATCATTTGATGGTGGTAGGTTTAGTTGTGAGCATGTGACCTCTTTCTGGGTAACGGTAGTGAAGCTGGGAAATGTTTTTTCTACTGACATCTAAATTAAGAATAAGCTAATAGATATGACTTAATTTAACCTCCACAATCCCACTAGTTAGATACTGTTAACAGCAGCTATTATAAATGAGGAGATTGATGTTCAAGAAGGTAAATGCTGCCCTGGCTGGTGTAGCTCAGTGGATTGAGTGCAGGCCTGCAAAACAAAGGATTGCGGTTTGATTCCCAGTCAGGTCACATGCCTGGGTTGCAGGCCTGTTCCCAGCAGGGGACACACAAGAGGCAGCCATACATTGATATTTCTCTCTCTCTCTCTCCTTTCATTCCCCTGTGTCTAAAACCAAAATAAATAAAATATTTTTAAAAAGAAGCAACAACAACAAAAGAAGGTAAATGCTTCCATCGCTCAAAACATATTTGCTGAAATGAATAACATGCATAATCTCCATAGAGTAAATATGAGGAAAATATAGTCAAAAGTCTGATATTGTTACATTAGGAAGCTTAGAGACATTTTTATAAGATTTTTTCTCAAGTTAGATGAAGCTACACATTAATATATGTCATAACTCTTGAACATATCAGATAATGTTTCCACTTATTTAATTATTGAACCTATGCATGACAAGTTCTATTTTGGGCAGGGACCATATTGTATCCCCATCTTCTAGCTTGCATAATTGAGTTCAGTGCCATCAATAAGGTTAACTTTTAAAATAATAAAAGAATGAATTTTAAAAATCTTGCTTTGCTTCTTCCTAAATGCATCAGGCTGCTGTGAGTCTGAGCCCTTGAG
Source organism: Artibeus jamaicensis (assembly GCF_021234435.1). Classification (NCBI taxonomy): domain Eukaryota; kingdom Metazoa; phylum Chordata; class Mammalia; order Chiroptera; family Phyllostomidae; genus Artibeus; species Artibeus jamaicensis. The sequence goes on along the minus strand of NW_026522046.1, from coordinate 28,753,951 downwards.
CAACATGGAAGAGATATCGTGAAACAAAATGTGGTCTGCATTAAGGAAATAAGACCAATCTTATTTGAGATCAATTTTATATAAAACTTTCTCTTTATACTTGAAAAAGACCTAGCAAATTTGCTAATATCTTGTGATTCTTATAAAGATTTTAGAATTTAGATTATTCTATAAAATCCTTTTTAATAGTTCTCTTCTTTGAACATTTGCAAAAATTGAATCTTAGTATAAATATCTGTTTTTATACATGACCAGTCGGACAACAGAACATTTTCTCTAACTTAAAATTTATTTTTCATAGAATTGGCTTCTCCCTTACAGCTTTGGGAATGCCAACTGGTGAACTTCAACTGAATGTACTTCCTTGCATTTTAAAAACGACAGGCATGACTACTCTGTGAAATTACATGTGATCATCAAATTGAAGTTTGTTTGTTTGTTTGTTTGTTTGTTTGTTTGTTTGTTTAATAGCCATGTTGGCAGGGAGAGGACTCCACAAATCAGTTTTGAAAAGAGATTGCATTCTGGGAGATTTCCAGTGAATTTATCAGTTGAGAAACGGCTTGCTATGTTGCAGAAATGTTGTTTGTACTCATTAAGAAAATTTTGTGTTCTATTAAAACTTATTTAAAACAAACCAAAGAAAAACTCTAAACCCAATGCAAATAGGGAAGTTACTGTGCTTTCTGTCCCAGGCGATGGCCATCTGCCTGTGTGAACACAGCCAAGAATTCGATCCTGCCTTGCAGTTTCTCCATGACAGGGAGAGAGCCGCTGGCCAGGCAGAAGGAGAAACAGCCTTGAGAATATCAAGGGCCTAACTCTGATCTCCGCCATCCCTTAACCTATATTTCTCTCGCCACATATCCTTCTGCAAACCATTATCTGCCTAAGTCAGACCGGAATTTGTCACGTGTTCAGTCACCCTATCCTTCCAGGGAACTGAGCCTTGTGTTCATGCAATTATATGCAGCACTCCCCATGCAAGACTCTAGCATTAATTTAATAATACAACAACACTCAAGTTAATTGCTTTCTATTGAGCTGGCCTTGAATTATGCAGAGGCATATAAAAGGTTGCCGGCAGATATGATTTCAATAGCCTGGAGACAACCACATTCTCAGGAGGACAGCACTACAATTCCAAAAAATGCAGCCACCTCTTCTTTGATACTTGTAATGGTTGGAAAGCACCTGCAGGTACAGATTCAACAGTAAGATAATTAGATATACCTGAGAGTAATAAGGTGCTTTATTTTACACTAGATACCAAAGGCAGATATTAAATTGCTTTAGGAGAGTTGGTCTGGGGAAGGAGACAGCACTGGACACCTGTCAGGAAAGTGGGCTCATATCAGAGGAAAGGAATCGCGACACTATGAAAGTCCTAGAGAAGAATGTAGGCAGGGAAATCTCAGATATTCCACGCAGCAATATTTTCATCAATATGTCCCCTAGAGCAAGGCACATAAAGGAAAGAATAAACAAATGGGATGTCATCAAAATAAAAACTTCTACACAGCTAAAGAAAACATTAGCAAAGTGAAAAGGGAACCAACCATATGGGAAAATATATTCTCCATGATACCTCAGACAAGGGTTTGATCTCCCACATATATAAAGAACTCACACAACTCCACTCCAAGAAGACAAACAATTCAATAAAAAATGGGCAGAGGACCTAAACAGACACTTCTCCGAGGAGGACATACAGAGGGCCCAGAGACATATGAGAGGATATTCAGCACCACTAGCCATCAGAGAGATGCAAATTACAAGCACAATGTGATACTACTTCACACTGATCCGAATGGCCATTATTCGCTAATCAACAAACAAGTGGAGAGGATGTGGAGTAAAGGGAACCCTAGTGCACTGCTGGAAATGCAGACTGGTGCAGCCACTGTAGAAAACAGTACGGAATTTCCTCAGAAAATGAAAAATGGAACTGCCTTTTGACTCGGCAATTCCAATGCTGGGATTGTACCCTAAGAATCCTGAAAAACCAATTCCAAAGAACCATCACCCCAATGTTCATAGCAGCACAATTTACAATAGCCACATGTTGGAAGCAACCTAGGTAGGTGCCCATCAGTAAATAAATGGATCAAAAAAACCTTAGTACGTTTACACAATGAAATACTGTGCAGCAGAAAGAAAGAAGGAGCTTTTACCCTTCGCAACAGCATGGATGGAACTAGTGAGCATTATGCTAAGTCAGACGGTGAAAAATAAATACCATACAATCTCACCTACAAGTGGAACCTAATCAACAACAAAAAAAAACAAGCAAGCAAAATATAACAGAGGCATTGAAATAAAGAACAAACTGACAGTAAGCAGAAGGGAAGGGAGAGGGGGCTAATGGGGGAAAGAAGGGGGAAGGTGGCCAAGGAACATGTATAAAGGACCCATGGACAAAGCCTAAGGGGAATAGGACCGAGGGTGGGTGCAGCGAGGGAGAGTGGGGGGGGGATGGAGACAACTGTACTTGAACAATAACTAAAAAGAAGAGGGAAGGGGTTTGGGGGAGGTAATACAAATGGAGAAGTTTAAAAATCAGACAAAAGTTTCCATGTTTTCAAAATTTTAAACATGTTGACATTTGGCATGTTGTTTCAGATTTTTTTAAATGATGAAAATTAAAGTTGAAGTCCCCTCCTTTCTGTTTCCAGTGTGTATCATTCTTCCTCTCTCTGGGAGAAGTTCTGATGATGTTACTGTGTATCCAGCCCACGTTTTATGCTTTTATTGTATACAGATGTGTGTGAAACCAATGTGTAGTTGTTGCATTTTTTAATGTACAGAACTGGCTTCCTATACGGATGTATTTTCCTGCATGTTTTTGAGCTGTATCCACTTTAATTGTTGCATATGTTCATGTGTTTGAATGTATCACAGTGTATTTATCTCTTCCTCACCCTTGGACATTATTTTCAAATGCTCATTATTATAGGTATTCCTGGGACGAAATTCATGACCACGGCTCCTTCTGCTCTGTGGAAAAACCTCTCTGGGAAGCTAAGCAATTAGTTATGCTCCCTGGGCAGGAGGCACTGAGTTGCCCTTCCTGACAGTCGTGACTGTTTATGGAGGAATGCCGACTTAATGCAAACACTGATGCTTTCTTCTAATTAATGCTTACAACTATGTTTGAATTCCCTCATGGAATTCCTTCTCTAATAATGCAAGTTTGATCCACTTTCCAATCCTTTAGTGTGGTAAGTTGATTTAAATTTTCAAGTTTGTTTAAGGTCAAATATAATAGTTTTCACTTTTGCTAGTAAATGATCTTTCTCTAGGGATTTGCAGACTTTAAGTTATATCCACAAACAATGTCTTCTGATCATTATTTTCACTTTCCTTTGTGGTTCTGTCTCCATTTCCATTTCTAAACTCATGTGTGTTTATCTCTTCTGTTTTTCTTGCTCTGATCGATCAATACCTTTCGTATTTTCAAAGAGCCAGGTTTGGATTTATTTTTCCATTTAAAAATAATTTTTGGATTCTTCTTATTTATTTCATCTTTTACTTTTTTGAATCAATTATTTTTATGGTGTACCTAACATTTTAATGTTTTATGTATTAAATCTCCGACAGAATAACTGTATCTTTTTAAGGTTTTTTTAACATAAAGTCTTGGATTGTTAACTCTTCTATGCGCTTTATCTGCATATTCTCACTCATCATCAATCGTCTTTCTATAACATTTTTACTATGTTATTGTGAGCTCATTTTTAGTGGCCTTCATTTTTTTCCCGTGGGTGTCCTTTATAGCCTACATTGTAAAGATCTATTCCTTAGTTGGTTGTGCATTATTTCTCTTTTCTATTCCAGTAAAAAAACTGCTCTTGGACCATTTTTATGTTAATCTTTGGACTTAATGCTCCTTGAACCATTAGGATAATGAGTCCCCGTCTCCAAGCCTATCCATAACACAAAACTGGAGTTTCGACTTCTAAGGATCCCTTCCTTTTCCCTGCTTACAGCTCCACCATAGATGAGTTTTATTGTATTTTCTCTGCTGCAGTGAGTGAATTTTTATACACTTTGGTCTTTACTGAGCATCCCAGGCTTTGTGGCAAATGGGATGCTCCAAATGGGATCTTTGGTTTCAGATCCATGCTTTTCAAGAGCCGTGGTCCTTGCTGCCTGCCTCAGGATGGGGGTGGGACACGAAAAGGCAGCCCCTGGTGTATGGGGCAGATTGAAAGGGCTGCAATAACAGCTCATGTTTTTAAGTCTCTGCTGTTCAGTTCTGGCTTTATTCTGTCATTTATGGGTTTTAATTTCTTAAGTGTGAGCTGAAAAATGCGTTAAAAATCTTTCAACACCTTTGAAATTTTATCCTTGATTGTGGATGTTTTTAGCAGGACCCTTTCCCAGTGATCTCAGTGTGTCATCCCGTTAGGACCAATGTCATTTTTGTTTGTTGATTCAAGTTTGTTTTTTTTTTTAATAGGTGAGTTTAGGCTCTTTGCATTTTGATTATATTGGGATTTACTTCTAACCTCTTTGTGATTTTTTTATTTCATGTAATTTTTCTTTGCTTTTCTTTTTCTCCTTTTTTGTCTTTCATTGGTATAGCATTTTTTTTACTTACAATGTCAAAATGTGTACTGTTTCTATATCTCTGTTAACAGAAAGAAAAATTTAGCTACCGATGGACAATTGCCCCTAAACATTTATCTTGTTCTCTTATTATTATTTAAAACAATAATCCAGTCTCTTTTTAAAGTGAAAACATTGTTCTTTGGCTTTCTTTTTGCTTTTACAGTCAATATTTATTTAGAGTGGTTTTATTCTTTCCCCAGTAGAATTCTGGGGAAATTTATTCTGTTCTGTTATGGACCAGGTTTCTCACCAAAAACAATAGAAAAGAGGAACTCATATATAGAATATCAGAGAGCTACCAAGGCATGATGATTCAAGGGCCAACATTTTGGAAAGAGCAAAAACAGAGAGATGCACTTAGTACTAGATGTCACATTTTCCCTCCAAGCATTTTCAACTCTAATGTGGCAGCTGAATAGTTAAACAAGGTGGAGAGTGGGTGGGACAGGAGAGAGTAATGGGGGGAAAATGAGGGCAACTATAATTGAACAACAATAAAAAATTTTAATTAAAAAAGAAATTAGTACAGAGTTTGAAAAGCTAAAGAGCTCCTGGAATTCCCAGATAGTGCAATAAAAACAAAATAAAACAAAAGTGAACTATAAGACTCACCACAAAAGTGAGGTCCTAATGACAGACAAGGCTTTTATTTCTAAAGGACTAAGACTGAACAAAAGAAGACCAACCCTAACTGGACTGAAACCAGCTTTGAAGCAGCTCAATACCTTCATGAATTAAGGAGATCTGCTCCTACTGCAACTGCATCCCAGAAGCAAAATAATTCTCTCTGGTGGAAGATAGCATCATGCAGGACTTCAAATTGTCTCCATTTTTTAAAGGCAATGTCAAGTAGTCAGTAAAAAATAACCAAGAATGTGGCAATGTCAAGAAGAAAAAAGGTATATATATATATATATATATATATATATATATATATATGTAAATTTACATATATATGTAAATTTTTATCTTGTATAGCTTATATATAACATATATATATACACATACAGAAATAATACATATTTAAGTTCTTATCTTAAAACACAAATCTAGAAATAGATTCATGGGAAAAGAAGGTACTGGAATTAACAGAAACTGAGTTTAAAATAAATGTTGCTAATTGGTCCACTGGGTGGAATTTTGCTGTCCCCTTATTAACGTATTCCTTCACTCACTTTAGCAAAGTGATTGAAGTAAGGCCTCATACTTTCTGAAATCTGCCTCCTTTGTTTCCTTAATGTTACATGACTCTTCTCTTTGTTTACATTTCCCCATCTTAATCAATTTATATCTTACTAAAAGCAATTTCTTAAATGTAGGGCTTTGTCTTAAAAGGAAATTCAACTGCCAACCATTTATTTATAAGATTCAAATCATATAGTATCATCCATCATAATCTTCACTCACTTTGACTCTTAGATTGCCCATTTCACTTTTCAGATGATTCTTGTTCATCATTTTAGAGCTCCCCTGTTATAGGGCTGATGAGTCTATGTGCCTCGTCTTCATTTCTTCTCATACAAATGCTGATACCACATGAATTTCATCAACTCCTTTATACCTTACAATTTGGGCAGATATCTAGTCTCCTAGTTTTGTTAAGGATGTTATCTGTGGGTCTTTGTTTTTGCCTCCGAATTGCCTGTGCTGTTTTTATGAGGGGTCTTGGAAGATTCATAAACCAGTCCTCTGCTGTCAAAAACCTCCCTAACACCTCCTCTCTGCCTTGCTTTCTCAATAGAAGAATCTGGCTTTTTTGTGAAGGTGAGAGAGTAAGGAGAACAGTAGGAGGTGCTGCAATGAGACTGACAAGAGGAGAGGGTGGCATGGAATATGGTAGCTATGATGGAGGCAGCAGGAAGTGGTCAGATTTGGGAATCTCTTTTGGTGTCCTTATCACTTATTATAGTTTTTTAAATTCAGAATTCCATTCTCTTCTCCAGAAATGCTATTTCATTTGGAAATTTGTTTTGTGATTCTTTTGGCTGAAGACCTCTTTAGATGTGATTTTTCCCTTGTTGGCTCGTTATGTCTCAGACCTGGCTACAGGGTATTGCAAACTGTGGGAGTTCCAGAGGTGCTGGCATGTGGACGAGGGGGTTCTGTCTCTATGCTCTTCGGCTGCAGAGGCAGGCAGGCAGGCAGTCAGCTGCCTACTGAGGCCCCTGGCAAAGCCTCTTTGGTTATTGTGTTTCTGTGACTTTCAAACCTCAACTGCAGGAAAAATTCAGTTCTTCCATTCACCTTTTATTGGTTTTCCTAGAGTTAGGAACACCCACCACATTTATAATGTGCTGATGACAACTTTACTTTGGAAACTCTAAGTAGCAAGATTTTCCCAGTTCCTATTGCTTTCCATTCTTTTTGCCTTGGGCTGACATTTGGCTAAAGTTCCATACTAGTTCCTTATGCCAGATTGAGCTCATCTCACTTGAACCTGTGGACCCCAGGAGGCATGTGACCAGGTAAGAGGACACTTAAATTTGAGAGTCAAGGTGGAAGGAAATCTACTTAGGTCACTGTGCTCCAAGAATTTTCTTTTGATAATGTTCTTTCTTTCCATTATCTTTAAACTCTACAGAATCTATTTTCTTAATCTTAATTAATCTTAGTCTTTTATTTTATTATTTTTTTGTCTATTTTTCCCATCCCAGCCTCCCCTGCCCCTTGCTCCCCACCTCCCTCCCATTTCCTCCCCCCCCCTTAGTTCTCTTAATTCAGTGGATTTAGTTAATAGGCAGCCATTATTGTAAGTTTTCAAATTCAATGATAATACTATAAATGTTATATAAAAGAATAAATGTACCTGGGGAAGAAAGTAGAACATTATGTTTCAATCTGGATTTATTTCTTAAATTTTGTGATTTTTACAGTTGTTTGGAAATATAAAGAAACATATGGAAGGGTTCTTGTTCTCCAGCTGTTTACAACCTGTTTAAAGAGATACCATATATCTGAATATATCTGAATTAAAAAGCAAGAAAAGAATAGAAAAGGAATAAAACAGATTTCAAAATAAGCAGTACAAAGTTCCGTATGTGCCTTTTAGACAAGTGGTAATGAAATTCAGAGAAAGGACAGTTAGCAATAACTTTAACTTTGGATCTTGGGATATTCTTTATATTTCATGTTGCTATGGCTAACTAATTGCTAAGTTTTATTCCAGAAACATCTGCTTATAAAAATATATGCTAAGCACTAGAGATTGGACAATAGGGGCAACAGTTTTCCCTTAGAAAAAAATCATGGTTTTAGAAAACCCATGTCAGGAGAGCATCTATCTTGAGGTGATTTTTTTTTAGGCTTTGCCATAGATTTAGTTCATGACCAACAGTGTACATGTGGATATGATCGATCATGTTTAAGAATGAGAGTTGAAGTGAGGGAACAGAGCAAAAAATATTTTAAATGAAAACAAGACTGGTCCTCTACAGTAATATTGAAAAAAATGCAGAATAAAACTGTGTTTTTATTCTGTTGCTGTAAGCAGATGCTTCAACCAATCTATGGAAAACAGTGTCTCTAATGGTAGATGGTTCCCAGGAAACCAGCAAATGCAAAAACTCAGATTTGATAGTGTTTCTTCATTAAGATTTTGAAGTTGTCTATGAACGTGATGATATTAAAACATAAACTTCTCAGTGTTTGGCAGTGTTAGGTATAGAGATGGGATGCCCACTGATTCATTTCTGGAGCTGATCTTGTTAAAAACTGTGTGGAAAATGCAAAACCATACATTTTGATTTAAAAGTAATGATTGATGCTTCACTGGCACTTAGACATTTGGTTTAAATGCAGGCTCAATCATCTTTCAACTGAGTCCTTTTCTAAAATTTTAAACAATTGAATACATTAACCTTTGTAAAGTCAAAATCATTACTAATAACGAAATCTTTGTACATAGTGTCCTGAGCAATATCTCCTTTCATTGTGGACCTAAATGACACATTCTGGCAGTTGACGATAAGAAAGCATGAAGACAGATAAGTGTTTCTCTCTGCTGTTTTTAAAGATAAATGAATTCTGTCTTTTTTATTCTGTTTAATAATTCATTCTTATTCTCTTTCAGATGTGAATAGATATGACCAGAAAGGTCATTGAACCAATATTAAACAGTATGGTATCAATTCCTGGAGAAAAGTTGTACAAAACAGGAAATTTATTTCATTTTTTACTTTCAATCATAAAAGCATATGACTGATATTTCTAAATAGATTAGTGAATCTTCAAAATTGATTTTTCAGTAGCTCATGGAACTGTTTTCAGGCCATTCAAATAAAGGACTGAAAGATACAGAAATTATTTCCAGTGAAGTACAAGTCTATTCATTAATGTAATGATTTGTCTTATTTACCGTATTCATACCTTGATTTATATCAATGTATGAAATAACATCTAGAAAACCCATGACATTTCACAATATGAGTGGCTAATGCCTTCTTGTGTGTGTGTGTGTGTGTGTGTGTGTGTGTGTGTGTGAAGTATTATAAATACTTTCAAAATGACAAGGCATGTAAAAGAGATTCTATTCAACTTGAAATTATTCAGTGAATTCCTGACAAAGGAGCCTTTTGGCCACTTCAGATTCATAATATGTTAAGCATAATATTAATCATAATGTTGCCTTTTAGCATAATAACTCCTAAGAGTTCTTTGCAAATCCAGGACACTACAAAAATTTTTAAAATTATGTCAAGAATGTAAACCTTGTATGTCTACAACCGTCTCATGGTTGCCATGACTTTAAAAGAAATATTAATGTTTTCAATACCCTTTCTTCTCAGTGAACTGCGGCTTCCCTAAGAAACCAGACGTGCTGCTGTAATGGAACCCGGGGCTCTCAGCGGCTGCAGGAGCTTCATCACTCTTGCCAGAGCACAAAGCAAACGAGGGACATGTCTGAATTTATTTACAGAGCGAGCGCTATCTGCAACAGACCAACTGTTGAATATTTATGCACGGGAAGTGTTGGGAACGTGGAAAAGATTTCTCTGGGACTTACTTTACAATTCAAGGTTTCTCCTGTTTGCTCAATGCTGACATTCCAAAGTATCACGCATAGATATTTGCATCGGGAAAACTGTTCGAAGCTCCCCTCTTTCTCGGGCCTTCCTGTATCACATAACCCCTGTGCCACTGCCTCCTAGATGTGTGCCCATCACGGACTCGCCGGAGAGTCCTGCAGACGAGCAGCCACGTCCTTGCACTCTCTGGTCAGTGCCTGCGTCGGAGTGAGGGAAAAGACGCCAATGGAATAAGTCGGGGACTCTCACCCCTTCCTCTCAGGCACACACAAACTAAGGACTAAGATTCTGCTACACACCAACAGATAGGCTTTTGCCGATCTGACAGAAAAATAGGTATAATTTTTATTCATTCACGCTGGACGACTATTGTGTTGGCTGTTGTCATTTTTGACAATCTAAGAGAAGAAAGATCAGTGCCCCTGACTAAATACTCAGGTATCACATGTTTTAGAAATTCTTGCGGCCCACGGGTTGAAAATCGCTGGAATAATCAATCCCAGGTTTAAATTCTAGATGGAAGAGAAATTGATGAAAAATGGGAGTAAGGGAATCTTCTGTGGAATCATATATTATATCAGCTTACTTATATGTTTCAATTACTTGTCACCCATTTGCTCATACAACTAATTATTTTCATTCCCTTTATAGAGTACAGCTTCTACACAATGTTCTCCTAAAAAACACAGAAGGATGAATGGAGGTGCCTGGGTGCTGTGAACTTAATCTGAAAGGACAGTCTAATTACATACAATATTTTATGTTTTATATTTTAAATTTTAAGATTTTATTATAAACATTATATGTAAATATGTAATCTCTCCATATTTATTTGATTATAAACATGATTTTTTTCTAAATCTTTAATTAATTGTAGATAACCTAGGCATACTGATTATATGTATGCTATGGATTTTTATCACCTCTGACTGGTAGCTGTGGCAGGAAGACTTAGCTCTTCAACACCAGGCCGTTTCCACAAACAAACACCACTTTTCCTCTTCGGCATTTGAATGTCTTGAGTGCTTTCCCATATAACATGTTTATAAACCTAGGCTTTTTCTGAGCTTGAATTTGTTCCAAAATAGTATATTAAAATAAAATGAAAATGACAATAGATGAATTCAGATTTCTTGATAGATGATTCAAGATCAGGAATATTATCCTATTTGGAGTACACTAAAAAGATTAAATATGTAATACAGCAGAGAGAAAAAAGATGTATTCTTTCTGTTGCAGTTTATTAAATGATTCCTTTCTTTTCTACCTTATTCGTCACATTATCAAGTGTGCAAGGAGCTAATAACTTACTAGGAAAGAGAGGCAAGACAATGGTTTATCGCAGATGTCCATGATGTAACAGGTAAAAATCTTGGTGTGGGAGTACAGGGGGAGGGAACACAGAGCTGGAGGACAGGGAAGGCTCTGTGGAGGGAGGTCTGTACACATGCAACTACTTGGAGTGCCAGGATTGAGACGCTGGGATAAGAAAATCGCCACCAATCTACCAGGGAAGGTCTACCAAACCAGTTTATTGCAGCGAATAGAGGATGTTCAATTAGAAAGAAGTGTCTACCGTGTACAGGTCCTAACATTATGAAAAGGGAATATTGTGGAGCTTCAGCAGTCCTCGACAGCAGCAGTTCAAGCTTCAGCAGTGTGAGCGCTTTTAAAGCAGCAGTTTTATTACACCATAACTCGAATTTATGTATTTAATCTTCAGAGGCCTTGATTGGAAGAAGTCATCCTGCTTTTTCCTAAGAGATAGTTACGGGCACCATCTGTAATGTCCCATCAGGATTTTGAAGGAAGTTAACAGCTGGTTATCATCCAGATGACACTATCCCTTGCTGATTCTCTGCAGCTATGCCTGATCTTAACGACATGGCCATCCATCCATCTCTCTCTCATTCAGGGGCAATAATACTAGTGGACCGTGCTGTGTTGTTCAAGGTGGAGGTTTAGAGAAACACTTTTGGTCCTTTCTAAGGGAGGGAGGGAGACTTATAATAACCAGAGATAGACAGAAGTAGAATAGGTTGACTGGTGAAGTAATAAAGAATGAATTAGATTGTAATAGCACATTTTGTAGAATTTTTAAAGGCTGTAGAGTCTTCACATACAGTTCTATGTAAATAGGCAATATTTTTATTTTTATTTTTTTGACAAATAAATTGTGTGATTATTTCATAGTCATCCAGTTAGCAGGCAACACAGGCTGTACGTGAAGTAGATAATCCTTCTTCACTCCTCTTGCTGCTGCTGTTTCTGCTGAGATGAGGAGCCGGTCAGTCAGGCATGCTCTTGTCTGGGTTCCTTTGGATGCCATTTCATGTCCTTGAGATTCTAAGAATCCTTGGGTTGGTGATAAAAGTTTACTTAGGCACAAGTCTGTGAGTTGTGCAGAAAAAACTGTTGGTTTTGAAAAATGTTCTATCTCTAGAAGCTGTTGAGCTCGGACAGAGAATGGTTCTATAAAATAAAGGAGGAAAATAAGTAGAACACAACTCAGGAATTTATTCCTTGGTACATTAGTTTAGTAGTGGATTAAACATAAGTCACATTTTAAATCTCAGTTAATGAATAAAATGGGTCCAAGCTTCTTTTAGCAAGACATTAAATAATATAATTTATTTTAATCTTTTAGCAATATCCCACTGTAACTCATCTCTTAATTCTGGACTTCTGAAAGAATATATTTTTTATTTTCATATATATGTTCATATGCACACATACTTTTATAACATTGTGCAAAACTCATATTCTATCCTTAACTTGTGATTCTTTTATTCACATATAGAAAAATGTTATAATATTATACCATAATTACTGAGATATTGTCTATGTCTATTAATTTTTTAGGGCTTGCCTTTGCAGGCTTCTCTAACCAGTAACTTCAAGGATAGTTGCCTTTCTCTATTTGAATGAGTTCAGCATTATCCTTAATTGTATGACTAAATGCACAGCCGTAGCCAATGAACATAGCAGAGCTCAAGGACTTCAGCCTTCTGAATCTCACAGTTTACATGGTAACCATTTGAAGGAGAGAATGTGGAAGAGAAAAAAATATATCCATCTAGATATTTGTACAGTAATTTAAACACTATATATTGTAAACTGTTTTTTCCTTCATTTCTCATTCCTTCCTCTGTGTGCCTCCCATACTCTTTCTAATTTACCATCATGGAACGACCGGTGCTATGGGCTAAATGTTTGGGTCCTCCCACCCCAAATTCACATGTTGACATTCTAACACTCAGTGGGTGTGGCCTTAGTGACCTACGTAGGTCATGAAGAATCCTCATAAATGAGATGAGTACCCTTTTAAAAGAGATACCCACAGAACCCCCTAATCCCTCTCACCACATGAGGCTACAAAGAAAGGCATGCAGTCTGTAACCCAGAGGAAGGCCCTTGCCCCACCATGCTGGCACCATGATCTTGGACTACCAATTCGCAGATGGCAAGAAGTACATTTCTGTTGTCTATAAGCCATCCAGTCTGTGATATTTTGTTTTAACAGCCTGAAGGAACTAAGCCTTAATTCTGGAAACAATTGGGATGGGAGAGTTGATGAAAAATGCTATTTCTTTATAGTTTTCTTTTTATTAAAAACACAAATTTAAAACATCTATGAAAGTACTTTGTGGGAAAAATTAAATTCACACATGTAGTCACCTATTTCTGGAATTCCAGAAGAAAAACTTTTATTGGTAAAATCAGCTTATTTTTTTTCTTGTATTTCTAAGTCCCTCTGGCAATTCTCTTAACCCATGGCCAGAACACCAGTAGTCTCATCAAAACCAAGAAAAGTCTCCTGCCTGTCTTGTTTTCAGCCGCCACCTCGCTACCGCTCCCCTGAATGTCCCTAAGGACTGAGCAAAAGTTGGATTGTGGATCACTAAGCCTGAAAGCTTCTTCAGAAATTACTTGGAAAGACATTGTGCTGGCAAATGCATCTGTCTACCTCTATTTCTGAAGCGCTGAATTCAATTTTGAGGCCTTCAAATGAAAATGCTCTATTTCTGGAACTGACTGAGAAGGTCTCTGGTGAAAGCTTATTCCACAGGGACATCGTACTGAATGTGAGATCACTGTGTACAGATAGGTACCAGACAGCACTAATTTTCCAATCCATTCATCCAAAGTTTCTTTTAAAAATTAGGTTTCTTAGGCCTTAGGCACATAACCGTGCTATGCCTTCAATGGGTTTTTCATATAAGGATATTTTGGGGGGAGGGGAATTTATTGTTGTTCAATGGAATTCTTTTCGTTGCTGAGTTTGGAAAAGGGTAACAGAGGTTATCCTGAAAGGGGGACTGGATGTGACAGGTTTACTGGAGAAGGAATTTCATATGTTTTAGGGGTTTTCAGCATAGATTTTCCCTAAAAATTTGGATTAAACTTTACAGGTTAATACAAAAAATACATAACATGCTAAAGAAAATATGCTCTCTCTAGTCTCCTGACAAAAGTAAATATTATTTTTCCACAAAGCATAGTTTCCCACTGAAAAGTGCTCTTCTTCACATTTCCCAAAAGAGATATCCAAAAGAGTTCAAGTCTTCTTTTTATAAATTTACCAAGTTAAGGAAAAATTTATTTCCCCCCAAAATTTTTTGACTGGATTAGCAGCTATTGAAGGAGAATTTAAATCAGTCAAGAAAAGTTTCTTAGAAGTTGTCTTGATGCAAAACCTCCATGTCAAGAGGCAAATACCTGATATTATATGTCTTGTAATATATTGTACTATCAACTGAGAGACTTGAAGAAATTTTATTTTTTATGTGTTATCTAAATACAACACACTAATTGGTTGGATATCTCAGTTGGTTAGAATATCATCCAATGCACCAAAGTTGCATGTTCTATCCTCAGTCGGGGCATGTACGTGACACATACAAGAAACAACAAATAAATGTACACATAAGTAGAACAACAAATCAACCTCTCTCTCTCAAGTTAATTTAAAAAATCAGCACCCTAAATATAACACACCACGATATTTCTAATATTTTAAATGAAGACAATCTGGAATCCCAGAGAAAGATGTGTTGAACATGTTGGAGATTACATATTGAAAATCTGGTTTTTGTGTCAAAATAAGATTGACTTAGAGAAGATAGAGACAGACTACCCTTGAAGACAGAGTAAAATTCCCATGGCTAGGAAGGTAACCTGGTCTTCTCCTTCTTTGTTTTTCCAACTGTTCCTGGCTGCCCTGCCTTATTCCAGAAAAGATGGAGATATTTGATAATGATTATAAAGCATCTGCTCTCTAAAGAAAACATAGCCCACATTCATTAAACAGACCGTTTTGAGTTACATCAGTCATGGTCACTGTGGGAAAGGGATAGTATACTCCATGGACAATTTTTTTAAAACCTTAATGCAGGGACTGTTTACAAAGTGTATGTTGGGCTGAGGGAGGCGATCAAGAATAGTGGAATACACAGGAACTGGCTAGCAGCAGTGGGAAACCATTACATCCTTAGGCTTGAAAGGACAAGGAGAGGGAACTGTTTCTGGAGTCCAGTGGGCAACCATGAATACAATGTCTCAGCAGGAACTAAGGCCTTAGATAAATGAGAAAGTTTCTGCCAAACCTTGGACCAGAAGGTAGAACACAGATATAAATACCTTGGCCTCTCTGCTTCCTTCTACCCCCTCTTCTACTGTCATCTTCCATTGACTGAACCCAACCAGAAGCTGGAATCAAATAGAGCTAGGATGAAGCCAGCACACAGTACAAGACAGAGAAGGCTGCAGAACTGATATCAGAGGGCAAGGAATATCCAGTGCAACAATGAACCAGGCAATATATTAAACTTAGCATCCTTTTTAAAATTTATAATGCAACTAATTCATGTGTTAGATTAGGGTGTCATAGAGGTAATAGGTTTTAGTTTCAGGAAAGAATTTACATACTTTCCCAAATAGAAGTGTTTACATGGTCTCTACCTCCTCATCTCCATTGGTTGTCCCACCCACCTTAAATGGATGTGAGCCTGCCTCCCCCCCTGACTCTATCCCTGTCAGTCAAGACTACCAAGAACTCACCAGACCCAATGGCCATTTCTCTATTTTTTATTGCTATTCAACACATCTGATCATGTTTGCCTTCTTAAAACACTCTTCTCTTTTGTCTTTAGTGACACTTTGCATTTCTGATTTTCTTCATACCTAAGTATCTATTCCTTCTCATACCCTATGGTTAATGCCTCCCCTCTAAATGATTTCTAGTGACTAAAGGAAACAGATCGTAGTCTTTGGTTTTCATCCCTAGCCTGGGTAATAGTTTATGGTTTGATGTTTTAAATACTCTAATTCATTTAAATGTTTCCTTATTTAGGAATGTTGCCTAAGTTCTTTAATGACTGGCACTCACACCTTGTGTCTTATAAGGCATCATAAAACAAAAGGCACATGCAATACAAATGCTTTATTTTATCTCGACCCGTACTTCCTTAATTTCTTTTGCTCAGTAAAAGATACTACCAATGCTCAAACCAAATTCCTAAGAATCTTGATTTTTCATTTTCTTTTTCCTATGTATTGGCAAGTCCTGTCAGTACCACCTTTAATATGGTTTTTGAATTTAGCTATTTTTTTCAGACCACCATGCTCATCCAAGCTGTCGTACTTATTTTAGCCAGATGGCTGCATTATCCTGTAATTGATCTCCTTGCTTCTAGTCAGAAATGTTCATCAGAGAGCAGCTTTTTCCTACTCATACTACTAATAGAATAAGACTCCAACTCCTTGTTCTATCCTGAATACCTGATGATGTGCCTTTTCCCCCCTATCATTTAAACCTCATCTTTAAAGTGGAATTAGCAGAATAGATGCTGGAGATACAGGCAACATTGTGGTTGAAACCATAAGTGAGGATGGAATGACCCAGGAAATGATGATAGAGTGAGAAGAAAAAAATGTTGAGAAGGAAGCCTGGGTGCAGGCAATATTTAGGAGTTGGATGAAAGAATGTAAGTTGGTAAAGCAGTCTCCTAAAAAAACAGGAGGTATATTTTGAGAAAGTGAATTCATAGAATTAAAAGCTCAGAACTGAAATCTATCCATTGAATTGGGTATACTGGAGGTCATGGCCGGCTCGGCGAGAATAATTTCAGTTGAATAGTGGGGGTCTGTCAGACTTCAGAGGTGACATAGAAGAAACCCAGTGTTGAAGGTTCCAAGGGGGATGAAGATCATGAATTTGTAATGTTACCAAACTACAGATTTAAAAGATTTTATAAAAATAATCACTTTCTAAGGTTAGGAACAGAGATATGTGATTGGCTGGACTAATGCATCGTTGGGGATTTTTGACATACCATAACCATCAAAAAGATGACTTTGAGGAACTTGGAGACATTAATGTTTTACATACAAATAAAAGAAAACAGATAATAATAACCTAACATTGGAATAAATGCCCCTTCCGTCAAGGAAGACTAGGCAGGATGAAATCACACTATTTCAGTTCAGATCTTTGTTTTGGACTGAAAAGCTGTTCCTTCATTGTACATACATCCTTCATTAAATGCACAAATTCCCTGAACAGAATGAGGATGTGCTCTTAGTACGTCAAGGACACCACCATGATTGGCAGCGTAAAAGATCCACTGTGTGCTTGCTGAATAATTAAAGCACGTTCCTCTCCTTCACTCTTATGTTTTAGCCAGAGACGCAGACCACTCAGTGTGACTTGGGGACTTTCTTCCTTATTATTGCATGGGAAGCCCCATCTGTGAAAACATAAATGTCAAGGTGAGCATGTCAAATAGCTGTGGTATGCGAAAGAGGTGTCAGGTCACTATCTATGAATTATAATGCTCTGAGGCTTTTGTCAGAACCTAAGAGATTGAACAGCAGGCACAGCTTTCAACTTATTAGCGTTTTATTGGGAAAGGCAGAACAAAACCTACATGAGACACACCAGTAGTCAAACTCTGCATACAGATTGATGGAAATCACTTGTGAAAAGCTAGGCAAGCAGCCAGTAAATAACTTAAGAATGGGGAGACGTCTGACTACCTGAAGGAAGCTAGCAGAAATGAATGAATGCAGAAATGAATGAATGCTAGACTGAATGCAGAAATGCCATTTAAGCAGCACCAAATTGACAAGATAACAAAGATCTCTGTTATATAAAACTAATGTGGCCAAACCGGGATTGCAGATAAATATCTTCTTCATCTTCATTTACTGAGAATTCTGTTGTGGCCAGCTTTATTGTAGCTTGTTAAGCAATTCCAGGACAAAGGAAAAAGGGAATATTCGTTAGTGGTAAATAAAATTATATGCATAATAAAACTAAGAGGAAATGTATAGTAAATTAGGAGCCAAGTGAAAACTTACTATAAAACTTACTGTAATCATGATAAATGATATTCTCTTTTGGTTCATTGTAGAAGTAATCTGATTCCTATAATTTTGTTTTTTCAAAGTTCATTAATTATGGACAATTTCTCTGTTCATTCCTGTTGGTTAAAACTAGAGCAAAAGTAAATTTCCCTAAGTAACAATAGTAGTTGTTATCAAGAAGTCTTGAATGGCTCAGGAGAGGAGATATTTTGTAGTACAGACTAACTTAGCAAGGAGTTACATGACCATAGAAAATACATAGAAATGGAGACTAAAAAAAGAGAATAAGTTGTAGGCTGCTATAATTATGTATAGGATATGCATTTGACATATTTAGCCATCTAGAAAGTAGCTAGAGATGAATAAGAAACTAAAAGAAAATCTCTTAAGCAGCCTAAGTAGCAAACTTAAGAGTCAATATATTAACTCATTCTGATTCCAGTTAAGAGCACTACTCTTATTTATACGCAATTGAGTATCTTTTTCCAAGATAGCAGAAAAATCAGAAGTAGTAAATATGAAGTAAAAATGTGTATTGAAAAAGCCTTAAGTTTCAGTAGAAAAGCAGAGTGTCAGGCATGGTTAGGAGTGGGGGTTGGGGTGGTGAGGAAGAATTCACACGAACCCGGTCAATAAGAATTCTGAGTTTCAAAGAAGTTAAGCCCAGTGTTACACCTATAAGTTTACCAGGTGTGGGATCTGAAAAAAATTTTTATGAGACCTAGCTTTAAGCTTGGTCACATACCAGCAGTATGGTTTTATGGGCAATAAGAGATTTATTTATGCATCCGAATTTCCTAACCATAAAATGATTCCACTAATGCTGCATTTCATTGGTTCCAAGGAGCACATTTATTTACATTTATCACTTCTGAAATAGAGACGTGTGTTACAGTTGATGGCAGTTGCCATTGCAGCCAGCCAGGAAGCTGCTGAGACACAATCCGTCCTGCCTGCCTGTGGCACAGACCTGGTTCCTGTCGTCGTGATGAGATGATGATTCAGTTAATAAATCACCCACGGAACAGATCAGGAAGGACCATGTCCTGGCTGTTGTCGGAAACCTTTTGTTGGCATCTTCTTGTAAGATTAAAAAAAAAGCACTAGCATCAAAATTTGTCAACAGCGTGTTGGTGGCTGGGAAGAATGTTCCTCAGACAGAGTGCTCCGCCTGTGCTCACAGCGACACAGAGGACGGATGCGGGAGGTGCAGAAACAGGGGCGTCTGCGGTGCTGAGCGGAACAGTGACTCAGAAGGCCCAAGCCAATCATAAAGAGAATTGAACAAAATACGTTAGCCAATTTACCTCACTTCCATTATCCTTCTTGTTATCTTTTTTAAATCACGAGGGTAATATATAGGATAGAAACTTCTGCCAAACAAGTCTAAAGAAACACTTTGAACAAAGATTATAAGTGATAAGCCATTGCTGGTTTAATTGGAGGTCTTTTGTTTCTTAGTGGTGTGTGAAATGGCGGTGTCTCACAGTTGGCCGCGTCTTACATTTAATGAAATACTGCACTTCAGAGAGTTGAGGAGATTACAAGAAAAGCAAAAGTGGTTTGTTTATAGGACTGGAAAACAGTGAAAACATTTTGGGCAATTACAGTGAAAAGAGATAGTTACAATCTGGGTGAGGGAAAAACATAAAAATGGGCTTTAAACTTAGGTACTAAAAGACCCAAAATTGTTTCCTGGCCTTTATTTATATTGCCTTGTACCAGGCCAGTTTCTGCTAGTGTTAAAAAAAGTTAAATGTATGTGCATCTGCAGATTCAATATTTATTTTCAGGATTTTCATAGGAAAGGACATGCAATTCACTGTTTGTTTTATCTTATCTTTAAATATGCATTTGAATATTAGTATTTACTTACTTTATAAGTATAATTGGCTTCAACATAAACATATAAAGGTGAATTAAATCTTGTTAAAAGTAAATACCACTCATACTAGAATATGTAATAAATCATTTAATGTTTACATTCTGAAAATAACATACAAAGACCTTTAATTTCTAGTATAATTTTCTTGGTGAAGCCTAGGCTACATTTATAATTATCACTATATATATCTACTATATCACTATATATTTTTACATATATAGTGATATATATATCACTATGTATGTAAATATTGTGATATATATTACTATATATTTACTAGATGTGTAAATATATAGTGATATATAAACAGTAAATATATATAGTGATAATTATAAATATATAAATATATGATATTTTTCCATTTGATTTTTTAACATAATGATGTACCTTGACTATTGTACCATGTCAGTATGTACAGAACTACCTATCCCTTTAAATGACTACTCTGTATTCCACTGCATGGATGTGCCATAAGTGATTTAACTGAGGTTTTGTCATTGGATATAAAGGTGTCCACCTGCTTGCTCTTATAAACAATGTTACAACAAACAATCCTTACAGTTTCATTTTGCATGCACACGCTTCTTTAATTTTTACTTAGGGCACATTTATACATATGAAATTGATACATCAAAAGGTATGTTGGCTCACTTTATATTGGGAATAAAGAAATTTTTTTCTCCAGAAAGATCATCTAAATGTTGGCTTGCTCAACAGTATATTGGAGAAGTAGAAATGATTTCATAGACTGATCTTAGTTAAAAAATGATAAGCTGCAATGGAATTAGTATTGAAGCCTTTGGGACTTAATATAGGCTTGGTTGGATGCTTCTCATGAAGATGCTGTTGGCAATTTGGGCAGAACACTGGTATTGTGGGACTGCTATGCACCCTTCAGAAATATGTCATTTTGGCCATTGGGTCACTCATTAAGTGCTCTGCATTGTCATTGTAACAAGGAAAGACACTCAGACATTTCCAAACATCTCCTAAGGCACAGGAACTGAGTGAAATAACACTGTCTCAGGACAAAACAGGTAGGGGAAAGATGTTATCAAATTTAAATAAATACAGGATCTGGTTTTCTTGCTGTACTTATGAAACAGATTCATTCTGGACATCTCCTCCCAGGACAGTCACTGCTGGACTATAATTTTTTTAACTATCCAGGAATGCAGCTTTCCAACCACAAAGAATACGAATCCCCAAAGCTTATAAAATATTATAATGCTCTCTATAAATTTAGAATATAAATTTGTTGTTGAAAGTGAATTTGTTTACTTTATGAACATGGGGAACTACTGAGGATGTTTTGGCTCATAGCCTGGTGGGGAGTATGGGAAGTGCTGAATCTCATGGGAAAGAAGGGCTCTGAGCTGAGGTGCTCTGAGCTCTCCCAAGGCTGGAATGTTTTAGATAAAGACCTGTTTCTACCATCATTAATTGTTGGGTAAATACCAAGGCACCATGTGGACAGGCATCGCTCTGCTCAGTAACAGGAGGTTTGGAAGCAGAGAGACCTTTGGAAGCAATGTGGTTCTAGAGGGAGTCACGGGTCTCTGCTTGTCCTTACAGATTCTAGCTGTTCCTTATGGTCACCACCCTCTTCCTTTGGAATGCAGACCCAGGAACAGATTCAGGGGTAACTCACCTATGTCAAGTCCAATTCCTTCTAATAAATTCTGTTTGTAGAAATTTTTCTTTGATCAAATCTGATAACAATTGTTTATGTAATTTTATTGTCATGATGGGTAAAAATCCCAAACACAAGACTCCTTTTTGTCTGAGTTCATTCTTCTTCTTCTATGAGAAACTCTGAAAATCTTTTGGACTCTTCATTGATCATTTGCATTATCTATAACTTGCCTTTTTGCATTTACCCGATTTACTATTAGATTATTCCATTTGTATTGCTTTGTAAGAGTGGACTATAAATTAAGGATATAAAAATTTTGTTATATGTATTGCATGTTTTGTTTTTCTTTTAACTTTGTATATGTACAGGGGTGGGCATAAGTAGGTTAATAATAATAAATAATAAAATAATTAATAAATGAATAATAAACTGTTTCTCATGCCTATGACTGTAAAAATACTTTGCCCACACCCATAGTTAAGTACAAACAAGTCTTTAATTTTTATGTCATTAAATTTGTCACATTATTTGACTTTATAAGTTTTAATAATGATATTTGCCTTCCTTAATCGAAGAAGAGAGAAATATTTACATATATTCCCCCAGTTTTATTGAGATATAATTGACCTACACCATTGTGTTAGTTTTACGTATACGATATAATGTTTTAGTATAGGCAAATATTGCAAAATGTTGACAACAAAAAGTTTACATAATATCTATCACTGCATATAGTTATAATTTTTGTGCGTAATGAGAACTTTTAAGATCGATTCCCTTGGCAACTTTCAAGTACCATGCAATACAGTATTGTTAACTACAGTCACCATGCTGCAGCCCATGTGCCCAGAAATTATTTACCTTATAAGTTCATACCTTTTGACCACTTTTATCTATTTTGCTCATCTCCTATCCCCAATTTCTGATTCCTCTGATAACGTTGGCTATTTGGGGTTTTGTGTGGCTTCATACAAATTTTAGGAATGTTTCTCTTATTTCTGTGACAAATGACATAGGAATCTGATAGGCATTACATTGAATCTATAGTATATATTTTCTAATTTGGAGAAAATTTATCACTAAGCCCTTCATTTGTAATTTATATTATTGCAGGAACTCTTATTGTTTGGATTAAGTGGGCAGATATTTTGATTACATATGTGTTATTGGATGGGTTTCTCTCTTGTAACCTTTGCATTAGAATAATTCACACAGGTAGAAGAGGGGCCCATGTTTTCACCTATTAAAATTAAAGTGGTAATGATTGAGAAATTATGAATGTGATTTATGTCTTCAGTGGCTTGGGTATGAATGCTTATCAATAAATAAATAATGGGCACTTTTAGTAGAAATGGAATTTCCCACTCCATATTTCTACTGGGTTTGCACAGTTTTTCATATATTTTTCTCTACTTATGATATTGAAAGTAAATTTGAAAGTTATTAGTTTAGAATGAGTTAAAATGAGAGGACCTTTGGATAAGCATTTGGATGCCTGCTGCCTGGAGAGGAGAACAGAGAGCAGTTAACCGTAATTGGCAAGTCACTGCTTTAGGCAGTGGCCTTTTGAAGTAAGAAACGTTCCTGGGAAATGAGTGAAAGCTCTCACAACGTCCATATAGATTACACAGTGTGCTCATATTTCTATAAACATACTGTATAAATGAGCAAACAGTGCTTAGTATTCCATTGAGGGGCTGCTTTTCATTTCTTGAGCCAACAACTCCTTTAAATTTCCTATGAAGCCAGGAAGAAAAAATGTCCTCTATAAAACTGAATAGGCAGTTGGTTCACTTGCTATGAGGTTATATAAATGCCCACACCACACATCTTATATTTTAGGTGCCAAAATAAGTTATTCTGAAACCATTTAATTTTGTTTTATAGGGAATAAAATAGCACATTCTCTTAGTAATAGATTCATAAGAATATATTGCTATATTTTAATTTTCAAGTCTATTTAAAAATATGACACTTGAATGATCATTTTAATGTGCATTTCCTTATCATTGTTATTGGAAACTATATTGTCTAATTATCAATTTTTAATATTTGAGTTTAAATAGTTAATTTTCACAATGGTTTGTCTTGTTCATAAAGAGAGGCATCTCATTCACTCATTTACTCTTTCGTTCATTCATTTAACAGTTAATTATTGAATAATTATGTTCCTAGATCAGTGGTAAGGACCATGGGTGCAATGGAAAGTTCCAACCAGGAAGAAATAGAATAGAACAGAAAAGATATTCAAGATGGTAGAATGCATCGGTATTAGATGGATTGGTTAAAAACGGAAAGTGGAGAATTTAATAGGGGCCAGATTATGAAGGTGACAACTAAGAGTTTATATTTCATCTTTAAGGCAGTGGGAAAGTCTTAAGGGCCTAACTAGAGGAACATGATTTGATTATATTTTAGAAAGATCACTTTTGGTTGCCATGCAGAGAATGGATTGCAAAGAAACTGGAAGTACATTAACTAGTCAGGGAGCTGTTATACTAATTTAAGCAAAGACGATGGTGTTCACAATAAGTAGAGGCAGGTTAGAGACAGGACTATTTATCAGAGACTATGTACGGGGTTAACTGAAAAGAGAATAAAAAATTCTTAGTAAAATAACATTTAAGACTTGCATTGAGGTGAGAGAAACCAAGACCAGAATTGGAGTAGCCAGAGAGATGGGATTAAATCCTAGGATTGTTTTGGGGGAACCCCAAGCTAAATGTTCCATTCTGTCACTTATGTGCCTGGGGAGACAAGTGTTTTGATGTCTGTGTTGGGTGAAAATAAAGCAGTGGTTCCCTTTTTAAAACAAAGCAGAGTCATAGCATCTAGTAAGTTATCACAATTACTTGGTCAATTGTCAGTAGGTTGATAGTTCTTTTGGGAAAGGTTAACTGGAGCAAACCTCTTTGATGGAAAACTCTCTAAGCAATTTCTTGGAGTTTGTATGGGTAATGAGGCTAATCTATCAGCATTGTTATCAGCTATTTCAGGGATGCAGTGATGATAAATGTGAACGTAGGATAGTTCCAGAGACTCTGTAATTAATTACCACCTTACAATTATCTTCAGACCTTTATTAGCAACACTTAGGTTGGGTTTTAACAATCTATCATCGTCCTTTTAAGTAGGAGGCTTCTAAAGCCCAGCAGTTGTTTTCATTAGCTGCCAAACACAGAGAAATGTGACCATGTGCTCCATGCAAATCAGAAAAGCTAGTAGAACTTGCACTTTCCCAAATATTCACTGAACTGCAGGGGAAAACAACCACAGCTATAACACAATTAAAAATGATTACTTTTCATTCAAATCTCTATTGCAGCTGCTATGTTAAGTATTGCCATTACATTTTTATTAATAACACCTAATTGGTAGGAACAGAATTTACTTTTCACAGTAAATATACAATGAAATTCCACAAAAGCCCTATGAAGTCCATGTTTACAGTGTCTCTAATTAAGCAATGAGGGACCGCAGAGGCCTCAGGTGGTTCGATGTACACATCTGTGAGAGGAGGAGCTGGCATTCAAAGATAGGTCTTTGAGTGCTCTCTTTGGTCATCAGACTATTCTGGTGGTTATAACATGTAGTTGTTTGTCTATTGAGTCCAGGACCCATCTATAAAGAGGCCTAATCTGTAGCAGCACCTCCTCAGAATTGTGGTGTCTCCCCAGAGCTGATTTTAGCCACGTGCCAGCCTTGGGCTGCCTCCTGTTTAGATGCACTGGGGACTCCAGTGCACAGGAAGATGAACAGAAGGAAAGCCCTAAGTAATAGGTTGATAAATATTTTTTAAAAACTGCTTATGTTTATTGGATACAGTTCAATGTTATATGTAAATCTTTTTGAAAAATAGAGTTCTGCCATCACTTTTTCAACTGTTAATTATGAAATAATTTTAGACTGAAAAGTTGGAAAAAACAGATAAGAAAGCTCCTGTATTCTCTTATTCATGTTAATACCTCACGTGACCGTAGTACATTGATTAAAACCAGGAAGTTAACATTCTGTCAGCTCTTCCCACCCACGTTCTTTTTTTGTTTCATGATCTGGTCCTGATCTCACATTGCATTTAGCTGTTGGGCTTCCTCCAGTCTGTGACAGTTTTTCAGTCTTTGTCTGTCATCCTCTTGATATAAAAGAATACCGGTCAGTTATTTTATAGTGTATTTCTCAAGTTGGGCTTGTATGATGTTTTCTCATGATTACACAGATGTAATGTATTTTTGACAAGAACACCACCAAAATTATGTTGTGCCATTTTCTATGTCTTATCATTGGTCATGCTGACTGATCACTTAGTTAAGGTGATACCTGCCAAATTTCTCCACTGTACAGTTACTATTTTTCCGTTATAAGGAACACATATCTTTAAGGGGGGAAGACCTTGAAATTATGCAAGTACCCTGTTTCTACTGCAACTTTTGTCCACTAATTTTAGCACCCATTGGTAGATGTTGCTTGCAGCAATTGTTAACTGTGGTGTTAGCATCATGGTGATTTTGTATTTCCTCCATTTCTTATACATTTCTTAATCAGAATTCTTAGGTGTGAAAGGGGTGGACCTTTCCAAGGTTGATAGACTTATTTATTAAATTACTTCTATTTATCAGTATGGACTCATAGATATTTATTTTATTCGATGAGTTATAGTCCAGTATCGTTGTTATTTTTTATGGCTCACATTATTCCAGTTTTCATTATTAGGAGCTCCTTTGGGTGGGCCCCTTTGTTCTTTTGATTATTTCTTTTTGAATACTGTTTTACTTCCTGGAATCACAAGATGCTTCAGGGCTCATTTTGTATTTCTCCTACCTCAGGCCTGAAATCAACTTTGCAAAAGAGCCCTGGTTCATTTTTTTAAAGAATAATATTAGAAAGCAAGATCTGAGTGATAGGTACATGTCATTCATCTTAGGTCCTCAGTGTGGACAGATCTTGGGACCATATGACTATGTGTGTATGCATACTGACTCACACATACATAAATCTATATTGCTTACTTTCTGTGTTTATGAACAACAAAACACAAGTTCATGCTGGCACCTCAACCCCCTGGTGGACTGAGCTGATACTAAGTGTTATAACTGAAATCCTCAAAGAAAGAAATTTTTAAGTTTTCCATTTCCAAGCATATTGGGCTCTAAGTCAAGAATTTGTATTATGTTTTCAAATTTGCCAGCAACCAGTTTTGTAACCTTGATCTCTCTCTCTGTTTCTGCCTCCTGACCTGTCAAATTGGAATAACAATACCTGCGCCATCTAGGACACCAGGTGGCTGCAGGGATTTGGTAAAAGTCTGGATCCTGTCTCTCCTCTGCAAATGTCTCTGTTTTCCTTCACAGCCGTCTTCTTCGCTGCCTCTAGTCTTGTGACTCTGAAGGTTCCCCACCCTGCTGCCAGAATGCTCAATCAGAAATGAAAGTCGACTCCCATTTCACATCCTGTTTGAACTTTGAATGGCTTTTTATAAATGTAGTCTAAGGACATGCCATGGCAAACAAGACCCTCTATGGTCAGATTCTTTCCTATCAACAAGTTTCATCTCGCTGTTTTTAACTTCCTATTTAAGTCTTTATTATTACAAGATTGCTTGCAATGATCTTCTGTAGGCAAAAGATATTTGCTTTCAGGATACTATTTGGTCAGATTTCGATTAGCACTCTCTTGACAGTTTATTCTTGCTAACTCTTCTAGCTAACTCTAAATTTCAAACATCAGCTTGGTGTTGTACAACTATCCATTGTGTCATGTGCTTGGTACCTGGTGCCTAGTCAGTGCCATCAATACTTAAAGAGCTTGATCATTTGTCTTTCTGTTACCACCTCCTCATTACTTCTGCAACATGATACCTGAGACCCCCTATAGTTTGTTTTCTGCCTCCATTAATCGCCTTTGGTAAGGTACTAATTGACAAAATTATAGACACATTTTAGTCCTTACCTAGCTCAACACATAAAGTGTATTGAAATTTCATCGTGTTTGCCAGGCACAGGGTCATAATGGCGGCACAGGTAGAGGTGGCTCTGTTGAGAGAGGAGCAGTGCTGAGAGGTAGCTACAGCAGGGCCACCTTGTACGAAAATCAGTAGGCCATGGTAAGGAGACCAGATTTGTTCTGGAAGCAACGGGGAGCTATATAAAGGTTTCAATAATGAAAGTCATATTTTAGGAACATAATTCTAAATGAATATGGCAAAACTCGAGTGACTGTGAATATGAAATAGAGCAATATAGGAAACAAGGGAAATTAGGCTGTTGAATATTTCCGGAGTAAGATCATGTTTTTTATAAACTAAAGTAGCAAAAGAATGGGAATATTCAAAAGATATAGTAAGTAGAATAAACATAATTTGATGATGAATTGGAAGTGGGGAATGAGTAAGAATAAATAATAGACTCATAATTTCTTATTAAAGGATAATGGAACTGCCTGAGATGGTGATACAAGAAGAGGAGATGGTGAGTTTATTTGGAAATGCTGAGGTTGAGATGCCTGTGTTTAAAGCCTAAAATACATACATGGGCAAGAGATGCAGATTTTAAAATTAATAGCACATTGATGGTGAACTAATCCATGATTATAGATAAGCTATCCCAGAATGTCTGTAGAATGAGGAGGGATAGAGCATTTTCCGTGGTCACAGGACCACTCGTCACTCACCCATTCATTGAGCTGCAAACCTTGGCGTCACGCCGAACTACATCCTTTCCATCACCTCTCTAACCTCTGCTCACATCACTCTTCTGCTTGTGTTTTCATTCCGACGTCTCCACCTTAGCTCAGGCTCTTAGAATTTCTCTCATGGAGTAATTGTTATTTTTCTCATTGGTCCTCAAATTGTAAGCTTAACCTCTTTAAAACCATGCATTTTATACCCCTAGAATCTACACATTATTCATAAAAAATATTTATGGAATTAGAATAAAGATAGTTTTTGAAAAGTAAAAACTACTAGAGAAATAGGAATTAATATTTTTAATTGAAGTTGAAATGTCGATTCTCTTTGAAACTGTTCTATAATAATTCATAGATATTAATATTTAATCTCTTTGTGGGTATTTAATACCATCTATCATGGATTACAGGAGAACTATCTCTCCAAGTAATCTTGGAGAAATACGTAACTATTATATGAAGGTGTCATATCGAAGGCAATCTGGATAAAGGGGGAGGAAAAAAGGGAGAAAGTCAGAAAAGACCTATCAGTCTTTGAGATGCGTACCTCAAGATACACTTGAGATGTGTATCTCATCTCAGATTTCTCACATGATTTCAGAGTCTCTGAACCCAGGTCTTGAGATGGCCAGCAGCCAGACTGTGTCCTTTTTAGCTGGTAGCCACCACAAGATATTGGGGAGCTTCTAGTACATAGCCCTTTGCCACAAACCAGAACCTGTGATGGCACAAACAACAGTCATTTCTCTTTTTCTTTTTTAAAAAAGAGTTTATTTTTTATTGTATTTTTTCTGTTACCATTTACCCCCATATACACTTTTCCACCTCCAATTGCCCTCTTCCCCATTGCAATCATCACACTATTGTCCATGTCTATGAATCCTTTTTTTTTTGGCTGGATCCCTCCCCGCTCAACTCCACCTCTCACTCCAAAGCCATCAGCCTGCTCTCTGTCTATGAGTCTGTGTCTATTTTTCTTGTTAGTTCTGTTAGTTCATCACATTCCACATATGAATGGAATCATGGTATTTATTTTCCTCTGAATGGCTTGTTTCACTTAGCATAATGTTCTCCATGTCCATCCATGGTGTCGCAAAGGGTAAAATGATAAGAATGGTGCAGCATCTCTGGGCATGGTTCAGGCTTCAGTCTTTCAGGGTTTTTTTAGGTTTCAGGTTTCAAACTTTTTTTTTCTGTCTTTTGTAGAAGAGAGAAGCCTGGAACAGGGAAGCCCACTATCCCCCCAAATGGTACAACATTTTAATAAAAACCTTTCCCTTCCTCACTAACCTTTGTCTTATGCCTGTGTTGAACGACAGGCAGCTGAACCCCACTTTCGTTGGGTAACACTAATGGCTAATAGTTTTAAGAGAATAGGCTAAGCAATAAATGTAGGTATTTTTAGATACTTAACATTATGGCTAGAGGAAACCAACAAAGAGAAGATAAACTCTAAAATGGTATACCCGAGTTCTTTTGATAGTTTGTTGAAAAGCAGGACCAAGACAAAAGTAAGGGCAAGCAAAATATTAAAATTGATTTTTATTTAAAAAAATTTTTATGAATAAAATTTCTTAACTAATTGAGTAGATTTTTTCCTGCTGTTTTAAATGCTTGTTTTCTTTGTGCTAAATTCCCAAAAACAGTTTGTTTCTTTACACTGAGAGTTTTGGTTTAATGCCCTTCGACAGAGAGCACTCTAAAAAACAACAGAAGACAGATATTTAATTTCTAAATGGCAACTTTGCTTATAAATATGGAGGATTTAGAATGCTGAAACCAGTAAACTATCATTGTAGAGTGGTGAATTTTGAGTGAAGAAACACGATAACCTTTTATAAAAAGCAGTATTTGTTCATTCATTGATTAGAACACACAAATAAATGTGCACCAGACACTATTCGTAGTGAAGGGATACAGCAGTGAATAAAGTCAAGTCTCTGCCTCTCTGTAAACTTAAATTCCAGAGAAAATAAACCACATACGTTTACTTCCTTAACAAAAAGGAAGTAAATGCTTATTGAAATGTCAGGTAGGATGGGTGCCCAATGTGACATCTAAGACCATCTGAAAGTATCTTAAATATTTCATCTACATATGTGGATGGGATATCATTCGCTTGGTGGCTCTGCACAGTGGAGTCTGTGTAAAAATGAAACACCATGTGAGTGCATTCTCAAATACTTCCTGAATTTTCCCAGCCATCATAGTTCCACTTTTGGACCCTAAATAGATAAATTCATTCTCCCTCTTTTGGAAAAGGCTCAAAGAGCTCACAACAACTGTATCAATTACCTATGGAGTTAAGCCATTTTTATTTTTAGTGGCAGGAAAGACTTTAGCCCTGGTATTAAGATGCTAAATGCACCATCCTCAGAAAGCAGGCCTGACACCGGCTGCTTCGGGATTAGGGGAGGCCAAGGACACAGTTCCAAACCCACATGCACATTCCGCTTGGCTACATCTTGCAGCACTTTAAACTTGTGATCATGTAATAGTTATACTGAGGAAGTCTTAGGGCTTAGCTAAAGATATCCATTTCCCTTTAAAAATAGAAGTATATTCTTTTGCAGTCTAGAGGCAATGCTGTCCAATAGAAAGATAACATGAGCTTTATATAAAATTAAAAAATTTTTGATAACCACGCTAAATTTTTAAGTAAAATTAATTTTAATAACATTTTATATAACCCAACATATCTATAATGTTATTTTAGTATGCTAGCAATATAAAATTATTGAGATTTTTTTTATGTTAAGTCTTTGAAACCTAACGTGTATTTTACCAACAGCATGTTCCATTTTGAATTAGCCACATTTCAAGTATTCCATAGCAATGCGGGGTTAATAGCAACCATATTGGACAGTACTATGTTTTAAAGCAAGCTTTATGTTATTTTATTTTATTTACTTTTTTTTTTCTGAACTGTTCTGGCCCTGTAAGTTTTGCACATCTTGTCTTACACGTCCTTACAACAGCTATGTTCTGACTGTGCAGTACGTGAAGAGTATTCCACCTGTGTGATTTCTTCCTCCCCCAGTCAGCTTTCACCTGATATAATATAGATCAAATGAACATACTTTGCCTAACTAATTAATTCAGGGCTCTTGAATACATGAGATCCAAATTTGTAGTGATGCTTTGATTGTAAAAGTCAATCTGATTGAATTTTTGCAAAAGCAAGCAACACAAAGGATTCTCACTAGCTTAAATTAGAAAGTGAAAGTTTTTTTTAAAAAAATTATCTATCTCATGGAACCAAAAAAGAAATGGATAATGAAGAATCAGGACGCAAATTGCCCCACACCTCAATATAAGTGTTCTTAGATACTGTCTAGACAATTGTCATTTAACCAGACACACTTCTAACTTTATTCTGCTTTGGGGTTCCTTGCTTTCTTCTAAATATCACAAACAAAACAAGAGCACCTGATTGGCTTAGCTCAAGTCAGGTCTCCACCGCTGGACCATTCAGCTAAGGTCAGGTATAGAGTGATATAGTAAAGACAGGGCTATTGGAAGTCTAGCCCTGTGTTCCAGAAATACAGAAAAGGAAGAATCACTGTGGGCTGAAACTGTTTCTCCCCAAAGAACAACAGCCATAGCAAATTCCAGCTTAGAAAAAAGTGTTTAAGTTGCTAGATAGATGCTTTCAATTCTATGTACTATGCCACTAGCTTTGCCTTTTCATCTGTATTTCCAATAGTGCTAAAAATGGTGAAATTTATTGGACTGAAGCCTCTTAGTGCTGACTTCTCATACTCTTGGTTCTTCTGACGATGATGAGCTAGTTTACACTTCAGAATAATTCAAGTGCCGTCTCCATTTAAAAATAGATTCAAAAAGCCAAAGAATTGGTATAACTGTGAAGAATAAATAAAAATCTCAGGATATAACAAGTGAAAAATTTGAAAAACAATGCAAACAATACAAATTAAGAATAATTAATTCTAAAAAGAAACTTGAGATGTACTGGAGTAAATTGTTACTTCCCCCTTATGTTACTAGTTATTTTTAGTAGCATTTATGCAACATGACATTCTAGCTCTATTAATTTGTATATTAGTTTATTGTCTTCCTGCCCAGTAGCATTTAAACTCCCTGACAAGAGAGCCTGCTGGTCATTGTCATATTTTCTGTGTCTAGAACAGTGTCTAGCACATAGCAGGCACTAAGTGTGTTTTTAAAAACGAACTATTGAATGAAATTAAACCCTGTGACTAGTTCTTGTTGCTAGGACCACATAAAATGGTATGTGGAAATTCAGAATTGAAAATGACCTTGGGAATTTTTTCAGTTTTCTTACTTTACAACTCAAATTCAGGCCCTTGCAAATGTGCCCTTGACCTAGGAGACAACAGGAAAAGATAGGGGGTCAAGCACAGAGAGCCACCTACAACAAGATTACCTTTAAGAATATGAATGCATTATGCTAATGTCACATGAATCGTAAATTACCTATTCATGGACAAGAAAACCATATAATCACTACTTCTCTGGCTTCACGGCCCTGTTCCCCAATCCTCTGAAGTACCAAATATAAATATATAATGTTTACTAAAACTTGGAATATCCGAAATGCATTCTACAGAGACTTCAAATAGATATTACGATATTAAATACACACCGGTGTTTTATATGCCTATGCATTGTCCAAACCATCGGGAACAAAAGGGAAATACTGTGAAGGCAAAGGTTACTCAAAAGCATAGAAAAGAGATGCGTTTTGAAGGGTAAGATTATAACTTTGAAGACGAGCTCTGGCTTTAATTCATTAAACACTTTTGTTTGAGAGGTCTTGTAACGCTGCCGTGAAGGTTTGTAGCTTCCTTTGTTTTAATCCAGCCTCAGAGGCTCCAGTAAATGAGCAGGAGTGAGCAGGGCCCATACAGTCCCTTGTCCTGCACCATTCGAAAAATTATCAGCATATCACAGAGAATGCTTATAATATTGGCTCAAAGTTACAAAAAGAGTAAATCATAGCAGGTATTTAAAGGATGCTTTCTATTTTTAAGTCTTCTTTAAAAAAGGTTAAAAGTTAAGTAATTTTGATGTATAGCACCACTATCAAAGGTTTCATTAATACTCAGTGCAGGGGAGAATTTGGCAATTATTTTGGAAAATTGGTGTTAAATTTCTAGGATATGTGCATTTATTTGTAGCCTGGCCTAGAGTGTTGGCCTTGATTTATAATATTGTTTACCAATTAATTTTTAAAACATGAGCCATGTGTTAGCTAGAAACTATTCTGTACTTGTGTACATAAATATGTTAAAATTGAAACTAAGCGATTATGAAAAATGGGCATTGTATTGTGAGGTTTTATGGATGATAGCAATAAAACCTCACAAGGCAGCAATGTATCCTGTTACTTTTTATGCATGTACATTGTCAATTTACTGCATTCGGTGTTAAAGACAGTCAGTCCTGTGGATCTTGCTACACGTTGCATCAGCCTATTTATTAATAATTTTTAGTTGATGTTTGTTCTAGTGGTCCCAGTTTTTAGTGTTGCTGCTTCCTCTGAATCTGCTGGAAGTGAGACAGGCAAAAGGTGGATCAAGGACAGCACAAGTCAGTAGCACTAATCTTTTTCTTTTTATGATCTTCCACAATCCAAAATGCAGAATTTGGTGCCCAGCTTTTATGTCTGCGGCTAGAGCTCTCATTAATGGCTGATGAATATGACACTTCAAATCCCACTAACACTCACACAATAAGGAGCTAGTTAGCAATGTAAATGTTCTGGGAGCCATGAACTAAGTACGCAGGGCACTGGATTTGCAAGCATCTCTTGGCTTCAACTGATGAATATTTAATCTTACTGAGCACTTGGGAAATATTTTAAAAGCTTTGCTAAAAATCCAATTTTAACAATCAAGGTTTCTCGTACATTCTTGTTCTGAAAATCTTTGAATTGATGATATTGAACAGCTAAGGAGGGAACATAGATTTTAAATTTGTTACTGGAAATTACTCGAGATTTTCTTGAAGGAATTGTCCTAATCCCTCTGTGGGAACAAGAGCCTCTTGGGCCTGCTACTGGCAACTGGTGGAAAACACTCAAATGTGCCTCTTACATTCCCAGGATGCTAGTGGTGACGGTAATGGACTAGGTTATAAACAGACTGAATGACATCTCTTTTCATCTTCCCAATTCTTTTTTTTTTTTACTCACAAGAATCTTACTCGTCTATTGGTCAGAATTACGAAAATGGGGGATGCATAAGCGAGCAGGTATTTTATTATTTTTTTGTTTGTTTCTAATTTTCTTTTTTTAATTTTATTTACTTATTTTTCAATTACAGTTTTCTGTCTATTTCTCCCATCCCAGCCCAACCGGTCCTGTGCTCTCCACCTCCCTCCCATTTCCACCCCCCTTAGTTCTTGTCCTTCTGTCCTTCATACTTGTTCCTTCAAATCCCTCCCCTTTTTTCCCCTTAAATTCCCTCCCCTCTCCCCTCTGGTCACTGTCCCCTTGTTCTCTATTTCAGTGTCTTTGTTTTTATTCTGCTTGCTTATTTATTTTGTTGTTTAGCTTCCTGTTAAAGGTGAGATCATATGGTATTTGTCTTTCAACACCTGGCCTATTTCACTCGGCATAATGCTTTCCAGTTCCATCCATGTTGTTGCAAAGGGTAGTAGCTCCTTCTTTCTCTCTGCTGCATAGAATTCCATTGTGTATATGTACCACTATTTTTTGACCCATTCATTTACGGATGGGCACCTAGGTTGCTTCCAGCTCTTGGCTATTGTAAATTGTGCTGATATGAACATTGTGGTGCATAGGTTCTTTGAAATTGATGTTTTAGGATTCTTAGGATATAATCCCAGCAGTGGAATTGCTGGGTCAAAAGGCAGGTCGATTTTTATTTTTCTGAGAAAATTTCATACTGTTTTCCATAATGGTTGTACCAGTCTGCAATCCCACCAACAGTGAACTAAGGACCCCTTTTCCCCACAACCCCTCCAACATTTGTTGTTGGTTGCTTTGTTTATGATGGCCATTCTGACTGGTGTAAAGTGGTATCTCATTGTGGTTTTAATTTGCATCTCTCTGATGGCTAGCGATATTGAGCACCTTTTCATGTGTCTCTGGATCCTCTGTATGTCCTCCCTGGACAAGTGTCTGTTCAAGTCCTTTTCCCATTTTTTAATTGGATTGGTTGTCTTCTTAGAGTGGAGTCGTGTAAGTTCTTTTAGAGTGGCGGCGTGGGAGGGGAGTGCTTTCACCATCTGTCCTCCAAAATGTCCCTGAACAGTTATCCAGTTCAAGCTCAGGAGTGAGTGTGCAGTAGCTTTTCCCTTCTTCATTCCAGTTTTCGCTCTGACTCTGGTCAAGTGGCCATTATTTCCAAATTGTCTGTCTTTTTCAATGATACTTAGAAAAATTTTACCCACTTAGTCCTTTAATACTCTGTTCTTTTTTAAAGAATAAGGGGCATTAAGAAAGAAATGTTTTTCCATAATTTTAAGAAACTGGAAAAAATTCAAAGAAAGTAAACTCATGGAAATGACTACTTAACCCATCTGATACTTACCTGTCCATTAAAATTTGATCTGCGGTGTTGGGATGAGTATTTCCCTTCTTTTATAAAAATGCCTGAAGATTAGGGAATAAATGAGAAAGCACAGGGAACTGTGGAGATCCCCAAATTACTGACTGGACAGAACTGGGCCCTTTCTTGATCTGGTCCTTAATTTGTATAATTGGAGTCTACAACCTCTAAATCCTTTTTTTCTCCAAAAAATGCCCAAGGAATGGTGGAAAAGGCTAGGGGTTCCATATGAGAAAGCAGAAGGAGGCATAAAGGCTATCTGGTTATAGCCTTCATATATCACTATTATTTTATTATGCATTAAACATTTCATCTTCCCACTCAGTTGGTCTCCACCCCCTCCTCCCAGCAAATTAATTACTGTGGAACGGATGACCTCAGGCTTTGGACAAGGTTTGCCAGAAACCAATAAGGACTTTAGGGGAGAATTCACCAGAAACAAGGATTGTTTCTTAAAGTCATTTCTCAGGGATAAAAGGAGTAAATTATACCAAGAAGATAACTAAGAAAGAACTGCAAATAAGTTGTTTTTCTCATTGTTTGAAGTCACAAACTTTCATAGCTTGATATAAACCAAGATTTATATAACAGTGACATTAAAGCTAGTAAAATCAGGACTTTCTTTCCAAACCAATTATCTATTATTCATTGAAATAAAGCTTGCTACTTGGACCTATCTCTGTTGGAAAAGAGCAAAAACAAAGGCAAAAGCAAGAAAAATACAGAAGATGCTTACAATTGTCAGTGGAAGAAAACCTCATTCAAACTAGCTGAACTTAAAAGAAGGATTATCTCAATGGGCAC
This sequence comes from Artibeus jamaicensis, assembly GCF_021234435.1. Lineage (NCBI taxonomy): Eukaryota > Metazoa > Chordata > Mammalia > Chiroptera > Phyllostomidae > Artibeus > Artibeus jamaicensis. The sequence continues at coordinate 28,717,381 of NW_026522046.1, read as the reverse complement.
AGAAAATATTTTTAAAAATCCAATACTGTTTCACAATACAAATGCTAAAAAAAGTTGGAATAGAGGGGAACTTCCTTCATACAATAAGTAGCATTTAAGAAAACCTGCAGCTAACCTGCAAATTATCAATTTCTTATGTATTGTGTTTTTGGTGTTGTGAGACCGTTTTCAAGTGCATGATTTCATTATAATAATTTAAAAATGGAAAATTTATGTAAGAAATAGATGGACACTGAATAAATAGGAAATTAACCAGAACACACGATTCCCTATCTTGAATGGGTAGGAATGTATGGAAGCAATATATCAAATTATAGAAGTTTAGTATGGCATTGTGCTCAGACTTAACTACATATTTCAGGAACACAAAACAAAAATTTGATGTTTTTAAATAACACCTATAAAATAACTAAAGAAATTCACTGCATAATGGCAGAAAACTATTTTACAAAAGTGTGATTTTTTTCCTATTGAAGAACTACAATAAACTGGTTGAAAATTTAGTTAGTTAGGCTCCTGATAAAATATAAGACTCAGTTAAATTTGAATTTTAGGTAAATAGTGAACTTTTTTTTTTACTATAAACATGTCTCAACTTCGTATGGGACATACTGCACTAATAAGCTTTTTATTGTTTATCCAATATTTACATTCAATAGAGTGTCCTGTATTTTTGTTTCCTAAATTTGGAAAACTTAAATGTGGTCCGATATTTTTTTAATGAAAGAGGTACCAATAATGTATTACTTAATGAAATTCATAAATTAGATGTTAAACAGATATTTTTCTATAAATTTAAATTTTCTTTTTATTACCATACCTTATGTTTTCTTAATTTAAATGGTATCAAAAAAGCATTTACATTATAATAAATATAATAAAACCTGAATGAATGGTAGAGATCACCTCATTTAGTCTTCTCAGTTTACAAATGAGGAAACTGAGACCTATATTGCCACTGTAATTCTAGGGAATGAAATGGGAATAGATCTCTCCTTCCTAACTCTCATTAGACTTTCAAAAATGCTCCACAATTTCAGGATATATGACAAGCATTAGCATTTTACAGCCCATGACACTTAGGCAACTAATAATTTGGAGCCAAAGGAAATTTTTCAAGAGTTGACATAACTAATTATGTCTTTACATGTGTCTACATTAATAAATTAAGTAGAAAAATACAAAGATTAGACTATATGAAGTTAACACACTGGTATCTTGGTACTTGTCATTAATTTGTTCCAACAAGTGGCAAGCAAGCAATGATTGATGAAGTATTTTCTCTTGTCGAGTGGTATGTATGTGATTCACACAAGTTCTAGCAAGTGTGATGAGTGGCAAGCAAACACCAAGCTCTGAAACACTTTTTCTCATTAAAATGGAGTACCAGGTTTGACGAGTTCTAAAGCCGATGAATACCAAGGTATGAGTGTGTTTGCTTTGCGAAGGGGACAGGTATTTACTTGAAAGAGTGGAAAAAATCACTAAGGTATTCCAAATGTTGTTACTGTGGGTAGTTTTCCAATTATTAATAATTAATGGGAGCAAAGGGGATTTGACATGGAGCCTAAAAAACTGGGAAGCATGAGCCCTTTTGCTTCCCCAGTAAGTTACAGCTTCACACCCCAGGGGATCACAGCAGTGCCCCACCAGGGGGATTAACACTCTGGGCTTCCAACCTCCAGTGAGGATTGTTGGGAGGTGCAAGGGGAGGTGTTCAACCATACAGGCCTGTCAGTCTCACTAGGAAGCGGACCTATCGAAAAGTTCATAAAAGTTTTGGAAGTTCGTTGGTTATTTTGAAAAAGCACCTTGTCCATCCAAACCTACGGTAATATAACACCAGAGAAACAGGGAAGTGTGCTCTCTCTGTGTCTCCAACCAGGTAAAACACTCTCTTGCCTGGGAACATGCAACCACGCGGGTCTAGCAGCTACAGGGCCCTCAGCAGGTCGTGCAGGCTCCAAAGGACTGGGCTTTAATATGAGACAGAAACTCTGGACACTGGCTTTTGCTTTGGCCTTGCTGACTACCAGATTACAGAATATGATATAGAGCAGTGGCTCTTAACCAGGAGTGATACTAGTCCCCTAAGGAACACCAGGATTGGGCGATGTCTGGAGCTATGTTTGGTTGTCACAACTTTGGGATGTGTAGGGTGGGGGGTTTTCCACTGGCACCTAATAGGTGGAGCCAGGAATTCTGTTAAACATCCTGCAGTGCACAGGACAGTCCCTACAAAAAGAATTATCCAGCCAAAATGTCAATAGTGCCAAAGTTAAGAAACCCTAATGTAGAGGATAAAAAAGGTCTGAATATGTGGTCTCCTATTTAGAGGTGTGCTGATATTTGAAGATGCAAGTTTAACCTAAATGAACTAATACCGAGTGCACAAGTCTTGAATAGTGGGGTATACAGGAAATAGAGACAGGGCTGTGGAGGGCATCCGGGTACTCTACTACAGTCAGAACATTTGTGGGAGAGGCAGCTCTGGAAGAAAGATGGACAGAATATAATAGAACAAGTGGAATAAAATATTTATACTTTTCTTCTAAGAAAGTAAAGATGCATTTCATCATCAAAATTGAAACTGTTAGCTTACTTGTTAGAAGTTCTGAGAATGAGATTTTATAGAATGTTTTACTCTAGGGCAATTGAAGCCCCAATTTAATAGGCACACAGCTATTGACTACCAGTGACTACGAACACTTCAGGGTCCTACCCATCTTATATTTAATAATACTGCAAACTTCTAGAGTGTTATTCTTAACAGAACCACTAAACGAAGCAAGCTATTTATTAGAAGTAGAAGACTAAAGTTTTTGTACATCCTATTGATTAATTCTTCATTTTATTTTTAATACTTCCTTGGAGGTATAAAGGTCCCAGAAGGAAAAAAGAAGAAAACCGATCATGGTGAGTGTGAGTAGGGTGATAAAGTTATATTTTCTCTTTATGTAGTAGTTTGCCTGTTATTTCTGAGAGATGCAATATTATTTATATTTATAAATATTGTAAGTATACAATGGATATTACTCACAAATGTATATAAATAAAAAATCCATTTACAATAGTAGCATCATGCCTTTACTCTACAAGGTATTTCCAACACACAGTACGAACTAAGAAATACATTTAAAGAAGATAGTTAATCCTAATAATCACAGACTATACACTTGCTAATTCACTTATGAGGGAGGGTAATGGGGTGCAAAGCCTGGGTCCCCTGAGGGGAAGGGAGCCCCACTATCCCCCCCAATCCTGCAGGGAGGTCAGAGGGGGCAGGGCAGAGAATGCCCAGAGTGAAGAGTACAGCTTTGGGACATTACATAACAAAGGCAGGTTAACAGCCTGGGCCTTCTTGAAAAGATCTCAGAAGCTACAGAATTGTGTATGAGAGCACTGACTCATAACATAGTGGTGGTGGAGCTCATATGGCACCTGGGTGAGCTACAAGGGGATGCTCTCTCTGGAGGTCCATGTGTCCCTGGGAGCTCTTGCCCTGGCTAAAGATGGCAGCTGGAAGAGAGTCAAAGACCCTGGGGACCTGACAAAAATGGGAGACACTAACGTACCATAGGAACAACTGGATGTTAGATCATGCAGGAAGTTCTGAGCTATGCATTTAAAATTGGAGTGGGAGGTCAAAAGGTCAGTCTGCCTTGGGGTCTGCCTGCCTGTGAATCTGCCTGGAGAAGATGCTGACAGAGCTGATGGAGCTCTGGGGACCTGCCTGGCCACCCAGACTGTGAGAGGGAAATGGAGCTGAACTGTGACTGGGAATGCTGAAATGCAGAGTTCTGCTTTCCTGAAGGATGTACAGAGAAGTCACTCTCTTGCCTCTGGGACAGTGTAACATGGTACATGGTTTCCCAAACCACTACATGGAGACTGAGAGCAGTGCACCCCAGATCCTGAAGGAGAGAGATGCTTGGAGAGGATGGCGACTCTGAAATTTCCAAGTGCGCTCCCCAGACAGCATGGAGCTCAGTTTGTCTGACTGGCTAATGGACAGATAAGAATACGGGAACTTCTAGGCATGGTTTTGGCTTGTAGTCTTTAGGGAGCAAAGGAAATTCTGGGTCTAGTGGGAAAGGAGTGGTCTGAGCAGGAGTGCTCTCAGCTCCTTCAACAGAACCCTGTTTAATAAAAACCTGTTTCCTTCAACACTAATTTTGAGTCTTGCAAGTGACTGAGCCCTAGTTTTCACAGTTAGAGGAGAACTCCAAAAGCCCCAGAATTATTATCTAGAGGGGGGATCCCTAGTAGTCAGACTTCCCCTGATAGGTGAGTGTTCTAGAAACCCACCTGTATCAGGGTACCAGCTGGTGTTGTAGTGAGAGACTGTGGTCAGCAGCTTCAGTGAATTTTTCTGGAAGACTCTTTCAACATGTTTGCTCATTTCATGATGGGTGATTTACTAGCTCACCTGCCTACATCCTGAGCTGAGTATTCAGCAGCTTTTGACCAAAAAACACCATGACCCCCATGTCCCACACTCCTTGTTCATCCAATCCTGTCCAAATGACTTTCTTTCTTTTTCCCTTCCTTCCTTCCTTCCTTCCTTCCTTCCTTCCTTCCTTCCTTCCTTCCTTCCTTCCTTCCTTCCTTCCTTCCTTCCTTCCTTCCTTCCTTCTTCTCTCTCTCTCTCTCTCTCTCTCTCTCTCTCTCTCTCTCTTTTTTTTTTGCTTTCCTGGATGAAAAAGTCCTCAAAGGGAAACATTTTACTGATGTGGAAGAGATGAAACAAAAGATGGCAGAAGCACTAAAAGACATCAGAATCGGCGAGTTCAAAACCTGTTTTGAGCAGTGGAAAAAAACATCTCAATAGGTGTATTGCATCAAATGAAAAGTACCTTGAAGATGACTGAAGTTTAAGCATGTAAGAATAAATAGACAAATTTTAATAAGTTGCAGTATTTTGGGCATCCCCCCTCATACTTGCTAAAGTTTACACGTATCCCAGAGTTAATAGTCACAGCTGTGATGATATGTGGGTGTGTGCGGAGCAGCAGAAGAGTTGAGTCACCCACAAAACGTGTTCCCAGCTGAGGTTAAACAAGGTAATCACATTCTGTCTCCTCACTGCAGTGCGCATACCAGAAACCTGTTCTTCTCATGGTCTATTTAGTGCCATGTTTTTAAAAATTATTTGCCTATTGTTGGTGATTTAACTGTTTAAAATAGTTCCCAAGCATAGTGCTGACGTGCAGTGTAAGTTCCTAAGCACAGGAAGGCTTCGATTGGTCTCCCACATGAAATATATGTGTTAAATAAGCTGTGTTCAGGTGTGAGTTATAAGTGCTGTTGGCTGTGAGTTCAATGTGAGTGAATCAACAACCTATATTAAATCAAGTGTCCATAAACAGAAGTACACATAAAACAAGATTATGTATTGATTAGTGGATAAAAATGCTGTGACCAGAGACTTACAGAAACCTTACCACGTCTCCCCGAGGAGCAGTGCTTTCAGTACAGCGTCTCCTCTTATTCACGGGTGAAATGTTCCAAGACCTCCAGTGGGTGCCTGAAACCAAGGGTAGTACTTAAAGGAAACACTTTAGAGCTTCTCTTTGGCGTATGTGAACTGCCGGAATCATGACTCTTGCATTCAGGGGCCATTATTTAGTAAAATAAGAGCTCGTGGAACACCAGCCCTGCAATGCTGCAGAAATGGGTCTGACAGCCTAACCAGCTACCAAGGCACTTTCCTAAACCCTCCAGTCTTCCCTCTTGCCACAACAAATTTCTTTCAATCCCTTGAATGAGACATGATTTTGGTTGACTATAGACCTTTGTAGACACATTTTCCTTTGCCTGGAATACAATGAAGAAATCACATTTTTTCCTCTCTAATTAGCCTGTGGGTCTCAGCTTGAAGGTGGCCCGGTTCCCCTTGACTAGGTTAGGTGGTGCGCTGCACTTCCTTTTGCATCCCACAGCCCGCGTGCACTCATGCGCCCTGTGTGTTGAGCATAAGCTCTCTGTATGGGCAAGAGCTCTGTGAGTCTGGTCTCTAGTGCTTAATGTAACCCTTAGCACATAGTAGGCACTCAGTATAGGTCTAAGTGATGGAAAACAGTAGAGAATGGTAACACAGATACAGTAAAACATATCTCTAGAAATATTAAATGACATGGTAAACAGTCAGACGCAATGAAAAGTAAAAAGTACATGCTATAAGATTATATATAGGATGATTTTAGTTTTATAAAATAACAATACACAGATTCTCACACTGCAAAAAGATTAGAAATATACCAAAATGTTCATAGAAAAAAACGTTTTTGGCAAAAAAATTATGTGATTTTTAATATTAAAATATACAGGGTCTAGCACAAATAATTCCCCCTCCCATTTTTTAACAAAATCTTTTATTCTAAAATTATAAACATGTGATTCTGTAACATAGCAATATCACACTCAAGCACATCGTATGACATGCTAGGTGAAATGTTAACATTAAAACTATAAATCACCCTGGCTGGTGTAGCTCAGTGGATTGAGCACGGGCCTGTGAACCAGACAATCGCGGTTCGATTCCCAGTCAGGGCACATGCCTGGGTTGCAGACCAGTTCCCTGCAGGCCAGTTCCCAGCAGGGGATGCACAAAAGGCAACCATACATTGATGTTTCTCTCCCTCTCTCCTTCCCTTTCCCTCTAAAGATAAATAAATAAAATATTAAAAAAAACTATAAATCATTACACCCATGTTGTTACTTAGCAATCACTCATGCAGGCATCACTTCTGCTGGACCCTGTACCTCTTTCCCTTTATTACAAGGAATTCATATTGGTTTTATGACCAGAAAAGTCAAATTATTCTAAAAGAGAAATTAATATTATTTTCTATATTCCTGTTAAGGACATAAATAAGGAGTAAAAAATGTTATTTTATGATTCATCCTCTTAATCATTTTTTATGGAAAGTTTGGCATTTTTATTATCTTTGTGACCCGTGAAGCATTTTTTCAATCCAGATCCAGCGATCCTATACTAATGTTGTCTAGGCCATACCACCCTGAACGCGCCCAATCTCGTCTATACTAATGTAGCTTCTCTTTGGCTTGGAGACCCCTGTGACCACTACTATAATTCTATATTACACTTATATCAGCTGTAATGTAACCCCCTTCCTATGGAATTTTTTAAATAATTATTTCTCTCTTAAATAAGTGTTTCTAAAATCAGTATCATCTTTCTCACCGATCAGGATTTTGAAGGGTTTGGCATTCTTTCTTCAATAACCAAATTTAAAGAATGCAAAACTCTTTATATTTTTATAGAAAAGAGATGGTATTATTAAAGAGCCAAAGATTATGATTAAATGACAAATTACTTCACAGTGGGATAATGTACAAAATACATTCTTTTTTTTTAACTAACTCATAGCTTATCAATTCTGGCTGCCTTAGTAATATCTAACCCTTTCTTATCTTTTTTTAATGTCTCAATTACATATTAAAATTATTCTGAGCTGAAAATATAAACACTGTTGAGATGAATTTTAACTGGTTTATTCAGCAAATATTTATAGCATACCTTAAAATGCTTGGCTGAATGGAATGCTAAGCTCTGAGGATACAAAATGAGTAAGATGAGGTCCCTTTCAGGGGCTTACAATGTCGAGAGAGAAATATTACAAAAAAGATAGACAATAATACAGCACACAAAATCTTGTTATACAGGGAGAACAAAGTGCTTGAGGCTGAAGAAGGTCGAGGTGGGTGTCATGGAAGTCTGTACCTTTTACCTCTTCTCTGGTCCAAACCACCTCGCCCCTTACTTACCTTGACTGATAGGAACCCACACTGACCCTGGTCACTGTGCTTCTATCCCGGCCCCACTGTAATGTATTCTCAACACAGCGGCTAAATGACACTTTCAAGAGTATGTTGGAATATGCCCCTTATTTATTCAATACCTTCCAGTGGCTCCCAGTGTCACTAGGAGTGAAACCGAGAGCCTTCCCGAGTCCTTTGGGATCGTCTCCCCCTTTCCCCACTGGAAGTGACTCCACCCTCGTCTCTTCCCGAGCTCCACTTTGCTGAGTCTGATGTAAGCACATTAATCCTTTGATATTTTCCAGAGCCACCACTTTGGGGAATTCACAATCGCCTTCCCTCTGCTGGAAAGCTCTTGATCCAGTGCGATTCCCTCCTGACTTCCTCTAAGGCTGGATCACGTGTCACCTTCTCCGAGGCCTGCCCTGGGCAGACCTTCTAAAATTACAACTTGCACATTCAAATTCGCAATTCCCATAGCCTCTCCTTGTTTTTCTTATTTGCATTACACTTTTAACACCGTCTAATATTCTTACTGTTTATCTTTCTCCTTCAGCCACAGATTATTTTATATACTAACGGGTTGAACACATTTACAGAAGGGTTTTACATGTATTAAATGATAAAATGGCAACTGCATCTTATTTTTATTACAGTAAAATCTTAGTTTTTACTATTTCAAAACTTGTGATAATTCTTCTTAGATTTATCTATGCTTTATCTTGACATTTTTAATCATGACACTGCAGTTCTTTTGTTAACTAAATAACCTTTCATTTAGAATGGGAGAAAGGAAAGAGTAGTCTCCCGAAAACAAACTGTTTTCCATCAATTTTTACTGAGTTCATACAGACAATACACGAAAAGCTGACTTTTAGTTGAAAACCCCTGCCTAAGGCTTTCGACAGTTACGTGTTGGTGTAATTATGTTACTGAAGCCCTAACATGACGTTTCCTTGAGACCCATGAATCCTTCACACTTGAGCTGATTCCAACCAGCCTTCTCAGCTAATTGCTCTACATTAAAGAACAATGACGAGGATCCTAGAAGAAATCACTCAGGTGTGGACATAGAGTGGAGTGATACCAGGATGTAGCCTTCAGCTTTACAAACCTCTGACATTCTAGGAATCTTTGCTTCCTGAGGGAAGGCACCAGGAAGAGCCTTTTGTTTCACCGATGGCTGAAGCACGTTCTGATGGACAGGCACACTGGAGACGTTAATAATTTGAGGCAACAGGAGTACCATTATCTCACGGCCTTAATGAAAGGGAGATGGAAATAGTAGACTAGTAATAAAACCTTGCGACAATTAATGATTTCCTCAAAGCTTGGAAGATTTGAGTGCAAACAGTTTCTGGCTAGGGATCTACGACCCCAAACCCACTGTCGTGAAACCAGCATCAGAGGACCCTCGTTCTTTCTCAGTGGCACTTAAAGAAGTTCACTTTGTTAAGGAAAAAAAAGACGTGATGATAATAATAAAGATCTATTTGGAATTTTAAAAGACCCAGGGCTCCTCCCACTCCTCCCTGGAGAAATTACCTAACTGCAAATGTGCTGTGCAGAGAAACCTTCCAAGCTGCCTGCTGCCTAATTAGCTGTATTAAAAATACACATCAAACTTGTTTTGAGTTTATTATTGGAAAATAAAGCAAACACAAGATTACTGAATGAAAATAAGTAAACAGATGCTCACTTATCATCCAAGATGTTAGAACTAACCAAAAAGCAAATTAGAAAGTTATCTTTCTTCTCAAATTGCCAAGCAGGTGGGAGGTTTAAATTGATGTCTTTTGTGAGCTCTTGGTTTAATATGAAGAGGGTGCAAGCTTTCCTCCGCCCCCAATTATCTTATGTTCATTTTAATTTTCAGTTCTCAAAGATGTTTCAAAGTGAGATACTGTTCTTTCCTCTTTCAAAGTTTTGTCAATTAGTGTTTGACGTGTGTATGAAATGATAAGCATTAGCTAGCATAATAAGGAAGCAAGAAATTAATTTGCCTTTTACAGTCTTACATTTGAAAAATTAATCAATGCATATAAATTCCTCTCAACTTCTTTTCCCCTAACATGAGTTTGTGTTCAGAAATTATGAGATTAAAGAGTAATTACAGTATAAACTGAAAATGGTGAGCGTGGAGAGGGTAGACCGAACTGAGTCTACTGCATTTGGTCACCTGTTTCTATCATTACTAATTAAATGAATTCGATCTAGGTTGAAGATGAGCTAATGTATGCGAACTATTAAAAAGAAGTACACTTATCTTCATTTGACCAATAAAGAGACCCAGCTCCAGAGAGTTTTAATTATATGCTCAAGGATTAAATTTGGTAAGCCATAGGACCAGGTTTTAAACCCTAATTTCAAAACCTGTGTTCATTTTCTCCCACCATAGATTTCCCCCAATAATAACTACCTTGCATATAGGACTACTAGAAACATCAAATAATATAATGTGCTCGATATCATTTTACAAAGCTGTACAATTCTGTGTGCATAGGTTAAATATATGTGTGCTTTCTCCTTTTTGGGGAGATTTGATGAGAAACTGTCAAAAAGTAAGTAATATGGTGTAACGGAAAGAACTCCACTTTTAGGATCAAAGGTAAGGATCTCCTGGGATGTTATTTTACACTTCACCCCACAGTGAGAAGACCCATGGTGTGGCCTTGGGCATCCTTCTCATTCACAACATTGTCAAAGCTGATCCTCTTCATGACTCATCTCCCAGCATGAAATTCTCCAAAATATCTTCCCCAAATATCCTGTTTAATATCCTAATCTCCACTAGGCTGTTCTCTACTATTTCCCCCAATTTTAACATTTTAAAAGCATTTATTTAAATTACTGATTTTTGTTATTCCTGTTTGCTTGTTTACTGTCTTCTGGGGATCTTGTCTTTCTTAACCATATCTATACCTCTTGGTATAGAGTTGCTGTTTAATACATTCTTCAGAAGAGCATCGGATTATTAGAAAAACTCAGTTTCATTTTGAGGATGACCAAGAAGCCGTGTGATGTAGCAAATTAGAATTTTCATCTTTTAAAATAATAGCAAAACTATATGAGTCCACAGAAACTTTTTGTTACCGAACAAGAGGTCCGAGGGAGGGGGCAATATCTGGCCCACCTAGGGATGCCAAAAACTGCTACACAACAGGGGCCCCTCCCAAGGACATAATACTAATATCTACTGGGCTCTTCTGCCCGCCGCCAATTGGAAAGACATCTCTCAATGCCAGAGATTTGTGAAAAGGAAACAAAATGTTTACTTAATGCTATTTAGGCTTAATGCCTCCACTAAAATATCAACGTCCTTTAGGGTATACACCCACACAGCTCTCCCTTCTCCCACTGTCTCAAATCCGGGTACCGTAAATCAGGAAAAGAGCACACGTCCCTTTTTCAGGCTGCTGGCACCATCAGCTGTGTCACCATGCAAGATCTCGCATTAATCCAATCATGTGGCACCTTCTCACGGTCCACTGGCAAGAGTTCTTTCTACCAAGTTCTAGTCAAAGTCTCTCTTGCTTTCCAGGCCACGAGGCCAAAGGGGGCACCCCAAAGCCGTGTGGGCCTCTTCTACCAAAGCTGCAGGGGTTCTCACTCCACCAAAAGCATGTGGCTTTCTTCTTCAATTGGCTGCAGGGATCTCCATTCTGGCAAAGCTGTGTGGTTTTCCCTTTCACCTGGGCAGTTATCCCCTCATGTCCCGGAGCCCATCTTTTCCAAGCTCTCACACAGGCCTTCACACTCAGGGGCACAGCCCCTAGTTACATCCTGAGTCTCAGCTACTCCCTTCTCCCTAGCTCAAAACTTGGCCACAGCTATTTAACATATCTATGAAACCAGTTAAAGGTTATAGATATGTTAAATAATCATTCCAGAGGTTAGTTGCAGAACTGTTGCTATGCAATACAAAACAGCTCTCAATGGCCCTGCTCCATTCGTGCCCCGTGGTGGGGGGGGGGGTGAGGACATCTTATATGTCTCTCCAATATTCCTATACGCTTTGAATTCTGGACACCATTCCAAATCTTTTTTTTGCCCCCCCCTTTGGCTGCACCCTGTATCATTTTCACATAGAATATTGTCTTGAAATAAAGAAATGAGGGAGTTTAGCCAAAAGAACAAACAAATCCTTTTTAAACTCTAATATTTGATGTTTCTAAGTCCTTGATGTGTAGCTTACATTTAACTGGTCTATAAATAATCACAGACAAATATACAGATATGTACAAAACATTGGGATTTGGAATCCTTCTACATTATATCTTTTTTTAAATAAATTTTATTTATTTATTTTTAGAGAGGAATGGAGGGAGAGGAGAGAAATATCAATGTATGGTTGCTTCTCGTGAGTCCCCTGCTGGGAACTGGCCTGCAACCCAGGCATGTGCCCTGACTGGGAATCGAACTACAATTGTGTGGTTCACAGGCCTGCGCTCAATCCACTGAGCTACACCAGCCAGGGCTACATTATATCTTTTCTTCTACTAACTATCCAGACTATTTATGATCTAGGCATTCTCTAACTATTATATCTATATATTTGCTAAATAATGTAAGTTTTTTAAATTAACACTATATATATATATATATATATATATATATATATATATATATATATATATATTAGAGTATTTTTCCTTAGAATTTTAGTCAAGACCTTGATTGGAATTATGATGAATGCTCAACCGTGTTAGGCTCTAAAGAAATCTGTCTTTTTGTTGCCTTTGACATTTTATTTAATATATTTCGTGACTTGGAGATATTCAGATAATGATCATGTGACAGGGAATATTGGGATCCCCAAAATGGAGAAGTTCCCACCACTAATCTGGCTGGGGGAAGGGGAAGAGAACAGGGCCATTGAGAGTTACTTTGCATATCTAAAGAAATTACCCAGAGGATGAATAATGCTAAATAGCTTGCCTGCCATGCTCAGATGGGCCGGGAGGTGGTGCCCCAGCTGCTGTGCCTATGAGAGTGGCTTGGAGTGGCTCCTGCATCACAGGGCCACGCTTGCCTGGACTAACCAGGGCAGCCAAGAAAGGCAGAAGAAACCAGAGTGCTGGCAGATATAACCCTTTGTAGGAGGAGTGGAAGATGGGGTTGCAGAGGAAGATCCACACCAGGATTTAAACCCGAGCACAACAGCCACACTGGAGCTCTGGACCACATGAGAAGGCGAATAGGAGAGCCATGAGAGGCTGTCTCTCTCGCTGTCTCGACCACACAGCTCAGAGAGGAGCAGAAACACAGGATGTAGCCGCCCTGCAAGGTCTTGGCCACTCGATTTGAAAGGATGCAGGAGGACCCCCACCGGCCATCCACGAGGATGCGTTTTTAGATTAACGGCAGGAGCCAGACAAGCACAGGTGACTGAGAAAAGGCAGAATACAGAGGGGAATCTGCCCAACTAAGCTACAGACTTCTATGTCTTCCTGAGAGATGGTACCCCTGTTCTGGTTTGGCCAGAGGTGACAGGACTGTGCATTTGTGGGTGTTCCTTTGTTTCTGAAAGGAGTGAGGTTTAATGGAAGAATTCCACCGTTATTCTAAACCTTTATAACTTTTGAATAAATAGTTCCTTTTTCATAAGACTCTGACATTGGGAGTCATGGTTCTTCTCGGTGGCAGGCAATAGAACCCAGAGCAATGGAACCCAGAGCAATGGAACCCAGGGGTTCTGTTACAGTCACTCACTCCTCACTGTTTCTACCAGATTCATTGTTTGCATTTCACATTTTTTCTAAAATAGTAAGTTAAGCTTCTGTAAGGATAATACTATGTTTAAGACTATTTATGCAAAGTGAAGAACCTGAGATCCTTGGCAGTGACCCTTTGAAATGACTGCTGACATGCATTTTATTTTTAAAGATCATGACCTAGAAGAATAGATCAGAAAGTAAACCCAATGAATCTAATTTAATTCAATATTTATTTTTCAAGTGTCCACTGCTAAATTACTTTGATTTAAAATGGAATTTAAGGGAAAAAGGGGGAGGGATTTGGAGGAACAAGAATGAAGGACACAGGGACAAGAACTAAGGGGGCGGAAATGGGAGGGAGGTGGGGAGCACGGGGTGGGGTGGGCTGGGATGGGAGAAATAGAAAACTGTACTTGAAAAATAAGTAAATAAAAATTTAAAATATATATATAAAATAAAATGTTATCGAATACCCTTTGGAATAAACTCCTTTTAAGTTTTTCTCCTTTAGGTGCTGCAATTACAATATTTGTCTTAAGAAGTCCTTGGAGGGGTTATTTGAACAGCAAGTTATGTTTCTGTTTTCAGTGATTTTCTAATTTAAAATTTATTTAAAATGTTTACCTCTTCAAGCAACATTTTTTACCTGAAGTGCAGAAAATTAGGATAATCATAATTCTTGTTTCATGATACATTTGCATCATCAGCTTATAGAAGGTCTTTATTTGTCTCTCTATTACAAACACCCAACAAGCTATCACCAACAGAAAAGCTAGAACATCGATAATGACATCCACCTGTGAAGTCTTCCACCAGCCTGTTCCACATGAGCAAAATCTCACTTCTATCCTAAATGTACCTGTTACCTCTTCTTACCCTGATTTTCATCCTACCACAACCCCCAGTCTTGGTAATCACCGTAGTCCCCAAGCTCTGTCTACTAAAATGAATGATCTGTCAAGATTTTTTGATTGCATGCAACAGAAGTTGATTTGTTTATCAGAATCAACTGGAACCCAATGACATTAACAGCATTTAATGGAATTAGTCAGAATTAAACTCATTCTAATTAACCATAAAAATAGCATTGTTCTGATTATGGGGGAGTTTAAGTAATGGAAAGAAGTTGTTAACAACCAAGCTTCAAAAGATCAGGAACTAGAGTAACTTCAGCAGAAACACAGTTTCTTCTATTTTTGGAGGGACAGCAACACATCAACTTCAATGCTTTCAAACGTGTAATTGGTCTGCCTCGAATCATGTACCTCGTTTGCCCTGGGAATACAGCAAAGCATCTTCATGGTCTGCCCCAACAGACTGTATCCAAGGAAGAGCAGATCTCCCAAAACAAATTTTGTTTGCCGTTTCATACAGAAGCGGAATGAATGTTGAGGCCAAAGGCAGCAACATTCCCCACCAAAAAGGCTTTTTTCACTCCAGACTCTAGCCATTTTAATGCAAGTTTATAGTCCCCAGCTGAATTGAAAACAATGCCATCTTTGACCTAGAGGTCAGATCCTCTTTTTCCACTCCGATCAATGTTTCACTATGTATAGTTAACAGTATTTATTTGTGACCTAAAAAAACAGCCATGTCACATGGTTTCACTAAACGTAGCTGGATAAGTAGTGACTCACCTTGCATTCATACTTTCCTCTCTTTAGTTACTACAAGAACTCACTGTTCCTTAATTTTTTTGAATTTATAACTTCTATAGTTATTTTTCCACTTTGTTGTACAGCAAATAACCTCTGATACTTTTAAAATAGGTGATAGGATAGCATGGCCTACTAGGCGGGGAGAGTTTGATCCTAGCGCCCATAATACATACCAAGAGTGTGACCTCAGGGAAATTAACTTCACTAAGACTTGGTTTCTTTATCTATTAAATGAGGACAGCTAATGTTTCTCCTCTCCCATCGTCTTGAGGATTGAATGAGCTTATGCATTTAAAGTGCTTAGCACAGATCCCAGCAAAGAGGAAGCATGGACTCAATGTTAGTTATTACTGAATAACAACAGTTACAACTGTTGCAATTTGAAGATTCTCATATGAAAGCTTCAATAGGCTCAGCAAATCTGAGATAGAAAGTTGAATTTATTTGGGGGCAGACATTTCCTTTTTTCAGTGACACCATTTTGGTTGAAAGTATAAATTATATACAGTTCTTCAGGGAATCCTCTTTCAGACAAAGAATAACAATATTTTTGTTTAACAGGAGAATGATTCTATTCGTAGGCAGTGTCCTTGCAAAATTAGAGAAATGTGTACATCTGTGTGAGACACTTGTTAGAAGATTGTTTTCCAGCTGGGTGTTTATAATGCACCGCGGAAATTATTAATTGTGGTAGGAACTCTGCCCAAGTGATGCCTTTGAGAGATCAGGGCCAGAGACCCCACTCCTTTATTCAGCCTCCATACCCTTTATTTTTCCTTTGCACGTGGAATATTATTTTTCTTGTCTTTGCTTACCTAAAAAGCAAAGTCTTTAAAAATTCTTACCTGTAACATAGGAATCTTATGGCCGTGTATAATGCATAGAGTAGCTGTAAGTCTGCAACAAATTAATGAACATAGAGTAGAGATGCATCACCGATCGCTTTTCACAAGTAAGGTGCGATCATTATTTTGGCGATGTGTTTTTCAGGTCAGATGCACTACAGAGTGGTAGTAGTTAAGAGCAAAAACTCTACAGCAGACTGCCTGAATTCCAATTTTAACTCCACTGCCGTGGGCAAGAGACTTGAACTTTAAGTGGCTCATTTTCCTCATCTTTAAGTTGAGGATAATACTAGTGCCTTTCTCATGTAATTGCCTTTAGCATTAAATGAGTTCACATATAAAAAGCACTTAGAGTAATGCCTGGAACAAAATAAATGGTAGAAAATTATATCTACTATTATCTTCGTTGTTAAACTGGATATTTTGAGCTCTGCTTTTTTACATTTATTTCAGGATTTGTAAATACAACTTGAAGTACATGGATATGCCTTATTTATAAGTTGTCCTGGAATTGTATTTTTGGGTGAATTATATATATATTTATGTCTTGTTTTTGCACCTAGATTTCCTGGTCCTTTGGAGTTAGGTTATGTTCTCTGCATGTTATTTCCCAAAGAAACTAAGACTTCTCTCTCGTATGAATTAAACCTCTTTTCCATTCTTTTGCACTTACATGTTGGTTTCTGTAAATTACTTTACAGTGTTTATTTTAGCAGAAGCGCATACAAAGTTGCTGTACTATATTGAAGGTACTTTTGATACCAGTGTCTAGTTTAGTTTCCTTACACAGTGAATCGAGCCTAAGGCTGTTGGGCCAACATGAAAAGGCACTCGGAATTCGATCCTGTCAGGACCAAGTTTGCTACCTCTTCTGTGGATGACGTTGTCATACCATCTTCAAAAAGTCCACACGTCAAACTTTCTCCTTTCATTTCTAAGCAAAACAAACTAATCCCTTTCTCTCTCTGTCTCTTTCTCTCTTTCTCTCTCTCTCACACACATATACACACACATATACACATCAAAAAAATCAAAAGGACATAGAAATGAATTTTTAAATAATTATTAATATGTAATTTTCTAAACATCTAGCCTGAAGATTTTACCATTAGGAGGCATGTTTATTAAAGTAGAAAATGATATTGTATATTAACACTTTTAGCTTCTTTAATGACTCTTAAATATTTAGACCTGTAACAAGTTTGTATTCTTTCATTGTATTAGAATGATTTAATTCTTTAATGACAGATAATTGGGTTATACTTCACATAGATAGAATTTGTAGGGAACTGATTTCAGAGAGAAATTTCACGATAGAGCTGCATGTTAGAGTTTCATAAGTATTAATAAGTGTTTCTGTTTATAATAATGGATTTATTCATTCAACAAACATTTATTGAGCTCAAACCATGTCCAGGGACTCTTACAGATACTGCAGGCATAGTAGTAACGAGAAAAAATGGAAAGTCCTTGCTTTGGGGGGAGCTTGTTTTTTAGTGGGGGAGGAAGATAATAAGCAATAGACATGTAAATGATATATTACAGAATCACTTAGTAATAAGTACTATGGAGAAAAATAAAGGAAGGGAGGGGAAGCAGAGTGTTGGTAGGGGGTGTCGCGGGTTTATGTGGTAACCAGGGTACATTGTCATGTGAGGAGAGCCTGACGAAATTGAGGGAGAAGATTTGCAGATATCTGGGCAAAGACCATTCCAGAAAGAGGTAGCGGAGAGTGCAAAGGTCCTGAGATGAGAGTGGGCTAGGCGTATTCAAGGAACAGGATGCTGGAGGGAGTAGGCAAGGAGAATAGAGGTAGGAGGTGAGGACAGAAAGGAGTAGTGGGCAAAAAGACTTCACGATCTGGGTAGCAAATTGTAAAGACTTTGGCCTTCATTCTGAGTGCAATGGGAAGCTACTGGCTTTAAGCAGAGGAGTGACACCATCTGAATATGAGTTAAATAATACCCCTGGCTAATACTGGATGCATTAAAGAATAAGAAAGATATAGACTGAAAAATCTGAATGGCAGAGTTGGGCAGGGTTTCAATCTGGGTGGCATTAGTCTAAGCAAGAATCTTCATTTTAGACATTCCTTAAGGATAAGCAAAATCTTTCTTACTGGGCCAGTAGTTAGGTATTAGTGTCAGTGAACTGCTTTCTCAAATTACTTCCCGGTACACCAACATCCTTATAAAAATATATTTCCCCTGAAAAAAAGGATGCTGGCCAGTATAAAAGTATTGAAATAAAGACTTTCTGTCATTCTAAAACATACTATTAACTTACCATATCACATAGTTATTTCATTTTCTTTAATTATTCTAATGGAAGAATAAGCTGTGTATACTCGAACTTTTAGAGAATGGATAAGTGCTATCAGAGAGGGCAAAATATAAAATATTAATGAAAACACATTAAGTGTGTATTTCATAAGAACATGATCATGAGATTAGGATAGATTTAAATAAGAAGTTAAAATGCCTATGGAGTCATTGATTCATCTTCTGTGGCTCTTATAATGTCAATGTCATGGTACAGAAAAGATTCGAGTCAAGTCAGTGAAGAGTGAATCCCTGGTAGCTATAAATACACTCTTGCTTGTTTTGTTGGTAAAACTGAATCAATATGAACGACTTCCAATAAAATCAGAGTCCCCTTCTCCTGCTCATCCTCACCCCATTCTTTCTTTGTGCATGACAGTCGGTGCCGACATAGTCAGACACCTTACTTCCGGAAAACCCACCTCTTGAGCAGATTACAGTTTCACTAGTCTGATCCTAGAGCCTGTGGCTCATTGATTCTTTATGTCATTGTCCACTACATGTTAATATTGTGATGAGGCTTCAGATGAGAAGGCACCAACGAGACAGAATTTGTAATATACCCTTATATCGTGGCTGTCGACCACCCCAGGGTGTACAGGAATCTCAGGTATAGGTTTACTTAGCCGAGCAAACTGAGACTACCCTTTGCCTTGAAAATATCGAATACTTCTAGATACATACTCATTTACACATCTTTAACAGCATTTTATTCTATTACTTACTGTATATCTATGAGCCAACAAGTAAGCTTTATTAAATTTCTACTGACTGGCACCGTGCTTGGTGCTTAGAAGAAAAAAATGAATCAAGGTCCTTGCTCTTAGAATCATTACATAACCTGGAAAAAACCATTTTCTGATAAGATTTAAGGGTTTTCTCTTAGCTAGGTATAATTTAGAAACTCTGTTGAAGAATTAAGTTTGACTAGCATTAGTGAGAATCCATTTTTTCTCAGGGCTGTTCTAGGTGCCGAGGACTTACAAAGCTATGAGCCCTGCTCTCACAGCGCTTAGCGTGGCTACTGGAGAACTGCGTAGGGTAACCGTATTAAAGTTTGAGAATGGATGATCAGACCGAGTTGTGCAGGCGCTGAGTAGGACCATTGTGGGTTTGGCTTGGTCAAGAGTCATGAGGACAGAGTTCTGGAACTATGGCCCGAGGTTTGGGACATTTGCAGAATGCAAGAAAAGCATTTCAAAGATTTCACCTAGTGAGCATAAAAAACTATAGCTACACTTGGAGGTAATAAAATAGATGGGGTTATGTAAGTGCCATAATGAGTAATAAGCGACTTGATATTATTCTTCCAACCTCCCAGCCTGAAGAGAGTTGTCTGATATATATTTATACACATATTTCTTGGTACAAAATCAAGTAGCTATTTTGGCATCAGGGAGTCATTGCAGAAGTTTTCACTTGCCATTTGTCACTTTCCTATGACTTAAAAATAGAAACACAAATTACCCTGGCCACTTCTTATTTAATAACAACACTTTGTAAAACCAGTTTTTGCTTCAAGCTACTGCTAAGATACAGAGCATAAAGCATGACTATTCTTCCAAGCAATGCACTTCTTTGCAGAAAATGGAGAGGAGCCCAGAGAAAAACCAATCACCATGACTCTTAAGCAAAAGTTCACAACGTTCTCTTTCCGTTACCATCTGCGAGTTCCCCAGACCACTAACGATGCCTTACTCACCTTTGAGTCCCTCGGTCACCAGTGCTGGGTCCGGAAACTATTACGATGTAACTGTTTGCATACATGATGTTAACTTTTGACATTTATGTCAGGAAATCCAGACATTTGTTCTTTCACTCACTAACTATATCTGATAGTTTTCTCTCTCTGCCATGCTTATTACTGTCGGAAGT
Source organism: Artibeus jamaicensis (assembly GCF_021234435.1). Classification (NCBI taxonomy): domain Eukaryota; kingdom Metazoa; phylum Chordata; class Mammalia; order Chiroptera; family Phyllostomidae; genus Artibeus; species Artibeus jamaicensis. Next base: position 28,697,180 of record NW_026522046.1, on the reverse strand, counting down.
CTTTTTCCAGTGTCCTACAAGTAAAAGCTGAAATTTTAAAAATCTATTCACAGAATTGATTTTATTTATTTTTTCAATTGAAAATTCTTTTTTGAAATATTTTTTATTTAATTATTGTTCAAGTACAGCTTTCTGTCTTTTACTCCCAGCCCAGACCAACCCCCTACAGTGCTCCCCACCTCCCTCCCATTTATAAAGGACACATGGACAAAAACTAAGGGGGGTAGAAGCAGAATTGATTTTAAATTTTGAATTTTATCCCACGTACCTCTGGAATATACTAAGGTGACTGGCTGTTCTGTAAACAGATTCATTATCTCAGGGAAAGTGCTGAAGGAGACAGAACTTTCTGTCTTGCCTTTCGGAATATTCTGGAATGTCTTTGGGGTGACCTTTAGAATCATGAGGTAAATAACACCACCCATAAGACAAAGAAGGGGCTTCACTACAGAGAGCCCTCTGTGCTCCCACAGTTAGTTACCCGGTTTTCTTGCTTCAGGCAACATACAGGACTATGGTTTTGAGGTGATTATTTGTGATTCATAAGGGCAAATGAACACACAGAGGTTTTGAATATACCTTCATTAAGAAAAAGTTCAGTCAGCAACATTATCTTGGGACAAGAATACCAATTTGTCAGTCAGGAAATTGTTTTGGTAAAAAGAATTCCATATGGGGATTTCTGATGTTTGAGGAAATTGAATACATGAAATATACTTTGAACTTAAATTACGTGGGAAGCAATTTACACCTCTGATTACTGAGGAGAAACAATTTCAGACTTTTACAGGCCTTCAGGTTCCTGGGCATGTAATTCATTACCATTTTACCTATATTTGCACAAAGACAGTACAGAAAGTACACTGAATCTGTAAAAATCCTGACATAACCACAAAAAAGGGTCTTTAAAAAGTTGCCAAAAGCTGTTTATAAACTGTTTTTCCTCTGGAAATATGTAACTGCTTAACCTTTATCCTACTAGTTCAAATGCATTCCTAGTGGGTAAATTATTAAATAAGTCTGGATTTTAAAAGACTATCCATGCTCTTCCATATTCCTGACCCACGTCACAGCCATGTTAAGACTTGAAGGTATGGTAACATAGAAAAACCACATTGGGAAATATCATCTCTGAACAGTTAGAAAAATGAACAGTGGGTGTAACTGAGGATTGAAAGTAACATGGACAAAAACAGCTTCCTCACTTGGGGTGACTGTAGAGGAAATAGTAAGTGAAAGAAGTTCCTGGGGGTAGCACATTGTTTCCAAATATACTTCCTTTGGGCTTTTGTTGATGTTGGTGGAGGATGAGGATGTGCTCATTTTAAGTAGAACTTTCTAAGTAGCAACACTGTTCACCTTATTTAAGGGACCATCTCTCCTGAACACTTTTGTGTCTGGAGCTCTAAAAATAGCATTGGTTCTAAAATGTGTTTTGTGTTAGACCCTCTGTTAGTAAATTTTGCTGCCAAGATCAATGCTTTACATTTGAACCCAGGCCAATGATGGCTAGTTACCCTGGGAGTTGTTTTCTGTTGATCCCTTGGGATCTTCCTGACTTTTTTGTGAGCTCACCTATGCATTTAAAGGATGTTTATTATGTTCTATCCAAGATAGTTACTGTTTCTATAATTTTTCTGGAAATGGACATTGATGTTTTCATTCCATAAACAAATGCTTTAGTATGCTTTCCTATTTTATTTTTGGGCCCTGTCTTTTCGTTTATAATCTTAGATCCTCAGATGTCCAAAACAACTTTCTGAACACTACTAAGATCTCAGTTTGGAGATCAATTACTCCTTGTGAACCTTCCAAGTTGTAAGTCCATTTATGCTTCACTTGCTGGAAGAATTTGCATTTTTAGATTTCAGCAAATATCTTAATAAATAATTATCATCTTCTGTGGACAAATATTACCCTATTCACTTTGGTTTGGTCGTGTGATGGCATTTCTGCATAAATCCAATGGGTAAAAATGCTCAGGTCACCCCCAAAGGTTGCATCTCCAAGTCGACAGACAAGTAAGGAAAGCCAGCTGAGAGTCTCCATCATGGACGACCCCTACACAGTGGGATTCAGTCAACCCTGGCACGCCCGAAGAGAGTTCTGTTCTCCCCCCATACCTTGCCCTAAGCCATTCTTCCACTTGACTGCTCCTAAGTTGTATCCTTTATAATAAACAGCAAACCTAAGCTAAGTGTTTTCCTGAGTTGTAGGAGTCATTGAGTAAATTATTGAACCCAAGATGGAGTTGTGAGAGTCTGTGAATTTGTCGTCAGCTGGGCAGAAAGATGAGGAGTCTGGGAAACTGTTTCGTGGCTGCCAAACGAAGTGGGGACAGTGCTGTGGGGCCAAACCCGCCATCTGTGGGGTCTGAGAGGACTGCAGATGGTCACTGTCACAGTGCCGTGAGTTAGTGGTTATTAGCTGGTGTTGGAGAATCAGAAAATGGTTGGTGTCGAGAGGAAACACATCTAGATATTTTTTGGTTTCTATGAGATTGGCCAGATGTTTACTGAATTCTCTGACTCTTAAATGTAGTTTCTCTTCCTGGTTTCTCAGCCTCTTGTCCTATGCCTAAAACTGGCAAAGGATTTTAGGGGAAAAGTAGCTCTAAGAATGTCAGTTCACTGCTCTTGAGATTCTCTTCTCTCTAGTCTTGGCCTCCCACTGGCTGGTTCTCTTCCAAGCTTCCTTTTTTTAACCATGTTGTTGGAGTTTGTTTTCTTTACTATCTAGCTGTACAGTAGAAGTGTTAGTTTATAATTGCCAGAAATGGACATCTGAGATTTAAAAAGAATACAGTAATGCCATCATCTTTATATTATTAAGTAAAAATATTTGCTAAACTGGCTATTTTTATTCAGTTATTCTACAAGTGTATGTTCATTGGCTGCTATGTGTAAGGACTCTGCCCAGCATCACTAATGCAGCAGTTTCTTAAATAAACCCAATTCTGCCTTTATGAAACTTCAAGTAGGAGAACCAGATGTTAAATAATGACAGATATATACATATATGATCAAAATCTAGGGAACATGGCTGTGGAATATAAGGATTGAGAACCTCAGGTCCAGGCCTTGGAGAATTATAAGCCTTTGTGGTAAGGGAGAGATAACTAAGGGAATTGAAAAGAAGTGACCAGAGGATGAAGTAAAACTAGTAGATTTTTCACATAAACTGAAAGAATAGACTCATGATAATCATGTAATAGTGTTAACTATGTAAACGCTGCTGAGATTTATAGAAAGATAAGAACTAAATTCTGGTATCTGGATTTGGTAAATGGACCTTAGGAAAAAGAATGGAACAAGCAGTGTGGGCAGAAACCAGGTTGTCCAACCAGCATCCTCACCTTTTTACCCGTGAGTCTGTTCTTTCTCCACCCCTAACATCCCATGACTCGAGAGATGCTGACTCCATTCTCAGCTCCGGGCAAAAATATTCAAAGCAAATTGTGATAATCCACATTCTTTACTTATCTCTAGTGGTTTAGGGATCCAGACTTAAGCCAATCAATGTATAATAATTCTTTGATGACTGTTAATGGTCCAGGATTGGACATATAATCTTATTTTTCCAATAAAACTGAAGAGAACTTTTATCATTTGGTTGTATGAAAGACCCTCCATCTTTTCTGATGGAAATAATAAGGAAACATGTTTTTCAAGCTGCTGATGGAAGCCATTTTATGACCAAGAAAGAAATCTGTCAAGGTCAAAGACCATACAGAGGAAGGAAACACTCAATGAATTTCAGAGTTACTAAACTGTAACCTATGTCATTCATAGAACAACCATCTTCCCTACATTTGGACTTTCTGAGAGCGAGACAAATAAGGTTAAGAGAACAAAGTCCACCAGCAGGTGACATGAATGAGCTCCGAAGCCCATGGAAATAGAAAGAAATAATTCCTACATTGTAGCAGAAGAGTAAAAGAATACATGAATGGAGAGGTAGAATGTGCCCCATATTTAATTAGGAAAATTGAGAAAGATTTTGCTATCAAATAGTTTTTATTTTCTCAATGAAGTTGAGGTTAGGAAATAAGATTAGTTATAATAGATTGAATTACTGTCTTGGATTTCTCACGGCTTCCTGTATTCACATCCTTTGTCATGTAACTTCCCAGTTATTCCCACAGAAGAGGTAGATAAAATACTTACCTTCTGACTTTGGGTATGACTGCATGACTAGCTTTCTCCAATAGAATGAGGTCTCTGTGATTATAAACCACTTCTGAACTTAGATCCTCAAAGGCCTTGCATATTAAAGCTTGATTTTCTGTTTTGCTACTAATTGCATAAGAACATGCCCAAGATGGCTCACTGGTTCCAGAAGGAAGATGAGATAAGTGGAGTAGATTTGACACCACTGAGCAGATGGGTCTGGCCCAGACGAGACAACTCCTGACTGATTCTCAGATTTTGTGTTTCTTTTTAGGTAGTGTTATAGGTAACTGATGCACTGGGAAATTAAGCTATTGGGGAAACTTACTATTACAGCTATCTGAAGGCCCAGTTTAGGCTGGAGGTTAACCATTAATAGTGCTATTAATCTGTCCATTTGGAGAATTTTCACCTGCAAAGTGGAGCTGCAGGTTACAAGCATACAGAAGGTGGATGAAGGGGTTGGAAAGTGACAAGAGGAAGGTGACTAATGGGTAATGAGAAGATGGAGGTGTTAAAGGGTCAGATAATGTAATGACATTCTAAACAATGTAGTGGTAGGTATCCGGAAGCAAGTAAGTTAGAAAAACTGTTGTAATGAGACAAGGGAACATTTCAAAGTATAATGAATACAAACGGTTTAAAAACACAATTATAGAAGTGTGAAGTTAAGGTAGAGAAGAAGCTCCCATTGATGAGGAAGTGTAGGAACCGCATAGTTAGAGATCACTAATCGATGGGATGGCCAAGTCACTTAGCAGCTGCAGTAGGGGAGACTTTGAGTTTGGAGGAGGACATTGAAAATGCTTTTGAACTTTTGTTAGTGCTCTGTGTTATGTCTGTAGCTCCTACTGTTATTAAGATCCAATGCTGAGTTATTTTGAGCAATAGGAATCTGTGCTAACCAAAATCATTCAGGCTACCCTTCAGTGAGGAAGCCAATGTTTTATTCACATGGAACTTTACTAGGGTTGCATATTTGTATATTTAACAACAATTTATTGAGTTCTCAGCGGGAAAAGTACAGTTAAGGGGTTACTTGTGATGATAAAAGTTAACCTTTTCCCAGCGATGGAAGGTTATGTGGTTGTACAAAATCTATCACCTTCACTTAGTAATTCAACACATGCAGAAACAATACCCAACTCAACATTCAACTGAATTATATGACAGTCCTTGGCTTTTGAAATTCTCAAGGGGTGCATTTTCAAAAGCTTAGTTATATATAAAAATGTATACATTTCTAAGTAAATGCCTCCTTGGAGAATTAGGTTCCACAATAGGAATTTCTGAAGTAATGGAAAGTTAAGCTTTTCAAGCAAAAACTCCTTTTATTTCAACCATGTTTAATCACAACATTTATAAAAGGAAATATACATATCACTTATCTAATATAGTCACACATGTCTATGCATCATAATTATGAACATCAGCTAGGTAGCTGTGCTACATAGTATAGCGACTTTGAGGACAATTGAATGGATTGTGTTTGGTTTCCTCATTTACTGTCAAAATATCTGATTTCACTGCTCACTGTACACATCTACCTCTCACAGTCCTCTCATTACATCTAATTTTTTTCTTCTAATTTATTTCAGGACTGGGGAATCAAATAGCCAAACATATTTAATTGCATGTAAAATAGATATAAAGAGGTTCCGAATAATAGCTGAAATAACTCACTCTTATGATATTTACTAGGAATATGTCACCTTCTAAAAGGCCTTTAGTAGGCTCTGAGCACTCAAGGTTACCATTACATGACTTCAATGTCAGCAATGTATTACCATACCTTTCATAAGAGTTCATTTAAACTTGTTTCCCAATGTAGACTTCAGATGAATAGAATTGCTATAAGTATTAATCAGCTGAAACCTTTATAGCTTAGTTAGATAAGCATAGCCTCATAAAATTTTCCAGTGGAAAAGGGACTTAGAGAGTCATTGTTCCAAGGTTAGGTATAATATCCTATTGTCAAAGCATATTTTGAAAGTGTTATCTATAAATGATATTGAATGCCTTGCTCCATAATTGAGGGATATTAGAAAGTATGATATGAATTTGTCACTCAATCTGATTGTCACAACTCTTGTTCACCAGAAATTGAAACTGGAGTTTCTTAATATTGAAACTAAGTATAGTTTTTATACTATGTTTACTTAAAATGTATTTTCATAATCTTCAGTAAAACTGTCTTGAAAATTATTACAATGAATAAGTAAAAATATATTCTCTCAACTTACACATGAATTTATTCAATATTAATTTCAAGTATAGTTATGAACATATAAATGAGTCATTAAGTAGTTCATGTCAATGATGAAAATATGCCCCTAAAATTTAGAAGGCAGAAACTTAATAACAACAAAACTGCTTTACATTTGAATTTAGAAGATAATCTTAACACCATAATAATATTCATGAGGAGCCACTGAACTTGAGAAGAAGAAATGACCTCAGTGATGATCCCATTACAGACTTACTGAGATTTGAAATTATCTAATCTTCTTTGGAGAAATTGAATCTTAGAAGGTTTAAGTGAATTTCCCATGGTTACATAGGGAGTATATTCATTCACTCACTCACTCACTCACTTATTCATTCCTCACACATTTATTGTGAGCCTACTGTGTGCCAGGAATCATGTAAAATCTTTGGACTGCACAGTTTAAAAGATATTTCCAAGAAGTTCATGATCTAATAGCAAAAGTGGGACTGGAACCCAACATCAGAACTAACTTCTGGCGTGGCTTGGGTCTTGACTGCTTTCCATCCAGTACACCTTCCCTCCTCATTTGCTTGTACCAACTGTTCAGAAGACCTTGATTCTGAGCACCCTACCTTTAAACAAATTACTTTCAGGGTTTTAGGACCTATTTTCTCCATTTTTAACCTAAAAATATAACCTTCTTGGCCTAGCTCTCTCGCTGCTTTAATAACATGTAATATAATACGTATGAAAATACCTTTAATACTTTATATATATTTAAAGATTTATCTTATGGGCTTGACGCATATGCTTGTGGAGGCTTGGTGAGTCAAAATCCAAGGGGTTGGCAGGCTGGATGCTCAGCAGAGAGAGCCAGTGTGAATTTAATGGCAGTCTGTCACAGGACTGTGAGCCGCCAGTGGTGCAGAGAAAGTCTGAAGGAAGTCTCTTCGAGAATTCCCTCTTCCTTCAGTATGTCAGCATTTTGTTCTACTCATGCCATCAACTGATTAGACAAGGTCCACCCCATTATACAGGGCAATCTGCGTTCCTCAAAGTTCACCAAATTAAGTCTGAATCTCTTCCAAAAACACTCTTACAGAAACATCCAGTATAATGTTTGACCATGTATCTGGGCACTGCTGTCCAGGCAAGTTGACATGTAAAATTGACCATTGTACTTAATGCTGATTAATCAATGTTTATAATCTGGGTTCTAGTCTAATTTAGCTTGAAATAAATATAGGAGAAATTACTTTCCCCTTCCAAGACAGGTTTCTTTTCTACCTGAAAATTAAACTTAACAATTTGTAATATGGTTTTATGTATTATATATTCTGTTCATCTTAGAGCCTGAATTAAAATAAATCAAAATTAATAAGAATTTCATTTAAAACAATTGGAGCAAAGAAATAATCTTACAGTTTCCATTCAACAAATATTAATGTAAAGAATAATTTAGTGCTTCTTCTCTTTGTTGCCACCTCAAGCATTATTCCACATTATGAATCCAAATTAAAGTTTTAAAATAGCTTTGGCTTCTAAAAGTGAAAGTTTCAAAACTTGAGATTTCATGGCTGCTCATTTCCAGTTTACATTTGTTCATCAACCATGGTTTTTTCACTAATCTTAACCAGAGTTTTAAATGTATTCAATTTATAGTTTAACTAACAAATCTAATAAACCAGCCAGTCAAATACCCACCACGCACACACTATTGACCAAGCAATTTAAAAAATGAGACTTCAAACCTCAAGGGGATACTTTTCATTACTTTAGATCAAATAACCTTTTACTAAAGAGAAAGGGCAGAAAATGCCATCTGCCTTAAGTCAATAACTTTAAGGGAGGTTTTAAAAACTTCCAAAAGATCAAAGCTATAAAGTGCTATGCATAATAAATGCTCATTTGTATGATGAAATATTAATAAAGTAAAAATATGTTCTTATCTGAAATCAGGCCAGATTCCTGAGCAGATTTGAAGGATGATAATTAAGTATTTATTTATTTTTGTTTATTCTAATTTTATTTTAAAAGAATATATATGCATGACCCAAGGACATAGACAACGATTGCCTAGGGGGCGTTGGATAGAAGCAGGCAAAGGGGGAAAAAGTGGGACAACTGTAATACCATAAACAATAAAAGACAATTAAAAATGGTAATGCTATGGACACAATGGCCGTGCTCATAAAACTACAGGCTTTTTGTTCTGGTTCCTTCACTCACTAGCTGGATGCCTGTGTTATATTTTCACTTTTCCTGAGTTTTAGCACAGGATGGATTTTCTGGCTATACACTGGAGATAAAGGTGAATACCTTAATGAAAGCAAAATACCCGTTTGATACACTGGAGAGTTTAAGCCCATTCAAACTCAGGGAAGGTGGCTTCAGTGTGGGATCGGTTGCCTTATAGATCATGATGACAGGCATTGATTCCACAGAGGGTTGTGGTCAGTTGTACCCTTTAGTAAGGGAGTTTGGATTATAACTAGAAGCTTGGATTCAATATAATTTTAGGGATCTGACTGTATATGAAATTCAGTAGTCTTAGCCATTAAATCAAAAATTTCACAAATAAAATTTAAAGGAAAGTTACTGAGTAAACTAAATTTCATCTATATAATTTTAAGCTCTTGAATATCTTCTTGTGTAGGGTCTCTGCACTTCTCCCAAACTATACTTTGTTTCATGGCTTTAAAAAGGGGAGGAGGGCTCTTTTTGGTGGTTTACACTACATTTATGGCAATTTAAGACACTTTGTCTCTTTCATTTAAGATATCTAAATTGTTCATTTTCATCTGTAAGACAGTCAGCAATTTCATCTTTTTTCTTCTAATTATGTAATCTCCTTGAAGAAAGTTGTGTCATTAATTAATCAATGCACTGATTTTTTAATCAATTTCCTCCTTGATTCATCCTTTTAACGCATATTTGTTCAAGTCATTAAAAGGGATACCCAATGTTCTGGATCCTAGCTCTCTTATAACCACTGTTTATCTCAATAGACCTTCTCAGCTATCTCAATAGACTCTGGTGTTAGTCATGTCCCCTTTAAATCTGGTCTCCTCATTATGTCCTGACTATCCCTCTAAGACCCTTCGACAACATATGTCCACCTCAGCTCTGGGTCCTGCTGCCTGGCCCTTCACTGTAAGTCACCACATTCATGAACACACTCCTTTCATCCTCCTGACCCCTTGCTTTTGCTCAGTCTTTGTTCTGCTGCACCAGCCCTTATACTTCCCCTTTCCTCAACCACTTTAACCTATCCCCAGGAATGTGCCTCTCCCCTGGGTTGCCCCAGTTCTTTATTCTTTTATTTGATGCATTAGACTGAAAGTATCCTTTTGGTGTGTTTGTTTATCATGTCTCACTCTATTCTTTCTCCCTATGCAATCCTTTTCAATCCCAATGTTCAAAATATGGTCCTTAATGCAGGATCCTATCTGATGGCTAAGGTCTAGATTTCTCCTCTGAGCTCCAGGTCTCTCTCTGATCTTTTCTTCCACAGTAACTCTTCCTTCACTGTTCCCCATCAGAAGAAATGAATGACAGTATTTGTTCATCAACAAAAATAAAATTGGTTTGAGTGATTATTTTTCTACGCAAGATCTTCTGCTGGGCCTAGAGTGATGATAAGAAAGACATGGTTTCTCTTTTAGAAGAATTTGTGTTCCAGCAGGTTAGAGAGATATTAGATAACTACTTACCCAGTAATTTATTTAATCATGATTATATGTGGCATGTATTTCTGACATTCTTCACTCAGTTATGGCCAAAGAGAAAGGTCAGTTTACTCACATGTCTACACAGACATCACAGTAGCTGACTCCAGGAGCTGGTGTTGGTGTAGCTCTAGGCTCTGATGCTGGTGGTGTGGACATCCTCGAGGCTGGCTTGCCATTGCAGCCCTGTGAGGCATTGGTAGGTGGTCCATCTGAGCTCAGATGGATAAAAGAATAAAGAAAAGCTGGGGTGTGGGTTGCTCCTCTTACCCTATCTGAAGGCAAACCCAGTTTGTGTGTGTGTGTGTGTGTGTGTGTGCATGTGCACGTGTGTGTCCTATGTGACAGGACAGTTGGTGATTCAGGGCATGTTTCAACTCGGGTTTCCATGAGGAACTTAAAACTCCCTGCTCTTCAACCTCAAGTCTGGGAAAAGGACACAAGTTTGGGGACGATGGTCCTCATTGTGCCATTCACGCCCAATAAAGAGGCTGCCCACACTGCAGCAGGACAGGGGCATGTTCTCAGAACTCACTCAGTGAACTCCGGCTGATGAACTGCATAAATGTCTCCTTGCTACAGATAATTTCAACTTGAGAGTCATAGGAAGGAAAAGACGGGCAAGCAGCAAATACATCACAGTCTTAGATTCCCCCAATTTTCCAAATGCCCTTTTCCTTGTCTTTGGCTACACTGAACGCCTCCCAGTTCCTGGCAGATACTGCTCTCCGCAGGACTTGTGCAGATGCTGCGCCCTCTGCCTCAGGTCTCCTTCTTAAACTCACCATACTTCCCCTTCTTAACCCTACTTATACTTCAGCAACTCAAGTGCGATTCCTTATGGAACTTATTCTTATATAATTTACAAAAGTCTGTCTCCTGCAGTTATTTTTGATATTAGCAGATGAGAGCCCTCAGCAACAGAAAGGATACCAGTAGCTGGAGGACATCAGTAGCTATAGATCTATAGATATACATGTATCTGCATACATATATAGATATAGATTATATAGATATATTTATAAATATAGAGGGTATCTATCTATATCCATAAGAATAAATTAACCCTCCTTTTCATTTCTGAGTCAAGAATTTCAAAAATAAATGCTACATATCATTCAGAAGGCACATTTATGCAAATAACTGAATATCAGTGTACTGGATATAGCACATACTCAGTAAATATTTGCCAAGTAAATACATAAATGAATATTAGCCTTAAGAATTTTAGACTTAGGGGTCAGACAGTAGTTTTACTATCAAAAGTTATGAATTTATGTGTGAAGACACTGTAGATCATGGCCATCACAGCCTCAGTGGGCTGTTTCTTTCTCCCCAGGAGGAAATGCAGCTGCAATAAAGTCCGTTCGTTAAAGTTCTGACGGATTATGGCTCTAAAAGTGGAATGAAAAATAACAATTAGATGCTTTAGTAAAATAAGCACTACACTTATTTTTTACATGAAAAAGTACCTTTGGTCTCAGTGTCCATGGTGGCTTTTACTTTTACTTTAAGGCAGCCCAGGTGTTTCAAACAATGCCAAGTTTGGAATAATCATAAAGTCAGAAACTATGAATATGGAGACATTTGAGTGATGAACTTGAGCTTATAAAGAATTTATTGCAAGACTTTGTAAAAAAAATATACTTGTATCTTTAAATGGACCATCCACGCTAAATTTAAAACAGAATAATTAAGCTCTTAATCATTAAATTGATGCATTCAGGGAAAGTTTCAATTTTATAACAAACACATCTGTCTTCCTATTCTCCTACGCCTACTGCAAACAGTGCCAGTGTGATTTATCCATAAATCTGCGTTCATTCTGAACTCATTAAATTTGGGAACATTGCCACTTCATCCTAGTTCTGTCCTGAGTGCATCGAATTGCAAGATAGCAGGGACCTGGACTTCAAAGTAGTAAAATTCACACTTTCTTCCTATCCTGTCTGTTTCACGGCCCAGCTTCAGACAGGTCTGCACCTGGCCCATCGCGTCCGCAGAAGACCTTGTTCCCTTGAAGACAGTCACATTGGGCTGGCCAAAAAGCTCATTTAGTGTTTTCCATACAGTGGCTCCAGTAGTGTTTAGCTGTCTTTAACTTCATCTGAAACAATTTTGTTAGGTTGTATTGTGACAGCTTGTCATATCACCATGCATTATAAAAAAAAAAAACTTACCAGCCCTGGCTGGTGTAGTTCAGTGGATATTGAGTAAAACAAAAGATCGTGGTTTGATTCCCAGTCAGGGCACATGCCTGGCTTGCAGGCCAGTTCCCAGTGGGGGACACATGGGAGGCAACCATATATTGATATTTCTCTCCCTCTCTTTTTCCTTCCCTTCCCCTCTCTCTGAAAATAAATAAATAAAATATTTTTTAAAAACTTACCAAAATTGGTGACTTTTTGTGCAGCCATTTTAATATTGATGGTGGAAGAAGATACACAACATTTATGGTGTATTATGCTTTATTATTTCAGTAAAGGCAAAAACCAAGTGAAATGCAAAAAAAAGGTTTATGCAGTGCATGGAGAAGGTGTTGTGACTGATTGTGTCAAAAGTGGTTTGCAGAGTTTTTTGCTACTATTGACATTTTGGTCAAATAATTCTTTACTGTGGGTCTTATGCATTGGAAGATGTTTAGCAGCACCCCTGGCCTCTAACCACTAGAAGCCATTAGCAGGAGTTAGCTGATACCAAAATATCCAAATCTATAAGGTCATTGGTGAAAATGAAAAAAAATGTGTCTTTTATTTACAGAAAAAACTGTGTGGACTTTTTGGCCAACCCAATAAAAGGAGATTACACAACACACTTTTAAGTATATTTTATTGATTATGCTATTATACTTGTCTTGATTTTTCTCCCCTTTATTTCCTTCCACCCTGTGCCCCTCCTCCCTCCAACAATCCCGCTCCCTTAGTTCACGTCCATGGGTCATACATTTAAGTTCTTTGGCTCCTCTATTTCCTATCCTATTCTTAACCTCCCCTTGTCTATTTTGTACTTACCAATTTTGCTTCTTATTCCCTGTACCTTTTCCTTCATTGTATTTCCTGCCCGCCCCCCCCTCCGCTGATAACCCTCCATTTCTGTGATTCTGTTTCTGTTCTAGCTGTTTGATTAGTTTGTTTTTGTTTTTGTTTTTAGCTTCATTGTTGATAGTTGTGAGTTTGTTGTTATTTTACTGTTCTTAATTTTGATCTTTTTCTTCCTCTTAGGTAAGTCCCTTTAGTGCCGCCATCTTGGCCAGAAGTCCCTCAAAGCTAAACATCGATGAGAAACATGGATCCATTGCCTCTCGCACGCCTGCAACTGGGGCCCTGACCCACAACCCAGGCATGTGCCATGGCCAGGAATTGAATCAGTGACCTCTCGTTTTGTAGACCATCACTCAATTCACTGAGCCACATCAGCCAGCACAACATATTTAAAATAGACTTCCAAATGAATATTCAAATGAGCCTGGAGACACTGAGGTTATTCTTGTTCTTAGGTAATCAATCTCTAAGTAAGCATTAAGTATATACCAAAATCATGTTAAACTAGCCTTGGCTATCTATTTTCTACCAAAATGAACGTAGTTCTTTTACAGTGTTTTGATCATTTTCGGCTGTCAAGCTACTTGCAGTTACTTGACTGAATCAGTATTTTTAAAGCATCTACTAGTAAACAGTGTTTTTCCTTTGTGAGTAATGTAGATAAAAGCTGCACGTTATGTGTTTTAGTTCAACTGAGAAACCTCTGAATACCAAGCAGGTGAATGCATAACAGGAAAGCAGCAGACTTTTACCCTGCTAGAGCTCACCATAGTAGATGTAAGTATAGCAGCTGTCTTTTCCATTTCCTTCTTGCTCCATCCCAACTTCTTAGCATTGAAAGGTAAAAGGTGGTGTCCAATTGGGAAATATGACCTACCCCCCAGAGAGGCCCTGGTCTCCTATCCCCTCTTCTCCTCTGGCTCTATTGTTAGTACTTGCACACTCCTGCCACCACACTCCCCATGTACACACATTCACACATGCACACACAACATGGTGGAGCTTGAGAAGACATAAGAATACAAAGAGTAGCTGTTACCCACCAAAATTTGGAGCAAATAGAATCCATTATAATTTCTTGAGTGTAATAGTAATGTTATTTTTAAGTGGTTTTAGCAGCAGGTCCATATGGCAGTAAAAGCTGTGTGGTGCTTGCCAGATGAATTTATCACCTTTGGGCAGAGTTTATTAGTGTCCTCTATGTAGTGGGGAGAAGTGAGAACGGGGATTATCAGGAAGTGGCTGCACTGAACCAGGCATGAGCGGAGAAGGGTCTTTTGTACTGACTTGACAGAGGGATGGGAGTTAGAGGACAGAGAGAGGCACCGATGTTTCTTAGTTTGGGTAAAAGAAGGGGAGGTGACTCACGGGGGCAGAGAATAAAGGGAGACATTCTCTTTCAGGAGTGATAGTGTATGATCATATTGTCTATCCAAGTGAAGATGTTGTGTGGGCAGCTGGAGACAGATGATTGAAACTCAGGAGAGGGAAGGCAGAGAAGTGAGTGTTTGACGTATAGAGCTGTGGGATCTTTTTTTATCAACTTCAGTATCTTATTCAGTTCAAGGCTACACTGCCTTTGTTGATCCTTACATTTCTTTCTATTGTCAATTAGATAGAAAGAATTTGAATTTTTCTTCATTCGGGTGCTAATTAGGCCTTGATTGGACTATCATAATTCGTTGTAAATTTTCTCTTTAGTTGTTTTTTTTACCATATCCTAGTGTGCCATGTATGACTTTACAAGTCTTTATTTTGCAAATAACTCCACACAAATAGTGTTTTTGGCACCCTAGTGCCTGACTTCTCTTAGCTTGGCATTTTAGCTCCAACCTTCTATCTGCAACCTAATAGATCGTTATTCTCCTCCATGACCCTGTGTCATAGCAGACTGATCTACTCACTAACCATCACACGTGCTTGATAACTTTTCCTCTCTGTATATGGCTTATGCTGGTTCTGGATGCCATTCATAAGTCAGCATGCCCGAATCCTAAGCATAGGGCAAATTCTGGTTCTACAACTCCTGCCCCCACTGAAGAGAATCCTTTCCTCAATTCTTTGGCATTTCATTTTCATCTCTTCTGCCACAAATCTCATTTTATCTAGATTAAAGTCATTTATTAATCTTCTTTGTCTTTCTAAAAGAAAACCTTTAAGTTGTTTGAAGATAAGAACTATTTCTGAAAGGATTTCAAAACTGGTTTTTTTGGGCATCTGCTGTTGTGTTTTGCCCGTAGCAGAACATGATAGAGATTAAAATGAATACGCTTTCTCCTAGTTGTATCACACAACCAAACTTATTCAGGACACACTAAAGTCAGCCTCCAGTCTCAACTCAAACATTAGCAGTTTTGCCAGTTCCCTGTCGATTCTTGCATCTCTTCTCCGTCTTGGCTGTTCTGACATCTGACTCTTCTTCCCCACTGTTTGTTCTTGGTTCTCAACATATGACCCCACCCACTACTTGCTTCGCAGAGAAAACAGAAATTTGCAAAGGGATCTCCTTTGTCTTCTTGCTACAAAGTTTGCAAACTTCCTTGCATCTATAACTCCCGTTTCTCTTTGACTCTGGAGTAATCTGGAGAGGGTTTACCCTTTTGCTGGGATTCTTCCTTTCATCTGAGCTCTGCTTCTGTCTCTTTCCATATCCTAACTTCATTAATTACTTGACTGATTGATTGATTTTTAAAATTTTTTCTTTTCTCCTTGCTTCTTTCAGTGAGGACTTGGACCCATAGAAGCCTCTTTTTTAGAAATCATACTGCAAATACGATCAAGCAACCGAACCTCACACCTTCCAACACTTCACCCCTTCCTGCTTCTCCAGCACCTCCCCCAAACCTCTCATTTCCTTCATAGCTAAACATATTAAAACAATTACCTGCATGACTTGTCTGATTATTCTCATTTCCCACCCTCTTTTCCACCCACACTCTGGCTTCCTATCAGACCGCTCCAGTGAAAATGTTCTTGACAAGGCTGCAAAACAAAAACAAAAATACACACACTTGGGTGCTGATATTCCAGGGGCATGCCTCCATTCTCATGTGCTTTAACCTCTCTTTGACTTTTGACACTAGACAATGTCATCTTCTGTTGACTTGTGCATCACCATGCTTTACTTTACTTTCACTTCTACTGCCTCTCTGGCTTGTTTGTTCTTCCTCTTTTCCTTCCTTCCTTCCTTCCTTCCTTCCTTCCTTCCTTCCTTCCTTCCTTCCTTCCTTCCTTCCTTCCTTCCTCCCTCCCTCCCTCCCTCCCTCCCTCCCTCCCTCCTTTCCTTCTTTTTCTTCCTCTATCTCTCTCTCCCCTTTCCCTTCCCCCTTCTCCATCTTCCTCCTTCCATTCTTCCTTCTCTTCCTTCCTCTTTTTTTCTTTATATCAATATTTCCTTGAATTTTATTTTTTTCTGACAGTTTTTTAAATGTTGCTCTCCTCTTGAGTTTCTCTTCTAAGCTTTGTTTCCTTCAGATAATATATAAATCTGTAGATATTTTGTCTGGACCCATGAAGTTTTTCTAGAGATGATTCTTTTAGTTTGCTGCTGCTGCTGCCTGAGTGTCATAGGCTTAGTTGCTGCCTTCATTCTTTGAGCCAGGCAAGGAAGGGAGCTTGAAGGGGTGCGGGAGCTTCTGACTGTTCGGTGTCTGAAAGTATTCCGTTAATCCCTCTCTTTCCAGTCTGGCTTCTCACCTTTGTCCTCTGCTGGCCTGGTATAGCCAAATTCACATCCCCCTCTGTTCAATTTGTTTCAGGCATAAATTTCCTACCTCCTTTAAGGGTGAGGGAAGGGAGCTCTAGCCTATTTTGGTTGAAGTAGGGTTTCTAATAACCTTTAAAAAAGAGTCTGGTGATTTTTTTTGAATCACATCAGCTTTATATTTAAGTCACTCATTAGATGAGAAATTAAATTTTAGAAATTTGGAAAAACAAAAATTATCTCATGAACTAATTAGTGACTATGCAAAAGAGAATGCTTGGAGTCATTTTATTTAATTTCTTCATGTCTGGGAGTAGTTGCCAAAGATATTGCTATATATTATGAAGCTATTTTAGCTTAAATATATGAAGTTCATTGTCTAATTAGATGTTAAATTATTTGGTTTACATATTAGCCCTAATTAAATTGCTCTTGACAGCAGCTATGGTTTCAAAATATGGCTTTGAAGACTGTATTTTTGCAATATGTATGTGTTTTAACTGAAGAATTTTCTCAAAATTTGTATCTCCAATTTCTACACTTGACTTATCAGCTGCTCTCTCCATCACTCTGGCCCCCACATTCTCTTTTGCATATTCTCTGATAAGTCAGTTCTTTCTCCATTACCTACAGAAAAGTAAACACATTCTAATCAAAAATTGTGCTTTTCAGAAGGTCCAGCTGAGGACCACTTGCAACACCACACTCTAAATTGGTGTCTTTTCACGAGAACACACCTATGTGCCTTGAAGTCCTCGTAAATGTCACTCATTTGTTTCTCTCCTTTGATCAGTGGGAATATACCAAGGCTGTCACTGCAGGAGAGTGCCGTCACTTAAAACACAACTGTGTGGAAAGAAAATGGAAACGCAAATAAAGCTTGTACTCGATGAACTTGCTATAGTATTCTCATTTTAAAAATAGAATGCTTGATATCATAGATAACAAAATATATCTTATAATTGTGGATTTTTTAAATAAAAAATGGGATCTCAATAAATTGTAAAATCTGCCATCCTTTTCTGCATTTGTTCTCCGTATCTATTCAAGCTGGTGTGTGAGTTGTTTGTTATGTTTTAATTAACATAACACGCAGTTATGTCGGAAGACTAGTCATTTGAGCAGTGATGGCTGATTGATTCAAAATAAGCTCCTAGCAGTTAACACTGCCGGCTCTCCTCCTGGCACAGTGCTGAGGACTCGGAGTATGAGTGGTGATTAAGGCACAGGAAGTGATATGGGAAACTTTAAAAAACCTCTGTTTAACCTTTATTTGCCCAGGCCCCAGGCGCTCTAGGGAGAATGATGGGGCTGTCTAGGATAAGTAAACAACAGTGCATTAGCTAGGACTGAGATTAACACCCCTGCTGTTAAAAACTGATCTTCGAATTTAGCCTTTGTCCTCTGCTTCTGCCCCATAGCTAGAACTAACTTCCGCATTCCGCTTCTGTATCTCGCTTTGCTACGTAGACAAGAAGACCCTGTAAACTATAAAAACCCCAAGAATCCTTTGTTCGGGGCTCAGAATTTGGACACTGACTCCTCTGGGCCCGTGCACGTTAAATAAACCTTGTACTCCAGAAACCCTCGGTGTCTGGTTGCTTCATTTTCCTGCAACAGAAGTACCTGCCATACCCTTCTAGATAAAGAGATAAAAATAAATAAGTAAACTAAGAAGTTAGCATATTAATCATGAGTTGGTATGTGTTACCAATAAAATGGGGCATCGAGATGTAGTTCACTTTGGAATGGAAGTTGGGGTGATCTTTTCTGAGAAGCTGACATTTGAGCAGGAACTTGAAGGATGATAAAAAGCCCATCGAGTGAAGAAACAAGGGAAGAGGATTCTGGGCAGAGAAAACAAGTGCAACTTCCATGTAGAGGACAAGGGTTTAGAGGAGGCAAGAAGCATAGGGCAGCAGCATCACAAGCCAAAGGGGAAAGGAGATGAGACTGGAAGGAGATGGGGCCAGTCCTGTAGGAGCCCCACAGGTCATGGTAGGGGATTCTGCATTGCATTTCAGAAACAATGGTTTCTGAAACCATTGCAGCAGTTTGCAACTATTTGCAAACATAACTTTAATTTTTAAACTTAATATTCAAAGTGTCAAATTATAAGTAGAGGATGAAGTGTATTATATGTAGCTCATCCATATGAAGGAAGATGATGCAGCCTTAAGAAAGAGGCTAACAAGGGACATCTAGGGAAGCAAGTCCAGGATACAATTCTGAATGGAAGAATGGAAAGGAAACTTCACAGGACAATTGCCATTGTGTGAATACATCGATGATTTCAACCGAATCAGTTAGAGAAGAGATAACAGACACATGAAAGTGTTCTAGTTTTGAAGGATAAAAGGTAATTAAGACAACCAACCAAAAAAGACTAGTAAAATAATTGAATTTGAATTTTTGGTAAGATTCCGGAATAAATAGCAACAATAAATCAAGACAGGGAGCTCAACATGGTGCAGCTGACCCTTGAACAGCACAAGTTTGAACTCTGTGGGGCTGCTTACATGTGGACTTTTAAAATAAATGTTGTAAATGCATTTCCTCTTTTTCACAAATTTTAAAATAACACTTTCTTTTCTCTAGCTTACTGTATTATAAGAACACAATATACAATATATGTAACATATAAAATATATGTTGATCAACTATGTTATCAGTAAAGCTTCTAATCAATAGTAATCTATTGGGAGCGAATTTGGAGTGGGGGGCAAAGTTATACACAGGTTTTCCACTGCATGGGGGTCAGTGCCCATAACCTCTGCATTGTTCAAGGGTCAACTATCACAAAAAGCATGGCTATTGAAGCCTACTGTGTTCTTGGAAATGACATTTAAATTCTTCCAAAATCTGTTTCTGTTTCCTAACTTGTGAAACTGGGTTAATAATAGAACCCTTTCCCCTGGCTGGTGTGGCTCAGTGGATTGAGTGTTGCCCTATGAACCAAAGGGTGACCAGTTCAGTTCCCTGTCAGGGCACATGCCTGGGTTGCAGGCCAGATCTTCAGTAGGGGCACATGAGAGGCAACCACACATTGATGTTTCTCTCCCTTTCTCCCTCCCTTCCTCTCTCTCTCTAAAAATAAATAAATAAAATTTAAAAATAGAATCTTTTTTCAAGGTTGTGGTGAAGATGAGTTATTACAAAGTATTTAAAATAGCCCTTAAATACTGTAAGTCTTATATAACCTTTAAGATAACATCTCTTTGTAAAAAAGTATAGTCATGTAACAAGAAATACACTGAAATTTAATATATAATTAGTGAAATTATGACAGAAAGCGAATGGGTTGAATAAAACAATGAACAGAACTTGAAGGTGGATCTGGAAGATAAAGAGGAAGACTTGCTCCGGATGCAGACATAAGATGAAAGACGGAGACGACAGAGTGAACGCAACTGTCGGCAACCAATCCCGATGCTCTGCCGTCTGCTTAAAGGAGCTTCAGAGGCCGATAGCAAGCAATGGGAGAACAAATCATGTTTTATAGAAAAAGAAAATACTGTATAGATAGAAATATTCCTCCGAGGGTCAGACAGGACAAATAACTGACGGCCAAACCTAGGTAGGTCCTGTCATATTAGAAAACCATGAATAAAGGGAAAAAAACCTGGACACATTCAAAGATAAAATAAAAATTCTCTCTGAAAGAGAGAGAACCAGAGGACATAATATTTATTATCTCTCAACTCCCAAAGATGAAATATGTGGGCAAATTGATATTTTGAAAATGCAAAAATTTAAAGTTAATCTTTATGTGCCTGGCAAGAAAAAGAATCTGTATAGAAATATTCCCTCAAAAATAAAAAAAAGGAAAACAAAAAGAATAACGTAGAATACAAATTCTAGTTGATTAAAATGTAGAATTTTTTTTAAAAAAAAACTAATGAAAAGTGTGTAAAATGAACCGCTTCACTCTCTAGCACTTGGGAATAGTCACCCTTAAGCAGTAGGGGTTTATTAACTTAAGATTCCACTTATTTCGTGTGTGTGTCATTCATATTAGTTGCTTCTTGAGTAGAGAAAATTGATATCATCATAGATTTGTAATACATCTTATATGTGCTTGTATTTATGGAAACATATTCTAGACAGAAGTAATAGGACAAATTGTTGTTGTAGAACAGAATGCAAAGGTGTCTTAAGTGTAAAAATAATATAACCAGGGGATCGGAGGTGAAGAACGAAAGTGAGAGTAGTAAGGAAATAGAAAATTTCTCATCAGAGAATGAAACAATATTTCTTAAGTTGATAAAATTGGCATTGGAATATGTATTCTTATTCAAAGTAATAGTCTCATAGCAACCACTATATTATTTTTAAAAACTGTCAAATGTGGTCATATCTTGATAGCAGATTTGTAAAGTGAGAGAGGATTGTGCTTTTCATTTAGACATTCTGAATTTTATCTCCAATACCTCTTTATCATGGTGATTTTTGCAACTGTTTGCAAGCATAACTTTATAAAACTATTTTAATATTGAAAGTGTATAATTATAAGTACAGGACGAAGTGTATAATATGCAGCTCATCTGTATGAAGGAAGACTATGCAGCCTCATAAAACAATCAAGAAATGTCCACAAGGGCCATCTAGGGGAAAATGTCCAGGATACAATTTTGAATGGAAAAATGGAAAGAAATGCGCAGATGGAATATGCAGGATAATCGCCATTGTGTAGAGGAAATTATATATGTGTAAATGTCTGTTCATAGGAAGATCTATGGAAAATTGTGAATTCATACAAAATGAAATGCTCCTTGACCAAAGCAATGAATTAACCAAGAAGCACTATATTAAGCAAAGGAAATTGTAAACAAAATGTATATAAAGTTTAAGAAAGACAAAACTAATTTATGGTCTTTGAAACCTGAGTATTAGTTACCTCTGGGGCAGTGAGGAGGTGCTGTTGGGATTGATTAGAAAGGAGCATGAGAGAACTTTCTGGAGGATGGATATGTCCTGTATCTTCACTGGGGTAATGCTTATTCAGAAGTATTCGCTTGTTAAAACTCATTAAATTGCACACTTAAAGTATGCACATTCTACTTTATGTAAACTATTTATCAAAACTACATGAGTGTACAGATGTGTGTGTACATATATGTGATGGTACATGGGTAAGATAATACTGGGTAAAGACTACATACCTCACTGTTCAGACTGGGGGGGAATGCAGCAGAAGAGAAAGTTACATTCTATATCTGGCTTAAATCTTATGAGCCTATCACTCATAATAAAATCAAGGGATAAATTTAAAACGTTACATGAATCCTAAAAGGCAGCAACTTTCATGCTGAAAGACAGAGGAGCTCCCCGTACACACGGCCTTTACGTCTCCCAACAGAGATGCCTTTTCTTGGGGACTTGCTGCTTGGCTTTGTTCCCCACAGGGCTTGGATGGTGTGAAAAGCAGAGCTGCTACTGAGCTGGCTGGAGATCAGTTCCTGTGCAGCAACTGAGCACAGCAGAGAGAAAGAAAACAACAGAGGGGAAGGGGCCAATAAGAAAACCGACTGAGTTTTCAGCAGAAATGTATGAAGAATCCAGCACAGAAAGGAAAATTATATTCTGCAAGCTCTCTGATGACGGAGTCTTCTGGCTGTGTCTGTGGCAAACTTCTATATTCATGCTATCAGGGTTGCTTGGATAAGTGCATGTAGGGTGCCCGGGTGGGAAGGTCAGCAGTGATCTGCTCTCTCTACAGGAGAACCAGCCCCAAAGTTGTATGTGGCCTTGAGGTAGGACAGCAGGGAGCAAGTGTAGTTAGCTCTCTTAAAGAAGCCAACCCGAAAGGACTTTTAATGATTGCTTTACTTTAAGCCCTCCTGCTGCCACCAGCTTTGAACTCAGCATTCCCTTCGGTTATTTTTCCTTTTCCTCCTTTTATTTAATACAAAATGTCTGTAGTACCAGAACCCAATCGCTAGTTTATACTAACAAGCCTTTCTTTACCTATCCTGGTATTTTGGCCTTTTGACATTTTAAATCCCAGGAGTTTCTAACCTCAGGCAATTAGTGCTTCTGATTTCTGATTTCTGATGCAGACATGTGCAGAGGGCAGAAGGGAAATTGGCTTTTTACAAGAGAAATAGCTTTTTGGATGCTAACTAACTCCCTCCCTTTGAGAGGCATTGGCTCTTAGCTCTATTGTTTTCTTGTCTTTTTGTTTTTATGAAGTATAGGGGTTACAATTTGTCATTTCCCAGTGAACAGGCAAATTCAAGTTTTCTGATAATTCCTGTATCTATATCTATACAGGGAAATTCAGTGGGTGCATTGTTTTGGAGCACCAGAGTGGACTTTTGTGTACCTTTGGTTGATATTTCTCCTATTTTGAAAAACATTCTGAGATATTAAATACATTTTGAGATATTCTGAGAGGAAAAAGGCCTTTAATAGTTTTATTTTTTATGCATGATTAGTCTAGAGGCAAAATAAGCGATGTGTTATATTTATGTTTACCTGTGGATATAAGTGGCCTGTAGTCATTTTATCAATGATAATAAGGCATATTTTTAACTGGACATTCCATACTCCATCTCCTATTACAATGGCATGAATTCCTTAGAAAATGAGAAGTCAGTAATTGTGAGGTCTTCAATGTTTACTTACATATTCTATTAGCCATACAAATATGTACTTTTCAGCCTGTGGCAGTATAATGCTATGTGATCACCAGATCATTTTGTACTTTCTTTTGGGCAAATGGGAAGACAGCCTTTTCCAGATCACTTGCATTTTGATGGCATCATGCAGTTAGTTCTGGGCAATGGAATTGAGGTACACATGGAGTAAGATGCATACATCCTGACTTCTAAAAGGTCCTTGTGATATGACTCGCTCTCGCTCATCCAAGCAGTGAGGAATTCTAGATCTGCGGGTCTTCTCACAGAGGGATTCAGAAGATCCTCTTGACCTATTACATATTTTGTGAAAGCGGAAGGTAGACTCTCACTAAGTTAAGAAACTGAGATTTAGGGGTTTCCTTGTTTGCTTAGCCTACACTAAGATATTTCATTGAAGTTAGTCATGACTTTAATTTTAGCAATTTCCTAAAAGGGAATATAGTTTTGTGGTCAGGTAGAATCAAACGCCGTTCAGTTTTCTCTATAGCTGGAAGTTTCACAGTATTCTTGGAGTCATATTTTGACTTCAACATTTTGGAAACACATCATCTTGATAAGCTACTATGATAAATATGTTTCCAGTTTAACTTATTACATAATTTTTTGAAGCCCTGGCTGGTGTGTTTCAGTGGGTTGAATGCTGGCCTGCAAACCAAAAGGTCCTTGGTTCGATTTCTGGTCAGGGCATGTGCGTGAGTGGGGTCCCCAGATGGGAGTGTGCAAGAGGCAACCCACTGATGATTCTCTCACACACTGGTGTTTCTTTCCCTCTCTTTTTCCCTCCTTTCTCTTCTCTCTGAAAACAAACAAATAAATAAATAACATCTTTAAAAAATAAATTTCAAAATTTTTTCTTGGCCTCTACTTGAGGAGTGAGGGGCTTTTTCTTTGGCTTTTTTGGCTACACGTTGGCTACATGTTTGCGTTACGTGAAAGAAGGAAGAAAAGAGGTAAGCAAGGACCAAAAGAGGAGGTGCTAGATGAAAAAGGAGTGGAAGGAAATTGTATAGAATACCTTTGGAAACTCACAGCCCTGATGGGATGGGGCAGGGGTTAGTCAATAAAACAGGATCTTGGAGATGGTTGCAAAATACTTTTGGATAATACAGCTTAAAATCATTTGGCCTCAGGTCTTCTTGGCAAAAATTACACACACATCAACACTACACTGTGCTCCTCGAGACAACTGCTGGTTGGAAAACGTTTCGAATTTCACATTGCTGAGGATTCTTTTTGCATTTACATTATGCTGATGCATACATCTTTCACAAAATAATCATGCACGATTATTGTTTTCTTTGTGGAAAGCAATTTTCAAGACATACTAGAATAAGTTATCTGTATAGCCTTTGCTGCCTGATTTTTACACTAACACAATTAAAAACTGGCTCTGCAAACTTCATATACGTCTCCTGGGAAAACATCTGCTGTTTTCTGCTAAATGAAATAATGTCAATATGCCTCTTTGGCCACGGGCTTGGATCATCTGCCCATATTTTGGCACAGTTGAGAATCTTATCATCCCTTAGTCTGTACAAAAAATAAATAAAGTTTTAAATACTTAATTCCACAAAGATATGTTTGAAAACAACAGTGCTAAAATCTGATTTCTAAGGAAAATGTTAGAGCATTGTAATTGTTGGTAAGAGGCAAAACACTGCTTTTATGATCAATGTTGAAATTGTGTTCATTTGGATCAGGAAAGTGGGAGAAAAGGAGAAAAGAAATATTAAAAAATGGTGGGTAAATTTTCAGACCATACATGCTAGATGTGAGGTTCTAAAAGTTTGCAACAAATTGTAAAGAATGAAATATATTATAGCATCAGTTAAGCAAGAGAAATAGAATATTTACTAGTTTAAATAAATTAAATTTCTTACATTTTAAAAATATCTATGGTTGATTCAAAGTAAGTAAGTCTATGCAATTAATAAATCATTTTTAAACAATCAGTTTTCAATTGATTAAATAAAATTAATGCTTGAACTGTTTATATAAAGAAATATGGTAAAACCTACAGTCACAACTGTTTTTGTAGATACTATATATATATTATATATAGATACTAATGTATCATATAGGATATAATACTCTAACATAAACTATATTTCAAAACTTGCACAAAATTATGACTAATTTGTTAATTCATTTGCTTATTTAGAGTCTTAGGCAATTTTCACTGAATTTGAAGAAAAAGAAAATTGCATTTTTCAAGCAAACTTTGACTTTTGCAATTCAGAACTCTGCTCACATCTTTAATGTATGTTTTTAAAAGTACTTCAGATATTTTAGTCTTAGCTTATGAAAAGAATATATAAGAGTATTTTCTCTTTTATCAGAAATATTGAAATATTTCTGATATTGAAAGGGGGCAATATCTGGTCCACCCAGGGATGCCAAAAACTGTTACAGAACAACAGGGACCCCTCCCAAGGACGGTATACTAATACCTACTGGGCTTCTCTGTCCGCCACCAGAGGAAAGACATCTCTCAATGCTAGAGATTTGTGAAAAGGAAAGGAAAGGTTTATTCAAAGCTATAGAGACTGAAAGCAGTGACCCGATATCCCCATTAAAATATCAAAGTCCTCTAGGATATTCACCTACACACACAGTGCTCCCTTCTCCCCCTACCCTAACTCGGGGTACCACAACTCAGGAAAAGAAGCACACCTCTGTGTTTCAGGCCACTGGCACAGTCAGCTGTGTTGCCGTCCAGGCAGAATTTCCAGTTAATCCAAAGTCATGTGGCACCTTCTCACGGTCCACTGGCAAGAGTTCTTCATACCCATTTTTCCAGGCAAAGTCTCTCCTGCTTCCCAGGCCACTCAGCCAAGGGGAGCACCCCAAAGCCTCATGGGCCTCTTTTACCAGAGTTTCAGGGGTCCACACTCTGGCCAAAAGCACGTGGCTTTCTTCTTCACCTGGCTGCAGGGGTCCCCATTCTGGCAAAACTGCATGGCTCTCTCTTTCACCTGGGCAAGAGGGGGTCCTACCTTTGCCCAAACCGCATGGCGCTCTCCCCAATTGCTGCCGTGTCTGGATTTAAATCCCTGAGCCAGTCCTCCTTTATAGTCCCATTTCTGACTCTTCCCACAATTGGTTACACTTGCCAGGACTCCCATATCCTCCCAGCTTTAATGGGCTGCCATAGCGAGTCTGGGCAGGTAGGCCCCCCATGGCGTGGAGCCAATCAACTCCAAGCTCTCACGCAGGTGCTGTAACTCAGGAGACCAGCCACCAGTTACATCCTGGGTAGAAGTCACTTCCTGCTCCCTGGCTCAAAGCATGGCCACAGCTATTTAACGCATCCATGAAACCAGTTAAAGGTTATAGATATTCCAGAGATTAGCTGAGAAGCTGTTGCTATGCAAAACAGCTCTCAATGGCCCTGCTTCATTTGTCCCTTCCCCCTGGGGGGGTGAGGATATCTTAATATTCTTTGGAAACCTTGAGTTCTGGACCCCATTCCAAATCCTTTTGGGCGGGCCCTCCTGGCTGCACCCTGTTACAGAGATGCCACACAAAGATTAAGGCCTTGGTGAAATAGGGAGAGAAAGAGCAAAGGAGATTGTGGTGGGTCGGCACTTCAAGATGCAGGGGAGCTGATTTGGGATAGTTTTCTGAAGGAGGTGAGTCATCAGTAGAATTTTCAAGGATTGAGACATCGTTGAGGAGAAAGGGGTGGAAAAACCATTCTAGGCAAGCTTGAAGAAGAAATGGTGTCATGTAGGAAAAATGCAAACCAGCTATGAGAGGATGATAAGATTTTGAGAGATATTTCTTTTTTGCCATATTTATTTAATGCTAAATTTAGAGGTATATCAAAATAGAGTCTCTCCATTTACAAATAAATGCAGGTAAGCTTTCTTAAAACTTTCAACATTAAAAAGTTTCCTGAGCCCAAAACTCTCACACCATAATCAAGAAGAAAAAGACAGGTCTGTAATCCCAAAAATCTATGAAAGCTGAAATGTTATTAATAACACATTTGGTGGCAAAATCTCACCTGGTCTTTATTGACATGAAGCTACTGGTTGTCTTCTTTATCCCTCTTGATGACACTATTTCTAGGTTTAACTCCAGAAATATTAATGTGTTTTATTGGAGTTCTACCCTGGAACCTATTGGTTTACATATTATATTAAATGTATAGGTATTAACTTTAGAGTGTGGTGATTACTGGGAGCAGATATAGGGAGGTATGAAGGGACTAAATGGTAATGGGACAAATGCAATAAAGATTAAATTTTAAAAAAGGAATTCCAAGATTTTCTGAAATCTCAAACACATGTTGTTCTAGGGGTTCAGGTAAAGGGTATGGACATGCTAAGATCAGCTTTCATCCTTCCTCTCTCCAGTTAAAGAATAATAATCCTTTTTTTGTCTCTTTTTAAAGGCAATTTTAAACCTTTAAATCCATGCTATTAAATCTTCTGATTTCTTTTTAACTTTCTTCAAATTCTTTTTGTCTCTTTATAAGCTAAACTTGGACACAAAACCGAAATTAACAGCTGACCAGTTCCTACTATACGGGTTCCTACTATTTCCTTGTTTGCAACATCTATAAACATTTCTTAAAGGATTGCTGAGTGCTCTATTAAAAGTGGATTAAATGGACATATCTCTTCCTCAATATCAACTTATAAATGATCAGTATCCATTTGGTGATTTACATAGAATAGGCTGTCAAGAAGTGTTTATGGAATTAATCAAAACATGACTGATTTTTAAAGTCCTTGTTCATGCAGTGCTGTTTAGTGCTTACTTTTGAAAATGCTGTGTTTTGATACACACATATCTTAGTATGACTCCTCTTCCCTTTTTCTATTTGTGCAGTTGCTTTTTTTAACTCAGAGCATGCCGCACTAAACTTGTCCCTGCTGTATTTTATTTCTGATGACTCCTCTTTAATAAGGTTGTTTTGAATGTGAGCCTAAGGCCCAGATGATATTTATTGCTCTTAAATTATGGTCATCTGCAAATCTAATCTGTGCATTCACTTTTTTACTTTTTAAAGGAATTACCAGCAAAGGCATCCGTTGTTGCAGAACAGCAAAATTTAAAATATTCTGACATATGTATTTTATATTTAATCCTGCTACCTTTATTCTATAGAGAATGCACTATAAAGATATATTCTCAAAATTGACAATATTTATAGCTTATACACATGACATCAACATTTCAGTTATGCTCCATTATAACTGAAGGTCATGGTGTACCGAGGAGGTGAATACATGAGGAAATGGTTGTGACACAGGATTTGAGTGCACTCACACAGGTATGTTCGAAGGACAGTATGAAATAATGATAGCAAAGGTACTGGCAACAAAGAAATTAAAAGGTACACAAGCACAAAGAGACACGAAGGGAAACTTTGAGGACACTTTAGCCAGCTAGTGTGAGTAGGTCAAATATAGATGTGGGCCCAACCAAAAAGGGCCATCTGAAGCTACGGTGGTATTTTTGGCTTTGTCTGAAGGCAGTGAACCACACTGATGCAAAACCTTTGCATTTAGAAAGATAATTCTGGCTGCGTTACTGAGGATAGATGGAAGAGGGTTCACAAACTGAATTTGGAGTAGTGTAGTTGCAATATTTAGCAAGAACACTGATGGCTGAACTCAAGTGACTATTGTGAGACCAAAGCAGAGAAAGAATGAGGAATGGTGAGGAGGATAGAGATTTACCTGTGAGTAGGGCATACAGCTTTGGTAGTTTGAGATTACTCATGACAGTAGTTTGCAATCAGACGCTGCAGAAATGAGCAAACGAAAACAGGTTTGGGTTTTTTCTGACCCCGTGAAGAGCTCTTTTTAAAGATCTACCAGTGTACAGTGAGAATATATTTGGAAGAGAAACAAATGTATATTCTATATTTCTTTGGTTTGTAAAGATAGTCATATATTAGTGGAACTGAGACCAAACTATTTATTAAATTATTTTAATTATTTGGAGTATTTTACAAGGACCATCTCTTTGTTATGGAAGAGAGAGAGATGGAAGAAAACAATGAGGTTTGGGGGGTGATTGCATGACTGGAAAAATGTTGAAGAGGAGTCTGCAGGTCCCTGGAGCTTCAGGCAGCTTCTCAGTAGCCAGGTGTGTTTCTATTGGCTCAGAAGGGTAGTTATAGTTTTGGAGTTGCATACTAAATTTTTGATTTCTAGAATACTAACAAGCAAAAGAGTTACATTCTAAAGAAAAGTGTTAGATGTAAGAAATTGCTTTAAACAGCAATCTCTATAATCAAAATGATGTTTAATTCTACAACCCAAGTGGATGTTTTTTGAATGCACATTTATAGATACAGATATAGACATAGATGTAGATACAGGTATAGAGCAATTATTAGCATGCAGTTCTATAGAAATCCACTCACAAATAGATATGTTTACAATGCAGTCTGGGCCCTTCCATTGTGAACAGAAATAGATAGTTGTGGGGTTTTTTTATGTCTGATTATAAATACATTTATAATAGATTAGCTGATGTAATTTATTTCAAGTTTAAACTGTAATTAGACACAGAAAAGAGAATTTGATACTGAAAGTAATTTTTATAATATTCATAAAGGCATCTCTTTTCCTTCCATTTTCCACATTAGAGAGGTTTATTTTCTACATATTATAAATGCCTCTCCCTTTTCCTCCCCCTTTCTTTCCTTCTTTCCTTCTCTCCTTCCTCCCTCCCTCTCCCCCTCTCTCTGTCCCTCCCTCCCTTCCTCTTTGTTTTCTAATTAGTGCTTAAAGTTTTTAAAAAATATTTTATTTATTTAGTTTTAAAGGACAAAGGAGGGAGAAAGAGAGGGAGAGAAACATCAGTGTGTGGTTGCCTTTTGCACGCCTCCTACTGGGGACCTGGAATACAACCCAGCCATGTGCCCTGAAAGGGAATCAAACCAGTGCCCCCTTGCTTCACAGGCTGGCACTCAATCCACTGAGCCACACCAGCCAGGTAAATTAAAGTTTTGAGTTGATAATACAATCACATGTCTCAAAATTTAAAAAATAAGATTAAAGTATAGAGTAGACATAACCCTCTGACCCCATCTCCCATCCTCTCTGTTCCCCTTTCTTCCTCTTAGGTGACAAGCATGACGTGTATTCTCACTGCCACTTCAACCACACTCTTAACCTACACCAACTGTGGAAATAACTTTTGTTTAACATTTTAAATATTAATTTGTTTTCTTACTTTTGGTAAAACCCCAAGTACAGTGTAGGAAATGATTCAGAACATCTGCCATGTCCTAGTCAGTTTAGATTGCTATAACAAACCATCCCCGACTGGGTGACTTATAAGCATAAACATTTATTTCTCACATTTCTGAGAGGTTGGGAAGTTCAAGATCAAGGCACCAGCACACTGTCTGCTGAGAGCCCGCTTTCTGATTCATTAGAAGCTGTCTCTCTCTTTGATATGTCCTCACACGGCAGAGGTTCAAGAGAGCGCTCCGGGTCTCTTTCACAAGGGCACTATTCCCATGTGTGAAGACTTCACCCTCATGACTTAGTCACCACCCCTAGACTCTCCTAACGCCTATGTCACATTAAGGATTGGTTTCCACAAACAAATTTTGGAGGGGCACAACATTTAACGCATAGCATCTCACTTATGCCCAGTAAAATTCATTACATGTTCTGGAAGACCTACTTTCTAACAAGGCCAACCAATGAAGGTCAAGAAGCTTGTGGGATTATAATAGTCTCATCTTTTTCCTTCTATTCCACCTGGGAATTAGTAGAGATGACAGAGCTGAGATTTATGAGAAGTTGGAACAAAAGTAAGTGGATGAAGTAGGCTCCAAGGTGAGGAAGACTGAGAGGGACGCTCCCTCCTGCAGGATCTCTGCCTTCATTCTGCCAGGCAGTTCTCCAAATGAGGAGGTGGGAGAGTTCGGTGGTCACAGATGCGGGGACACATGTCTACCCAACACTAAGGATGCAAAAGACTCCAGGAAAGCCAGGCAGTCTAGGATGGGGTGCAAAGGATAATGAAAGCAATTAGACTTGAAGGAGATTAGAATATGTCATCCTCCCAAAAGAATATTTCATAGCTACCCAGTCCAGTAATACCAAGGCTTTTCCCCACACTAGTTTCATGTTAACAAACGCATTAGCGATATTTTAGTAGAACTACTTGGATGTTATACCTAGTCTAAAAATATTAATAAAATACATCAATTTTCTATTCTATAAATAACGTTGTTGGTATAATATTTCTGTTGTAGATATATTTTGTATTATACTTTAATTTTTCATTGTATTTGTTTCAAACCTGAATTTCTTATTTATGCTTTCTGTCATATATATTCATCTCTGTAACCCACTTTTAAGTTTTCTGTTCAGGGAGAAAGATAATATATGGAGAAATCATAAAAGAAAGTACATCCAGCAGAGAAGTGTTGATGGTGACATTTCATTTGAAATATTTTCCTGGAACACAAGGAATATGGGCACAAGTAAATAAATTAAATAATTCAAATGGAGAAGTGTTAGAGCTAACATCCCATCTGGGATTATGGCCACTCGAGTGGCTTGGCAATTGGTTATTTTCATGAGATAGAAACAGTATCAGAGCATTCTCTCTCTTTCCTCCCACTTTCCTTATGAAAATGTACACTGTTTGAGAATCTCAGATGAAAAAATAGGAGATCATGGCTTATGAGTTTTTGTTTGGTTTGGTTAAAACAAAATTATATACCTGTTGAGTTGTACTTATTCAAATGTCAACTTTTCAGAAGGGAATAAAGCAAAACCTCATCATATTTACTGCAATGGAAAAGTGGATATTGTTGATTTAAAAAAGCAAGTTTCTAATCAGTGTATATACAGCATGACATTGTTTGTTAGAGAAATACATAGTTCTTTATAAATATGCATTTCACAGGATGAGATCTGGAAAGACACGCACTAAGGTATTTGCAGGAGAGCGCTCTGTACAGCAGGAGTGCTTTCTTATTTATTTGTCAGAAACTTGATTTAACATAATTGATCATTATGTGAATTCAGGTGTGCCAGGTGTGAGCTCCTCACCACTCCCACATAGGCTGCATTGCACTTGCAATCACTGACGTACTTGACCTCCTACTTAAATTTTATGACAGAAATTCATTTTACTAAAAATGCTAATAAAATCATTCAACCAGGCAGTCAAGGAATGTGCCAGAACAATGCTTAGTGCTGGGAGATAGTAGAAGACAAAATGCATAGAGACACAGGACAATGGAACAGGAAAATAGAAATATCAATTAAGGGTTGCATTTACTACAGCATGCAATGATTTTACCCACATGCTTGTTGTGTGTGTACCTTCCACAGTAGATTGTAAGACATCAGTGGGCAGGTTTACCTTGTTCTTCCTGATGCCCAGAGTAACAAGCATATGACAGGCAATCAGTAAATGAATTGAATAAATAAATTGATCAAATAAATAAAAACTTAGAACTAAGAAGTAGACAAGTGGGGTGATAATGTAGAGACAAATGGGAGATCAACTTTAGCTCAGGTGGTTGGGTAAGGCCTCAATTAGGAGCTTATATATTAGCCAAAACCTAATGAAAGAATTGAAAGCAAACCAGGTAAGTCAAAGAATATTGATTTAAAAATTTTTTTTCTTCTAATTTCTTTAACTTTATTTTTTGCTGTTGTGTTTTGGAAAGTAAGATTTGAGTACTCTATTGTCTAGGTAGACATACCTCAGGAAAATATCTTCTTTTTATCCCCTCAAACACTTCTTCATAAAGCATATTAATTGCTTGAAAGCATAATTGTTTGAAGAAAAAAGTGGAATAGGATCTCTATCTTTGAAGCAATACCTGTATACAAAAATAGAGATATTTTGAGTATGTTTTTCTTCTCACTTCTGAAGAAATTTCTGGAAGAAAACATTTATTTATATATTTATTTATTAAAAATATATTGTATTGATTATCCTATTACAGTTGTCCCATTTTCCCCCTTCACTCCCCTTCGTCCTGCATACCCCCTCCCACCCACATTCCCCACCTTTAGTTTATGTCCATGAGTCATACGTATAAGTTCTTTGCCTTCTACATTTTCTATACAATTCTCCCCCTCCCCCTGTCTATATTCTACCTACCATCTATGCTACTCACTCTCTGTACCTTTTCCGCCTCTCTCCCCCTCCCACTCTTCTATTGATAACCCCCCATGTGATCTCCATTTCTGTGGTTCTGTTCCTGTTCTAGTTGTTTGCTTAGTTTGTTTTTGTTTTAGGTGTGGTTGTTAATAATTGTGAGTTTGCTCTCATTTTACTGTTCATATTTTTATTTTCTTTTTCTTAGATAAATCTCTTTAACATTTCATATAATAAGAGCTTGGTGATGATGAACTCCTTGAATTTGACCTTATCTGAGAAGCACTTTGTCTGTCCTTCCATTCTAAATGAAAGCTTTGCTGGATAGAGCAGTCTTGGATGGAGGTCCTTGCTTTTCGTGACCTGGAATATTTCTTTCCAGCCTCTTCTTGCCTGTAAGATCTCTTGAGAAATCAGCTGACAGTCTGATGGGAACTCCTTTGTAGATGACTGTCCTTTTATCTCTTCCTGCTTCTAGGATTCTCTCCTTCATTTTAATCTTGGCTAATATAATGATGATGTGCCTTGGTGTGTTCCTTCTTGGGTCCAACTTCTTTGGAACTCTCTGAACTTCCTGGATTTCCTGGAAGTCTATTTCCTTTGCCAGATCAGGGAAGTTCTCCTTTATTATTTGTTCAAATAAGTTTTCCACTCGTGGCTGTTCCTCTTCCCCTTCTGGTACCCCTATAATTAAGATGTTGGAATGGTTAAAGATGTCCTGGAGGTTCCTAAGCCTTTCCTCATTTTTTTGAATTCTTGTTTCTTCATTGTTTTCTGTTTGCTTGTTCTTTCTTCTTTCTGGTCCACTCGATTGATTTTAGTCCCAGTTTCCCTCCCATCATCATTGGTTTTCTGTACATTTTCCTTTATTTCACTTAGTGTAGCCTTCATTTTTTTCATCTAATCTGTGACCAAATTCAACCAGTTCTGTAAGCATCCTGATTACCAGTGTTTTAAACTGTGCATCTGATATGTTGGCTACTTGTTTGTTGCTTAGTTGTATTTTTTTGAAACTTCGATATGTTCTTTCATTTGGGCCATTTTTTTTGTCTTGATGCACCTGTTACATAGTGAGGGTCAGAGCCTTAGGTGTTCATCAAGTGGGGCAACCCACGTCACTGGGATGTGATGCTGTATGTGAGGAAGGGGTCAGAGAGGGAACAATGGCACTTGCTCTGCTTTCTGCTGGATTTCAGTCACTTCCCCCACTTCCCCCAAGAAAATTGGGCCCTTCTGGTGCTGATTCCCATGTGGGTTGGTTTGTGTAAGTTCTAGGACCCTGTGGGTCTCTCCAGTGAGGCTGGGAGTTTCTCCCGGCATCTCAACCCCCACAGGTGTTTTCAATTGGCGTTTTGAGACTTTATTTTCACAACCTGGGGCCCTGGGTTGCACAGTCCATCCCACTCCCCAGTTGTTTCTCCAGATCTATCGGCACATGAATGTAGGACCACCCAGTCCACAAGCTGCCGCCTTGCCACAAGTCCCCTCTGCCCAGTTGCCCATCTCTGCCTCTCCTACTGGTCTGGATGAATGTGTTTTCTCTAACTCCTTGGTTGTCAGACTTCCATACAGCTCAGTTTTTCTGTTGAGTCTGGTTGTTTTTTTGTTTTTAAATTGTTGTTGTCCTTTTGGCTATGCAAGGAGGCAGTGTGTCTACCTATGCCTCCATCTTGGCCGGAAGTAGAAAATTTATTTATTGATGATCTTGTTCAAGACTACAGCTAATATTTTAGTTTTGTTAGCAAGTGCAAATGAACTTAGATCAATTATATTTCACCTTCTTTATAAATATTTTATTAACAACCAGATAATTTACTATCAAAAAAACACTTTAAAAGTGTTTTGTGTGTGTGTGTGTGTGTGTGTGTGTGTGTGAAGGAGAGAGAGAGCACAAAAGGAAGAAAAGGGGAGATGACCTTAACCGCTTTGCCTTCTTCATCTCATCCCTGGTTATTCTAAGCCCCCTTCAGACAGGTGACATAAACCAGTGAGGTGGCCTTCTGCCTCAGTATGCTCTTGTGCAGTCTATGCTCAAGCAACTCTGGGGAGCTGCATTTGCATCTGTAAACTTTGTAGATGGGTATATAGCTATTAAGATGTTTTGGGGGATTATGGTAGCATACTATTTGTTAAAAGGGCAGCCCTTTCTAATTTTCACAAAGGAATCATGCGGACTAGTGGTAGAGCAGGGACTATGGGTAATGGAAGGGAGCATTATTCAATGAGAGCTTCTGCTACTCAGTGGCAAGCAATTGTTTTAGTGCAAAAATGTCATCTATGATGGAAGAACATGGATCTTTTTCCATCTTCAGTTTTATTTAAAATATGTGTTTCCATTTGATTTTTACTGAGAAGGGACAGGATCTCTTCAAGAGAACAGATGACCTTTAAAAATATGAAAGAAAGGCTATGTTTTCTCAATAAAATTTGCATAATTTAATATTCAGAGATGAATTCAAGGGAGAACCCCTAAGTCTTCAAATCTCATTTACTTTTGTAAACCCAGGATCTAGCATTGGGAAGTACATCCCAATCAAAATAACAAGAAAAGAGTTTTATTTATTAACCTTTATAGAATCTAGTAAGTTGCCTAAGCTCTTTTCTATTCCTTTTATTTGTTCATATTTGTTTTGTTCTTTAAAAATGCCAGTTTGAATCCCTTATCTTTAATGAATTTTCCCTTACTTTCTTCAGGTCTCAGGAATTTAATTCTCCTCTGCATACCTACAATGTACACTGAATATTCTGAATTTAATTCCATGTATTCTTCTTGTTTTATTACTTAATTTTGTAACCTAGATTAGAACAAAAGTTTCTTGTGATCAGAAATTGTAATATAAAGTTCATTTCTGGTTACATATTGCTTAACAAAGAGACGAGTACATGGTTGGTGATTTGTAAATATTTAACTCATATTGCTTAACTCTTGATTATGAAAACTTTCAAAATAATGTAAGAGACCCCAAAATCCATCATTGGTTTCAATAATTATCAACCCATGACCAATTTTGTTTCATTTTTATCCCTACAACTTCCCTATGCCTGGGTCATTTTGAAGCACATTTTTCGGTAAATATTTCAGTATGTATCTGTAAAGGTAAGAATACTTTAAAGGAGGTAGGCCACTAAAAGATTATTGTACTTAAAAAATTAAATATAATTACATAAGGAAATGCAATATTTTATTGTAGTTAAAAATTTTCTCAATTATATCATTTTATTTTACCAGTTGGTCGGATCAGCATCTATTGAGATTGACAGTTCCAATTGGTACAAGTCTTTCAAGTGTCTAGTAATCTCTAGGCTGTTCTCTTCATATTTTTTTCTGTAATTTACTTGTTGAAGAAATGGAATGATCTATTCTGTGGAGTTGCCAACATTTGTTTTTCATTTTGTTTTTTTTTTTTTGGTTGAATGTGTTCCTGTGATGCCATTTAACAAGTTTTTCTTTATTATCACCAAAAACAGTGCAGTTACATTGAGAGGCTTGGTAAGACTTTTTCTTTTTTGTATGGATGTTTCAAAATGAAAGCTATGTTCTTCAGTCTGGAGAGACACAATACCTGGCTGTCACTTTTTAATGATTTTAGCAGCCTTTGGCATTCATTATAGCGATGACATTCTAAAATGATCATTTATTTCTTGGAATACTCTACAAAAAGAAACTTATTAAAACAACTAGAACCTGCCAAGGGACCTGACTTCAGTTGGATCAGACTATGTAACAACTTATCTAACAAAAGTTAAAAACAAAGAAGTAATTAGCCAGCAATTTGGGGAAGTTAAGAGTAGCATGGCATACCAACAGAGAAAGACCAACCTGGGGAGATCAGGGAAGAACACAAAGAGAAGAGGATAAAACCACAGTCGTCCCTGGTGCCCAGGAAGACTGGGTATGTCCCTACTTGTGCTTCCTTAAGAGTGATGTCAGAGATTACATACTATGGGGAAAATAGACTTTACTAAATGAGTCTAGCCAAATCCCTAAAACATAAGTAAATAAGCAAACAACAACAATGAGCATGGGGGGTGCAATCAGTATTCAGAGTGGCTAAATACGCCATCAAAAATGCCCAGCTCTTGGCAAAAGATTATGAGACATGCAAAAAAATAGGAAAGCACAACCAATGCTCCAGAACAAGATCAGGCAATAGAATGGGCCTATGAAGAGGCATAAATATTATATTTACCAGACTGATATATTAAATAAGCTACATGTAAATATGTTTATGAATTAAAGAAAACAATCTTCAAATAATTTTTAAAAGATATAACAATGCAGTCACATTAAATGGTAGAAATATTAAAAAGAATAAAATGAAGATTCTACAGTTTGAAACTATGATAACTAAAATGAAGATGTTAAATAGCTCAACAGTGATTTAAGCTTGCAAAAGAAAGAATCTGTGGGTATAGATTCTAATCCTTGAGTATAGATTGGCAGAGCTCATGCGATGTGAGGAAAAATAGAGAGAGCTTCATAGAAATGTGGGATGGCTTTAAGTGCATCAAGATGTGTGCAATGGGAAGACCGGAAGAAGAGAAGAAAGAGGAGGGTCAGAAAAAACATTTAAAGAAATAATAGCTGCAAACTTGCTAATTTGATTTGAAACACCAACAAAGAAATAATGTATAATAAATATGGATGCAAAAATCCTCAACAATATACTAGCAAACCAATCCAGCAACATACAAAAAGGATTATACACCATGGTCCAAAAATACAAGGTTGTATTAACAACCCAGAATCAATTAATGTAATAAAACTTTAATTAGAATAAAGAACAAAGCTACATGTTCATGTCAATTTTTCAGTTTCCTTAATCATAAAAGGTTTAAAAATACTAACATTACTATATATAAAATAATAATTATTTTTACTATCACAATTGTTAATATTCTCTTGTTAATATTCTTCTGTTAATATCCATTTCAAGAGAGCATGAGGTGATCAGTTTGAATTCTTTCTCTGAAAGTAACTCTTAATGAGAAAACATATGGAGAATTTAAAATAAAACAATAACTAGAACTGTAACTTTCTCAAGTGATTTGTAGAGCTGAAGCTTCATTTCAAATGCTTTTTTCATAGACTACTTTTAAAAAGTTGGTTTTACTTTGCTTCTATTTTTTAATTATGCAAATATTTTAAAATGTATTTTTAATTAAATTTATTGGGGTGATATGAGTTAATAAGATTATATATGTTTCAAGCATACAATTCTATGACACATAACTTGTGTATTGCATTGTGTTCCCAATACCCAAAGCCAAATCACCATCCATTGTCATATACTTGGTCCCCTTTACCCTTTATTACCCTCTACTCCTCCCCCTCTGGTAACTACCATCCTGTTGTCTGTGTCTGAGTTTTGGTTTATTTGTTTTTCTTTTTTGCTCACTTGTTACTTTCAGTTATTTTAACTCGTATCTTCACAAGAAAAACATCTTCTTAAGAGTTTTTTCCTTAGGAAGAGTATGTGATCCTTGAAGACACTCAGAGCCCTCATTATTGTTAGTCTATAAATTGTTAACTAAAAGATTTCCTTGCAGAGAACATCACATGGCAACGTCCCCAGAAAAGGGCAGTTTGCTTGGAAAGCAACTGGTAGTTGCCAGAAACCACATCTGTACCTACAATGAGATTCATTTTGTCATTCAAAAAGTACAGCCTTTTGAGATCATAATTTACTTAACTAGAGAAAGCATTCTATTTTTTTTTTACTACAACTTACATTAAAGCCTCACTCCATGGCAGAAAGGCCATTATAATAATGGACACATCTCATGTCTGCCCTGCCATCATGTCAGTGGTATTGAGTATGTGCCCTACACTGACTCTTGACCAGCCTGTCTACAGATGAGGCCCTTTTCAACTTTTCCATCATTTAGAGGCATACATTACACATCACACTCAGTACAAAGGAAGGAATTAGGTCATCTTAGATCCTTTTTTAAAGCATAAAGGAAGCTTATTTATAAAATGGTGGCTCATGAAGGAGAATAAAGTAATCTTTATTAAAATGAAGGAAATTGCATCTTCCAAAAAGTCCTAAAGTAAACAATTCTTAACAATGGTGGAAGCAAAATTACCTCATGGCAAATCTTGATAGATTGTTTATGCTTTTGGCAGAGACCCATCCAGGTGGGCACATGACCATCTGTGATTAATAATGAGTGTTGCTTTAAGACCACCACAGCAGTATATTGTATTACAAACCCAGCACTGGTCATTTGTAATAAAAGCAGCAAATATGATTACTCTTTAATCAGAATAGGTCAGCAAATGATGGATCATCAGAGAAAAGTATATAATATAATCATAATTCTATAAACTGGCCTTGTATAATAAAAGGTAAAATGCAACAAGATTAGGCTCTGCTCGGTGGTTCAGAAGTCACTTCCTCATCCTCTTGTGTGGATGGATGACTGTGTTGGGGCGGCTCATACAGGATCCAGGGACTAAGGGGATGGGGAGGTGAAATCCAAAGAATTCACAGGCTGTTGTGATAAATTATGAGACTTCTCTCTGGTAGTTTGGCAGTTTTTATATAAACATATTTATATACCTTTTATGTATATAAATTTATATATATATTTACATTATATGTATACATTCATAAGTCTTCATTCTTGCAGCCTTATTCTGGTGGTATACTTGACTTTGAGAGGCCAAGTAATAGGCTAGGAAGAGAATCCCTTTTACTCCTTTTTAAATCAAGACCCTTCATTTTTATTTGGTTTCCACCAGAGAGTCCAATTAAATGGTATAATTTAACTAAAATTATTGAAAATTTAAGAGGTATTTGTTTAAATAAATAAGACTGTGAAGCCTGTATGTGATTGCGGGTAATAGATCATCCACCATAAATGTCAAATCTCTGCTCCATAATTATTTTTACAAGAAATAATTTTCAGCCCTGGCTGGTGTAGCTCAGTGGATTGAGCGCAGGCCTGGGAACCAAGCAACCACGGTTTGATTCCCAGTCAGGGCACATGCCTGGTTTGCAGGCCAGTTCTCTCCCTCTCTCCTTCCTTTCCCCTCTAAAGATAAATAAATAAAATCTTTAAAAAAAAAAAGAAATAATTTTCATATTAGAAAGTCCCATTTAAAAGACTCTTTTAAAGGGAGAAAATCTAGCAATTTAGGCATGTAACATCATAGAGAAGTCTTTCAAGGAGAGAAGCACTAACATTTTCTTAAGACTTTCACACAGTTCTCGTTACCATGGACACAACCAATTCAAGGTTATTCGAAAGCAAACAACATGAAAAATTGACACAAAACAATGAATAATACAAATGACTCCAGGAATACAGTGTAAGTTTGGCACCCTTTAGTGAAGCCTACTATAATCTGATTTTATTTTGACCTTCTGTAGGCTAACTGTACATATGCAGGGATGGTATGGTATGGTATGGTACGGTATGTATGTGGGCAGCTCCTAGATGTATGTGGGCAGCTCCTAGATTGCTGTTAAGATTGCTGTCTCAGTGGAAGATCATGAAAAGCCCTAATCTCTGTGTTTATAAAAGTCCCCCTCAATTTATTTAAATATGAATGAGAATCAGGTAAAGGGACAATGCTATCACAATTACAGCATTAAGTTTTATGTGAATTATTTTATTTTATTTATTTAATTAATACATATTGAGTACTGAGCAGGTGCTAAAAACCTTTTAAATATTAATCTTTGAATATAAATTAGGCATTTTTCATAATTTTCAGAAGCTGGTGTAGTGGAGGAAAAAGAATTATGAAATATAACTGATGTGATATCACGAATGTTAAAGAAATCTGCACAAAGGGCCATGAGAAACCTGGCTGGATAGATCAGTTGGTTGAAGCATCTTCTTGTACAACAAAAAGTTGCAGGTTTGATTCCCATTCAGGGCACATACCTACATTGTGGGTTCAGTCCCCTGTCAGGGTGCATACGGGAGGCAACCAATCAATGTTTTTCTCTCCCATTTATTTCTCTCTCTCTTTCTCTCTATGCCCCCCTTTTCTCCCTCTCTAAAATCAATAAACATATTCCTGGGTGAGGATTAAAGAAAGAAACAAAGAGTGTGAACACAATGGGGACAGGATTTGGATGAGGGAAGGAGAAGGGAATGGATAAGACCTGGTAGGCTTCCCAGAGGAGGTGCCATTTGATTTGGATCTTGATGAGTTTGTAATAAGAAAAATAAAAGAGGATAAAGCGTTCTTCAGGACAGAAGCTAATCTAGACCAAGTCATGATATTCCAAGCTTAAGGTACAACAAGTATTTTGATGTGACTGGAATAGGTCCCATCAGAGAGGCATCAGGAAAAATAAGTTGGTTTGGATTAGATGGTAAGATTTTTTTTGTGTGTGTGCTACACTGAAAAGTATCTTTTTGGTCTTGTAGACTATCAGCAGATGGTGAATAATAAATAAACATTGTAATTGGAAAAGGTAAACAGAACATGTGTGCATTAAAATTATAAGAAACTGGAAGTAGGGAAGCTTGTCAGGGATGACAAGTTCAGGTGAGTGATGGTGTGAGCTGGAGTCAAGCACTGAGCATGTGCAGAGAAAGGAGGGGAAGTTATGGAGATTTCTTGGGGACTAACTGGCTATGGGTGGGAAGAAGAAAGGCAGTCATGGACAAATGTGGTTGCCAACACTGCAGAGATACAAAGTTTTTCATGAGTACACTCTGTCATTTTTTGTCCTACAATGTCATATGAATAAGTTGAAAAAATTATTGACTAATGAACGTTTGTTAGATATGGAAATAGTTTAAGCGAAGCACATGCTATCCAGGTTTTAATTTTAACCAAGGTTTTATTAGGCCACAATTCTTTTTAAAGAAATGGCAAGACAAAAGCCTATCTTTGTTTAAAGAGTTCCAACTTTCAAGTAATTCAGAGGCCAAGTCTTCAATGGCGATGAGCTTGTTGATATAGAAGACAGTTCCTTGGATGCCCTTGTAGGAGGCTCAAATAAAAGGCAAAATATATTGCCAAGAATCAGAGTTTTAAAAGAAGGTGTACAGTGAATGAAGAAACTTGGCTGGTAGTATACTATAAATGAAAAACTATAAACTAGAAGGAGTGGATGTAGCAAAATCTCACTTTTATACTTTGTAATGCACTAGATAATTGATATTAGAAAGAATTTTTAAGGACATTTTATTGATTGTGCTATTACAGTTGTCCCAATTTTCCCCCCTTTTACCTCTCTCCTTTCCCCCTTTGTCCCACCCTTTGCTCCTGTGATCCCCCACTTAGTTCATGTCAAAGGGTTGTGCATGTAAGTCCTTTGGCTTCTCCATTGCATGTACTGTTCTTAACATCCTCCTGGCTATTCTGTACATACCAAATTATGCTTCTAAATATCTGTACCTTTTCTCCCATTCTCTACCTTCCCCCTCCCAGCTGATAACCCTCCAAATGATCTCCCTGTCTATGATTCTATTCCTGTTCTAGTTGTTTACTTAGTTTTTATTTTTTAGATTCAGTTGTTGATAGTAGTGAGTTCCTTGTCACTTTAATGTTCATAGTTTTAATCTTCTCTTTCCTAAGTAACTCCCTTTAACATTTCATATACTAAAAGCTTGATGATAATGAACTCCTCTAAATTGACTTTATCTGGGAAGCACTTTATCTGCCTTCCATTCTAAATGATAACTTTGCTGGATAGAGCAATCTTGGATGTAGGTCCTTGCTTTTCATGACTTTGAATACTTCTTTCTAGCTCTTGCTTGCCTGCAATGTTTCTTTTGAGAAATCAGCTAATAGTCTTATGGAAACTCCTTTGTAGGTAACTTTTTTCTCTTGCTGATATTAGAGAGAAGTTGTAAGAAAGTCATAATATGAGAAATTTTAACTAATAATTAAAACTTTTTAATATTAAAAATCATACTCAATGGGTACCTTCTAAATGTAGTATTAAGCCTCAAACATCACTGCCATTGTTTCTATACTCTCAATTACTGCATTTTTCTACAAGCTCCATCTCATCCCAATTTCTAAGTTGAGCCACTCATGGGTGAAGCATTCTTAAGCAACTCAGTCTCTCCATCTTGAATCTGGTGAGGTTCTGGACTTCTTAATCCAGTCACCTAAAGGTCTCATTTCTGACAGTTCCC
Source organism: Artibeus jamaicensis (assembly GCF_021234435.1). Classification (NCBI taxonomy): domain Eukaryota; kingdom Metazoa; phylum Chordata; class Mammalia; order Chiroptera; family Phyllostomidae; genus Artibeus; species Artibeus jamaicensis. The sequence continues at coordinate 28,653,469 of NW_026522046.1, read as the reverse complement.
AGACCCCTCTGTCACTGATTAGATTCACATTCAGACCCAAGCCCCTCAGCGGTGATTACTTGCTGGTGTTGCTCCAGTAACTGCAACTCTTACTGTACCGCAAGTCTTATTTCTCAGATGTGAGCTGCTTATCTGGTCCCATATTTTTGTTACTGTCTCTCCCCCCACTGCAGCTCTCTTTTCCTACAGGTTGCCACCTGATTTTGGTACCTGGAACTCTCATTCCTTGTGGATAGACACTGGGCAATAATAAGCAGCTCCTGTCTGAAGATTACCCATCCCTAGACCATCTATCAGGACTCTTAACTCCCTACTAAGTGCCAACGATGTTCTTGAATTGCATTTAATAAATTTGCATTCTCTTTGTACATGCCTTGCCTCTCCAGGTGTGTTTCAGCATTGTTAAATTTTGCAGTCTTCACCTTTTGCCTGTCCTGATCCAGTTGATGAAGTATTGGGTTTGGATGCAGTCCTGGTCCCAGTTCTCTTACACTTTTTACCTTCCTTGGTTTGCAATATAGAGCCTTTAGGCTTTATTTTATAGTAAGAAAAAAGATAAAGAGGCAAAGAGTAAGGGCAGGGGGGAAGAGAACCAAGCATGCTGTTTTTTAACAAATTGTAAGCATGCAATCACCCTTCTTATTCCCACTCTGTGGCCCCAGGTCTGCAGTGACAGATGCTGAAGATTCTCCCAAAATAAACCTTTTGGCATAGTTCAGGACCCAGAGGAACTATATGAGCTGAAAAGGGAACTTTTGGGAGCCAGCCACCACTCTCACCAGATGGGACAGGAAAGACAGGTCTGGCCACTTACTGACGGTGTGGGGAGTGTCGGCAGCTGGAGCTCCACAGACATGTACCCAGAAGCTGTCTTCTAAGCACAGCCCTGGTTCTGCTTTATGGGAAACAGTTCTTTCTACTGTAATCAATCTATTCGTCTTTGTTTTATTCATTTATTTTATCCTCATCCTATTAATTTTAGAAAGAAGAGAGAGAAGGCAGAGAGAGAGAGACAAACATTGATGTGAGAGAGAAACATTGATCGGTTGCCTCTGAACACACTCAGATGGGGACCACCAAAGCTGCAGCCTAGGTATATGCCCTGTCTGGGAACTGACCCTACAACCTCTTGGTTTATGGGACAATGCTCCAACCAACTGAGCTGCACCCAACCAACTGAGCTGCATCTTTGAATGTAGTTTCAGGTCCAGCAGATAGAAGGTGCAACTTGGAGGCCAGTGGTGAGAGTATCTGAAGCCCACCTACCTCTCAAATGAGGAGGTGAGAACGCAGTAACTCAATATTGATAGTCGGCAAGAAGGCAATTCACATGGTTTCGATATGCTCTAAAATAAGTAATGACGGCTAGGGACCCTTAGAGAATGTTTTGTATTCTCTTTTCTTTCTTAGCAGATAACTTTATGTGACCAATCTGCTAAAAGAATGTTCTCTTGGGTTAATCTTTATCTAAACGCAAATAATTATCAACAAAGTCACTCATTCTTTTTAAATTACTTTTTAATTACCGAATAAAGCATGAATATATTATCTTGTGGAAAATTAAAACATACACAACGTTAAATACCATTTAATCATCTCTAGACTCTTTACTTTTGAAACTCTAAACATTGCTTCTTTGAGTTATTTCTTTGTGTTTCCTCTTCCAATTACTTTATTACCCTTTTGACAAACTACAAGAAGTGGTCCTCAAGGATCTCTGGAGAATTAAATGTTTGTCCTTTCAAGATAATTTTATGTTTGTCTTAGGTAACTTGATTTTGTTTGTTATGTGATTGTTCCTGGTCACTTGCTCATGTTGCAACTCCATGGAAAAAAATGTCAGAAAGACAGAGGGAGAGAGTTGACAGCACACAGCAGGAGATTGTGTTTGGGCTCCTTTCCAGTAGTGAAGGACTGCGTGGAGTCGGTGTCCTTGCTGAGAAATCTATACAGAAGCATTCTTTAGTTGACAGAAGTCTTAACTTGACTACTCTATTGGTTTCCTCAGCCTGCCTTAAGAAGGTTGTCTCACAGTTCTGAATGCTACAAGTCCAAAATCAAGGGCTTGGTAGGGCTGTTCTCTCTGAAACCTACAGGGGAATCCTTTCTAGCCTCTTCCTGGCTTCTGGTGCTTTGCTGGAAATCTTTGGTGTCCCTTGGCTTGTAGATTCACTGCTCCACCCTGTTTTCATGTGGCATTTTTTCTGTATCACTTTACTTTGTTGTCCCATGTTCATGCCCAAATTCTCCCTTTAACAAAGACCCTAGTCATATGGAGTAGGGCCCACCCTAGTAACTTCATCTTAACTTGACCAAAACCCTATTCCAAAGAAGGTCACAATCCCAGGTACTTAGGACATCAGCATGTGTTTTGAGGGGGATGTAATTCAACATAGGAAAACTGGTAAAACAAAAATAGATAATTCATTAGGTTACAGAAATATTCTTATTTAATGAGAGAAACTAAGGGTAAGCAGATTTTCAATTAATAACAAAGGATTGACTTTTTTCCAAAAGAAGGAAACACCCATGTTAAGTCTGCATGAAGTTAATTAGAATTTTTATGAAATTCTAATTCCTTGAAAACTATATTCAACATTAAAAATTGATTCCTCAAAAAAATTCAACACATTATAGAACATGGAAAACCATTTACTAGTGCCTCTTTTGGAACTCTGTACTAAAAAATCATTAGGAGGGATTATCATCTCATTACTCAGTAAGAGTAACTTGTGAAGAATTCAAATATGCCCTTGCTATAAACTAAAACCTGAAAAGCTGAATCAACTTAAATGATCCTATTTCTATTTCAGAAGTTTGTAATAAATTATAAATTATGTAATCAAGTCCATAAATTGGTTTCTGGCAGATTTGTGTCTTAGCACAACTAGACAACAAGATGGATGCAACCATATAAGTCTTTGAAGAAGTGCTGCAGATACGGATGATTGATTCTGTGCATCTGTCAATAAGTCCATTTTATCACTTTCAAGATGACACAGTACCCAGGTATAATGGCTAGCTTCCACATTATATCTAAGTATTAAGTTTGTTATGAAGTAATCCTAACTGATACATAAGCAATTTCAGACTTTCATTAATTTCACTAATGCTTTCTTCATACTTCCTATCCTGGGAGCTTATCACCCTGAGCCATTAACTGATATTGGCCTCTTGTTGACGAGAACCAGGTGGCAAATATGTTCTTTGTTGACAAGCACCTGGGGTTTTCACACCCTGCCACAGGACATGCCTAAATGCAGAGTTCCGGCTGCTTACCAAACCTACCCCAACCTATTCATCAAGAGCCTGTTGTGTCATACAGACTCTGGGCTTTCATTACCTGAAGTCATTGCTACTGGCCAACCCTGGAATTGTGTTCCAAATTCCTTAAGCCCTTAATCTGTTTGCTTTCTTATATACCTTTTGTATTTTCTTCTAGGTACCCAGACCATCCCCTTAATTCTCCCGTAGACATTGAACATTCCCTCTGTATTGAATCAGAACAATTAGGGGGTTCTTTCTACTTAAACATCATTTCTGTGGGAAGACATAATCTGAGCTGCAACAGCCAATTTACTGGTGGATTTAGAATCCATACTTATATCCATGTTTATATTTTAGATTGTTAAGGCTGTGATTGGAAAGCCATTCAATATGAACAAATTAAGACATGATTATGTAAAGAAAGCCTAATGTTGCAACAAAAAAATCAGTGTATGTATCATATCTATTTAATTTATATTTTGCTCTGTAGTAAATGGAAATTAATGAAAACAGCTAACTTAAATAGCTAAATGACTTTTACTGCCAAAACAATTTGCTCACATAATCTTGCAGCAAAGAAGGGGACAAAAAAAAGGAGGCTATTCTGAAGTATCTCTGAAGATTCCCAGACACCTTTGTCCCTTCTAAAAATCTGTGTCTTTAAATTGTACTACCCATGGTATTCCACTTATGTAAGGCCTGCCTGGGAACAGAAGGAGGAGCAAAAACCATGGCGTCCAGGTACCTTCATCCAGTAGGTGAGCAAGATGGGTGGTGGGAGGTTTTGTAGAACAGAAAGCCATTCTGACGTCTTAGATACATAGCCCATGGCTATCTACCTATACACTTCCACTTGGTCCTACTCCCTGAAACATCAACAATAAACATGCCTTTTGTTTACCATGTGTCCTTGGCAGCCATTCCCATACTATAGACTAGTTTATTCACCTTTCTCTCTTAACCTAGTTAAGGGGAACTGCAGAAATTGTAGTTTTGTTGATGTGTGATTATAGATTTGGGGAACAAACTGAGGGTGAGAAAAAACAGTTTTGGTACAATGATCTTTTCACCTATAGGGGTCCTGAGTAGGAAGAACTGGAAGGATGCAAGTGGGCCAAGTGGGACACTGGGTCCCAGAGAGGGAGTGAGAACTGATTTAAGCACCATGCAGTTCACTCTGGTCTGCACCTTCTTCGGTGAGAATTCAGTGCTATTTCCCTTTGAGCAGAGGTGAATGACGGTCTCCTCAGTCTGAGAAGAGGTGTTTCCAGTCCTTCTCTTCACATTGGATGGGAGTTTGTAACTAGAAGAGCCATCTGCTGCCCTTGTTCAAATCTTGATTTCCAATATCTCTAACTCAAGTTCCTTGTCACTCTACTATTACCTCCTTATGAAATGGACAGAACCAAGAGAGCATTTTGTAGGAAATGCCTTGTGGATGATGAAAGGATGAGTACAGGACTTCCATACTCATCTTCTATCTCGTCTTCCATACTCATCTTCCTTCTTCGAGAGCCCTATGAGCAGCTTCTCCCTGGTGTGAATGATGGCACAGGTTGCTCAGTGTAGTCACTGTTTAGCTAGAGGTAAACACAGTAATAAAAATTCAACTTGCCTTGACTAAAACTCAAGTGTGCAAGAAATAACCTTATTTTTAGTTTCTTTAAATCCACAAATTTAATTTTCTGTCCCCTGCCCCCTGCATTGGTGAAATGTTCAATGTGGGGCCATCCAGTCTCTGGGTCTCACATAGGGACCAAGACGCTGGAGAAGCTGATGCACTTTCCACAGCTTTTATCACCAAGATTCCTTTTCATACCAGCCTGACAGTTCCCTTTTCAATGTTTCTACGTTTTGCTTGGGATATACAAATTAATGGTCCAATAGATAATTCTTGTACATTCTTAAAAGGTTATGCTTGGAATCTTGATATTTACTTGTTGAGTAAATATATATATTTGATGAGTATATGTTAAGGACTATGTCATATTTAACATATTATCTTAGGCTCTTTCTATAGATTCCAGTGCAGCTGATTGGAAAAAAAACCCATTTAATAGAATGTATACTTTTTTACTGACTTAACTGGCAATCTTTCTGCATGAATGTAGTGATAGATTTACTTGTCTTACATTTGATTTTAAGCCTCTTAATTACTAGAAGGTGTTTAATATTTCTTTATTTTCAATTATATAATCTAATAAGTGTGACATTATATAATCTAATAAGTGTGACATTAAGTGGAGAGAACCTGAAATAGGCATTGAAGAGAGGCAGAGTTGTGGCTGAGCCTGGTAATGAACCCATGACTGCATGGAAACTGCACCAGACCACCCTGATCTGTGTATCTCAGGGGCAATGACCTTGTAGCTAAAGATCTTGCTCTGGAGCCTGTAGCCCACCACCCAGAAATGCATGTAGAATTCTGTGTTTCTCTTCACTGCTCTGGGGGAATGTGTCTATAATTTCCCCTAATACCTCAAACTTTCATAGGAGCCCAACAAATCTGCAGTGTCCTTCCAAGAGTCTCCCATGCCTAGTGCATTATCATACTCGATTATGTTCCTCAGCCTTCTCAAGTATAAACTCAGTATCATACAATAACTCTAATCAAACAGATTAAATTGGATCCAAGAGCAGAATCTAGAAGTCCAAAATTCTGGCTTGTGGTTTTTGTAGTTACCGACATGAATTCCTTTGGATTATTATTTAGTGTTTTTGTCCAGAAAATAGGAAACATATATTCTTCATCTTTTTAAGTCACAAAAATTAATTGGGATGCATGCCAGTATCAAAAGTCTATCAAAGGAATACTTGACAGCAAAACAATCTCATTATAAAGGACTCAGAATTACACCTCTGTTTATTCAGCTTTATTTTCAAGGAAGGACAGGGTTGTTAAGTGTGATCTTGCCCACATATTGCATTTCCACAGGCTTAAGAGGACGCTGCCTGCAATGAATATGGAACAATTTAGTAGAAGTGTTGAGAGCTGGCTGAAAGGGAATTTTAAAATGCAGAAAGTACTTTGACAAAATTGAAATCTTTTATAATAGCACTGCAAAGATTAAAATAATTATAGCACAAGATAGCTCTGTCACACTTTATCATTTCGCTCTTTACATCTGGAGATATTACAAAGTAGATTTGGTATTCTACTATAATTTCTACCAGCATGTGCTATTATTTCTTTCAGTAAGCCATGCAAGGCAACGCTCACTCAAGTACATTAAGTCATTCTCCAGCGCATGATTTTATTCCGTTATGTTGCAGTAGGTAATTTGTGGTACTCTAGCACTCTCCCGTGACCGGCTGAGCATAGCACCTACAGGTACTGCGTATTTTATTCTTATAAATGGATGAAATGCCATTAGTGTGAAAAAGAATCTAATATTCTCTATAATCTGTCTCTCTGCTCATTCTTGTTTATGCGTATATGCCCATAGCTGACTGAGTTATAAATTGCTTTCTAGTTGAAAGAAAAATATTTCCGTTTTGTATGACGCTGAAGTGGTGCTTAGTTACCACAACGTTGATTATTAAGCCAATGAGTTTATAGAGAAATACTGAGCTAGCTAAAGTAACTCATTTTAAGACTCTTAATGAAAATATTTGAAATGTATTTAGCACATGTCATATTAAGATTATTATTAAATTGCATATGTATATTAAGGATATCCACTGTACCTGGACCGGCCTGTCTTAGAATGAGTTAGCAGGATTGAAATACATAGAAAATAATAATCATTATTTTGCCAAAATTCCCAGAGTGTTGAAATATGTAGCTTTAAGTTTAGAAAGTAGATTGAATATTCTCAAATATTACATACTCAGTGAGCATTTTACCACATTTTACTACACTACAAATAATCCACTATAAATAATTTTATACTAAAAAAAAAGTGGCTTGGATTAATGTCAGCCCCAAAATTTCATCAGCTTTTCTATATCAAAAAAAATTTGAAAATGTAAAATCTACCTATGTAATCACACCCAATTATCTAATAATTCTATGTCTCTTGTTTTTTTCTCAGGTAGGAATGGAAATGCCAAAAATAAATAAATAAATAAAATAGAACAGTTTGTCCTTTTATTATTTGAGGCCTTATAAGATTGAATAATTCAAATAATCGCTGTTTATGCTGTGTTTCCCAAAGGAAACTGCTGAATGATCTCTTTGTAAAATCATCAGTGTGAATAGAAAGAATGATTTAAAAAAGGAAGCTATTTCTCTCTTATTTTCATCTATACCTCCCGGCTATCTTTCATTATTTTATGTCTGAGCCAACGTCCCTCGCTTTTGAGATATTCCTCTCTTATGTGTCCCCTCTTCAGTTCCTACTTTATCATGTTATCTTCATGATGTCACTTAGCAACAAATCACCTGCAATGATTGTGCATGACCTAAAGAATCATAGAATCAAAAAAGTTCTTTAAAATCAAGAAATTTAAATGTCTTGGCCATCCTAGATTTATTGCGAACTTTTCAGTATTATCCACCATGACCATCTTTCTCAAATTCTCCAACCCATCAGAATTAGTTGTTCACTCACCTCCACACTCATTCTGATTCACGTGATATTATTCATAAATTCATCTCAGCTAGAATGCCTCCTGCCTGCTCATCTCATCTTGTCCGTGTCTTATTTCTTTTCTGTATCTGATCAGATTCTCTCCTCTTCCCCAACATCTTCCTTCCCCATTTCAATCCAGAATGATTTTACAACAGTTAATTTTGTTGGTATATATTTTTAATTTTTTTTACATATTTAATCACATTTTGCATTGTGATATTTAACAGAATGGGGAATTTTATTCACCTGAATTTAAGAAGAGCTGCTCTTTTCATGAAGAGTGAGCAGAGCAAAGAACTATAGCACATCCCTGGGAGTTCTGTTCAGTGAGGAGGGTCATGGTCTGTGAATGTGAGGACTGGAGGAGGGGAGGCAGAGAACAAAGAGTAGATGGGGGGGGGGGGAGTGGAGGTATACGGCAGTCAGGGGATTTAGTGGATTGTGACAGAAGGCTACCATGACAGTGAAAATCCTAGTGTGAATCTGAAATATCAGAAGAAAATATTTAGGAAACTTTGTAATGCACTATGTTATCTAATCTTCTGTGCTATTGTGGCAAGAAAAGCTACTGAAAAATAACATTATTTTCCAAAGCTATCAAAATGAGATGCGTAGTTTTTTTTAATACGCTGAGGCACAGCTCAAAGAAGATACAGGTGTGTAAAGCTTACAATGGTTGCTAATAATCCTCCTACTTTTAGTTGCCCAAATGCTTAATTTTTTATGGCTTTCTGACGTCTTCCTGATTTATACTCATGAGTTTTGCTGCCCTACTGTGGGTGGTCTGAAACACAGGACTCACATGATTAACACTTTTTGAGTGCTTCTGAGGAGAATCCAGCAACATTTTTTGAATAAAAGTTTTCTCAAGGTTACTTTAGAATGACATTATGAAAAAACTTTAAACATATTTAATGATTTATGAAGATGTCAACCTACCACTTTTAAGTAAGTGTTTTTTTCCCCTGGACTCAAAGCTGAAGGGTTTATCTTAGCTAAAATATCCAAACAAATCTTTAAGTCATGGCAAGAAAGCATAAGAAGACTTTAATTTGTTTCTTAAGAAGAGAGTGAGAAGAAAGACAGGAGGCAACCCTGGCTGCCGTAGCTCAGTGGATTGAGCATGGGCTACAAACCAAACAATCATCTGTTCAATTCCCAGTCAGGGCACATTCCTGGGTTGCAGGCCAGGTCCCCAGTAGGGGACACATGAGAAGCAACCACACATTGATGTTTCTCTCCCTCTTTTTTTCCCTCCCTTCCTTTCTCTCTAAAAAATAGATAAATAAAATCTTTTTTAAAAAAAAGGAAGACAGGTCCTGGCTGGTGTAGCTCAGTGGATTGAGCACGGGCCTGAGAACCAAAAGATCGAGGTTCAGTTCCCTGTCAGGGCACATGCCTGGGTTGCAGGCTAGTTCCCCGCAGGGGCCAGTTCCCAGCAGGGGATGTACCAGAAGCAACCGTACATTGATATTTCTCTCCTGCTCTCCTTCCCTTCCCTTCTAAAGATAAATAAATAATTTTTTAAAAAAAAGGAAGACAGGCGGCAGTTGGTAGCTGGCATAAATTTTCTTTTAAGATACTTGTAACATTTTAGTTTCATTCCCTTACTCAAGTACCAGTGGTGCTGGCATCCACTCTGGTATTTTAACTCAGATGAAGGAGTGTTTCCCCAAAATGCAACTGTAGCATCAAGACCCATTTTTTTTCCTCCTGAAATTCAGACAGTGGTGTATACTGGATCGAGTCTATGGTGGGCAATTTCATGTACAAAAATTACCATCTTTCCATCTTCTCTTGTTAATAAAACAGTGAGTCACAGTCTGGGCATCTGAGCAATAGAGAAGAGTGGGAGGCACCAGAATCTATTCCTGGTTCTACCCACGATTCAGCTAGTGTATTTGGACAAATATATAAATACCTCTCTGTCTTAGCATCATTAGAACATTGATTTATTCATTAATTTATCCATTCATTCGACATTAGTGAATAACTGTAAGGCGCCCACACACAAAGATAAAAATGCATAGCTTCTGGAAATCTACAATCTCCAGAATTGTTGATTCTGGGGATTCAGAATTGGAGGAGAGAGAAATATATGAACAGGTCATTACAATTCATTGTGACAAGGAATATAATACATTTGCTCAAGGTATAGGGGTGAAAGAACAAAGTATGTAGGGTAGGAATGTCCGAGGAAGAGTTTGAACAGGAAGAAATACTTCTGTGGGCTTTGAAGAATAGGTGGTACTTAACTAGGAGGAACTGGGAGAACAGGAGTCTAACTAAAGGTAACAGTACGTGCAAATGCACAAGAGCATGAAAGAACATTTTTGAGGGGACACTATAGTCTAATATGATAGCAGAGGAATGTGGGAGGGCTGAGCAATGATGAATGAAATTGGGAAGAGAAAAAAAGCCAACTATCAGGGAATTTATATACTATGCAAAGAGTTTAGTTGAATGTTTTAATCAGAGTAATAATATAATCTTATTTCTGGACTTCCACCAAGATGGAGGTGTAGGTGGAAGCACTGTGCCTCCTCCCACAACCAAGTTTAAGAACAACAAAGTTTTAGCAACAAAAATGCAGCCAAACCACAGAAAATTGAACCATACGGAAGTCTGACAACAATGAACCCTTTAGCCAAACCGGTAGGAGGGGCAGAGACAGCAGCAGAGCGGTCGGGCAGGAAAGATCCACCAGACCGACCCGGGCGTGAGACCCTAGCGCGTCAGCAGCCATAGGCAGATCCCAGGTGTGGAGAAGTGGGCGGACCCACTGAGGGTTGATAGTGGTCACACATTAATGAGTGGATAAACCGGTGAAGGAGCTAGCAGTGAGACAAACCGTGCAGGCCCCAGAGGCAAGAAGCAGCAGAGGGGACCACCATTGTCCCTCTCTGACCCCACCTCCACATACAGCCTCACAAACTAACAAGCTGGGTGGCCCCTCTCTGACCCCACCCCACATACGGTGTCACAAAACAGTGACCTGGGTGGCCACGCCCTGGTGAACAACTAAGGCTCTGCTCCTCATACATAACAGGCACAAACAGATCAAAACATTGCTCAAGAACAACTCAGAGCCCCAGATCCCATAACTAAGCGATGAAGAAATAGCCAAACTTTCAGATGCACAGTTCAAAACACTGGTGACCAGGATGCTCACAGAACTGGTTGATTTTAGTCATAAATTAGAGGAACATATGAAGGCTAAACTAATTGAAATGAATGGAAATGCACAGGAAACCAATAGTAATGGAAAGGAAACTGGGACTCAAATCAAAGGAGTGGACCAGAAAGAGGAAAAAAATGACCAAACAGAAAAGGATGAAGAAACAAGAATTCAAAAAAATGAGGAGAGGCTTAGGAACCTCCAGGACATCTTTAAACATTCCAACATCAGAATTATAGGGATACCAGAAGGGGAAGAGGAATAGCCACGAGTGGAAAACTTATTTGAATAAATAATAAAGGAGAATTTCCCCAATCTGGCAAAGGAAATAGACCTCAAGGAAATCCAGGAAGCTCAGAGAGTCCCAAAGAAGTTGGACCCAAGAAGGAACACACCAAGGCACGTCATCATTATATTAGCCAAGATTAAAATAAAGGAGAGAATCCTAGGAGCAGCAAGAGATAAGGGGACAGTCACCTACAAAGGAGTTCCCATCAGACTGTCAGGGGATTTCTCAAAAGAGACCTTACAGGCAAGAAGGGGCTGGAAAGAAGTATTCCAAGTCATGAAATCCAAAGACCTACATCCAAGACTGATCTATCCAGCAAAGCTTTCATTTAGAATGGAAGGACAGATAAAGTGCTTCTCAGATAAGATCAAATTCAAGAAGTTCATCATCACCAAGCCCTTATTATATGAAATGTTAAAGGGACTTATCTAAGAAAAAGAAGATAAAAAAGATGAACAGTGAAAGGACAGGAAACTCACAGTTATTAAGAACCACATCTAAAACAAAAGCAAACTAAGAGGACAGCTAGATCAGGAACAGAACCATAGAAATGAAGATCACATGGAAGGTTAGCAACAGGGGAGTGGGAGAAGGAGAAGGGGGGAAAAGGCACAGAAAATAAGCAGCATAGAGGGTAGGTAGAAAATAGATAGCGGGGAGGGCAAGAATAGTATGGGAAATACAGAATCTAAAGAACTTGAGACATGTGATCATAAACTAAGGGGGGGAATGGTGGGGGAGGGGGTGTGCAGGGTGGAGGGGAATGAAGGGGGAAATAGAACAACTGTAATGGCATAATCGAGAAAATATATTACAAAAAATAAAAAAATATATAATCCTATTTCTGTTTTTCAGGAGATCACTTTGCTGATCATGGGACAAATAGATTGGAAGGTACAGAGACTGATGTTAGGGAAACCATTCAGAATGAAATTGGAATATCCAGACAAATAATAAAGATAGCCTGAACCAAATCATGGGCATAAAGAGGCTGGGGTAGATGCTAACAATGGTGGGGAAGTAAAATGGAGAGGAGATACGTGGAATCATCAGAAATGGGAGGAATGAGGAGAAACGGTTACTCTCAAATGCCTCCCAGATTTCTCTCATTCAGTTGACAACTGACTGGCTCATTTTGCTAATTTCTTATTGGGAGAAAGACAGTGGATTAATATTTGCCTGCGTTGAATTTTAGATGATACATAAAAACGTTGGGGATATTCTATTTTTCTTTCACAGTGAAGTTTTCTAAGGATTGATGTACACCTTTTCTAAAGTCTAGAGGTGATTCCCATAGACTTTGTATTTTTAGACATTTCTCTCTCACAGAAAGGGCTCCCTATGCTCCCTTCCGAAAACTTCCCTCCTGCCCACTTTTCCCCTTTTACGTTTGCTCTTGCAGCAGAGGACTGGAAGTCCACAATTACTCTTAGGAAATTTAAACGATAATGTCTACAAATGGCTTGATAGGAAACCATTCTGGACTTCCACATTGCCACTAACTGTTTTTAATTTTTCCTTAAGCGGTCTTAGTTTTATTGGTGCACTAAAATGGGTATTTAAGCACTGTTTGTCCATGAACTTCCTATCATTAACAAAAACTCGTCCAGACTGTGTGAGTGGGGTCACCATTTTCCAAATGAAATGGCATGTGATTACTCTTTAAGTTCTCATATTTTACCCAAAAATATCATTTAAAATAAAACTGTGCAAAAGACTCTGTGGAGAAAAGAAAAAAATAAGGAAGGGAGGTGAGGAGGGAAGTAAAGAAAGCCTCTCTAAACCAGATATGAGAATTGAATGGAAGGTTTATATTCTAAAATAAAGCTATTTTTTAAGTATTTTCCCATTTTTATTTACTCCCTGAAATAAAAGCTCTATTTTTAACATTTCTCTTTTGACTGTCTTTGGTCAGTAATCAAGATGACTTGAGTTCATGGCGTGCCCCGAAATAGTCCCCTTCTTGAATATAACTGGAAGAAACAAAGCCATTTCACAGATAATTCAACCCACAGCAGGCTGACCGAGCGTCCCAAAGGGCAATTATATTTATATACTCCAGCGTGCATCACATATACTAAACTTTTAAAAAATATCACCAGAAATAGTTGTGTTTTTAGAGAAAAAAATAAAGCTAAAATAAGTATCAATTTACTAACTGCCAGACAGAATATTTCTTTGTATTTTCCAGTTCGACATTCTTAAAAAGCCTACTTTCCTATTTCTGCGTGATTACATCAGTTTTCAAATGCAATCAAGCTTTCATTACTCGAGGCCTGATTAGCACGTTCTGTTGGTCCTATTATGTGTTCACTCCTCCATCTCACCCCCCATCAACACCACATCATTTGGTGAAAAAAAGGGAGAATGTGAAGTCAAATAGCAATCAGCCTGATCTGCGATTGTAACAGTCCAGGCAAAATATTTGGTGTGGACAGTTTTGAAATCAATGACTAAAGTAATATGAAACGCAACAACACAAAAGCCTTTCTAAAATAAGAATTTGAGTTATATTTTGTTCACCGTCTACCATCAGCAGAAGTAATTGAGAGTTGGCTGTAGATTCAGTGTGAAGTGGAAAAGCAGACTTTACTGTGGGACTTTCTATTCAGTAGAAGGTTTTACCCTTTAATTTATCTATCTTTCAACTTACTACCTAAATGCACCTTCATTATGAAAATTGTATCCTGACCAAATAATGTAACTGTTTTAAACATGAGTAAATTATTCATTCAATATTTATTTACCCTCTTTCTGTTCTATCTCTTTCTCTTCAGTTCTTTTCCTCTTCCTATCTACCTGCTTTATTACTTTTAAAAATATATAAAGATTATTTGTCAAGGTTTCCTTTATTTCCAGTGGATAGTTTAATCCATTTTCAGAACACAGTAAAATGTTGCTTTATATTATGATTAATGTAAGTAAATTATGCTCCTGGGAGAATTTCCAATTGTAGCTAGTTTAAACCTGCAACATTTTGTGGGCTTAATTGGATATAAGTGTATTGAGGCTTAGAACTTTTTATAGTAATATATTATGTATTTAGTAGATTGTAATGCCAGAGTTTTTGACATATAATTTAATTTACCACAGTTTTATTCAATGTAACCAAAAAGATTTTTCTTTTATTAGCTTGTTACTGAGATTTATTTATATCTCTCTTAAGAAGTAGTATACTTTTGCTGAATGTTTTATAGTATATTGTAGTTTACTACAATATATCACATATGTTATTATATGTCTATTATATATTGTTTAAAACTGTACTTTTTCTAAAGTGAGAATAATCCATTCAAATGACATAAAACTAATTGGCATAAGTGACACAGAGCAGATGGTGTGAGCTAAATCAACATTATCAAGTGAAGAAAAGGGTGATAAAAGATAATAGCTTTTCTCAGAAAAGATTAATGAGAAAATGAAGTACCCCTAAAAAAGATTTGGATTTTCTCCCTTTTTAAAAACCGTGCATTTAATCACTTTTATTTGAATCCATGTAATTGATGAAAAGAAACTAATTAGATTATATACCCAAAACCATATAATTAATGCCTCTACTGCTTTCATACCGTTGAAGTTGTATGAGCCTGTATATGATATAACCAATGATCTAGTCCCAAAGACTTTAACACTGTAATGGTAAAATTATGTTTAGACTTGAAATCAGACAGACCAATTCAAAATTAGAAAAGGACACTTCGTAAGAAAACTTAAAAAATGGAAAAGCTTCTCACAGGGGTTGAAGAGAATACTATTGAATTCCAATAGAAGAAGCTGGACCTGGTGGCAAAAGCAGTAAGTTCATGTTTAGTCAGGGAACCTTCCTTGCTGTGGGCCTCAGGTTCATGACTATAAAATGAGAGGGTGTGTGCCGTGCCGTGATGTTAAATTCTTTCCAACTGTAATACTTTAAGATTCTTTATCATGATTCTTACTGACTATAGAGGTATCAAAAACATGGGCGAAATTTCTGGGGGGGAAAACTGCCCTCTTTCTCTCCAAAACTTAGGTGAAGTGACAAGGAAAATAGAAATAGAAGACAGTTTGTGTCATCAGTAGAAACGGAGCAATGTACCATCTAGAACATGCCACAAACTTACCCTTTAGAAAGCAGTGCTAGAGAGAAACCCAAATGGTGTCCCCGTTATAGGGTGAAGTCAGGGGGTTTTATGAGAAGAGAAAGAGAACAACTACACCAGTAGGAGGAATATTTACTGGTGCAACAAGCGGAGTTACTCCTGAGCTGTGCATGGCTGGTGAGTTCAGAGAGTCCCTGATCTTCCATCGCTGTTCTCCGAGGTCTGCTTTCCTGTCAGCTTTGCAAACAGCTACTTGTAAACCAGCGCTGTTTTTGTGCAGACCAAAGGTTATTTTGCCCAGTTCAAATGTTCTGAAGGTACATGGGACAACGTGTGCAAATAATTCGCCTAGAATGGCTGTTCTGGCTTCGTTTTTAAATGGCCCCACTGGTGTCAACTTCCCACGGAGTCCTGCGTTTACCTTTTCTTCGACAGAACACAGCTATGTCCTTCATCTCCGCATCATCGATGGCTCCATCCACACTGCAAGAGCAGATTTGAGCAGTTGCAAGAAACCATCTAGCTGAAAGTATATCTAATATCTGGCCCTTTTTGCAGAAAATTTACCGGCTGCTGGTTTATATCATACCAACCACGGTGGAACATCGGATGTCTGCTGTTTTACGTTGCTGAAGTCATACACTTAAGTTTTCATCCACAGCGATAACAAAGAAAGCAATTTGAGTGTTTAAAATGCAGATAAAGCCCTAACCAGTGAGGCTCAGCTTGTTGGGCACCACAGTGCAAAGTGAAGAGTCGCCGGTTCGACTCCTTGTCAGGACACATGCCTGGGTGGCAGGTTCGGTCTTGGCCTGGCGTGTGCAAGAGGCAACCGACTGATGTTTCTCTCTCGCTCCCTCTCTCTCCCCCCCTCTAAAAAGGAATTAATAAAGTATTTTTAAATGCAGATAAAAATAACTACATTTATGTCTCGGTATAGAAATTACCATTTAAAAAATTCATATCTTTACATTAAATCATTAACTTTTTAATTGGCCTTTTGTAAACAGTAAACTGAGTCCTACTGAATGTGAAAGAGTTGATTCAGCAGCTGTCTGGGCCAGCGTTTCCCAGGTGCAAACAGAACAAGCTGAATTGGAAGACACCAAGGTCATTCATTCCCCGTGTCACCATGTTTTTGAAATAGTATTAAACTAAGAAAGACTGCTAAAGAATAACCTGAGAGATTTTTAGAATTTTTATAGTATTTGCAATAAAAGTTGATCTTCCCAGGTGTATATATCAAGATTAAATTCCAAAGAGTTTTATACACTTGGTGAAGACCTCTTGCTTTTTTGGTGGAAACATAATTGTTACCACTAGGGGGAGCTAGGTTTACACAAAATTATCAGCAGAGTGTCAAAAAGAAGAGCACCTTTGTTATTCATGTTTTTTTTAAACTTTCAAAATATTTTCGTTTTTGCCAAAATAAAGTACCTGCCAAGTAATTAGTTTGTGAATTAAGAGTTTTCCTCTTCCAAAAAGATTGTGAACTTGTTGACCACAAGTTACACATTTTAAACAAATTGCATCATACACAAAATATAAGCATCTACTTACTTAAAACAAGTGTTGCAAACTATGGCCAGCAGGTAATTAACTGTTTTTGCAAATAAAGTTTTATTGAAACAGCCATGCCCAGTCGGTTAAGTACTGCCTGTGGCTACTTTCCCAACTGAAGTATGTTTGCGTATTATTTGTGACAGAGATTGTATACCCTGCAAAACCCAAAGCATTTACTATCTGTCCCTTTAAAGAAAAGGTTTGTGGACTCCGACTTGAAAGCATGGAAATGAAAATATGTATTGAATGAATAAATTAACAGATAAATGAATGAACAAATCAAGTTATTCCTGTGAGTGCGAAAGCAAAGAGATAGTACTGTTAGAGGATCTGAAGCATTTTTTAAGCCGAACAAATTTACTCTTTATAACTCTTGTTTGTACGTATGAGAAAAATACTTACTTTAGAATAATTATCCTACTCGTAAGAGCAGGTTAGTATTACATAGTAGCTTTTCCCTCGAAGGACAAAAGCACGTTTCACATATCGTCTCACTGACCGCCGATGCCCAAAAAGCAGGTTTGGCTAACTACGAGGTACGACCTGCAACTTACTAAATGCACGGTGTTTCTTTGAAAAGTATTAGTTGGAACAAAGCGTGCTAATTTCCATTAAGTGATAGTTGAGCTAATTTGTCTCTCCACACCTTCCCTGATGTATAGCTGTCAGTAGTTATACAAATTTATTATGGATCTCCCTTCAAGTTTTCAAACCCCTAATTTAGAAGTGGAATTGAAATTAGTAGAATGTGTTTGACCACATGAGCGTATGTTTAATAGGTAAGCTCTCAGGCAGTAAAGGATGGGGCTTTGCTCCCAGTTTCAGCACATACATACACACACACAGATTCTCCATTATTGAGTTCACTCTTTTACATCAATTTTTTAAAGTTCAGATTATGCTCTCACTTCTAGTATTTTTTGGACTACTAAACAAAGATTTCTAGAATTTCTTGTATCTACTACAACTTTCCGCCCTAAGAAATGTTTTTAAAATCATAAAATGATCCCATCAGTCTTTGTACACTTGCTCTTTAATCAGGTAGAGGAAATTTAAAATATTGCTAAGTTACACATGTTTTCCTTAGTTGCTCATTAATTAAACTGGAGCTATCAATATGAAATAGAAAAATGGGTAAGGTTTTTATTTCAAAGACAATTGCTTCTCTTTAGGGAAACAACCAACTGGAAACCAAGCCACCACTGGCAAAGGCTTTTCTTTCTTGCATTCTGGTCTTTGAGATCAGTGGCAAACAGTACAATTTTTCTCTTGTGTGCTAATAAGAATATGAACAGCTAACACAAGCCACAGTTAGTTGTTTCATTTTTCTATTGAACTTTTTTATTTGAATCACAGTGGTGTTTCAAACCACTTGATCAAACTTTTCCAAGATTTTTCAGCATCAGAAAAGGTGGTGAAATGTGCACCTTGGAAGGACCATCCTTTGAGGGCCCCAGGGTACTTTAATGAAGAAGGTACAGAGAGGTAATCGAGGTCAATGAGCAAATCAGTGAGTGCTGATTAGATGTGATTCTTGGAACTCAGGATGGCAAAATGTCACCAATTCCTCCAAAATAGTTTTGGAATATTTGGATTCCGGGAAGACCAAAAACTTGAGCCAAACTTTATTTTCCCTATTCCATTTTTAACTCCAAATATATACTTGTAAAAGAAATTTGAACCGGTACTTCTAAATAACACGTCTTACACAATCTGAAGTGGTAGGAAATGCATCCTTAAATTATATGGAAGTCTCTCAGCTTTGAAAACTGGCAGCTGGGCAAGGGGTCCCTGTGTTTCCAGACTTGTTTCTGGTTGGAAGAGACTGAGGTTTAGGAGGCCCAGCCAAGTTTAAGTCAGGCTTGTTTATTTTTAAGTCAATGCCCATGACTGAACTTCCGAGGTCTACAAAGTCTTAGAAATGGCACACAAATATTTATGTTATGTATATGTGTTTATTTGGATGATATATGCCCATGATTTTACCAGATTCTCAAAGAAATATATGAAACTAAGTATGTTGAAAATGATAGGTAAGGTTGTTAAGACAAATTATATCACGGAAAAGGTCAGTTGTTCAACTTAATCTTTGCAGCAGTTTTGTGGATGGGCTAAGTATCATATTGGAGAGGTGAACATTGATTTTTGTACTTCAGTTTGCTTACCTGCAAAATGAAATATAACATATATGTCATAGAATTTTTATGAGGAATAAATGAGTTAATATTTATAGAGTGCCTAGTCCTGTACATGATAAATATATATGTATATAAATATATGAGTATATAAATATATATATATATATAACTGACCCAAAAGAGGCAATGTATATACATTTATCAAATAGCAAGGACTAGACATATGTAGCAAAGATGAGACATCTGTTTATATGTAAAGATAGACATGAAAAAGCTTTATATATATATATAAAAAACACTAAATAAATATTGCAGGGATTTGGATGATGAAACTGATTTAAAGATTTTGCCTAAAAATCACACTGTTTATGAAAGAAAGAACCAGGTCTAAAATTTGAAAGAGCTGTTTGTTTTATTTTTGTAACTTTAAATTCTGCCGTTGGCTCTGATCTGTTCTTTAGGGTGTTTCTTAGCTTCTGGTCCTCTCCATTATAACCCACTCAATGTTTCACTTTGAAGTCACCCTCCTACCCCATTCAGCTCACAACATTTCACAAAGGTTTGATCAAACTTTAAATTTTTGACCAGTGCTGAATTAAGGATAAAAGAAGGAATTGTTGGAGCACAGCTCTTTGAGAGCTGGTGAATTGCCAATGGAATTCTAAAATAAAATGTATTTATCCCAACTCCTCTCCTAGAGAGTAAAGTAAGGTACCTTTAAAATGCAGTTAAAAATAAATAAATAAAATGCATTTAAAATAAGCCCTGACTGGTGTGGCTCAGTGACTTGGGTGTTGATCTGCAGAGCAAAAGCTTGCTGGTTCCATTCCCAGACAGAGTGCATGCTTGGCTTGCAGGGCAGGTCTCCAGTTGGGGGCATGTGCGAAGCAACCAATCCACGTTTCTCTCCCTCTCTTTCTACCCCCTTCCACTCTCTGTAAAACTAAACACAATCTTTTTTAAAATTAAAAAATAAAATACATTTAAAACAAGGTAGGAAGAGAGAGCTCTATCAACACCTTCCCTCCCACAATGCACACAAACACACGCACCTACGCCTCCGACAAGCTCCATCTAAACTGCTCAGGCTGATTTCATTGTTTCTCTTTTGCTTAAAGCAGTGTGCAGATTCGGGGTGAACTTTCCATTTTTCCTGACAAAATAGGCGAGATTCATTCCCACTGACTGGGGTCTCCTTATTCCCTTCGCCACACAGCTCTCAGCGGCAGGATTTCAAATTATTGAACAAATATTTAAAGAATAAAAGTTTGAAGGGCCACCAATTATTAACCCACCCAAAACTGTAAGTCTTCATCTAACCCTACTTCTGACCATGAGCTACAAAACCTTTTGTTATGTATTCTGGCCATCTCTAGATTATCTGTTACTGCCTGGCGTAGAATTCATGCCAACATTTCAGTCCATGAGGCTCGCTGTCTATCTCTCAGCTCTCATACATCTCCATCCAAGCTATCCCCAATGTGGGGAGTGGTTTTCTTTGTCATGACTGCCATGAACACGATGTAATAGCAGAAAGGCCATCGGTAAAGTCAGTACCAAGGAGATGTAACTTCCATTCTGGGCTCTCCCACTTGCTTGCTGAGTGATCTAGAGAAGATTACATAAGCCTCTCTGAGCTTCCTCATCTTTTTCATCTATAAAATTGGAAAAACCATTGATTTAAGCATTTATAATTTCTATAATTTATTGATTTTAGAGAGAAAGAAGGGAGAGGCAGAGAGATAAAGATACATAGATTTTGTAGAGAACCCATCTGCTGGAAAATGGCACATGTGACTCAGCCCTGCCTTGGAAAGCCAACAGGAGCAAAGTGGTGGGCAGAAGCCAGACCCTCAGGCCGGTTTTCCTGTGGGAACCAGGCCCAGAATGGATGCTGTTGCATCTAGACTGTTTTGGCTTCCTCTTGCTGAAGCTCCCTCACCCTGATCTGAAACAGTAGGCGTTTGTTGCCTATCTTCAAGGTAATTTCCAAAGCCTATAGGAGAAGCAGGCGCAGGACTCTTATTTTAAGAGAGGACCTACACCGTCCCTTTTTCTCCACAGGACTTTGTAGTCATGTGCATTTATTTTCATCTTCATCCACAATCCACACAGACTCTGCAGGACAGAGTCTGCACCGAGATTTGGGTTCCCCTTATTTATGCATTCATTGGTTGATTCTTGAATGTGCCATGACTAGGAATTGAACCTGCAACCTTGGTCTGTAGAGATGATGTTCTAACCAACTGAGCTACATGGCCAGGGCAACAGTTGACATATGGATGAAATGAAATTGAATAATACAAAAAAAGATCATGGCATAGAGTGGCTGCTCAACAGATGCTAGTTTGTTTCATTAAATTGCAGCTAAAGATTTACTCTACAAATATAACCTGTTAATTTGTTAGCGTTTTATGGCTTACACAGTTTCTACATGCATCATTGTATTTGTTCCTAATGACGATCTTGTGAAATAAAAAAATATGATTCCTGTCTTACAGATAAGGAAATTGATTGTCACTGGTTTGCCCTTGACCACACAGCCAGTGTCAGAGCTGGAACTGAAATATATTTCTTTTGATTTGAAATAGTTTCTCCTTTCAGCTATGATACCCCATTGACAGTTAAGAAACTTTCAATGGATTAGACAGTGGTTTTAAACCCAATTTTCCCCTTTGTATGGCACTTAATATGCATAATGCTGTTTCCTCATAAGTTAAATAAAAAGGCAGTACTGGACAATTCCTAAACCTCTTTCTAGGTTTTAAATTGCTTGGCTATACAGTTCTAATACTAAGCAAACTAAAACTCTCCCAACTTTCAGAGCACCTGAAATATTAAAGCTAACATATTTTTTTGCTTAGCATGAAGTTACTCATGGGTAAATACTTCTTTAATCATGAACTGTTGCTTAAGTGGTCCTTTTCTAAGAATAACTGGCTAAACCTCAAACTAATAGTGTAAGAATGTATAATTATGTGGTATAATGATATTAAAGCAATTTGTGAAGTTTTTCCCAGAAGTTTGCTTTGTATTCCTTGAAGTTATTTGGCCTCAATTAAAAATGGGGAACTAAAAATTGGAACTGCCCCAATGTAATGTCAGCATAAATTACTGTACGTGCTGTTATTC
This sequence comes from Artibeus jamaicensis, assembly GCF_021234435.1. Lineage (NCBI taxonomy): Eukaryota > Metazoa > Chordata > Mammalia > Chiroptera > Phyllostomidae > Artibeus > Artibeus jamaicensis. Next base: position 28,631,249 of record NW_026522046.1, on the reverse strand, counting down.
TTACAAAATTTTTATGTTCAATAAATTTTCCCTAACTGATAATTGCTTCCTGTTGTTCCCAAGAATTGATGCGACTAAAACATAAAGTATCAACTTTTTTAACTAATGACCTTGTCTTTTCCATTTACATATACACATTTTAAATCTTTCTGTTATTATTATTATTATTATTATTATTATTATTATTGACACTATTACAGATGTCCCAATTTTACCCCACTCAGCACCAGCCCCGCCTCCCTCCGGCCATCAACACACTGTAGTCTGTGTCTGTGGGTTATGCTTATATGTTCTTTGGCTAATTCCTTCACCTTCTTTCATGCAGTCCCTCCCACATATAGCCTTTTAAAAGAAGTGGAAGAGAAGTGTGTTACAAAACAAACACCAAACTATGGGTGTTCATTCTAGAATCTGATGGCTTCTCTGTGCTACTAATGCCGTGGACTCTTGTTGGACTACTAAAATTGATTTCTACATGGTTTTTTTTTTTTGCCAGGCTCTCTCACACTCTCCCATCTACAAGTGATTTTCTTGAATGCAAATTAATCATTTCCTCCCACTCTCTAAGATGTTTCATTGTTTTCTTCTTCTGAACCACTTCCTTCTAGATAATGACCAAAGCTCTTGGTTTGCAGTTTCTTCATGATTTGGTTTCAGGGTCCTTCTCTTTGGTCTTATATCTGGACCCCATTACCATATACCATATGCACACATCAGCCATACAAAATTTTCTAAGGGATTTATGTCTTTGCATGAATTTCTTGTTCTCTGTTTCTCTGAAACTCCCCCTATCACCCAATATGCAGAAGCCATGTTCATTCTTTCACTGCAACTCAAGTGTTAGTTACTCTAAGAAAATTCCTTTAACTCCCCTTCTTCCATACCAAAGGTAGGTATTCTATCTTTGTAATGCCTTAGGTTCTGTGTATATGCGTTTTAAAGGATTGCTACTGCCTTTTAATGAATTATTCATCTACCTGTATTTCTCATTAGAGTGTAATATCTTCAACCTGCATCTGATTCATTTTATATTTCACAGCCAGTGGTGTACCTAGTACATGTTAGGTTGTTAAAATAAACATACACTGAATGAATAATGAATGCAAAAGTTTAATATGGACCCCAAAGTTTACTGAATATGTTCTTCGTTGGTCCCTAAATCAAAGCAAGAGTCAGCAGTTGCTGACATAATATTCAGCATGAGAGACACAAATGATGGCTGGGATGTTAATTAATAATACGGTTCACAAACTGAAAAAGCTTGTGCACCTGACTATGGGCCCACTCAATGTTTTAGACAGTGAATGCTGAAAATACAGGGGCAGAGACCGTTGAACTACAGTGATTTGGCAAAGGCTTTTGAAGAAGTATTTTAAGATGAGATTTAACAAATATCTTAGATTTCAGAACAAAAAAGGAAAGAAAAAGATACTGGGAAAAATATGATGCAAGGCATCGAGAGACGGAAGCGAGTACAAATCGTAAAACAGTGACAAATTCTGTGAAACTGGAAAGTTGGATGTGGCCACGCTGTGCATGGATCTCTGTGTCCTACTGAGAATGACATGTCATACCTGCAAGTGGGGGTGCGTCATGACAGTGCATTTGGCGGGGGATCATTATAAACCTCAGCTGTGCCGCCTGAAGCCTGTCTCTGGATAGCTGTACCACGAGAAGCCTTCTGCTGGAGCAGTTTTCGACCTGTCTCAGGACTAATTCAGTGAAAATGTACAAAGGAAACTGGAACTGACAGAGTTAGTGTCTGATTAGATGAGGGCCTGTTGGTTAAACAACCAAAAATAACTCTGGTCCAAACTAAGAAAACCAACAGGTGGTGGTAATGTTAATAATTACTAGGATATACGGAGCACTACTATGTATCAGGTGTGTGATGTTGTGTTGTTTTTAATTCCTAAAAACACTTCACATCAAGTATGGCATCATTATTTTATCTAATGGGAGGAGTGGTGCTCAGAAAAGCTGCGTAACTTGTTGAACTTAGTCCCCGATGTACAATATTTCACTTTAGTTACTCTGGCAGAATCCTTAGTTTACTGATTGTGCCCACGACCAAAAAACAAAACAAAACAAAATCAACCCCCCTAAAAAACATAAAGCACCCCCCCAAAAAAACTTCCAAACCAAAACTGCTCCCAGAAAAATCAATTCTAAGTCAAACACAACTCTAAAGCTGAGACGAACTTCTAGTATCACGAGAATATGGGATATGGTTTGGCCAGACCTCTGGTCTGTACTTGGGTTGACATTAACTCCCAAGCCCCAGTTTGGTTTCCACTTTCTGGTCACTCCTTACCCAGCTTATCCTACTACTCACAAGCATATCCTCCGCGGCAACATTTAAAAGACAAAGAAAGTCAAATGGAGCAGCCAATTCATAGAAAATAATGAATTTCCTTATTAAATGTGAATCGCCAGTGCAATCTCCAGGCAGAAACGTTCATCCCAGAGGTAGAAATGTGGGATAGGAGTTCAGGAAGCAGACCAAGTTTACAAAATACAGCCTTCAACCGAGAGGAATTCATTGAAGAGGTGGGAGCCAAGGGGAGTTCCAAGGTAAAAAAGAGAGCATGACTGGAGTCTGAGACCGAAGCAGTGTACACTCATGGGGTGCAGTCTAGAAAGAGGAGCCATCGACGGAGAAGGAGCAGGAGAAGTGATGTGGGCACTACAGGAGATGCCTTCAATCCTGGGGTGGTCAAGAGTGTCAAGTCTTATGAAAAGGTCAAGGAGGATAGGAATTAAGAAAAGATGAATTAACTTCTCAGTCAAGAAATAATAGGTGACCTTTCAGAATGTAGATTTAACACAATGCCTGAGCTTTGCCATCCTCTTAATTACCACTGTTTAGTTCTCTGGGGTTAACAAAAAATTATTTCTAGACTTGATTTGGAAACTGGAAAACTATCAGCACAAGTCAAACCCTTTATGCCAGTATAAACCACCATTGTTCCAAAGAAAACTAGGAAATAAATAATGCTTACATGCAGCCTTTGTGTGCCAATTCCTTTCTGCAAATTACTGTCCTTCTTTCTGTGACCACCTATGTGAAGAGCTGTCCCTTCCCAAAACTGGTATCTGCTTCCTCCTTCCTCTTTATTTTATTCCTCCACCCATTCATTTACTCATTAATTGAGTAAGTAAACATTTCTGCCTTGTCATTTCTGCCCGTTGCTTTCAATAATGCAATACAAATATTTATGTTATTGAAGTTCTCTCATCTCTGCCAAAAACAGTGGAAGTGAAAGCGCTGAACTTTCTTTGATGGGCCATAACAATATTGTGTTTTATTTCCCATAATGTAGATTAAAAATAATAGAGTGGGAAGGAAACTCTAAAAAATTTCAATAACAAAAAAAAGATCTATTCCACCAAAGAATTTATTTGCAGAGAACATTTATGGATTTTTCTTCAGGTTTAATCAGAGGTTGCGTTGGTCAAAATTATTATGTTGATATTTGTCTTTAAGGTCAACAAACTCCATTTTCTAATATTTAATCTATTTTATTGCACCAAAATACTTTCCCATTTTTTATCTTCTATCAAAATCTATTCAGAAAATGGCCAGTCACCTCAGTCAGCACATAATTTTGTTTTTTTAATTTGATTAAATTAGCTTTTAATCAAATAATTGATTCAGAATATTCCCAGATCAAGAGAGAGATCTTTCCATGCAGAGATTCACTTTTCATTTTTACTGGTGGTACTATAGCAGTTGTCCCCATTTCCCCTGCCTTGACCCATCTGAACCCATCCCCCGCCCCCTTCCCTCTGGTCATCACCGCACTGTGGTTTGTGTCTATGAGTTATGCATATATGTACTTTAGCTAATCCCTTTACCTTCTGTCATCCAGTTCCCCCTCCACCCTCTGTTAGCTGTCAGTCTGTTCCATGTGTCCATACCTTTGGTTCTATTTTATTTGTCAGTTTACTTTGTTCATTAGATTCCACGTATAAGTGAGATGACCTGTTATCTGTCTTTCTCTGACTGGTTTATTTCACTTAGCATAATAATCTCCAGGTCCATCCATGCTGTTGAAAGATTTCCTTCTTTTTCAATACTTTGCAACACTTTATACTTACTAGAAGTCAATAAGAATATTGTCATTTTAAGCCTTCATCTCAATTATTGAGTAGATAAATGTTGTCCATTTTTGAGAAATTTAAAAATAATCAAGGAAACAGAAAAAAACCCTAAATATTTCCAAAGACATGCTCCAGTCCCTAATATCATGCATGCGAAAGCCAGACCTCCCAACTGCCTCCCACTTTCCTTCACTGTCACATGATGGTGCTCACGCAGTCACTCTTTGCTCCCAGAAGTGGCATCATGTAAATGAGTTACATTCAAGGAAAACTTTAAAAACAAAACAATCCTTTGGTAGTTCCTCCAAGGGCTCACTATTATTTCATCGCTCAATTTGAATTGTGTACAATGGTCTTAGTACACTGACTTATTTTCTCTTAGCCATCACATCTGAGAGCTGTTTCTCTTCAAGATGATGCTATAACTAAGGAGTTTTTAAAACCACTTCATAATTTTTTATTTGATTGTAATAAATATGGTCTTTCCTGTTGTTTTCCTGGAGAGCTTTTTGTGGGGAGTTCACCAATGCCTGTTGGGGAAGGCCAACCTAAACCACGTGCTGCTTTGGTGACCAACTCCAGTTAACACCACTTTATCACGTATCAATATGTGAAAGTTACTTAGAGGGTGGATCATAAAAGTTTTTATAAATGTTTAGTACTTGATCCTGAGGATATCATGAATTAATATTAAAAACATGTTCTACTGGTTTTCATATCCCTTCCAAAATAAGCCAACCAACGGTTTATTTAGCTATACACAAAATTTTTAAACAAATATGTAGGAGCACTTTGAAATACTGTCTTTACTCCACAGGGTTTAATATCTACAGCGTTAACATTTATTTGCCTGTACGATATTAATCTAAGAAGTAATTGCGTTGAAATGTCAAGTGTTCCAGAATCAACCTTCATATAGATTTTTCTTTCTAGCTTATTTTCTGGAGTTACAGCAACAGTGGAACACATATAAACCTGTATAGATTAAGTTGTTTATACATTTATTCCACATTTATTAAAAGGGTTTTTGATTGAAACTATGATGGATATTAAGCACTGATATTCCTGCTGTCATAAAATTTGAAGCTGTCAGAGCTGAAACAAGCAAACAAATGAACAAAAAACCCACAACATCTACTCAGCACCTACTGTGTGCTGTGTTTGAGGGAATGATGATACAGGCTTCGCATGTCATGTCCTCTACATATGGAAGCCTCACAGCTCCGAGAGGCAGGGACTTTTACTGTTACCCTTTTACAGATGAGGGAAGAGCAATACAGAGCTATTCAGTTAGTTGGTCACCCAACCAAGAAGAGGTGGAGTTGGAGTTTTAATCTATGTAGTTTGGCTCCAGAGCCTGTGCTATTAAGTAAAGGAACTACACACACAGCTAGAAAATCACCACTATGCTAAACAGTATACAGGAAGGTGATACGGTGCTCTAAGGATACATACTGGTTGATTTGGAAAATGAGAGCCTGGGCAGTTGCTGCTGCTGTCTGAAGGATGAGTTGGTGCTAGCTACAGCTCTCATTTTTTTATTGAGGTACAGTTGACATAGTACATTAAATTGGTTTCATGTATAAGCCACAATGATTCAATATTTGTGTATATTGCGAAGTTATCACAATAATTAACATCTGTCAGCATACTCTTGGAGTGAAAATTTTCAAGATCTATTCTCTTAGCAACTTTTCAATATGCAGTACAGTATTGTTAACTATAGGCATCGTGCTGTATATTATGTCCCATGACTTATATATTTTATAACTGGAAGTTTGTACCTTTTAAGCCCATTTACCTATTTTGTTCATCCCTCCTGACCTCTGAGTTTTCATGAGTAAAAGCCATTTCTTATTATTTCTCCTATTTCAGAGAGGAGAAGTTAAAGAAGGGTGGTATTAACTTGCCTAAAACTGTTCAAGATTCCCTTCTCACAGCATAAACCACTCCTCTTGAGTTTTAAGTCTCCCCTCCTGAAAGCCCATTCCTGCTTTTCCTTTCCAGAGAAGCTGTTTGCAATCAGTCTATGGCAAAACAATAGAAAAAAAAGATCTAAGAAAGACTGCAGAGTTTCTGGTTTCTTTCCAGGAGCCACCTGGCCCCCTGGGGATGGGGTGTGCCCCATCAAGAGGGGATCTATGGGGTTTGGTAGACTGCATCCACACTGAACTGTGAAGTTTTGCCACGGAAAATCAGCAACTAGAATACTGAAGCAGACACATCTACTGATGTAGAAATAGGTAACGTCTTTTTTAGGAATGTTGACAGCAATCTTGGATTATTTGTTTAAAATCATTTCTCTCCGCTCAAGAGCTTTCAGTTTTTGTAAGATCTTAAGAGGTTCTCAGAAGCTAAAACTCATTAATGGTCCCAGAGATAAGAGTCCACTTGGTGTGTTTACTCAGAATTTGTTCCCTGCCAATGTCTTGGGGAAAAAAAGATAACTCATAATTATATGTGAAAGGAGGGTTAGAACTTGGGTGCTTTCCTGATCTCTAAAGGCATTACGATCGTGGAAAGTCCCTGTCCTAAGATCAAGAGGGTTGACATATCACACTCGCTCTGGTCAGTCAATCCTTGCCACCTCTCTTTGCTTCCCACAGAGGCTGTTGGCAGAAATGAGGGCATCGCAAGGGAAACACAAGTGTTGCATGCGTGTTGATGTTGTTTCTTCTTCTTCTTATTATTATCCCCATTATCCAAATCGGGAAACTCAGACACAGTTAAGTGGACTAAGATCGCAGTACTCCAAGTGGAAAAATCGTGCCTTGCACACAAGTCGCCTGCTTGTAAATAGTACGCAATCCCCCCTATCAAATAATAAACTGTCACAGTCCCGCTGCCTCAGAGAAGGCAGTTGGCCTGAAATCTTTGCCCAACAGCAGCTCATCAAAGTACATACCTGTGGAGTGCATAGCTTCTGCACTGACGAATCTCAAACCTTTGGCATTCCTCTAAAACCTGCCTGGCGGTAGAGGCCGGAGCTGGAAGAAGTTGCATCTTAGCATTTTCTTAAAGTAAGAGATAACACAGAAATACTTGTCCACTTGTTTCCTCAGCCAACTTAGTGGATAAGCAGATTTAGAACGAAATAAAATGTCCTTTAATTAAATCCTAATTTTTTCATTCACTTACGTGTTGTTTTCATCAAATAATAGTAAGTCCTTAGTAGCACCTAGCACATTTAATACGCCAGAGTGCTAAGTGCTCACAGCCTAGATACGAGAAGAACAGACAAGTCAGTGAGGACAGTGCAGTGCGGGGGGGTATTGGAAGGGATGCACCAGGACAAGAAAAGAAGAAGGAGAGGTTCATTCAAATCCGCTGACAGTTGGTCAGGGAAAAGCTTTACAGAATAAGTGGCATTAAAATATACTGCGTCTAGCCCTGGCTGTCATAGCTCAGTGGATTGAGCACAGGCCTGTGAAGCAGACAATCGAGGTTCCATTCCCAGTCAGGGTACATACCTGGGTTGCAGGCCGGTTCCCTGCAGGCCAATTCCCAGCAGGGGACGCACAAAAGGCAACCATACATTGATGTTTCTCTCGCTCTCTCTCCTTCCCTTCCCCTCTAAAGATAAATAAATAAAATCTTTAAAAAAAATATACTGCGTCTGACTGCTTTAAACATTTTTGTCAAAAATTGCTGCTAAAAAAAGAAAAAGACAAAGAAAAGAAACAAAAGCAAATGTGTAGCCCCAGCCCGGCTGGTTACTAGAGTGCCTGGGAGTAAGCCCAGTGGGTGGCAGGCGGCCTCGGCAGGAGCAAGGGGCTCAGTGGTGACTGCAGTGAAAAGCTGAGGTTAGCCATTGGTGGTCATCCCTCCTAGCGCAACAATCCTTCCCTTACAACCGGTAATTTAAAATAAAGGCAGGGGGAACATTTGGCAAGGGACTGAGAAAAGCTCATGGTGCCACAGCATAATCAGTAAGATCAGGGACTTCAGAGGCTAAGTGCCAGGTAGGGTCTCCTTCCCCACCCCTCCCCAGTGATCCAGAAGAGGGGAAAGGAACAGAAAATTTGGTTCATTGGATTAACACATTTGCTCCAGCCTCTCTTTGAGTTTCTTAAATCTCCCTCCCTACATTTCCTTCTCTTTTCCCACTGTTACCTAGATGGACCCTCAACTCAGGACTGCACCCAGTGGTTTATAAATGCTTCTCCTGCAGTTGGTGGAAGGCTCTCTGTATCTGCCCTGCCTTCATGATGTCCTCACATTCCATTCCAGGTGCCGAGTCACAGAACACATGTCACTCATGAGCATAACTTCTGGACTATGTTTACTGAGCTCTTCATCTATACTTTAGGGCCAATTAAATGAGCTTATATCCAATGTCCAGGATCCTTTGAAACTCTTACCAATCATCCTTGAATGGTTCCCTGCAGTATGTTATCACAAAAACATTGTAATAATTATTTTTCAAAAAAATAGTAAACATGGCTCTGTGGGCAGAGTTTTCCTGTGGCTCCCCAGCAGCCACCGTCTCGCCCTGGACATGAGCTCCCAGAGCACTCGTCTGTGCCAGGCACTGTGGGCACAAGCGTGACCCTCAAGAAGCTTATAACTCAGTGAACAAACTCTTTCAATATACTCATCTTCATCATTTTGTAGGTAACTTCAGAAACACTAAAATGATGTAGATTATGAAAGAGGAAGAAGCCAGAGCATTTGATTAATTTTGGTGGCGACTTATTGAGGCTTTCTATGTGCTTCCAGAAAAGGGGTAAAGGGTCTTAATATCTGTGGATATTTCTGTCTGTATTAAAGTGGAATTATGATTAATTGTGCAAGCCAGATTCTTTTCAAAAAGAAATGTTATTCCTTAACACTAGAGTAAAAATAGATGGCGGAGGGAACAAGGACTCCATATTAAAAGCACTCGATGAAAGAAACACCTGCACACCTATTTTTAGGTCGCTGCTTAAGAAGGAAGAAGAACGCATTCAAAGGACTGAAAGTCTGTTGAGTAGATTAGGCAGGTTAGGGATTATGTGGATTTGTGGACTTTCTACTTCTGTGTTTTTCTGTCCACGGTAAGGGGCCTCTCTAAAATGCGTCTCCCAGCCCCCTCAGCGATCCCTGCCTCCAGGTAGTCATGCCTCTGGGTAATTCTCTCCTCTTGAGTGTGGCCTGGGCCCAGGAATTCCCTCCTAAGGACTAAAATAAGCAATAGTGGTGGAGCATCACTTCAGGGGTTAGGTTATGCAAAGGCTCTGACTTTATCTTGCTCACTTTCTCTGCTCTCTTGCTCCGAGTGAAACCAGCTGTCCTATGAAGTGAGCTGCCCGAGGGAGGGATCCAGGCGACAACATACTGAAGGTCTCCAGCTAATAGCCAGACAGACACTGAGGTTCTGAGTCCCACAGCCCATAAAAACACTTCACCTGAGCACAACCCGTGAATGGAAGCAAGTCCTCCCTGACCTGAGCCTCGAGATGACTGCAGCCCAGAGGATGTGACGACACCTTGATTGTAGCCTCACGGTGGCCGTGAGCCAGACGATCCACCTGGGATGCACCCAGATTCCTGACCTTCAGAAACCCATAGATTAAAAAACAGTTCTTATTTATTATTTTTAAACCACTAAATTTTGTGAATCAATTTTTTGTGGAGCAATAGATATCAAATGCGCACTCCCCTCACAAATGAGAAAACTTTTTAAAAATTATTTATTTTTAGACAGAGGGGGAAGGGAAGGAGAGAGGGAGAGAAATATCAATGTACCGTTGCCTCTCATGCATTCCCTGCTGGGAACTGGCCTGCAACCCAGGCATGTGCCCTGACTGGGAATTGAACCTCGATCCTTTGGTTCACAGGCCTGCGCTCAATCCACTGAGCTACACCAGCCAGGGCCTCAAATGAGAAAACTTTGAATTGGATTTTGAAAGAAATAAAAGGCTGGCTTTGCCAGTCTGTTACCAAGTGGAGGTGACTGACTCCTCATATCTTCCTTGTTTCTTCAATTTTCCTCCTGTTTACTTCACTTCTCACTCTCCTCCCTCCTTCCTTCCCCCAGGCAGGGAGGGCCACGTATGGAGCAGAGCCAGGAACCCGTGGGAGCTGCCAAGGTTCCTTGGGGGAAAGACCTTGAGGCTGCGACAGGTCTTGACAGGTCTGGGTGTGATGCACACAGGCAGAGACTTCCTGCTCACTCCTTGCAGAGAAGCTCCAGTTTTATCTATTTCAAAAATTAGAACCACATACAATTTCATCTGAAGAAAGTATCTCAATCAAAAAGCAAGTCTGCTTTTTACTTCCCTAGTCTGAGGTTAAATGCATTAAATCCTCTGTAGGACCAAGGTCCACAAGTTTAGTACCTATGTTTTCTTCTGTGTAATTTATTGTTTCAGATCTTATGTTTAGGTCTTGAGATCCAGTTTGAGTTAACTTTTGTATATGGTAACAAACAGCAGACTAGTTTCATTCTCTCACATGTGACTTCCCAATTTTCGGAGCACCTTTCATTGAAGAAGATTTTCCCCCTCCATTGTATGTCTTTGGTTCCTTTGTTGAAAATTATTTGCCTGTATACACGTGGCTTTATTTCTGGGCTTTTAATTCTGTTTCATTGACCTGTGTGTCTGTTTTTTGGCCAATACCATGCTGTTTTGATTATTGTCACTTTCTAGTATAATTTGAACTCAGGAAACATGATACCTCCAGCTTTGGTCTCTTTTCTCAGGATTGCTTTTATTATTGAATTGTACACTTGAAACTCAGCATACATTTTATTAACTAATGTCACTCCAATACATTTAATTTAAAAATCAAGTCTGTAAAGCTCAAAAGCACTCCGTGTACTTGTGTGGCACCTGCTCTTTCTAGAACAAAGGACTAGGAGTTCAAGGGGATGAGTTTATTCCTGGACCAGCCACACAGCTTTCTGAGTCCCTGTCTCCTTGTGTCTCAGTCAGGAGACAACTCACCCCTCCAGCGCCCATCACAGGATTGATGGAGGCGTCTCTGTGAGGATGGATCATGCCATCTGTTCTGTAGCCAGCATCTCAGGCCTTGTTCTATCATTTCACTCAGGATTCGCTCAAGTTCAAGGTCTTCCCGGATCTCCTGCGCATATCCTCACCACCCTTTCTCTTCCACTCTTCATGAACCCTGTTGATGTTTTTTTTTCTTTTCATCCCACTTACCACTACCTGGAACATTTTGTGTTTATTTGTTTGAATTTGTTTTTATTTTTACTTTTGTCTACCTCACCCTGGAATACAGGCTCCAAAGGAGCAAGGATTTTAGCCTATGTGACTGTACTCTGTATCCTCGGGACTAGCACACCGCCTCGCACCCAGGGGTCTCAACAAACGGGTCTCGGACGGAAGGAGTGTGTAACGGAATACGTGGGCGAAGTGAGACGGGGGCCATACAGTGCCCCTACGCATATTTCACATGAAATCCCAAAGCGAGTCCTTTCACTACAGCCCACCGGTAACAGATTTACCCTCACCTCTCAGAGAGTTAACGCCCTTTTGTGTCTTCCACGGATTTCCGAGGCAGCTAATCTGGACACACATTCTCTTTTTAATTTGATTTTTCAAGAGAAAATACTCTGTCAGGGTAAAGAACAGCTGCCGCCCTCCTCCACATTCCAGCCCACTCACATTATTGCTGCGACCTCGGCTTGAAGACTCTGCGGCGCGGCTCACAGGCCAGGCCCGGGTGACAGCTCCCCACCCTGCTGGCGCCTGGAGCGCGGCCAGACCCGCAGCATCTGGGGGAAGCAGGGCCTGGAGGTGAAGGAGAAACAGAGTCGCCCAGTTGTGTTTCTTTACAAAGTGAGGCTTTGTCTTGTGATACAGTTTGGATTTCTGGGTTGGGTCTGAGAAGTGGTTCACAAATAATTTCATGTGAAACAAAACTAAGGAACAGCAAACAGTGTGGGTTTTTTTTCCTTTGTCTTCCTGCTGTAGAATGAAAATTAATTTAGGATGGCTGATCCTTTGAAAATAGCTTGACATGATGTAAGATCAAGTAATGCATTTCTAAATGTTTCTGTGTGTGAGAGTGATATAAATTATGAACCCAGAGTTTTAAAGTAAATTTTTGTCACACACTGTTAGAGTCAGTATGAGAATTTTCTCTCCCCAATGGTTTCTTCCTTCATTGAGACCAGGAAAGCTAACAGCTGCTGTTTTTTCCCCTTTCTTTGTACACACCATTTTCAAGGTGAAGCTCATTAGCAGGTAGCACAAGCCGAATCCTGATTTTCTAGCTACCAGGGTTGATCTGAAGAACAATGGGAACAAGCTCATTCTTGAGTAGGTAGGTATGACACCTCCGCAGGCCATTCTGACCGTCGCCGTTGCCACAGGCAGAGCTGAGACTCAGTGCGCAGCACCCGCCGAAGAAGATTGGTTGTTTCTAATGGCCATCCATGTTGACCACACTGCTTTGTATTCACATTAGCTGCTGCTTGTGTCATCTTGATTGCTAACTATTTTAATGTTGTCCTTTACTGTGATCCTAATTCCCAGTGAGGATGCAAGGGACTCAGAGATGCTTAAGACTAAAGATGTAACCTCTGCTGCAGAGGTTGGCTCAAGGATGGCCAAGCGAGGGAATCTCAGACTTTGGCTGGGAAGTCCAAGATGCAAATGCTCTCCTTGTTCTAGATGGTGTGAAATGTAACTGTAAGGGCTAGACTTGCTGCAGTCACTTTGTCACCATGAGGAAAACCAGCCTGAGAAAGAAGCTGATACAGAGAGGGACAAAGCTGAGAGTATAATAGAAAATTATAGGTAGAGTCCTGAACAAACTATGCATGAAGCATACTCTACCTCTGAACCTTTTGCTCTATGTGAGCTAATATATCCCCTTAAATGTTTTAACCAATAGGATGTGGCCTTTTAAAACTTGAAACTAAAGTAACTCCAATTGATAAAGAAGAGATTTGTCACTAGGTAGGTTTACAGTAGTGGCTTCACAAATATTATCTTTGGATGTCCAAAGACAGTAAAGCAGGTATATAATCTACTGCCTATTATTTCCTGGTTACTTTAAATTATCATTAAATTTAATACCTTAAACAGTCCTAAGAAAAAATAAATATTACCAGATAGGCCAAATAAGGCTTAGAAAGGATACATTTCTGAGATCAGCCAGCCAGGTGACCGACCCAGAATTGAAAGCCAAGACCGCCTGACTCTACAGTTCTGTAACACCTTCTGCACCCCTTCCTACGCCATCTCTCTCTGCACTACACTGCTGTGGTGGACTGGGTTGTGAAGGGCTGTGCCGGACACTGAGGTCACAGCACAGCCTCTGTGGAGAATCTGGTGAAATCTGTTGACACTCTTCTTATGAAAAGCACACTTAACACTCACACAACTTTTTGAGCATAGAATCAAAGGGCTCATAGATCTCCATGAAGGCTACCTGTGCATCTCTGTATCCCCCATGCCCAGTCTGAGAACTCTAGTGTGTTCTTTGTAGAACCATAGATAATATCATGTTAAAGAAATGGCATAATCCAACTTGCGTTCTGTAAACAGAATTTGGGGAGCCTCCAGGGGGCAGACTGGAGGGCGTTGCGGCTTCAAGTAGGAAGCTGCATTACCAGGTTAGGGCAGACCCACAGCTGGGCGGCTGCGAGCACAGAAGAGTGGTGTACATCGGGAGAGAGGGCGTGATGTGCAGGATGCAAAGTGGGAAGCAGAAAGAGGAGTGAGGTGACGTGACAGAGGGATATAATTAAGCAAGAAAAGAAACACCAGTAAGGGTATCAGATAGAGTAAAGAATTAAAACTATCAACATTGTGATAGAGGATGTGACTTACAATTAAATTTTACATAACTTTACCATAACTGATGTGAATGAGGAAGGTTGTGGGGCGAAAAAGCAGAGAAACATTTCAGGTATGTTTCGGGTATTATCTAAAAAGATAGAAAATTATGAAGAAATATGGGCCAAGGGAAAGCTGAAGAGTGTGTTTGTTTTTTCTCAAGAGAGTGTTTCCATTTGTATGCAATCTGCATTTCCCAGGTCATATTGGCCTGGGGGTAAAAATAGAAACAAGAGCAGAAACAAACAGTAATTTTCTGGGTCGGCTGTCTTCACCGCACACTGGACACTGCACGTGTGTGTGGGAACCAGTCTCTTGCTTTTCTGCCCTCAGTGGGAGCTGCATGCTCTGCTCAAGAGGCATCGGTCCTGCCCAGGCCATAAGTCTGGTCCACATTCCGCTCTGTTCCATGCTATCCCCCGTTCTCAGGGATCATCGGTTGGTAAAAGACCCTGTTTTGTATCTTTCAAATCAATAGGCAGATAATTGCTACTAGTGAGGAAAAAGCAGGTAAACTTTATAAAAATTACTTTTTATTATATGGGTGGCAGTGTTTTTGTTTGTTTGTTGTTGTTTTTTTACTATCCACCCTATCTCTTACCTCCTTCCCAACTTGCCCAAGAAAACTGAAGACAGATATTTTGCTGTATTCAAAATTGCCACACTTCCTCTGTCTCTTGTCTAAGAATTAGCTTGTGTGACTTCAAGCTAATTGAAGTCGTTGAGACCAGAAAATTCTGGTCTCTCCTGCAAGTTGGTGAATGGAAGACTATCCTGATGGATTCCCTGGAAATTATCATCAGACAAAAACTCTGAGGAAAAGCATTTGTGTTTGCCTCATGCTACATCCTGAGATAACAGGACGATAAAAACACGAGGCCGGAGAATGTACTCTGATGCTATTACTTGGTTGTTGGATTAGAATGACATTTTAAATATCCAGTGTATAGGCTTTTATTCTCAACATTAACAGCACAGCAACTACAACCGCCAAAGAGTTGTGTTGGTTTAAAGTCTAGAGGTTTGTTTTATAGATAGCTCACTGTCATCTCAGGAAACCCGCATTATCTTGGCTCTTGGCTCTACACGAAACAATGAGTGAGACTGTGTTGGCTTCTTAGAACCTCACCTGTTGCCTGGACTGTGAACAGCAGCCGGGGGTCCTGTGGTTTCACAGGCCCTGTTTGATGTTGTCAGCACGTGTGATCTGCGGGGAGTCTTCTTGGGAGGATACCACCACGTCACTGATTTGAGTAAAAAATAAAATAAAATGAAAATATAATACAAAAAGAAGGCAAGTCTCCAAGAAAGGCAGCAAAACGTCAAATTTGGAATTGGGCTCAAAATTTCCATCTGGAACTGTCAATTTAATCTCTGCTGTTAGCTTCCCAAGACTTACAGACACCAAACATTTTGAAATTTCACAACAGACTCTGAGCATTGTATACTGAAAGCAAGGACAGAGTGTCAGAAAACATTCTGTAGCAATCTAGAGGCAGTTTTACAAAACAAGCAGAAAAAATTAAGAAGTGGTAACATTACCCAGACAGCCAAGTGTGCTTGGAATCAGTCAGCCATGGAGAACTTTCCGGAGGAAATGATTAGAGCTGACTGCGAACGTGATCGACAGAGATTCAAACGTATCTAGCAACTGATGATACAGCCGCAGATCCTCGACTGGCCTCGACACAGTCTGTAAAGGGCCTGTGGCTGCTTCGCAGGCTTCTCCATCCCACTGAGCACTCGTGCTGCAATCACTGTTGGTGAAGAGGTCTTCTAGAAAGCAATACCACAGCAGCTATTGACACAGATGTTTGCGAAATCTCTTTATCTGATCGTTCCCTGTAGCAAGATTCAGACTGCAGTAACTATTTCAAAATGAAAAGTTATTTTTATTGTTGTTCAGTTACAGTTGTCCCGCCTTTTTCCCCATTGCTCACCCCTAATCCACACCCCTACTCTCACAGTCAGTCCCCCACCATGGCCCGTGTCCACGAGTCCTATGTTGTTTAAGGCACCGGTTCTTGTTCTAATTTTAAGCTCAGAAAGATATTTTCCTATATTAGCTTCTAAGGGCTTTACTGTTTAAACTTTCACATCTAGGTCAATAACCCACCTGGAATTGATATGTGGGTTTGAGGTAGTAGTCTTGGTTTTTTTCAATATTGATATTTTAATTGACCCAGTAGTTTTACTGCAAAGACCATTCTTTTCTCACCAGTTCACAGTGACAGTGTTACCACCTGTCAAGCATCTGTATATTCTTTGGGATTTGGGGGGTTTCCTAGTCTAATCATTGATGTATATCATCAGTCAGTCCTTCAGTCAATACCTCATTATTTTCATTAATGTTGCTTTTTATTATTTTTTTTTACTGTTTGGAACATTGTCAAAGTTTTTAAATTTAATGTACTAGGGTGATGTTGGTTAATAAAATTACATGGGGTCTTTTTAATAAGTTCATGCACAATAAAATGACTGGAAAAGTCCTGGGGAACAGAGTCTGCTCTGGAATCCCAGACCCTGCTGGGGTGCAGTGGGGAGACTGGGAAAGAGGAACGTGGAGACCATTCTCAGAGATCTGTCAATACCTCAGCTTTCTTTGCTTCTCTTCTGACTCATTTTCTTTCCCAGCCAAGAAACACTTAATTTAGTTTCCAGAATGGAAAACCTATGCCCTTTGACTAGTCATATATCCTTCCAAATCCATTTCTGAATGTTCTGAGTTCTTCCCTATACTCTCTTGAGAGGGAGCCTGTTGAAATCAGAAAGTCCCAAGATTTACTTCGGCTTTCGGTTGCATCACCCTCCCCTGAGATGATGAATTATAATGACTGAATTAGTAGCAGAGCAAATATTATTAAAAAGTGTCAGGAAAAAACTCTAAGTCATATCTCAAAATATCACCCTACCTACCCAATTTGTCTAGAGTTCAGAAGATAAATATGGGTCAAAGATAAACATTGGAAAGTCATGAGCAAACTGAAGATAAATTAGAGTAAAATGTTCAGAAAGGGCTTATTGTAAATAAAACTAACTGAAATTCTTTAAGTCACCATATCTGGAAGTTCATTAACTATAACTTGCTCCTCACTGGCCCAGGCAAGTTTTTAATCAGGGAAAGTTAAAATAGCTGTCATAACAGTCTTCAATGAACCAAGTGAACTGCTTATGTTTGGTTACTGTGAAACTCCCTCGAGCCAAATCAATGGAGGCCACCAGTAGTTTCAGTGCAAACCCTTAGTGGTTCCCTATTGAGAACCCCTGTGGGATCCAGATTGTCTGGGATTGACAATATTCATTGTTTGCAAATGTTAGGTTTCAATAAATAAAAAAATTAAAAATTAGTAAGAAAAATATTTTTCATGTGATTTATATTCTCACTTAGGGTACATACATAATAAGGGGAATAGGTTTTAATCGTTTTATAGTTAATTTTGTAAATTTATTTTTAAATACATTTGTAATATTTATTCTGTTGTGAAAGATTTTCTTGGAAACCAACAAAAGTGAAAAGCTAGTTTGAAGGCCCAGGGAATCCCTATTAATTTTCCATCTTCTTCCATTAGCAACCATGAACAGTACTTGGTTGTACTTTTCCTACAAGTGCTTTCTAGGCTATTAATCCCCATCACAGACAGAGCTACATAGCACCATTCCTATGCTGGTGACTCCATTGTTTATATTTTGCTCTAAGATTATAGATTTAACTATTTACTGAATATACCTGATTGACTATCTACTCAAGTGCCCAAGATCTCAGTGTTATTTCTGAGTCCTCTTTCCCCTTACCACTCATAATCTAATAAATTACCAGATCTTCTCGATTGATATTCAAATATTCTTGAATCTTTTTATTTCTCTCATTACCTATTATTACCACCTTAGGCCAGGTTATTATCCTCAAGGGCCTGAAAAACTACAAAAGACATCCCTGCTTCCACTGTCTTCATCACCTATTACATTTTCTACATTGTAGCCAGCAAGATTTTTCTAAATTGCAAATCTGACCACTCTGCTCCCCTGCTTACAAGTTTTAATTGCATCTTATTGCAGCCCGTTGCTAAAACCCCCAAAGGAAAATTATGTAGTCTTGAGTTTCCTTCCTTAGCATCTGTTGCGATTTGCTTTTCTTTCTCCCTCTCTCCATGAAGAAAGCAACTGGGTGCCTAGGACATAAACTCAAATAAATGGTGTTACATTTATGACAAATTGCATGTCAACCATAACTGAAAAGTAAAATTTAAACAGTTTAAAGTGATTCTAAAAAGTAGACTGAACAAATCAATTTGGTTTTACACGTCCAATGCTTGGGGATTCAAAATGTGATTTCACCCTTGTTATGGTAACTACAGTTAAAGTATGTTGTTACCAAGTGGATAATAATTCACTTGGTGGACATGACCGTTGATGATTAATTAAGAAAATGTATCATAACTTCAACTCAAAAATTTGTATATTAAAATACAGATAACAGAACTTTCTAAAAAGTAGTTATATATGTCAGAAATTACTCATTATTGTCAATAAAACAGAGTGACCTTAATTTTGGTAGAACTAAGTCACTGTGGGTCTTCCTAAAGCTCGTGTACCTCACTGGTTACAGGAGTCTTTACTATAAGCTTTAAACCCCTCACCGAAAGCCTTTGACTAGCTACAAGAGTGTTTTCACCTCGCCAGCTTTACTAATGTTTATTGTCTAGTCTGCCCCTAACTCTGCTGTGAAGAGAAGCCACGTTATTTACTGTCGAGGCTGACTGGAGATCATGGCTCCATTGTGTATCCACTCACCAGCAACACAAATATTTGTAATTCTGTGCCTTCTAATAAGAGTATAGATTATGTCCATCTGGACACTTCTCTGTCTTCACTGTCTGTAGAAAATTACTTTAAGCCTTTTCTCCTGTCTTCAAATCACTAGTTTAGTTGAGAGTCATATAAAATAAGTTTTTATTGTCTGTTTCCTCAGCAACCATCATTAGTAGGACCATGTGCTTTTTCTTTCCTTTTTTTTTTTTGATATAAATCTTCTTTCTGGACTGGGAACACATATCCAAGCTACTTTAGGTCCATAATTTTGAAAGCACATCAAACAAGCAAAACACTTTTTAATGACAGATATAAAGCAATCTTTTTATAAGTAGTCATTCCAGAACATCAGTTCTCAGTGAGGTAGATATCCACCCTCAAATATACTCTATTTAGATATGAATAAACTCATGAAAGACACCCGAACATAAGACCTCATAAATTACGACCTCAATTAACTCGGAAACCCTGGCATGACCATTGTGGCCCCATGGGGCTCACAGTAATAGACCCTTCTCACAAATGAGTCTTGAATAACTAAAATGTTATCAGTATAAATGTCACTATCTGGAAAAATATAATTGGTTTTAAAGACAAATCTATAGGGTTTTTTCAATTTTAGAAATATGTCCAGACAAAAAGAGAATTAAAAATAAGACAAGGAAGGAAGCGAGGAAGAAAGAAAGCCCCACTGGTGCCTTGGTTAAATAACGGAAGAGTAGAGTTCAGCAGAGAGAATGAATGGGAGACCCCCATTTGGAAGAAGGTGAACTGAAGAGGAGCCAGCCAGAGAGAGAGTCTAAGAAGAGGGGAGAGAGAGGCCTCCAAGATGATTCAGGAGAGCAGGTGCTGCCTGCCAGGTCACGGCTCTTGTTCCTTTTAGGCCCTTTCCTGCTCTGCATTCTGCCTTCTGCTTTCTATTTAGATTCAGATACTTCCTTTATTCACAGTTTTCATCCTGAATGTAACTATTTCTTCGTTATCAGCATCTGTGTTGCTTCAGATGGTGCTTCCTCATGTCCTTGAAGCATTTCCTGAGGTATGACTCCAACTGTTTGCATTCCAGCTGTCATCGGTGCCGACCATTAATCAAACATTCACATCCTCGTCTCCCACAGAGGGCTAGGTTGTTTGCTTATGGTTCTCTCCAAAACGTTCACTATAATAATGAGGGGAAAAGCTTTTACTGTGCCAGAATTGTACCTTGCACAATCCACAGAACAGAAAATCATTTCTAAATAAAAGAAAATAATAAAATATGACAAATTACTTTATTTATGTAAATAATCTGTATAAAAACCCTAGAGTATTTGCCAATCTTCAAAGAAATTAAATGATTTACCTTAGAAATTTGGCATGTGTTCAAAGCCCTTCAATTAACTTTCCATTTTCATAATTGACTTCATACTGCTTAGCAATCTATTTATGATTTTCTGCTCTGTATATACCTGGATGTCTGTCTCTTCTCCATATATTAGCAGCAATTTTAAGAGTAGGCTTTCTTATCATCGCACACATAACAACAAATCTATGAAGGAGACATTTAAACAGCTGTTCAATCATTATGCAGCAGGAGCAAAATATTCAGTAAACAATCATAATAGAAAGAGTTTTGCTTTGTTGTAATATTTTATGTGATAATTCTGCTTATTTTAATACTGTATTGGATGTTTTGATTGCCATACTTACTAGACATAAGCATTTTTTTTTAACTGTACAGAAATATTTATTATTCAAGTATTCCTTGAAATTTATTATTGTTATTTGTTATTTTTTTAATTTATTTAGTTATTTTTCAAGTACAGTTTTTTGTCTATTTTTCCCATAAGCATTTTCAAAACAACGACCATCCCCAATCAATGTTAGTATCCCATACGCCTATTATAACATAGGGCTTTACATCCAATTGGTGAATAATTAAAATTTGTTGAATGAAAGTACATTTTACCACGGAAAGCAAAACAGACAATAAATGAGACTGAAACCCATTTACCTTTCTATGTTAAATGCTTGCTTTAGTATTTGGCCTAGAATAATTTTTCAGAAATATAGTAATTCAGAAATTGAGAAGACCCTTATAATATTGAAAGCATTAAGTAAAAATTCCCACAGAAAAGAAAGCACATTAATGATTTTTCTCTACTTGTTAAGAGCACACGTCTGTACCAAAAGGCTTTTAAGATAGGTGCACAGCAGGTTTCCTGTGGAGTGCAAAAAGGTAATAGAAATTTCTGTCCAGGAGTTTTTAAAATTGTATTTGCATTCTCTGTTCTGAAATTTGTATTTGTTCCTCATAAATTTTTTATTTACTTATAGGTGGAAAAGAATAAAACCAAAATAAGCCAGGCGCTCAAATGACTGATACAGCTTTCCAATATGAAATGGTTTGCGAAATCCAGCAACAAATATCTCCTTAGCCTTGTTTCTACTGCACAGCAAAATCATAGTTCTTGCCTACTTTGAACACATAAATATTCTGCTAATGTAAAAAGGACCCTCTTACTTAGAATTGAGAAGACTTAAACCAAGAATTTTTTTGTTTTTGAATCACTACATTATTTATTGGTACATCAGATGTATTCGAGGGGATATAATTTCAGAAAGGACAAGAAAGCAACTTGGAGTGGATTAGTTTCCAATTGGTCAACTGTGTTCAGTTAATAAATAATTTATCAGTAGTGTATCTTTTCATCATAATTTTGTATCAGATAAAAACTAAGTTTTCTATTTGTTTAGTTCATATCTAACAAAGGTTTGGGTTCTGCTGACTAACCACGGTGTTTTCCAAAAGTATGTGCTGTTTCTTTTTCCATAGATAAAAAGACTTTCTCCGATATCTACAAAGGGAACACTTCCTCATGGTATAGGATTTTCATCACTGTCTATCAACATTTTGAATATTGTCTTTACCTATAGTTGATGACTCGATATACACTAAGTATTTCTTATGGCCAGAATGGAATTATTAAGAAACTTCTTTGTGCTGCAAGTGGATGGACAGAGTAAAATGGTATAAGTATAACCATAACAATGAGTTTCAAGTAAAGAGTAAGTTGGGTGAAATTGAAGATCATTTTTACATTTTGACTTACAACTCCTACTCTTCCAGCACTTGTCCAAATAAGAATAATTTTAAAGAGATTTTTAAATTTTAAAATATATTTTTTATTTATGATGACAAAAATATCAAAGCTTTATTAATCATAACTGCATTTTTCTACCTTATTATCTTGGTATTTTTTAAATTTTGTAATTGAAACTTTTAAGTTCAGTCTATTTTAGTGAAAAATTTCTTGTCTATCAGAGAGACCTAATGTGACATTTAAAACCCTGATTATGGCTGGCCCTGGCCAGGTAACTAGCTCAGTTGGTTAGAGCATCATCCTGATATGCCAAAGCTGCAGGTCAATCCCCAGTCAGGGAACACACAAGAATCAACCGATGAATGCACAGAAAATGGAACAACAAATCAGTGTTTCCTTGTCCCTCTCTCTCCCATTCCTCTATCTAAAAAAATTAATTTAAAACATGAATATTTCTGATATTAAGATTAATAGGTAATAACAATAAAGAGCCAGTGATTGTCATTATAATATAGATATCCTAGTCAAGCTTTCTAGAAAAAATAGAAATGATTCACATCTTTGAAAATGGGCAATATATAGCACTCAGGTATCAGCCTTTTAAATGTTATGGAGCCATTACTTTGTCATTCTTGTGGTTTTCCAGGTATACAGATATGTGACTGCATCTTCCAGAAGCCAACTATGAGTTTTGTTTCTATCACACACATTATTCTGCCACAAATCAGAAATTTGCATTATTGGCAAAGCTACTCAAATTTGCAAAATAATTTTAAAAATACTACATTGCAAAAAAAAGCAGGTTAGACAAATGATTGCAATTTTTTTTAAATGCAAAAACCAAGCATAAGTTAAATGTACAATGCTTAAACTTGGAAACATTATTACTCACCCTTGCAAGGTTGATATTCAATAAGTGTATATGTAATACTTATATAAAATAGACTTGCTTCCACAGATCTTTATGGCCCACTAGTTTCTATGTTCATATTTCTGACTGTAAGCTGATTTAACAGAGATATTTTGCAAGTTAGGTTTATTTATGTGCTTAGAAATATTTGGGTGAATCTTTGAGAACCATAAATTTGAAAACATATTTAAAAGTTGGTGTGTAGGACTTACATAGGGGCATTAAAAGGCAAAAAATTGTCATTTGTCTGAAGAGTGAAAGAAAGATAGCCCCATGAGGAAAAAAATCAAGAAAGCTTATTTTTAACCTCCAAACTCCAAATCTACTAATTCAAAAATATGGGTATATACCTAGTAGAGAAATATAAAAATAAAGCACATATTCTTCTATGTGCTTTATTTTCTGAGGGTATAGAATTCTGAGGGTATAATCCCAGCAGTAAAATTGCCTGGTCAAAAGGAAATTCCATTTTTGGTTTTCTGAGGAAATTCCATACCGTTTTCCACAGAGAATGTTCTTGAATTAGATAATGGTGATGGTTGCAGTCTGTGAAAAAACCCAAAACCACTAAATTATATACTTTAAAATGGTGAATTTTTTGATATATATTATATCTAAATAAGAAAATTTTTACCCCATGTTAAAAATATTTTATAGTCTAATATTTAAAAGTTGCTATTTGGAGAATTTATTGATCATATGTATAGAAAGAGTAGATAATTCATAAAGAAGATATTTCAATAGTACATATAAATTATTAAAATAAATTAAGATAATATAGTAAAAAATATGTATATGAAAACCAGTTTGGGTGAGGACTGCATTAAGAGATGAGCCTCTTTTACTGCTGTGAAAGTTTTATAATGAAACAGTAAGTGAGAATAATTTAGAAATATGCCACGAAAGGTTTAAAATAGAAATGTTTGACTAAAGAAAACCAATTAAATAAATTGAATGCTACATGATGGTTTACTGTGTATGCATTTGTTAAATTACTTAATGTATAGCTAATTACATGGGAAAATATTCATAGTATAATATCAAATAAATATAATAAAATGACATAGATTATAAATAAATAAATTTAAAAATAAGCAATTTCTAGAAAATCTACAACTATCAATAATAATTAGATGGCAAAACAACCAAATATTTATCAATGGTGAAGGAATTTAATTATTTGTATGTTTACTTACAAAAATATGGCTTTTTATATTCAGAAAAAATAATCCCAAGGACTATAATCATTAAAAAAATAAATACAGCCATGGTTGGTGTAGCTCAGTGGATTGAGCATGGGCCTGTGAACCAAAAGGTCTCTGGTTTGATTCCCAGTCAGGGCACCTGCCTGGGTTGTGGGCCAGGTCCCCAGTGGTGGGCATGTGAGAGGCAACCACACATTGATGTTTCTCTCCCTCTCTTTCTCCTTCCCTTCTCCTCTCTCTAAAAATAAATACATAAAATCTTCTAAAAAATAAGTACAAAGAAAGTCTATTACAGAGCTCAGGAACCGAGCACATTTAGCTACTGCTTACTTACAATTAATTTAAATGTATGTTCTAGGTTCTGTGATTTGACACCATTATGCTTTAATTTCCTTTCCTGGAAATAATATAATAATGCCTAACTCAGATGGCATTGGTATGAAAATCATGAAATACACCGTTGACAAAAAGTAAGACTGTAAAAAGTGGCAGATGTTACGGAATCGTTTACAACATTCTTAATTTTTTCAGATTATAAAGAGGAGTAAATTATATGTATGACCTCTTACATAAAGCCTGGTTATGTTGACTCTGAGTAAGTCCCACTCCGGAGGTTTCAGAAGTTGGAGAGGCAGATTAAGATGAGCCTTCTAAAACAAGGTGAGGAGTGTGGATTTTATATCACATGCAAGGGAAAATTAATAGACATTTACAAACATGGGGTAATTTTATTACATTTAGGAAGATATATAACATCTGGAGGCAGAGTGGAGAACAGACTAGATAGTGCAAAGACTTGAAATCATCAGCTATGCCTACTGGGCAATGCTTGAGGGAGAAGACAAGGATCTGAGCTACGTTTTACTGCAGCTGTAGGGGGAAGCTGAGTCCTCAAGTCATTGCCCTCTTCATGAACAACCCGTCCTCCTCTATGGATTGGGTTATGTGTTAAAAAACATTAAACCAGACTTTTTTCCTGCTTTCCCCCCTTCAATTTTTATGGAAGAGAATAGCAATGCAGTTCATTCACACATAATAGAAAATCTCATACAGGAGAGAAGGTGGTTTTTCTTTAAGTGCATGTGTGGAGAGAATGGTGCAAAGATGATGAGGTGGTAATAATACATTTGTACAGACCTTTACAATTCACAATTGTTTTTGCTAACATTACCTTATTTTGATTTCTCATCAGTCTTATGTGATAAGTAGAGTCTTAAATGGGTTACCATTTCAGATGTGAGTAATCTCAGGCTTAGACATTTTGTAATGATTTACTCAAGATTTTCCCACTAGTTAATGACATACACAAGACACAAATTTATGTATTCTGATTCCATGTCCAGTGCCTCTGCACTACAGGTAATGCACTCGCAAAATATATCATTCAATCATTATGGAGAATGGGGAAAACATACCCTCCACTTCACAATAAATATAACTCCTTCCTCTAAATTGTAATGTACAGATGGGTTGCTCTGTGAATTAAATTCACACTTAAAAATTACTTTTTAAAAATTATCTATATGTTCCCTGGCTGGTGTTGCTCAGTGGATTGAGCACAGGCTGTGAGCCAAAGGGTTGTTGGTTCAATTCCCAGTCAGGGCACAGGCCTGGGATGCAGGCCAGGTCCCTAGTAGGGGGCGCATGAGAGGCAACCACACACTGATGTTTCCCTCTCTTTCTCCTTCCTTTCCCCTCTCTCTAAAAATAAATTAACTAAAATCTTCATTTAAAAAATAAAATCAAATCTCCTCTATGAGAAAACTCCTCTGTCCAACAGAGTTCACTTTGTGAAATACCAGTTGTTCACCTAGGACTGTAAATAGCTAAATGATAAATACTGAAGTGCTTTCTTAGCTCTTCCTCCTGAGTGGATGCAAAGAGTGCCTGTGATATGCTAATAGGGTTAAATAGCATCATGAATAATTCTCGGTTGTCTGGGGAGCCTATAATATTTTTATACTGCTTTCAACATTTTTCTCTGTACAACTTCTCTTACACTGCAAAGTTACAAATTTGTGAACAAAAATGCCATTATATTATCAACATCATTTCATAGTTTTATAATTCTCGCCTAATATATGTAAGAAAATTTGGACAATGAAGAACATTAAGCTGGAAAATATGCACTATCTTGAAAAATGTTTACACATGCAGTCATAATAATAGAACTTTTGACTAATTTTCTTTGTATCTTTTTCCTTCTGTTTTGACTTGATGTACGCCTCTCAGAAATGCCTCAGTGAGTTGCTTATTCAAGATATATTCAATCACTGAGTTTCCAAGGAATGGCTATTATTTAGTACACAGAAGAAAGAAAGCTCTCTAATTTGGAAAAAATTAATATATCAAAGACAAAATTCTGTTACCTCTTTTCTTTGTAATGAGTTACATGCTAATATAAGGACAAGATTGCCTTAAGTAAATTCAACCCTTGTTGAAGTTGAATATGGTTTCTCTTTTTAAATTCTTGTTGTCTGATAATAATATTAAAACATACTTGTTATTAAAGTTGAATCAATACGGTGCAGAGATTTTAAATAGCAAAACTAATACTCTCACTTACCTCTTATTTATTTAGATAAACAAAACCTAAAGAAATTTGTTACTAGCCAATCTTCACAGTAAAAAATATTAAAAGAAGAACTTAAAGTTGGAGGAAAATGTTAACAGATAGAAATTTAATCTTACAGAAATTAAAAAAAACTAGAGTGTTTAATATTTGGGTAAATATATAATGCTTTCCTCATTATTTAATTTCTTTAAAAATACATGGTAATCAGATGTCATCAAAATTAGGGACTTATGCATCAAAACACACTATCAAGAAACTGAAAAGACAACCTACACAAAGGGATAAAATATTTATAAATAATATGTCTGATGTCTAAAATACATAAGGAAGTCTTACAATTCAATAATAAAAAGGAAAAAATCAAATTGGGCAAAGAATTTCAATAGGCTTTTCTTCACAGAAGATATACATATGGCCAAGAGGCACATGAAGAGACACTTGTCATCATTGTCACTAGGAAAATGCAAGTGACAACCACAATGAGATGCCCCTTCACACACTTTAGCATGGCTAAAATTTTTTAAAAAGAAAATAAAAAGAAATATTTTTGCAAGTGTGAAGAATGAACCATCATTCATTACTGTATGGGATGTAAAATGACTCAGCCACTGTAAAAAAAGTTCAGCATTTCCTCAAAAAGTTAAACATAGAGTTGACCATAAAAAAGCACCACTGCTAGGGATATATCCAAGAGACTGAAAACATATGTCCACCAAAAAAAACCCAAAATGTGTATACAGATATTCATGAGTGCTACTTATAAAGTGCAATAATTGGAATGAACTCAAATGCCCATCAACTGGTGAATAGATAAAATGTAGTATATCCATACAATAAAATGTTTATTATTTAGCCATTAAAAAATGAAAACTAAAATATATGAGTCCACCAAAATGTAATGAATAAACAAAAATAGGACTATTCACACAAGGGACTCCTACTCAAAAAGAAAAAGCTTAGTACATGCTACAGCATGGATAAACTCTGGAAACATACAGCTTCAACAACTCAAGCACAAAAGGCCAAATTCTGTACAATTCTATTTATATAAAATATCCAGAATAGGTAAATCTGTACAGACTAAAAAATGAGAGGTTCTCAGGGGACAAGGCAAGGGAACTGGGCATGACCGCTAACAGGTGCATGAGTTGATGAAACTCTGGGGATGATGAACCCCTTCTGGAATAGATAGTGGCAACGGTCACACCACACTGTAAACACACTTAAAGCCACTGAGTTATATACTTGTTGCTAAAAAAAATTAAAAGAATTCAGGCAATGTAATTAAGCTTTCAGTGATTTCCTCATTTATAAGGTCAGCAATAATACCATCTAAAAGAGTGTGTTAGATATTAACACTTTGCCAAAATAAGGACATAATCCATAAACACAGCATCCCTCCCTGCTCACTTCCCCTACACTAACTGCAGGGACCTTCACATTCCTTTCATCTTCTTCCTAAATCAACATTCACCAGCAAAAACACACATCCTTCCAGGGAGACAAATATTCGTAGGGTTTCTCTAGGGAAGTGTATTCCCTGGAAAAACCATCAGACAAGGAAAAGTTAAGGGAGAGGCTCCAGCCCTCTCCATTTACTGTGAGAACATCCAAGATGGCTGGGAGCCACGTTTTTAAGTTACTCTGTTTTGCCTTTTTTATGGCTAATTTTGAACTCTTCTCATTTTAAAGAAAGTCCCATTTGCATTACCCTGACTGAGAGAGATTTTTAGGACATTTAAGAAATAGATGTATTTAAAATGGTTGAGGCTTTTAAATAGCTAATTATTAGCTTATACTTGAGAAAGTCTATCATATTACAAAGTTTAGTATTACTGCTCCACACAAATATAATAGATTATTATTATTGATAGTAAGAGAAGTTGTTATTTATTTCATGCAACCAGTAGAATATCATATTTTAAAAAATCAGTCTCAAGGTGCGTTTTTACTGAGCACCACTGATATGCCCACCAGAGTGCTAAAAGTGTAAGAATATCCTGAGATATTATCACTTCTGAAAATATAAACCATTACAGGCACAAGAAGAAGTGCTAAACAGTCCATTGAGAACTGGCAGGACTACTCAAAATCACAGTGAGCTGTTCTTTTCCCTTGCTTCATATATTCCTGAGTGGGGCTTGGAAATCACTTAGAATAGGATTTCAAAATTAAATTCCTATTGTTAGTCTTATTATATTGTAAAATTTTGGGCAATCTCTACTCACCCCAAATGACTTGAGCTAATGATTTATGGAAAGTAACCAAAAAAATTGTAATTTAAAATATTTAGGTAATTCAGATGAAAGCAAGTTATTCATGTTAAATTACATTAATAATTGATCTAGTTATTTGATTGTATAACCCTGAGACAGTTGTTTCTTATTCTATGGGCCATCTTACATTTGGAGGCCTTGGAGTCTGGAAGGCTGGGAGTGGTGCTCACCAGGATGAAAGAAAAGAGATGCTGGAAGGACAGAGCCCAAGGCATTTCTCCTCGAAAAGGGAGGCCAAACAGGAAGAATATTTAGGACAGTTTGGTGAACTAGAGCTGTGGACCACTCCAGTAGCCCCTGCACAGCTGTGGAAGGCTTTGGGCCGCTTCCTACCAACTTCTCCAGGAAAAAGCACAATTGCTTCTGCTTTGGTAGTGTGTGTCTCCTTGGTAAGGAAAACCAGTGGCTGTTTGTTTGATGCTGTGTGATTCAATGGTGAACTTTACAGAAAGAGTCTGAAAGGAAGAAGCTGGCCTTTTGGTCAATCAGCAACCAATAAATTTGTTGGAGTAAGAATGGTTCAGAGAGTTAGTCATGGCTGGGTTCAACCTGGTTTCCAGTGATGGATGGGAGTGGAGATCTAGGCAGTGAAGAAATGGAAAATTTTAAGATGAAAAAGAAATCACTATATGAACACAGGTATAAAAAAAAGACATCTTTTGTCTTTTGTCCCTGCATCTCTTGTCCTTGATTAACTTTAATTTAAATCCCTAATGTAATCCTTCATAGAGGGTCCCAGTAAAAAGTCCTCACCCATGGGGATTGGACCCTTTCTGAGCAATGAAAGCAGATTCTTCCAATAGGAATGTGATTGTATATCTTGGAGATGATCAAGGGCAGAGACAGAATTCACTATGAAAATGATAGATTCCAATATTATTTAGCTCCCATTACTTCACAATCTATGAATCAATGTTTGTGCAGACTTCTGAGTTCATAGGGTGAAAGTAAATAGAAATAACTAGCATTAAATACTAAGCTCTGCAGTTCTCACCCTGAAGACTGTATTTAGAAACAGTCTTAAGCACCTCTCTGGGGGACCATTGACCAGACTGACCAAAGAGGGGGGTGCCATCTGAGAGCACTGGAGCATGCTGAACTACAAACAGTTGTGTAGTTCTTCCTTGTTTACCAAAGATGAGAGGAATTTACTGATCGGTATTAAGGCAGCTTCTGAATTGATAAAAATGAGATAAATAGGCCCAGTGCTGAAAGACAAATACCATATGATCTCACCTTTAACAGGAAGCTAAACAACAAAACAAACAAGCAAGCAGAATAAAAACAAAGACACTGAAATAGAGAACAAGGGGACAGTGACCAGAGAGGAGAGGGGAGGGAATTTAAGGGGAAAAAAGGGGAGGGATTTGGAGGAACAAGTATAAAGGACACAGGGACAAGAACTAAGGAGGATGGAAATGGGAGGGAGGTGGGGAGCACAGGACCAGTTGGGCTGGGATGGGAGAAACAGACAGAAAACTGTACTTGAAAAATAACTAAATAAAATTTTTTAATGAGGATAATGATAGCAGTCCTTTAAGGCTGCTATTAGGATTAAAGATAATGTACATAAAATTCACATCAAAGTTCAAGCACATGTGAGAGTTACAATAAATCATGGCTATTACAATGGTGGTCACAGGTATCCTATAAAAAAGTCCCTCCATTTTAACCATCTTTTTTCCATCATTCCTTCTAAATGCATACATTCTATACTAATATTTCAGTTTACCTTATTGCTTTGTACTTAAATTTTATCTCTCTGATCATCTGAATAATAATTGGGCTCCACTGATTTTTTTTCTCATCTCAGCTTCACTTCTCAATACTGTGTATTATATCTCTCCCTGACTCTGTGATCCGCATCCAGTGGCCAAGACTCACTCCATTCCTACAACTAGTTTAAAAGTGAGCAGTCAGTGGATATTGGTGAAGGGTTTATGGATGAACTAGGGTATGAACTACACCTTGAAGGACAGACACAATAGAAATTAAAGAGGACTGTATGTTTGCTTTTCAGTATTCCATAGAGACCATCGATTTTGTTTTGCATTTGCTGTTATAATGCCATTCTTGCTTAGTTTACCATTTTGACACAGCATCTCAGTGTTCTAAGTATAGATGATGATAGCATTGCCAGGGACAAAAGAAGTTGGTTTAATGTTTATCGATAACTGGCTGGGTTGATTATTTCTTGGTGATATGACAGTACCTTCATTTTATTGTTAGATCCAGAGATGCCTGTGCTGGTACAATCAGGAGTACAGTTGTTTCCAAACAGGGCTTTGTAAAGCTGTGAATTCCAAGGAGATATCCTGGGACTCCTCCCAGCAAATCTGGAAGGTGAGGCCCAGTCTGGACTCCCACTGCTTGGCTCTACTCCAAGCATCCCACTTCTATTGCTTCATACTCAGCCCTAGATAAGACTTTATTTACAAAATAAAATAAGTGTAGTTTGAATACCAACAAACCTTGGTTCTTCACATGTGAAATATTGTACTTTTTATCTTTACATCATTTGAGCATTCAGCTAAGGAAATATTTCTTGACTGCCTACTAAGTGTGTGATAAGGTACTCAGGCCCGACAGTGATGGGAGGAGATAGTCCCTGCCCTTGATGAGAAGACAATCTGGGACAGCAGTGATTGCCAGCTGTCCACTCAAGGTCCCTCCTTTCCTTCTTCCTTTCTAGCAGAAGCACAACATTAAGTCAAGAGTCAATGTGGCCAGTTAAAAGATAACATTTCCCAATCGTTCCTGCAGCTAGGGGTAGCCAATGAAAAGTAGGATAAGATGCTGGGTTAGACTTCCAGGAAAGTGCCTTAGAAAAGGAATAGTCAGAAAATGCACCCTTTAACGATTGTTTTCTCTTCCTTCTTGCTGATATGCACATGAGATAGCTGAAGTTCTCCTGGATATGTGGCAACCCTACATATGGAAACATGTTCTAACTACATCAATCCAGAAAAGCAAAAGGGACCTAGAAACCTGATGATCTTGAAATGGCCACTCCAGCCCAGGACTGGTCACCTCTAAATTCCCTTTGTGTGAGGCAAAAATAAGCCTCCGACTTATTAATTACCTGCTGTTATTACTATGTTTTAATATTATGCCACACATAATCTTAATGGATACAGTTTAAAAAGCAAATTTAGGAGTATGAAAAATTAGAGTGGTGATAGAATTTTTAGGGAAGTATGAGTCTCAAAGTAACCCAGGTACTAGGTTTTGGGAAAGGTTTCTCAGAAGTGGTATCTTAACTGAAACTTGTACGAGTTGGAGTCAGCCAAGCGAAGCGTATGGGAATGAGGTTATCAGAGACAAGGGGCAGTGTGTGCAGAAACGCAGGGGTGGGGTACAGGGAGAGGACCCAGTGTCTTCTGGGAATTTAAGGTATTTCAGTGAAGACAGAGCAAAGACTGCATGGGTGGGGAGTGGTAAGACATGAGAAGGGATCATACATTATCTTGTCTGACTGAAAAGGAGGCCTCACTAAAGGATTTTAGGCAGGGGAATAACATGATACTATTTGGATTCAGGCATACCATTCTAAATTGAAATGACAGAAAACCAATGTAGGAGGCTGTTACTTACAATAATACTGAAAAAAGTAGAGGAAAAAAATTAAGAAAAAGAAAAATTTTAGAATGTAGTTATTGATCAGATTTGATGGAGAAGATGAGTCTGTGAGAAAGAAGAAAGAATCAAGTCTGATGTCTGCGTCCCAGGGTGGGTAATTTTATCTGCTGATATAAGGAATCCAGCAAGAGGAGCAGGCTTGCTGTCTCCAAAGGTCACCAAAAGTTGGCTTAGATCAGCATATGGGACCATTTGGAAATGTCAATCATAAGAGGTGAGCCTTCTGAGCCTGCTAACTCATTTTTCCCATGGCTTAGCTTATTTTGTCTTATTTCATCCTGTTTTGCAGTGCCTGTCCACTGATCTTCATATGGCACAGAGCATAATGAATGGTTTTCTGAATCTAAATATGTTTCATCCTTTAACATAAAACATATGTCCAAATTTGTCCAATATGAAAGGCATAGAATACGACTAAGGAAAACACATGTTTCAATAATAATATCTCCCCTCCCTTGAAGAAGGACATTATTTTTCCTTCTTCCAGGGAGGAGAAGGAAAGTTGGAGATCACAAAACCCAAAGAAGACTTTGTATAGTAGGGACACATTAATCTAATATCAAAACCTCATACAAGATCTTGTGCTCAACTATTTATACAATTTCTATGCAACATACATTCTTTTATATTTCAAAGTGCTTCTTAGGGATACTTAGTCTAACCCTAGTCATTGAATTGAGAGCAAATTCAAGAAGGAACTTCTAGTGCAGTGTGTTTTGCTAAGGTAGAACAAGACAAGGTTACTTTGGATGGATGCAGAATGAATAATAAAGATGTTCACTAATGAATAGTAGTTACAACCAAACAACTAGTATATCTCCTACCTGGAACCTAATGAAAGCAGTAAGTAAATAGGAATCTTCATATGCTTTGCTTTTTTATTAATTTCTTCAACAATTATGTGTTAAGCACCTATTATATTCTCAAAAAGCTGAGGATCTAGCAATTTGGGCAGGCAAGTACATGAATAAATGCATAATTACCAATTAGAACGAGTAATCTGAATGAAATGTCAAGTGTAACAAAGACTGTAAGAGAGGGGCCTGATTTAGTCTGTGGAGGGGCTGTGTAACCGCTAGGGTTTCCGCTGCAAATAGCAGAATCTATTTTAGGGACCTTAAACAGAAAGGTATTCATTGCAGAGCATTAAGTGGCTTTGAGAATGAGCGGTAAAGCCACAGATTCTAGAATAAACTGCCATGAACAATTCCCCAAGCCACACCACAGAACTGGACCACGAGAGGAGCTATTACCACTGCCACACTCGGAGAGCTGCTATTCTTGCTGCTGACCCCAGAGCCACATCCCCTCTGCTAAGACCTGCACCTTTGAAATGGAGACTGCCCACCCTGCTTTTTTTCCCAGCCAACGCAGTTCTGAAGCCTTTCATGAGAGCCTCTATTTGGTAAACGTAAATCACTTTCAGAACTCAGGTAGCAAGGGAGTGTGGGTAATGGCATTTTGAGCTTTTCAGGTCCTCAGTGCAGGAGGCCACAGCAAAGGAGGCTGGGAGAGAGAATGAGCAAAAGAACCACAGTTGTCTGCCACAGGTATAAGGGGAGGTCTTCCCAAGGAAACAAGTGAGACTTGAGAAAGGAGTGTTTGGCCACATGAAGAGAGGGAAGAAAATCAGAGAGATCAGCATACATGCAGGCCCTGAGGTAGGAAGTATTTTGCCAAGTATAGTGCACACTTTTTGGCCCAAATTTTTAAGGGAGAGATAAAGATGTGCATTATACATGAGTATAATGATTGCATACCTTGGGTATAATAATGGATATAGGAATCTCCTATATAATGGCCACAAAAACAAGGGTGCACATTATACGAGACAAACTACTTGGCCTATGTAGATCTTAAAAGCAGCCAGGGAATCTGGGGGGTCAGAGACTGAGGGATGCGGTGTTAAGAGGAAGCCATGGAAGCTGACCCAGGCCAGGTCTCACAGGACCTCATAAGCCATGTTAAATACTTTAGTAATTTCAAATATAAATTCTAATGCTCTCCTAAGTAACACTGAATGTTACTTAAGGGTTTTAAACTGAGGATTCCTGTGATTGTATTATATTTTGAAAGCTAACTCCAGCTGCTGAATGGAGAGTGGATTTTAGCGGGGACTAAGGATGGGGAGGGCTGGTGGGAGAGGTTTCTGCTATAGACCCAGTGAAAGGTGATGGTGCAGATGGAACCAAGTGAAAGGATTCAAAGCAGGGAGAGAAAGAACAGGACTTGGAGGAGATCAGGGAAGCAGCAGACAGTGTACTAGGATTTACGATAAACAAAAACAAAGAGTTAGTTACTACTACGCAAAACAAGAGCACCTACCCCCCAAAATGGAATTCTTACATTGGTATTCCTAAAAAAAAGGATGAAAGTATAAACACAGCTCATTCATTTGTTACTTGGCTTGAGTCCCAGTGTCTGCCCATTTGTTTATCAGGCAGTGTCTACTCTGGGTGGTCTTGTTTCTTTAGTTCACCCTTTGCTGTTCTTTTGTTGTTGATGATGTGGGTGTTCACTACAAACAAAAATTAATTACTATATTCTTCATAATACCCTTTGCACTCAGAAGAACTACTCTAGGTCTCCAGTTTTATGTTACATAGGAGCAAAAAGAGAAGGGAAAATGAAAGAAAAAATGAAAACAGCCAGGATAAGTGTAAAAGATGGATGAAAGACTGCAGGTCACAGAGAAAACAGCAAACTGGGGAAATCACCACGAAGCAGGTAAGAAGAATAGCATGGAGTATTAAAGCCACAGGGCTCGGTTTTGAAAAGGGAAGCAAGGTAGATTTTAAATGAGTATATTTCACGCACCAGTGCATAATACTTCTATTCAAGACTTTGTGTGTGCATTTTTAACCTGCATAAAAAACATTTCCTATGCTTGAACATGTCTTTTGTAAGGAAATGGATAGGTCATCTAGTGCAGTGCGCGCAAGGAAATAGGGAATTGGGTATCGTAACAAGATGCCATTTTTAAGGTCAGGTAGGAGAGGAGGCTAGTATTAAAATGCAGAAGATGCAGGCCAAAGAGAAAACCGAAGCAACATGCAGGAGATAATGGAACAGGAGGAGAGTAAAAACAGTCTGACAATTTACAAGGTTATCTCTTCTCCCCCTTCTGTAATTACTCTTTACTTAAAATCCTATGATCAAGCTCCTTCTCTCCATTCTTCTGAAACTATTTTAGGCTCTGATGACCCTTTGTGCATTGTCGATGGGAATGCAGACTGGTGCAGCCACTGTGGAAAACAGTATGGAGGTTCCTCAAAAAATTAAAAAATGGAGCTGCCTTATGATGCAGAGATCTCCCTTCTAGGCATATATCCAAAGGAACCCAAAACACTGATAGGAGTCAGCCTTTGACTCTTGTCCAGACCTCTTTTCATCTATCAGGTGGAGTTTTGAGTGTTGTTTGCATATACTCCCATTCATTTTTCTGAGAACCCAAGCAAGAGATGTAGGGAATTAGGCAGGGTGGTCAAAGAGATTTCTCCTCCTGCTTCTTTCAGAATTTGTTGGAAGTCCAGCCTTCCCATCCAGCAAGCCAGGCTGAAGGCCCAGTTAGTACCACAACAGCAGGTACAGTGTTGCTGAGAATTGGTTTGTTCCTCCTACCTCAATGCATGGACCCTTGGATAAAAAGTCAACCGGAGTGACATAGTATGCTTTTGTTTACAAGTGCTTGAGTGTTTGGCCATCTCTTGTTTAAAGTTTGTTTCACAGTATACCTGCTTGTAGATTTTACACCTCCCAGGTAAAAACCTGCTTGGCTTAAAACATTCTCTTTAATTCTGATGAAGCTGCAGTTGGGGAATTGGCTCAAGACAAAATATGTCTATTCTTTCCCACCGTTCATTCATGCTTATAGCCCTAAGTTTGGATTTTATTAGTGGTAATGGTGGTGAGGCTTCATATTCGTCTGTTTCTGTGATGTATTTATTTATTTTAATTACTAATGATGTTTGCTGTACTGTTTTGAAAAACTAGTGTCTTGTGTAAATTAAATTGAACTTGTGTTTCAATGATAATCATTGGATATGTAGTATGAAGTTAAGACCTTTCTGAAGGTTGGTAGATTATTTTCATTGCTTCTTGTTGTTGTTTTATTTTGTTTTGAATTCTTTTGAGTAGTTTTAGTGATAATGGGGAGGGGAATTTTTGCAAATATCATCTTATACCTACAAATTTCCCACATGTGTTTGAAAGAATAAATTTAGAAAGAAATTGGCTAAAGTAAATAAAGAAAAACAATGAGACTATGTTCTCCTAAAATGTTAGTAAATGAAAAAGTTTGTCATAAAAGCTTTTTTTTAAGATTTTATTTATTTATTTATTTATTTATTTATTTATTTATTTATTTATTTATTTATTTATTTTTGGAGAGAGGGGAAGGGAGGGAGAAAGAGAGAGAGAGAAGCATCTATGTGTGGTTGCCTCTCGCACGCCCTGGACTGGGGATCTGGCCTGCAACCCAGGCCTGTGCCCTGACTGAGAATGGAATCAGTAACATTCGGTTTGCACGTCGGCACTCAATCCAATGAGCCACACAAGAGCAAGAGCGATTTTTAAATGAATGGGCTAAGATGTTCTGGTTGTGAGTTTGAGGGGAAAATAGAGGGCTAGGATAGAAATTTTCTGGTATACACCTGCAAATGTGAACTTGCACTCAAATTCTGGAGCTGGCTTCCATGAGCAAAGGGTAAACAGAGCAAACTAAGGGAAGAGTAGAAAATCGTGGGAGACAGTTACAGAGAAGGAAGGGGAGCTGAACCCAGCAGAGGAGATAGAATGGACGGAGTGCTAACCAATCCTGTTTCCTTTGAAGTTTTGTTACAGGGTATCAAGAAATGCTTTATCTCAATTACAGATCTTTCCTGCTTGCATTCATGTTTCCTCATTTTCTACTTTGCATGTGCTTTATCTTTCCCTATCAGTTTAGGTACACTTCTATTATTAAGATAACATTAGTAGGTGGCAATTCCAACTGGGCATTCCTATCAGAGCAAAGTGAAGAACTGTGAAATATAAAACTACTATTGTGGAGTCCACATTAACTAACCATTTTCATAGAAAAATGTTCTTTTAAAATAGACAAATTCATTCTCAGTGTTTAGTGCAAGAGTCTCACTCTTAAATTAAAAGGCATTTTCATGCTCTTTCTCACTTAATGACCAGCTACCAGTCATGCTGTTAATTTTCCACTGGTAGCAAAAGTCGCAGCCAGGGTTTGCTGGTCACAGATGGACTCCCCTACTCAGACCTTTTATTCATTTACTCAGCAGACCTTCCTTCAGCCCTTATTACACAGTTTTCTAGGTGCCGAAAACAATTCAAAGATAATATCAAGAGTCTCTATCTTTTAGAAAATTGCTGTTCAAGGATTATTAATAGTAATTAAAATCATTTTTCTAAATTGCTTTCTTTCTATTAAAGTCTTTTGGTACCTCTGAAAGTTATGTAGTGCCATAGAAATAACCATCACTTTCAGATGAGGAAAATCTATCTAATTTAAAGGGGGAAAGAAGCATGAATTTAAGAATCAGGGAAACTAAGCTCTAGCCTTTCAAATTAAGTACTTTTTCTCAGAAGCGGTATCTGTTTAATGAGGCATCTTTGATGAATATTAGGCTAGAGTCAGTATGTACTTCAACAATTGAGAATGATTTTTTACTGTTATAATTACTAATGGATTATTAAGTGAATAAAAATCTTAGACACTCTTTTTGTCCTGTATGGTGCTAGATACGATAGAATTTTTTTAAATAATTATGACATAGAGAACCAGAAATAACACAGAAAATAAATGTAAATACACTACACTTTATTTAATAGTTTCCAAAGCATAGCCATGAACGTTACCTTGTATGTAAGCTAATTATAAGGTAATATTCTCTTATAACATAAGGTAGTAGATTAAATACTATTCTTTCTTTTGAACCGGCATAAGTACAATAGATCAGGCAATCAGGACTAACATAGTATGGCAGATTAAAATGTCACAAAGGACAAAGAAGGGCAAAACCCATGTGGACTGGAGCAGTAGGGAAAGTTCCCTGAACTTGCAATGCATTGTTCACTATTTACTTTATCTTTTTAGATTCTACAGTATTGTCCGAGGGAGGTTCTTTGGATGGGTCGATACTTATTCTTTGACACTGTTGTAGTACAGATTTGAATGAAGAACTAAGAGAGGAAAAGGCATTATTTAAGTCCAGTGGCTACGAAACAAAATAAAATCCCCATACTACAAAGGAGATATGAGACATTTTTTGAAGCCACGTCCTCATTTTCACTAAACCCA
Organism: Artibeus jamaicensis; assembly: GCF_021234435.1. Lineage (NCBI taxonomy): Eukaryota > Metazoa > Chordata > Mammalia > Chiroptera > Phyllostomidae > Artibeus > Artibeus jamaicensis. The sequence goes on along the minus strand of NW_026522046.1, from coordinate 28,592,547 downwards.
TTGCCTAGATTCTTTTGCACACTGAGTGTGTTGCCGGCCAAGGCTGGTTTCTCATGAATGCTGTGCTCTGGCTACCCCTCCTGCCAGAAATGAGGGAAAGTGTTGTTCTGATTGACCCAGACAACAATGACGTGCTCTGTGCGCATGTTTAACCAGAACAGTGATCAGGAGTGACACTTTGCTGCAAAATGGCTAATTTGGATAGCATGAGGGAACATTCCCTTGGTCTCTCTAATCCTGTTTGGGCCAAGTAAAATAACCAGACACACATGCATATGCAGCTGAGATGCTTTTAAATGCCACAGTTTTCGTGGGTTTCATTATTTTTTCCAGAGCAGCTTGAACAAACCATTGCATTGTAACGGTTTGGTGGTAGTTATGAAAGTGCTGACGTGCCTGAGCTCAGAACAGGTTTCTTCCCAGCCTCCCTTTATTCTTTTCGCTCCTCTACATTTCTGTGCTGTGTCTCCGGCCTCATGTGTGCAGGTCACAGGGGTAGGTCAGAGCGGATCACCACTGGGAAGCAAGAGAAGGATGAAGGTGATCTTGCCATTTCTCAGCTCTGGTGTGCAGAAACATTTCACACACCAAGGGGGCATATGGGTCAGTCTGTGCCTTCTTATTTGAACTTGATTCTGACAAATGATTTAGACAAGACAAGAAATAGAATTTATTTGAGTAGATGTGTCTTTTTAATGCACACATACAATAACAGTACACTTAAAACTTAAAATTAGCACATAAAATGGGCACAGTTGTGCCCTACTGCACTCTCGTTGGAAAAAAAAAACAACCAACAAAGAATAGCCAGAGAATAAATACAAATTTTGTGGTAATCAACTGCTTTAAGTTGTGAATTAAAGCATAACTAACCAACAATATCATAATTATTTTTCCTCCTATGTAAAATCTATTTAAAAAACATTTCTTTTGGAATGACTATTGAACTCTCAGATTTATGACTATTTTGCACAATGAAAACCATCCAAATTGCAACACACAGGATTTAGCTGCAAGAGCTGTACCACTAGAAAATAGCAAGATAAACATACTTGGCTAAACATTTTTCATTATGCTGGTTTTGGTAGTTGTTGTTTTCGACTTATTTGATTTGGACAACTGACATTCATCATCTTAAAATCTCTCAATCCTTTTCAGACTAAGTGAAAGTAGAAAAAAGCAAGTGATTGAAAATTATTCAAATAATGAAAGTAATAAAATTCTGCAGGAGAAATAAAATATTTCATAAATCAAGAAAGGGAGGCAAAAGGCAAGAGGGTACAGAGAACCCAGCAAAACAAATTTGAAGTAGAAGGAAAAAAGGTATTATGTTGTTACAAAAATGTGTAAATAAAATAAGTGACATGTGGAAATCAAAGGGAAAGGGAGAGATTCCGGTGAAAGGTTCTCGGTGGTAAAGAAAGAGCTGCATAGGAAACAGCAGACTTAGGTTCCAGCTTCACCCGCTGGTAACTGGTTGTGTGATTCACTGCAGAATATTGAGTCTCACTGGGTTTGACTTCCAGCTGTAAAACCGTTCTTGCCTCAGAGGTGGAAGAACACTTCAATGCTTCAAATTCTTGGAGAGAAGACATTTTTGCATCTCTTTGTTTCTTCTTTGCTATTGTTTACTACTCCAAAATGAACAATAATGAACTTGCTACTTTAGGCTGACTGAATATAGCAAAGTACTAATTTAATGCTGCTTCTTTTATAGGATTAAAATAGTTAATAAGCAAGATGGGTAAATGAGCCCTGCTTCTCTGGGTCTAATTTCCTGCCACCATTCACAATACTCTGAGCGAATGAGGCGCTGAGACACTGAGCATGCCCGATGATCAACTGGTAAATTGATCATTTACCCAGAAAAACTAAGTATTCCTTTACTTCTCTCTGACTGAAATTAAAACAAAAAAAGAGAATGAGATTGATGGGTCTGTGATTACTGAGGATCAAATTGAAATTGCGGCTGTGGTTTTACAAGGACAAAAGAAATTATTCAGGGTGTTTCTGTTTTATGAATTTATTGCTTTGCCTTTAAGTATTTTATTTAGTGTTTCCATTTTAATTATATCATGACCAAGATGAGATAATGCATCTACGGTGCTTGCTAAAGTGCCTGGTACATGACAAATGTTCAATAAATATTAGATCATTATTAACTTGAAAGCATGTTTGTATTTCACAGCTTTTACTTCCCATGTAAAATGATGATTTTACTGTTTTGCCTCCAAACATGGAAGTTCTGATGTGTGGTCCCACACAGTCATAAGTAGATATGCTGCTCTTGTGGAAATAACCAAAATTGCAGGCACAATAACTGTAAGAAAATAAATGTTATCCTAGAACTAGGTGAGCAATGCAAAATCAATAAAGTGAAAGCAATTCCTGCACAATATCAAATATTGACTGAAAATAGATTGATTGATTTAAAAAATACATGGAACAAAAAGTTATTTTATAGCAAGCATTAAAAATTAAGGTATAAAACAGCATGGATGAAACTGGAAAGCATTAATTATGCTGAGTGAAATAAGCCAGGCGTTGAAAGACAAATACCATAGATTCTCATCTTTAACAAGAAGCTAAAGAACAAAACAAACAAGCAAGCAAAATAAAAACGAAGACACTGAAATAGAGAACAGGGGGACAGCGACCAGAGGGGAGAGGGGAGGGAATTTCAGGGGAAAAAGGGGAGGGGTTTAGAGGAACAAGTATAAAGGACACAGGGACAATAACTAAGGGGGTGGAAATGGGAGGGAGGTGGGGAGCATGGGGAGGGTGGGCTGGGAAGGGAGTAAAAGGCAGAAAACTGTACTTGAAAAATAATTAAATTTAAAAATTAAGGTATAGATGCTTAGTCCAAACAAAAAAAATCTGTCCTGGCTGGTGTGGCTCAGTGGACAGAGTACCTGCCTGAGAAACAAAGGGCCACACTTTCGATTCCCAGTCAGGGCACCTACCTGGGTTGTGGGCTAGGTCCTCAGCATGGGGTGCTTGAGAGGCAACCACACACTGATGTTTCTCTCCCTCTTTTCCTTCCTCCCTTCCCCTCTCTCTAAAAACAAATAAACAAAATCTAAAAAATCCTGGCAATAAACATGTAAAAAGAGATGTAAATTAGTAATATTCCACTTGTTTTTCTTGCCCAAATGCTACATGGAATAGATGTTTCTATATCCTTCCAATCCTTCACAACATGTGTACATACACATGTATCTACACACTGGAGGATGATGCAGAATATACTACTTTAGACCCGGTTAAGAAAATCCAGGTAATTATTTAGCCGATTAAACTTAAATGAGGCCTCTCTTACTTCTGCTTGCAAAGGAAAATATTATTGCACCACACGCACAAACTGCATATGTTTTCTTCATCAGTAAATACATGTCATATGTCAAAAGTAAACTGGCCAAGAAAGTGTAAATAAATGACTCAATACAACCCATTACCAGTACTGGAAAAAACTCAGCATATACAACTCAAAGTACAACTTCTACAGACTGTGAGTCAGGAACAGAAGGTTTTCATATAGTGAGGGGGATGTGCTGTCATGGGAAATGGGGCAGTGGATGGAAAGCAGGAATGTGGGTGGGAGCCATGGCACCCTGTGAACTCAGACTAACTGTGACATATCGGGATGCCCTACTTTAGGGGCTGTCTCTTCTGCACAAAGCTATAATGCTCTTCAAAGACAAGAACAGCTATATGTTTACCTTTTTACCTCAGTACTCAACACAACTTAAACACCAAACAAATCCATTAGGCTGAATCAACGCATGGAACTCATAGGACATGTCAAGCCCCATGATAAATAGACTGTAGAGCACGGCATGGGGATACAGTAAATAATACTGTAATAACTATGTTTGGTGTCAGGTGGGTAATAGACTTAATGGAGGGATCATTTTGTAAGTTATATACATGTCTAACCACTATGCTATTCCTGAAACCAATAAAATATGAAATGCCAGCTGTAATTGAAAATTTTTAAATAAATTTTTTATAAGAGCCATGATAAATAAGGTAAGGAGAGCACAGCATAACCATTCGCCATACGTGTGAAATGATTACCCTGACCTAAACAAGTGAAGCATTGCGGTTGTCCAGGGGAAGCCCAGGGGAAAAATAAAATGGAACAGCACACTCTTGAGGACAGAATTTTCTATCCTTGAGCAGAGAACGGAACGAAGAATAAGTGTTGTCAGTTAAAAGGGCAGGAGCTCATTTGGGAGGGGACCCATGCGTCAACCATGGTGCACGAGGAAATGCTGTTCCCTGCGATAACCAAAGGCATTTTTAGGCATCCTTTCCATTATGTTCTGGACTTATTCTTGTGACATTTCCATTCACTTTCTGAACACAGCTCCTTGGAGGTTATTATGTCACGGGAGGTAGTCAGCAAATAACACTGTTCCTGGCACATAGCAGATACCACAAAACTTGTTTAGTAACTATGTTTAAATTTTTCCTCTCAAACTGGCTACAATACACCATAGGTTGTTATTAACTGTGGCTGACAACTGGCCACATGATATTCTCGACTAAGCTCAAGCCAAGGCAGTAAAAATACTATCAGTACTGTCAAGAACCACCACCACCACCAACATCTTGATAGTGCCCAACACTGTTCTAGGGTCTTCATATACATTCACTCATTTATGCCTCACTAATAATCTCATAAATAACTATTACTATTACCCAATTCCTTAGAAAATTTTGCTGGTGTTAGAAAGGAGCCACAAGAACACCAAAATGGTAACAATTTAGACAAGTCATATAGATGTCAGGTTTAACAATTATACTCTAACACTATAACCTTTGGGAACTAACCTATTTGATGTAGGAAGGAAAATTACCTATATCTCATTTAGCTGATAGCTCCTCACTTCTAGGATTTGGCATCACAGCCCCGGGGGGGCCAGGATGAATTTCAAACTTACAGAGACAGGACTAGACTAAGCAAGGGCTGACTGATGCCAGCAAATTTAAACTTCTTCAAGTCACACATTTAATCCCATTTAGAGTTTGAGAACTTGCAATTACTTGGACTCAGATGCATATAGTAAAATTCCGAATGCATCATTGAAATTCTGGTCCATTTTTCAAGTGACATATGAGATTATCCAATGTAATTCAAATATATTCCCTCTACCATGAACACCTTCTCAAGTCAATGAGTTTTCTTTATCTCTGGAAAAGAGCAAGGGTAATTATGTAATTAGAGTTATACTTATCTAATAAGTAACATCTAATAAATAATTGGTGAATTACAGGACAGGGTTAGAGTACCAGGGTATTACCCCCAACCTGGTAATTAACCAAAATTTAATTTTCTAGGAAGGTGATGCTGCAGCAGGGGGAAGATGAGGCTTTAACCTTCTAAGTTACATGGGGCCTGTGAATCTTCTGACGCTCTAAAGCAAGGGTTTACGTGCATGTGTTTTTTATGGAAAAAACATCCTTACCTCATGATTAATTTCTGAAGCAGTTAGAAACCCAGAAAATAACAATAATCATGGGAATAAAGATAATAAATTAGAATTAAGAAAATTTCCATAATTTATTCACTAAACTTCCCACACTAAGTTGAAGGGATGCCAAAAAGCATTTTTCCAGAGATGTTCAACTGGTCTTGTACTCTTTCCTTAGAACATACACTTTCCTGATTTGGTGGAATGCACATAGTAACTGAATGAGATCCTGGTCCTGATGCCGGATCCTCAGGTTCTAGTCCAAGACCCACTTAGTTTCAGTTACATAAACTGGGAGAAGTTACCTAACATCTCGCTTTTTCAGTCTTCTCATCAGCAAAATGAATAATATAACAATAGCGTCTTCCTCCTGCTGTTGAGAAGATTACATTGTTCACAAAGCCTTTATCAAAGCACCTGGTACTTAAGAGATGTTAACTATTATGATTGTATGCAATGTTACATTTCAAAAATAATTTGCACTATTTGAAATAATTTTTTTAGAGATTCATTATGGCTTAACTCTCAATCATAATGACCCCGGCGTCTGTATATATTTACTTTATTGTTCTCTTGATTATTTTGTTCACTACCAAGAAATCTACCATTCATAAGCTGCTTTTGTGTTCCAATGATGACATGTTGTCAGGTTGTTGCCAAGTTTCCTCAAATACGAACTGTAATATAATTTTAAGTTAAACTTGAAACTCTTGGCACCTATACACCCTTGCACTTGGCAAAACAGAACTTCCTATTCCTAAGACAAAAGAATCAAAGAACTCTTTTGAGTTTTTACAAAACAACATGTGTGTGAGTAAGGCATGAGGTAAACCAAAAATACATAATTAAATTCCTTTCAGATCCTTTGTTTTTGATTAGAGGAGAAACATTTCCTAAACATTGAGTTAGTTCTCTGAATTTTTTAAGGGTGAAATACATCAAGAAAAAGAAAGACAATGAAAATATTTACCCAAAACTCATTCTTTCGAAAGCGAATTATGGTTTGTCTTAGGACCTACCTACAGAGCAATGGGAGGGAATTCTAACCTGTATTGGGCTCACTCATTTCTGCAGAACGACCTGCCTTAAACTCATCGTCCACAGAGTCGCAGACAAGACCATGGGAAGGTGGAGGCAGAGACTGGAGTAACTCAAAGAACTATTGTGTAATTTTTGGTGAAACTTACTTGTTTTTGCACTGTCTTTATCTAAGCCTCCCAAATGTTTACACTTTTTTTGTATTTTTCTGTATTCTGTGAAAATGCCTTTGTACTTGGGAGTTAAGCTGAGGACATGTAGACCAGAAAACACAATCATTGTAGCACTGAAAGCTTCATTATTTTCCAAGCTGCTAGCAAGTGCAAAATTATACTTGCATTGTTTTAGAAACACACTAAACTGAGAGCGAAATAAACTATCAAAAAGTTGATTTTAGTTCAACTCTGCATGAATAGAATAGCTTTAGCTTTTGATTATTTCTGATATGAAAGATTCTAGACTCCTCCAAATAAGATGCATAGATCCACTGGGCTAAAAGAATTCACTACGAATAAACCTTTACTCTACCTCCAGTTCCTAGGATGAAAGATTTCTTAGCCACTGAAAATTATAAGTATTCTCCCCAAAATAGAATTTTAGAGCCTTGTTTAATACCACATTCTAGGAAATAAAATATTCAACTATATCATCCTTCCTTTCATCTTGCCATCTATAAAATTTCATCACTTAACTGTCTTTAAAAGCCTTACATGAATGTCTTTAGAATTTTTTCCAGGCCTCCTAATACAAATGTCAAACTATTTCAGTGGAATTATCTTGTTTACATAGGCGCATTTCTGTGCACAAATGATCTATCATTATGAAAATAGTGTTTTCTAACCATGGTAATTAATTATTCCAACAATCCAGGAGTGATCTGTTGCTCCAGTTAGAGTTAGATAAGACTGACATTTCTAATTAATAGTGCCAACATTCTTTTTAGCTTACTTTAAATTTAACTTGAACTAGCACTGATTAAGTGCCTACTATGTGTAAAGCACCTTACTTTCTGCTTTCACACACATACACAAATAAAGTGTCTTGAATGAGATTATTTTATACGAGATCTGTCCAGAAGGTATCCAGCCATGGAATATAAAAAAATAGAGGCATTTAATAAAGAACATACAAGATACAAGAAACAGTGTACACAGGACAATAACACCTCCGTCTCCTTTAAAGCAGGCACCTTGAGACCTCACACAGTTCTCTGAGCGTCATTAGCAACTGCAGCACAATGCTTCTTCTGCTCTAGTAGCAGAAGCTGCAGAATGAATTTTGCCACAACACATTTCATGCCAAGATCCTGCATCAGAATGTCAAACACAGTAGTTTTTGGAATCCCCAGGTCAGCTTCAGTTCTCACAGTGTCAGTCACTGATCTTAGTTGATTGTAGCCTGTACACACTCAACATTCCCAGGAGTTCTGCTTGTCACAGGCCTTCCAGAGTGTGGGTCACTTTCAATAGATTCTTGACCATCTTTGAAGCATTTTGCCACACTTTTATTTGCTCTGCGCTCACTGTGTCATCTCCCAAATCCTATGAATTATCAGAATAGTTTCTGCAGAGGAATGTTCAGGCTTAATGTAAAATTTGACGCATATCCATTGTTCTACTTGCTCAATTATTTTGAATGTGATCACCACACAGTACACATGCTCACTCAGTGATGTCTACCACCCCCACTGACTAATACAGTGAAGTCATCATTGTTCATGTATGTGCATTCCGGTCCACTCTCCTTGGGGGCCAGGTTACATCAATGTTGTGCAAACCATTCTTGTTATATTACTAATGGCTGGAGATTGTCTGGACAGACCTATTATAAGACTATATACTATATCTTTATGAATGATACCAATGGACAACAAGAAAAGTGTAGGCTTATGTGAAAATTTGTGTCCGCTGTCCAGATATGCTTATGACTGTGAATTTTCAAACACAAATTATATTATGTTCAGAAATGTTTACTATAAACAATATTAACTCATGTTCAATTTAAAAAAAACTTCCAGAGCAGCTTGCAAAACTATCCATAAAGAAGTCAGCAGTTTAATGAGTATACCCAAAGATTGAGACACAAAATGTGAAAATAGGCTTGTCTATGACCAAAGCACAGAAGATTAAATAAAGTATGTCTATAATTGAGGAGACCAGTTAGAAAAGTTCCCTTTGGACTTTTCAGACTATATGTGTACACACACACACACACACACACATATATATATATATATATATATATATATATATATATATATATATGTAGAGAGAGATAGGATGGGATAATTACACAGAGACCCTGGAACCAAGCTCATGCGTTAGAGATCACCACACCTTCCACATACAGTAATAAATTTTAAAGCACAAAAAATTTAACTGTAAATGTCCCATCTAATAAGGTATATAAGTGAGAAGTAAAATTTAAGTAGTTACTTGAATAGTTTAGGAGAATAAAACATCCATATTTTTCAAATGTCCTGGTGTTTACGTGATCAAACATTTTGATCATCTCTCCTCTATCAATTTATACTTTCGACCATCACTACACATCTATTATCACCACTGTAACACCCCCAGATCTACGGCCCCATCCTGACATTTCACCCACACTATTCCAAAACCCTGCTTCACAGTTCTACCTCTTTGGCTGATCTATACTTCAAGTTCAATATGCACCGAATTGACCTACATTGCATCCCTCACACACAAGCTCCTTCTCATGTACAATTTGGTCTAATTTGGTTTATGGTGCCATAAAAATGATCAATACTCACATTCAAATTGGTTGTCTAATTGTACTTATTCTGGATCTGGCAGATCTAGAATACATACCCACTCTACCTTCCCTCTTACCATCCTAATCCAAGCCCCTCTTATCTTCACACACCTTCACTACCGCAACAACTTCATACTTCCTACCTCTTTTTCTTCTGTGTCCTATTAAATCCCTCATCCGATATTAACAGTTGCATCTACCTTTACAGCCCTACATCATAGACTATTGCTTAATGAACACTTTAAGTCAGTCTCTTTTCGAATTCAGGAGTGAGCACACCATTCCCCTTCCCAATGTAACAGCAAATGTTCCCCTTGCACTCTGACCATGTGGTTTAAATGACAACTGTCATGCTCTAATGAACGTTGGTTGCCCTCCCCATCTCCCAATTCAAGTTTTAGCTGGTTTTTTTTGCATTTTGCAACACAAAGTGCCTCTATTAATAGACTAATCTCCAGTTAGAATAAAACATTCCACTTAAAGCTCAGTTCAATGCCATGCTGTCCAGCAGGGTGCCCAGATCCCCCATTTATAGCTATGTAATCTGCTCAGGTGTGAGCATTTATTTTCATCTCTCTTCTGGCACTCTCCAGTTTTTTCTAAGTGTTATAATAATATTAGTATGTGTGTATAACTTTCTCTTCTAGGTCCTTTGGCAGTAAGACCTTTTCTATTACAAACACCCCGTAAATATTTACTGAATAAATACATGATTGGCTGGATGAAGAAAACAATTTTTGCAGAGAATTCTCTAAGGCTTTTTGTTTTACACCCAGATGTTTGGCATCATGGAAACACTTCTGAAAAGGAAATAAATTCATTGCTAATAAACTATGTTTTCTCTCAGCTTCCATTCAAATCATTGTGAATCAATTCACATCCCCACAATGTTCTAGCTGCATGTTTTGCTTTCTTGACTTTCATAGCCAAACACCTGCAGTTAACCAACCACACATACCAGAGTATTTTTAACATGACTCAAATTGATCTCGGGCGTTGATAACTTCACAACATGAAGCTGAATACCAAACTAAATGAATGTCAGTATTTTCACAGAAACTCCTTTAACAACATGAGAAAGCTGGAGATTTCTCTTCTCTTGGTAAGCAACGCACCGACCCGAGTCAGCTGGACCACAACTCTCACTGGATTCACAATACAGACGTCTCTACTGTGTATGCCCTGAGAGGACTTGGATGTCCTTGAAGGTTTTTTCATTCTTATTTTTTAAATACTGTACATTCGGGTTTCTGACCTATTATTGTGCTAGACCACCGGTCTGAAAGAAAACGCAGCTGATCCTCAGTTACTATAGTGTTTCTCACAAACCGTTTTCCCATTTCAGTCAATAGATTTTGACTGAAAAATGCTACTAAAATTCTTTATCTCGTCAGAGTGGCAGCATTAGCAGCCACATGACTGCCCATCGCCTTTAAAGTGGGCTCCATGGCTTTCAAAACTCAGGTCAAATTGTTCTGTGCGCAAGTCATCAAAAATGTTGCCTCAGATAAGTTTCTGTTTTGGAACATCATCAGCTAGCATTATTGTCTTCAAGATTACCTCTGTAAAATCAATAATACATGTCCAGATTTATATGCTATATAACTAACACTTTTTATAAGGTTTGTAGTTATTTTTTGGAGAGCAGACAGAATATTTTATTTCAGATTTTGAATCCCTTAAGAAAACAAGAGTAAGAAATTCATTATTTATATTATGCCTAGTAAATCAATGAAATGAATGCATTTAAAAGGTAGTGAGTGGGATTATTAATGACCTTATAGTAAAAAGAAAAAATTATTTTGATCTGGAATATATACACATACACACACACACACACACACACACACATTTCTCTGAGCAAAACTCAAAACCATTTAATATTGCTTGTAAGATGTTTGCCTATGATCATAATCAACACTAAAAGTTCCTTAGAGTTCCAGCGGTATCCCACCCTTTGGTGTCTCTGGGCCACACTGGAAGAAAAGTTGTCTTGGTTCACATATTAAATATATAAACACTAACAATAACAAAAATCTGATCATGTCTTAAGTACATTTGTGACTTTCTGTTGGGCCTCATTCATAGCCATCCTGGGCCCCATTAGGCCCGCCTGCTGTGGGTTGGACACCCCCGCTTTTAGACACATCTCCTTGGGCTGACCTGAGGACCAAAAGGTGAATGTACTGTGTGGAGACATGCTGCATTACTTGATGTAGGTATTACACATTGACTTGTCTCTAAGACTACACTTATTTTAAGGTTGGTACTTACATGGTGTGCCTTACCCCATCCCCCAGTCTATGATCTACCACCTGATAATGAAATTTATAATTCCTGCCATTGTTATTAATTCAGGTTATTTTTTTCATAGGATAGGTAAATTTGCCAAATTGAGGGTAGAAGAAAAATACCAGAAGCTTAAGAATTCACTTAGAGGAGCTCTTCAAGATACATGAAAGCAAATTCTAATCTTCCACTCATGGAATTGCATTATGTCTGCAAAACCCTCTATTTCTGTTTTTATTCTATAACATATGTTTCTGTTTTTCTCTAACTCTGATATTGTGTTCAGGAAGAAGATCCTCACAAGGTATAGGAGAAGGATTCAGACTACTTTGAACCCTTCTAAAAGGAAATGATGTTATTTTGCCTAGAAATCCTTTGAACTTCTCCCCAGACCGCACACAGCATGGTGCAGGTTGAGTTACCAGGGGTGTGGCTCCTGCCAGGGGCTTCTGCTTGACCTCCAGGGAAACACTGTGCTGCTCCAGGCTGCAGTTATCCCGGCAGATGAGAGTCGCCATTCCCTGGACTCCTGGACAAAAATAAGATAAAGTTAGTAGTTCAAATGTTACTACAGTTCAGATTCATGCCAGTCAATTTAATGTGCATTCATTGAAAAAATGTTAAAGACATTGAACATGACCTCCAGGACTCCCACATTAAGATAAGGTGGAATCCTGCAGGAACTCAGGAATCCTGCCTGCCACATCTTTTGGTTTTACATGCAGGGGAAAGAAGCCAGGAAATGAATTCTTGGTGATACGCAATTTTGGTTTTGAGAGATGAGGGCCAGATCTTCATAGCCTTGAAAATAATATAAAAGACACAACAACAACAAAAAATCTTTGATGCTACCAAGCACAATTATCTAAAGCCTTCAAGTTTTATTAACAAATTTGAGATATTACTATTTACTATTGCTTTCTAGTTAACATTTGAGTTATTACCAGTCATTATCACTATTACTCTCTACTTTCTACTTAATTTATTGTTACTATTACTCTAAAAACACAGTATTTTTTTAATCTGTGGGAAACTTGATAGATCAGACAACTAACATGTATTGGGTAACTAATCTATGTAAGGCACTATACTATGGATCAAACATGCATCTTTTTGCTCAGAGTAATCTTAAGACATCTAGTGTGTGCTGTGTGTCAATGAGTCAGCCTGGTGACTCTGTGAATGAGTGGTGTCCACAATATACTGTGCTCCACAGCCCTCTCAGCCTCTGTAGCTCATGCCTGTGGCCCTTTTATGGAGTCAATCCATGGGGTTCCTCTTTTCCTGCTGCCTTCTATTTTTCCCTGAACTATTGTCTTTTCCAAAGAATTCTGCCCAAAGTAGGCTAGCTTCAATTTTTGTCATTTTTGCCTTCAACCATGTCTCAGGCTTAATTAATTCTAGGATTCACTTGTTCATCTTTCTCAATATTGGTAGGAAAATCAGAACTTGTTTCCATTTCTTTAGATCCCCATGAAGTAACATCTAACTTTGTCTGGAGCAAATTCCTAAACTACTAAACACACTCACCCTCAAACTTAAAGGTATATACTGACCATTTCTGAATGATCAGCTACTTGGGATTTATTCTACTATTGGTGCTGGGCAGAGCCTCGCTGGTGGTTAAGCCAAATAATAAAAATTAAAATGTACATCTATCCTCCCAAAATTGAACCAACTAGAAACAAATTAATAAAAGTTCTCCAATAAAACACTGTCAACCCTCACAGACCACCTAGCTAGGAACTATGGGAAGAATGCCAAAAACTCTTCCAGCTATGCAGGCATCTAGAGTAGTGAAGCAAAAAACAGCAGGCTGTCTGTATTGAAATTTTTATTCTATTCATCATGGATCTGGAGGTAAATTTTTATTTATTTTTAAAATGTGGCAGTCAATTAGTCTAATTACTGCACCCTTAAATTTTGCTGAGGCAAATGACATAAATCTTAACCCAGCCCTTCCATTACTCATATTTATATAAGGTTGACTTCTTTAGTTTCAGAGTTTCTTTCCCACCCAAGCTGTTCATTGGACCAAGTCTCTAGTAACTTTCTTGAAGAAACTGTCAGGTGACTGAAAAGTTAAACAATGAATAGAAAACCACTTTTCAAAATGCACAAGACAATGTCAAAGAAGACAAAAACCACTAATATTTGAGAATTAACTGTATTTCCCTAATAGCTTTTCAGTTGTGGCATTTTGAATTGTTTAATCTTATTTTAATAAACATTTAAGAGTTTCTTTAGTGGTACTATATCTTGTTCATATTTTCAGAGATACTTTTATTATAACCACTGTTTTGTCTAAATCTACTTGTGTATGTTAGCTCCATACTCTAGATTTAAAGGGAATAAAATATTTGAAAGAAAAAGATTGAAGCATTAAAAATTAGAAAAATAATAGATTTTTTTTATCACTGTACAAGCAGAGCCCCCAAGTATAACACAGGAACCCTGGTTAACTTCACTTCTAGATGTTCCAGGTGGAAGACACTACATCCTGAGTGACTAACTGAACACGTTTTACTCGACTACATGGCCTGGATCAATTGTGCAGTACGTAGTGGAAGTTTGCTTTTCAGTGAATGTTTCTTTAAAAAAGGGGGATTATTTATATGTATATAACAGTCTTACTCAAAAACAACAAAAAAAAACCCATCTTTTTAGTGTATTTGGCCTAAATCTCAGAGCGAAGCAGCCACCCATAATCAACTGACTGTGTGAATTCCTCTGGTTCTTTAGAGGGCAGAGCAGACATTTAAAATTGCACAAAACATGACCTGAGTATACCTGCTCATTGGTCAATGAATTCAGAATACTCTTTTCATGCATTCATTTTCTGTAACTGACAAAAATAATGTCCTGGAATCCTGACTTGGATCTGATTTGTTAAACACCATTAAATGTTCTAACACTGTTTGCAATAAAGAGTTCTAAGACTTTAAAAATCAACAGTCCATGTCACTGAGTTTCTAATTTTCCTTTTGTAATCTCAAGTACCATTGCATTTACATACTCCATCTTGCTATTCTTCATTAAGAAGCAAATCATCACTTTTCTTTTGTTCCAGGTATATAGCTTGCTGTACACAGTTGACTCTTTCATTGCAATAGTTACTTTTGGTCTCTATTTAGCTTTCTCCCCTTTTCCTCCCTTTTTGTTTTCACAGACAGTAGATCCTCTTCCCACCTTAACACATGTAGTGAGTAACTTTTAATTTTGGACCCTCCTGGAAAAACATTTCGGGAATGTCTTTGTAAACTTGTTTCCTGACAAAATACATAACTCATCACTGCTTTCAGAGTCAGACTCCATTTGAACCACAACTTTAACACAAACAAGCCAAGTAACCCTACTTTAAGAAAATTTTATTACCCCTCTGATCTCCCTTCTCACCAGTTTCCTGTGAATAGTAGTATCTACCTCAAAGCAGAATTATAGAGATTAAAGCAGTAACATATCTAAGGTGCCTACTACCTATGTCCAGTAATTTTAAATGATTCAGCCTCACAGATGTTGCCTTCTGTCCTTTTTATGGGAAGAAGCTGGCCAGCCAGGAACTTCCAGGACAAATGTCTTGCCTGAGATGAAATGCAATGTATCCCATTCAAAGCCCACAGAAAAAAGGTGGACAGTAAGTGTAGGATACTAACTTTTGTGGCTATCTAAGATGGTTAATTTGCAGGGGGCTCATTTGGCTTTGTTAGTTTTGGTAGAAATGCGGCTGAAAACTGGCTTTGCCTTATCTTTCACAGAACTTCTCTATAAGAATATAAACTGATTTTCTTTCCATTGCTTTGGTCATTTTCCAGTTCTTTAAGGGTTATATTTGCTGACATATGCAGTAACTTTTTTTTTCTTTTTCCTCTTATGAAAGCCCGGGATGGAGTTTTAACTTCTCAAACACTGAGTGTTTTGTTGAAGTCCTATCCCAAGTTTTCATCGCCCATGATAAGAAAGAACTTTCAGAAAAGACTGCAAAGACCACAGCACCCTACTTCTGGCAGATGCTGCTGTTTCTGAAAGGCGACAGTGAAAACTGCTAACTCCAAACTGCTCAGTTTCTACATCAAGTAACAAAGATATCTTTAAAAGTTTTATTTTTTTATTCCAACTTATAGACAGACTTTCTTGCTTTCTTTAACAAAAGCTGACTTTCTTTTCCTTTACTCATTCCCACAGGGGCAAATCCTCATTCTGTTCCTAAAGCGCATCAGTTCCCGGCCTCAGGGCAAAACACCATTTGACATTAATGGGAACTCCAACTCTGGCCCAGAAATGTGGGGAGCAGGCCCAGACAGGACACCATAAACCAGGCCGTGAAATCTAATATTCATAACCTCACATTTATTTCCCATGATGTTCAAGTAGAATAATAAAAATGTGTCAGGATTTTAGCAAAATTCTTGCTAGCTTTACCATTAATTTGTTTAGAACAATGGTTGTCAGGGATGGAGAGAGGAGGACTATAGAAACTTGAACTAGAATTACAGATCTAGCCAGTTATTCTCTAAAGGACTTAGCCTAACATTTCCCATGTGTTTTGCTTCCATGAGTTTTCCAATCATTTCTCATCAGGCTTGACCACTGTGAATATCATATTTTTGCCAACCCAACATTGTGACTTTACCAATACAATACAATGACTTTGAATAGCTTTGCTGAATCAAAACAACATTGGCACAGACTATTAATGAAACTAGTCAGTCGTATCAATTCTTATAAATGTACTTTAATCACAGATAATCTTGGCTAAATCCATGTTTTTCTTATACTTAAAACTCAGAAGTGATCATGGTTAAATTTTTATTATAGAAGATTTGTGTCCACACTGGTTATATTTTACTTAAGCTTTAACTGGGACACATGGGAGAATTACCACGATTCCTCTTCAACATCATGAAATGAAAATCTGTGGCCATCTAGCGATAATTTCTACCTACCAAATGTTAACAATGGATACTGCTATATTGATATGAATGATTTTCTTTTTTTTCTTTCTTTACATCTCTTTTTCTCTATAATTTCCAAGTTTTATATGTTAAGTGTATGACATTTTAGTAATAAGTTTAAAATATTTTAATCTAATGCAGTGTAAGCTAACTTTCCCCAAGTCAGGGTTCCTCATAGTGTTGCTGAGGGGCTGTGCTCTGAACAAGAGCCTGAACGGAGGGAGTGTGACCACTTAGCAGAGAGGCAAGGAGGCGCCGTGCTCAGAGAGTTGCTATGGATGAAGATTAGTTCACAAGAAATACCATCTGTGTGCTTAGAACCTATGGAAATTTGTATTCACTGTAATTTTCCCAGCAAGGATAATGCAAAACCAAATTTGTATTTTTAATGGTGATTCCTACAGCAATGTTTGCACAATTTAGATACTTTACTAATATACTCTTTGATTGATTGGTGGTTACTTCTCTGCTTAGTTCACTGGCTTTCAAACTTTTCTGTTCATAACACACTGGAAGAAATAACTTCCATATGACGATTCAGTGCACACACACATGCACACCCACTCACATCACACACCTAGCTCAACTTGGATACCTAGATGTGTTTAGAACTCATACCTATAGCTATATAAAAGAAAATTTTGCACTGTAATGCCTTCTCTTGTAATTATTCTATTCTATTCCATATTTTAAAAAACATACTGGTCATTACTTACTAAATCAATTCTGTGATGTACTTGTGAATAGTTGTTCATAGTTTAAAATCAATAGTTTAGTCCATTCTTAGGTAACAAAATCCCCATTGCCTAAAATCAGAAATTGAGCAAATGTATTATTGCAGGAGTTTTGGCTTAATATGAAATTGCCCAGGTTGCTGGAAATATAAAAGACACATAATTTTCTAGAAACATAATCAGCAGAACTGACTTAGGGACTTTTTGAAGGAGGCAAGAAAGAACTGAAGATGACTCAGGTGTTATTTCCCTGACGGATCCGAGGCCAGTCCCTTTTTGGATAATATTGGAAACACTGGAAACAGATATTGGTCATCAGGTATGATGTGGCCTTTTACTTGTCCTTTGAGACCACAGTTTTTCATCCATTTCAAAATGATCACATTTCTCAATTTGTCTTTTGGCTTGTTTTACTTTATATGACTTTTATGTCTTTTATTCCCCATCAATTTATAACCATTATAAAGGCGGTTACTCTGATTTCTACTTCCTTCTTTATTTGCCACAGTTTTGAGTGTGGTATTCTGCCAGGACATATGTGCCAGACATTAAAAAAAAACTGATCTACTGAAATATGCTTCTTAAAAAGTTTCATGTATGCAATTCTCTCCTCTCCATTCTCCAGCTCTCAGTGGCAAAAAGACGTGTCGTCTACTTGAAAGAGAGAGAGCCCGACCTAAGACAGGACTTAGTTGAAATCCCAGGTCCTGCCACTTGATAGTCTCGTAACCTTGGAGAAGGGTGCAGCCTCTTGATTAGTCAGAATGTTTTCAGTAAGTAACAAGTGACAGAATGCTGAGTCAACCTGGTTTGAGCATAAAGGGAAATTGTTGGCTCACATAACTGAATCATTATCTCATAAATATTGATTCCAGGAATCTATGGCTCCTTCTGCCAGTTCTCTTTTCCTCTCTGTTTGCTTTATTCTCAGTTTCACAAATATCTCTCTTCTTAGCAGAAAAAAAAGACCTCTGACAACTTGAAACTTACATTCTATAGCTTAACAAAGGAAAGAGACTTGCTTCCCAATTATTCCAGAAAAAAATGTCCTCAGGCTAATGCTGATTAGTTCCAATTTACCTGAGTTCGGTCATATGCCCATCCCTGAACCAATCTCTGTGGCAAAGATGCGCTCTCCTCTATTCTAAGCCTAGAATAGGTACCCAGCCTTTAGAGCAGTGGTGTCAAACTCATTTTCAGCGGGGGCCATGTCAGCCTCATGGTTGCCTTCAAAGGGCCAAATGTAAGTTTAGAACTGTATGAATTAACTACTCCTTAACTAGGGGCAAGGAGCCTGGCACTACTGCTGGGTACAAACGAGGTGCTAGCCGGATAAAACAAGGTGGGGGGGGCTGAATTCTGGCCACGGGCCTTGTGTTTGCCA
Source organism: Artibeus jamaicensis (assembly GCF_021234435.1). Lineage (NCBI taxonomy): Eukaryota > Metazoa > Chordata > Mammalia > Chiroptera > Phyllostomidae > Artibeus > Artibeus jamaicensis. The sequence continues at coordinate 28,573,895 of NW_026522046.1, read as the reverse complement.
CCTGTGCTTTAGAGTCAGAAGGGGTCCGACCACCTGAACCACATGGATAGAGAGTAAGAGTTCTCCAAAGGAAAATTAGGATATACTTATTAAAAGAGGCGAAAAAATAACAAATATCCACTTTATTTCTTAAAGCCTTAGTTTCCCTACATCTAAAATATGGATAATATTGCATAGGGTTAGGGTTAGGGTTAGGGTTAGGGTTAGGGTTAGGGTTAGGGTTAGGGTTAGGGTTAGGGTTAGGGTTAGAGACAGCAAGCAGGTAAAGACCGTGGCAAAAGAACAGGTATTCATCAGGAGAGCAAATGACAAATGAGAACAAACGAGGTAAAACGGTAACAATGGGTGACTCTGGGTAAAAGTAGACACTAGTATTCTTTTTAATATTTTAATTTTTTCTACTTTTTAAGCTCTGAAATTATTTTACATAACAAGTTTTTTTAAGTAGGTCCTCAGTAACTATTACTAATACCTCTTTCAAGCCTGGCCTGACAATTTCATGGTTATAACTTCACAATCATGACATTGTTTTTGATCCTTCAAAATGAGTTAGAATCTTACACTATTAACAAAGGCAATTTAAGATCGATATGGGGTGCCAAGGTCTACAATGTTTTTAAATTTATGGAAGCTAAGTGAATCTAGAGATACCATTACATTCATAATTTGCTATCAGGTATAAATATTATAAAGTACCAAATTGGGAAAATCTTATTGATCACCAAAGATTCTCAGAGCTCCCTTGGAAAGTGATATTCTTCTACTCTAGATGGCAGACTCCAGGTATTAGTTGTAGAAACCTAACCAGCTACTCGGCAGAATAAGTGAAAAATAAATACTTAAAGGGCTGTTTTAAGAATAAAGGAGCAGGGGTTTACCTTTTCTGAGACAGAAAGATAAGAAATAGAAAATGTCTAGGGACAAACAGAACCTACATAAGAAGTTTTAAAACTCACTTATACATGACTTTACAAGAAAGAAACATTTGTGGGTCTCAATAAGGTAAACGTGATGCTGTCTGGCATCTTGATTTGCTTATGGAGTAAAAGGAGTCTATGGTGTATCACCTAATCAGACGTGGTCTGTGTTTTGTGATGTGAATAGCTCTGGAATGCCTGTTCGGGCCAAGGAATTAACTACTAAAGCTTTAGCGCTCAGCAAGGCAGGCTGTCCAAATCTTGAGATCATCAGGTCCACACCAGCCTCTACGGAGGAGTCCCTCTTTTCATAGCCGAAAGCCACACCAACATTACAGGCCCTGGAAAGTATGAATGTATTTACACTGAAATCTGAATAACTTGCATTAAAGTGGGACTCGGGATACAATGTTTGTGTTCTCAGGATTCACTGCCATAAAAAATTTGTCAGTACACTTTCCACACTCTTTAGTTCACTAAGGGGTAAGGGAAGTGTGGAAATGGCCATGGAAAACAGGAGGGCGGCAAAACAGAGCAGTGAAAGAAAAAGAGGGTAAGCCCCAGAATGAAAATTGACCTATTTTTTTTCCTTTGGGCCAAATGGACTGAAAACTAAGCCATCTGAAGGGAAAATGAGGTCCTATATATCTCAATATCATAAGCATGTAGTCCAGAAGAGACCATTTAGCTTAGATGGATTGAGCTCCTGTTTTATAAGTGGGAAAGTTGAGGCTTAAAGATGTTAAGTAATGTGGCTATAATAGTGCCTGGAAGAAGGATGGTTCTCAGGTGAGGAATTCACTTCTCCGAATTATAAGGAAAAAGAAAAAGTATTTACTTAGAAAATACATAATTCATCCTAGGTGCACAGATAAAAAAATTAATGAACCCTTACATGATTACAGAGCCAAAAGTGTGAACTTGCTTAAGAATTCTATGTCTTACCCACTCTTAGCTTCCCTTATTTAGTACAGCATCAGCAATGTGTTTGTTGGCATTTATTTCCAGATTCTTCCCGAATGAAGGCCCAGGACAAATGAGAGGAGTAGGGCAGCCAAAGGGAGTTTACTCTCTCTGGGGAAAATCCAAAGTAAGGATTTTCCTTTCAAGTTCCAGAACCTAGAAATTGAAGGAAAGCCTAGTCCCCCCCCAAAAAAACTATACTTTTTTGTGATATTGATTATTTTAAGTAGTTATTAAAAAACGAGACTCAATGGCCCTGGCTGGTGTGGCTCAGTGGATTGAACGCCAGCCTGTGAATCAAAGGGTCACAGGTTCGATTCCCAGTCAGGGCACATGCCTGGGTTGTGGCCTAGGTCCCTAGTAGGGGGCGCACAAGAGGCAACCACACTTTGATGTTTCTTTCCTCTCTTTCTCTCTCCCTTCTCCTCTCTGTAAAAATAAATAAAATCTAAAAAAACAAAAATAACAAGACTCAAGAGCCTTTGAATCTCTCCCTTTATCTGCCTAAAGGAATTCAAAGGAAAAAAAACCCTGCTCAAAGGAGAAGAGCTACTAGTATCATAAAAGCAATTGCTCAGCAGACAAAAAAGAACCTACAAAGTCTGTTAGACTTTCCTCTGTGTCCCACTGGTTCTAGGTGGCCCAGCAAGAATTTGTTTACCACATACTTGCTCTTGCTCTTTCTCATCTCCCAGTGAATAGCTTACTTTCTCTTTGGAGTGACAGACACTGCCTTCCTCTCCTGAGCCCAGAATAGCATATAAACCTCAATGCCCAATTTGTCTTTGGATCCCACATTCACAGGGCACATGTCAGATCCCATATTCTTAGGGCACATGTCATGTCTTAATCTGCCTCATGTCAGCTTGATTGGACCAGCCAGAAGACTTAGAAGAGCAGAAGTAAAATTATTTTTCCTCCCATACAACATAAAAGGTTTCTGTGTAGTGTTGCCATGCAGAGTGCATTTTTGTTGGGCTTTGGCTGTCTGTTTGTTCCTCTGGATTTGGTGGTACATTCTCTGGGTAAATTTCCATTTCATCAATGTGTGCGCCAAGATCATCTGTCCAAGTGCCTCTAGTCAAGTGGTAGGCCCACGACTCAAGCTAAGCCAATTAAATTCTCCCTTGAAGGACTTTAAATTTTGAGTCAAAATGCAAATATCAGACATACTCAATTTTAGGATGGAAAAGACTGTCCACAATTTCCTGCCACTTGGACTCCTAATTCCTATCTTTCCCTGAGCCTACACCTTCCACTTTCGTTTAGCCGAGCTGGCCAATATCATTTTAATTCATGTATTTTTTTGTTTAGAATTCAGTCCTTAGGTTGCTCAGATCTTAGGATGGGGGGTGACTGTCCACACTGTCCACACTAAGAAGACCTTCACAAAATATTTTTGGAATGACTGCTGTAATCAAGGCACAGGCTGGCTAGCATGCAATCACACATGTTGATCACCTTACATGGTCCTGAGATACATGTAGGGAAGACTCCCTGGAGGAACATGACTGAATAAGTCATCTTTTTGCCTCCCACAGAACCAGAACATTATATAGAGTAGGTGCTCAATAAATGTTTAAATCAAAACTACGAAATCCTATAAAAATATATATCAATGAAACTGAAATTTATACAATTCTACCAATATTTTTTTACCATCTTCTAAGATTTATTGCATAGTACAGAATAAGCAGACATAGAAAAAATTAGATCTTGCCAAAGCAGAAAATGTTCATCTCTTTTGCACTTCTCGCCATCGAGTAATGCGACCCTCCCTCGTGAGCAACAGAGCTGGGTTCTTTTCCGTGCAAGCCTGAGGAATAAGAGCCAGCCCTGCCTTTCTGAGGGCCAGAGCCAGTAACAGGAAAAGCTAGAGAAAATCCTCAGGAGGAAATGCTAATTTGACCCCTCTCCACAAAATGTTGACACTTGACAGCTCTGTATTTTCAGAATGTGACACCATGTTATCATCAGTGTAAAAGAGGTCTTTTGAGTTACAAACAGGACTTGAGTTTTTGTGAAGAAAGCCAACACGAGCCCTGGAAACTGAAAATGTTCACTGGTCCTATGTAAGATGAACACTGGTCCTATGTCAGAACTCTGACAATGTATTCTTTCTCCCATAATCTTCATAGTTTTTGCTTCTGGGCCTAAAAATAGCATAGTTTCCCCCTTTATGAACAAAGATGAAGCACTGGGAAAACTGCGTATTAATGAAAAATATATCAAGAAAAACTTAAGGCTAGAATACTGTCAACAGTGCCATTTTAGGACTGTGCAAATAGATCAGAATAGTGTCCTGAACCCAAGCAAAACCATCTACCAGATCCTTTCTTATTCTACTCAGATTTCTGGGTTTACAGGCATTGACAATAAAAGTACTGAGCTGTTCAAAAGAAGTTGCAGATAATCTGAAACACAGTTTACTGTGAATAAAGCAAAGCCAAAGTTTTTGTCATTTCAGACAAATGACATGATAGTGCATGTCATTTATAGGACCAAATAGATGATCGACAATCAGAAGATGTGAGTTTGAGTTGCATTTTGTTTGCCAGCTGCAAAAATTGCTTAATCTCTAAGTTTGGGTGTTTTCATCTCTAAAAAGATGATAGTAATTTTATGGGGTTCTTGTAAGAGTAAATTGAATAATATACACAATAGCATTTTGTTTGCTGAAAGGCACTTATACAGCAGATGATGATGGTGGTGATGATGATGATGATAATCAAAAAGCCACAAAAAAATCACTTGAAAATGAAAACGTCTTCACAAATAGGGCAAAAGTTTCAACCCACATGAGAGTCTTCAGAGAAATTTGCCCTCTTTGCTGAGACTCTTCATTGTGCCTTTTCCTACCCAAATTGGTGTTTTCTTCTACTATCCTGCCTTTATCTTCTTATAACTCTTATAACTTCTAGGTAAGAGTTTTAAGGTCAATTTTAGGAAAAGAAAATGGTAGCTGAGAAAAGTTACTCAGAGTACTGTGGTTTCACATTAGTACTGGGGTGTTCCTAGGAAAACTGAACAGGAGAGTCACTGTTCTTGGAAAGAAAGGGCAGAAACAGACTTAGGGGTTCTGGTGGATTTATAGCCAACAATGGTTTTACGGCTTCTTCACTAACTTCTGGCTCTCCCGTTTTGGTACTTCTCAGAACCTTCTGTGCCATCTCGGATTCTCTTCTCAGGAAAGTGGTGATGACAATACTGTTGAGTTTATTATTGACAAGTTGCAGAGGTGGGCCAGGTCAGCTCTATTGCTCCTTTCTAGGTCCAATACCAGACCTCTGGCCCCTTCCACTCATCAAGGAATTATCTATGGCCTTGGAAATTGCCTAGCTAGCTCCCAACTGTCCCAGATGCTGCTGTGGATAATTCTCAAAGTTTTTATGGTAGCTCCTGGTGGCCTCTTCTTCACATCTCTCTCCCTCAGTCCTTCAAGTCATCTCTCATTCCCCTTACGTCTGCTGCTGGCTCTGTAAAATACACAACATGCGTTGATTTTTATGAGGCTCCGCAGCCTCATAAAAATAAAGAATGAAGGACAACTGTAATAGCACAAACAATAAAACATTAAAAATAAAAAACATTCATATGTATCATAAAAAATGCTTATGTTTCTTTTATTTGCTCTGCTGGATTATTAAAATTTAAAAGTCTACAAATTTTGTCAACCAGTCTGTTGGTGTGTCAACAATCACAAAACAAATATTCTCAGGGGACAAACATTTGACTAAGTGAGAAAAATCTTTAAAAACAGGTATCTCCTCCCTCATATATTTTAAAATTCACCAAAAAAACTAGTTAAAATTCACATTAGATTTCAATTTTCAAAGGGAATTTTATATACTATTAGGTTATTTATGTTAATTTTTAAAAAGATTTCCCACCAAGATTACAAGTTGATTAGTTCATAGCAAAATATAAAAGTTGGTTTATATATACATAAATATAGAGGATATCCACATTCGTACCACCAAGAGTTAACTGCTCAAATTTGATGTATTTCTCTCCTTTTATGTGTATTATTTTTCAGAGCTGTGCCCGTTTATATATCAACCTTCTAATCTGTTTTTACTTGTTATGTTCATTTCTCATTTGTTAGAGAGATTTCCCATATAATGAATGAAGTTCTGTTAAATAAATAGTACATGATGGTATATTAGTAAATAAAATAATAGACATTCATTAAATCTCTACTCATGAAAAATTTCCAAATTATGCATAATTGATACATGCGATTTTAATATATTTTAGTACAGTAATATATACTAATATCCAAGTTAAATGTACAGCTAGAGGTGGTCTTATACTCTTTTAAATGACTGATGTAAGGCATATTTCTGTGCCTGAATCTGTCTGAATCTGTATTTATTTCCTTAAGATATATTTCCCAAATTAAAATATTAGACCAAATTAATAACTTTTTATATTATAATTATTTTGAGATTTTGATACACGGGACCAATGTCACACTCATTTTCACTGAGGCCATGGGAAAATGAGAATTATTTTCAATAACAGATAATGCTATTTAGCATTTTACTTCTGCTCATCTAAATCCGTTACATGCTGGATCCCACTTAAATCCCCCCAACCACCCTGACAGGTCAGCAGTATTATTAACTCAATTTAACAGAACAGAATAGTGAGGCCAAGAGAGTAGAAATAACCAGACCTATGTCACAGCTGTGGATTGTCAGAGTCGGGATTTGAACCTATGCCACCTGACTCCAGGACCTTCATGCCTGCTGATAAGATAAAAATTCTTCAGCTCTCCAGGCAGAAAAGAAATAAACCTTCTACCCACAGAATATTAACTATTATCTGCTTCCTTCCATTAGAGATAAACTAACTTGAATGCCAGGTAAAATTAAAGTGAGGTTAGAGCACACTGACCAGAGGGGCTGAGCTAGGATGCTGCCAAAAGGAGGGCTGTTCAAGAGAAGAAAATTTTAAGGGAAAACCACAGAGAGGTGTGTGGCAAAGGAAAGCCCACAGTCCTCAGAAATTCATTGCGCTCAACCAATGTCTCCAGGTTTAAGTAGAGATAACTTAATATAAAGGTCAACAAAGAGGGAACTTTAGTTTAGATGAATGTGTATGGGGGCAACTTTGCCTGCAAGTCCCCCTGTCCACCACAGATTAAAGTAAACACTGCCAAGACATGATCTGCTTGGGGAGGAGAGGTGGCCAGTTTCTCAGAGGAGAAAAGCCAAGAGACCCTTCCTAAACAGCTTTTATTGGGTTGTAATACACAGGAATACAGGTGGTAAGGATCAAACAGTAGACAACATTTCAAAGAAATCTGAGGGCTTAGTCTGAGTCAGTGTCTGTCAGGAAAGAGGGTTGCAGAAACTTTGGGAGACATACTCATTTCCTGCTCAGACTTTTATCATATGAATGAAAGCACTCTTAGCAAAGCAGGCTTCACAGGACTTTTAGGAACTCTTTCTTATGCCTGATCACCCCAAATCCCGCTCTAGCCAATAAGAGGCTGCACCACATCCCCTATCATAGGTTTTCAGGCTTAAGTGGATTAGAGCCAGGAAGCACTTCTCCCAGAGGACATGGGGACTCAGGCTATGTCAGAATAGCCAGGAGGGGAAGGTCCGTCACTCCCTCTTTGTTGCAGTCCCCAGAATCCTTCCATGATGGCCTCCCAAGTGATCATGTCTGGCTTAGGTTGCCCCTCCTCTGAGGAGTCTTACCCGTCATCGACTATCTGACCATGCATTGGGGGCAGGGGAGTAAGCCGAGACAAGCTTCGTCTCCTTATGGCTCCCATTCTGGAGGTCGCTCACTCATCCTTAGCCATGGGTGGCAGTTACAATTCCTAAAACTGGGCAGAGTGGTCTCCAACAATGTGTTACACAGGAAATAAGAATTAGTTGAGCAGGAAAAGCCCATCCACTGACTTGTAAGTGCTCTTGGATAGTACACGTATATTTTCCTGCATTTATACCCCAGCATTTGGCATGATGCCTGGCATTAGAAGCCTTCAATAAATGTTCTTGAACAACTGTGAACTATGCTACTTGCCAGAAAGCCTCTTAGGTCTGCCCTCCAATGGAGGACAAGTAGAAACCATTACACTCAGAAATGAAGAATTTGAGATTAAAGGACTAGGTTTGCAGAAAGATAGTGGACCTGTGGGAAGGGAGTCAAAGTTGAAGTTGTGCACAGATGGAAAGAAACAGGGACCTAAATAAAAGCGATAATTTCTTATTTTAGAGATGTAATTAAGGATGTGTTGGATTTTGATAAATTATTACATGAAAATCTGGAGTTAAAAGAATCTTCTATCCTTGAATCCAAGATTTTAACACAAAAAGTGGCTTAATTCCATTCATCAATTTTATTTTAATATGAGTTATACTGACATGTAAAAATTTTTATATAAGAAACTTCTCTTGAGAAAATTGTTACTAAAATAGAAGCAAAGAGACTAGCAACAAGAAGTCAAGAAAGAGGTCAAGGAAAGGGAAATAGAACTCAAGGATGCTTCAGCCAAGGCAGGCTTGGAAAAAAGTTATGCTTGTGGATACTTAACCTCTGCGATTTGTGCAACTTCAATATATTACACGGGTGTAATTTTTACAGATTGAAATTTTTGGCTATGTCATGTGGTGTCCTATATTCTTTGCAGTTGGTAGCTATGGCTTCTATGCTGTTCTTGCCCATAGATCTTACTATGGTACCAAGCACACTTCACTTTTAAATAATATGGATACGATCATAATAATGACAATGGAGACTTGCATCTGCTTCTCTCTCAATCAATTTAAGGTTAATTTTAAAACATTTGATAATTTTATATGTCTGCTGTTCTCAGAGTTTAAATAACTTTTCTGAATCTGGCTGTATTTACTGGGGACCATGTTAACTAGTGGTTAAGAACAGTTTAACATCTGGGATTCCAGGCCAGCTCTTCACTTACTGGATGTGACCTTGAGGTAAGTTCAATGAGATTATGAGTTCTCATTTTAAAATAAGCATAATAATATCTATTTAAATAGGCTGTTATAAGACATAAATGACATGATATATGTAAAACGCCTAACAGTATTTGGTACTTGGTGACCAACAGATAAATACTAGCTGCTATTGAACCTAAATCAACTGTTCAGAATTTACAAAGTAGACGGTAACTATCGCAGGGACAGAATTCCTCAGGAGACTTCCATAACTTCCTGGCTGTGGGAGGCCAGAAATTCTCTGGGAACTCCTAGAATGTTTGTTTCCAGATCTGATGAATTACAAGGCTTGTGAAAAATGCAAAAGTGAAAGCCATTAACTAACATCTGTAAAAATCATTACATATGAATGGGTAAAAATCTGGGGTCAGTTCTCTTTGGATCCCAACCATATTCCAGTTCTTCATGGGTAGTTTGTACGTTTATTTTGTACTTTTGCTTTGGGCTTTCTGTAGATCCTCTTTTTTTTAACATCAGTTAGTTCCCGTAGGGTCTCTTGATCAAACTTGCTCTCATTTGTTATTCATAGAAGTTGAAAACTTGATTATGAAGGGACAAATGCAACCTCAGTTAAAAGAAAGTACAAATTATTTGACCTAACAGTCAGAGGGAATGAGTGACTCTATGGTAAATTCTTTGTTTTCCTACTTGTTTATTTGTGGGCTGATTGGCTTACTGAAAACTGGGAAGACTACCCTCTCTAGTATTCCTCTTTAAAAAATTTTTTTTAGATTTTTAAACTTATTTTTAGAGAGAGGGGACGAGAGGGAGAAATAAAGGGAGAGAGACATCAATGTGTGGTTGCCTTTTGTGCATCCCCTGCTGGGGACCTGGCCCACAACCCAAGACATGTGCCTTGACTAGGAATGAACTGGCGACCCTTTGGTTTGCAGGACTGCACTCAACCCACTGAACCACACCCGCCAGGTCCAGTTTTCCTCTTGATTCTGTGCACTGCTCCTTCAGTCATCGAACAAACATGATTCTCATTCCAAGAAAAAAGAATTTGTAACAATGTATGATGATGAATAGTAACTAAATTTATTTTGGTGATCACTTCACAACACAAACAAATATCAAAGTATTATGTTCATTTGAGACTAATATAATGTTATATATTAACTATATCTCAATAAAAATAATAAATAAATAATCTAAACACAGAACGCAAAATTGAAAATATGTTTCAATGAGCCCTCATTGTAGTATAACACAACTACATAAAGTCACTGGGCAGAATTCTTAGAAAAATTTCACCACTAGGAATATAAAAAGCAAGGCCTAAATTTATACACCTGTGATCATTTGAAGTCTAAGGTTAAACTGAATATTTTTTATAAGTGAAACTCAGAGTTTACTATTGAATTCACTTACTAAAAACTTCTCGTCAATTTAAACTAGGCAGAGGTTTGCTGTGTTAAAAGGGCCAGGAAAACATAGGTAAAAATCATCAGCTTTCCTTCTAAAGGCACAAATTAACTTTCTAGCTCCCACTTTATAGCATGAGCCATATTTCCTGCCTATAATTTAATAAGCTAAGAGAGTAATAAAAAAATTTGAAGAGAGGCTGTGCTGGTGATTTTTAAAATGAAGCAAGCTGAAAGAAGGTCCTGTCAGATAAGAAAGCAGAATAAAAATAGATGGGATGTAGTGAAAACTGAAGTTACAGACAAAAACTAAATGAACTGCATAAATATAAGAAAAAACAAGTTTGAAAGAAGTTTGATTAAGTTGAAATAATCATGTAAGTTAGTGTGAAAAGACAAAACAGATTTTGAATCATTAAACTGGAGGCTAAAATGTTAAATATATTAATAATACCATTAAAATATAATCTCTAATTTAACGGCATGTTAGGATAACATAAACCAAATAGATGTGTGCGTATCAATGTGGTATTTGTTACATTAAAGTGATGATGCAAATTTAAAAGCTTTTCATACTCATGTGAAGCCAAATACATTTCTCCAAATAAAAAAGCTGCGAAGCTCAGACTGCTGCCACTGTCTCGGTGTTTTTGTGGGGCTTGCAGACGGGGGCTGCAGGGTTGACAGAGGAAACCCAGGCTGCTTCTCTGTGCCTCCCACAGCTGGCTCTGGTCACTGTTGTCCTGACCATGCAGAGACACCTGCTCAGTGAGGACAAAAACACCCTCCACTGTGAGCGCAGAGCCAAGGATTCCACTGCTGCAGCCCCGCCCAGCAGGGACAAGCACAGTGTGAAGCCGCATCAGTTTTACATCATTTTGGCCGCAGCAGAAGTCAGGCATTACTTTGGGAAAAAATTCATTACTCAGAGTCCATTTCACCTGATTCAAAAAATCTCTTCTGCCTGATCATAATCAGAGCTATGTGTTTCCCCAAATAATGTGGATGCAAAGCCTTTGGAAAAACTAGTTCTCATGTATTGATGGCAATCCTTCAAATGTTCAAAGCTGAGTCCAATATGGGTATTTTAACTGCACTTTGGAAGCAGAAATCAGCATCAAATAGTTAAAAAATGTTAACTAATATAAGAATATAAATGTTGCCATTGGTTTAAAACAGTTCTAACACAAACTTGCATTGCAAGAATTTTTAGTTTTATTGTAAAATCAACCGTTTTCATACTTTTAACCTTGAAAATGTCTCATTATGACTCTAATCCCAAATTATTGTTTTGATTTAATATATTGTTATTCTCTTATCACTTTAAGAGTTTCTTATTCTTAACTAAATGAACATAAGAAGATACATTAATTTTTGAAGCTCTAGTTACATATCACTATTTTTATGTGTTTTCTACAACAGACACCTCGACATTCCTTCCCCATCTGAAACATCTCACCTTAAACTGCCTATGCAGATCGCTTTCAGTCTCCTCCCGTCTCTGGGGTGTAATCAGTCACTAGGGAGGATGCTGCCCTCCCTGCTTATTTTCTTCTAGATATCACAGTGTTACCAGGTCTCCCTTTTAAAATATTATGGAGCTCGGTTTGGAAGAAAATGATACCATTTGTAGCTATTACTGGGAAAGTTTGTCATCACTTCTGTTGTAGTTCTCCTGGTTATTTCACATCTTGGCAGTGGTTCGTGCTGCAAAGAACATAAGTAATGGAATTGAACTCTCCCCAGTACTCCTAAGAACTTATTTTCATTCTGAAACTTCCTCCCTCAGATTTCATCCTCCCAAAGCCTCTTCTGGCCTGTATTCTGTGAGACAATGCACAGGAAATGTTTGTCATAATGCAAATGCATTTAAAGGTACAAACTGGTGTGGCAGAGATATTAAAGGGTCTCATTCATTAGCTAATGTGCCACAATGGGATGACGCTGTAAGTAGTCTCTGGAATACACAGTGTTAGAGAAATTTACAGCCAGTCTAGCAAGAGGATGTGTTGGACATCTAGCTGGGAGCTATGTGCAGACCTGATACAGAGGTGGAGAAGGGTAGACTCCCATAACATCCCTCACAAGGAACAGCTTGGGGGAAAACACACCTTTGTACAGAAGTTAGATGTCCATCACCGGAGGCTGCATTCCCGAACTTGAATGAGAGAGAAAATATTTGTGACAATTAAAGTTTCTCAAATAACTCCTGACATTGCAGAATTCTAAAATATATTCAATTACTTCCACAGAAGTTGCTCTTTCTTAACAAAACTGTAATTTCCTAAACTAACTGTTGGCACACAGAATGACTGTGTGAAATGCAAGTCAAAATGCAGGGAAATCCTCCAAGTACATTAAGGAAAAACATAGAACTGATTTTAAAGCTATAGAATAATAAGCATTTACTATGTATGTGTCAGCCACTGTTCTCAACACTTTCTACATTTTAACATATTTAGTCCTTCCAAGAAGTATATGAGCTGCGTTTTACTATAAATACCATTTTTCAGACGCAGAAACCCAAACACAGAAACCAGCTTACGATCACAGAGAACAAATGAGTGAAGCCCAAGGGTTCGGGCTCCAAAGCTGGGCTCATCAGCACTCCACTACATTGCCTCTGAAGACCTTTCATTGTTCTTTTACATGTTCAAGAGCACAATATTGACATCTTATGTATCCAAGAGGAACAAGAGCAAGACATTTCTTGAATTAACATTGATTCTCCAGATCCATCAATGAGAACACACAGAGTCAATAATCAGCGCTGGGTAAAGAAAATCAAAAGGACACAAGCAAACATGACATAATAACAAAAAATACAACTTTAAATTGCCACTCAGGGCTAAGCATATGAGCAGAGCCAGAGAAAAGACCCAACAAATTATTTCAATGTACATAATTCTTAAGGGAAAAATATCGGTGGAGAAAAAAATCTGGCTTTAGCTTTCTGATAAAGTCTTGGAAGTCTGAAACCCTCTGCTGCATGAGTAAACAATAAATAAATTTACTAAAGATGCCAACTGATGTGCTATGTTTAAAGATAAATTTCAAATGTTTAACTCGGGCCTAAGCACACAGACTCAAAATCATTCGGACATTGCAGATATATCTGTCCTAAAAAAGTCATAATATTCTAGGACAGAAAATGCAGCTGCATAATCATATACTTTAAATATACTAGATTGGCTATGATACCAATATAATGATTCTTATGTTTACTCACTGTATCTCTAATCCTATGGTAAGATCAATGCTGTCAGTTTCAAGTCAAAGCTTGTCAAAATAACTGGCTTTTAATCAAAGACCATGAAGTATTCCACTAGGAATTGTCTTAGTCTAAATGCTGAATGAATGTATTTTTTAAAACTCAATACACGAGGAAGGCTATTTCACTCTGTCTTAGCAAATTAATCCTCACGCAATCAGTGCATGAGGCAGTTGGTTCAGAGTCACGAATCCAGCTCCCAGAAAAATGCTTGACACACACAGTGAGTAATTGACCAGTATTTCTTGTATGAATGAGTAATTAAGTGTCTCTGACCACTAAAGCAAAAAAAAAAGCAGAGTGGGTTTTCCTTGAACTAATGGCATAAGAATTTGGGTTACTTGCTCAACTTCCTGCTGAAAGGTAGCAGAATATGCCACTTCCAAGGCGTGCCACTTGAGCATATGGACTACTTGGAGCTGAAGGCTGTTCAGACGAAGGAGGTATAAGAAAAGCTCTGTGCCCTCCCCGATTTGCCTAAAAGCAGGACATACATTTGTAAGCATGTCCCCACACCCCTCTTCCCCCCAAAAGGCAGAAGTTAGTCCCCAGAGACAATTCTAGACCTTTATCAGTGCAGAGACAGCACCCTAACAGACTTTACCAACTACGCCTTATCTCACATAAATTTCTGCCTACACTTACCTCCCCACAATTTGTCACCCTAGAAACTCAAAGTCCTTTTCCTTTGTCCTGTCACTTCTTTACAAACTTATTTTCTTATGTTAAGAGGCTGCACAAGTCCAGTTTTCAGCCTCCCCTTTGAGTTGCTCATTACTTACTTCCACGTGCATGTGTGATACGCCTGTTTGTAAACTTCTGCTTTTCTCTCGTTAATCTGTTTTTGTCCATCTTATTTGCAGGGCCCTGGGCAATGAATCTAAATGGGCAGAAGAAACAGAAATGTTTTCCTTTCTCACACTATTAAAGTGAAATGTAAAAAGGGGGGAAGAGGATCCCATCAGCACTAGAAAATATAATAAAATAGACCAATCATTTGTAAGAAACCAGTGTTTTACTCTATTACATAATTAAGTTGATAGACACACATGATGAATTGCTGTTATGGAAGGCTAAATGTCTTCAGCCAGGACCAGACCTCTCTCATAGTCCCCAACTCAGGGACAATGAAAGTGCATTGACTGGAGGTAGATCGGAACAGCTGGAAACGCCATTCCTCAATTCTTTTTGCTTCTGAAACCATGGGGCATCCGAATTGTACCTTCAATGTGCTGGGGCCACGGACCTTCCTTCCTAAGTGGATAGGAAACCAGGGCTGAGAAGACAGGGTAGAGGCGGCAGAAAAGACTGCACTGCGCACACTCAGAGGGGGTGCCAGCTGGCTTAGTGCAGGATTATTTGTGTCTAGACAAAGGTACTTCCCTAAAGATTCGTAGTCTTCTCCACTTGTACAATTTTGAAATTCTGAATACCAGAAATTTCAGTATCTTGGCAGTGGTAGAGTAAAGCTCAGAGTATTTCCTGTTCTTTCCAGATCTACACCATGCTGTGTTGGCACAGTAGGAGAATTTTCTCTCGGGCCTAGAAATGCATTGGCTTTTCTACATTTTCTAAAGCAGGTATTTTCTTTTTTTTTTTTCCTTTTGGAAAGGGTCATTTATTTTTAAGGTTTTATTAATTTATTTTTAATATTTTATTTATTTATTTTTAGAGAAAGGGGAAGGGAAGGAAAACGAAATGAAGAGAAACATCAATGTGTGGTTGCCTCTCATGTGCGCCCTACTGGCAACTTGGCCTGCAACCCAGGCATGTGCCCTGACTGGGAAGCAAACCCGCGACCCTTCGTTTCATGCAGTCCAGCACTCAATCCACTGAGCCACACCAGCCAGGGCTAAAGCAGTCATTTTCAAAAAAGGGAGGAACTACCCCTTTGGTGGGGATAAATGGGGATGTGTAGAACTTTATGGGTTACCAGTGAGATGCTGCTTATATTTTATATGGGAAGTAGGGATGCTAGGTGTCCCGTGGTATGGAACAGCCCAACACAGCAAAAGTAATCTACCCAAAATAACAATAGTGCTTCTGTTGAGAAACCTCAACAGGAGTGTAAGTCATTAATTGAAATGTCACACAGAAACTCTCAATGCCAAATAAAAAAGAACAAAGTCTAGTTATTGAAGTAAGTAATTTTGGTGGGATGCCCATAAACACCACAAAGAATACAAAGAGGCTCACTATCACCAACTGTTAATTAACATTGTTCCTAAAATTCTGACTATGCACAAGGACAGGAAACAGAAGAATTCCTTAAAAATTGTTAGAAATCATCAACGTTTTGAACTGCCTAGACACTGAATTCAGTTAATGGTTGTTCTATGAGCTAATAACAATATGAAAATCAAATAATGTTATAATTCACAATAACAACAATACAAAATGCCTGAGAACAACCTTGATTAGGAAAGTTTTGTAGGTGTAGAAAATAACAGAAAGAACAATCGAATAATGGAAGATATCATTGTCCAGGTTGCAAAAATAAATAATTGCAAAGTCATGTGTTCTTTAACAGACGATTTATTGCAGGTATTGTAGCTATTGCAGTTCTAATCTATAATCTTTTTTATGATTATGTTCTTACTTTACAAAATTATTGTGGCATATACCTGAGAGAATAAGTCGAAAATGTAATGAATTTATCAGATCTTTGTCTGTGGTTTCTGGAAGGAAGCCTCTAAGTCCTAGACACTTTCTGAGTGATAGATATGTCTCTGTTATTCATGCTGGACCCACTGACCTCACCTGAGTTATGCTAATGAGGCAACTCATGGAGGACCCGCAGGTAACTTCAGCATGGGAGCTGGTCATACCAGAGAGACCAACCATGTGATTAGGAGGTTGAGGCTTTGAGCCTGGATCTCATCTTAATATCACCTTGATCTCACCTTGATCTCCTGACCTCTGAAAAGGGGAGGAGTGGTCAATGATTTGATCAACCATTCCTGTCTGATGAAAATCCAGTAAAAACTCTGGACACCTGAAGCGTGGATGAGGTCCCCTGGCTGGCCAGCTCCCTTTGTTGGTTATCATACATCGATGTACCAAAAACGTTACATGCCCTAAAGATATGGAAATGTCACTGTCAGGACCCTTCCAGACCTTGCTCATCTCTCCTTCTGGCTGATTCTTATTTCTAACTTTTACATTAAACTTATAATCATATCTATGGCATTTTCCTGAGTCGTGTGAGTCATTCCATTGAATTATTGAACCCAAGGGCATCATGGGAACCCACAAATTTATAGTTGATCATAAATACAGGTGGCCTGAGAACTCTGGTGTTGGTGACTTGTGTCTGAAGCGAGTAACGTCTTGTAGAGAACTGTGACCTTTACCTGTGAAATTTGTGCTATTTGTACTGTCAGAATTGCACTGCAGAAATAATAGCAAATGAAATTTTTAGCTCAGGCAAAAAAATCATTTATACCTTACAGAGGGAAGAATCTATATTTTTGCCATTGATTTGTCTGTTTATTTTGCAAGACTTTACTTCAAAGGAGGAATTCCAAACTAGTATTCCCTTGTTTTAAAGATAATTGTCCATAGGTTGTTAGTTATCCTGCACATTTGTTGAGCAAAAGTTACCTTGGTTCTGAACTACCCTGGATATTTGTTCAGCAAACAGCCTTGGAAAATAGAAATAGTGTTTCGCAGTAGAGTAGAAAGGAGGTATATTTGCCCTGGCCAGTGTGGCTCACTTGATTGGAGCATTCCATTCTTGGTCTGGGCACATGCCTGAACTGCAGGTTTGGTCCCCAGCTGAGGTGCTTGAGAGAGGCAACCAGTCGATGTTTCTTTCCCTCTCTCTCTCCCTCCCCTTCTCTCTAAAATCAGTAAGTGTGTTCTTGGGTGGGGATAAAATAAAAGAAAAGTAGGCATGCTTACTGTTTATAATAGAGAGTTTCTCTGAGCTCGAGGTTTCTTCCTGACAATGGAACTTGCTCTGTGTACAAGGGTCACTTAACCTTTTCATATTTTCTTGTGGGAATCGTGGCTCAGAGAATGGTTACAAAATAATATTGGTACTCTGTCTATTGATATGGGTAACAAAACCCATGAGTAACAAAATCTTTTCTCTCAGTCCCAAAACTCTTGTACCTTCCACAAGCATCCATGAAACTGTGACAGGCTAATTTTCTAGTTTTCATGTACGGTAAAATCGCCAACAACATCGTCTTCTTGCACCTGTCCTAACACAGGATTTCTGGCAAAGCATTGTAACTACTCCAGCCCTATCTTCCACCTCAGGAACAAATATAAATATAGACTCAGGTACATATACTCTGGTCATATTTCAGGGAGATAAAACTAATTAAGAATATTTCCTAAAGAGTGGCACACAAAACACTGGGAAAATTTAGTGAAAGTGATTGTAAATGTTAGATTCATATGAATTTATAAACTGAAAAGTAAGAGAAATGGGAATTGTATTATGTGATGTCTTGGTCTAGAGGGGGGCTGGATAACAAATATTGAGCAACTTGAGTTAGCTTAATCGAAAAATCAAAAAATATATGAATGAATGAACCATAAACTTATATCTAGGTATTTATAAGTAGGGACAGAAGTAAGTAGATGATAGATAGCTAGATGGATGGCAGGTAGATGATAGATAGATAGATAGATAGATAGATAGATAGATAGATAGATAGATAGATAGACAGACACTACATAAATGGTATTTTCTAAAACCTAAAGACAGCAATGTAGCTGGAAAACAGAGAGAATCAGGGATCAAGAAATAAGTAACTTTAGGAACCTTCTCCATCCTCCCTCTCAAAACTGGCTCTCTGCTTCATTCACATAACACATTATGACCATAGTATAGTTCTGGTCCCACACAAAAATGAACTGTCCCTCCTAGAAGCCCAACTCCCACCACCCTCCTAGAAGCCCAACTCCCACCAACCAGTCTTTGATCTAATTCACTCTGCTGGGAATTAGAAGCAAGAAAAACAAATGTAGCTACTGAGAGCCTGCTGTAATGATGAGTGTCAGTTCTGAGGGAAGAGGGGTTAAGCAGACACTTCAATAGGTGTGTAGCGGAGTGAGTAATTTCACAAACTGAATAGGATGACTGACTGTCCCAAGAGACAGGGTGCATGGAAAGCACATCTCATACACTTCAAGGCCATGTGCTTACTAATTTGCATATTTCCCATGGATTCGGGACTCAAATAAATACACGCTATTCAGATAGGAATAGAAGGGATATAATTCCTTGTATTCATTTGGTGGGAAGTAAAAATCCAGATAAGTATGTTAACTCAAGATTTCTCAAAGCAAGTACTATAAATAAAATGGTAGTCTGTGCTCATTCAGATTTTGGAAAATGTAAAGTAAAATACCTTAAAAACCTTTTTTCATGCAAATATCTCACATCCTTAATATACAGAATGCTCATAAAAAGTCTCCAAGAGAGGAATTTAGTGTGAAAGACTTTACTAAACATATTTAACCATTTTTCAGTGGACCAACTCAGGCTAACTAGCTGTATGCCAACTATGGAGGACTTTTCTGGATATATTTGAATATCGTTGCACAGCTCCTTGGACAACCTTTAATAAAATCCTGTGCTTTAACTAATATGTGTCATGTTCTTATGTTGTTCTAATTTTAACACCACTAGCCATATGCAGAAGAAGTAGTATGTTTCATATTATGAGGTCTGTTCAGAAAGTCTAACATAGTGAGAACTGTTGACATCAATGTAACCTGGCAGCCAAGGAGAGTGGACTGGAATGCACATGTGTGAACAATGACGACTTCACTGTAACTGGTCAGTGAAGGCGGTAGATACCATTGAGTGAGCATGTGAGTTGTGTGGCCATCCCGTACAAAATGACTGAGTGAGTAGTGCAATGAATCTGCATCAAATTTTGCATTAAGCTTGAACATTCTTCCATGGAAACTATTTGGATGATTCAGAAGGCTGCAGCTATGGGCAACTGGTAAGTAGTAGCTTATCACCATAAGGTGCCCACTCACGAGTCACGTCTTGTGTAGAGATTTTTGGAGAAACATCAAATCACCCAAGTGTTTCAGCACCCTTACAGCTCAGATTTGGAGCTCTGGGACTCCTGACTATTCCCAAAACTAAAATCACCTATAAAAGAGAAGAGATTTCTGACCATTGATGAGATTCACGAAAATACAACAGGGCAGCTGATGGTGAATGGTAGAACTGTGTGAGATCCCAAGGTGCCTACTTTGAAGGGGGCTGAGGAATCATTGTCCCATGTACAACATTTCTTGTATCATATCTTCTTCAATAAATTTCTCTACTTTTCATATTATATGGCTGGATACCTTCTGGACAGACTATATTATATATATGCACACATATAAAATATACATATATTATTATACATAATATATATGGACCCAACTCACATAATTGTGTAGGCTTGGTAAATCCAAATTCCACAGAACAGTCCTCAGACTGGAGGCCCAAGGAAGTGTTGGGGCTGGAGTCCGAAGGACACCAGCTAGTGGAATTCCCTCTTGCTCAGCAGGGGTAGAAGGGTTCTTCCTGGTCTCTGTTCTAGTGAGGACTTTGACCAATTGGAGGAGTCACACTCACTTTATGGAAGGTAATCTACTTTACTGAAAGTCCACCAATTTAAATGTTAATCTCATTCCAAAAACACCCTCACAGAAACATTTCACTGAGCAGTGTTTGACCAAATATCTGGCATCCCGACCCAGCCAGCTTGACACCTGCAGTTACCATCACAGCATGAATGAACTCTTCCTTCTGGCAGGAAGGCTCCCATACCCTGACATTCTGATCAAGCAAGGGCTCCTGGGGCAATCCAGGGTTCAAAAGTTAATAAAATATAAAATCTTAATTTTTTAGATTTTAATATCAGGGAGATATATAGATTCCAGGTTACATTGATGTCAACAGTTCTCACTGTGTTAGACTTTCTGAACAGACCTCATAATATGAAACATACTACTTCTTCTGCATATGGCTAGTGGTGTTAAAATTAGAACAAGATAAGAACATGACACATATTAGTTAAAGCACAGGATTTTATTAAAGGTTGTCCAAGGAGCTGTGCAATGATATTCAAATATATCCGGAAAAGTCCTCCGTAGGTGGCATACAGCTAGTTAGCCTGAGTTGGTCCACTGAAAAATGGTTAAATTGTTTAGTAAAATCTTTCACACTAAATTCCTCTCTTGGAGACTTTTTATGAGCATTCTGTATATTAAGGATGTGAGATATTTGCATGAAAAAAGGTTTTTAAGGTATTTTACTTTACATGTTCCAAAATCTGAATGAGCACAGACTACCATTTTATTTATAGTACTTGCTTTGAGAAATCTTGAGTTAACATATTTATCTGGATTTTTACTTCCCACCAAATGAATACAAGGAATTATATCCCTTCTATTCCTATCTGAATAGCGTGTATTTATTTGAGTCCCGAATCCATGGGAAATATGCAAATTAGTAAGCACATGGCCTTGAAGTGTATGAGATGTGCTTTTCATGCATCCTGTCTCTTGGGACAGTCATTCATCCTATTCAGTTTGTGAAATTACTCTACTACATGTTAGATATATAATGTATGTAATTATGGTAATATAGTTTCAAAATTTTAGTCCATGAGCATATAGGGAGAATAAATGGCATCAAAAAATGCCATTAAAACTTTTAATTTAATTTAAATTTTAAAAGATGAAGTTCTAATTTTTAGAGAAATTGTTTTCATGTATAAATGACATATAACATTGCATTGGCTTTAGGGGTACAACATAATGCTTTGATGTATGTATATATTGTAAAATGATTAGCACAGTAAGTTTTGTTTACACCCATCACCAAACATAGTTACAAAATTTTTTTCTAATGACAACTTTTAATATTTCCTCTCTAAGCAAGTTGCAAAGATAAAACTCAGCATTATTAAGTGTAGTTAAAAATCGTGCTGCGCATTATGTCTTCAGGACTCACTTATCACTGATAGTTTGTACCTTTTGAGCACTAAGTATTTTTTTGAGATTTTAATTTATTTATTTTTAGAGGGGAAGGGAAGGAGAGAGGGAGAGAAACATCAATGTATGGTTGCCTCTCATGTGTCCCCTGCTGGGAACTGGCCTGCAAGCCAGGCATGTGCCCTGACTGGGAATCAAACTACTACTGTCTGGTTCGCAGGCCCACGCTCGATCCACTGAGCTACATCAGCCAGGGCAGTATTTTTAAAATACATCTAAAATTTGTGTAATTTTATCTTACAGTAAGAATGAATCATCTTTTAATGTTCCATGGTATTTTCTTCCTAAATGATGCAGGGATTCTTAAAAAGCAGCACTGGTATATGTAAATAAGGTATGCCTTACTTTAGACAATTTGGTAAAATAAGATCTTTAGTTTTCAATTTCCGTCATCATTCCAAATTTTCTTTTTCTATTCATTTATTTTTTTCATCTTTACTTGGCAGCCATTATGTACACTTTGCTTTCAAGTTTCTTAGAACCCAATGGCTCGGTCAAATAATGATCCGGAAAGCCATTTAACTCATGGGAAACTCACTTCTCTATGAAATAAAATGGCATCTTTTATGACATGTAAGATGTCCTACTGAGTATTTCATCCATTGTATTTTTTAACAAAGGTCTTCAAAGAAATCTAAGATTCATTTATATTTGACCAATATATATTTTTTCTGCTCTGTATTTTGGGTCAGGAAGGATCTAATATTTAAATTCTCTAGCAAGAGAATATGCATGTACTTTACACAATTCATTTTTAACAAGCTCAATTTTATATTTATTAGGATTTCATTCTGAGAAACAGCTGATGTCGTGACTTGCTTTGTCCACAATGGTGATTCAGTTTCACCTTTGTGTGTATACACAATAGTGGGGAAAGTGGACAGTTTTGGTTTACCTTTGGTCTCCTAGAATTTCATTGTAATAGTTTTGTTTGGCATCTGAAGTCTATGTAAGTCCCAGTTTATATTTCCCTTTCAACTGAATAATTACTAGTCACCACATTTCCACAGTCCCTGCCAACATTTTTTCCTTTCAGTGGTACTGGAAAGTAATTTTTGTTCTGATTATGTTTGTTTGCCAAGGACATTTGTTACTAAGACTTGATAAAGGCTCTGATTGGGCCACATTTTCTTCAACTGGTTTCACTGATTCCAGACCTTGACCAACCAACCTAATTGGTTTGTTTAAATTCAGAATTCTGGTTTTAACCCATCCCCACTATGCGTTTTAATGATCTGGAAAGTTTTACAGATTATTTCGATAACCAACTACAAAATCTTTTGAAAACCAAAAGTGCAGCCAAAATAACTTTACTTTTGAGGAGCATAGCTTATGTTAAAAGCTCAGGTTGTTGGGCCAGACTTATGGGTTTGAGTCCTGGCCTCACCATTCACTAACTTCTTTGTGCCCTTGTTGCCTCATATTATAAATGAGCAAGCTAAGAGTTAACTTAAAAGGTTCCCTTTAAAGTTAGGTAACTATTAGCAATAACTATTACTCATCGCATTGTACAAGATAAGTGCTGAGTGTTTGTTATGGAGAACTAGGTTCACTCTGTCTTGGGAATAAGTAGTTCTAAAAATCAAATCAACACTTGGCTATTCCATAAACTCTGTGGTAGGCTGGTTGGATTAGTCAATGAGATGCTGCAGTCCCCATGCAGACACTCCTTTATATTTAGAAATTTTAATTTAGATGCATTAAATAAGCTTAGTGCTTCTTCTAGGAATAAATATTAATTAATTTATTATTAATTTATAAAACACAACCTTACATGTCTCTACATATTCACATAAAGTGACAGCTTACTCTCAAAAAGTATTAGCTCAAAATACCACATTTCACTAATTTAAAAACACATTTTTTTCCATTTTAACATCTTTGACATTAGGATGCATTTTACAATCTGTGATTGTAAATTAGGGTCACAGTCAACCTGGCCTTGCCTAAACATTCTAGACCTCAGTCCTAGCTCTCATATTTTCTTCTCTTCAGTTGAGTTAAATGCCTGATCAATAGTACATATGTTGAGTCTAGCTGCTTTTTAAGATATCTTCTAAAAGATTACAGTATAACTCAGCATTAAAACACAAAGGTTAGTGTGTCTACAGGAGAACATGGAAATAGAGCAGTTTGATGATAAAGAAGCACATATTCATCTTCATATTTTTTCTTGCAAAACAACAATCAAGTATTTTATGAGACCTAAGAAAGGATGATATGAATATAAAAAAGATACAACACAACTTTTTTCAAAAATATGTGCTATTATGCACATATTTACTTTCTAGTAAGGTCAGTTGTTTAGAGGAGAAAATGGGAAATTATATTGGAGAAATCTTTTTAAAAATTACCCTGCCCTCAACACTCTTGATAAAAGTGTTAGGTACTTGGTGTTGGGCAATACTGTGTGGAGTAGCACAGATATCAACAACACTAAACTGAAGAGGGAATAACTGAAGCCAGAAATGTTGGACTCTGACTGTGATGAAGTTTGAGAAATTCCTCCATTATTTACTACATTAATATATTCGTATTTATACCTAAACATGAGTGGTCCATGATCCCTTAAAATTATGTAAAAGTCTAAAAGAGTTCTTTCAGTAAATATAAAATAAAAAATCTAAAGTGTTATACCCTTTAACTTAGTTTAACTGTATAGCTTAACTGTCAGCATTTTCTTCTTTTCTGCTTTATTATACAATAATATAAATGAAATTGAAGGAATCATATTTGATGAAATATAATAAGTATAAATAACAGTACTTCTCAAACTAAGTTCTTTTAATTTCTGATCTGTCACAGATATTTTGTAAAGTACAAGAAAATGAAATTAAAAAGACAAGAATATAGCTAAATTAGGTACAACAAAGGTAAAATTGCTTTGTCAAATTGTTCTAAAAGTTTCCCATTGCTTACTCTTACTTTCTAAACATCTTGCCCACACTTTAAGCAGTACTGATCTTTGCTACTCTGGAAGTGAATTAATCACTGAACTGTAAAATATGTATTTTCAGAAAGAGATGTACCTTAGATTTTTTTCTTAAACATATCAATATCATCTCTTATATGTGATTGAACTTTACAATTTATAAAACAGTTGCACCAAAGCCGCCTTCCAGGCAGGTTGGCTGCATGAATTCAGGCTTTGGTGCATATCTTCTACATTCAACACCTATGCAGACAAGTAACAGAGAGATTAAAAAACATAGTCCATCTCACAGACAAGATCAGCATTTTGATTGGTTAGAAATGCAAAACAAAGAGCAGGAACAAAGCCATTCCCAGCAATGGCAATCGAGAGTGCAGCCTAGGCAGTGAAGGTATCAAGCAATGCACCAGGCAAATAGGCAACAGAAATACCTGTTCCTCAAAGCCAGAGGCTGGAATGAGGCTCTGTATGCATGAAATGTTGGCTTTACAAAAAAGTGTTCTGGCTCAAATGCTGTAAGAGTCTGGGTGAGAAGGCAAGACACCATGTTATGACCAGGTGCTGGATCATGCCCCCTGCTAGTTCGTGTGTGGAACTGCAATATCCTCACCTATCGTAGTGCTTTTATGGACCTCAGGTCAAGTCATTCTCACAATTGCCCTAAGAGGAAACTGGGTATGTATTTTTACTCCTATTTTACAAATGAAAAAAATGGAGGTTCAACGTGGTTACCTAGTATCATGAAGCATTCAAGCAAATATCAGAATCATGAATGACTACTAGCTTTGTGCTATGCCCAATCTACTGTGAATCTGAACAACACAGTTTGAGATATACAGTGGTGTATAGTTAAAATTTTTTTAATTGTTAGTAAAAGGCTTGTTCTTTATTGGCAAGTTCAAGTTTTTAAATTAAAGCTGAATAAAGCATTACAATTTGTGGCTTTTGTAATAATTTTCTCCGCTGTAGCAAGGGGTGTCATTTTTTTATCCTCACCCAAGGACATTTTTTAATTACTTTTAGAGAAGGAAGAAGAGGGGGTGGAGAGAGAAACATTAAGGTGAAACATTGGTTGGTTGCTTTACTGTAAAGGTCCCTCGTGGGCATGGAACCCACAACCTAGATACACTTACGTGCCCCGACTGAAACCAAACCCTCAGCCTTTCGGTACACTGTACAATGCTCCAAACAACTGAGCCACAGCAGCCAGGGTGGACGGCAGCTTTCCAATAACATTTTAATGGTGGAGGACGCATGAGCATTTGCCTATTAAAATTTAGCCTATTGGTTCCATTACCAAACTCTAATAAGAGGAGAGAGAGAATCTTCAGGAAAGATCAAGAGAGGATCTTCTCTTATCTCTTAAAGATAAGAGAAGTGGGGAGAAATTTTATTAAGTGGGGGGAAATCAGCAACAACCTGATCTAAAGCCTGGAAAGGAATTTTTAGAAGTTTGAGAAAATCCATTGACATACATATGCCTGGATACATCCTGAAATTCTTTGAGTCCCAATTTTATATAACTTTATTTCCTCTAATTAACATTGCACATGAGATTATGAATAAATGTGATTTAATTCTAATGCACTATGTAAATCAAGTCATAAAGCAGGAAAAAAGACATTTGTCAGATCTTTTAACCTGATTTTTTTTTTAATTCAGAAGCCCTAGGCTACATCAAAGAGAGAATCTCTGAAACCAAAGTACCAAACAGGCAGTTTGCAGGACAACCTTGAGCAGACACAGAAATTAGCACAGAAAACAGTCATTACATCAGCATGAGAATCCTGTAAAGGGAAGCCACCCTTACCTGCCCAAGTTCCTAATGAAGCTCTCTTTGAATTAGCCTTACCCCTAGCATCTGCCCATTGTCTGTTGGCAAATAAGAAAAGTTCTGGTCTTCTAGTCTCTCTTTCTCCAACCTCACCAATTGCTTTGTTGACCAAGTAACACAGTACAGTAAAGAATATATTGAAATTCTAAATTGCCTAAAATTATATTACTTCTTAAAAATTATAGAAAATGTTATCATTTTTAGTTTAAAAAAAGTAAATATACAGGGTCCAGCAGAAGTAAGGGCTGCTTGAGTGTGGTTGGTAGGGTAATAATATGGTATAATAACTTATAGTTTTAATTTAAACATTTCATGTAAGATGTCATATGGTGTGCTGGAGTGTGATATTGTTACAGTAAAGAATCGCATGCTTATGATTTTGTAATAAAAGATTCTGTAATAAAGAAGGGGTGTTATTTGTGCTAGAACTGTTTGTTTTTCTTTTATTGTTATTTGATGCTTTTTCATTGCTCTTCCCACCAGACATTAAAAGCTTTATTATAATATTAAGCTTTAGGTGTGTTTATATGTACACACTTCTTGAATACATGTTCTGTTTCACTTGGCCTTAATCATCACTTGGTATATAATTGCTTGTTTGCACTTCGAGGATAAGAGAAGTTATATGACCATTTCAGTGCATACGCTGTAAGGGTTGGAAATGATCACATCTTGATTCCACGCACTGTGGGTAAGATACTAGACATGCTTCATCCATCTTCTTCAAAAGCAATCTGGAACATTGCCCTTAACCCTGAAATCCATTAGGAAAAGGATTCCACACATATTAGCTCACTTTCAAAGGGTTTATGCTACAGCATAGTCTGTTCCTTTGGAGGTTATGAGGTAGAGTAAATAATGAAGAGACTATTGAAATGTATATGAGTTTATATCTTAGCAATTAAGAATATTCCAAAATGAACCATAAAATGCTTATGATTTAGATTTTTAGTCAACACGTATGAGTTTCTTCTTTTAATCTCTAAATGGGAATTCACCACCTCATTTAAGAGATAGAAAAGTGTTTATTTTCTTTGATTTTGTTGCTCTTCATACCATGTAGCTTTTCACAGAATCTTTGTGAGTGGAGCCCATTTTCAATTCCATTTGGCAAGTATCCTTACAGACCAGATTCTGGAAAAAAAAAAGGATTAGGTCAGTTATAACATAGGGTTATACCCAAATAATGGTTGATATTAATGTGTTTCTAACTATTTAAGTATCAAAGTGTTGCTTGAAATCTCTCTTCAAGTAAAAGAGAGACTTGGCCAGGGCTCACTCACTGCTAGACACTTCTGACTGGAAATGGTGTCTACATCCTTACGGAGGTTACCCAGCTCCAGATGAGCTACTCATTGCAGTGTGCAGTTATTTATTTATGGTTTGGTAGTTGGCACATGCGCCTGGATTCAGGACTCCTACTGCTTTGAGAAGCACAGTGTCAGCTGACATTTATACATATATCCTTATTATTTCATGTATTTGAAAGAGAAACTCAAAAAACCCTTTGCCAGAACTTTTAACCTGATTGTTTTTAAAATTCAGGAGTTCTAAGCTACATCTGAGAAGGAGCCCCTGATTCATATACAGGAATTCATGAATTGAGGTGTTTTATTAGTAAGTGCTTGTTGAAGACCTTGTATGTCAAATACTGTTTTTGATGCTAGTGATAAGAATGATAAGGCACGATGCATACTTCCAAGGCTCATAAGTAATTTAGAAGAAAGGGCCACAAAAACAAGTGTTGACCCAGAGAAGGGACATACCTGTTAAGAAGAGCTGCTGATAGCCAATTGGGCTGAAATTCATAAATAGAGCCTAGCAGCCATTGTTAAACAGGAGCCTCTCATACAAACCATGCTTCAGGGAGAAGCCTGCACTAAACTGCCTGCTGCGTCTGAAGTGTTGGACGGCCTGCCTGCAATAGCTCTACCACCTGGGCCAGCCCTAGGAGTTCCTGGAATCAGGCTTCAACCAATAGGTCTGAGACTTTTCCCATCCAATAAGAGTTAGCATATTTACTGAACAATCAGAGTGACTCTATTCTGACCAATCCAGACAGTGCTTTTCGGACCAATTTGCACAGGGACAGACCAATCAGAAACCAGAGGTGGGGATGTCCCTATACATAATTTGGCTCTGCTGGGGCTCTAGGAGCACACTTTGAGTTTCCATTAAAGGCTGTTACCCGACTGGAGCTGCTGCAGCGCAAGAGTAGCGCTGTCTCACTAGACTGCAACTCTGACACAGGGACTGGACACCCCAGCTGTAACGCCGGACTTCTCTCCGGAGCCACTTCACAGCCATGGTGTTCCACAGAAGGGCTGTTCTACAGCCGCAAATTGAACTGTTTGTACTAAATAAAGTCTCTCTCCCTCACCAGTCCCGAAATCGAGACTCCTTTTGGCATTGAATTGGCAACAATGACCTTCGGTTGACACAAGTAAATGCAACAAAGCCTGTAGGTGCTATGGTGGAAATCTATGTGGAGTAAAACAGGTTTGTAAAAGAGGGAGCAATGCCAGTTGGGTGGGATGGCAGGGAGCCGGGATGCTGGTCAGGGCAGAAGATGAGGCCAGAAGTAGGTAGAGGCTAGAGATGAGGCTAGAGAAGGTACTGATGTTTATCAGGAAGTAAAGGTTGTGCCGTCAAAGCACAGTGGTGGGAAGCAGCATCAGGAACGTTAGAAAAATTCAGGGTACTTCGTTGTTATATATGCATAAGATACAAGAAGAGCTGGGCTCAGTGAGTACGAAGCTAAAGAAGAGAGCATGAGCCAGATCACAGAGCCTTGTGTATCAGGTTGATGTTAAACCAAATCCTGGGAACTCACAGAAACAAAGTAGAGTGGGGGTTGCCACGGTCTGGGGGAGAGGCAGATGGGGGGTTGCTGGCCAAAGAGCACAAACCTCCCATTATAAGAGGAATACCTCCTGAGGATTTCTGTGCATTATGGTGACTAGAGTTGCCAAGCCTACTGTACTGTATGATGCTGAGAGAGTAAATCTTATGTTAGCACCACAAAAAAAATTATAACTAGGTGAGGTGATGGAGCTAACGAACCTTACCGTGATCATTATTTTGCAATAGTGTATATATCAAATCATCACACTGTACATCTCACACTTACGAAATGTTATATGTTAATTGCATAGCAATAAAGTTGGGGAAAATCTTGTCAATAAAAGGATAAAGCCTAAAAGTATTAGGATATCATCCGATTTGAATCGTATGGTGAAAACTGCAGGCACTGTGAGGACAAACTGGGAAGGAGTGCGATGAGGGACAGAGACTGCACGGCC
Organism: Artibeus jamaicensis; assembly: GCF_021234435.1. Classification (NCBI taxonomy): domain Eukaryota; kingdom Metazoa; phylum Chordata; class Mammalia; order Chiroptera; family Phyllostomidae; genus Artibeus; species Artibeus jamaicensis. The sequence continues at coordinate 28,544,307 of NW_026522046.1, read as the reverse complement.
AAGTCTAAGGAAAGGTGGTAAAACTCTGAATGGAGGCAGTGATGGCTGGCGTGGAGAAAGTGACAGAGAGGAGATACATTAAGGATGCAGAATACAAAGGACTTGACCACAGACTGAAAGAATCATTGGATGGATGGATGGATGGATGGATGGGCAGGTGGATCAATCGATGCTTTACTGATCCATTCTCTACGTCTTATTATCAATAGTATTAATTTATAAAACACCTGGATTTGAAAGTGAATGCCTGTCAGAAAGGGTAATGTTTCTAATATTAACAACCACAGATATAACAGCCCAGGCAATCACTCTAGTTTTTAACACCAACCCATGGCTGAGAGTGTCCTGCTGTGCCAGACATTAAACCATTTGTTGCTGGATCCTTGGTGGGGTCTGGGAGATTCCAGGGGGAGAACTGCAGTGACAGTGACTGTGGTGACACAGGGACTAGGGGCTCAGGACAGCAACCGCTTACTGAATGACCAGGAAGGCTTTCCGCGTTTTAACAACCAAGGCAGCAGGATACTAGCTCTGGCTATAATGAAGAGAAAAATAACAACCTCCAAGAGAGACTTACTCCATCCCTAAACAAACCAATAATGACTCAGGTTCATAGGAACCCTTGCCTGTGCATCACCAGACACTTTCTACCAGCTCAAGGAATGGTGGAAAGGAAAAGAAGCTGGCATTCTGTCTCTGCCCTTTAATATTGTATGACCTCAGGGAAATATTTAACATATCTGAACTTCATTGTTTTTCCCATATCAAATGGAACTAATAGCATGTACCTTTCTACCTCCCAAGAATGAAGTGTGGATCAAGTAACATAATATACACAAAAGAGCTTTGTAAAATGTGAAGGTCTCTGGAAAAGTTGGTTATTGTTACAATATTAATGCTGTAACCCGAGTTTCCCTAGGCATCCTCAGGCTGTAGAAGACTTAATGACATAGGAATGACATTAATTTAAATTGTTATAGAGGGTGCTTGCTCCTGCCTGCTCGCTCGGGCTCTCAACTCCTGGATTATTCTCCTGAGGACTTACCAGAGCTCTCTGGCCAGTCCAGCCTTGTCCTCGGCTACACAGCCTCTGCTGTGCTCCATCCTGAAGGCTGTGGCTGTGGCCGTGGCGTCTCCAGATGCGACCCAATGTCTTCCCAGAGCACTGCAGTCATGTCACCGCCTCCATCATGTCCTCCCAGCCACTGCATCATCCCAGGCCCTGCAGCCACTTTGTGCTGGGGATTTCCACAGCAGCCCATACAAGGAGAAAGGGCCCGCTCCAGGTGTACAGTGGCCATTCTCATCCCCAGCTGTACACTAACTTCTCCTGGGAAGATTTTTAAATAGCAATGCCTAGTTCCTCCCTCATCTGACTAGTGGAAACCAAATCCCTGCATCAGAGCCCAGGATCAGGATTTTTTAAATCATATAAGTGATTCCGATGGGAGTGAGTGTCGAGGGCCATCCTAGGCATGGGGGCAGGTGGGGGAGCATCCCTCTCTCCCCTGCCAAGTTTCACCAGTTAGAAATGCCCCCATCACTGCTGCACGTGGCCCCTGCCAGAGCTGCAGCAGAAATGCTAGATTCAGTCTCCCTCTTTCCCAGTCTGTGGTGACTGCATCCACTCCTTTAGGCAAATGCAATTTTGTATATCGTATTTTCATATTACTTTATAATCATATTTTATAATGCAGCATAAGTAAATACATACATGTTAATTGTGCACGTTCAAAATATTTTACTTATAGGGGTATGGAATCATATTTTGTAGAAGACCGTTCTCTTTCTGGAATTTATGGCATTCTGAAGTTACTTAATATAAAATTGACTTAATTTGTGCTCATCTGAAAAAGTGTCCACAACTTGTTCATTAAGTGGTCTCATATATAAGCTGCTAAAACTCAGAAAGGTGTTGAAGTTCCTAAAATATTAAAATTACCAACGAAAGCCCCAAGTTTAAAAGTTTTCTATTGTTGTTTTTTTTCTTTTGTCAAATTGGTCTCCTGATTCTAAGACCAAAAATATTTTTACATATATATATTTTTAATATTACATGCATTTAGAAAATAAAGAAAATTTTGTCTGAGATGAAGAAAACGTTAAAATTACAGAGACCTTCTCAGATGTTTTTCAATCTGGTAGTAAAATGCCAATCTGTGTTTTAGCTAAGTGGAAGGTTGCAACCACAAACCTTTTTTTCCTTCCAGGATAACTTGGTAAACAGCATGCTCCTTAATTAAGCAACATCAAAACACACATCTTCGTGATTCATCTCTACCACATTGCTGACGGATTGAAAAAGGCTATAATTACTAATACAAGTTTCCTGCAAATAGCTTTGTACACACAAGCATGCACACATCCCTTTCCATTCTACGAATTATTTACCTTACTATACAAAATAAGTCATTAAAGGAAGCTGTTCGTAAACCTGAGTGGTCATATTATAAGAACTTTGAATTTCATTGAACGATGGGGAAAAAAACCATTTCCTGTGATTCTCAAATCAAAACTCCCTTGGGCCCCATTGTAGGACCTTTCAAAAGCAGCCCTCGACATCAAGAAGGGAAAATCTTGACCACGTGGGAACTTCAGCTCCACTTTGTTTGGGGAGTGGTGACTGAGGTTTCATGCACTGGATCACGTGGCCCAGAAGTGCTGTGCCAGCTCAGATCTACTTTGAATTTCCTTAATAAAGTTGCTGTGCTTTAGTTCAAAGATGCAGAGACCTATTGGTAACTTTGGAAACGTTTAGCAAACTATGTTAAGGCAACCTTCAGGCACTTCATTTATAACCCATAAGAATTCCAGCTGTTTTCTTTTAGTTTATTTTTCTAGAAAATACATTTCTTCTATTAATTCTATGGCACGGGGAAAGTAATATTCTGTGAAACATACTCATTAATTTTCTTTTATCCAAATATCTACTTAAAGTTAGTTGTCTAAACCCTTCAAGCAGCTCCTCATATTATAATGTCAAGTTCCTTTCTAGAATTAGTTAATAGGTCAGGAATGTAAACTTAATTTTGGTTGCTAAAAATTATTTGTTTGAGATCTTTCCAATCTTATAATTTCATTCTAAGTTTTTTCTTCTCACTCTATTTTTCCTCATCATCTTAGAAGCTTGACTTTTTGTTGAAGTCCTTCTGCTTATGAATTATACATAGTAGATATTTTATTTCACATTGTAATCACCATAGCTAACAAAGCCACTCCAAATCTCTTTCATGTGTGTACTCCCCTTTGATGAGAAAATATAACAAACCAAAAGCATTAAAAATTATGCTTTCTTTAAGCAGGTTAAAATATTCTATTACCTAATGAAGAAGATAATTCTAAAAATTTTTAGTTATTTACATATATTCTGTTTCAGTCTGTCCCTATTTTTAAATAGATGAAATTGCTTCAAGTGTAAATCTCATAAAAACCACTATTTGGAAAGTTCATGAGAAAACAGGGGAGCGATTTTTTTTAATCCTCGCTCAAGGACATTTTTTTACTGCTTTTAGAGAGAAAGGAAGGGAGAGAAAGAGAAAAACATTGATGACCAGAAACAGTGACTTGTTGCCTTCTCATACACACCCTGGCTGGGGATCGAACCTGCAACCTGGGTATATGTTCTGACTAGGAATCAAACTTGTGACCTTTCTTTCAATCTATGGGACAATGCTCCAACCAAATGAGCCACAGCAGCCAGGTCAGGAGAGTGACATTTTTAAGGTTAGTCTAGGAACTGTTAACTTTCTTTACTGAATCTAGTTCCTGAATTTCTTAACATTTAAGCAATAAAATTAAGGAAGGGAAGCAGGGGGTAGGTGTGGACTCAAACAAACATTGCAAAGACATAGTGATATTCAATATTAAATAATTGGCAATAATTAATAACTATGCAAAATTGGCAAGCATAGGCTAAGATAAAAGAAACAAAGATGAAAGAAAAAAGGGTCTTTCAACAGTTAATTATAAATAGTAGAAGGAAAAGCAAAGTGACAAGCTTCACAAATATTCTTTTATTCATTGAGCTAGTTGTCTGTAGGAAAAAAGTACTTTAAGCTATAATTTCATGTTCTTATTGATCCTTTATATCAAGAACATATGCATGCATTATGTAACAATATATAATCTTGGAAACTCATGGAAGTAATGTATATTAAAAGGAAAAAGAAATTTTAAGCAAATCGTTTTTAAAGAGTTACCAAAACACACAGTAGGTTATTGTAAAGATGTATGGAATGTCTTTTATTAAATAAATAAACAAGCTAAATAATTTCCAACAGTGTAGCTCATTTAAAACTGCCATATAAATAAAACTGCCATATTGATTACTTAAATTAGTAAAAGAGCTCTTTTATTCATTTTTTCACCAGATAAAATAATAACAGAGAAAAAAGACACAAAATCAGAGCTGATTTAGGCAATAACAACAACAAAAAACTGAAGAAAATGCATAGAATCTATAAATATTTGAAGGATAATGGTGACAAATTATTTTTAGTCATTGTTACAAAGAATTTAGCTTCAAGTAGAAGAGGAAGCAGAAATCATCTTAGTTGAGCATCTACTATGTTCTGCTATCCTGGTTCAATCTCACAACAATTTTGCAAGCTAGGGCCTGCCATCTCTATTAAACAAATAAAGAAAACAGCACTCAGATGAGTCAACAACTTATCCAAGGTTACATGCTAGGAAACAAGCAAGAGATCCAAATCCAAATCTTTCTGGTTCAAATGTCACTTCTAAAGTTTTGACTTGTATTAGATAAAATTTAACAGATCCTGCAGGGTGCCAAAGGTCATGAGGGAGGGTTCTAAAGAATTTGGGTCTTAGATCATTATTTTCTCTTTAAACAAAACAGTTTCATTTATTACTGTTTTGTAACAAGTAACATGAGTGAAATCTCAGGCACAAATTTTATTGCATGTGCCCTTTCAGTAAAAATAAAGAAACAAACAAAACTCTCCTTGAAAAAGCTTAAAAACTATCTCCTTACTACACCATGTTGACATTCAGTTTAGTTTCTTAAAAGAACTGAACTGAGAAAAAGTACTGAACTGAGAAAAATCCTGAGAGATAAAAAGTGTCCAATTTAACTCTTTCTCTGGAGGTGTTAAACTACCATTAGATGATTATATTTTGAGAATAGAGTGCAGTCCCTTTTCTTCCTTGATGTACAAGAACAGAAGAGATTATTTCTCAGACATTTTCTAGAATAAGAAGGACGAATGAGGAGCGCCCAAACCTGTGGCTGTCATCGCTGTTCAGTCAGGGGGTCAGACCAGAGTCTCAGAATGTTTTCCAACAGAATACTCCCAGCAGTTCAACCAGACCACCAGAGATGTATATAATATTTTATTTTATTTATACACTATCCTCTTCCATAACAACAAAGTAAGAAGCCTGGTTCTTGCCCCAGCTGGCATGGCTCAGGTGGTTGAGTACCTGGCTATGAACTTAAGGGTCATCAGTTTAATTCTCAGTCAAGGCACATGCCTTGGTTGCAGCCAGGTCCCCAGTTGGGGGTGTGCAAGAGGCAACCACACATTGATGTTTCTCTCCCTCTCTTTCTCCCCCCCTTCCCATCTCTCTAAAAATAAATAAATAAAATCTTTGGGGGGAAAAAAGCCTGGTTATTTGTAAAAGGAATAGATTAAATTTAAAAAAAACTATAAATGAACTAACCACCGAAATAGAGACAGACTCATATATAGAGAGCATGCTGACAGCTCTGTGTGTGTGTGTGGGGGGGGGAAGATGGAGCAAAAAAGTAAAAAAGAAGAACTTGTGAACATGGACAATAGTGTGTAACTGTAGGGGGCAGGGGCGGGTGGAGGTGGAAAAGGGTATAGGGGATAAATGGTGATGAAAAAATAAAATGAGTAAACAAAACTATAGAAGAGAAAATAATGCAACCTGAAGAAATTTAATTTTACCTAGAATCAATGTGGTGGTATGTTTTTTAAAGGCTTCAACCTGGATTTTCAAAATAAAAAAATCTCAGTTCTGCCACTAAGGCTAGTGAAAACTATTAAAGTGCTGACTTGTACCATTTTATCCTTCCTCGTTCACTACCTTTGACCCATAATCCTCCTCTTTCCCCCTCCTGCCCCTGTGTTTTTAATTGGTCTCTGTTGGGCCACCGAGCTCAAACTAAATAGAAAGAATAGAAGAAAGAATCTTTCTTTAGCCCTCCTGTCAACTTGCAGATGCATGACCCCTCTGGAATCACAAAACCCAGAAGTTATTGCACTCCAAATCTCGTAAGTGTAATCAGAACTGTGTCAGTGTGAGTGCCAATTCTAGGAGCAATGAAAAAATCAGGGCATGATTTATGCTGGAAGCAGAAATCGCAAGGGAAACACAAAGCTGTGCTCCCATCCATCCCCATTCCACTTCCACCTTCTCCAGGCTGGGAACACATCACACAGCAAGATCAAGCCAGAAGTGAGAGAAACAGAGAGACTGGAGGAGAGAAGGCTGGGGGTGAGAGAAGGTGACGAACACTATTCTTTCCTCTCCTTTTACAAAAATAAGTAAGTAGGTAAATAAATAAATAATCAAGTTGGAGTGTAAGGAACTTTGTTAGGTTAAAAGACATCATTTTTAAAAGTAAAAACAAATTTGGTGGATGGTGGGGGCAGATTTTTTTTCTACTATTTAGGAGTGAAGTTTGGGCTGATGGAAATTTATCTAAAACATGTTCAAACTTTCCAGAGATTTGTGAGCCCATGTAGGTAGGTAGAAAGGAAAGCAGGAGGGTTGTGTGTGCTTCCGAAACATCAGTGGAAGGCTGAGGTGGAAGGCTAGACACTGGCATGAGAGGCAATGGGGTCTTCAGGTTTTCTTAGTGCTCATTTGACACAGTTTATCATTAGGAGGAAAGTAGAGATTCAGGTGAATTATCCTCCGGAAATCGTCACTCGGGAAAAGTCACAGGATCCCGAGATAATAAGAAAATAGTATTGGTTGAAAACCATGAAGTTTGGCTTTTTGTTCCATCTTTATATCAACCTGCTCTGTTCATACTATTCACTGTGGGAGCACCCCCCAGTTCACCCGCTCCAGAGAGAAAAGAGAATTCTGAGAGTTCTCACATCGGCTAGTAAGTAAACGCCATGTAAGTAACCCACATTATGTCTGCTCACGACGACTCATGAACCAGAAACAATCACCTAGTACCCTAGTCCCACTGAGCCACAACGGAGATGGGAAGTATAATTCTGTGTGCTCAGAACAGAGGATAACAGGAAATATTGGGTGGACAGTACTAATAACCACCTCAACAAGACATCCTCATCTCTCAAAAGGAAGTCAATGGAATTCCACTGCAAACCACCCAGAAAAAAGTTCTTAACATTGCTTCTGTTTGACACACAGTGCAAATAACCTCTAAACCACCCAATCTCCACTTCTGGCACCTGGAGAACACATATATGGCAAACACATAATGAACTCTCATTGAGTTGACTGGTTTGGGCAAAATCCATACTGATTTAGTAAAAGGAATATATATATATATATATGTAAATTAATTCTATATTATTTTTGAATAAACATAAGAACAAGTTAGACTTTCCCAACTACTATCATTGGGAATAGACTTTCAAGGAGCTGAATGACTCAAATTTAACTCTCAGGTACAAAAGCATGAAAAGATAGCAGCTGTCCTGTAACAGGGACAGTGTGATGGTGCTGAAAGACACGGTGTGTCAGGAGAAGTGGGAGATCGAGTGTGGAGCAGAGACACTAGACAATGAAGGACCTCAAATGCCAAGGGTCTGAAACTTTACCATGTAGGCAATGAAACACCAGTTGAGTCTGTTTAAATGTGACCTGATATAATCAGATTTGTGTTTGTATGTTTATTTGTTTAACCACTGGTGGAAATGCGTGGGATAGATTAAAGGAATGAACACAGGAAGTAGAAAGTCTGATTAGGCAATGTGCAATAATTTAAGCAAAACAGAGTTGTAGGGAGGGGACCTAAGACAATGGCAGTGGAGCCAAAAAGAAAGGACATATATTTGCTACTTTTTCTATATAACAAACCACTCCAAGAGTTAGAAGCTTAAAGCAACCACCATTGTCTAGCTCTTGGTTCTTACTGGGGGAGGGGGGTAGTTTTGTCCCCTGCCACCACCATCAGGGGACATTTGACAATGTGTGGGAATAGTTTTAGTTGTCACATTCAGCAGCAGTGCTACTAATATCAGTAAGGAGAGGCCAGGGTTGCTGCTCAGCATCCAACAGTGCACAGGACAGCCTCCTGAGAATTATCCAGTTCAAAATGTTAATGGTGCTGAAGTTGAGAGACCCTGGCTTAGTTTAGGATTCTGCAAGTCATTGATTTGATCTGAGTTTAGTTGAGATTGGGCTGACCTGGTCCAGGCTCAACCAATCTCAGCTGCTGGTTCATGCATTCGCAGTTAGCTGGTTGGTCAGCTGAGAGCCGGCTACTCTGAAGTGGCTTTACTGTGACAGCTGCTCTGGGATCCCTGTCTTTCTTACCCTCAGGCAGGTTGACCAGGAGTTGTTCATGTGGTAAAGGTAGGGCTCTGGGAGATGAAGAAATGTGCAAAGCCTATGGAGGCCTGGACTCAGAATGCCCACACCATAATGTCAGCCTCATTCTATGAGCCAAAGCGGGTGACAGGGTCAGCCCAGGTCCAAGAAATACTGTGCTTCTTGATGTAAGGACTACAAAGAACTGCTGCAATATAACCACAGAGGCAGAGTGCATTTTTGCAATCTAACCACTTGGAACAGTTAGTAGATAAAATCAAAACAATTGGTGGCTGCTGGTAAAAGAGAAAAGATACTGACCTTACAATTATATTAACCAGAGGTCTATGAATAATTGAATCCTGATTTTGGCTACCTGTCTTTCTCCATGGTTCCCAGAGGAAAAGATAATCACAGAGAACAAAGCAAGATTATAATGACCCCTTTTATTTCTGAGGATTTTGACTCAAAAGTCCAATAGAGAGGTCTTGGAATTGCCTGTTTCTAAGAAGAGCTCCTTTTACTAAACAAGTTCAACATTAAAATTCTATAATAAAAGATGAATGAAAGACCTCTGTCTAGTCCATCCAGAAATGTAAGGTTGTCTCCAACATGAAGAAGGCCACCCCTGTGGAGAGGGGCAAGAGCAAGGGAAGGAAGGGCAGCGTGCAAGGGGAGGATGGGAGAGGAGACGCGTGGCTGATATGGTGGGATTCCTTGGGACCCTTCACTAGGCCATTCAGGGGAAGAACACACGCTGAAAACACTTCCTCCACATGCACTTTCCTCACCAGGCCAAGGTCGAACATGCTCCTGCACATGATCAGTCTCAGGCAGCGTTTCTTCCACAAGAGAGTGCAGAGCATTGCTCTTCAACTTGATCCACCCAGAAACAAGGAGAAGAAAGCTAGTCAGCTTTAGCTTCCATCCCCTAATAGGTTGGAATTTATTTGATGCAGGACTGAGAGAGAGGAAAGAGCCAAGATGACTCAAAATTCCCAGGCACCTTGGAATTCGAAGTTTTATTTGGATGGAATATAAATACCAGAGTTATTCTGCATAGTTAGTAGAGGGTGTTGTATGAATGAAGAAATTACCATTGAAGAGTATAAAGTGAGAAGGTAAGAGCCGAGAGCAGAACCTTGGAAAATATCAACATTTAAGCGGCAAGTGGACAAAAGGAGGTTTACAGAGTAGGCTCAATAGAATGGCTGAAGAGGTGAGTGGAAAATCAGGGAAGAGACAAGGTGGGAGGTAAGAGTGATCAGAAAGGTAAAAAATGGCTATAGGCAGCAGAGAATAAAAGTAAGATTAAAGACTAAAGTGAACATTGGCTTTGGCAATGAGCACAGCTAATCCAATAGTTTACAAGTTAAGGAAAAGTGAGATTAAGATTGCAAGTAATTATTTTCCTGAATAGAGATGGAGGAATGATGGAGTTATAGGAATACTAGTAATCAAGGGAGTTTTTATTTAATGACGTTTGGGTATATTTGCATGCCAAGCAGAAGGAATCACTGGAAAGGCTGGAGATATGGGGGAAAAAAAGAAATATGATGGACAAATCTCTCAAAAGGTACAGAATAAAATGTAGAAGAGCATGTTAAAGAGGAGTCTCTTGTAAAGGAAGAGGGAAGTAGGACCTAGTAAGTAAACGAGGCAAGGGTTCAAGGGTTTTCAGATTGGCCGCTGGTCTTTCTGTCAAGCAGGGAGCAGCCATCAGTTCCCTGCCCCGGAATAGATAGGGAAGGTGAACGGGGTGTTGTGGACAGTGACAACTATAATGTTATACTCACACGTGCAGTTTCTATCTTATAAAGATTGTGAGGAACTCAGTAGAAGAGTGAACTAAAAATTAACAAAAAATTAAAGGTATTGAAATGGAAGATAATCTAGCTATGTTTATCTTGAAATGTAGGAAATGAACAAGTCAGGAATCAGAAAAGCAGCATTGAAATGCACTTAGTCTACATGTATTGAATAAGTAAGCCAGGTCCTCCAAAGAATGAAGGACCATCTGTCACAGCCATTGAAAATCTCATGATCTGACAAGGAAAAGAACCAAACTGTTCAGGGAAGCTGACTGTAATAGAGGTGCCCGTGGTGCTCTGGAAATAGAGAAGGAAGCATGGAGTGGAGGACAAGAATCAAGGTCAGAGAAGAAGTCTGGAAATAAGCAGCACTTGACCTTGAACTTGAAGATAGCAAGCAGTTCATTAAAAGGCTGGGGTAGAGGTCAGAAAAGGCAACCTGAGAAATAGAATGAATGCGCAGAGGTGGAAAGAAAGCCTCAGGAAGAGTCAGGTCCAACCGGCCAGTCAGGAGCCTTCATCCCTCCACCAGGTACCTAAACAATCCCTTGTCCCTTTTCAAGCTCCCCACCCCTCACATACATTCTGGATTTTTAAAAACATGAGGCAAGAAAGTCAGGTCTTGTCCCGCCTCCACTATTTTTATACATAAAATACTTGCCAATATTATCCCCTACCCCTAAGCTCTTGGCTGAGTAATCTGATGAACACGTTTCCACAGAGGAGTTATAGGTTAATCACTGCTCTGCACTTACCCCCTTATATAGGCGTTTGCATCCTAATTTTGTACTTCTAGACACAAAGTCTTAGAAAAACTGGGGGCCCTGGGGAGACAGTAAAGGGAAGGGACTGGAAAAGATGTCTCCCGGCAACTGTCCTCAGGTCGTATATCACTTCATTGACTCCACTTACACTTTGATGCTGGCCCTGAATGACTGATGAAAAGGTTGCATTGTGTCTTGAATTTTAAAAAGCAGTATAATATATAATCCACTCACTGCATTAGATTTAGTACAACCTCGGACAAATTGCTTTGAACGATTTCAGCAACAAGGCAGGGTTATGTGCAAATGCTCCATCCCCCACGAAGGGAACCTCTGGGGAGCACGGGACACTCAGAATTTTAAAAGGAAGACAAGTTTGTACGGAGAAGGTAGAACAAAAATACGGTTTCTAAAAAATTGGTTAAAAATGCTCTCTGAGTTCAATTTGAACTGTTATTATTCTAATCTTTCTATTAAAAGATAAAACATGAAAGAAAATATTATTTTTTAGCCTTAGCTTATGCATACGAATGTAATTTCTTCCTAAAGAACACAAACACTATTACAATTCTCAAAAATACCAAGCTTTGAAATCCTCTTAGGATAAAAAAAAAAACCTTTGGAGTGGAAAGAAGTATAGATGCTAAGAAGCATAGATAAGTGCATTTTTAAGTAATTATACGACTTATTCATAAAGCCTTCACCTATTTCACGGAGCCAGTAACAGCACCCGCTTTGTCATTGGTCCCACCTACAAGGGCGAGGGTGGCCTCAGGCAGGATTTTAAAATCCAAAATCACATTTTCTCCTAATATAAAAGAGAAGTTTAAATATATCAGTGACTTAGAGTGATACTAAATGATACATGAAATGATACTCAGTGATAAATGAAATGTAGGCTGATACTTTCCACTTTTTACTCACAAAGCCCAAGAATGAGCTGAAGATCTGAGGTGGAGGAGCACCCAGACCCCCGGGGCGATGGCGAAGCTCAAACCCACCGGCTCGCCTGGACTATTTGCTGTCTTGAAGCGTCAAAACCTCTCTCTCTCTCTCACACACACACACACACCAATTAAAGTATTTCTTATTTTTAAGCCCATATTGTTTTAAATTTCTTTTTAATTGCTAATATTATTAAATTATTTCTAGTGACAAAATAAATAATCCATTTTCTGCAGAATCCATAGTCTTTATCAAGAGGGGCCAATCGAGGTAATTCAATTCACAACTAGTTCTTATCCCTAACATTTCCATAAAAAAGAAAAAATGCTCAACACACACACACAAACAAATATTCTTTAAAGTCACATAAGAAATGAACAAGATTGATAGGGGAAAAGATTCTTCTGGCATAGGTCTCAAGTTCCTTGGCAAAGAATATGACTGCATGATAATCTCATTAATGCAGACTTTGCTAAGTTGGAATCATTCAGAAATGGACTGAACCGAAGTGTATCTAGTTGTGTGGATTTATTAAAAGGTGGTATCTCTAGGCATGGAAGTAAGTGATCTGGGGACATGTCCGTTATGGGAATAGATAAAGTTATAAGAATCCTGGGGCAGCAGTGCCCACCACCTCTGCTCAGCCCCTTTCCCTATGGGCTCCAGTCTCCGTGGGCAAGACTCTCAGGAGCACCCTGGATGAATGAACTGCGCAGGCTCCTACTTCTAAAGACCCTTCGCGAGAGCCACCTCCTCTTTGGAAACTCCCATGACACAGCCCCACGCGCCCTGCCTTTCCATTTAGTAACACACACCCATCCTTCCCGAACACTCTGCATATGTCTTACTTGTCGTCACTTACTCTGTTCCCATTGTCGTTAGGTGTCCTGACTCTCCGACTTCCTGGGCTGCTCTCTCTTCCTGGAATACAAGGGGCTTCTTCTGGACTTAGGATCTGTTCACCTCTGCTCCTTCTTCTTGGAATGGTTTTCCTGGAGGTCATTACAGGGCCTGGTCCTTCTTATCATTCTTGTCTCATCACCTGGTAAGGAATGCCTCCTCTGATCACTCTGTCCCTGCTTTAATGTCTGGGGATTTTCTTTTTTACCATTTTTTTAATAACACTTATTTGTTTATAACCGTTGTGATCTCATTTGTTTGTTTAATTATTTACTTTTGGTCTCTTTTCTCCCTAATCCCTGCCATTGCCATTAAAAAATGGAAGCTCCTCCTTGCTTAGAACAGAGGCTGGAGCACTGTAAGAATTCAAAAACTACTCTTGGGATGAATGAATGAAAACCTGAATGTTTTTCCCATAGACCATTAGTTTCCTTGGGCAGGGTTCCTGACACCTTGGTTTTTGTGTCTCTTGGATCTAACATTGTGGGTACAGAATAACACTCCAGGGGTTCAATAAATCACTGAATAACTGATTTGTTTATGGAAACAAGCAATAAATAATTATATTTTATTACACATATGGAAAAATATTAAGCTTGAACATATTAATACCTGCCTCAAGTTGGTTACACAATTTTAGAAAAAAATTTTAAAAGGCAGGGGAACTGCAGAAAGTCTGAGATTTTGGGAGTGGTCTTGAGTCTGTTCAGTCTTAATAGTCTGTTTCAAATAAAAAGAGGGTAAGGGATTTACTTATGGTGTTTAAAAGTAATAATTAAAAAAAATAAAGTCTATATTTTATTCTTCGGGACACTGTAGGCTAAATTTCTTTCTGAATCCACAGAAATTATGGCTCATATACAGTGTAAGGCTCAGAAAGCATACCAGGTGTTTGCTGCTGAAGCTGGAGGCCTCAGGGAGAGGGGAGCGGTCAGCCCAGAGCCCAGACCAGGCCTTCCATCCGCTCCGGGGCACAGAGAGATGCCACCCACAGGGAGGGTGAGTTCTCTAGTTATGGAGGTGAAATTTTCCACATCAAAATTTGTGACGTGCAACCTGAGCGGGATACCTGAGCACAGGAGGTAAAATGCCTGAATGGGAGGTCTAGCTTCACCGGTTGCAATATTAATAGGGGAACACATTCTCGGATTCTTTCATATTTAGATGAAATGTCTCGCAAAACTTCTTATCTCCTCTAGCTCTAACTGATTCCATGTTCGTGAAACTTCTTTCAGTTTCTGGGATGTTTTATTACTAGTCATAGGATCCTCGTATTTTGGGTGTAAGTGTTCTATTATGTAGCAAATATTATCTTAGAGATGGTTCTATTATGTAGCAAATGTTATCTTAGACATGGGTTTAAAAACTTATCTCATGTGAGTTGTATTAGTGCCAAATCACAGTCTTAGAAAAAGCCTTAGAAAATTTTTAAGGTTCTTCTCAACTCCATGATTCAATTTTCCTGCATATAATGACCCTAATATGAGCTAATGCAAACTAGTATGTGAGGTATAGAACAGAGGAATGGATCCTGGAACCTAGTACCTAAAGTCTGAAGTCCTTCCTCAAAACATTGAAGCAGAGACTTCGAATTTCATAATCCAAAGTTCTGAGCTAGAGAAGTGAGGTATGTGGGTAATTGCCCCACGTTGGACCTCCAGCTTCTAGAAGTGTCTCACCGCATGCCTAGAACACTGTCACCATCACCAGATCATCAAGGCACCTCCTGCCCTCCCTTTCACAGCCCCTAGAATCCACCCCCACCGTAGTGCCTCTCCTGAGCAATGGGGGAGGAGGTAGCATCCTTCACCTGGGCTTCATGTCTTGGGTAAATTACCTACCCATCCTAAACTTCAGTGTCTGCATCCATGTGGTCTCAATATCCAAAAATATTCTGTGCCCAATTTCTATTCGTTGGCACATACTTGAGAATATATTAAACTAGTTTCAACAAAATTGGCAGGTAGAAAAAAATGGGTCATATTGACTATATTTCTTAGGCTACATTAAAAGGCCTGGAAATCACTCTCAAAGGGTGCATTGACATTTGACAGCAAAACTGGGAAAAAGTGGATGAAGTCCTCACATTTCTTCAATTACCTTTACCTTTTGATCAGGAAACCCCAATAGCATTGATATAAATCTTATAGCACATTTTTATATATACATACCCATCAGAACATTGATATATATATATATATACACACACACATATGTACACCTTGATGATCCAAGTGTGGTCTGTGGGCCCACAGCATCAGCATCTCCCAGGAGCTTGTCGGAATGCAGAACCCTGAGCCCCTCCTTCATCCAAATCTGCACTTTAAAGAGATCCCTGGGTGCTTCGTGTGTACTTTAAATTTGGTACAAGACTCATCAAGAGCAGCGATCCTCAAAATGTGCTTTCCAGACCAAGAACATCTGTGTCACCTGAAAATGTGTTACCAACGCAACACCATGGTCTCATTCTACGCTTCCTGAGTCCAAAACTTCAGGGTGCAGCCCTGGAATCTGTGTTTTAACAACCAGCCCACCAGGTGAGTTTCATGTGCACTGCATTTGAAGACTGTCTGCCTCTGGCCTTTTTCGGTTTGGATTGCAGAGAGCTAGCTTTTGACCGACGCTATTTTAATTCCAAAATTTTTAAGTGACTAAGAGAACCATACATCTGTCTGGACAATTTAAAAAACATGTTCCAAGTCCATGAGTATTTTCCAAGGATTTATCCTCATGGTTTTATTTAAGCGCTAGTCAGAACTGACGAATGCGTATATTGAATACCATTTGCTAATTCATCTGGCATCTGGCAAAACCATATCACATTGATATGATGGATGAGCCTGCTTCTTTGGAATGAGAAAACTTCCACATGGAGGCACAGTAATTATTCCTGAAGAAATGAACATAATGTAAACTGTCATCATGGATACGATTTGTGGGCAAAGGATGCCTGAGGAAAAAGGCATCATTGCAAGCCTCTGTTCTCAGCGACGATGCTCTGCGGCCTTGCTCACACCCAAAACCATTGTCAAGGCTGCTTAGACATTTCTGCCTTTTGCGGTTTTGAGCCTCATTTATCAAGTGATGGAATATTTCAGACTTCTTCTTCCTGATGCATCTGAAATATTTTCTACTTGGAAACTTTTTTCACCCTTCAAAGGCAAGGTAGCTGTTAATGTCGAGAAACCAGAATGAACTGAACCAATATATTAGTATCTTCCACCAAGGTAACTTTGCCCAGATACATTTAGACATGTATAAGGGAAGTTAAAATACAGTTAGTTATTTTCCAAAATAACCATTTTTAGAAATTCATACTAAAATATATTCTCAGATGAACACATAGATATATTTACAAGAAAATCCACTACAGCAGAGTTCATTGGAAACAAACAAATTTGTCCCTTGATAGGGGGCAGTTACATGCAGTGACCAGCCAGATCAAGTTCCCTGAGGGATGACCTCTGTTGTGTGACAAGAATTAAGTTTTTAGCTTCCAGGTAGTGAGGGAAAGCAGTGTGTTAGTCTGTTCAGGCTGCTGTTAACAACATACCACAGGCTAAGTGGCTAAAACAAAAGAAGTTTGTTTGTTTGTTTGTTTGTTTGTTCTCACAGTTTCAGAGGCTGGAAGTTCAAGATCAAGGTGTCAGTGCATTTGGTTTCTTCTAAGGCTTCTCTCCTTGGCCTATAGATCACAAGTCTTCCTTTGAGTCCTCACACGGATTTTCCTCTGGAGGGAGAGCAAGCACTGGTGTCTCTTTCTCTTCTTACAAGGACTTCGGTCAGATGGGCTTAGGGTCCCACTGCAACGAATTTAATGGAATCACCTCTTTAAAGATGCTGTCTTCATATGCAGGTACATCCTGAGGCCCTAGGGATTGGGGCTTTAACATATAAATTTTAGGTGTGACACATTCGGCCCATAACAGCCAGAGTGTTTTAGAGAGTAGCTAGACTCCCACAGGGTTATTTACCAAACATGCAGAAGTATTTTATTTTTTTCCAAAATGCGTACAGCTATACCAGTGAATAGTGGCTGATTATTAGCCATGGGTGAGGACTCTGTGAAGATTTTAAACACGTGTTCTGAAAAACCCTAAAGGTTTGGAGGACCCCCTTCAGGGACTTTCAGGGATGAAGATGGGCTAGGTAGGTGGCCCTGAGACGGTTCCTGGAATTCAGTCATTTTGCATCTGGTAGGCAAGACCGAATGCCATGGTTATGGGCATGGAATTTACAATCTGGCAGAGTTTACACTTCTGTTTCTCACCTGTAAGTAATATGATAATGGTACCTGTCTCTAAGATCATTATAAACAATAAGGTAATGACGTAAAGTGCTCATAGCATTCCAGGCTCAAAGCAGGTGCTCAACAAAAAAGATATTATTGTGCTTCTGTGTGAGCTCACTCCTCAAGAAAAACTTACCCACAAAAAAATGTATTTAAAAGCACTGCAGTGAGTGGTCCCTAAACTCACTCTTAGCTCAAAAACTCCTTGATTCTGATACTTAGCCATGAATGATTCACAATAAGAGGAATGAGACTTTTAAATACTTTTATTATTTTCAGTATACAATTAACTATATTTGCCTACACTATGAAAATTCTACCTATTTTTACCAGTCACATTGCTTGATTTAACCTATGTTTTTTAAAATAACATAGTCTTATGTTTCCCTGATAAACATTGTACCTTTTGATGTTCCGCTACTTTTTCTGTGGTTATCATATCATTAAACCTACCATTTATGCGTTACAAATAAAATAAAATTATAGGTAACTGTTAAAATAACGACATATGCACTTTTATGTACCAATATAGAATAAATATAAAGATATATTATTCAATGACAATAGCAAAATATACAGGGATATACCCAATATGCTACCGTGTGTTTAAAAAATACCTTTTTGTATTGTTTACATTTTTGCCATATGCACATATTACCCTTAAAATAATGTTAATAAATTTAAGTGAAAACTTAATTTTAAAAGTTTTAAATAAAATTTTAAGAGTAAAATATAATAGGAGAGAACAAAGGCCCAAGATTCCATTTGCAAACACGCATCCCAATCAACAGCACCAGTGCAGTAGCTGCTCATTTCTACCTGATAAGAGAAAAGCATCAGATAGCAATTAAAATAAACTATATGGAACCACACACACAAAAATCAAATTCCAGAAGGCTCTTAACTCTCTCGCCTGCTGTACGCTCCGAATAGATTCTCGGTGCTAAGGAGCACAGCAACTCGAAGGAAAGAGCAAAGGATCTGACGTCGAACTGAGCTGGGTTCCGATTCGAGTCCTCTCACTGTCTAGCCGTCCTCCGGGAGGCTTCTGTTGTGTTTTGAATAATTTAAATGAATCCATGCCGCAGACCTTGGATTAAATGCAAGCATCTCAAAGATCTTGCGCAACTTCAGAACCTCCCCAAACAAGGGTATTTCGAAACCGAATTGGATCTTTTCACAAAGTACTAGGGGATGCTGTGGCATCCGGAACCAATTACACTCTGAGCCCACGTGTGCACTGAGATGTATGAGCAATGACACTGCGTAACAGTCCAAATGGAAACTTAAAAAAATAGGCCAAAGAATCAAGGAACGTGAGGAATTTAACTTAGAACACGGCTCCCTAGTAGGAAATCACTAAGAATCATTCATTGGAAGCTGGCAAGAAATTTTAGACGTATTCCAAAAAATCATGTGGTTTTTCTCTTACAACATAAATTTGATCCTTGCACCAGCAAAACTGAACAATTTAATACATTGAAGACTGTGTTTGAGAAAGAAAAACAGAATTGGCACGACTTGTTTCCTTTTCTTTTTACCTGAAACCAAGGTGTGAGTTTCTTGAGAAAGCAAAACTTCAGTGAAACATAAACCCATGCACTTTTTGAAGGACTTGAGTGTTTGGAATTACAGAGTACGCTCTCTAGTTTTTACACATGACATCTGCATCTTAATTGCCCCACTTTAATTCTGAGTAATCGAAGCCTGGGAGGCAAATTAGGCCTGTATAATGGTCTTATTAACTTTCTCCTCCCCCTAAGGGGAAATTTATTAAATTCCCCTTATGTGTTCTAAGAAGGCAAACCTTGGAACCTGCCAGTAAGCTCGTAAGAGCCTAATGATGATCACAGAATGAGTTTCCACCAGCTTTTATTGTTTAATTTATTCCAAACGTAAACTTAAACCTGGCTGTCTAGCTTGCCCACGAGCACTGTCTATCATCTATATTTCACCTATCATCCTTCTATCTCTCCCTTCCCAGAAACATGCATGCACTCTATCACTTTCTTTTTCTTGACACAAAGACTTGTAAAAACTTCTTACAAGTCTTTTTACACCTCCCTTCCTCCCAGAATCTCTTTTCTGACCCCAAATCCAGGTTCATGTGTTCCTCCAATTGCTATTTACTTCAATTGCTTCTTTGCCCATCTCTACACCAACCTGTACGCAAAATGACAGCAGGAACTATGTTTCTGTAACTGGTTACTCTACCCCTGATCCCTGGCAAAGCATCTGGTATGTGCTGGGCACTCAATACATTTTTGTTAAATGAATGAATAAGTGCATTAATCTAGTCGTTGGATGTTTAGAGATAGAGATATAAGGAAGTATGCTAATTCAATCAATTCCTTGACCAGCCTCTATCAAGAAAGAAACCATAAATTTCTACAAATAAAAAGAAAAATTCATCTGTGGGAATATGAAACCTTTCCCTCTGAGAACCTCTAGAATGAATAGTTTCTGTCCCCAGGGCAAATATATATATTCAAGCCAATTCTATTTAAAAACATGTTTTCCATAGTATTGAAAAATAATTTATGAGTAATACAATTAGAAATTGTGCTTAAGAATTAGGTGGAAGAAAACACTATCTTATTTCGGCAATTGTATATTTTCCGTATATACTCCTTTCACAAACAATAGGAAAAGTGCAGATGTTTTATTCCCAGTTTACTGGCTTTTCAATACACCATGCAGCTATCAGGAGAATATTAGAAAGAACCAAGCAAAAATTCAGAACTTAAAATTGCCACGAAGTAGCTATCTTTGGTGTATAAAAGCAAATCACAGAAGTTGGCTGCTACAAGTACACACTGAAGAATATAGCTAAAATGCCATAAATTATGATTTAGCCCATAGTACCAATTTTGAAAGTAAAAACATTATTTTACACCTCTGCATGTCACAAGACTACGCAGCAAGGAACACGCGAGGCCATCAATTCTTGAAAACGAAGTAACTCTGTGGTGGGCCTCCCATTCCTGGTTTCTGTTATCATTGGCAACAAAGCCGGTGTTGGAGTCACACAATCTGAAACTGCTTGTGTCAGGCCTTTCTTCAGGGTGAAAATAATATTCAACAACGTTCGGCATGTGCTCACCACATCTGCACCCATTTTGGGTCAATCAGAAAAAAAATAAAGAACTGCTGGGAAGAAATAAGCTCCCCATTCAAAAGTAAAACAGGGAAAGCCAGCTGCATGCACGTCCTACAGATTGTGCTGATGAGACCCACGGATGGGCAGAAAGAGCTGCTTCAGGAAAAGAAACCTAACTTCTGAGCAGAAAAACCTCAGAACAGAGATGAACAAAAGTACTTGTTCTCTATCAAGAGCAATTCCTAGGAGTTCAATGGAGGTATTTTCATTCAATCTCAAAAGAATCTTCCGAACAGGATTTCTTTCACACATACGTTGATTGATTAATGGACTGATTAAGTGACTGCCCTTGCCTCATTACATATTTTTTCATCATCCATTTTTATTGAAGAAAATACAGAGAAGTGCAAAGAAGCAAAGAGGAAAAATCACTCATCATCCCATCACTCAGTAATGTCACTGTTATACTTCCACTGATGGTTGGAACGTCACCCATACGTAACTCCTCAAGGTCACCAATAAACTACAGGGAGGTGTTTTTAATTAAACTTTCTTAAATTTATGTCAGTTCTTATTACAGTCAAACCTCTACCTCAGTGAAATTTTCTGATCAGCAAGATAAAACTCAGGATAGAAGGTAGCGTGTTCCATAATTGTTCAACAGGTTTAATGGTTTATGTTTGCTCTGTCTGCAGTTGGTGAGCAATCTAAGGCACAATTTTACTGGAATAACAATAGATATCAATGTTTAGAGGGGTCTCAGGGAAGTGTTTCTCAAAGACATGAGGAAAATAGATGAGTCCCAAGACATCTCTCAAGAGTCCCAATGATGAGCCATCCCAAGTCTGCAACCGATGAGCCTTCTTTGCTGTTTGCTCATGGGATCCCAGTTCCAGGCTTGATTCTGGCATGGACCAGGTACTTTTCTATTTCCCAAAGGCTACAGACAGCACTGTTAGCTGACTACCTCTCTAAGGGTGTCATTCATTAATGAAGAGGTTGAGAAAGATAGTTCACATGCATTGGTATGGAGTATTCCCAATAGGAAATTACTCTGCTGCTGCCTCTTGCTTCACAGACATCTTATATACATTATTTCTCGTAGTCCTAACAGTAACTGTGTAGGATATTGTTACAATTATTTGATGAGAAAATGGGAATACTGAGATTAACTAGCTGAAGATCACATTGTTGGTATGTGATGGAAACAGGATTCAAAACCCCAAGTCCATACTTTTCCCTCTTTATCGCCCTGCCTATTTGGAGAGAACAAATCGTAAATGCGACTTTTTTTTAGGTCAACAGATAAGAACATTTTTACCTGTAAAGGGTGTGTGTATGTGTGTGCATGCATGTATCTCACAGTGACTCCAAAATTCTTAACATACTATGATACTAAACAGTCAAAATTACTAGGGGGGCTTTTAGCAAAACACACAAACCTCCTATCTTTATGCTCTTTATGTGAAAATATCACCTCTCCTCATACGGTTTTAGTGAAGGTTACAAAAGAAAAAATGTGGAATATAATACACAAAGGATAATGCACTGTGAACATACAAAATATTGTTATCTGCAAAGTCCTCACTGTCATAGTTGATTTAAAAAAAAAACTTTGCTAACAAATAAATATCCAGTATAGTCTAAAACATTTGTATTTCTTCTAAATTGTCTAGTGAGCATGCCTTTTGAATCCCTGTTCAGTCACTCAACCCACAGCTACTTACTGAATTCTTTTGTATCTCAGCCATGAGTCTGTACAGATGCAAACCTTTCCTTCACTCTTGTGAGGTTTCCACAAGTCATCTGTCTCCAATCCTATCTGGGAACAAAAGAAGAGCACTTCTAGCAGCTCGTGCTGTCATCAGTCAGTGCTATGGGCTATGGAGTGGTGCCTACACCAATCTCTCCACTAGCTAAGCAGAAGATAGTTTTCTACATTCTCTTTCCTGGACCTTCGGTCAGGTAGAGGGAGAACAGACCTAACTGGTCTCCTCAGCAGAACTGTGTACTTAGCAGCATAAAGTAGTCACATGAGCTGAAAATTCTCTATGAGAGCTGATCTCCATCAATAACACTAATAAGTTTCTCGAATCAAAATCTTAACTCTATTGATTTATATAAACCTATTATATAACTTCATAATTTATATAAACATGATATACATGTATGATTTAACTTTATAATTTATACAAAGATTTATATAAAGCTTTGCTTTATAAGCACTGAGAGTTTCTTAAAAATTATCTATCATGATATGCACTAACCTTGTGAAACTGCTGGGAAAATCACAAGAAACTAAATTTTAGGGTAATTAGAATCAGGTTTGGGAAAAATTATTACTTTAAAAAAGAGAAAGGTGGAGGTGAAGAAGGAGGTGTGGAAAGATGAGGAAGGCTGGTACAAAGAGGGGAAATGGGGGAGGGAAGGAGGGATAAGAGGGGCGCAACACACTGTCCATATACCACCTATCCCATGCAAGGACCCACGTAAGGCACTTGTGAGGCTACAAAGATAAATATAATCTATACACTCAATAAATTCAACAAATATTAATTAATCTCAGAGAGAAGCAGCTATTTTAATGTCATGTCAGATAGAAATAAATCTAAGATTTCCTTTATGAGAAATCAATCAGAAATGTGTTCCAAAGTATTTTGCTTATTTAAACCAGTTTTAGAAGACAATATTTTCTTAAAGAGGCGATCTTGGCCTTTTCCTGACACAGGATTGGGTGGTGGCTGTCACCTGTGGCTAACCAAGTTGGTGTCAGACCTACCACACGAGAGACCCATCCATCGTTGGGCTGCAGGGCCAGTGTTACATGGACGATTCAGGGACAGCGATTTTCCAGAGGTTTTCTGACCTTAGCATGATATAGGGACAAGTGGAATATAGTTTTGGATGCTTCACTTCTAAACTTACCTATGTCACTAATTACCCTTGAGATAATTAAAGCAGATCATCCAGCACATTTTGTTATTGTTGTTGCTTATTTATCCTGGTAATTTTTTATTCAATGTATATACCTCATAAATAAATACACCTATCATCTGAAAAATATTTCTGAAATAATTATATTTGAGAATAATATGGATATTTTTAGCTCTTCCTACCTTGAATATACAAATATAAACTGCTCAAGAGAACCGCTGAACACTTGGGTGGTCAAGAGCAAATTCTGTGAATGTCAAAGAGTAACAGACTGACGCAAACCTCACTAACCTGCTCCTGCATCTTCTTGAACATATCCAGAAACCTGCTCAGTAGGTTGTGAAACTTAAGTAGATCCATTGTTTTAAAGAATCACTTCCATAAACCAGTAGAGTGATATGAAAAGCAAAGCTGCTCTGGTGCACTAGTTTCCAAAAGAAGCATACAGCTGTTCTGATGGAACAAAGTTCAAGTATTTATGCCCTTATTCTTGCCACGATTTATTAAAAATATGTGTTCAGTGCCACTGGGAATGAAAGCATGGAATATATCTGAAAAAGACAACAACTAGTACTATAAATAATAAACAAATGAGTAAAAATTGCTAGGAAACACCTCAAATAATTTTCTGTAGATCAAAACAATGTACAATTACATCCATGATATGTGCATTTTAACTTGCTTCATAAAAATAGTTTCTCTCACAACTTTCATGGTAGCTTTCATCACATGCTACTTGTGTCTAACTTCAGTTATGTGATGTCTGTTTATGTTTTTCTAAATATTTCAAGGGTTAAAACAAGAAAAAGATTACAAACTACTTATAATCCTCTTTATGCACGAAGAGAGAAGGAAGGCAAACCATTGTAAGAAATATTTCTGTCCATTAAGGAGCATTATTCATGAAAAGTATCAAAAGTATTAAATAAGCAGATGAAGCAGTTCTTGGAACAAGCACTTCAATAGCAAGCTACATGACAACTGTAAATATTCTGGAACGAATGAACCTTAGAGGAAATAGGAATGGGAGTGTGTGTTCCCTTGCCCAGGCTTTCACATATACTTGACTTCAGTCTTAGGGAGGAGCTGGTTCCTCTTCTATTGGAGAAGACTCCCACCCAACAAACGCCACAAACTTGAGGCAGTCCAGGGAAACTCTGCAGCTGCTCCTCATCTAGAAATCTGAACATCACACATAGTCTCCCCACCAGCTTTCTCCAGAAGAAAGAGCAAAAATATTAAACACCAACATGGTCACAGCTGCTGCATGACCTATTTTTCAATCAGTTTTTATCACTTTATTTTTTTAATTTATTTAATTGTTGTTCAAGTACAGTTTTCTGTCTTTTACTCCCATCCCAGCCCATCCCCCCCAGTGCTCCCCACCTCCCTCCTGTTTCCACCCCCCTTAGTTTTTGTTCCTGTGTCCTTTATAGTAGTTCCTATAAATCCTTCCCCTTTTCCCCTGAAATTCCCTCCCCTCAGGTCACTGTCCGCCTGTTCTCTATTTCAGTGTCTTTGGTTATATTTTGCTTGCTTGTTTGTTTTGTTGTTTAGGTTAAAGGTTAGATCATATGGTATTTGTCTTTCACCACCTGGTTTATTTCACTCAGCATAATGCTTTCCAGTTCTATCCACGCTGTTGCAAAGGGTAGGAGCTCCTTCTTTCTTTCTGCTGCATAGAATTCCAGTTTTTATCACTTTAAATACAGATAGATGAACTTTTTCGGAAGGTGCTGCTGCTGCTGCTGATGATGATGGTAGAAAATGCTTTGTATGTATTTTACTATTTTATTCTTGAATGGCTTTCTTACCATTTTATTTTAGCCCAGTTTAGTCAAAATATGCTTACGAAGTATCTTCTTTGTTCAGGCCTCAGGACAAGACTCAGCCACTGCCATATATTTTACTAACTATGGAGCGACGAGTTCAAACCCCACACCTTCGGTGTGCAGATGACACTTCATGGGGACCATTGGAAGACACCAACACTGTCAGAATGGAGAGAGGAAACAGAGAAGATGGCATTCAATCCAGGACTTTAGAAGAGAAAGGAAGGGGCAGAGAAGATGTGTTGCCGTACTTGTGAGTGTCAAGAAGTTAGATTTAAAACTTTAGTTGTGCCCAGATTATGAAACAAAAATCTCTAAATGCCAGGTTGAGGGATTCAGACTTTGTTTCACCTACAGTCAGGGGTGTGTGAGGAATGCATGAAACAACATTCACCGCACACTTTCTTTATTGAAACTTTCATTTTTAGAGCACTCTAAGGTTGACAAGGGTTTCCAGACTCAGTCCCGACGTATGCATGGAGGCCTCCCCAGACCCACAGGCTATTCTCAGAGGCCAGGAAGGTTTCCAAGAATTCACCTCAATTCTGGAAGATATATAAATGCAGCAATGCAACTTTGGAAACACAAAATTCACTGATACAGTGTGTTTGTGGATGGGAGTTTCTCCGATTCCACAAGTTGCCTCTGAAGATCTAAAGAATGTACAGTCCTTCACTCAAATTGCATTTAATAACCAGCGTGGACTGAGAACAAGCTGGAGGTTTCCTTTCTGGGTAACCAGGAGACAAGCCACACTCCCTCTTAGTTTGATACGACTATCAGGATGTGGAAAATGAATCTTGGCAGAGTTATTGAGATAAATTCTCAAATGGAACTCAGATAAAGTACATGGAAACTGGTAACTGCATATCCTTTTGAGGAAAAATATGAATTTAAAAGGATCCAAAAAATTTTCAGGAGCAGCCATTAGAGATAATTTTTTAATGAAAATTGAGAAACATTGTCTCTTAAGAGTATAATTTCTGAAAAAGACATCATTGAAACAGAAAACTCTTTTGATAAGTGGATAAGTTATTTCATTCTGCCTTGGAGTTTTAAAATAATGTCATGGCAAAACATGTCATGATAAAGAGCTAAACCCGAAAAGATCCCAGGGGAAGATTTCTTAATGCTGGGTTTACTTATTTTTCTTTGTTGTATGGCCCCAAAACGTAACATTGTTACTATCATCTTTAGTTGTAATTTTTTAAACATTAACCATTAAATATCACAGTCAACCAAATAGCATACCAAAAATACTCAGCTTTGGGCGGGTAAGATGCCAAATGTTGCCACCTTATTTGGAGAACCCTTATATTAAGGTTTATAGTCTCTATTTTCACACTTGTTTCTGGGAGAATGCATAGTTAGTGCCTCGAAGTTAGCGTCAGACTTCAAGACAGAAACGCCTGATTCCAGTCCTGGTTCTATCACTAAATACTGTGACATTGGACAATTTTTATACATCTTTAAGCCTTGTCTGCAAAATGGAATGCCAATAATGACTCACTCATGAGCTCTCTGTAAGGATTTTATAAACAGAAATATGTAGTCTTTGGCCCAAGTTCTGACATACAGTAAACACTCAATAAATGTCACTGTTAAACTGAGATTTAGTACACATAAATCCTCCGCATTAGGGACAGTTTGAGTTGGTTGAGCGGACTCTAGGTTGGCCGTGATGCAGTATTTAGCAGACCCACTGTGTGTCACAGACATGTGTCTGTGCTGTCGCATGTCTTTTGTCTGAATCACCGTACATCATCAAGAATCAAGCTGAGACTAGCTTTCTCTCTTTGTCTTGACCTCTTTCTTTCACTAGTTTGCACTTTCTTTTTTCTCCTTCTGGGAAAATTCAATACCTGTTACTATTGAAAGAAAATCTACAGAGGAAAGAAGTGTGAATAAAGTGAGTGCTGGACTCTACTCATCGGTGCCCCCAGGAATTGTGTTGCCCTTCACCATCACCACTCCCTAACACTGAACAGTAAACCTACATGGACTGTTACTACCAGTCAATATTAACACCTCATTCCACGGGCCTTTGTATTAATCTGCCAGGGCTTCCAGAACAAAATACCACAGACTAGTGCCTTAAATTTATATTCGCGCAGTCTGAAGCCGGGGAAGTCCACAGTCAAGGTGCAGTTGATCTGATCCCTCGTGAGAGCTCTCTTTCTGGCTTGGTGATGCCGCTTACTCATTGTGTCCCTGTGTGGCCTCTCCTCCATGAGCAGGTGGAGACAGAGGGTTGTTGGTCTTTCCTGCATCTCTTCTTTTTTTTTAAAGGACCCTCGTCCTATCAGATTAGGGCCCACCCTTATGACCTCACTTAACTTTAATTGCTTCCTTAAAGGTCCGTTTTCAAATATAGTCACATTGGGGGTTAGAGTAGCTCCATGAGTTTTGAGGTGGGGGTGGGACTCAGGGGGAGCACAGTTCAGCCCCAAACAAGCCTGATTTTTCCCATTGTCATAAGGAAATACAAGCCCCTTTCTCCCCCTGTATTGAGACATTTTCTTGTGGAGAGAAGAAGCAGCAGAGGAAAAGGCTCATTGGAGGAAGTAAGAAGAGATGGTAGATGTCTGAAAAGGTCCAAGTAATATATTTACTTTTTGCACCTTTTCACATGAAAGATCAGGATACTTTTTGGGAATTCAAAGCATAACACTGATTTCCCATCTGCTCCCTTTTCCTCTAATGAATTTGTATAGCAGCTTCTTGTCTCTCCATAATACCCTTCACCTCTCGCGTGGCAATATATAATTGTTTACATGCTTCCTTTTTTTAGCTTAAACTAGAAGTGTAATTACTGTGAGATTTTGCATCCAGTTATTTATTTCTCACAGTAATTAACACAGTATTTTCCAGAAAGTAATCTTTCATTTATTCAATATATTTTGGTGCAGTGCCTGCCATAAGCTAGGCCACCACTGCTCAATTAGAATTTTCTAATAAAGTAATTAGTGAGCTTATAAATAAAAAGTATAAAATATACTTATAAAAATGTGAAATTAAAAGATGTTGAAATACCGAGTATTATAATATTCTAACCCAAACTTTTATGTATTTATTTATGAAGCACATTTAAAATTTGTAATTTCCGCTGTGCATATGAGCCCAAAAATATTTTCTCTGATCTATACAGAAGGTTTAAAAGTAAACGTTATCAGTGGTATTTGTCACAATGAGGGAAGAATTAAATTAAAATAGCCCATCACTATTCCTCGCACAGGTTCATTACCCAGCAACTATTAGTACCATTTATACTAATTCTACAAACCACTGGATAGCAGATTTCTGGAGGACATCAACTGGTTTCTTCCTGTTAATGTAATTGGTCCTCATAACCTCAGAATATGGTTTTGAATTTAGCAATTGTTCAAAAAATATTTTAAGAAGTGAATAAAACAGAACTGAATACATTGAAAACATTGTTTAATATAGGATGCACTCTGAATAACTATTCTCACTTTTTTTAACAGATCGCTTTCTGAAAAGATGCTCAACGTCACTACTCATCAGAGAAATGAAAATGAAAAGCACAATGAGATATTATTCCACCCCTGTCTGAATGGCTGTCATCAATAAATAAACAAACAAGTGCTGGCAAGGACGTGGGAAAAGGGAACCCTCAGGTGCTGCTGGTGGAAATGCAGATCGGTGCAGCCGCTATGGAAAACAGTGTGGAGTTTCCTCAAAAAATTAAAAATGAAGTTGCCTGATGATCCAGCAAGTCCACTTCTGGGAATATATCCAGAAAACCTGAAACACTAATTCAAAACAATATATGCACTGCTAGGTTCATTGTAGTCTTATTTACAATAGCCAAGAAGTAGCCCATGTGCTCATCAGCAGATGATTGGATAAAAAAGCTGTGGTACATTTACACAACAGAATACTACTTAGCCATAAAAAAAAGAAGGAATTCTTACCTTTGCAGCAGCACAGACCTGGAGTATTATGCTGAGTGAAATAACTCAGAGAAAAAAAAATACCATATGATTTCATTTATATGTGGAATCTAATGAACAAAATAAACTAACAAAATAGAAACAGATGCATGGACACAGAGAACAAACTGACAGCTGTCAGAGGGGAGGGGCGTTGGTGGGCTGGGTGAAAGAAAAGGAGCTTCATAGACACAGACAATAATGTGGTGATTTCCAGAGGTTAAGGAGGATGGGGAGAGATAAGAGGAGGATAAAGGGGGATAAATGGTGATGGAAGGAGACTTGTCTTTAGGTGGTGAATACATCAAGCAATATACAGACGATATATATACTTTTATTAACCAACATCACTCTAATAAATTGAATTTGAAAAAGATTGCCTGAGTAGAATAACCCTAATGGCCCCGATATGGTAGCCACTAGTAATGGAGGTGTATTTAGTTGAAATATGGTCAGTCCAAACTGGGAGCTTCCTTAAGTGTGGAGAGCCAAGCAGGATAACTCGTGCCAAGGAAGTTGGAAGCAGGCCTGGGGTTCAGCACAGCTGCCCTAGGCCACGGAAGACTGCCCGGTAAATTGTAAAGAACGAATGACTTGGCTGCTTGCTATATCACTGTACCAAGAAGGAGCAGCAAATATTCTTAAAAAATACAATGCACCTAGCCTTGAAGTTTGTCTTTCTCACGTTCTACTTCAAAGTTGGCTCAATCTATATCCCAGAGAAGGGACTCCACCTGACCTTGCCTTGACTCTGTCTGGTTATTTCTCAATCCCCCATCGCTATCCCTTGGGACCTGACTGATCTAGCCTTGCTGGTTGCGCACTTAAGTGTCAAATATTTACTGAATTTCAAAAATGTAGTACAAATAAAAGTAAAACATTGTATTAATGTGTTAAAATATTAATTATATGTTGACATAAGAATATTTGTGATGTACTAGGTTAATAAAATATTATTAACATTAACTTCCCATGTTTCTTTTTTAAATAAGCCTGTTACAAAATTTTAAATCTTGTAAGTGGCTGGCATTATATTTTCAATGTACAGCCCTAGCATAACCTCTTCCCAGATGCAGGTTAGTTCTTTTCACCTAGAATTATACTGTACTAGCACAGTTACAGTGACTATGATCTGCTAATTTTTTTCCTTTATCTGAGCCCAGCTGACGGTATGCCAGGAAGCAAGATCTCAAATGCTCTCTCAATCTGCTCAAGTTTGTAAATCTTATTTCTGCAGTAATCCTTAGCCACTTAAAATCTCGCTCAGAGAAAAATAAATAAAACGGTGGAATGCCTGATGCGGTCCAAACAGTGTTTCTTTCTTAGCACCTATTTAAAATGCACTGTTGAACATTTTGAAAATTGACAATGTGACATGGAATAGTTTAATTATTGTCATGTGGCTTCTTGACAATTAGTTCCTTAAAATGTTCTCGGTTGTGAGCTAGATAAATTATAAATGTTTGTACTCTGGTGGCCTTTATACAGCATGAATAAATTAAAAACTAGGTACTTTATAATAAGCCACTCTAATAAAAAGAAATTTGGGCTCCTGCGACAGCAATAACTCTGAGAATTTTTTTAAATAATGCCATAAAAAAGAAATTATTTAATGAGCCTTTAAATATTAGTTTAGTAAACTGATACTCACATGCGTGGCATTTCAAAATTGGTGCAAGGACTTGGGTGACATGAAATTAGGATTGTGTATATTTGTTTATCAGAGCTGACAACTTTTAAAACTCTCTTTTATCCGTTTACTAAATATATTTCCATATATAAGTTAGCTTTCTTTTTCTCCCTGATTACAACACTCTGAAAACCACTGATATGAGTTAACCCCAATCATTAGAGAAGTCAGCACATTGAAGCAGCTCACAGCTTGCGTTTTCCTGTTGAATGCAAGTCATTTTCTTCCACCACCAGTGCTGATGGGCCACCTATTCTAATTAAGTGTAGTAATGAAACCTTGGCTGGTGTGGCTTGGTGGGTTGAGTGTCATCCTGCAAACTGAGAGGTTGTGGGTTCGAAGTCTGGTCAGGGCACCTACCTGGGTTGTGGGCTAGATCCCCACTTGGGGGTGAGAGATAGAGAACCCATCTATGTTTCTCTCCCTCTCTTTCTCCCTCCCTACCCCTCTCTCTAAAAATAAATAAATAAATAAAATTCTTAAAACAATTTTAACATAATAATAAAGATGCATTTCTAAATGATAGAGTACCTTGTTTCCAGAGAAATGCAATGATATCTCTTGTGTCATCTGAAAAGATTTACATAGAATGAGAAGATATTCTGTCATCATTAAAAATGGAAGTTAAGTCTGAGAAGAATGGAAGAGTGGAGATACTAGTGAGACAAAACAGCAAGTTCAGGGACCATTTGAAAATAGATCTTAAAAGTCTGCAAGAAAAGAGGGCGCACTTGTCTCTTTAAAAAGGGAATGAGAGAGTGTCACTTCTCAGAGATGTGTTTTTTAACCCTGGACAGCTGTGAGCAATTTGTGAACTGCTCTGAAGTGTGGCGGATTCAATCCCTGGGTCTTAACCCTGTGAATTGGGCACTGGTTTCTGAGACTGGACACACAAGAGGACACTTCGGCCTCAAAGACATTCTAGTTGTCACTGCAGTTCACAGAACATCAAAATGTCTGTACCATTCTTAAGAATTAAATGCACTACTCTAATAGGTACCCTGCATGCATAAAAAAATTGGGCCAGCAGAAAGTAGCAAATAAAAATAGTTTTGAATCTTGAGTAGACAATTGAATGTCACCTTAAGCAACTTATTTAACTCCTATGAACCTCAGTGTCTCCTATAAAATAAAAGTAACACACATAGGATTTAGGGAAATCATGCTACTTAAAGTTTCTGAACAAAAAGAGGTCCTGAATATATGTTAGTATCTCTCCACAGAAGTAAACCATAGCAATAAATACACTGATAAAACTTTCTAATATTTATAATTTGATACTAGAGCAATATAATAATCTAGAAACTTTCCAGACTCCTGTTTTTCTCTGGTTCCCTTCAGTGTCCACCAGACCAGAACTTGAGGCTGACAGAGTGACCCTTTGGCATCCATGTGACCCCTGGGCCACACAGTCTTCCTCACGACCCATCTTAAGCCATCCCTAGACCTTGTCTTCTGCTTTGGTTTCTATTCTTACATTTTCCTGACCTGGAATCCTGATTTCATCACTCACTCTCCCCCTAAGGGACAGGGAAACCACTGCCCCACATTTTCCTTCTCTCTGAAGGCCCCATCACTCCACGCACAAGTAGAAGGATTGTCCAAATGGCCTGATAACCAAGTACTGACAACAATAGCCTGGAAACTCCACTGGACTTCAACCTCCTCGTGGAAACCTCCGGGAGCAAAGTGTAGCTTTAATCACAGATAAGTGATTAGACAAACAATTAGAAGGCCAGACTTTACCTGAATCATATGTCTGGTACCAGTTCTGTCGTCCCAGGGCCCGCCCTACCTCCTACACCCTCCCTCTCTAATGAATAACCAGTCTTAAAAATGAAGCTCCAGAAAGTGTAACCAGAATACATACTATATTTACTTCAATTTTTCTTACAATTCTAATCTTAAAGTTGACTGAATCAGAGAGAAGTGAGGTGAGACTGGATAAACTTTGGTAGACTATGCAAAGCAAGTGGTGATGAAGGCCATAGTAGGATTGTTCAGGATTTTTAAGGAAGGCGACTGTAATAGCTTATGTGGAATTAATAAGTCAAATGTAAACCTACTTCTCATCTTGATTTTTGCTCCTCAGTTCTGAACTGTCTGAACCCTCCCTTTGAACAGCTTAAATTACTTGTATTTGTTCCATGTGGCACAAGGTTAAAAAAGGGAATTTTCATTCCTTGAGTACAGCAATGAAAAAAAGTGCTTTCCCTTATGACTCTGTGTAACACGTCTAATAAATTTGTCAGTGGTGAGGAATGAGCTTGTGAGGAAAAACAATACCCATCCAATGCAATCTAGTGACGTAGTACAAAGGCATTATTTTTGCTAATTTATGAGTTCACTGTCTTTTCTCTTCTCAGCCAGGATAAAGTCTCAACATATTTAAAGTTTCTCCCATCCCAACCTTTCAAAAAGGAGCAGCAAAGTGTCGTGAATGCTTTGCTACATGGTGTTATATGGAAATGGATATGCTGGTTAGTCTGATCATGGACATACACATTTCCTACATTCATGTGGCAAAATGAGGAAAAAGTACCTGGATGTACCTTGTGCATACGCTGGTCCTAACAGCCCTGAAAAATCTCTCAAAACTCCACAATTGGCATTAAATATCTCCATTATCATTGGAGTTCCGATTGTTAAAGTGCCCAGAAACAACAACTACATTGTAGTTTTGTTTGTGCTTTTAAAAAAAAAAAGCGCATCTTTATCTTCACAACATATATGGTAATATTCGTAAAGTTACCCAAAAAAAACAAAGCCTGTTGCTGATTGAATACTGTCAACCCGTAGTCACTGGCACCAATTCAACACAAATGGGAACCTCTCGTTTGGGCTGCGGTAAAGAAGGAATCTGTTCAGTGCAAACAGCTCCATGATGTGACTGTCCGGCTGTGGGACAGCATGGCTGTGAGGGGCGGAGGCGGCTCTGCTCTGCTCTGCTCCACCTGCTCTATTCCCCACCCCCCCATCTGCACTGTTCTGCACTGGTCTGGAGAGATGTCAATGGTTTCAGTTCTAACTGGGAATATTTCATCTTTAGTCTTTCATAGAACAGAAAAGCTTTCTCCCTAAGACAGAGGGAGCTGGTTTATGTAGAGAGAAGTCTCTGTCCCTGATCCCTGACTGGTGTGTCCTCATGCACATGAGGAATCCACATCCTCACAATTTGGTCCAAAAAAGCACTGTTTTGATTTGTCACAATGGAGCGATTTTGACTGGCTAGTGAAAATACTGATGAGGGGAATATAATTGTGTGACTTCCATTGGACAGGAAAGTCTCAGTCCTCCTGATTGTAATACAATTCCAGGAAGACCCTTCTAAGGGCTAGTTTAGACACAGCCAGGTAGTTCAATACAGACTATCCCCGACACACAGTTTGCATGAGAGACCCCTGTGTAGGAATGGCCACTGGCCTCTGTTTTTGTTGTTGTTGTTTTTAAACTTGATCTTCATTAACCACCAGGAGCCCTTTTTCTTTTGGGGGGTCCACAATACCAAAGTTCCTATCGATTAAATCTAATGGAAGTGTGGGGAAGAAAAAACTTCCCTTTACCCTTAAAGCTCTTTTGGTTAGTCTAATAATCAAAGAGACGTGAGACAGATTAGTAAGATAAAATAACCAAATTTAACTATACACATACATATGGGAACCCCACACACGTGAGAGAGTCAGACACCACATACATGAGAGGATCAAAGGCAGGGGAAATGGGCACATGTGACATTCTGAGCTAGTGGAAAAGTAAGATGCTTTGGGGGCTCCAAAGGGTCATTGCAGGGAGATAAGGACAGATGCTTAGTAACTAGAAGTTCACCTTGTCCCATATATAGGTTTAAAAAAAGGTTATCTCTGATCATTCTTATATAGGCAGGACCCTTCATTCAAATTCTTGTCAGTATTAAAGTGGAAGCAGAAGTTTCTTTTGAGCCCACAATGTCTTGGTTGCCTTTAGGTCAAAAAGAGTCCGTATGCCACTAAGGTGCACCTTGGGGTGGCTTGTTCTGAACTCCCACAGAAGGCATGAGTAAGTGCTATGTGTACCATGCTCTATGAAAACAAAATAAACAATTGAAAAGAGTTTGGGCTTTTTTTATCTTGAAGTTTATTTGTTTTATTTTGCTTTAATTGTTTATAGTCCTCTGTCTCAAGCCCCCCTTCATAATTTCTTTCAGAGTGAATGGTAAAAACTTTAGATACAGCTGGTTTGGGAGTCAAAGAAGATGGTACAGCAAGCTATGTTGACTTGTTTTATCTTAAACTCATGATGCAAAACCTCAAAATTGCGGAACGCCCCTGCAATTCCTTCTATATGACACTAGAATGTTGTCTTTCGCCTCCCGAAGGAAAGCTTTTCAGCTCTTTCCTTTCTCTTCAAATGCTCCTCCTCCTGCTCCCCTTGCTGTCACCTGCTGGGAACACCTCATGCATGAGGCACAGACATCCTCTGGGGAAAACTTCCTCACTTTTGCCAGCAACTCACCTTCAAACCCTCTGCCTGGACTCAGCCTCTTCTCTTCCTTCTCATCCCGCCCCTTGTGAAAGACCAACTCCTCCACGTGTGCCTGTGTTCCATGACCTCTCCTTCCAAAGGTGCTGCTTCCCCGTGCTCCACCTCTTCCCTCTCACCACGAGCCTCTCCCTTTCTGCCAGCTTCTTGTCCCCAGCCCAGGAACATGTTCCGGTATCTCTCATTAAAGTAAAAAACACAAAACAATATTCTCTCTTAGCCCTGTCTTCAAAATCTTCATGCCTGCTCTCTGCTCACTCTCAGTTGCTGATAAGAAATTAGGTGGTCATCACTGTGGCCCCACTGTGTTTCTCTGCTCTCCTTCCAAGCTGAACTTTTCTCCCCTTTCTCACCTCCTCCAGTCCCTTCTCACTTTCTGTCTGCTTACACACACTCCACTGAACCCAGTTAAAGTTACTTTAGATGTCCTTGTTGTCACTCCAAGTAATGCTCATAATAAAATATTATGTTGATCATATTTCCTCTGCTCCTGTCCCAGGCTGTCTCAAAACAAAGGCCTCCCTGTTCTTTGAACATTACCGGAATCTCCTGCTTCTTCCTTCTGCCTCTGCTGCTCTTCACCACAGGTAGCTGCAGGTTTTGCTCTTTACCCTCTGACTATACATTTCAAATGATTTGCCCGCCCCATGCTCTCTTCATCCCCCAATGGTGTTTTCTTTTTTTTTGTCTTTTCCTCTTCTACCTCCCTCCACTTTTTTCCCCTCTGGTAATCACTGTACTGTTGTTTGTGGGTTGGTTTATTTTTTTTGCTTAATCCCTCCCCTTTTTTTCAACCAGTCCACCAATCCCCCACCCCTCTGACCACTGTCAGTCTGTTCTCTGTATCTACGCATCTGTTTCTATTTTGCTTATTAGTTTATTTTATTTTGTTCATTAGATTCCACACGTAAGTGAAATCATACGGTACTTGTCTTTCTCTGCTGGCTAATTACACTTAGCATAATGTTCTCCAGTTTCATCCATGCTGTTGTAAAAGGTAAGGTTTCTAGATTTTCTTCTTTTTTATGTCCAAGTAGTATTCCATCATGTAAATATGCCACCGTTTTTCTATCCACTAATCTACAGGCTGCTTCTTGGCTATTGTAAATAACAATATGATGAACATAGCAGTGCATATACTCTTTCAGATTAATGTTTCAAGTTTCTTTGGGTATATTCCTAGAACTGAAATTGCTGAGTCATAAGGAAGATCCATTTCTAATTTTCTGAGGCAACTCCATACTGCTTTCTACAGTAGCTGCACCAATCTGCATTCCTGTCAAGAGTACAGGAGGGTTCCCTTTTCTCCACATCTTCACCATCACTGGCTGTTTGTTGATTGATTAGAGCCACTCTGACAAGTGTGAGATGATATCTCATTGTGGTTTTAATTTACATTTTTTTCTGACGATTAGTGACATGGAGCATCTTTTCATGTGTCTATTAGCCATTTGTGTGTCCTCTTTGGGTAAGTGTCTATTTAGGCCCTTTGCCCATTTTTTAACTAAATTATTTGTTTGTTTGTTTGTTTGTTTGTTTGGTAATGAGCTTTATAAGTTCTTTATAAATATTGGATATTAACCTCATCTCTAATATATCACTGGAAAACATATTCTCTGGGTTGTCTTTTTATTTTGTTTTTTATTTCCTTTACTGTGTAAAAACGATTTTTCTCCATAATTTTTATCACCTGTTCATTGTTTACTGTCTGCTTTTTGGATAGAGATTTTTGTTCATGTTCAAATTCCTGTACCTAATCTTGTACCTACCACACAGTGGACGTGCAATAACCACGTGTTGAATAAAACATGTCATGTATATTCCTAAGGGCTTTATGTGTACAGTTCATTAAGTCCTTACGAATCCCTAACTGAGATGAGGACTACACTTATCCACACGTTAAGTGGGAACTCAGAGGTACCTCTCAGCTTCAAAGATCTCTCTTTGTCTTCCTCTCACTCGTCTCGGTGACACTGGATGCCCTCCAGATGCCCTCGTCCTGGAAATGACGTGTGTGCGAGCTCGTTTTCTTATTCCTCTTTGACCTCTCTAGCCTTTTTTCTTCCCTTGATGAGTTCATCATTCCGAGGAATACACTGATGAATCCTGCCCTGTACCACCTGCCACGACATCTCTTGGGAACTTCATGCTGGATCTCACGTTTCACAGATATCTCAGTCTTAACATGTCCAGTGCAATTGAAACATCTCTGACCTCGATAAATGGCTCTTCCGCCTGCCTGGATCTTCAAGCCAGATCCCCAGGAGCCAACTTGAGGTCCTCCTGTCTATCATCTGTTTGCTACCACATTTAATCATCTTTCCCTTCCCTCAGTTCCAGGACACATCATCATGGGGACAAATTAACACACAACTTTTCAGTGAGCTTCTGCTTCTGCCTCTTTGCCTCTAAACCATTCTCACTGCTGTAGGGAGCCAGTGAGAGGTTTTCTTAAGATACAAGTTGTATCCTGTTACTCTTCAGCATGAAGCAAAAGCTTTCCAAGTAGCACAAAATTCAAACTTGGCATTCTTTGCCTTTGCTTTACAGAGCTCATTTAAAATTACAATTATTTATTTTCTTCTTATTTGTTTGTTTAGTTCTCCACTGACATATAAACCCATGAGGGAAAGAAAGATGCTTTTTTCACCATTGAGTACAGAGAACCTCTCCTTGTCTGCTCTTCATAGTGAGGGGCTCAATAAATTTTTCCTGATAGAATAATACAAAGCTTCAAAATACTATACTTAGGTAGGAAACACTTCCTGCACATATGAATATAAAAATTCAGATGATACTTATTGGTCTGCTTTAATTACTAGCTGCACAGTTACTGTTGTCAATGAGAAGATATGCAAGCATGTGTGAACTACCCCAGCCAGGGTAGCCTTTATGGTATGTCACCTAGGAGACTTTGCACTGCCCAAACTGAACACATTTATTTCCAAACAGAAAAATATTGATTATCAGGGCTTGATTATGTGTTTCTTTACCAATATTTTGTATATATGATATCAATAAAAAGCCCAAAAGACACATAAGGGCCAAGGCGGGCCCAAATATCAACATGGAGAGATAGCAAAACACCAAAAAGCATATAGCACACATGTACAAATAAATGTAGACATGCACATAATGTTGAGGAAAATTTACATTTGAATTAAATTTCAAATGTTGATCCACAGATTCAACTTCGAACAAGATATGGCTTCTGAAAAAAAGAATAATTGCAAAGAATAATATGATTTACAAAATAAGGATTCACTGCTGCTCAGAAATGGTGGTAAGTATAACAGGAAGTGGGGTTCTCATTGGATACTTACGTCCACTCATTCACATGGGTAGCAATGTCATCCTTGAATAAATAGACTCTATCAGTCACTTTTTATTGGCAGGTAAGTACGGTTGGGTCTCTTGCAAAATGCTAAAATCTGGTTTTTAAATTGCACCCCAGTGTTATTCAAGCTTGATTCATTTAGATTGCTTTTACATTTTTAAAAACTACACTGTAAAAGTAGAATGGCACTTTCATTTTTTCTCTGCAGTGGTGATTTCTTTCAAGAGTTATACATCACTGCCATCATAAAAACATACACATAGATCACTGGGACAGAATAAAAAGCTCAGACATAATCCACGCTTATATCCTCAATTAATCTATGACAAAGGAAGCAAAAATACACCATGGAGGAAAAACATTCTTTTCAATAAATGCTGTCAGGAAAACTGGACAGATACATGCTAAAAAGAAAAACATACTAAACCACTTTCTTATACCATATATAAGAATAAGCTCAAATTGGGTGAAAGACTTAATCCATTAAAATCCAAAACCTTAAAACTCCTAGGAGAAAACATAAGCAGTAAACTCTCTGACACTGCTCTTGGTAATATTTTTGTTGCTATATCTCCTTCAGAAAGAGAAACAAAAATAAAAATGAACAAATGGAATTGTATCAAACTAAGATGGTTTTGCAAAGCAAAGGAAATCATCAACAAAACAAAAAGACAACCTATTGATTAGGAGAACATGTTTGCCAATGAAACATCCAGTAAGAGGTTAATATCCCAAATTTATGAGGAATTCATATAATTTAACACCCAACAAAATCCATTTTAAAAATGGGCAAAGAAGCTGAACAGGTATTTCCCCAAAAAGTACATGCAGATGGCCAATAGACATATGAAAAGATGCTCAACGTCACTAATTGTCAGAGAGATGCAAATTAAAACCACAATTAAATATCACCTCGTACCTATCAGAATGGCTATCATCAATAAACCAGCAAACAATAAGTGCTGGCAAAGATGTAGAGAAAAGGGACTCTTCATGCACTGCTGGTGGGAACGCAGACTGGTGCAGCCACTGTGGAAAATAGTATGGGAGTTCCTCAAGAAGTTAAAAAGGAAACTGCCTTATGACGCAACAATTCCATTTCTGGGTATATATTCAAAGAAACTTAAAATACTAATTCAAAAATACATATACACCGTACAGTCACTACAGAGTTATTTATAATAGCCAACCTGTGGAAGCAACCCAAGTGCCCATCAATAGATAAGTGGATAAAAAAGCAGTGGTACAATACAATGGAATATTAGTTGGCCACAAAAGATGAAATCTTCCCATTTACAACATTGTTGGACTGACCTAGAGGGTACTATGCTAAATGAAATAAGTCAGGCAGAGAAATCCAATACCATGTAATTTCACTTGTAAGTGGAATCCAGAAAACAAAATAAATGAGCAAACAAAACAGAAAAAGATGCATAAATACAAAAAATGAACAATTGTTACCAATTGAGAGAGCGGTTGGGGGAGCTAGGTGAAAAAGGTGAAGGAATTTAGAAGTAAAGACTAGTAGCTATAAAACAGTCATAGGGATATACAGTTCAACATAAGAAATATAGTCAATAACACTGTAATAATTATGTGTGGTACCAGATAGGTACTAGACTTACCTGAGGGATCATTTTGTAAATTACAGAAACATATATCCACTATGCTATACACCTTAAACTAATACAGTGCTGAATAGCAAGCATAATAGAAAAAAATTTAAAAATTATAAAAAATAATACATCTCTGGGTCAGTCTGGCCTGATGGGCAATGATCCCGGCCTGAAAATTCTCTGAGGATAGTAGACATTACTTAAATGTCATGGTCCACAGTGGATTCTATCTCTTAATTTTTACTTGCTCACAAATTATTTCTCCTGACAAAGGCTATATTTAGCTGAACTATGTGATTTGATTTGCAGATCCTCCACCCACACACGTACATTTAAGTGATTGTTTCAAACAAAGGTTCACTATCTTTGCTTTGGAAGGAAGGAAGGCAGAGGGTATAAGTGAAGTGGGTTTAGCTGTGTTTGCTTCTGCAAAAAGTTAAAAAGTTTCTTGCTTCGAATAGTTTAAGCACATTTTTGTTGGTTAAAATTAAACCTATCGTCTGACTTTTGTGTCACACTCTCTCGTGGTGTAAATAGACAAAGCCCTTCAGAAAGCCACCCACATTGTGTAAAACTGCTTTGATAAGGTTCACTGCTCCTTTTGTTGCCGTTTCAGTGAAATGATTCCAAATGATGGGCATAAACTAAATACAACTCCGAAGCAATTAGAGAGTGCCCCCACGCTAATTGGGATAAAGCTGCACAGCAGCTGAGCAGAGACCCCCGTTGAACCTGAAGTGGAGAGAGGAGGCGGTCTGGACTTCGTCCGGCACTTGCGCGCCGAGGGACCCTGGGCACCGTGCCGAACTTTTCGAAGAAAAGCTTTTTGTGAAACTGGAGGGTTACAGTTAGTAATCTTCATTCTTCCATGTGGCTATTTTTTAAATTAGTTATCAAGATATGGTTTTAATTACATTTTCTTTTTACATATTGATGCGTTCTGGGACCCTGGGTTTCAACATATACAGGGTCCAGCAGAAGTAAGCCAGCCTGCTTGAGTGTGCTTGGCAGGGTAATAATATAGGGGTAATAATTCCTAGTTTTATTTTGAACATTTCACTTGAAATGTTCAAATGTCATATGGTAAGCTTGAGTATGATGTTGTCATGTTACAGAAGCACATGCTTATGATTTTGTAATAAAAATTATTTAATAAAAAGGGGGTGTTATTTGTGCTGGCCCCTGTATATGTTTTTAGTGAGCAGAAAAAACATACAGGAATGTAGGGTATTTTTTTTACTTTCAATTTTATTCCATTGTTACCCTCAATATTCCTAAACTCATCTTAAATGTTCTATTATCCCAGTTGTTGCTTTTCCTTATTAGATTATACTCGTTTTCAAGGCCTATTGTAACAAAATACCACAGTCTGGGTGACTTAGCAGAGACCTATTTCCTCACAGCTCTGGAGGATGGAAGTTCTAAGATCGCAGTGCCAGCAGGACTGGCTTCTCTGGAGGTCTCTCTGCTGGGCTTCTAGGTGGCTGCCTTCTTGCTACCTTCTCACGCAGCCATCCACCTGTGCACACATCCCTCTGACGTCTTTCTGTGTGTCCGAATTTTATCATTGTATCAGGACAGCAGGTAGACTGAATTAGGGTCCATCCTAACAGCCTCGTTTTAACATAGTCACTCTCTCAAGGCTCCCTCTCCAAATACAGTCAAAGGTACTTAGGACTTCAACCTATGAATTTGAGCATGGACATAATGAAGCCCCTAAAATATATATTCTAACTTTTCCTTACGTCAATATATTGTTTGCTGTTATTTTAAAACATACTTTCAATTTAATAACACACAAATTCCTTTACACAGACTTTTAATGGGCATTTTAATTTTGATTACATGAATCAGCACCTATAGGGCTTTATGCATCTTGCTAGCAAATATGTTCATTCTTTTCTCAAAAGGTTACAGTGCAATATTTCAGTTTCTTCCTCCTTCATTCTTATACTGGACAAAGATGTGTGTTATTAGTTCACCACTCATAAACCAGCAGCACAGAAATCCTGGTATCCTGTCTGGTACTGCATCATTCTGTTTCCAAAGACTGCCTAGGGAAGATTTGTTCGATAAATGCATCAGGGTTTTGTGGCTTGTAGGAACCTAAAGACCAATAAAAACAGAGATAAGAAACTAGCAATCAGACTGTTGTTTGCCACATAACGCACAGTGGCTATTGTTCAAAAATGGATGGCAATGCATCATAAACAAAGCAACCAACAACAAATGTTGGAGAGGTTGTGGGGAAAAGGGACCCTAGTTCACTGTTGGTGGGATTGCAGACTGGTATAACCACTATGGAAAACGGTATGGAATTTTCTAAGAAAACTGAAAATGAACATGCCTTTTGACCCAGCAATTCTACTGTTAGGAGTATATTCTAAGAACCCTGAAACACCAATCCAAAAGAACCTATGCACCCCAATGTTCATAGCAGCACAATTTGCAATAGCCAAGTGCTGGAAGCAACCTAGGTGCCCATCAGTAAACGAATGGATCAAAAAATTATGGTACCTTTACACAGTGGAATTCTATGCAGCAGAAAGAAAGAAGGAGCTCCTACCCTTTACAACAGCATGGATGGAACTGGAAAGCATTATGCTGAGTGAAACAAGCCAGGCGGTGAAAGACAATACCATATGATCTCACCTTTAACAGGAACCTAAACAACAAAACAAACAAGCAAGCAAAATATGACCAAAGACACTGAAATAAAGAACAAGGGAACAGCAACTGGAGGGGAGAGGGGAGGGAATTTCAGGGGAAAAGGGGAAGGATTCACAGGAATAAGTATAAAGGATACGTGGACAAAAACTAAGATGGGGGGAATGGAAGGGAGGTAGGGAGCACTGGGGGGGGTGGGCTGGGATGGGAGTAAAAGACAGAAAACTGTACTTGAACAACAATTAAATAAATTAAAAAATAAAAAATGGATGGCAATGGATGGTAAAGGTTATGCTCCCTGGGACATGTGCCTGTTGACCTCACACAGGTGACAGCCCAGCCTCGCTCTCGGGATCCAGCCCTGTCTCCTGTGTATTGATGTCTTTCCCACCAAGGCGAGTGGTGGTTATGAGGGTGGGATTGTGAAGGCAGTTTTTAGGTTCTCTGCAGAATCCATTCACAGTTTTAGAGTCTCTCTCAAGGGTGTTCCTGGACTTTCAGAGATCTTGGGAATATTGCCAGAGTAAGCTGATGCTTCTCTTGAGGGACCCAATCAACCTCATCACTAGCAAAAAGTGAAAACCTAGGCAAGCCCACATCTTGCTGTGAAAATCAAATTGGGGTGCTCTCTGGAGTCCCACATATAGGAGGAATTTAAGAAAAGTTAACTTGGACACAAAATCCTTAAGAAGTTGGGAAGTTCCTAAAACTATTGTGCTCAGAGGTCTGGCTGTGTTTGGCTTACAGAGGAAGCATTCTTGCTCCGAGCACTTTTACAAAGCACAGACCCTCACTG
The DNA here is from genome assembly GCF_021234435.1 of Artibeus jamaicensis. Taxonomy (NCBI): domain Eukaryota; kingdom Metazoa; phylum Chordata; class Mammalia; order Chiroptera; family Phyllostomidae; genus Artibeus; species Artibeus jamaicensis. The sequence goes on along the minus strand of NW_026522046.1, from coordinate 28,500,651 downwards.
CTTCGGCTCACTTCTTTCCACCACCTCCAAAGGGCCGTGGAAGGGCTAGAGCTCTTCCATGTCCATCTGACAGAGGAGAAGGCTAAGGGGCATGAGACTAAGGATCATGTGTGCTAAGTTCAATCATAAAATGAGTAATTGATGAAGTTGCAAACTCAGTTTTATTGACTTGATCTCTTGCAGTGGTTCCTCTACGCACCCCCTTACATGGATGCCAAAGTAGAAAATGAATATGTTTTAATAACTAGCTGAGATTCCCAACCTTATAATCACCTGTTCAACAATTGGATTTCATTCTTTTCACTGGAACATTATTATCTAAACCACTAGAGTAGGTAATCTTATGCAATCTCATTAAGCCACCCTAGTCAGATATCAGGAAATTAGATTGCCCCAAAGATATGGGCAGATATTTTTAAATGAATATACTTAAAGATTTCTTAATTAAAATAAGAACAGAAAAAAAAAGTGTCCATTCTTCCCTAGAAGTGGGAACACAGAATAAATGAATTAGAGAGTTGCTGAATGTATATGGGCCTATAAACTAGTGGAACATTTCTATGCACAACGAGACTAATCAGATATGTGTGCATTGCCCTGGCCTATATGGCTCGGTTGGTTGGGTGTCACCCCATAAACCAAAAGGTGGCTAGTTCAATTCCTGGTCAGGGCACATGCATGAGTTGTGGGCTTGGCCCCAGTTTGTAAAATAAATAAAATATATTAAAATTTGTTAACCATCGTCTCCTTAGCTCTTAGCCCAGTGCCTGGGAAACACAAAGAAGCCAACACTCTATCAGTTGAGATAAACTGAAGAATCAGGATTTTCTCCATTAACAGCCTCTTCACTCTTGCCTTGCTGCAGTGTCTTCACAGCCAGCCGCCAAGTGATCCTTGAAAAGTATAAACCAGAGCCCATCATCACCATAACTCTCCAGCGACTCCCACTCTCCCTCAGCATGGACCATGGTCCTATAAAGGTTTATCAGGCCTTCAAGGCTGTGTTTCTCCCTCTCTCCAACTCAGAATCGATCTCATACTTTCAGCTCTGTGCACACTTCTCTTTGACCTTCCTTCAACATGCCCAGTGTCTTATCATCTAAGGGCCTCTGCCCCTGAGCACCTGTCCCCCCGAAACGCTGCTCCTCTGCACTTTGCCGCTTCTCAAATCCTTCAAAGTACAATTTAAGAACACCCTCCTCCCCCCACTCCATATTCACCTCCCTAATTTACTTTTCTCTCTACTAGTTGTGGATTATTTACTTATTTAATTATTTATTCTGTTCCCCATCTCTTTTGCCTCACTCAAATGGAACTCCATGAGGGCAGGAATTTTTGTTTGTTTCTCTAGTACTAGGAACATAATAAGCATTCAGTAAATACTTACTGAAACATTAAAACGGTACAGGAAAATGTTTTGCATTCAGTAAAATCAGTGTTTTTGTAGAATGTCAAAGAAAAAGTTAAAGAGTTGTTAGCAGGACAACGACAAGAAAACGTGTTTTTAGATTAAGCTGAAGAGTAAGTTTTAGGACTAAAGTCAAAGTGGAGCTTTATGGACAAAAGAGAAAAAGCAAAGCAGGGGGGAAAAGAAAAGAAAGAAGGAAGAAAGAGGGGAGGAAAGCAGACCTAATGTTGGCTTAACAGGCCACTGGCTAAGATCCCTCTCTTCAAAGAATGTTGTCAAGGTCTCTTTCACGGAACAGTACTGCTCAGGGGGGAAGTCAGATAAGGTTGTTAGCCCCCAACATTCAAACCTGTCCCTGAATTTTATACCTTTAATATTTTGAGTTAATATTATACCTTTAGTATTTTGAGTCTCAATAAGGTTTTTATTTTGAAAAAAAATGGTTCAGATTAAAAATGATGAAAGAGTGAAACTACTGCCATAAAGCGCACTACCCTGGGCTGCTTCTGAGAGATGTTCACTGAAGACTGCTGATGGAAAAGGTCAGAATCACAGAAGGTGAACTATAGAGAATCTCGCAGCCGGGCTTCAAGTTCTGAAGGCTCCTGGGAAAGGGAGCAGTGCCACAGCAAAGAACAAAGAACATACTGGTCTTCAGGGAACGGCCTCGGTGAACTTAGAGGTGAGGTGGTCAGATGACAAGCAGGGACCAGGTGCCAAGAAAGTAAGACTCCCCCAGAGGCAGCCCAGCCCGTTTGTTTATCTGGGGGAGTAAGTGTGCTGGGCTGTGAATTTGCAACTTCAGAGGACACAGAGATAAGAACACAAAGATATTCTTGGAAACGACTCAGAAAACAGGAGTTGGAGCTCTGAGGAATGTGGTGGAATAAAAAGGCCGTGTGATTTTAGTGTTGAGAACAATGGTGTGCCTCCTCACTGAGCTCAAAGTGGGTGTTGATTGTCACCGCTGGAAACTGAGGAGTGAGGTTCCTTGTTCAACAGGATTTGTGCCTGTGGTGGCCAGAGACACACAGACAGATCTATGACAAGTGTGTATAGGAAGATGTAGAGTATTAGTACATGAATGTGGGGGAATTTATATTACACAGTCTTTTGGCTGTGAGTAGTTCAGTTTTATTTTTTAGCTTTTATTAACTGTTTAAATTTGCTTGGAGTCTTGGAATCATACCTTGCTACTGGACTTCCCTGATTCAGGCCTTCTTGATTTAGTGCTTAGACAACTAGAAAGAATCTCTGTTCTAACCTCTCAAAACCTTTTGTCTGTCTCCTCTCCTCTGTTCTACGCAGTCATCAAGATGAACTTTCCAAAATACAGATTTAATCACATGTACACTCTGCAATGCCTGCAGTTTGAAATCTAAAGCTTTTATGGTTCTTTGTGGTTCTGATTTACCTTTATGGTGCTGTCACTCGCTGCTGTGCTAGTTTGGCCTGGAAGGACATTGGCTGATTCCTCCCCACCATCTCCCCAGTTCTAACACATACAGAGAACCAGACCCTTCTGGGCCTTTGCTCACACTAATTGCGTTCCTGAATATCCTTTCTTCTTTCTCTACCCTGAAAACTTCTGTGAATCTTTTTTTTAGGATTTTATTTCTTTATCTTCAGAGGGGAAGTGGAGGAAAGAGGGAGAGATATATCAATGTGTGGTTGCCTCTTGTGCGTCCCCTGCTGGAAACTGGCCTGCAACCCAGGCATGTGCCCTGACTGGGAATCGAACCGCGGTTGTTTGGTCTGCAGGCCCACGCTCAATCCACTGAGCTATACCAGCCAGGGCAAACTTCCGTGAATCTTGAAGGTCCAACGCAAATATCACTGTTATGAAGGATTTTTGCTTTAGGATTCCTTCCACAGAATCACTTCACACTGGGCTTATATTGCATTTTAACAGCATTAAACTCATAGATGGCTTCAAGGGAACAGACTAAATTCATAAATGGCTTACTGTGCCAATTAAAGTAGGTGCTTTTTAAATATATCAACTCTTCTTAAGCATCTCATGATCAGCTTATGATGAACCACTAGCTTAATTCTCATACATAATAGATGTTCAAAAAGGTTTATTGAGTGAGTAAATGTCTCTTATCTGGGTATATTTTCACTTTTTTACCAGCACAATCAAATAAAGGAAGATACTGTTTCTTGCCTTGTTGTTCTGTTATCAATTTAGTAATTTCTAGCAATCTATTTATGTATGGCGAGTGCCTCAGTGGAGAGATGATCGTGCTTTGCTTTTTGAGTGCCAGTGGACTCTGCTAAAGGAAAGAGATAAGAACCACTAATTCAGTTGATTGCTCATTATGTGTCAAGCCCTGTTCTAGGCTCAGGAGGTTCAGTGAAGAGAAAAATAGGCAATGCCCCTACTCTGCAAGAACTTCCGTTCCACAAAGGAGAGACAAAATAAATGAATAAACAGAAAAACAAGGTAATAGTGTCAAGAGATAAGGGCTAAAAGGACCATAAAATTGGGTGATGTGGTATAGTAACTAATTAGGGAGGGGCATTAACTAGGTGATTACCTCTCTGATGAGGTGAGACCTGAAAAAGAGCCAGTCACTTAACACCTGAGGGGACCACACAGTGTACCAGTTACCATATTATCTGCTTCCCATGTTTCTTCTGCCTTTATATCTGATTACCTTCTTGAAGCAAAAGTCAAGCTTGAGAAAAATGATTTTAGATAGGATTTCCTCTGAAAAGAAGTAAATACAGTGAGATCTCTTAGTATATTGCTGATATTAGCAAGATAATATTGCCTACCTCCAAGGGTTAATCTGTTATATCAAGCTTTTCCTTATTTGCAAGTTACATATCTTAAAAATTATTTTTATTTATTCAAAACTATGGTAGAACTATATTATAGCAAGCTTCATTAGAATAGAATTTTTAATTTTATTTAGTTATTTTTCAAGTACATTTTTTTTGTCTGTTTCTCCCATCCCAGCCCCCGCCTCCCCGTCCCGTGCTCCCCACCTCCCTCCCATTTTATAATAGAATTCTAATAGGTCACATTAAAATGCCTATTGATATAAATACCAATAAAATTAAAATGTAGAGTTACATGAGAATACAGACTACTTAAATATTGTTTAATGTTTCAAGATAAAAAACAGACACTTCAAAGTTAAAAAATGACATTCATCTGCTAAAAATTGTTTCTTAATAATTGAATGTTTATATGCATATCAGATGCTGACAATCTGAGGAGATGGCAGGTTATGCACCCTCAAAAACCATCCTAACATATAATCCCAAGATAACCCTTTTTATAAGGAGAAAAAGGGTAGGTAAGCCATTTGGAAACGTGTTAATTGGATAAAAGTTGCAGTCCCACAGGGGTTTTCTTAGTACTTCTTTGTCTGTTGATAAACAATATTTATCTGCATCAGACGTTGCCTCCCTGGAACACAATGGTTCAGAGACCCTCTAGACTGAATCACTTGTTATCTCCTGGAGTCTTGCTGGTCCTGCATAGCACTTCCTGAAATAGCAGCTTTCCACATGCATTAATCACAAGTATATCAACTATAACTGAAGCTAAATTCTGTAACTCTTAAAAAATAATCTTTATTTCTTGAGTTCCCCTATTCTAGTAATAATAAACATCTTACTTTACATCCAGAGACCTTGTTAAAGATAAGGACTGATGTTACCATTTTGATTTTAGAAGGAAGAGATTGGAAGCAAGGTTTCTCTGGCCTTGCTACGTCTGTCTCGCTTAGAAGTGGTACAGAGAGTGTTGCTTATATTTTCATAAGGTATATCTGTAAAAGGTATCTCCTTGTTATTAACAATAAAGTAAACAATTTGTGGGGGTTTCTGCACATGTTTTTGAGATTCATGATTAATTAGACTTTAGGAAGCTAAGGAGGGATATTGAGATTTTGTTAAGGTACGGATAAAGGAGACTTGGGAGTTTTATTTTTAAACCAACCTCCTAGGGTCTTAATAAAATATGTAGCAGTCATTACTTAACGTATCTCTGCCTCTGTAGTCTCTGTTAACAAAGCTGGAAGAACTTTAAAGAGCACATAATTTCCATTTCATCCCATGGGGTCCGCATCCTTGGTCAGTTTGGAAATCAAGCCTAAAACAACAACCAAAGAAAGTTTGAATTTGCATCCAGGATAGCAAACAGGTTTCATATTTCCTGACACATCCAATCAATTAGAGGTGGCTGTCCAAGGTTGTGTGTTGAGCAGAATGACAAAGTACAAGAGCTCAGTGGGAAAGAAACGGAATGGATTATTTATATGTGCCGTGAACCCAGGCAAGGAATGTGACAGCAGTCACTGTGCATTTGCTGACTCTGATGAAGACAGTCACAGAAACAAGGGAGACAAATGATTGTTTTAGGGAATCATGACGAGGAAAAATAAAACTTCCTCACCAAAAAGGGAGAGAATGTAAAATATGTGTGTGTGCCTAATGCATCCAGAGTAAAATCATTCATTCATTCAATAAATCTTTATCAAGTGCTTGTTTAATTTGCACAATAGTATAATTTACATGTTCAATATAATATAAATATATAAACATAAAACAAATACAAATTATGCTATATAAAATAGTACAATAATAAATGTTTGTTGAGTGCACCATTTTAAGGGTTAGAGATATAATAGGAAACAAAGCAAATTTCCAACTCTCTTATATTCCGTGTGAGAAAAAGATCCCCCAAAAAGCAATAAAAATAAATGTTCTATCTGGGAGTTTCATGGGCTAAGAATAAAAATAAAGCAAAAAAAAAGGAAGAGAGATTATTGGTCTAGTATTTCCTATGGATGTTTGGCGAAGGCTCTCTGGGAAGGCCATCTGTGAGGACAGCATGGAAAGGTGAGCAGCAGAGCAGCGCAGATAATACTGGATGAACAGCCCTGTTTGGGGAGGAGGCAGAGAGGAGACCCTGCTGTGGAAGTGTCCTTGGTGAGTTTGAGGACCAGCAAGGAGTTCGGAGTGGCTAGACTATAGAGAGCATTGAGGAGAGAGAGGGGGAGGAGGTGAGAGAGGTTCACAGGGTACAGATGAGGAAGCCAAGCTTAGTAGGTGGTTGTAAGAAAGTCATCTCTTATTCTGAATGAGACAGTTTATCAGAGGAGAGTTTTTAGCAGACAAGTGACTTGGCTGCTCACTGACAAAACCTGTGACAGTGTAGGGAATGGGCAAAAATGGGAGAAGCAGACCACTCAAGAGGCAGCTGTAATAATCCAGACAAAATGATGGTAGTTCGAACCAGTTTAGCTGTGGACAAGGTGACATGAAGTGATCATATTTAGAATAATTTTTTACATTTTTTTTCATTATTTAAAATTGTCGTTCAAGTTCAGTTGTCTCCATTTTCACCCTATTTCCCCCACACACACACACTCCACCCATCCCCACCTCCCACCCTTGAACCTGCCCCTTAGGTTTTGTCTGTGGGTCCATTATACATGTTCCTTGACAACTCTACCCCTGTATTTTCCCCATTATCCCTCTCCCTCCTCCTCTCTGGTTACTGTCAGTTTGTTCTTTATTTCAATGTCTCTGATTGTATTTAGCTTGCTTGTTTGTTTTGTTGATTAGGTTCCACTTACAGGTGAGATCATATGGTATCTGTCTTTCACCGTCTGACTTAGCATAATGCTCTGCAGTTCCATCCATGCTGTTGTGAAGGGTAGAAGCTCCTTTTTTCTTTCTGCTGTGAAGAATTTCATTGTGCAAATGTGCCATAGTTTTTTGATCCATTCATTTACCGATGGGCACTTAGGTTGCTTCCAGCACTTGGCTATTATAAATTGTGCTGCTATGAACATTGGGGCGCATAGGTTTTTTTGAAGTGTTGTTTCAGGATCCTTAGGGTATAATCCCAGCAGTGGAATTTTTGGGTCAAAAGGCAGTTCCATTTTTAGTTTTTTGAGGAAATTCTATACTGTTTTCCACAGTGGCTGCACCAGTCTGCATTCCCACCAACAGTGCACTAGAGTTCCCTTTTCTCCACAACTTCTCCAACACTTTGTTTGCTGATTTGTTTATGATGGCCATTATCACCGGTGTGAAGTAGCATTTCATTGTGGTTTTCATTTGCATCTTGCTGATGGCTAGTGATGTTGAACATCTTTTCATATGTCTCTGGGTCCTCTGTATGTCCTCCTTAGAGAAGTGTCTGTTCAAGTCCTTTGCCAATTTTTTAATTGGGTCATTTGTCTTCCTGGAGCAGACTCATGTGAGTTCTTTATATATTTTGGAGATCAAACCCTTGTCCAAGGTCTTATTTGCAAATACGTTTTCCCATACAGTTTGTTCTCTTTTCAATTTAATGTTATTTTCTTTGGCTGTGCAGAAGCTTTTTTTCTTAATAAGGTCCTATTTGTTCATTCTTTGCTTTATGATCCTTATTTTAGGGGACATATCAGTGAAAATATTGCTGCATGAAATATCTGAGATCTTCCTGTCTATGTTCTCCTCTAGGGCTTTTATGGTGTCACAACTTATTTTTAAGTCTTTTATCCACATTGCATTTATTTTCGCATGTGGTGTAAGTTGGTGATCTAGTTTCTTTTTTTTGCTCTCCAGATCTCCCAACACCATTTGTTGAAGGGGCTATTTTTACTCCATTTTATGCTTCTGCTCCCTTTGTCAAATACTAATTGACCATAGAGACTTGGATTTATTTCTTGGCTCTGTATTCTGTTCCATTGGTTTATGTGTCTGTTTTTTTATGCCAGCACCATACTGTTTTGATTACAGTGGCCTTGTAATGTAATTTGATATCAGGTATTGTGATCCCTCCTACTTTGTTCTTTTTTCTCAAAATTGGTGCAGATATTTAGGTTCATTTATGGTTCCACATAAATATTTTAAATATTTGTTCTACATTTGTGAAATAGATTATTTGTATTTTAATAGTGATTGCATTGAATCTATAAATTGCTTTGGGTATTATGGACATTTTGATGATGTTAATGGGTTAATCAACCCATTTCCAATTAACCAATGTTAATTGGAAAAATCCATGAACATGGTATATGCTTCCGTTTATTTGTGTCGTCCTTAATTTCTTTCTTTGGTGTTGTGTAGTTTTCTGAGTATCGGTCTTTCACTTCCTAGGAATAAACCTGGTAAGGTTTATTCCTAGGTACTTTATTTTTTTTGTTGCTATAGCAAATGAGATCTTTTTTCTGATTTCTGATTCAGATCTTTCATTGTTGGTGTATAAAAATGCCCTAGATTTCTAAATATTGACTTTGAATCCTGCTGTTTTGCCAAATTGGCTTATTAGCCAATTGGTGGAATCTATAGGGTTTTCTATGTACACTATTATATCACCTGCAAACATTGACAGTTTTACTTCCTCTTTCCGATTTGGATGCCTTTTATTTCTCTTTCTTATCTGTTCTCTGTGGCTAGGACTTCCAATACCATGCTAAATAGAAGTGGTAAAAGCAGACATCATTGTCTTGTTCTTGATTTTAGTGGGAAAGCTTTTAGTTTTCATCTATTGAGTATGATGTTGGCCATAGGTTTCTCATATATGGCCTTTATCATGTTAATAAATGTTCTCTTTACTCCTACTTTGCTGAATGTTTTTATCATAAATGGGTGTTGTACCTTTTCAGATGTTTTTTCTACATCTATTGATATGATCATGTGATTTTTGTCTTTCCTTTTGTTTATGTGATATATTATGTTTATTGATTTGTGAATATTGCACCATTCTTGCATCCCCTGGGATGAATTCCATTTGATCATGGTCTATGATCTTTTTTTAAAATAGATTTTATTTATTTATCTTTAGAGGGGAAGCAAAGGAGAGAGGGAGAGAAATATCAATGTATGGTTGCCTCTCATGTGTCCCCTGCTGGGAACTGGCCTGCAACCCGGGCATGTGCCCTGACTGGGAATTGAACTGCAATCCTTTGGTTCGCAGGCCCACGCTCAATCCACTGAGCTATACCAGCCAGGGCAATAATCTTTTAAATTTATTGGTGGATAAGGTTTGCCAATGTTTTGTTGGGGATTTTAGTGTCTATGTTCATCAGCAATATTGGCCTGTAGTTTTCTTTCTTTGTTGTGTCTTTATCTGGTTTGGGGACTGGAATGATGCTGGCTTTGTAAAAAAAGCTTGGAAGTCTTCCCTTTTCTTGGATGTTATAGAATAGTATGAGAAGGATAAAGGTTAGCTCTTCCTTAAGTATTTTGTAAGATTCTCCTGTGAATCCAACTGGTACAGGGCTTTTGTGTGCCAGGAGTTTTTTTATTACTATTTCAATTTCATCAGCTTTTATTAGTCTGTTCAGGCTTTCTGCTACTTCTTCATTTAATTTTAAGAGGTTATTTTTTTCTAGACATTTGTCCATTTCACACTGGTTTTCAAATTTCTTGGCATATGGTTGTTCTTAGTAAATTCTTACAATCCTTTGTATCTCTGTGGTATTATTAATTGTAATGTCTCCTCTTTCATTCTGATTTTGTTTATTTGGGTCCTCTCTGTTTTTATCTTGATGAGCCTACTTAAAGGCTTGTCAATTTTGTTTATCTTTTCAAAGAACCAGCTTCTGGATTTGTTGATCCTTTGGGTTGTTGTTTTAGTCTCTATCTAGTATAATTCTGCTCAGATCTTGATTATTTCTTTCCTTCTACTTATACTGGGCTTTGTATGTTGTTGTTCCTCTAGTTCTTATAGATATAAGGTTAGGTTGTTTATTTAAAATGTTTCTATCTTTTTTAAGTAGGCCTGTTTTTATGTAACTCTTGTTTCTCCCATGTTGCTTTTAAAGTTCTCTCTTTGTCTTTAATACTTGGCAATTTAATTGTGTTGGGTCTTGGAGTAGACCTCTTTGAGTTCATTTGATTAGGATCCTCTGTGCTTCCTGAACTTGAGTGGCTTTTCCCCTCTCCAGGTTCTGAAAGTTTCATGTCATTGTTTTTAAACAGAGTTTCTATCCCTTGCTTCTTTACTTCTCCTTCCAGTATTCCTATGGTTTCAATGTTGTTGCATTTCATGTTGTCTTGCAGTTCCCTTAAGCTATCTTCATATTTTTTAGTCTTTTTCGTGCAGCTGCTCTACCAGGGTATTTCTTTCTATCTTGTCTTCCAGCTCACTAATTCGGTCCTCTGCTTCATCCAGCCTGGTTATAATTTCTTCCAGTGTGTTTTTTTTTTATTTCAGAAATTGTATTATTCATTTGTCCTGGTTCTTCTTTATAGCTTCTATTTATTTTTTCATACTGTCGTAGTTCT